>NC_044261.1:7779154-9029154 GCF_003957555.1 Calypte anna
TTTTCTCTAACTTTGCACTGAAACATCAAAGTATCTTTTTTGTTTGGTTGGGGGTTTTTTATGTGTTTTTTTTTTAAGCAATCACTTATGAGTTTCATAGAATCATAGAATTGGCTGGGTTGGAAGGGACCTCAGAGATCATCAAGTCCAACCCTTGATCCACTACTGCTGCAGTTCCCAGCCCATGGCACTGAGTGCCACATCCAGTCTCTTCTTAAATATCTCCAGACACAGAGAATCCACTACTTCCCTGGGCAGCCCATTCCAATGTCTGATCACCCTCTCGGAGAAGAAATTCTTTCTAATATCCAACCTAAACCTCCCCTGGCACAACTTAAGTTTGTATTGGTTTGCATCAGAAAAATTTCCAGAAGAGAGCCTTGGGAACCAGTTCCTTTGGGTGTTCAGTGTAAAAGGGTTTTGAACACTTGAAGAGATGTGCACAGACCAACTGCCTGGATGCAGAGCTGTGTTCTCCCACAACACTCACATCTGCAGTGAAATGAGTGAGGCCACGCACACACCCTGATACCACTGGTATTCAATAGTTCTCATTTCCCTTTGTGAATTATCTCATCCAGTTTATCAAGTGGTGACTTTGGCCAATATCAAACTTGTTTAATAATTAGTGACTGTCACAGGGTAATGATCAATGGCCAGTTAATTATCAGCATTGCATGTATTTTTGAAAATGCTGCTCAGTTTGTGAATCTGACAATAACCAGATCTATTGTTACCATCAGTCTGAGACACAGTATCTAATATTTGCAGCCATTCTTTTGTTTCATGTGTATTTAAATGGTGACTCTTTTGAGTGTCCATCTTAATAGAGTTGGTTTGCAGAGAACATAAGCCTAACATTTCAGGGGGAATTTCACTCTGTCAGCTTGGCTGCCCAACAATAGCAGCACTCTGTCATCAGTGTCTCTCAGTGATTGACAGTCAGGAAGAAACTCTAGAGTGACAATATTTTTCTACATATCCTTTAGCTAGGTTTGAGTGACATCCATGTATTGGCTTTTGATGGCAAACACTCCAGAAAATCATTTATAAGACTCTATCTACATCTCAGTCTAGTGCAAGATGAAGCAGTAGATGTCATTAACCATGACAACACAGAATCTGGATTTTCAGCCCAAACTTCAGACCTATGTATTGTACATTCTGCTGTATTTGGGCACCAGGAATCAAGGAGCCTGATAAATTGCTGTTAAGATTCATTTTCAGAGTAGTGTCTAGCAATGTAGCTGGGCAATTCCCATTTATATTAATAGGGAGCAGATAAAGCTCCTGAATAACTTTAAGAAAATTTAGCCTTAATGTGCTTTACATTTCAATAGGCAGAGCTGTGTTTTGAAATTCCATTTGAGAAGGGTAATGTGATAGATATAATAATGAGGGATCTGCAGAAACCAGTAGGATGCATATTTCTATATGACACTTGAGGCTTACAGTACTTTAAAATGAGAGCATCCTAGAATACTATTAATGAAATCCCCTTTAACCTTAAGGGGTAATTTTTAGTAAGTGATCCACAGGGTATTTGGCTGTTAAATTTCCATTAACAGTAATGGGATTCACAATATATTACAAAGCAAGTTCCCCACTAGCCATGCTCAAATTCTACCCCCTGCAGCAATTAATCATCCCCATTGGGCTCCTTAATGGAAATATGAAGCAAATTATCTGGCTAATCATGATATGTGATCAATTGGCTCTCCTGCAGTAACTGATTGCTGGGGAGCTAAAGCCAATTCACAGTTTTAAGATTTTATAGTTTAGTGGCAAAAGTCAGGATGTCCCCATCATGGTTGTAAATGTCAAGACATCTGCAGCTCTCACACAGCAGGTACTGAGGTTTGCAAACTCTGCATTTTCCTTTTATTTTCCTGTCTTCCTAAAAATTTTCCAGTTTCCTTCTGACCCACATCAGGTCCTGCAGATGCTTCCCACAGGGAGCATTCTGCCCCCACTGCCTGTACCAGGGTCTCTCTGGTTTCCTTCTGCTCTGCATTTGCTCATCCTGCCCAAGCCAGGGACTTTGTGTTTGCTCCTGCTCCTCTATAAAGCTGCAAATTGATAAGCAGATCAGAGTGGTTGTGCTGGAATGGCATCACAGAAGCTTGGCTCTGCCCTTTCTTCTATTATTCTGCTACCTGATAGCAGAAATTTATTTATCCCATTTTGCTTGACCTGTTTTGCAAGGAGCAGTTTCAGAGGTTGTGGTCTGGTTGGATGTAGCATGTCAAGGTCATCCCTCAGATTGCTGGAAAGAGAAGAATCACTTGAGCATTTCAGCTGAAAACTTCTCACTGTTGGTTTGCTTAAAAGTGAAACACAGAAAGCTACAAAATCTGGGGTTTTTTGGTTGTTAAATCTAAGCCATTTCATTGATCAATTTGGGGTCTTTTATTTCTCACCAGCATTTTTTGAAGGCTTAACATACCTCTAAAATGCAGCCATAGTTGGGCTGCTGACTCAGTGAGTGTATGGTTTTGGTGTCTTTGGTGTACGTTATAGCATTGTGGTTAAGCTCACTGGCAAACCTGCAACTCCAGGAGTGCCATGCAAAATGGAAAGCATTTCTTGAGGCAGAACACTAATTTCTAGCCACACTGCATGGCTGTCATTTTCCTAATGAATTCTCCAGTATGCAGAGGTGCCCCAAACAACAAAGATAAATGCTAGTGTGCATAATACAGATTTATAGCCAAAACAGAACACAGAGTACAGATGTTTTGCATATAATCAAGAGTGGTTTATAAGCTTTTGCAAGCAGGGGTATCTGTATCCTAACTGAGGAGTGTTTTTCAATGGAACTCTAATGAATAAAACAACAAGAAACTTTTGAAAATACATTTAGGCAATGTCTTCTGTGTACCCCACTATGTGTGTTTCAGCTCTTGTTGAGAGCTGTCTGGTTGGACATAGGTTGGGTGTTGAAAAGGGAGAATCCTCAAGACCACCTGAACAAATCTGAAGCAGAAATGCCATTGAAAGCAAGATAGTTACAAGAGCACTTGGGCAATTTTTAATATCCTTCCAAGATTGTGTGTTAAGTTAGCCAGGCATCAACATATTGAATAGCTTTTCATTGCCTTAATCTGCCATTTGGCATGGAAACATTTCCAGCCATGTTATTAATTTTCATATATTCAGAAGCTTATTTCTGCAGAAATCCTGATTTAATTTTTTTTTTTTCTTTCTTTCTTACTGGGGAAAATAAAACAAACTGCCTCTATTATGCTATGTTTCCATGGGGAACCTTACTAATGTACATAACATCCAACAGCTGACAGCAAGTGATGATAAGTTGCTTATACCACTGGGAGCTCTGGAATGAGTGGTTTACAAAGCTGAGTAAGTAATGAAAGTCCATAAACAAGACACTCCACAGAGCAGCAGAGTGACAGAACTTTGGCTCCAAGATGAGGCTGTTTGGCTGGGATTGGAAATCCATATAACATCCTTCTCTCCTGGCATCTGCTACTTTGAGAAGGTTCAGTTGATTACAATAACAGCTCTCACCTCAGCCTGGTTGCAGTTGGATTGCAGGCCAGTTGGATGAGTGGCTTTACTGGACCACCTTGTCACTTGGTTTCACATTAGTGGGGGCTACAGGATGAGGCTTCCATGGTTGTTTGTCACTCCCTGACTCTAGGCTGGGTGCAGGTAATGATTTGTAGTTGGTGCAGGTGATCTTTGTAGCCTTTCTGATCAATCCAACCTAATTAAAGGAGGAATTCTCTGGGTTTAGGGCCAATTTACCTTTCCAGGATGGTATGAATGCTTGCTGCTCAACTAATAATGAGGCAACATCTTAGAACCAATTATGTGAAAATGAATCAGAGGAGCCCATTAGACATGACAAAGTTCAATGAGAGATGGAGCAGGTGAATTTTTTCTTGTTAGAGACTCTGATGATTTATGGAAAGTTGGAAAACTCAGAGCAGCTTCTCACACAAGAATGTCAAGCTCTGTGTTCCTGGAAGCAGCCCATCTCCTGTAGCCAGCATACTGATGGGTTCCTAAACCAGAGCTGTACTTTTAAAGGTTAGGGATTCAGAGCAGTCTATATGTAATGTTTTTCTGGATGTTATTTTAGCAGATGTTCTTGCAGATCAGCCCTCTTCTCTGAAAGGATTCTATTAATAAAACCAGCTGTGGAACAGGAAGAGAGAATGGCTTTTTTAGTCACTGCAAAACCTTTTCAAAGCACTATTCATCATCAAAATAATTTACAGAATGCTTTCTGAAAAGAACTATTAATTAACTGGCAAGAACGAGTCCTGTTAACGTTTGTTTATTGCACTGTCTGTTGTCCTTGTGGGCTTGGACCAGAAGAGAAATCATTTGAAAAAACACAGAGGGGCAAATTTCAGCTGTGCCCTCCATGGGCAGAACATCAGTTATTCACACTGTGAAAGCTGCTTTGGATGAAGGCCAGACATGGAGGTGCAGTGTTCAGCTGTTCAGGACTGTTCTGCCCTCCAGTTGTCCCACCTCATTCCCACCTTCCCTCAGAAAACCCAGTGTGGAGACTCACCCTGCTGTGCTGGTCCAGTGAGGCCAAAAAAATGGGCTTTTCCTGAACCACCGTGGAGCACACAGCCTGGTTATTTCTGCCTAAACTCCCTAGTACCAGAGTATAACATAAAATCTGGAATTGCTGTGTAATGGGGTGGGTAAGGACACTGAGCAGTGCTGGGACATTGTGGAGGATTTTTTCCTTGCAGTAGCTTTGGGAAGCAGCTCTTGATAGACTTGTGTGATATCTTTCTGCTGCATCCCTTGCCCTCCTGCCATTTAAACTGAGAGAATTGTATTTGATAGCATCAGTAACTGAATATCAGAAACTAGCAGAAATTCTCTGCTCTTTGAGTCACATCACAGTTTTCCCTTTTAATTGGTGAGTTTGCTTTTCCACAGGAGTGAGAGGTCCAACAAGAAGCAATTTAGTGGTCATATTTGAATTAGCTATTTAATCCTGGGCAAGTAAATTTGATGAGAAGACTTTGTCAGTCAGATTTAAAATATGCATTTCTTTTTTTCATCTGATATATCTGTGATTTCAGTACCTCATGGCTTCTGTGTGCAGATGATTAGGGTTTGCTTGCTCAAAGGTAGCAAGACTCATGCTGGCATCAGATGAAAACATTGATGGTGTAGTCAAGGTGTCATGTGATCTAAAAGTCCCTGTAATAAAGCTTTATATAAATCAGAGTAACTAACAGCAGCCATTAGTCTCTACTTTATACATGGGCTGACTCTGTAACGTGAGGGTTATTCTCCTACCAGGAGGAGACAGGACAAGAGAAGTTTTTTTACCCAGTTTTTTACTGGGTGCATTTCTATGCCTTTGCCAAGGTGGGCAAACCTGAAGTTGTGTCAGTGCATGGGCTGAATGAAGTTAAAGGCTGAAAGTTTCTGTTCAGAATGACCAGAAAAGGATGGCATAATATTAATAATCAGGCCCCAAACATTCACAAAATAATGCCTGGGCAATGCAGCTGAGATCTCAAGCTTGAAAGCAGAGAAGCTGAAGCAGGGCCCTTTTCCTGCCTGCACAGCCCATCCTGCAGTCTCCCAGCTCCCTTTCTTCTCTGGCAGAAGCAAACTGCTTCTCATTTGCCCTTCAACTGATAGCAGCAGGGTTGCAGAAATGGCTCTGAGACCAGTATTTGGTGCAAAGTACTGTGTATTTATTTTGCTCTACTAAATATGTAAAGCCTTGATTTGTTCTTGCATCCAAGTCATTACTGGAACAAGATGTAGCATCTTACTTTTCAGTTTCCCATTTGAAGTGAGGGAATGAAGAAGGAAAAATATATTCTATTTTCCTGAATAGTAAAATAAAGCTGCTCACACAGTGGCAGCCTTTCTTACCATAACTCAGCAAGAATATAGAGGGCTAGTAAGGCTATGCATGAGTTTAAAAAGGCTGTTAAGAATGTTGATATTAGCACAGAACTTCAGCCTTGGGCTCAATCCACTGAATCTTTTAATGTGAGGTATCCATAAAGTCATTAAATGGGTTTTCTCAGCGTGTTCTATGTTATCTGCACTTTTCTACACAAAGGGAAAAAACCTTAATTTCATAACTCATGTATGTGAACAGAGCTGGTAATCCTGACTATTTTATGCTTCCTTCCCATGTGCAAAAGAGAGAAGAGAGTTATACGTGTGATGACTTTATTAAATACATCTATTATATTTGTTTCAGTGACAAGATCTAAATCAGAAACCCAATGGTGTGTTAGTTTACAGGCTAATTTTTCATTAACACATTATATATATCTTGTAAACAGGTGGTGTGGACAACAATTCCAGCCTAACTGGTCTGGTCAAGTGCATGAGCTGCCTGCAGGACATTTAGGCAGCAATGATCACACATTTATTTATTTATTTTTAGGAAATAATGGATGGGGTGCACCAGGTTGGCAAAATGCAAAGGAGTTTTATATATACTTTTTTTAAGAGTCCTTAGTGAAGTAATTTTCCTTGTCTTTTATCTGGATATGTTTACTAACTCCAGTTTCAGATTGCATCTCCAACTGGCAGCAATGCATTTCCCTGCTCATAGTGTTTCACTTCAGTGTTTCAAAAAGGTAGCAGTAAAATTGTTTACTCATGTCAACACTAAAGACTAAATCACTCCTCTCAGCTACATGCCTGTGACAAATTTCAAAGTGTTTGCAGCATTTGAAACATCCTTTCAGTGAAGATGTTAAGAAAGTAATGTCTTGGTGATTTGATTCAGCAAGAGTGAATTGATTGGAGGTGTGAAGTTAGGATGTGTGTGCAAAGGGGCCTTGGTTTTCCTAACCCAACATCTTCCATGTCAGGCCACTTATACCTGAAATAGAGCAGTCCAATATGTTTGCTTAATTATATACAATCACTCTGATATCTGTTATTAACCAGTTTTAATTATCTTCATGTTGACAAGCCTTAAATTTCTTGGTAAAAAGGAAAAGTGTTAGATTGTGTCCTGCATCACTAAAAGCCTTAAGTGTTCTGAGTTTTCTGTGGTGTTAGGGCCATGTGCTGGGCTTCTGGGACTGAACTGGGCTCGGTGACATTTGCCCATGGCTAAATTTATGTACAAGGCATCACCAGGACATTTGAGGGCTCTAGAGGGCTCTAGTAGGGTCTGGTAATGAGGAACAAGACAGCTTTTCCAGAGCAAAGACATGTATTCTTACCTTCTTTTCCCCAAGTCCTAGGCTATTTCTCCTCGTTCTGCATTTGGCAACTCCAGCCTTCCTTAAAAACTTCCAAGCATTTATGAGAGTAAGAAATATGTTAGCCTCACCTCTGTAGACAAGCTTCCATCTAGCATGGGAATCACCTTGAGGCTCTGGACTATAAATTTTATTCTTAGCATTAGAGTTGAGAACCCTCAGCTGAAGATGGACCAAGAAAGAATAACATTCAGACTCTTGAAAAATGACCTCTGATTTACAGTGGTGACACAAACCCAAGTATTGAGTTACCAGCACATTCATCACTAGATTTAGTGCAGTATCTTGAGCTAAGTTTTTTTTTTCTCCTTGAATGGTGTTCCTTTTTCATTTTTGTGAAGCTATCTAATGTTTATTTCTCATGAACCTCAACTACACCTTTGTGCAAGTTATTGTTCATCATTCCCATTAGGCTTTTATTTATCTGCCCTGTGTAGACCTGCTGTTAATGCATTTTTTTAGTATTATTCCTGAGATATATCCTAAAACTCAGCTATGGTGAGTAATACAGGAGTTATGTCTGATTCTCAGTTGAGAAATGAGCATGGTTTCCTTGAATCTGGTAACAAGATGCCAGTCCACACCAGTTCAAATAAATAAACAGGAAGCTGTACTGGACCCATAATTATGTTCCACTTAAATTCTGTTTATTTTTCAAATGTGTTAAGAAGCCTTGTGTCAAATGTTTCTGCCTTAGCAAGCTGAAAGCTGTTGGTGTTTTTCCTTTTAAAACTGTAATCCTCAAGAAAGCTGAGAGGTGCCAGACTACCTATTTCTGTATTCATGTACCAGTGAGTCAGAACAGCTTGAATTTGCTGCTAGGTTTTTGGACAGCTTGCAAATGCCTCACGCTGATGCTTGGAACTCAGGCTTCATGCATGAGCTTTGTTCCTTCCCTTGCTCAGAGGACAAACCTGGCTACCTGGAACCCAGTGCTGACTGAGATGAGACACAGGGCCATGTCATTAATTTTTCCTCCATCTGCCTGTTTTTCCTCCTTTTACCATTGTTCTTCCTCATACTTTTACCTGGAGGTTTCCCTAATGGCAACTGTGTTGTTGACTTGGGGTTTTTATTTCAAATTAAACCTCATGATTAAAGCCACCTCTCTTACCCCAGGTAAGAGGAGACCAGGTACACACCAGACTTTGGGTCAACTTTGCCAGAAGGGGCAGAACTTCTTGATCCTGCTTTATTTTGCAAGGTTTAGTAATAGGGGACCATGTGGACACAAGCAAAGCCACAACAGTTAAATGCTTGTATTAAAGCACAGATATCAAGGAGGAATTAAAAGAGGGCAAGGAAAGAGAAGTTGATGTTTGGGGACCAAGAAGCCACTGCAAAGGAAATTTAGTCCAGGGAAAAGAATCTGAAGCCACATAATATTTTTTCAGTGTCCCTGCATTATGCCTCTCCCTTTTGGAACATCCTCAAGTATTGCTGAAGGGGAACAGCATGAAAAATAATAGAAAAATAATCTCTTTATAAGGAGCAGGGTCAATACTCAGAGGTGTCTTGACAACAAACGAATAACAAATCCCTTACACAAAGGAGAGGTACTCAGACAAGGCAGCATGCCTGCATGACACCAAAGCCTTGCTAAACAGGGCTTCTCTTGTAAACCCTGCCCACTTGCTTGCAATAGATAAATACCACTAAACCTTCCTGAAAGAAGCTTAAAAAAAAACAAAACAACAACAAGCCACAAAAGAAAAGAAAAAAAAACCAGACAAAAAAAAGCCTGCTGTCTGGGCTCTTTGCCCTGTCAAATGCCCAAAACACATTTTGATGTGTAGCCAGTAGAGCCAGTTTGGAAGAAAAGACAAGGCCAGGTCCTCTGTTAATTTAAACCTGTCTGGCTTGATTGCTAGTCCAAAAAATCAAGTGGAGTGGAAGCAATAAAGTAATTTTTACACTAGATATTATTCTGGCCTGTGATTTTTGTGCTTCTCCCTTCCCCTCCTTCCTAAGCACATGTGTTTTGTTATAATGCTAGGCCTGCATCTGATTTAAGGAAAGACCAATAAAAGGAGTAATCTCTTCTAGATGATACTCAGTGACCTGAATGTCCAAATCCTATTGAATTTCTGCTAAAAAATGTCCTTCCTGCATGGAATTTGCAGAACTGTTGCACGACCCAAGCTGAATTTTATACTTGTGGTGTTGCTTTTGGTGAGGTATTCAGTAGGAAAAATCTGGAAGTTAGCATGGTGGCATTTCCCCCCAAACAAAAACTTTGTGGAAGAATGTAAAGAATTGTCTAAACAGAAATCTACCATAAAATTATACATGTGTATGTAAATGTAATATTTTGTTTCCAAACATACATATAGCCACACATCTTTTTAATGAGCAACAGCAAAACATGCTCCCAAAATTTAAATGCTGTGTGTAGAGCACCTGCAGCCAGCTTACCTCCTTCACTATTCCCACACAGTATTCACATGCAAAAATAACAGTTGGAAAAATTATATTAAAAATAAATCTTTTACATTAAAATATCCTAACCAGATTTGCTGGGTGGAACAGAGTACTCTGTGGATGTTAGGTGTTGTATGGTTACCTGGGGTATAAGAAAAAACAAGGCAAGTAGGTATTTCTGTGCTTAGGAAGGCAAATGAGATTGTAAAAACAACTGAAAATGTTGTTTGAAACTCCTCACATTGAAGACTTCAATCAAAATTCAGGCCCTAATTCAGCCAAGTCCTGAAGCACCTCCTGAGTGTCAAGCACTGATTTGAGTGCCCTGGATATCAAGGGCATTGGGCACCTGGCTGAAATGAAGCAGGTGCTGAAGGTTTTGCTGCCTGGAGATGAATGCAGGGGTGCTGGGAGGCAGCCTGAGCTGGCTTGCAAAGTGAGTGCCTAAAACCAAGAAGTGAAACATCTAAAAAATGTTGCAGCATTATTCTTCAGAAATAACTTTGTAAGAAAGTGGCAAGGAAGAGTTGAAAGCAACGTGGTCCTTCACCAAAAATAAAGGTTACAATGACAAGGAAGGGAGAAAAGTAAAGAAGGGGGGATGCTTAGTGGGAGGGAGAAAAAATAGTTCATCCATTCTTCAAATTAGGCAGTGGTACTAAATAGGAACACCAGCTCCACTGCTGTCTCTTTCCTTAGATAAAAAGTGAGGTTTCAAGGAAGCTCCTGCTTTTGTTTAATTTATGTTCTCCATTTCTCTGCAAGGACAGTGAGTACTTCAAGGTAGGAGCTGGGTTTCTTTCAGTGTGTTTACAGTGCAATGATGCCCTCGTGTGATGCTGTACTGCCAGGAGTGATGGTGTGAGCAGCCAGGCACCCTCTGATTAGTAGAACAATTAGAGCTCATGTTCTTCAAGGTGACTCCAATCACCAAATGCTGCTTCTGGCTTGTTTCTGAATGACTGGAAGGAGATACAAGAGCCCAAACACTCATGGACTGTGTTATGCTGGGTGGGTCGTGCTGCCCATCCTCTGACTCTAGTGGGTGCTGGCTGGTTTAGGAGTCCACCCAAAATAAGATCACAATCATTTTAAAGGACAGGTTCCTGAGACATGTCCCCTTACATTACAGGAACATACCTGAGAAACAAGATTATTAATATTTGATTCTCAGATCTTCTGCTCTGGGAATTGCCAAGCAGCTGACAAGTCAACCAGATTTCTCCTCTGAAAATTCACTAATGTTTTTTTAGTTTTTCTAATGTGATGCTGTCTTTCCATGGATGGGAATGAGCTGTGAGAGATTTCTGAGATTTCTGTCAGACAAAACTCTTGTCAGCTTATGACACTTATCTCCAAGTAGCATTTTCTTGCTCTGTTTTCTTTAAGAAAACAAAGATCTTTCTTTAGGCACCAGAGTACTTCCCCCACAGCTTTAGCCGTTCCCTGGGGAATTTTTTACTCTTTCCTTTTGAAGCTTTCTGCAGGTTAAATGAAAACAGAAATTTGGGTTGTTTCTGGGGTTTTCAGGCACAATTTTTGTGCTCTATGCAGTCAGGAGACTGACTTCCCAGGGGTGTCATTTATGTCTGCATTTACACTGAAATGTCATACTGCCAAAATGTGTGATGGGATGAAAAGAGATGGTATTTGCCAGGATCTTCATAAGTGCCAGATATGAAGGTGTGTGAGTCCAAGACTGAATTTCTAAAGCACCACAATGGAAGAAGGAAAGAGTAGTAGTAAAATATATAAGGAATTCTGTACTTGATAGCTGGAGCCACAGAAGGTATGTATGTTTTGTTAGTTGACATACCTGCATAGAATAAGTGGGAAGCTTTATAGCAAAGAGACCTTTTCTTAATGTTTTTCATCCCTAAACCACCACGGTTATAATATAATTACTTATAATGGCATAATTTTCTAGCAGGGGTGAAACTTGGTTCATATAATTCAGCTAGAGAAAATGAAAAAGATGTTTTCTATGAAATTCTCCAGCCTAGGGCTGCTTTGAAAGACTGTAAAAAGAGATCTCAGATCTTTCCTGAATCTATTGTGTAGTTATTTGAGTTTTGAAAAAGACTTTGCAGGATCACCAGTACCGTGGTGTGGTGTGAATGAAGTACAGAACGTGGTCACCAGAGAAGTTGTTACTTGTAAGAAGTCTCAGTGTCCCCAGGACAGAGGACAGGGACAGAGAGAGAGGGTTTGAGCAGGCTGCCACCTTCCTGACATGTGGTCTGATGTCCAGTGCTGCCATCCCTGCAACCACTAATTCCACCCAGCAGGCTTCCCAACCACCACCTGACAGTGCTGAAAATTTGTTTGGCAGAAATATGATTTATTGCTACACTGATGTTTTCTTGTGTTCAAAGCACTGTGAGGTTTTCAGAAAAGAAACCCAGAGCAGTGTCATGTAAGAACTCCATCATTAGTACCTTTTGATTCTCATTTTAACTTTTCATAGCTGGCAAATGATGCTGCACACATTTGCAGCATATACAGTATGTTGTTCTTAGAAGAGCCTTTATCATTTTAATGCCTTGATGTTTCTCTCATTTTTTCTTTAATTTCACTTTCTCCAAGCTTTATGTTTATAGATTCAGTTTCTGTATTTCCACTGATGTATTTTGTTCCTTTCTGTCTGAGTTCAATAGCTGCCTGAAAATGTGCCAGGGCTAATAATCACCTCACTAATGGTCAGCCAAGCACTTCCAGTGCTACTCTCTTTGTAGGTACATTTTCCCCCACCAACCCATGGGCCAGCATAATACAACTTGGAGCAAATTGGGAGTGCTCAAACCTGTCCCAGGTGCTGGTGTCAGCCAGGGGACTGTCTAGCAGCTGGGTGCTAATGCCTTAGTTCCCTCCAGGGTTGCAAAGAGGCAAGGGAAGATGATAACTTGATTTCTCATCCAAACTTCAGTGAATTTCCTCTTTTGTACCTTCCAGAGAGTCAAATCTCGCTCTCCCACAACTTGATGCCAGTTTTCATTTTGCCATAGGGAGACACTGAGAGAGCAGTGTTGTGCAACAGCATCACTGAAATGGGAAGAGGATCACTTGGATGCTAAACTGGTGAGGATGAGGCTGTTCTGTGGCTGAGCATGGCTGGAGATGGTGACAGCCACCTACACTGTAATGTTCAGTGGACAGAAATGGTTTAAATTGCAGCCCTCAAAGATCTGAAATGGAAAGAAATGCAATCTACTTAATTCTTGGTGTAGAGACCATCCATTGCTGACATAAAATATGAATTTGTCTTAATAGATATTTTCTTCAAACTTTTAGGAGTAGGAACCATTTCATGGCACTGCAGAAAAGGCAGAATTAGAGTTAATGGCATGGGCCTTTCTACTTGTGATGCTCTGCCTGGCAAAGGCAGTGGTTACAACAGGGCATACAGTGAAGCATGGAACAGCAAAATGGGGGAATCATCTCTGTGCTCTTACTAAACTGGGAAATAACTTCAGGTAGCTAAAAGGAGATGTGTTCATTGGCCTCTCTCTCTTTAAGGAGTCCCAAGTTGGCAAACTGAGGCACCTCAATAATCATGTCTGAAGGACCCTGGCTCTAAGTCAATACTAAGTTCTTCCTACTTATCAGGAAACAAACTGTCAGTATTTCACAATGCCTGTTGGGTTTGTTTTTTTTTTTAAAAAAAAAAAAAAACCCAAAACCTCTAGGTATTTAATTTCTGTCTATTTTTTTTCCAGTTTCTCTTTTAGTGTGTTTTTAACAGAAGTCAATTTTATTATGTATGAGTACATTGAGGTGTGAAGTGTCTCATAAAAATACTCTGCTTTTGGCAGAACCAAGGACTAAAGCAAACCTTCCTTCTCAGACTTGTAAAAATGCCCAGCTCACAAGGTTATGGTGCTTCTTACATATGTATATTATGTCTTGTTAATGCCCATGAAATCAGTACCTCCATTTCTTACAATCCCTTTTTCATCCCAAGACATGTTTTTTTTCAGTTTTTGCTTTAGAAAACATGTTTCCTTTGAGTTCTTTTATAGTTTCTATTAGAAGTAGTCATGGTTTGATATCACTGATTTCAGAGCTTTTGACAGAGGCTAAGGCATGAATATCTGAAGCCAGCTCTGCTTTGGAGATTCTGTAGGCAATTTAATGTCATTTATGTTGCTGAGCAAGTGAATTTTTTCAGAATAAAAAACAACTGTAAATGCTTTTAAAAACTGGCTCCTGTATAGCAGCTTGTGAATGTTGTGAAGTATCAGAGAAGTGACACAAACCAGGGTTTTTTTCCAGTTCTCGGGAAATGGAAATTTCTCAGAACAGGTTTGGGTTTTTTTCCATTTCTCGATTAGTGCAGTTTTTGCTAACTTAGTCTCCTTCTGCCTAGCTCAACACTTTGGAGAAAACTGTACAAAGCATAGCACATTTATCAAATACTGTTGCTTTGATTATTTTTCCTTTTGTTGTTGGGGTGGGTTTTTTTTCTGATCAAATTCTGACTGTCCTTCACTGATTAAATGCCATTTCTAAATAACAAATTAACCAGGGAACTCAGAATTCATCAAAACAAAAGGTGAAGACTCTTACTTGTCATTTGAAATTGTGTAATCACAGCTATGCTGAGTTGTGTGTTGATTAAGTAGGAGATGATTACAGAGCTCCATCATGCAAAGCTGTAGCAACATCTAGGGCAAGCAGAGATTTAATTCCATCCCAATATAACAAAGGTTTTTGAGCACAATTTTTTTAAGTTCCTACCCATATCAAGGGAAATGCTTTAAAATGCACTCACATCTCCTCTACTATTGGAAGAATCAAGCAGTAAGGCTGATATTTTGTGTTGTGGCAGACTTCCTATTTTGATCATAGGGCCATATGGATATGATTTACTCACCTAACATTTAATATCACCACCATAACCAGCAGGATTTTCTACTCTGCATGTTCATGATGCACAGAGCCCTGAAATGAGTAGAAATAAAAGCAGTTATCTGTAGCATGCCCAGTTCTCTGTGGGTACAAAGGCTGTGCAAAGATTCACCTGTCTTTTTCTTCATTATTCTTTTGCAAATGATGAAATGGATGATGGAGCAGGGTATGGACAGGAGGGCAAATGTGTGAGTTTTGTTACCTTAGCATAAGTCCCACTCCTGATACTCAAACAGGACTGAATATCTCAGGGCTACAAATTGGTTTCTTCCAGTTCTGGTATTCAGAGCTGGAGTGAAGAACCAGGGCTGGCATCTTCCACTTTGCTTTGGATAGCACATCTCATGGACTGCTCTTTGAATTTCTCTTTTGAAGCTGGTCAGAGGTTGAAGAGGTTGAAGCTGGTTTCTATCCAGAGAGAGGTCACTTGGAGGTCCCTACTTCTATTGTCATTATATCAACGAGAGCTTTTTCTTCAAAGACTGAAGAAAAGTGACAGTACTTAACTAAAGAAACTGAAATGAAGTCTATTATCTGTACTGTTTCCCTAACAGGAGAGGATCATCAGCATCAATTTCTCTGTATGAAAAAAGTAATGTAAAATTTCACTTCAAAGTTTATTTTATTTCAGCTAAATTTAAAAATGTGGAGCCTCTCTCTGAAAAGCCAAGGCTATCATCTTAACTACTCTAAGAGGTCCATCAGAAAAACTGCAGGAATATGCTACTGGTTTTGTTAGCAATGGGCTTTTTAAAATTATTATTGGAATGCTGAAAACTCATCCTCTGAGTGGGTCAGCTCTGCCTTTAGGCTGGTTCACTTTGACCAACTTCACTCTAGTCAATGACTTCATTGTGAATTTACAGTAGCCAAGCTGAAAGGACAATTTAGTCTTGCATGGAAGGTACCAGAGGGAAAAAAGAAAAGGGAATAGTGGATTTAGACTGTGTGCCCATGATACATTCCAGGAGAGACTTCCTACACAGCATCAGAAGGGGGTATTTAGTACTTTAGGCAGAGAGGGCATCAAGTGCAGAGAAGAATTGATGGTGGAAGTATTGGCGTTTTCACAAGCCAGGAAGGCCTTTACCCTCATGTGGTTCACGAGGTTCTCTTGGAAATGTTCCTTATTGTTTTGTGAAGGGAGAGAAATTGTTACAGTGCATCAGGCTAGGTGCATAAACCAAAATTTTACTTGCACAAGACTCATAATTTACTTATGGCCAGGGCACTTGTGAGTTACTGGGCTTTCAGATGTGAGAAATAACCCTCATAAGTCATTGCTGCTATTGTGACCAATCTTTCCATTCACATACACATTTTTTCTTCCTTACCCTGCTAGCTAAAGCTTTTTATAATTATTTGATTAGATCTGTTACAAGCTGTTCTGAGAAGTGAAAGGATGAGATTCAGTTCTCCAAACTGGATTTAGGTTTTTCAAGAATATTGATGTCATCTTGGGGGTGGCTTAAACTATTCTTGGTTGAAATGAAATCCAAAAACCATCTCTGCAGAATTGCAGAAATCAACATCTGATTCCTCCAGAAAGTTCTTGCAAAATTAACTCTTATTTTCACACATAAACATTGTCAGGCTTCAGCTGAATTAGGAAGGTCAGAGACTGTTTCTGGGCTTTTTCCAGCCTCACCTTTTTGAGCAGAGCAGTCTGTGTCCTTGGAAAGTTTGTCCAACCCAAGCCTGGCAATTGGACACTTCCAGGAGTGCTTCTTTTCTCTTCAGTTGGAGGCATTTTGACTTTCCCTCCTTCTCTTCATCAGCACCTTGAGTGCATTGGGTCTGTTGTGCAGAGGATTCATAACTCTTTCCTGAAGGACCCATTGCTACAGCTTACCCAAATCTGGATGGGCAATCAGATTTACTGCTTGGTTTTGTGAGGTCCCTGATGTCCACCTCAGGTGTCAGCACATCCCCTAGGCTGCTCCTCACAGATGTGGAGCTCTTCTCCCTCAATTATCTTTGCCTTGCTTTCATTACCAAGAGGCAGTGCTTAGAAGTGTGCCACTTTCTTCATAAAGTTTATTAGGTATTAAATTGTTTTATTGGGTATAAAATTGGTTTAGAGCATTACACTTCAGGCTACTGGAGCTATAAAGTTTTCAGTGGCAATTCAGGAGATTCATTGAAACTGGGAGACAGCAAGACTTCCTTGGTAATCAGAAAAAGGAAAACCCACCCACACTGTATGTACTGCCTGAGGTGATGGCTGCTAATGAGATCAGTGTGATGTACAGCTCTGTTAGGAAGGTTGGAAAAGTGAGGAAGACAGCAGGTTCTTCAGTAGGTCTCCCCATGGGTGTTTTCAGGAGCACATTTACTTGTTCAACCTGGAGTGAAAAGGAATTTTGAAACTCTGGTTAACACCAGAGAAGCCCTACAAATGAGAGCGTGTGACAGGCTAAGTGGGTTGAGGTATCTGTGGGAAATTGTTAGCAAGCCAAAAACCTCCAAGGCACTTAAGCAGGCATTTAATTTCAGCTGTGGGAGGGGGCCTGCTATAGCTAATAGAATAACACAGAGCTGGAGAGCTGAGCAAGCACTCATGTGCTTGGCTGGGTCTGGATATGCAAGCAGTGCCCTCAGCATTGCCATTCTGCAGAAGCAGCAAAGGCAGGAAATTATTTCCTAATGGTCTTGGAGGATAAAACCAGAAGATTTCTAGTAGCAGAGTTTCCTAGAGGTCAGAAAATGCAAATCCAACAATTAAAAATGGAAAGGGGCTTGGAAGTAAGGTCCGAGTTGAGATGACCTGGGGATCCAAGGAAGGTCTTTCGGTCTGTCTGTGCAGCAGGTCTGTAGGTCTGTCTGTTCACAACAGACAGACTGTTGCCTGTGAACAACTTCTGCTGAGGCTTACAGGTCCATCAGGATGCTGTGTCCTGAGTCCTGCTGTGTCCAAGAGCCTGCAGGGAAGCTCCACCAGAAACTGAGTTTGGAGCTCTGCAGAGCTCATGGAACAAATGTAGATGAGGGACACCTGGGGCTGCCCTCCTGAGACACAGCAGAATTCCTGGGAATCCTGTGTGGGCACCTGGATAAGGGCTGGGAAATGGCTTTGTTCCACTGGCTAGAGAGTGGATCTGGGAACCAATCACTTCATCCCAGGAACTCTGCCACTTGCTTTTTTCATTTTCTTTTCATTTGTTAATTTAGCATCATATGATGACTGTCCTTGAGGGCTAGCTTAAAAAAAAGGACTTTCCACTTTCTATTTGTGGAAGGCATTTACAGAACGTTTGCTTCTGAGGTGTTGTCACAAAGTGTGCTGAGTTCTGGCCCTGGTGCCTATTTAGCAGGAGCTTTTCCTTACTGCCTACTCTTGAGTTTATTAATATAAACCCATGACTATACTGCTCTCAAGTGCATTAAATTTGTTCTGCTTGATAACTTGTGGTTTACTGCACATCCATAGTGATTACAAGCACAGGAAGATGTTGTTCTGTTGTGTCATGGGTTGCCAGACAGTGATACACAATGCATTCAGTATTTTTCCCCTTCTGAAGGGGTTATTAATCTCCACCTCTTGCCCTGTAGTTGAAATAATCATAGCTTGAGAAATTTAGGGAAAGAAATACTACTCAGATTCTGCATCAAGGGGTCACTAGGCTGGATTGAGCATAGTCTAGTGAGCTTGTCTGAGAAGTTTTTCACACATAAAAATAATAGATATTGGAAAAGTATAGAGTATACTGTTTGTCAGACTTTCTCTTGAGGTATGCTATTTTCTTGTTCTACAGTACTCTGTAAATTTGAAATGCAAGGTTAAATCCCTCATCTTCTAGAAGGCTTCTTCAATTAAACTTGCTGATGGAGGGCTGAGATCCTGACCCAGCATCTTACACAGACAGCCCTGTAATTTCTGTTTCAGTTTTCAGCAGGTTTTAGAAGATGCCTAGACTCACTACAAAAAAAAAACCTTTTTAGTAGTAGAGAATTTGACACAGTAAGTTCACAGTAATTTGACACATATGTTCAATATATAATTATCTTTGTTGTTTAAAAAATGCCAATTTATTCTGAAGTCAGAATTTCTCCAGCATTAGCTTTAGCTACCAATTATTGGGTTTCATTATGTCTTTTTCTGCTACATTAGAGAGCTCGGATCAGGGATTTCTTTCCATGCTGCTAGTTATCAAACTGTCTCTTGGACTTCTCTTAGCAAATAGCTTGTGCTTCTCCAGTCTCACTGTATGGCAGAGTTTTGAGATTTCAAAACACACTCATGCTATTGAAGGGACACCAGTGAAATGTAGTTTATTGTCAGAGGAAGAAAAATCCTTTTCCTTGGTCCATTTGCAGGAATTTTTCTACCTGAAATTTGAACGCTTTGACAAGTGCAGATGAGGGATGGATTTACCTGCAGGATTTCCTGGTGACCCCTGGCCACCACCTTTGGGTGTTCCACTCACTTGTGTCAGATGTCTGTGGGCATGAAGTCAGGTGGACATTGAGCCTATAAAACACATTCTCTCCAGGGAGGAGATGCTGCTACTGAGCCCTTCCCAAGGGATTTTGACATCAAGTGCTGCAGATAGAGTGAGACAGTATTTGGACATCTTTAAGAACAATGTCTTAATGTTCTCCTAACTTGTATGGCTCTGTCAGCTCAAATTTATTAGTCAGTTTTCTGGGAACCATCAGTAATCATTGACTCTAATCAAGAAGGAGGATCCCAGTTAAACGACTCTGGGAAAAAAAATTAAGAGGGAATTCTTTTTAATTGGAAGGCAATCATTCATTGTGTTCATCATTTCACACAGGCTCTTTATTTGATTTAGCTTCCCTTTTGGGAATGGGGGAGTATGGAGGGCAGAGCAAATGAACCAGGACTGGCACAAAGACTTCTGGGGTATGATCTTCACCTGGCCCAACTAAAACAAACCTTGTAACCTGCAATTTAGTCTCAGCAATATGAAACAAGCAGCCACAAATCCCTTTCTCTTGCAGTGTCATGAGGTTCTTGAATTAGTTTTTAAACCCAGCATCCTTCATATAACAATGGAATTGCTCAGCACAGCTCAGCTGCAGAGCAGAGGCTGTGACCAGAGCTGCCTGGCAGAAGGTGGCACTGACAGGAGAACTGGGGAAAGGAAATAGTTGTTGCCATTACCTGACAAAGCAGGTGCTAAGGATGGAAATCCTGTGAAAATGTGAGTAGTAGAAGCAGCAGAGCATGTAAACATTGACACAGGGCAACAAGGCAGGGTTTTGATACAGTGGACAATGTAGTTAGAGCTAGTGAAGAAATCCCTCGGGGCCTTGACTGTGGTTATTGCTTTTGCCTTATTTTATCTCTGTAGAGGTATTACACTGCTTGTGACAGCCTGGCTCAGAGAGAAGATGGAAAGAGATTATTTAGAGGCAACAGGACAGACAAGTGGATTGTATTCCATGTTACTCACAGCAAGGATGCTCCAGGGCAAAATTAAATGAACTGAAAGTCCAGGAAAATGCCTTCATAAAAATGATGCAGAGCTCTAGTGTTTCAAATTTTCTTATAGATGGTGGCAAAGCCATGCAGCCTCTGTAATTGTATTCTTATCATCCATTCCATTTTACCAGAAAAGGTTTTTTAACAGAGATTTGTATTTGGGTTGAAAAAGAAAAGTAGGAAAGAAGCTCTTGATTATTTCTTTGACACGCAAAATGTTTGCAATAGAGGTTTCACAAATTAAAACCTGGAGCTTGGCAAATGTACTTGTGACCCAGCAAGGGTAAAACACATCAGCCATGTGATGAAAGAATTAATAATCCTGTGGCACTGTCCCTTTCAGTTCCTGGAAGCTCAGGCTTTAATGAAGCAAAGTAGAATTTAATGACTACTACCATTCTCTAGAAATAAATAAAAAAAGCAACTGGAATAACAGGAGTTGGATTTATTTATTTATTTATTTTAGCCAAGTTTTATTTGAAGTGAATCTTTTGGAGTAAAACTACAGTAGCTGGCTGGGAACATAAAATGCCATAGGTCATTAAGTTAACTCTGTATTTTTACCAATGCAATACTTTCCTGGTCATGTCTGACATCCTTTTGAGGTCAGGTTTGTGCTAATACCTGTATTTCATGGCTGTGCTTTAAATAACTGGCTCTGCCTTGCTGTTAGACCCAAATCCAGTGGTACCATGGGAGTGAGTGCATGTTTGTACTTTAATTCCTTTCAGCCTCCAGTGGTATTTCAAATGCAGGGGGGGCAAAATTCTGTGGTGGGGCAGGGAAGGCTGAATAAGGGCAGGTTTGAGGGGAGAGGTGAGCATGCTGAATGAACAAGTTGTCAAAGCATCCTCTGAAATCCTTGTCTAACATATCCCAGCAGCCTTTCCATGCTAAGGAGCTCACAGAAGCAATCACTTTTATAACACTCATCAAGAGGTGGCATTAACAACATCTATTTCCATTCCCTACCTTATGAAATTGGGACACTCCTCTCCCTGCTCACAGTGAGTGCCTGCAAACCCTCTCTGGTGTCAGGGTGGGAATCCTTGCACAAGGAAGGATGATGCAAAACATTTCCAGTGCTGAGCTCTGTCCCATGGTCATCTCCAAGGGCAGGGACAGAAGGTGACAGATGTCACCATGTGGTCCAGCATGGAGGTGTCTGACACAGGGAAGCAGAAGAAGAGAGAAATTTGGCTGAAATTCTATTAGCTGTAGGCTACCTTTGGCTTAGCATGATATGGTTAAGTCCAAGGACTGGAGAAGATATGTTTGACTCAAAGTATGGGATTTCTTTTACATTATTTGTTTATAAGACTCTCTCAAATTGAAGGGTTTTGAGAAATCAGAAATTTCTAAACAATTTTTTAAAAGAAATTTAGATTTGGCAAACAAAGAAAAAAGAAAAACCCAAACCCCTTTAATTCTTTAATTCATTTGTCAAGAAAGGAGAATCCATTAAAACTTTTTAAATTGCATTCTTAAAAATAGGATGTTTTCAGATTTTTTGATATAAAATACTTTGGTCTGAAATGGACTTTAGTCCATATTTTGAGTCGTGCAGCACCTTGAAATGTCAAAACTGTTGCTGGTTCAATTTGAAACTGTATCTGTACGTGTGTATATATGTGTTTAACTTCTGGAAATCTCTTGCAAACAAAGAACATCCCTTATTTGCTCAGCACTTTAGTAACACAGGACACTGTCTTCCCAATAAGCTGAAGCTAATATTTACAGTGTTCAATTGTGAGGACACTTTTAGCTCTTGGGAAAAATACTGCCAAATGTGTATTTCACATTCTTATGCTACACAGAATGTGCCCTATCTAGCAAACTCTTTTATATGTCCCCATCAATGAATTTCTTTTGGTTTCGTTATACAACAGAACAAAATAATTCTCCAAACAAAAGCAAGCCTTCATCTAAATCTTTATAACTGGGCATAACTGGTCCTAATGAAATGAAATGCAGAGCCTGGTTGTACACCTTGCTTCAGACTTCCCTGGGGACTCAACAAATCCACACATGTGAAAACAGCTCCAGGATCCAGGGATTCTTCAGGGAGTTGTCCAACAAAATCAGTCTTTTTCTTTTGTGTATCACCCAACTAGCACCCCTTTCCCAGCTCCTTAGGTGAAGCAATCTGTCCATATAAAATAGCTTAGTTTGGCAGTCACTTCACAGCCCATGATTAATGTCATTATCTGTCCATTAATAGCAGCAATAAAGCATTTAAGCAGAGTGAATGACTAGAACATAATAGCACTTTCTGCTGTTCAAGTTCCTCTTCTCTGCACTTGTGCCTTTCCTCTAAGGTATCCAAAAATCAATCCAGATGTGTATTGCTTTTCAGTCTGAAAGATGAAGTTAAAATGTGTTGTAACACACTCACCAGGGGGTTTTTGGTTTTGCTTTTTTTTTTTTTAAAGTTCTTCCAGCTCAGGTAGCCAAGAGTAGCTGTGCCTGTGCAAAAGGGCATTGTAGGTCAGAGGCTTTTTTTATTTCTTTTTCAAACTTTGGTGACATCTTTTGGTGTTGGACCTAGTCTGGTCTGTCCTGACTTTCTTCTTACCTTATTCCAGTTTATGGGCAATGCCAGCACCTTCCTATAGCACTGGTGATGTTTTCCCCAGGAGGAGAATCTTAATCAGGGGTTTGTCATCTCAAATAAACAAGCATTCCCAGTGGACATCATGTGCACACACATCTGCATCTTGTGTATATTAAGGATTTGGCACTTACTGCATAAAACAAGACATCATCTGAATTCAATAAGTCTGTGCTGCTTTAGTGAGCAGGTGTTTATTCCAACCAGATGAACTTGTCCAGTATAAGCAGGTGATGATTTGTGGGTTTTTAAATATAAATTGCATGTTTAGTTTGCTGATCTGGTTTAGGAATGTATGAGAAAGGATATCTGGAATTACTATACCGAATTTTTAGTACTTCTGCTTGGGAACAATTTTTTTTTCTCATTGCTTACCTCTGATGTTTTATTAATTATCCTCCTAGAGATCAGTCTTTCAGGATAAATTCTACCTCCAGCTTGAGCTCTGCTAATCAGAGTAGAAGGGAGAATGCTTTAATATAGTGTCACTAGACTGGCTGGTTCCTGTACTTATGAGAGATGGGTTCACACTATTCCTTACAGCAGTATTATCTCTGCTGTACATTTAAAGCACTAAGACTTAGTGAGATTTATGGAACTATTAAGAATGAGCTATCAGGTATATCTCCTGGATGATAATATTCATCGGTCTGTGTTCATACAAGTGCTCCCTTGGGAAGGTCACAGAGGAGGAACAAGATAGAATTAATGCTTTGAAAAACAAGAGTGCACCCCACACCATCAATACTGCTGCAGGTCACAGCTGCCACACATGAATTTAAAAGAGTGCTCCTGGGAGATGGAAACTATCACAGCTCCCTGAGTGCTCAGCATCCAGCACCAGAGCTCAGTGAGTTGTTTCTGCTCAACTCTGCCATTTTTTTCCAGCTATATTTGTCTTGCTTGCTTTTTTTTTCCTCAGCACTGTGCCTGGGATGCTTATGCAGCAAGGGCTGTGGAGAACTCCTGCCTCTCATCTCATGTAGAGTCCTCCAGAGGTCCTGGTGAATCCACATCTCTGCTGATGATTCTTCTCCACTGTCTTAAATGCTTCAGGTGCCAGCATTTGAGCAAAGAGCTCTTCTGCAGGCCAGGCACCAAGAAGGCAGCTGACATATGTGCCTCATCTCTGATGGTTTTGTACCATAGGCTCTGAGCTCTGTGACTGTCCCTGGCATTGCTTTGTACCTGTAACAGAGTCCTTGTGACTTCTGGTAACCATGTTCAAAGCTGAATTCAAGCTGAGACAACAGATGTCTTCATGGCCTAAAATATTGGTAATTAATCTGAGTCTGTGGTGTTTCTGCATTAGAAGCAGCTTTTATTTTAATAGCCTTTTTTAGAAAGTGTTATCCTAAGTAGATCAGCATGCTAAAATTTGCATTGTAAAAGATTGTTTCAGAACAAAACAGGATCTAATGAGCATACAGTAAATCCCTTGGCTCTGCAGCAGAGTCACAATAAGCATAACAACTCTCACTGAATGGATCCCCTGCAGCCCAAAAGCTTTTTTCTTTAAAATAAAATAGCCACCCTACAGGATTTAGTGCAGACAATATACAAAGATCATTTAAAGAGCTGTTGTTGAAAGGGAACACAAATGAGGACAACTCCACTTAGGGTCTTTTGAAAAGACCCTTTGTGATCACTTCATTAGACAGTCTGTTTCAATATTTCCTTACTCAAGAATTACTGTATTCTAAGGGAAGCATCACTAAATTTTTCTCTTTATTCTTCTTCCCAGTGGTCTCAGCTAAAATGCCAGGAAGTATTTTATCATTTTGCAGCCTTCTTGTAGAAGGCTGAACATGCAGTAAGTGTTATTTCTTTAGCAAAAGACTGAAAGTGTGAACTAATGGTATTCCACAAGGAAGCAGAGAGCTCTCTTTGGAGAAAAATTAAATAAAAAAAATATGTTGAAGAACTTTCCCCTTTTACTTTCATCCTGGCTTAGCTTAGGTAGCAACCGAAGGGAGATGCTATTAGAGGTTCTGCCTAGTTTTAGGCTGATGTGTTCACCTGTCTGCTAGAAAAAGTACCTCTGAGTTACAGACTTGCTGTCTGCCCTTTCTGCAGTGGTAAATGTAATTTATCTCCCTGACATACTAGGACAGGCACCCTGAATAGTGTGAAAAACATTTCATTTGCCATTTTGAAGGAAGTTAATTGAAGTTAGATGGCTGAGAGAATTTTGAGAGGTTGCCCAGGGAGGGTGTGGAGTCTCCATCATTGGAGATACTCAAATACTTCTTGGACATGGTCCTGGGCACCTGGCTCTAGCTCCCTGCTTGAGTGAGGTTGGGGGTTGGAGCAGATGACCTCCAGAGGTCCTGTCCAACTTCAGCCATTCTGTGATTCTGTAATTCAGCTGCCACTTGATCTGATGTATGTGACTACAAACTTGCTGTGTCATTTTTTTTTTCTTCTTTTCTTTCTGAGTTCAAAAAGTTTAAATTCAAAATCTGGTATTATGAGTAGACCAACCCCAGGTGTTTCTAGTGTGAGTGTTTTCATTCTGGGACCTAACTTTATAAAAAGGCTTTTAATTTTTCTTCTTAATTGGAGTTCCAATTTTTCTATAATGTAGTCACAGGGAATAATCCCTGTACCTCTGAGATGGGAAGGGGACTGAAACAGAAGACTTCCCCTCAAACACAAAGTCATCAGCTTTTTCCCTACACAGGCTTTTTACAACAGTGCAATATTACTTGTAAAACCTGTGCTTGGGTTAGTGATTGAAGTGTAAGGGACATTTTTAATATCATTAAAATCCTACCTTCTCCCTCCCATAGCAGCTGGGTAGTAATTTATCAGACTTGGTCTTTACATAAAGTTTATCTTTTCAGCAAGATAGTTGCTGAGTAAGAGTTTATCTAGAAGATGTTTCAATTTCTTTATGCTTATCTATTTTCTTCCATAAGAAGGTTAACAGAAGGGTGTTATCTTCTCACTGTTGTCACAGCTGAGATCTTTGCTGGCTGGAGGTTCTGTGCAACCTCTAAGAACTACACGAAGGACAACCTCTAAACCTGCTCCTGAAGAGGAATCTTAGAAAGTATGTACCAGCTGAGTGTCTCATTGAAAGAACATTATGGTCCCATTGCCTTTTTTCTCTGAGAGCAATTCATCTGTAAATATCAGAAAATCCCAAGGGAGCAAAACTTAGAGCTCGAGCCCTAATAAATTTTACAGGATAATCACATGTCATCTTTAAAACAATTTTTTTACTTTCCTGCAAAGAAAAAGTGTCGTTTTCAATCTGCCAGGAAACCTCACATGAGATGATTCTGCAAGAGGAGGTAAAACACCCTCAAAATCTCTCATAATGGTTTTGGAAAAAGCAGTTAGCTTCCAAATACTGATCATCAGGGCAGCTGAAGTAATAGTAATAATCATAAGGAGAGGTAATAGTAGTGCCAGACCTACTAAAGACTTGTAAGACTTCATCTGCTCTATCCTCCCCATCTTTGCTTCTGTCTTCAAATTAAGTTCATGTTGCATAAGAGACAGAATTAGCTTTTATGTGTGAGATTCTGTTGCACTCCCTAGATATCTGCTATTAGCAGATTATCTATAAACTGCTGTAACAGGAGGTGAAACCAAAAAGGCAAGGACTGCAACAGAGATGTCATGAGCAGTTAAGCAAAGGATCCTTTTGCGTCCTGTTAATTTACAAGCATAGGTCAGAAGTTTACCCTGAAATGTTTGACAGAATATACAGACTGTGGGTCTTGAGATGCAGTTTCTTTTCTCAAATCCTTTTTTTTTTGGCAGGTCTCTCTGATAGAAGCTGTTTTGTCCCAGCATGGAAAGATTTTTGCTCTCTAAGAGCACCATGAAATAGCAGAGGCTATTTTGAGAACCGAGAGTTGGGACTTTTTTAAGCCATAATTATGTCTGCCTTTAAAGATGATGATAAAAATGTAGTTGATGAACAAAATGAGACCACATGATTGATTTTGCCAGATGACATGTTTGATTATGACAGCCTCCTGGTTTCAACAACTTCCAATGTGAAATGAAAAAAAGAGAGAGAGCACTTTATGTAGCACATCTGATTAACTATGACTCTCCAGTCTGCAGTGAGGGGTTGTGGAAGAAAAAAATATCAATAAAACTCCACTAGAAAACAAGAAAATGTCAGGCTATAAATTATTTTGAAAAACCAGTTTTCAGTGAACTATGTCAACCATCAATGTAAGAGATACAAGAACCGTAAGTGTGCTAAATTCATGCTCATTTGTTGTTTATAGGATGGGCACTGGAAGAGTTGCCACATCCATCAAGAACTAGAGGATAATTAGAAAGCTCCTGTGTTTTAGATGGAAAAAATCTCATTGTCACTGTTTAAATTTATTTTGAAGAACCCCTTTTGATTTACAACTTGTTGGTGCATGGCTGACTGGAAAGAGAGACCAAAACTACAGCACTGTCTTCTCATTTTTTTAATATTCTTGTTTTTAATATTACAAGTTATCTTTCTCTTGGGCTTTATCAGAGTAGGAATTTTCCTCTAACTTTGCTGTGCACAAGGATTTGGGTGTAAAAGGAGCTGAGAAAGGCTCAGCAGCAGCAGGTGCTGCTGTGAATTTACTACCTGGGTTCCATGTCCTCCTGCCCTTCAGCTATTGCAACTTTTGCCAGAAAGTACTTAGACTTTTTTTCACCCTGAGGAGCCACCATTTAATCACTGTCTGGATGCTGATCTGGAAGGTCTGTCACAGTGATTTAAGGCATCTTTATCCTCAGGCTACATGCTCTCAGAGCAGGGGGGTGAGCCCCCAGCCTCCTTTAACTTTAGCAGAAAGGGTCTTGAGGCTTTTCCAGCTGATAAATTAAGGAAAGGTTGTGCTTTGGCAAAATTTCTAAATGAGAACCTTTTTTTGTAAAATGTCATCAAAAGATGATATTTTGCTGTTTTTACAACAAAAGTTTCTGTTTTCAGTTTAAACTGACCTTTTGGTTTGAATTATGCTCATATTTAAAAAGCTTTTAACACCAAGCAGATCTTCTGAAAATATTAATAGTTCAGTTTAAGAAAATAAAATTGGAGTAGTTTTTTTGCAGGGAGGAAGATGGAGATGACAAAAAGCCTGTGTTTTAACTGGTGACAACATTTAATTTATATGTTATTCTTGACAATTTAGGACAGCAAAAATTCTAAAAAATGTGAAAATTTTTTCATGATAGGAAAATCTTTTCCAGGCCTGCCGTAGGTGTGTGTGGGTAGTCCAGAGGACATCTGTCTTTGGTAGGCTTTGCTTTGAAAACTGAAGAAAACCTGAGATTCCTGACTTTTATGAATTGCCATGCTGGGATATCATAAACCAGGGATATCTGAGCTGCTCTGAAAACTCCTCCATCTCTTCTCTTGGCTTCATGCAGAAAAGAAAGTCTGAAATCCAAAAGGATATTTCTGTGAAGTGCTGCTCAGGTGGAGTTCAGAACTGGTTTTATAAAACATCAGTATCTCCTTCTAGCTTGAAGTTTTTTGTTTCAGGATGTGCTGAACATCCACCTCTGAAGTGCTGCCTCTGCCAGAAGCCACTGCAGAAATTCTGGGGAAGAGGCTCTGCTGGGCACGTCAGAAATGAGGGAATCCTGCTGGCACATCCATGTTTGGAAGCTGATTCTTATTATTTTCTGACCTCTGGAAGATGTAGACTGAGATTATTCCTTTTAGCAAAGGACCACTGAAATGTCTGTGAGCTTTTGAAAACAGATAAAGCTGGCATGACACAACTGCAAGTTGTAATGTCAGTAATATTTTAGTTTGCTTTAGGGGAGTTGGACTCTTCTTTGGCAAGAGTTAAAGAAGAACTATTTATTTGCCTTCCTAAATCATGTCCCTGTCCTTCATTCAGAGATGAACCAAGGTAAACAAGACATTGTCTCTCCTCTTTTTCTTTAAATACAACGTGCAACTGACTATTGTATAACAAATGGTAAATATTTTATCTGCAGGACAGCAGTATCTCAAGGGTAGTGGAATCCCTGATAGATAGTGCTAGTAAATCATTGTAGTGCAAACCATGAACATTATCATTCAGTTAGTAATTCACCTCTGATGTGGGTACTTGTACTTCTTAATACTTAATATGTCTGTTTATAGAAAAGTTGATTGAGATAATTAGCAGTAAAAATGCTAAAGTAACACAGCTATAGTAACATTTATATTGCTATCAGTTTTGTTTATAGCAGCCTAAAGGGCAATACTGAAATTAGAAATTAGCTACAATTAGCAAATAAATTGAGTGTCTCTTGGAATTACTTGATCATGTATTAAAATGCTGTGCAGTGTGATGCTGGCAGAGGCAAAGCCAAGTCCCTGGGCTGTGGAAGCTGCGTGGAGTCAAGGAGCACAGAAAGCAGAATGATAGAATCATAGAATCATAGAATTGGCTGGGTTGGAAGGGACCTCAGAGATCATCAAGTCCAACCCTTGATCCACTACTGCTGCAGTTCCCAGCCCATGGCACTGAGTGCCACATCCAGTCTCTTTTTAAATATCTCCAGACACGGAGAATCCACTACTTCCCTGGGCAGCCCATTCCAATGGCTGATCACCCTCTCCATAAAGAAATTTTCCGTAAAGAAATCCAACCTAAACCTCCCCTGGCACAACTTGAGACCATGTGAAGCCTCTTTGCTTCTCTGCTTTGCCTGGAGCCTCTCCTGTGCCCAGCCCAGGGCGTCTTTTGAGCCTTTATCCACCTTCACAGGAACCTGGGCTGCTGCACTGCTGTGCAGGTTTGATGAGTGCATGCTGTGGTGCCAGAAACAAAGTTTAATAATGAGAATTTGCCTCTCCATGAGGAAAAAACATGGCTGAGTTTGCTTTTTGGTGATGTGCACCCAAAAGGGAGCAGCTCAGAGTTCAACTCCCACGTTCTCAGTAAATGAACCATTCATTGCTCTGTGCTCCCAGGTAGGAAGAGTTTGCTTCCCATGGTAAGGTACCTGGAAGAAGTCTGCTTGAAAAACGCTCACACACACGTGTGATTATTTTTCATGGTTAGAACTGGGAAGAAATGAGTTGTTTGCTACTGTTAAATGGGTCATTAAATACGGTCTTGAGGATGCAAAGGAGAATCAGCCCATTTCAGGGGCAGTCTCTCTCTCACCTGTTTCATGCAGTTAAACCTTCCTTGTTCTTTCATCCTGCCTTGAATTTCAGAGACATCTTGTTAGAGGCAGACAGGCAATGGTTTTCTGGATCACACGTGTCTTTTAGTTCTGTGCCCAGTGAGGAGAAGGTGCTGATGAATCTCCCCATGCTCTTGATTCAGACACAAGTCCGGAGTCTTCATCTCACTCTTATCTGACTGCTCTTACCTGCTGGGATGTGGTCTGGTTTGGGGTGCACATACTTGGTTGTACTACTGAAACTCTTTCATTTTATGTAAATTTAAGTAATCATTGGCTGGAGAGGCAGAAGACAAGAGATTGACTTAGCAGTGAACTCAAAGGCTGTGGGGACAATTTAATGCTCCACTGAACAGCAACTAATCCTCATGAAGTGAAACAGGAGACATTGCATGGCCAGAAAAGAAATGACCCACAGTCAAGCAGCATTTATTTGGGGTATGGAGAAACATGGAGTGGTGATCTATGCCTGGTGATACACATCTGACTGCCTCCTCTTCCTGCATGCTGCACATCCAGTTCACTTCGGGACTGGAAATTCCACCTTTATCCTGGAGAACACCCCCAACTGGTGTTACACCCATTCCCAGAAAAAATTGGGGGTAAATTAGCATCTTCATAGGAAGCAAAATTTCTGGCTGTTTCCTTCCTTCCTATTCTTCAGATTTTGTCTTTAAAGAGCAAAATGGGGCTGAGGAGTAGGGGAAAGCAGGGACTGAAGATAAATGGGAAGCAATCAGGAGGATTGCAGATGGGGCGGTCACACTGCAGTGCAAATTCCCACTGACTGCTGAGCACCCAGGATCCTGGCTGCCAGGCTGCTGCCTTTTTTTTTTTGTTTTGTTTTTTTTTTTTTTTTTTTTTGTTTTTGTTTTGTTTTTTTTTGTCACTTTTTCTTCAAAGCCAGGTGTCTGAGTTCCCTGTAGATTTCATCCGGGGAGAATTTATCCCTGGTAAATGATTGCACTGAATTTACAGATGAGGCGCCAAACTGTTTCCTTTAATGTTTCAGTTTAGTACCTTTTGCTTTTCAGGTTTGCGTGAGCACTGGCATTTGAAGGCTGTAAATCTGTCACTCAGATAATGGATTTGCTCTTGGTACTAAAATATATAAATAAAAATTACAAGGTCATTAGCCATATCAAGAATAAGAAAAATGTGCTGAGCATTAAATAGCTGACTTCCAGGATGAGTTGGGCAAAAGTGTACTGCTGGTTTTCCCTTCTGATCATGAAAATCAATGAAATGAATTGATTTTCACTTTTTTTCTTTTTGGTAGCACTTTCTCTTTGCATTGGGAACCCTCAGCATATGTCAGTCCAAATTTATGAGCAGTGTGTTTTTCAGTGTATTTCATTTATCAAACACAAATTCCAGTGGCCAGCGATTTACAACAGAACTGTATGAAAAACTGCAAATAAGAATTACCTAAGAATAACAAACAACAACACAAAAGAAAAACCCTAACCAAAAAAAAAAACCCAAACAAAACAAAACTGGAAGAGCAGGTTCTATTTGCCACTCCCCAAGCAATTTATCTTTGTCCCTGAGAAGGCAGATGAGGTGGAGAACTGCCCCAGTGGTGTTACAGAATACATCTTGTCTGAAAATGAGCTCTTTTGCTCAGTAAAAGGCAACCTTGGAAAGCAGTGGATTATATTTTAATATCTTTATTTGAGCTAGACTGTGGTACTAAGTGCAGACCTGAGGGTATTGAAACATAAGCTTCAATCACCCTGCATCACTCTGAATCTCACTGATTCACAGAGACAACTCCTCTTTGTCTCCTGCCAGAGTTCAGACAGTGAATTATCAAGAGGAAAAAATGGCACAGTATGGGTATGCTGGTGTCTGGGAAGGCTGGGTGATGGAGTCTCCACTAACCCCCCATTATCCATCTTCATCAGCTCAGGAGCAGAGAGATAAATGGTCATTTATTGCTTCTTCTGTGCCTGGCCTGCAGGAAAAGGCACACAAAATAGTTGCACCAGAGGTTTCTCCTTTCCTTGCTGCCAGGCAGGGAAGCAACTGTGTGATTTGCTCACCCAGCTTGGGAAGGAGGACACGGTGATGGCCGCACCTCCTGTGCTCCTCTGGGAGTTGGGAGGTGATTGCTGTGTGTGTAAGAAAGGGCAGGAGCACTGGGTAGGAAATGCTTTTTCTGTGCTCACAGAGCAGTCACCTCTGTTGCTGAATAAATGCACATCTTGGCTTGTGTCCAGTTTAACAAGACATCCTGCATGAAGATTTGGGTCTTTATTCTTGGTTAAAATTTTCATGGGATGTTCTGTTTCAAGTAGGTAAGGCAGTGCTTGTTTCTTATGACAAAGGTAGAGCAAAGTGTGGGACAGTTGCTGTGCTGCAAATCAGTGAGGTCTGAAGGGGGTAGATTAGGAAAAGGAAAGAATAAGTGAAGGGCTCACAATCAAAGTCTAAGTTTCCATTGTGAGAGAGTGTGTTTCCATGCTTTCTGTTTTCTGTTGGTATTGTACACGTGGGTAATTTGTTTCCTTCTCTTTCCCAAAAGTCATGTTCAAATCACCACATAAAAGGCATTTGGTGTGCAGTAGGACATCCGAGATGCTTATGGATGCAGATTTTTCTGGTAGTCAGATTTAAGCTATTAAAAGTTTGCTAGTTGACTTGGAGAGTTGACATGGTAACCCCCCTGCAGCCAGTGGATACAACTGATTTGTGCTGAAGTTTCTGGAGCAAGCACTAGGTTACATTAAATCCTCTGACAGAGGTTACCACCTTGTAACTTGTCTTCTGCTTAACACTTCCAAGAACTGTGCCATTATAGGGAAGCGTTTGGATATTTATGGTATCTAAACCTAACACAGTCATCTGCATCACTCAGACTCATCTACAGCCCATGTGCAGAGAGAGGGGGTTCACCCCCAGGGCAGGTGATCTTCAGTATCCTGTTTGACAGTATTGTTTGTCATGCTGTTGTTTGGCAGTATCCTTCTCCTAGCAGGCAACCTTCCATCTACAGCATCTGAAAAGAAGCAGTTGTATTATGTTAAAAAAAAAAAAATAGAAATTATAACCATTTCTCCTTTTCTCCTCCCAACTCCCCCAGGTCTGGCAGTGTGGGGGAAGCATGGAGGTGCTGCCTTGCTCTCGGGTGGCACACATTGAGCGCACCAAGAAGCCCTACAACAACGACATCGATTACTATGCAAAGCGCAACGCCCTGCGGGCTGCTGAGGTCTGGATGGATGACTTCAAGTCACACGTCTACATGGCCTGGAACATCCCCATGGCAGTAAGTGCAGGGCTCACTTTCTCCAAGATAGTGGCAGAAACCTGGGTGGCTGCTCCTAGTTTGCTCTGTGAGGTGAAGGGTGTTACTGCAGCTGCCCAGGGTTAGGGGGATGGGTGTTTTCATGCTGGAGGGTGCTTAATACAGAGTTCTGCCATGTGAATTTGTTGCCTGGGTATTGGTTTTATGTGCTCAGGAGTGGTGACACAGATTTATAATTGAACTAGAGCACGATGTTTCAGGTTTATGTGTTCCTCAGAAGTCATTAATTTGGGATGCCATTAAACTTTGAGGTGTTCATATGCCACAGTGGTGAGGACTACAGAAATGTCCATAAATAAATATAATCATTCATCATGAGACTCAGTAGACCTGACCAACATAAAAAAGCAAGTATGCAATAAAAGAATCACACATTAACTCACTTTATTGGCTACAGGCTGAGAGTTGCAATGTGGACACATTCTGTTTCTTACTGTGCATACAAAGTGCAGGTGGCATGTGGAGACCTCTAAGAAACCATGTAATATAAATACTAGATAAATTTGCAGGTTCAATTTATCACTTTATTCTGTAAGTATGTCACATACTACACCTTCACTGAGCATATTTCTTTGAGAGAAGAGGTATATGTTATATCCCAGTCAGGGAAAGCTGACTACTGCTGGATCCTTTAGTGATATTTGCATCCAAATTATTTGCATGAAGGGGCACTGGGAATGTGGCTGAGGGTAAGCATACTCAGATCTGTAGGTGATGCTGGTTTAGTTAATCCATATGTGAAGGGTTTGTCCAGAGCTGATAAAAGTGGATGGAAACAAGAATGTTCCTATGTGAACAGGAAGAGAGGGGAAACCCAGCAGTGTCTTTGTCAACACTGAGTTATGACCCAGAGTTCATCAAAGCCACAGGAGTCTTGTCAAAGACGTCATCAGATTTAGTCTGTGTCCTAAATACATACTTGTATTTTCATACTTAGGTAATAAAAAAAAAACCATTTTTGTTCATTCCTGCTGCAGCTGTGCAAACACATTTTCCTCCAGAAGCAATGTTTAAGTCTTCTCTATGAGATGTCTGAATATTCAGATGGCCACACATGTCCTAATTTTACTTACTGCAATGCTGGAAATTAGGTCTCTATGAAGATGTGTTTTGGTGAATTATTTTGGCATGAGAGGTAATTGCAGAGAATTATTTTGCCTTATTAAGGCCATGCTGCATAACTTCTTTCTCACATAAGATTTCCCTATTAGTAGGAGGAAAAAGCAGCATCCATCTAATTTTTTAGAGGCATTTTGGCCCTGTCTGCATCTATTTGATAAAATAGTACGTTTCAACTAGGAGATGAAAAAGTAGTAACCTTGGTAAATTTGTTTGCTTGATGCCTTCTGCAAATGAGTTCTGAGAAAAGACAAGACATTTAAATAAGCATTTACACCAAAACATGATTTCCTTTAATCTCTCTGAGATTACTTATTGATGTAGTTTTCTGCACTGAGCTATACAGCAGTGCTTAAAAAAAAGGCACATCTACATTAAGAGACATAAACTCAGCAGAAGTACTGAACATTAAAATTTTCTTTCCATAGAATAAATTGATTGATAAAATGTGCATCATAAAAATAACCCCATTAGCTCTCAAGGAAGGGAAGCCAGTGTTAGAGAGCTGTTCCAGTGTAGAATTCAGTTGGGATGACTAAAAGGTACTGTACTGTTAGAAGCCCTAAGAAAAACCTTCTGCAGGAGAACCAGAAACCTTATTGCCTGGTTAAAATTATATGTCCACATGCTAAATTCTGTGGACACCTCATTCTTGTACCATCTCACTGGAACCTGCACATGAAGACTGCAGCTAATCCAGAGCATGGAATTTTCATAGCTGCTCGATTTGCTGCTCTTGTCTTCTGTAGAAATGGCCCTGGAAAGAGGGCCCTGTAAGTGCCTCGTGTCAGAAAAAAGTAGAAAGAAGGCAAGTAGAGTCTGTGTTGTCTTCCATATCAAAACCCATCCAGATTAACCCTTTCATAACCTTTTTCAACAACCTGCTTCCTGCCAAGTTATTGAGGTATCTGTGCATAACACTTATGGTGACTGGCAGATGATCTTTAGACTCATCTGCAGACCATATTCCTAGAACCTGAATTCAGCAGGAGAGCTTTACTTTAGCTAAACAATTATTTGGTCTGCCCCTGCTTATCGTCTATTCCCTGACAGTTTTGGTGATAAAGGAACCTTATAGTGAATGATTTATTGTTCTGAGTGCCTCCAAGAACTGCTCTTCTTCCATGCAGCCTGAAGTACCCGAATTAACATCCATTTGACTGGATGCTGCATAGAGAGCTCATGACAAAGTATGCATCAGGCAGCAGCAGTGAGCACAGCAAACTCTTTATGTGGCAAATAGAAAAACCTGTTCAGTGTTACTTTTGTATTCTCTTCTGAAAACAAGGCATCTGTTGGGGATTCAAATAAACCCTGAGCTAAGTTTTGCTGTTGTCTTGTAACCCTGCATTAGACAGAATTAAGAAATGTACAGAAAGCTTTCTGGAGGAAACAAACGAGGCACTTCAGACATCCATGCAGGACACCCCAGTTTCAGTTTCATTTGATTCATGCACTCTCAGAAAAGACTTTTAGATGAGGTCTCTTACTATCAATGTTGAACTGTGATGTTATGTTGTTATTAAAATCAACAGACACTAACTCAGGACCTGGCAATTTTTAAATGGCTGGGTTTGGTAATTTTGATTTGACTCTTCCAGAATGAGTTTTTCATGGGATTTATATTCAAACATGAATTAAACTCTGAAGAAGAAGAAGAAGAGGTTTTGGGTGTAACTGCTCAAGTCTACAAATGAGCTTCATTTCCAGTAAAAAAATCAGGCTGGTATATGCAAATAAAATGGAGCTTAATGACTTTTTTAGCAGCTCTGCTTTGAAGTTTTAACAGGTCTATTCTGATCTCATTTACATTAGTGAGTACCCAAGGCTGTTACTAGAGTAAACCATGATCAAGCTGGCATATCTTAGACCAGAATTACAGCCTAAATTCCTAATGAATCTGAAAGCAATGGAGTTCAGGTTTGATTGCAAACATTTAGAATTGCTGTAAGTAACAACGTACTTATTGTATTCTTACTGTTTTGATTTACATTTGGTTTTTTTTTTTTCATGTTTGTTATCCTCTTTCTGTTGGCTTTCATTAATATTTATTGTCTACTCTGAACAGCAGCTGTTTGATGAGCTGTTACTCACAAAAGAGAGAGGGAACTATAGCTTGGTATACAAAATGAACTCCAATTTGGGTTCAGTAAAGATAACAACAGTAAAGTCAATGCAGTGAGATTTCTTTATTCTTTTTCTGCTTTGTGTAGAACCCTGGAGTTGACTTTGGAGATGTCTCAGAAAGAATAGCTCTACGACAGCGACTGCAGTGCCGGAGTTTTAAGTGGTACTTGGAGAACGTCTACCCTGAAATGAGGGTTTATAACAATACAGTCACTTATGGAGAGGTAGAGTATGTCTGAAAATGCATCAGGGCTGCAGCAGAGCAGTCCTTTCACCTTAGTGGGGGGTATCAATATGTACAGAGCAATTTCAATTCAGCCCAGTAGTAGCAACAGAAATGCCCCCCCCCTACTTTTAATCAACACTCAGAAATGGGGCTTTGAGCAGCACTCAGTGAAATGTAGCAGATGAAATCATTCCCACTGACACACAACCTCCTTGGCTGACATTTGAATTGAGAAGCTCCAGGTAACCATATTCCCAAATAGGATGCCACAGACATCACAAAGAAAACATCAGCAGTCAGGAGATCTAAATAAATTACAGTTAATGAGAACAGTTGAGTTCAATGAATTGTTTTTTTAAGTAAAGAACCACCCCTTCTTTGGGTTTTGCCAAACTATAAAGATTACATTCATTTGGTTTTTTCACTTCCAGAATCCTCCTTGTTCAGGATAAAAAGCAACATGTCCTTGCTCGTGGAAAAGTCATTAGAGGAAAAACAATTTTGCTGCTTTGTTCTCAGATCCTGAATTTTCATTTGTGTCCTGGTATTGAGTTAGACCTTGGAACACCTACTCAGAGACAGCTGAGTGGATAGGTTACTTACCTCTAATAGAATGCTTGATCCCAGTGTGTTAGAAACGTGTAGATGTTTTGGTTCACCTGGGCTGTCTGTATCATTTCTTGCTCTTTTGTGAACCAACCAAAGCTCCAATGTATTCTCAACCCCAATCTTTAAAGAAGTCAGACATGCCCTCTGCAGCTCTTTGAATCTGTACATGTGCCTGTAATACAAGGGCTGCTGTCACTTGTGACTGTCAACTGGGGTGAAGTTTCTCCTGCTGCATGATTTTTTAAGATTCTGTTTTAATTGTCTGCTTGAACTAGAACTAAATCCAAAGGCAGTGTATTTTCACACAAGACAACTAAGTGGGCATCCTTCCTTTCTGTTCCATTTGATTGACTTCATATAAAAATAAGCCAGGCACTTCAAATATTGATACAAAGTCAAGTTTTATTGCATAATATCACTTTGCATCCTAATATAACTATCCCTGGCAGTAAGTGAGGAAAGACATTTAGTAAATTCACCAGGAGCTATTAGTAACTGTCAGCTCTGAGGAGGCTGTTAACTGCAGAGAACATTGGCAGCACTGCCAATGTTGTATCAGTTACACCAGATGGTTAGCAAGCTGGGCTCTAAAAAGTTGTGGGTTTTTTTTCTGTTGAGTGGTCGCATAGAAGGTTCTTGAGTCAAACAGGAAGTTTAGTGATGCCAGTATCTAATTCATTAAAATTTATAATAAAATGGAGCCACACAAGCTATTTAGCTAGAATAAACTGGCATAGTTCCCTTCCAGTCTTACAATGACCCTAATGAAAAAAATAGTGATTTCATTCTAAATGACATCAAGCTTGTTATTAAATGCTTTCTTTTCTGGTTATTTTCCTGGAGGAAAAGATGCCTGGATTTTAGTGAATTTAAAGGAAAATAGATGTATTGAGTAGATGTGAACAGATTGAAACAGCAGTAAAAATACATTTCCTACTGACTCAATTCACAGTTTTTTCAAGCCATGTCGTAAAGCTGTCTTCATCTTCTTTTGCCTTTATAGTACCTAAGTCATAAAATAACCTCCTGAAATGTAGCTGTTGGTGAGCCCTTTATCCAATTAGATTCCCTGTTATGCCCATACACTATAATATGAAAGATTATTTACCAATGTTTCCAACATGTAATGTAGAAATTATTTGTATAACATGAGAGGTGGACAGACAAATACTTCACAGTCTAAACCAAAACTGAACTGTTGATTGTTTCAAAATGTCTCTCTAAAACCCAAATTTTTCATGGTTTTTGTTTTGATACAAGCAATAGGAGCAAATGAAAAGGTGCCACATCCAACACCATTCCTGGGTAGTTCCTGTAGTGTTTGGGGAAGTCAAGGTCAACATTTATATTTACCCAAGGCTAATTTGGAGCAAAATTTGGCCTGAGTTTCTTAAGAGTGAATTTTATGGGCTTGTGATTCTTGAGCAAGTATAACTCTGCCCCAAAGTCTGTAAAGACAGCAGGTTGTCCAAATGGCTTTTCCTGGAGCAAATTCACATTTTCATCCTGTAATACCTGGAGAATAAGCATGTATTCCTTAGAGAAGAACAGTTTTACATTTTAGTTGTTTCACTAACTGTGGTACAGCTAAGATTTAGGTGGGTTGAACTTGCATCTTAAACATTTCTCTCTAATCCAAGTGCTTCTTTTCTGACCTGGTTACAGGTGCGTAACAGCAAAGCAAGCGGCTACTGCTTAGATCAGGGAGCTGAAGAAGATGACAAAGCAATCCTTTACCCATGCCATGGAATGTCCTCTCAGGTAACTGTTTAAAATCCCATCAATAGGGAGAATTTCAACATAAAGAATTTTCAGATGAAAGAAGTAAGAAATGTGGTGTTTTGGAGCCGCAGAGGAAAATCTCTGCCTTTACTCCAGTCTTCTCGGGTGCCCTTTTCAAGGTTGTTCAGCATATGAATCTGTAGGTTGAAGATGCCAGTTATGAAAACAGAAGAAGAACCATGAAAATTTGTTTTCATAACAGATAGATTCACCAAAGACTAATGAATGAGAAGTTCTTCTTGTTATGACATGAATTATTCTAGGAATAGCATCTCTTTAAACTGACTGTTCAGAGCTCCAAGAGGCTGCTGATGAGATTCCCCAAGCAGGCAAGAAGTTAACTACATATTTAACGTTGACTTCAAAGGGAATTAAGAATATATCTAAACTTAATACTTTTCTAAAATAGAATATTTCTTTTTTGTCAGTCCCTGGGTGCATTATTATTTTCTTATAGAAGTCTGAAGATTTTGAAATGACATTTCTTCCTTCCATGCTCACATTGATGCTACTTGTTTTTTAAATACAAGCAAGATATTATTTAAATCCAGGGCTTTAGCTTCTTCCAAAATGTAATTCTAGTTTCTTTTGAAGTACCATCTGAATCAAGACTACATTAATGAACATTCTCATGCATAAATAAACTCTGACCTTATCACGGACTTAACAATTATCTTATGTTCAGTCATACATATATTGATCTGGAGTCCTGGCTTGTACTTTAACAGAGAAGCATAACAAGAGTTGCAAAATATAAATATTGCCTGTTGTGCTTAATTATAAGCTGATGGAGTGAGATAGACAGGAATTCAGTGAAATAGACAGTAATTCCTACTGATAAGATGTCCACCTTCAGCAGGATTGTTGTGGAACTTTTGACTGACATTTTCTTAGTAGAGGCAGAAGGAACAGCATTTGAGTAAGGTATCAAAATAGTGTTGCTTAATTAGATGCAAATGAGCTTTCCAAGAAGACTCTAGTTAGAGATGTCAGGGCACACAGAGAGAGTTCAGTCTCTTGCTCCCTTCTATTTCTGCCCAGAAAATTGCAAATTAAAGTCCTTCCAGAAAGTCCCTTTACAATATCTAATCTCTTATCATCATGCGAATGCTGAGAATAAAAAAAAATGTTTCTGATTGTAATTTATTTTGCAATTTAAGCCTTTAACTTGTTTACATCCATGACTCCTGTTTGATAGCGTATGCTTTGACTTCCAGAAGAAAGTAAGTAAAGGCATAAGTTTCTGTGAATTTATTTGAAAGTAAGTATGATGTGCCCAGCTTCTCCTGACTAACTCCTAAATCTGGGGGCAAAGTAGCTCAGCTCCAGCTCTGAACAATGATTTTTCTATTAAGGAACAGGTCATTTTCCTTTTAGTAAGATGTAAATATGTTGCCTAGTAGATGATGCCTTTTGAACTGTGGGCCCTAGACTAGACACTTCTTCTCTTCTTAGATTCATGTAATAATACACGTGTTTACCACCCAATAAATTAAAGTTGGGTAGTGACTCCTCATGAAGTGTTAAAATCCAAATCATTCTCTATGTGTGAGATTTATGAAAGTATGGGAAAGGCAAAAAATTAATCTACTAAATCACCCTGCAGAACCTTCCATTTCCTTTTTTTTTTCCTGAAAAGAAAAAAAAAAGAAAAAAGAGAGAAAATAAGTTTTTATTGTATAAGAAACACCAAGCAGAAAGCAGAGGTGATGTTTTATCTAAGTTGAGTATTTCACAGACAAGCATGGGCTGGAGCCACTCAAATGCAGCCAAGTTAATTAATGATTACACAGCTGGAAAACTTCTATCATCTCACCACAATTTACAAAATTAATTCTGTATGAGAAGCACAGCTGCACAAACCCTCATCAAGGATATTCAAGCACGTAGCATGAAAGGTGTTGACAGCAAGTATTTTAATATATTAAATAAACATTTTTTAAGTCTGTATTTTAATCAGCCTGGGTGAGCACAGTTGTCTGTTATGTTTAGCTTTCAGGTGCTGCCATTTTCATCTCCAGCACAGGTCATAAAATACCCCTGCTGAATGCAGATCTGGATTAGTTGTATATATGGGAGGGTGGACCCCCCCAAAAGTGCTTTGTGTTGTTTTGGAAGCTGCTTAGAATGCTTACAGGACATGCTGGGTTTGAACCATCTAAAAGCAATTCTGTAGCCATGGTGGAAATACTGTCTCAGAGACTCTCTTGAATGCTGTGATGTGGAACTGATTTTATATATATATATATATATATAAATATATGTGTGTGTGTGTGTGTGAAAGAGAAGTTAATAAAATGGCATCCAGGGACAGCAAAGCCCTGGTGAACAGTTTCATTCTCTGCCCTCCTCTCTTCCTTTTCACAACTGAGAAGGCAGAGGCACTGCCTTCTCAGGGAGAAGGGAGAACACCCTCAGCACTCAGATGAAGCAGAAAGAAGGGAGATCTCAAGGTTTGGGTTCCTGGAGCTCACAGCTCTGCAAACAGATGGATTAAGAGATGAAAGGCTTTACTTAAACTGTCACTTGAGGGCAGATACTGAACATTTTGCTTGGTAGAGCTGTGGCTTGCCAGAGTTGGAGGCTGGGTAGCAGCTCTGATTGCTCATCACAGGGTGGATGAAAAGGGAGCTTCTCAGCCAGCATTAATGAACAAGCTAGAACCCACAGCAAGAAGCAGTGGGTAAAATTCTGTAACAAAACTCCAAGTTTGGTAATTTGTGTTTGTCTTGTGTTGGTAATATTCGAGGGAATTAAGGTGGTTTGGATTCCTGTAGAGTTCTCTGTTTCAGTTTCCATGTCAGCTGAGATTACCTTATCCTCAAGGATCATTTCAAATTTCCTTTTGCTTGAGAGCAAGAGTGAGAGAAAGGGGTTAAATGCAGTGTGGAAAACTACCAGGGCCATCCTGGTAACTCCTTCCTACAAAAAATTATCTGCTGTTATTTTAGACTTTTTCTTCTTTTTTCCACTTGACTGAAAATCAGCATGAGTGGATTTTTCTGAAGTCGTATCTTTCAGTTAAAAGCTGGAATTTACTTCTCACATTGATGCTCCTGAATCATCCCCTTCCATAGGCAGCACCACTCACTATTTTTGAAGCAGATATGGTGGCTGTGATAAACAATCTGTGTCTTCTTTTCCATTCTGCTCAGCTTTCTGAAAGCTGAAGGGAAAGCTATCATGTTATCATAGGTTCAGCAGATAACATCAGGATTAGATCTTTGGGGTATTCAATAGACCACTTAGCTTCAGTGTCATTTATATGGATCCTTCAGCTCTTCTTAGATAAAGGGAAAATTGAGCAAAGGTGTCCATCCTCGGGTGATGCATAAAAAAATGTACATACAGACTGCAATGGGAGTATGTGGATACCCAGGACTCAGCCCATCAAGGCTTGCACAGACTTGTTTTGTTTTTTTTCTTTAATTAATGGGATTTGATACTCCTTAATAAATAAAAGGGACTCCTTTGCTTCTGGCTGGCTGGCACTGGGGATGAATTTGGTGTGATGTATCATGCCCATAGTCCTAATGCAAATTCAGAGGTTATTTTGTTTCAGTATGGGAGTGGCACTTCAGATCAAATTCAAACAAAGCAGTTGTCATTTTCTCAATTTCATTGACTCTGTATCTCACTTCCTGCTTTCTAGTCTACTTATTTTAATGCTAATTTTATTTTCACAGTGTATGTTGTCTCTAGGAAGTTATGATATAAAGCTTTTGGAAAGAGATGTTATTAATCATATCGTAGTTTCTTTAACCTTAATTTCTGGTCTGATTTCCCAGAAGGAGGCACTAAAGCTTTATTATGTATTATGTTCTGAACTGATATAATTGCTTGTAGGTGGTTTTTTTAGAATTTTATTTAATTTTAGGATAAGCCCAAGATTTTATGATTGTTGGAACTCTTGGCAGAAAGTAGAGAGTCAGAAAAATTGAGCATGTGATAATCTATTTGTCTGGTTATTGTATAGATGACAATTCACAGAACCAAATCATCCCTGCCTGTTGAGCTGTCCCACAGCTGCCACTTTCATAGTGGAGGTGGAAAATACACAAGCTCTGCTATAACCTCAGGTTTAAGCAGAAATAATACACAGGGTAGCAGTGTCTTTCCCAAGTACATGACTACTGTGCTACTGAGATTCTAAAGATTTTAGACCATTTTTATACTGGTACAGAAAATACAGCTTATCCTAAACCACAGGGAAAACTGATCTATAGCACAGAGCAGGCAGCCCATTATAAACAGTGGGTTTGATTATATCTCTCCAGGTACCAAAACACCACATAGCAGCCTGGATAGCTCTGCCTTAGCTTGGTAATCAAAACCAGCACCATGGGCAGCCTGCTCTGTAGTGTGGGATCAATTAAAATGGTCTAAAATATTCTTTGTGTTTAGAATCTCAGACCTGGAGAGATATAATAAAGACAGCAAGATGAACACATTTCCCAGTCAGTGTGAGTTTGAGTCATGCTTGCAGTTCCTTTGAACTCTGCTGAGTATCCAGTAGGTATGAGAAGGATGAAATACACGGACAGGTTTCACTATGAAAAACAATTTGTAGGTGGTTTTTTTCTCCCTCCTTTATGAGGGAAAAAAATAAGGAAGTTAATTTGTCTGAGCTGGCAGTCCCATCATATTTTGAAATACCGCTTTCTTGAGCTTTTTTTACATATGTCCCCCATATCCTTAGAGTAAAAGGCAAAAGTAGTGTCTCAGTTTAGTGTACAGACAGTACAGTGCCACTGTTCACACCACAGAGCACCCTTATGGGGTTACCCCTCTGCTTTCCCTAATGCAGGGGCTGTTCTAGCTCTGTGCTTCACATGCCTGCTCTGAAGTGGCAGGTGGGAAAATGAAGACATAGTTTGTCAAAGGGGATCTGGTCTGGGAGAGAGCAGAACATGCTCTGTTTACCACCAGCAAGATTATTCACAGCATGACTGCTGAGGTTAATAAGGCTGGAGGCAGAAAGCCAGGCTCTGATTTGAGGTTCTTTGATTGACTCTTAATGGTATCTCATGCACTTGTCAGTGGCATCCAATAAATGGCAGGCACTTCTGACCTCCCTTCCCTTTCCTGTTAAGTAATTTCAGCCATATAATAGCAGTCAGACCAGACAGGAGGTGAATTTCCTGAGTGATAATTGCATTTCTTTGGTTGCTCAGCTTTTCACCCTGCAGCCTTGCAGAATATCAGCCATGGAGCTGACTCCACTTTGCAGTCTCGTGGCACCCAGGTGCTACACTTGACTGCTTCAAAAATAAGAAGGGCAAAATATTCTCATGCTATAATGACTGGATTTAAACCCAAGAAGAAGTAGATCTATCTGATCTGACATCCTGCCCTGCTGCCAAATTGACATAGTGCATTTTCATTTTAATGTGCTTTGATTTCTGCCTCAATAGGCTCTCCCTCAACTATCTAAAAAGCAGCAGTAATTAAGTAGATTACTTTCTAATTTCTGCAACTCATAAATGAGATCTCCATCACTATCATGGTTATCTCAGTGCAATGTGACAGAGAGCTGACAGAGCCCCTTTGCCCTCTAAATGAGCATCTCAGAACCACCCTTAAAACTTTGAGGTTTTGTTAGAATTCAGATTGAAACAAATAGTAGTAAGAGAAGAATCAGATCTGGAAGAGGCAGAGTAAAAGGTTTGAAATCAACCTTCCTTTGTCAAGATTGTGTTCTTCAGGCCTGCTGTCACCCACCAGTTCTGTGGCCAATATTAATGTGATATATTCTGGCACACTGAGATTACAAGACAACAATTTTTTTTACCACACTTTCTAGATAGGGATTCTTTTCTTTTCTTGGGGGCCTTTTTATGTGAACGACTTGATGTAGTGAAATGAGGCAACCAGGTGCCACTAATTACCAGGGAGAGGGCATGAGCTTGTGTTAAGCCCACTTGTGCCTGATTAGGACGGGCCCCCACTGCGTATGAGCAGGACTGGGGGGCCAAGAAAAGGTGAGGCCTGAGGCACAGGCTCAGCTCATTCCTGAGCAAGCCAGCAGAGAGGTCAGTTGAATCTGGAGCAGTAGCACTGAGCCAGGGTAACCAGTCCTGGGGGCAACAGACCCAGAGCACCATTTGTGCACTTCTGCTGGAACACCTCAGAGCGCCGTGCCCTAAGAGAGGTTCATCTTGCAACAACCTGAGGCAAGTGAAATCACCACTTAAAACTGAGGAAAGACTAAAAAAATCCTACACTCCTGTAAAACTAATGTGAATGATTTTGCCTCAGTTTATCACTAAAAGAACCCTCTAAAGTAATAAATGGCCCTCACCTGAAGACTCTAATTCAGCATTCACCACATCACTAAGTGGCAGAACAGTAAAGCCTCACACAAAGCTGAAATATCAGTGTGTCATTCTTTATTATCTAGGCCTGAAACATATGTTAGCAAATTTGCTGTTATTTCCCTAATGATTTTTTTTCCTCTCACATTTTTGGATACCGGTTGCATGGTTGGATTTTTTTCAGTAACATTTATTTACAAAAGCTAATTAGATTTGTTGCTCTCAATAGCCTCTAACAGAGCTCTTCAACAACCAGCATGACAAACTGACATCCTGTCCTTGTTCAGTCAGCTCCTGCTGACTGGCTATGATTTCTGTAGTGATTACTCCACTTTTTTCTGCCCTTTTGCAGTGGAAGAGCAGGAGGGGACTTGTGGGGAGCAGAGGTGTGACAGAAGAGGGAACATTGTGTCCCACGAGAGACCCTGTGCAGTAAAACAAAGTCTCCCAAGCTGTGCCCTGGAGTGCCACACCAGGAACGTCCCAACACGTGGCAGAACACAGAGCTGGGGCAGCAGCTTGTGGGGAAGGCAGCTGCAGGGTTCCCTGAGGCTTTGATTTAAAAATTCCCTTTTTTTTTTTACCCCAGCTTGTCCGCTACAGCTCTGAAGGTGTCCTGCAGCTGGGGCCACTGGGCTCCACTGCCTTCCTGCCTGACTCCAAATGCCTGGTTGATGATGGGAAGGGCAGGACACCAACTCTGAAAAAGTGTGAAGATGTCCTGAGGCCAGCACAGAGGTTCTGGGATTTCACACAGGTATGGAAGTGCTCAAGGAGCCTTGTGGAGATCAATTGGAAAAAAAAAAAAAAAAAGCTGTTCTAGAGGTTGTTTAATGAAAAAACAGGTTTGGAGAGGACTATCCCAGGAATCTCCCCTTATGTCTTCTGGAATTATTCAGCTGTGTTTTCTGTAGGTCATGTGCTATCCAGTAATTTTCTTTTCTTAGGAGTAGGAATTTTGGGGTATGCTTTCTAGGAATTTTTAGTTATCCTTTCTTGAAGTATTCTCAATTTCTGTAATGACTGTCAAAAACATGCTTGTAATTTATTAGTTTTTTAGTGTCCAGGAAGTTCTGTTTCTAGTTTTATTTAGGTTTTTTTTCTAGCATCTTTCTAGGGTTTTCTAGATATACAGCTTTCATTTTTTATGATTTTCAACAGCTTTCTTAGTTTCTGGGATTTCCTGTATCTTGAGGTCTGTAGGAATTGTCTAGGGCTTTGTAGGGATTTTCCAGTGATTTCCAGAGAATTTTCTAGCAATCTCTAAATAGATGATTATCTAGGAATTGTTTTGGCACTTTGTATGGATTACCTATTTTCTCCCAGGAATTTCTAGCATTTTCCAGGACTTTATCACGATAGATACAGAGCTTTTGAGGCATTTTAGAGTGCTTTCAAGGAATTTACAGTTCTGACACTATTTTTCATGTTGTCTTCCCACCTTTTCTATTCAATCTTCTAATCTTTTTTTTTTTTTTTTTTTCCTCAGAATGGTCCAATCATCAGCAGAGACACTGGTCGCTGTCTAGAAGTGGAAATGTCAAAGGATGCAAATTTTGGGCTCAGATTGGTCGTCCAAAGGTGCTCGGGGCAGAAATGGATGATTAGAAACTGGATAAAACATGGTCGGCACTGACTGCAGGGGCTGGGAAGCTGCCTCTCCTGCTCTTGTCCATTGCTCAGTGTGCCATATCTTGCAAGGCATTTGTCTTAAATTAGTTTGGAAGAGAACTTGGCTCTCAAGAGTCCCCCCTAGTTGGGCATTCAGGGGTAAAAAGGAGAAAAAGAAAAGCAGACACATGCATGCCCTATTTGACTCGTCCTTGCTCCTGTAGATGACCTGGGAACTTGAACAGGAGTTTTCTGTTGCTTTGAAAATCTTGTGAAGAGCAGAACACAACAGAAAAGTGGGCTCCTGAAGTTCTAAGGGAATGAAGAGACAGATGGTTCTATGATGAGTTCAAAGGAGAGATCCCAATACTGCCTCATAGAGAGAGTTCTTGGATGGGTGGCTTTTTAGCTTTAAGTTATTGACCGGTGCACAACTCCTATGGTGAATAATTATGTGCCTTTTTTATTGTACTTGGTATAAGAGAGGACTGGAAAAATCCTACATTTTCAGCATGTCTGGTTCGTTGTACTAAACAAAATGATCTGTAAATAACACTGGAAATATAATATATGATAAATTTTGAGGTTGATTGCTTAGGAGTCTCTGTTTCTAGAAGGAGACTGTTCCGCAAATGTTTACAGGTGGTTCTCAACATACAAGCTGCTAAAAAGCAGCATTTTAGAGACCTCTTCTAGTTAGACACAGGTAAATGTTGAATAGTTAAAATAGCCACATGCTCCATTATATTGCCACATTTTACATTAGTTGGCTGCAAAGGCATCAGAGCATAGCACTTGCCTATTGAACTCTTTTGAGGCAGTACATGTCCTAGTAGATGAATCAATGTCCCGAGGCCTCAGTTGGCCCCCCTAAGCCCTGAGTCCAGAGGTTCCCATCCTGCAGTGCTGTGGATGCAAGTGCAGTTGTCTTGTTCCAGGAACTGCCTGGAAGCTGGATACTCATTTCTTCTGAAAACAAGTTGACTGACTTGAGTGCCATCTGTGGAATCCATCAACTTCCATTTTGTTCCCCGTCCTGTGAAAATGTCAAATGTGAGCAAATCCACGTTGTGAGCACTGTCCAGACAAATTTCCTGAGCAAACCAACAAAGACTTTTCAGTATTTGAAAAACAAACACCTAGGGATAGGAGGGTAAATCAGAGCAAGGAATAGGTAGCATATATTATAAATAGTTACTCTGAAATATAAATAATTTACTGCAACTGACCCACTGACAGCATCTTTGTGAACAGAAATTTGGTAATGGATCCAGTGGTTCAAGCAGAATCTGTGCACAGGCTGCCAGAGCAATGGCAAGGCTGTCAAAGTAGGATCTGTTCACTGTTTAATATTTTATAGTAATTTTTAAGAAGTTTTGTTTTGTTTGAGCCAGGAAAACAGGTAATAGCAGACACTGTGGTACTGTGAAACTTTGTGATCTGTTTCTTGAAGAGCTTTTGCCATTCCCTATATCAAGGCATGCTGAACAAAACAGAATGAAAGCCAAGTTAATTTTTAAAGGGCATGATATGTAATAAACTATTTACTTTTGCCATCCAAAATTCATCAGGTCTTGTCAACTCTTGGTTAGTATTTACAGAGCACATCAGTATATTTTTGTCCCAATTTTATTTTTGAAATGGAGTGTGCACAATGTAATGCAAAGCCAATGCTCCTGCAGTTTATTTGTGGCTAATTGCTAATCTTTATTTATGTCATGTGGCTCAGGTTATGCATGAATATATACAAAAGAATAATTCTGGGTGAAATGCTAAATAGAAAAATGCTTAAAATTCTGTGTTTATGGTTAGCTGAACACAACCTCTTGAACAGTGTAATAAGACCTGCAGAGAGAGGTAACATTTTCAATAAATCAAGCAATACAATAAAAAATTGTGGACAAGTTCCATATTTAAACCTTCCTGCAGGTCTTAAATAGATAGGAGACTTCATACTAAATACACACTGGGAATGGTTGTCCTGTGTTTCACCTCCTTATGCTAAACTATTTGAGAATTTTAAAGGGTAGTTACCATCTATGGAGCAGGTGCTGAATGCTTTGTACAGAAGTTCTACTTGTGACTTTTCATCTTCTCTGCAGATACAATTTTTAAGTTGTTTGAAAGCTGTATTCTCCTTTTGTTTACTCTGATGGAGTTGGCCAAGGGAGGTGAGAAGGCAAAAGACATTTTTGCCAGGTGAGCTTTTCTGGGAGTATCACAGGTCATTCACACCACTTGTAGTCTTTCTAGTGAGCTAAGTTCTAACCATTTTATATAAAGATGGCTGGGAGCTGAAAGGAATTATGTATCAGAGTGACTACTAAAGGCCTCAGAGAATATCAAGTTATTATACCGAATAGACACAAATTTACAATGTTCTTTTGGGGTCCCTCCCCCTTTTTGCTTTTTTTTTTTTTTTTACCTCCTGTCCCTCTAGACTTGATCCTTGTTTAGCAATGACCCTTTCTAATCCTGGGTAAATGAAAAAGGGAGGAATACCAGATTTTAAATGTCCTCTCAAGTGTTGCAATTGCAGTTTTGGAGCTTTGAAGCTGGGAAGACCAGATAGATTCTGCATTTGCTGGCAGAGATTTCAAGTAAACATGAGACCCCTTCACTGTGACAGCACCAGAATGAATGTGGGTTGGTAATCTTGACATTTTGCTACTGCAGATATTCAGTGCCTGGAGCAGAGCATTTGCATTTGGCTGCACTGCCCAACTGAGTGGTCACTCCTGGCAAGCTCTGAGTGCAGAGGCTACAGGTTGCAGAAGGCTTTCAGGATAAGAAGAAAAGCAGGTAGATAAATAGCTCAGAGAGTTACAGAATATATGGAATTCAAATAGCTTCAAATAAGTAATTCAAATATGTTCTATGATCATGTTATGTCATTTTTAAGATTAACTGAAACAATTTCTCATATATAAAGACCACATTCATTAGATTATTTTTACTTCAGTCTTTATCTATTTCAACCACTGCTTTGGCTGTGGTATTAACATGGTGACTGCATGTGAGTCTTAAATATTCTCTCATAAAGGAATAGTAATTTAAAAAGCCTTGGATATTATCTGTTTTAACAGAAGTCTATGGGTCTCTTGTCAGTATTTCACCCATAAGTATAATCTGAAGTCCTGCTTAATGTTGTTTCAAATTTTAGTTTTGTTTCTCACAGTGCAGCTGTCCAGATAATATAAAATGTATTTAATTTAGTGTAATTTGCCTTGTAGAGAAAATTAAGTTTTAATTGCTATTTTGTTTGATTCAGGAGATTATGGAGTTAAATACTAGGTCCTAGGACAGAAGAATATGAGAAAAAACACCCACTCTTGTGGATTGCTGAAGGTGAACCAGGTAAATTAGTAAACCTTAAAAACCTAAAACCTAAAAATTATTAAACCTAAAAATTAGCTTGAACCCTGTGAGGAAAAAAAGCCCTTTCTCTTTCCAGAGCAATAAGCTGTTTTCCAAGCAGAATTTATTCTTGGCTTGATTAAAGCTACTTGTTCCTCAGCCAAAACTGTCCTCTAGCTTTAGTGGCTCCCTGCTTCCTGAGCCATCCTCATCTCCAGTGGAGAGCAAGGAGGATGAGTGAAACTCCTGGTTCCATAGAAGTGATCCCAGACAAAAGTATGGAAACAAACAGGTTGTCAAACATGTTCTGAAAGCATTGAACTATCTTAGTCAAATTAATAATGTGGGGCTTGGAGTGTCTTACCATCCTTTGATAACATTTTTTTTCATCAGCCTTTTTAGAAACTCTGGTTTGGTAGATGAAAACCTCACTTGCCATGTGACAAGGGGTGTAATCTTTCTGACACAGGACAGCTGCAATTTTAAGTACTTAAGCCAGAGCTAATAAGATTTAATGAAATAGCATCACTCCTAATCTGTTCTTTAGATCAATTACACAGCATGTAATTCCTTCAGTATCCAGCATTCATTTGAAATGGTTCATTAACAGCCATACTAAAGCACATTACAGCCTGTTTGGGGACCCAGTGGGTTGGGCTGAAAGGAAAACTTAAACAGAAGTCAGAGATCAGAGGGAGTCTGGCATATTATTACTCAGTTAGGATATAAATACCTTTGTTGGGTTTTTTTATTTATTGAAGGACTTTGGGGGGAAGAACAGCTGTCAGAATTCAGTAAATTGAGAATATTTCTAGCAGTGATGTTCCATTTTTGACTGCTGCTGGTTTGACTCCCTGCTTCTTACAGCTGATGTAAGTCAATTGTGAAGTCGTGCCAAAGAAGATGGACCTGCAAATTACTGCAAGTTAGAACTACCTAAGCAGGACAGAAATCAAGGAATGATCAGGTCTTCACATCTCTAGTGAATTCTGCTAGAGATGGAGTCTGCTCACTAGCAAACTAGAGGAACTCAGTGAGTAAATACTGACATTACATAGTTAATAATTCTCAGTGAATTTGCCACAAAGTGCGTTGATATTTCCATCTTCTGGAAATGTACTGAATTATTTTTAGGTTCTCTCATCTCCCTATTTTACTTCGATAACTGTTGAAAAAAACATGTCCCTATAAAAGATCTGGAATACTTAATGCCATGGGAAGCCTTTAGCTGTGTTTTTACAATGATCCAGCCATCAATGTCATTAGAAAAAGAGATAAACAGTGATCTCTTTAGTACATTTTAATGAATTTTAGAGTGGTTTCACAAAATACTTTGACCTTTATTACAAAAGCACTAATGATGCAGAACTAAAGGTATAAAATTCATGGGTTACCCTAAGAACAATGGTTTTTTGCCCAGTAACATTTATTAATAGCCCAGTGAAGCAATATATGGCAACCTGGTTTTGAAGAACAGAATTTCTGAATTAAGAGCACTATTCAAATACAAATAGAAGCACTTATTCTTTTTCATAGGGTCACAGTTTTCTATTGGCCACCAACAAGTACTGCAGAGTTCTCAAACTCTTTGTACTAAGCTCAATATAAACAAATAATGCAGCAACAAAAATGGAAATTGTGACTGCAAAGAATTTTTCATTATGTGGCACATCATCAAATTAATTTGTATTTACACTTGAAAGGCTAATAAATTATTATGCATTTTACTGCTGACATCAGCTGCATTTTTTATCATTGTGCATTTGGACAGCCTGAATTAAAATTCAAAAGTTGTCACAGAAAGGAAAGCCAGAAAAGCAAAGTATAGATGCATTTTAAAATTTAAACTGCACGTAATCTGTTCTGAAGGGTAATCAGCCCATTTTCAGATAAGCACAGCACATTTTGCAGCAGATTCCAAGCTGTTCTAAAGCAGATGAACTGTGCACATCAGAGGAGATGCATCACTATGTGCTCACTGGAGACTTGGTCCCAGAGCACTTACATCCAAAGCTGGACTGACAGCAATGCAGACAACACCTGCACTGTGCCTGTCAGAGCTGAGAGGAGCCTTGTCTTGCCAGCCCACTACAAGGCTACACTTGTGTAATGCTACAGCAACACAAGCTCTGTTCTTCTATGGTCCTGCAGGACTAGAAAGGGTTCCAAAAGCATTCTAACAGAAATTTTAAAAATCCTCATCATTCACCATTCCTTGAACCACAGCCAGGAAGCTGTTGTTGAAAAGTGTTCTCTTGCTTAGGAGTTTTGCACTGAAGGTTATGTTCTAGCAAGTCAAATCTGTAAGAACATTACTGATCTAGCATTGATGTGGTACTGTTCTGAAGAACACAACCTGAAGAACAGCCTGTGCTTCCCAAATTTCCCTGTTAATAGAAAGGACAGAAGAATACCCCACACCCTGGTACCTCACCCAGATCTGCAATGTCATTGCTCTGCTGCAGTCAGTCCATGGGCACTGTACCCATTTATGCCAATTGCTCTTTTGCAACTGATGATGTTATTGACTTAATTTTTTTTTTCTTCTTCTAAAGTTGCTTTTATCTGCCCAAAGGCAACAGAAAGGGGACATTAAGTGCTCATGAATTCCCTTCTATACTGCCATACATTTCTCAGAAGTCTCCATAGCTCAGCACCTCATCACTGGTAACAGTCCAGAACTGATGTTTAGGAGAATGAAATAGGAGGCAGGAAAAACATAGAATGATCCTCTCATCATGTTTCTCCCTCTCCTTTCAAAAGGTAAGGACTTCCCAAACCAGAGGCTCTACACACCAACCCAACCATTAGATTTCATTACTAGTCTGTATATATCTAATCCACTTGTACCTCTGGGTGCCACAAGATCTTATTGTGATCTTGTGTAAATAAATAGCACAATTGCTGTGAGTCAGTATCTCTGCTCTTCATTCCATAGGATGCCCTGTAGCTTTCCTATGGTGAAAAACTGTGAATAGCTGCTGCCAACTCTGCTTTAACACCCTCCTGAGTCTGACCTCTGCCATCCTCTTTTAAGATATATTTCAGAACTAGTTAAATGTCATGCTTTTTTTGTATCACAGCAAACAACTTTGTAGAAGTGCAAGCAGATGCTCAGTGTCATAGACTGGAAGGGTGATAGCGAGGTAAGAACTGATCTGGCTCAGCACCATGGAAGAGACATGACTGGGTTTAACTTTTCATTTTGGGTCCCAGCCAGCCATTCTCCTGTTAGCATGTATGCACAGAGTCTGCAGTTGTGATCACAGGGCACAGAGCATCTGAGAAAGGATCTGATATCTTCTTCCATTCTGCTAGAAAAAACTCCCCACCCTTTCCTTCTGCTAGCAGGGTGCTGAACCCACAGTCAGGAGTTCCAGTTGTCTGACCAGGCTGGGACATGTCCTCTTGCTCCTGACTCTCTTACACTTGAATTAACTGGGTGAGACCTGAGTGCACAAGTTTTCTCTTTCCTGATTTCTACAAGGACATGGACTGTGCGAGCTGAAGAACAGCTTTTAAGAGATTCCCTGGTTTATCCAGAGGAGATTTGAGTTGGCTGTAGTCTTCAGGCAGGCAACAATACAATCAGCCTCAGAAGGAACAGCCTTGGCATATTTAGCTCCATTTCCAGGATAATCTGCTTTAGGGCAAGGCATTTCTTTGTAAAGCCACACTGAGGACTGTGTAGAAATGATGCTCTGTTGCTAGCTGAGGTATTCTGTGGACATTAATTTCCTATTATATTCAAGCCAGCATTTCTTGGAAAGAGAAATGTCACCTTTAAAAATACCATATGCTTGCTCAAATGAATGTTCTGTGAATAATATCCAACAAAATTAGATTCATGTAAATATTTTGTCAGCAGTTCTGCATCTGACAACATTTGTACTGCAGAAGTTATCCTAAGTCTCAATTTTTCACTGTGAAGAACGTGTTATCATGAATGTAGCCACCCTCTTCCTTTTTTTTTTTTTGATCAATAAATCTTCATGAATCAACTGTGACTTGTGTATATGTGCCTGCAACCAAGCACTAAGCAGTGATAATGACTTTTTAGCCTATACATAGCTTGGTCGGGGGGCTTTATATTGGGTTTGTTTTTTGTTTTTTTAATTTTTGTCTTTCTAACACAGCTGAGCCCTTGCCTTAGTTAGATTTGCCTTTGAATCCTAACTGGTTATCTGGAACATTTTTCTGGACTGTGTTCTTATCATAAGCTCACCTTTATTGCTTAACTGTAGCCTCACATTCCCACCTTATCATCTTTTTTTCCCTAATGTATTTGTATAATTTTTATTTATTTTATTTTTGTTTTTTGCAGATGTGTAACTAATACAGGTGACCTGCACTGGAAAAAGGAGACTTTATAATTAACAAAAATAATTTTGCCATTTACAGGACTTGGCAGTAAAGGTGTGACCACTGAAGTGCTGTGACATTCACCAGGCTGGGTGCACTGTTTTAAAGAATCTATTCTTTGTTTTAGAAAAGCCAAGTAGAACTTCCTAATGGTCCTTATCTTGCTGACAACAGAGCAAAATATCACCTCCCTTGGGTGGGCCCAGCTGTTACAGGAAGTTCTGAAAACAAATAAATAGCGTGTTTAATATTGGAACCTTGAGTTACAGAAATGGGATGGTTAAGAGAAGGGTCCAGGCATATCAGGAGAGCCTTGAACTGGAAAAGTGGGAGTTAAAGATGAGAAAGTGAACTGCACTGCCAGATCTGGAAAGCATGAACCAACCAACATGCAGCAATTCATGAAGTGATCTGGCCCTGGGTTCTTTACATGAATAATTGAGCTGTAATAAAGAGATTTCAGTAAGAGTTCAGAAAATATTTTTCTGCTTTTGCAGATCATTACAGTGAAATCTGTCTAAACTGTTGGCAGAGCACCAAAACACACATGGGTTGGTGCCATGGTGTGTTAGCAGTCAAACATTTGCCAAAAGCTATTGAAATTCTCCATGTATTTGGAGTGCTGGCATTCTGTGAAGAAAATGGTGCCACCTATCAGTGAGAAGGAGAAAATTAAACAGCAAAAGATTTGTTTAAACTGAAGAAAGTGCTGTTGTCATTGCAGGGCTGATGGCTGAGTATTAAAAAGCTACTAGCAAGATGCTCAGCCTGTCCATGATGATTCTGGGTAAATAAGGTGCTGACCTGGCTGGCCACTCTCATGCTGAGGTCCAGGCTTGACAAACAGTGGATGTTCTTGTCTTACTGACCAAAGGCAGAGAACCATGAGAAGAAAATCTGCATGAAGAGTGCAAAATGCAAGGCAAGCAGATCACCTGGGGTCCATTTTACTAAAGTAAGTAGTTAAATGTTTCTCTGAATCTAAACCTAAATACCTTTGGATCCAGTTTTTCTCTTTTTACACAGGGTATAGGTCATTTTGAGTCAACCTTGAGTGCAGGCTCATGAACAGACAGCTATTTTGAAAATATTTTTCCCCATTCTTTGGAAACGTGCATCTTGTTGGAGTTTTTGTTCCAATTATTCATAACATATCCTGGGATATCCAAGCCATGTGTTCCCCGCATATCATGGCTCAAGCTATCACAGCACTGAGGCCCAGGTTACTGCACTCTGCTGCCTCCTTTTTCTGAACAGAAATTAATTAATTTCAAAGCTTCAGTGGGCTCCTCAGGGACAATGAGAGATTTATGTTGTGTTCAGCCTTATCAGAAAACATTCAGGACACTTTTCATCTCTTAGAAGCCTACTTTGTTTGAATTCTGGAGCCAAAGCTCCTTTCTTAAGTCTAAACAGTTTCAGAGACCCTTTTTGATATCCATCAGGCCAGAGTGACATAAGGTTGTTCTTTATACCAGTGCATCACTACATTAGTAAAAAGGGACTCTTAACTATTAGACCTGCTTAAAACCTTGTAAATCTTAAGGTTTTTGAGGCACTTTCTTAATGCCTTTTTACCTGAGAACAAGGCAAGACTTGTAAAAGTTTTTTTCTTTTCTTTTTGAAATGCATTTATAAACGTGCCCAGAAATTTAGTCTGAGGAGAATTATTCTTTTGTACACTCTCAGAAGATCATCCTAAACAAGCAGAAAAATGCTGGCTCCTTAGAACAAGGCTCCTAATAAGGTAATTTGTGGGGTATGCTTTGGTTCTAATAAAAGCTATGGTGCCATGTTCCTAACAAGGGCAACCCACACTGCATGGCAAAGCTTTCCTGGAGGAAAAGAGGAGCTTTCCTCTCAAGTCAGGAGGTGCACAGTGGTTTGTGTGTGATGCACACTGTATATTCCACAGGGTAAAAGGCTCAAGCGAATAGACAGAGTGTGGCCCATGGGTTTTTAGTAAATGCAACTGGAAAGAATTCTGTGTATGAACACAGTGTAGAACTAGAGGCCTCTAAGGGCTGATTTTTTCCATGGGTTTATGGTGTGCTGTATGGACTACTAACAGGCATTCTGAAAAAACCTTCACCTCTTGTTAAGGGGCTGATAAAATCTGATTCCAATATAAAGTTCTCATTTACTTTGTGTTTATCAGTGAGATGTATATCACGGAGCTTTCATGTCACAAAAGTGTAAAGGAGCCTAAGAGAAGAGCATCAGTACCATTGAAACAGTAGAAAAGCAGAAGAGTGAGTGCATTTTAAACTACTTAAAAGATATTTTTATAGCACCCTGCCCTCCCTCTGCCCCTCTCTCCCCCCTCCCTCCATCTTTTCCTCCCTCAACCCCTCCTTCCCCCTTCTTTCCCTCCCCCCCCTCCCACCCTCCCTTCCCAAAATGAGAATCTTGCTGTCAGAACTAAGTTCTGTTCTAATGATGTTTTGTTGTACCTTATCACATGAACCAAATGGTTTTCTAAAAAGTAATTCCTCTATGAAAGCAATGAAGTTACTCTAATATCTAAATGTGTAGCACCCAGCCTTACAAAAAAAGAGCAAAGCAGATTCACTTTGGCTTGGATGGCATTTGTGGTCTGCAAGAAGCTCATGGATAGGAAAAGGCTGCTTGCTGTTCTCCATAGGGTGTACAATCTGAAACAATTTTATCAGAACTGTTAGGCAGAAATCTTAATAAGCTGGAGTTAAACAACTGGGTGTTTTTATCTTGGAGGGAAAAAAAAAATGAAAGAAATACATTTAAAATTCACCATATGCACTGTAACTTGCAGATACTAATTAAATTCTCACAACATCCTTTCACAGTGCCAGGCCGAGCATATTGGCTCAGGTTGGCCTGGTTGTTAAGTGTGAACCAAAATGATTTCTAACAGCAATCAAATACATTTTGAAACGTGCTCATAAAAATGCCAGCTCAGAGGCTCAAAGCAATAATGGTTCACGTATTAGCAAATGAATCTGTCCTCTGCAAGCGAGTCCCTGCAATGTAATAATGGATCAGTCCAAAGAAACAAGTGTATTTATTAAGATGATGAGAGTTAATATTTTCTGATGAGTTGGGGGTGATATTTATTCAGCATCAGTGGGATAGCTGTGGATTGAGGTGCTGGACTGGACTCTGGAAGCCACTCTGTCATGGCCGCCTTTATCAAATCTGCATCCATGGAAGATTTAGCTGGTGTTTATCGTGAGAATAACCCCGCTCCTAAAAGAAAGAAGCTCTTTAGTCCATGCACATGCATGGCTGGAACACGGAGAACGTGATACCAGCTATCCTGCATCTCCTGCACTGTGAGGAGGCCTGCCAGGTGAGCTGGGAAAATGAAAGGCTTTTGTGCGAGCTCTAGCAATTTCCAGATAAATAATGAAGCTACCTCCTGCTAGGACTTCTAGACCTGTCTAAAATACTGTCTGAAAGGATTGTAAGTTTAAGAAAAACAGCCTCAAAATCTCCATGGAAATCTCCTGATAACATGAGAACCTGGACACCTCCTGTGTTTCTTGTTTTCACCCTGTAAGAGGCTCAGCGTCTCCCTCCCACTCTGCTCCCCCTCACGTGCTCGCTCACAGAGGAGCGCCCGGACAGGCTCCGCCATTGCTCATTCGCCTGCTCTCAGGTAGAGCGTAAGCACGAAGAAAACGTGAGCAAGAGAGAAGTGTGGAGAATCGGTCAGGACTCTGGTACGAAGAAGTAATGAAGAAAGAAGTAAGAAAGAAGTGAGAAGTAAGTGAGAAGTAAGTAAGAAGTAAGAAGTAGGAATCTTCTTAAACAATATCTGCGCAAAATCCCCGCTTGGTGAACGAGAGATATAATCCGTTTTATCTCACTGGTTTTAATTTCTTTTGCTGGAGGCCACTCAGCTAACTGACTGGCATTCAGTGAACTGAGAGATGAAAGATAGCAATATGGCTTCTAGACTTCAGAGAGCCGTGCCCTTTCCAAGCACAATGTATCATCTGCCCATCTTGCTTACGAGTGACTGAATCCGGGTGCTGCAGGCACGAACCAGCAGCCCCACCACAGTCACCATCTGCAAAATCACCTCATCAAACGCAGCTGTCTGCCCTTCACCCCGAAATTCAGTGATGAGCCTCAAGGTAACAGGGTGGCCACAAGCCACCAGCAAGGGGCTGCTGAGGGCTTTCTCCTCACGATGGAGGAGCCGTCTGTGTGGGCAGCAAGCACCGTGCCCCCCTCCTATCCCCGCAGCAGCCATTAGCTGGGGGCAGTGCCGGCTGCCTGTGAGGCAGAGCCTGACATGGCCGCCGCCCTGCCCTGCCTGAGAGAGAGTGAGGCGAGGGGCGGGGTTGGCGGGATAGCGGCAGAAAGGGAGGGGAGGAGCGAAGGGAGGAGTTTGTTTTTCCTGGGAAGCTGCTGGAAAAATGGAGCTTCCATAGCCTTGAGGGGCCGAGGTTCTGAGCCTTTCAGGCTGGCTGGATGAGTCCAGGGAGAAGCTGGGGACGGCCTGCGTGGCCTTCCCTTCCCTCTCTGAGAAGCAGCCATGCTTGGGCACTGCGTTACCTCAGGCCAGGACGCTTCCTTGTGAGGCACGGTCATGTAGGAGGCAGAAAATCTGGGGACCTCCCGTGTGTGTGGGCTGGAGCAGCCCGGGTACACCTCGTTTACTAAGTTCACTCTCCTGAATGCTGGTTTATTTTCGTGTCTCTGCTTATAATGCTATTTTATGCCTTGTGTAATACGCCTTTCCCCTGCAGTCACATCTGTGTTCTTACAGTTCTTTTGCATGCAGAGCAACACTTAGTAAAAGCTTCAGGGACAAAATAAAAGGAAAATTCCAAAAACCAACCAAACCCCAAAACATTTGCAGTGGTTTCCAACTGTGAGACAGCAACGTGATTCTGGCAGAGCCTGGAATTTTCTCACAGGAGATCTACTGCCAGCTCTGAGGCAGAGATTTAATCAGGACTAGGGGCAGCTACCAGAGCAGGCTGTCATGCCTAGAAAAACCTCAAAATTACACGCTAATTATGCACCTACACTGCCAGGGAATATAGAACTAATGACTTCGGCTTTCTGTGCTAAAGAGAATTCCAGTTGTAACAAGTCTGCAGGCTGCGGGTGCTTCCCAGAGGTGCAATAATGAGCAGTGGTTGTGTTCCGAGGCAGCTCCTGGGTGGGCTTCCAGTCCTGCAGCTTCTGGAGAAGCAGAGCCAAAGCCCCAGGCAGTCACCTCAAAGGGGACAACTCATGGTCCTTTTCTGCCTCCTAGGAGTGCTGCATGTGTGGCCAGATATCTGTGCTCTTTTCTACTCTGTTTTTTTGTGGTGTAGCATCGTGTTTAAACACAGGAAAGGAAAAGAGTTCTGGGGAAACAGGCTTCGTCCTCACCTTGTCCTTGCAAGCAAAGGAAAATGCTGACAGGGAGGTCCTGAAAAGAAGATCCTTTTTGAGTCAAGGTGTTAGAAGTATTGTTCAGAGCTGTGAATTTCCTGAGCTATGATCAAACTAGATTATGCTAATATGTATGACGGAAAAATAGTGCCAGAAAATGCTGTAAAATGATTTAGCCTTCAGATCACCTCAGAGCAGTAGACAGTAAAAAAAAATAAATCCCGACATTTTAGCTTCAAAGGGCTTCTTTTCAGAGAAAAAGGTTTGACCCTGTATCCTTCAAGTATGCTCAGCTTTAACTACCTATGACACTAGCATCTCTCATAGCCTTAGTTACACCTTGCAAGAAGACCAAGGAGAAATAAGAGGCTCTTCCCTTGTTGAAACTAGCTGACCCTCATTGGCAAGGCTATTCCAGTTTTTAATAGTAATTCCACTTTCCATAATAAAATAACATTTTCAGTGGTAAAGATGGTAAAAATTGTTTTAAAAAGTTTTGAAAAAACCATTTTTCTTTGCAACTCTCCTCCATCAAATCAAGTCAGTGCTCAGAGGCTAGAAAGCAGTGAAGTCTCTTGAGAAGTGGCTGCCACCCTCACACAGTGGAGAGGAAGGAGCACAGCCTAGATTCTTTGCTTTGTTATTCCTGCTGTATTAATGCACTCTGCTACCCTCCTATGTTCCCTTGTTTTGCCCTGGAGGAGATCTCATTAGCTATCACCTTCCAACAGTCAAAGACAAAGGTTAAATCCCAGAATGGAAGTGTGGGCCCACATGAAATCAATCCCAGCCCTTGGCAGTCTGAGCAGTAAGCTGTGTCCTTGTGGGCATGTGGGGAGGGAACAGGAGTGTGAAGCCATTGTTCCTGAGGACCAGAACACTTCTTGGTACTAGTTCAGCAATCTCTCTTGAGTTTATGATGATGGCAGTTTCATAATCAGCTCTAATTGCATGCTCAGTCTGAGGCTGGAAGCTCTTTATTTTTTAATAATACCTTCCTGCTTATAAATACACTTGAGGTACCATATTGCTTCAGAATATTGATTTGCTTGTGCTTTCTTCCTCTGAGACTGAAAACTAAACCTAAGTCAGGATTAGTCTGTCCAAAGATTATTTTAATTAAATAGTTTATATGTCTCAGGTGAGGTGACTTTAGTCTCTCATTGTCTCTTTAGCTTTAAACGGAGAATTTTTTATAAAGAATTGGAGAAGGGGGTGGGATGTCATTAAAAATAGAATCATAGAATCATAGAATTGGCTGGGTTGGAAGGGACCTCAGAGATCATCGAGTCCAACCCATGAACCACCGTTGCAGTTGCTAGACTATGGCACTGAGTGCCACATCCAGTCTCTTTTTAAATATCTCTGGGACGGAGAATCCACCACTTCAGTGGGCAGCCCATTCCAATGCTTGATCACTCTCTCCGTAAAGAAATTCTTTCTAATCTCCAACCTAAACCTCCCCTGGCACAACTTGAGACCCTGCCCTCTTGTCTTGTTGAAAGTCATTTGGCGAAAGAGCCCAACCCCCCCCGGCTCCAACCTCCTTTCAGGGAGTTGGAGAGAGTGATGAGGTCTCCCCTGAGCCCTCTTCTTCAGGCTGAACAGCCCCAGCTCTCTCAGCCTCTCCTCATAGGGTCTGTGCTCAAGTCCCTTCACCAGCCTGGTTGCCTCCTTTGGACCTGCTCCAGGACCTCTACATCCTTCTTAAACTGAGGGGCCCAGAACTGGACACAGGACTCGAGGTGTGGCCTCACCAGGGCTGAGCACAGGGGCAAAAATATACTTGGATTAAAGCTTTTTTAAGTTAAGAAACAAGCTTAAAAAAAAAAAGGATATTAAATCTAATCATATGAAGCTCCTGAAAAATGCAACACACAAAAAAAAAAGTCAAAACATCAGCAAGTCTGTCAGAACACACTTTAAAAATGCCTTTGTATCCTTGAAAGTGCTTTTCTCTTTTTTTACTTTTTTCTGGCATGAGAAAGCAAAATTTCACTTCTTTGTTCTGTATGTAAAGAATCTTTTCTTGAACAAAATGATCCTGGCAATACTTCCAAAATTAACTTCTGGTTGTGTCTATGTATGCTTTGCCTTATATTTGGATCTTCAACCACTGTCTACCCCTCATCTTTCCTATAGCTTTCAAAATAATGAGCCCTTATTCATGCAGATCTGTACAGGCCCCTAAGAGCTGGATGAGGTGTTGGTTTTTTTCTGTGGTCTGCTCCTCCTCAGCATCAAAGGCAAGAGTCTGAAATCAGTCAGAATGTGGGAAGTTTGAGCCCACGGGGTGATCAGTGTGGCCCAGCTGCTGTATGGCTGTATTGGTCTTTGCATCACTTTTTTTTTTTTTCCTTAAGCATTTGAAATGAGAGATTGTTTTCTTGCTTCTTTTTTACAAGTAGAAAAACTAGCAGGTTTTCTGTTCTAGGAGTTGTGTTTGTTTTCCTCAAGTACAAGGGCTGCTGGCAATAAGGGAAAATATTACAAGAATTGTGAAATTAATTAAACTGACACTTCAAGAAAATGCCTGTATTGTTGCAATCCTCAAAGCAGCAGCATAAAACAAACCTATGACATTTTGCCAAATGTTATTTTTTATTAGTAAAGGAAACCTAGAGGTTTTGTTAAATTCTGTAACCTGAGGATTTGGCTTGATAAAGCTTTTACAGGCAAGAGGTGGGGTGTATTTGTTGAACTGTGTTCAGCTGGGACTTTTTTATCCTTTCCTGTAGCTGCCAAATAATTAACTGCTCCTGGATGGCATTTTTATTAATGAATTAGATTTAAGATTGAAATTCAAAACCTGACATGGTTTGTTGGTGAGATTTCTTTTGGAAAGTGCTATGAAACTCATACAAATCAGTTCCAATTACTTAAGGATCCCAGGTATTATTAATAATTAAATATGAAGGGTATTTACCTCTTAGAGCCTTTGTTTAAGTGTTTTCATCTCCTTCCCTAGAGCTTTCTTCCCGCTGTTTTTAATCTGGAATAATTAGGTGAAGCTGGTGAATTTTGTTAGCACCAGGAAGAAATCTATCTGGATTTGAGGAAGAAGAGAATTAGGGAAAGAAGGAGAAATAGAAAGTAAACAGATTAATGTATTTTAAAAAGTCTGATAATTCCTAATTCACAAGTCATGGTTTAAATGGGGTTTTTGTTTTTTTGGGTTGGTGTGGGTTTGTTGTTATTTTTCTTTTTAACAGTAGCTGTTGAACATTGTTATCTTCTCCTACAAAAGCAGTCTTAATGCTGACATTTAGAAGCCCATTCTTTGCTCTTTCTGAGGGGTAAACAAATATCTGTTGGAGAAAACTCTTGTGCAAAGGAATTAGTGCAAGAGTTCAGATCTCTGAAGCAGGGCAGTAGACACAGATGGGTGTTAACACTGCCCTTGGTGTGAGGGTGAATTTTATCTCTGCTTCCTGGAGTTCTGCATTTGTCTTAAAAAGTAATGAGAAAAATGGCCCGTGTAAGGAAACAGTGATTGCTTCCCCTGCCCTTCAGTGATAATATTGCACGACTATCACTTCCTCTGGATTAAAGGAACAACCCAATATCCATTTTAGTTTTCTACTTTGTATGTCTGTATGACAAGCTCTCTCCCAGTCTTTATAAAAAGCAAAATCCACAGAGGTTTCTTCTGAATGCTGGATAACAAATAAGAGAGCCTTACAGGGGAGATCTCTTGTGTTTGGCTGCTGTATGTACTGTCATGAGTTTCTTATTAATTTGATAGTGGAGACCATTTCAAAACCAATCACGTAGCATTTCATACCTTAAATATATCCTCCTCATTAGGATCCTGAGGTCAGCTCCTGAAAAATGGAAGCTATGAAGACTTACGTTCATGTTGCACATTTGCAAGCTAAGTGCAAAATCTTCACCTGCAGGCCTGTTCTCTTAGAGCTTTCAGAAATATTGACAGAATAAAACAAAACTCGTGCTTCCAAGCCCCAGCCCTAAGCTGCAAGTGTTTTTTCCCCTTTAGAAAAATCTAAAGCATCTTGAGGTTCTCAATGAGCAAAATCAATACAACTGAACGTAGTGCTCTGGTTTTTAATTTCCCAGAATATAGGCCAGCTGCTTAATCTTAAACCAAATATTTTGCAGGGTATAGCATTACTGAGCAGACCTTCTGGTGTGTTTTTTGAAGTTTTGATATTTTTTTGAGTTTGTTTTGGAATCGTTCTAAAAAAAAAGGTAGCAGGGATGCGATTAAAGAACTCCTTGGTCACCTTAGTTACATTTGGTATTTCACTTTCAAAGTCTGGGGTTCATTATGCAATTCTATTTTAATTACTGCCTTTCTAATTATTAAACTAATAAGTGACTGAAAGAATTCCAAGTTGGATTTTTAGGGTTGGTTGGTTTTGGGTTTTTTTGTGGGTTTTTTTGGTATTTCTTTTTTTGAGGATTGAAATATTCCATGACTTTTTCTGCAGTCCTTGAGGTATCCAGTAAATAATGGAATAAATCTACCTCATAAAATACTCAAGAGAGTCCCATCTTGCCAAAAGGCACAATGCACAGCAAAATTTTTCTGGAGGGTAAAATTTGGATTATTTAATTCAAATTGATGCACCTAATGCCCATCACACATGTAAATCCTTGCCAAAATTCAGCATTGTCAATGTGTAAGATGTGTGTGATAGCAAGGACATAATTTTTAAGAATTTGTCTCTAGCTTCAAAGTTTTCAACAGTTTTCTGGTGTACTGAGTGTGCATGAATACACCTTAGTTTGAGAAAAGATTCTTTTACTTGTGGTTTTTAATGTCTTTTACATCAGTTTAAAAATAGTAAAGGAAATGCAGAGATATTATCTGCTGAAATGTTCTTCAGTTTCCTCAAAATTAAAGTTTCTCAAGTAAACAGGTGTTAAGTGTTATAAATCAAGACCAATCTTAACCCCGCAAAATAAACCAGCTGAATAGTTTCTACTCTCATTAGTAGTTTGGGGTGGAAAAAGAATAAGAAGAGCAAAGCTCTAATAAATTTGAGTTCTGGCTCATGTATACCTATAAACAGTTTGTTGAAGAGCAGAGCTGAGATGATAGAAGGAGAACTGTAAGATTTTTCCACTCTAAAGGATTATATTAATGAAATACCATAATTAAACAAAATCTGTGGAAGTTATTTTATACAGACAGTCTATCACTTTGTCAGTCATTCTCAAGATGGTTATTCCAGGACCAAATTTTTTTACCTAAGCTCTATGCCTGAGAAAATCAATATGAAGAGCCAGAAGCAGAGAAAAACTTGGAGAATCAAGTGAGGGTCCCACAATGATGAGAGCAAAAGATTGGACTTTGCCCCCACCAGTGGCAATAACTGCTTAGGCTCCAAACTGCTTGTTCAGTGGTTTATTGATTTTATTTACTGCTTCCATCAAGCAAGCATTTGGAGTGACTGCTTTGTTTAAATTGGTTTGAGGTTTAATTGTTTAGGAAAGACTAAGCCCAGGATATATGTATGGATGCTTCTCTGAGCAATCCCATTGCCCAGTTGTTGCAATGGGGAGCTCTACCCAGTTCTCCAACCCCACACATTGCTGAACTTTATTATAAAACTTGAAATTACAAGGACAGACTGTTTCTCCAGTACTGCCAATGCTGCTCCATCTAATGTGAATGTATTGTCATGGTAACCAATGGCATTACTGGGTTGGTTTGTGTAAGTAATTAAACTTTCTAAGTCAATTTGCCCTTAGTAGTCAGATTAGGAAGTAGACTGTTCCTTATTGCTTTCTACTGAAGCAGTGTGGTAGCCTGGAGGGCCAGTGGGATTGCAGCTACCTGAGGAGGTAGCAGCTCTGCAAACCTTTTTCTTAATAAATTCTTCTTTCATGTGTGGCAGGGAAAGCTGAGTGCTAACCCATGAATTCTGGCACTCACCTGGTTTGCTAGGGCCTGTGCTAAGGAGGAACACATGGTTAAATGCAAAGACTTTGCTCTGTGGCTAGGTGAATAGACAGAAAACTGGGATGTTCAGGTGCTGTTGAGATGTGTATGTGTGAGCATGACATGAAAACCAGAATCTTTGCCAGAACTGTGGGTGGAATGACAGACATCCCTGATTCAAGCTCTGCTTTTGTGCTGCCAGATTGATTTACCAGCCCTCACACACTGTACAGCATGAATTCTGTTCCCCAAAAGGTAATGCCCTAAGAACATAATGGAGGGAAGGGAAAAAGCCCAGTTAACTCTTGCAAAAAACAGGGATACAAAACATACACAGTTCCCTTTTCTGTAGCATGATGCCTAGAAATTGCTGGCTGCTCAAAGCATTCTTCTGTCAGAGCCAGCTTTAGGAATTCCCATAACGAATGGACCAGCCACACAGCAGGAGGGAAGAGGGAGGCCCATTTCATGTCTGCTACGATTTTGCTTGAGTTTCCTGAAGTCACTTTATGCTTTTCTCCATCCCTGTCAAACCACATCTTGGAAACTACAGCTGTCAGCTGTCAAGTCCTAATGAGTTTATTTTAGCTACACTCATCTTGTGCCCTGTAGCTCAAAAGAGAATGAGTCTCCAGCAGAAAAAGGAGGCAAAAGCCTCTTAAGTGTTTTCATTTTTAACTGTGAAAAGGCTCTGCTTGAGCATCAGAGACAGAAGCCATAACCCAAGAACCTGCAGAAAATTTAAAGCATTGAATTTTTATTGGTCTTGCTCTTTGCTGTTCTGTTGAATTAATATGAAGATAAGGTATAAAGAGGCCTTTGTAGAATATTTGTTATCTTGTTTTCTTTAGTACAACAGAAAATCCATGCAAATAACTTGCTTTATGTTTGGTGGCTGGAAACAAATTTTCAGATTTGCCTGAATGCCACATTACAGTTTTTTTCTACCAAAATGAACATGGAGATAAGTAGTCTTGGTTTAAAGGGAATTCTGTTATTGTTGTGATTTCTTAATATAACTCTGAACTTAATAATTTTTAATAAAAACACACTTCTGAGGTCATCATGTTTACATTGAGATCCTGTCCTATCCCATGTGTGAAGGCTTTTTTGTTTTTCCCCAACCTACACCAGTTATTTCCTTCTCCCCTCCTTACAGCTGCTGATACATGGTACATGACAGGGCTTTTTTCAGTATTCATTGTTTTTGGGCAATGAAAGCATAAATAGGTCCCTCTGCTCAATGCAGGTGCTTTTTTATTTTACTGTTGGGAATACAGATATTCCCTCTGGTAAATCAGAGGTTACATTTTGAGTTCAAATCATGTTCTCTGGCTTCCAGAGCAGAACAGTGAGGAGGAGAGTTGCCTGCCACCACATTTTATTGCTGATCAGAAAGCAAGAGGGTGCTTGTCATACAGGCTTTTGTTTCCCAAAGTGAAGCTCACACCTACATCTTTTCCAAGTCCTTTGGAAAGGCTGGGATAGGGGAAGGGCTATGCAACAGTTTAGTTGTGCTCAGGCTTGGAAGAAGGGTCTAGCACTGTCAAAACATCCTTGTTTATCCCTTAGCTACTAAAATGGATGATATGAGAATGTAATAATAATGATAGGAGACACAGGTATAAAAAGATGTGACTAAGCCAGTGTGCTATACAGTGCAGTTTGACAGCAGGGAGAAAAATACTGAGAAATCCATCATATCGATGGCTCGTGGTGTTAGGGAAGCAGAGAGAGCTGTTAGGAAGGCACAGAGCATGAACTCAGAATACTTTTATGCAAAGGCTACAGTAATGAATTCCAATCTTGCCTGAGAGCAATTTTTAAGATGAGTATAAAGGAGACATTGGAGTATTGATTTTTTTTATTTTTTTTTTTTTTAAGACAATAAGTTGGAGTGAGTTGTTAAAGAATTTCTCCTGCCTGGAACAGTTCACATTAAATCAGTGCACAGGTAAAGAGAGGCAGCTTCAATGAGAACTATATCAGGACTGAGTTTTGGGTCTTGGTGTCACTGCTCAGTAGGGTCACTCCTTCCATTCATTTCCCTTTCCCCTGCCTCCTTCATTGTAGTAACCCCTGTGGATAGAGCTCCAATTAATAAAACTTTATGTCTGCATTATCATAATACAAAGGCTCAAGGGGCCCACAATCCCTTCATGCCTGAGCATATTTGAAACTCATGATTCTCCTGGGATTCTTGCTGGGAAATAGAGAAAAGGAATAAAGGACTTTCCAGCATTTCTGCTGAATGATGGCTACTCTTTGCAAAAAGTGCTGTGAAGCTTGTTACATTCTGAACATTTATGGGGACCTTATTGCTATTAGATCCTTTGAAACGACTATAATTAAAAATGCTGGTCTTTTTTGCATAGAAGATCTGTACTGCATGTGAAATCACCTTCTTGGAAGAGCCTGGGAGAAATTGGGAATGTGATCAGTGCTATAAGAGCAAATGACTAGAAATATTTAAATTGCCAATATCTCTTAATGGAAAGACTGTGAATGCCAGGTTTGATTGCACCATCCCATGTTTTATCCTTGGGACACAATTGTATTCTAATGATTACTGTTATAAATAGTTCTGCCTTTTTATTGTTTGATCTGTTTTGTGCCTAGAAGATTTTGGCCACAGCTTGTGCTGTGCAGGGCATTTATACAAAGGTAGCTGCCCCCAAAACTGTGAAAATCTATAAGGGAAGTAATGGCAAAGTCAGTTAAAGAGATAGGATGAAAGAAAAGTCAATAGCTCAGTAATACAATTATGGCAGAGTTATAATTAGTGATCAAAACACTCCAGCTTCCTAACCAGTGCCAAGTGGTCTTCAGTGTGCCAAAATGAACAACTCGAAGCCAAGATTTGAACAATAACTTAGTGATGTTGGAGGATTTTTAGAGTGCACCTACCATGCAGCACAGTCATTGCAAGGTGTTCTCCATCACCCAGATTTAATAAGGCTTTGCAGAACTGGAACTTCCATTAACAATCACCTGGGAGTGCTAAGAGGAACAAACGACAGGATGAGCATATTAAATAAAGAGATTCTTACAATTTGAAGTATTGTCCTCTGAATGTAAAATAGCTTCCAATCTGTATTTCTCCTAGAGTGAGCACAGACACGTAATGTCTAGGGCCTGGGAACAGTTTACTCATGATGCCAAGCTGCAAGGAAACCCTCTTGTGCCAGAAGAAACATCCACAATCCTGTATCATTTATTACCTGTTTGACTATGGCAGGTTCAGAACACATAGCATGAAGCAGTTACCTGGAGACTTTTCACTTTGATCTAAAACCTTGCACACAAAGAAGGCATCAGTTCCTGATTTGCAATCACACCTTTAGTAAGCAACCAGCCACGGATTTATGGTCCAATTTCATTTTATTCTGTATTTCATCCAGGTTTTTATTAATTTATTTATAGAAGTCCTAAATGAGAGTGTGGGGCTATTTCTTCTTGGGTTTACAGCCTGGCTTCATGAAAGATCTTGGTCTCTATTTTTGGTAAAAAGCTTGCACAAGATCTCCAAATCCCAAAACATTCAAGGGACATTCCTTAGGGATTTTATGTACGTGTTTGCTTTTAACAATACAAGTAAATTCCCATAGGGACAGGTTTAATTAAACTGAAGATCTTACTAAGTCATATTGTTAGTAGCTAGTAGATTAATAAAATGAACTCAAGACTTGTAACTTGTTCTCAGTCTTGAATTACCAAGTAGTGAGTCCATAATTAAATAAAAGTACTAAACCATTCTAATGTAAATTTTTTGGCTTATAGTTCAGTGAGTAAATTATTGCAAATATGTTGCCCATGATACCAACATTTTTCACTTTCAGTTAATTTATCTTCATAATATTTGAGCTAATTTTTATATATTCGAGGCCTGGATGCCTTTTTATCTGTGAAGGCTGAAAATTAAAAACTTGGATGGTTTCATAAAAACAAACTCTCTACTTTTTTTTTCTCTTCTGTCTTTAATTAAAGAATAATATTTTAGAGAAGAAGAAAGAGACTCCAGGAAGGATACAGATCATAGCAGCAGGCCAGCTTCTACTGCAGTTTTAATAAAGTGCAAAAAAGTGAAATGTTGACAACAAGAACATTGCTAAATATCTAAGACAGAAAATAAGAGTCTTTATCAAAGCATACTATCTGCTAGGAACTCCTTTTTAATAGTTAAAAAGAGTAGAACGATTTGCCTGCAAAGAGGAGTTGTCCTCAATAAGACAGCTTTTTAATTAGAAAAACTACTTAGGATTTAACAGAATATTTTAGCAAACTTGTGTGCTTCTTTAAAAGTATTTTTATTTAACTTCTGAAATACGAACCAACAAGAATCTGTGAGGGAAACTGCAGAAAAGTCAGCAACTGCATGTAGCAAAATGTGTCATGAATGTAAAAAGACAAAGGCAGGAGTCAACTTCAAACAGGAGGTCAACTTCTTTGCTAGTTAGAACAAGGTAATTGGACAAACTGCAAGTACCTGGGGTTTTGATCTGAAACAGGTGAAAATGTAGGGTCTCATAATTGGTGGTAATTAAGTTCCATTAGCATTTGGTTAACAGGTGCTCTTAGTAATACAAAAAGAGGTGGTAGAGAGAGGGTGCTTGTAGTGCTGCAAGGTTTTTAGGGCTGCTGAGGGCTTTGAGAAGACTTCTGAAATGATAAAGGTAATTTATTTTTGTTCAGCTCTTGTGCTTAATAGCTCTTTTTGTCTCAGATATGTAGAATATGTAATATTCTTCAAATGTAATATAAGATGGTGCTTAGAATGGAAAAATTAAATGTTGCTGGCTGCTTTTGAGGGAGCTTTTTCAGATAGTGAGGTGTGTTATAGTTGTAGGGATGTACTGTTAAATTAATTCATGAGGGCTCCAGCCATTTTATTGTCTCTTATAATTGTTTTTCCTACTCTCTTGTTTGGCTTTGTATTGGTTGCTTTTGCAGTTCATGTTGGTAGGGCCTAATTCTGAACCAAATATTAAATCTGCTGTAGAATAATTTTATTTATAGATCTGTAGGGGGAGGAGGGGAAGCCTGTTCAATTCTCTAAGGAACACTAAGTCTTACTATAAAACAAGTCTAATTTGAGGGAAGACTGGGGTTTATCCTGGGTGATGATAGCAAAGTGCAGGTGCTTTTACTGCTCTGTGGAAATCAAAGTAATAATTTCTGATGTGAACTCAAAGCCTCAAGTCAAAGTTGAGATAGCCTGAAGGGAGGCATGTGGTGCTTGTGTGCTGTATTATGCTTTAAAACTCATGTCTGCTTATGGGGTGTTACAACAACTGTTGTATGTGATCATGTGGAGGCTTTCAGAAAGAAAAAAAAACCAAACAGTAAGAAGCTTTGTAGGTGCTGGTAGCTCTTGACTGTAGCTTCTGACTGTTTCTGTCTCACAGGCTTCAGGCAATCTCGCCTGCAGGTTGATGTAACTAAGAGTCTGATCTGAATTTCTGAAGGTATTAAGAGGAAATTGCTTTCACTACTTCTGAAATAAGTTGAGCTTTCTTATTAGAATAAGACAATAGCTCAACATTTTTCTCTGTAAATCCTTCCAATTATGTATTTTAACTTTCTGCCAGATGACTTGGACAAAGCAACACGAGGCTCTACAGTATGAGCTTAAAGTCTCTCAGCCAGCTGATAGAGGGGGACCTCTGATGGGAGCTCCCTTTTTTGCTCCCTTGGGAGGATGATTCAGTCTCCTGATTTTGCTCCTGCTCTTTCTTGGCTGAATTTATACCAGACTCTTCCTTAACAAAAATCTGTGTCATATGGTTGCTCAATTAGATATGTCTGTGCTAAGTCAATAGTGACTAATCCAGTAGAAGTTTGGAATGGGATTGTGAAGGCTTTTGCAGCTATTAGCTGTGTTTGTAATAACCTTACTTTTTAACTTCTGAGTTAAAATGTTAGTTTCTGGCATTTTTTTGACAGTGACAAATAAATAGTAGGCACAGTGGGATCTGAGAACACAAAGTGGCTTGCTTGAAAGAGTTTTACCCACGGATAGAAATTAAGGTTATGATCAAAGGCAGCTAATTGGGTCGCAGGGCTTGTTTTGTGTTTTAGAAACATCAGATGTGCAAATTCCTTCTTTGTTATGCTTGCAACGTATTAACAATTAAAGCTTTTACCTGAAAACACCAGGCAGTTGTCTGCATATAAAAGGGGGAGAGGGGATATCTATCTTTTTGTGGTTATACAGGGGAGAACATGATGGCTGATTAGGGTAACAAATGCACAGAAGCTGTAAAACTCAGCTTCCACTTTGAGTATTCCAAGTGAAGAGTTTAATTTGAAAACGTTCTTACAAATCTGGCTGGACTCTAACTCTCACTAACCTCTGACTCCTTGACTTTCTGCTAATGAGGTGCTATTTATCAAACTCTCTATGAACTATCCTTTCTTTAAAATTGTTCTGCTGGCAATATAATTATTTGATTGTAAAAGTGTCACTTCTGCAGTCTGTGATCATGAGAATTATCCTCTTGTCAGCTGCTTTCACTTTGCAGTTAAAATATGAGTTCTGTCTAGACAATGGATATGTGTTGGCTTAGCCCCAAATGCCCTAACAATACCTTGAGTATATGTTTTTTTTTATCCTATAGGGGAATGAATCTTAAATATATTATTTCTGTGATCTAAGCTGGAAATTTTCTGAAGATGCTAGTGCTGTGGCTTTCAAGTACCAGCAACTTAAAGAGTGGGGTGATGGGGAATGGGTGTTTAACATCTTCCAGAAATGTAGAGTATTAGTTGGTAAATACTTCCTTCTGTTGTTTCAGCACATCTGTAAGGTAGTGAAGATCAGTGTGGTGTAGCTAGTTAGATACAGCAGGAAGGTGTCTTTTTAACCACTAAAAGAATGAGGTTCTGATCCAGCCTTATGGTATCTGCAGTAGGACAAGCAGTCCAAGTACTTTTAAGCTGGGTAATGAATGAGACTTGTGATGTGTTTGCAAGCAGAGGTTTGGACTGGATTCAAGAGGCTGCCTCAGCAGAGCTGTTCTATCCCAATTGTTTAGCCCCATTCTGCCTACAGTGTGGGCAAGCAAAAAGGTGAAGAGAGTCAGTGAAGCCCAGACACTTGTTACTCAAATTAGAGGGTAAATTAGAGCCTGGCCTGCTGTTTGTGCTTCACCCTCAGCTTTATGAGAGTTTAGCCAGGTGCCTTAATTATAGAAAGTCACAGCTGCTGTTTTCTTCTACATGAGTGAGCTTGTCTAAGGTTCTTCCTGGGTTTGCTCTGTTAGACCACAGAATGCTTCCCTGCTTTGTGGTGATATGGTGGAGATCAGGGAAAGCATCTTGCAGCAACTACAAAAAGTGTAGAGTGTGCCTCAACTCCCTTGTGGCACAAGATCGTTGACCATGGGTTTTGTCTGTGCTGTCAAGTCTGGCTAATAAACCACCATCCTTTTCATCCTTGTCAATGCAAAAAGATCAAATTCTCCTGAAATGGAGGGACTTTATCTTCAACCACCACCTGTTCTGCAGTGAATGTTTCACAGTGCACTGATGTCCCTGAAGTCTTATTTTGTCATTTACATGGTCTGAACTGTGGGCAGATTAAAACCAAAAAACAAACCAAAACAAAAACCAGTTTCATAGTGATCAAGCCAGAATGATTTAGGGAGGTGCTGTCTCTGCTCTTTGTTACCATCTTTCAGCTGAAGATTATGGTTTGTGTGAAGGCTGTTTGGCTGTTTCACTTCATGCTCAGCTGGGTTGGTTTTCGGCTCTGAAGTTAATCAGTGACCTTTTCATTTTGGTGGTATCACCACCTCTGCAAACTGGAGTTGTTGGCCCTATCCATGAAGAGACACTGCTCCCCAGAGTAAAAGCCAAGCTGTTGGAGTTCAGTGCAATTTGAAAGTGGGTAAGCAAATTTGGGACAGAGTTGACTGCCCTTTCTGTATTGTGTCTGTAGTCAAAAATCTGAATTCAAGGACAGAAGAGGCTTGAAACTCTTACACTGAGACATGCATGCTTGTTGCAAGTCTTGGTATCTCTTTGCTAATTATCTCCACACTTTATTTTTCCCAGTAATAATAGGAATGATGCTAATGGTGATATCATGCACTGTTTGTGAGTGTAGCTCAGTGTAATTGAGAGTAATGATAACATAATAATGATAATGGTCTCGTACAGCAGCTCTGTCTCTAGGCAGTGGAAGTAGGATGGTAATTCCTTGTCAGTTAATGGAAGAAAAAAAAAAGGCTGCTTGGAATCTGCACAGGGAAATGGTAAAGAGTCAGGGCAAAAGGCTGTTAAATACCTCCTAAAAAATCTGTTATGTTTAGGATCTGGCAAATATGTTTTTGGGAATGGTGAAGGCAGTTGAATTTAACCAAGCATTAGTGTGATCTGTAAAAACAGATGTTCTCCCTCAAGGACAATGATGAAGCATTAATTACAGGTAAAGATGAGTTGAAACAAGAATGGAAACCTGCTGCTACTGGAGCCTTTTTTGGTAGAGCTGATTTATTGTAGCTAACTGTGGAATACAAGTTCTAATGAAGATGAACCTTGAAACCAGGCAGGTAGATGTGTTCTATGGCCCAACATGATACTTTCCATTTATATCATGTTGGAAATTAAGGTTGATCTGAGTTGCAGCTGTAGTGAGCAGTTTGCCCTCTGATTTCAGTGGAAGGACCTGATGGTGATAATTACAAATGCCAAGCATGTTTACCCTTATTTAGAGCAAATGACTTCCTGGATCCCATCAGTTACAGTGTGATGGAGGTGCAGTGTGCCTAAAAGGAAACTAATACATTTAAGTGGGTGATTAAATGTTGCTGCCTGTAGTAACTGTAAAGCAGGATTGCCTTAACTTAAGCAGAATAGGTGAATTTGTGGTCAGGTTTTCTTAGGCCTAAGGAGGCAGTTAATAGAGGCAAAGAATGCTCTCTCCTGTAAACACAAGCATAAGAAATGTGCTGTATATAAAAGAACCCTGAAAGGTGGCACTTGAGTAACTACAGATTTCTGGTAATGAAAACAAGGTATGCAAATGCAGAAAATAAGAATTAGTCATTAAAAGCTTTTCATCTCCAATTAGTGTGCAGTCTGCTGATGTAGTTGAGATTTAAAACAATTGCTAATTTGCTAAATCAGGTGCTTGAGCTGCTATTATCTAAAAAGCACAACTGAAAGTCTGAGGGGTTTTTTTCTGTACTGTTGTACCTGGCACAGTGCTCAGTGGTACTCAGAGCATTATTTTTGGACCTCAAAAGCAGGATAGCTGTGTTAATGCACTAGTCTGCCAGTACTGGGGCATCTTGTAGTGCACTTAACAGGTTTAGATGTAATGTTGTGGTATTGCAGACATATTTCTTCTCTGCCACAGGGAATATGTTTTGTAATGTAGTTGTACATGCACAAAAAGCTGACTTCTTTCACTGTCCAACAACCTCATTGTTTCAAACACATATTAACAAAAATTCAGAAGTGTGAAGGTAATTAAATATATCTCTTGGGTCCTAAGAAACATGTGTGTGCTGAAAATAGCTTGGAGCTTTGTGTGATGAAGAAGGGTCAAGGAAAGTCAAAAGATCCCAGAGTTTTTTTTTCCTGTTCTTAAAAAAAGCTCTAATGAAATAGAACAGAAAATAGTAATTAGATATGAACTGATATCTTAGAGGAAGGAAGAGAAAATTGTTCTGAAAGCACAACAAATGTGGGAAGATAATAGCAATACTTGGTTTTTTTCCTATTACTAGTGTAGTTGGTATAAAGGGGGGAAAGCATAAATAAGAATAGCATATAATACTTTTACAGAATTTCTTTCTATTCTCTTATCTTTGCAACAGTTATTTAATACTCAAATCATGCCAGGGAACAGAAGCAGATGTGTCAAACTAAGTTTGCTTTTTAATCTTTAACAAAGTATTTTCCTCCCTCACTTGTTTTGTTCATGAAAACTTGGTTTCTGCACACCTGGTAAATCCCCATTCATATTTAACAATTGGTTTAACTCTGAAATAAAATCACAAGAAAGTCCTTTCACAGAAGGAAGAGTATTGATAGAACAACTGCTACCTCTCAGAATTAGTTGGTGAGGCTATGCTGAACTTTTGCTGGAGGCAAAATCTGGGGGGGGGAATCAATAGTACTTTTAAATATTATAAACTGCATTGCTTTAAGTTAAAAACAAATACCCATAACATGTCTCTGGGCTATACCTGTGCATGTGTATTTCATATACCTTCCTCTCTTTCAAGCTGCTCCTGGGCAATTTGAACTGATGGCACCAGGTCACAGATCTGCTTTAGGTGGGCTGGGAGCCCTTTTTGCCAGGGACTCTTACAAGATATCACAATCCCAAGGGAGAGACAGATTTAGAATTTATTATAGCAGGTTAAGACAAGCAGACTGAGGTAGGTAGGGAAAGAATAATTGAAGAGGATAGTTGCCAGATACAATAGTCTGCATGCCTGCACATCTGCATTGATGTACTGTGGTATATTCCTCAAATAAAAGCTGACACTGCAACAAGGGGTTGGTCATTCCTAGAGATAAACAATAGTCCCTGGCTGATTAGCTGTCAGAAAGCTGTTCCTTTCCAAAAGCTTTTTGATGAATATTTACAATTCACAAAACAGGATAATAGAATCAGGCTTTGCTATCATCTTTAGCTTTTCTTATGGAAAAAAGTTGGGGATAATCTACCTTTAAAATAGCCTCAGCCCTGGAGGAATAGCATTCACTTTAATACAATTTCTTTGCTGTTTCCTGGATAAATATAAACCTTTGTTTAAGTTGTAAATATGTTATTGATGATGAAACTTTTTTTCAGTTGACACTGCTGTGCATCTGATCTGTTGACTGTCAGCCAGCTGCAAAGGTTACTTGAGTTGTCACAGCAAGTTATTCAGAACTGCCAGTTACGTTTTGTGAGATGTATGATTTGGGTGGAAGTAAGCAAGACTTTAAATGAGAGCTACCAAGAGCTGGAACATAAGCTTTTTAAGTAAACAAGGATAGTTCTTCCTATAATTTCAGGGAGTAGTAATCCCTGTGGATTAGAAGCTGTCCTGCCAATGCTCAAAAGATAGATTTACTCCCAACTCTGCCATTTCCAGTGCAAATGGAGGCAGATGGTGCAATGGTGTTTCTGGACCATATGTTCTTTGTTTGCTTCTTTGGTTCTTCCTTTGTCTGTTCCTGTAATTCTGCACTGGTTTCTCCACCTGCTCATTTGTGAAAGATGAATGGTCTCTCTGCTGAATCTTGGCTGTTGTTTTTACTTTATTTGCCCTGACCAGGCTTTTAAATGTCACTTTCTGGGAATTGCCAAGCAGTGACTTTGAGTGTTTGAGTTAAAAAGACATGACCAGAGCAGCATAAGGTATTAAGGATAGTATAGGCCTTTCATATTTCATAATTCCTCTCATGTTTCATTTTCACTTGAGCTGGTTTAGTTTCAGTGACTTTGCTGTAAGTGTTACCAGTTGCTAGTGTTTTGCTGATAGATTGATAAGGAATATAATTATTTGGGGTGGCATTTTGCTTAGCTGCTGTAAGTTGAGTTTGCCTAACTTGAGCATCATTAAGAAAAATCATAGATTCCATAAATATTGATATTAAAGCTTTATTCCCCAGCTAGAAGACAGAATTACCATTCTAAGATAAGTGACAGGGATAGTGCTAAATCAACATTATCCTGCCAGGTACAGAGATAAATTTAGTCAAAATAGACTATTACAACTAAAACACTTCCTTCTGTCTATAATATAGTGTGTATTCCTGATAGCATTGGGTGAGCTCTTAAGCAAGTAATTCCTTTTCAAGTTCCAATTAGAGTACAATGTTGCTGATACAGATGCCCTGTTTTATCCTGTAGCTACATGCAATAGAGATGTAATTTGCTGGTAAAACAGAAGCAAGATCTTAGAGCAGAGTCTTTCTGGTGGCCTGGAAGGTTCCCTAGTGCCCCTTTATTTCTGCTATTTTATGTGATTATTAATAAACTCCTACATTTCTGCCAGAAGCAATTGCCATTAATCCCCATGATTTAAATAGAAAAGTTTGTGAGAATGAGCTGAGTATGTAAATACTGAGTCAGTTTATGGTGTCCACAGCTTCTCTCCAGCACTCTTGGTACCAGCTGCTGTGGTACCTGCAGCCCTTGCAGCAGTGCAGTGATTGCAGGAATTACACTCTCCTCTGAGCTCTGTTAGGGGGTTGCTGCTGGTCTGTAGCAGGATTAAATATCTTTACCAGTTCTTTTAGTTGCTCTGGTCACTTCTAGATTTGGACTTGGGTGTTTTTCTCCCCAACATATCCCTGTTGTTGAACATGTCTTGCTGCTCGTGGTATCTGATGAAGTAGTTGTCTCACAAACATCTCCCTTTTGGCTTTGTTCTTTGTCCTCATACAGGCAGAAAGGGCCATGTTAGCAAAACCTTTCCAAATGCAGTCAGAGCTGGCTGCTACAAGTCTGCTTTCTGTCTCTGCCAAGCTGTAGGCAACCAGAGAGATGAACCAGTGAAGAGGAATTGAGTAGAGCAAGCAGCTGACTGGTCATGAATCTCCCTTTTCCCTTCAGTTTACTTGGGTGCATGACAGATGTTTGCCTACAAAGATTTATGAGTAGTTTTATTTAGAAAGATTTGATCTGGCATTTGAACCATGTTCAGAATTAGGAACACTTCAGAGGATAAGTTGATGAATAAGCCTATTTGTTGAGTCAGGCTGGCTGAAAAGTAGTTTTAAGGTGCAGAAGATTCATCTAGAAGGTGGTAGGCATCTAAGAGCAATACCTATTTGATCTAGAGAACACTCTTGGCACAAAACTAATTTATAAACTGGCTCTAGATGAATTTAGATTGTTATTTCAATATATGCTGTTATATCGTGGTTTAAACTGTTTCCTTATCAGCTTAACAAAAGTGAATTTTAAAGAAAGATGGCCAAATTCAGTCCTATGTGATACACCAAAGAAGAGGCTGCTGTTTTCATCAAAACTTGCAGGACTGTCTCAAAACTAAATGGTGCTGTTAAAACCAAAATTTTAAAGAAAATTGAAAATATTGATGGCCTCAACCCTGAAAAGTCCTAGCATATCCTAAGATTTGGTCAGACTATGTTCATGTTGAGAAAAACACTGATTTTGCTGTACTTCTAGGTTCTTAAATGAAATGTTATTAAAGTGTTTATTGAACATAAATTTGTTACCTTTAAATATATAAATCAAAACATATTTGCTGAACTTCTTCCCCACTCCAAGAAACCTCATCACTATTTTCTTACTTTTGACCATTTCAAAGTTTCTCAGTTTTATGGTTTCATATTGTCAAAACTAACATGAATTTCTAAAATTTCAGTGTATGTTAAAATGAGCTTTCTAAAAAGTACAAAGCTAATCAGAAACACTTGGGGTCATTTTCTGTTAAGGGGTATAGATAGAGGAAAGCATCAAGAAACTTACCAGTTCTCCCTACAGTCACATGAATGAAAACCAATAGGGAAAATTAACCTGGTTTTATCAACCCATATGTACAGTTTGCAGAGTTAGGGAAAGTATTTTTCAAAGGAAAATTCTTCACTGAAATTTGTTTTTCTGACCTTCATCCATCACCTCAAAAGACAAGAAACAAATAGTCTGAAGTACAAATATCCCAATAATGTCAAGAGGATGTTTTTGCAAAGTAATCCAAGGGAGCCTTTAATACTTTCCATGTAAATGATGATGTATGCTGATTAATCTGTATCACTTCACTCACAGATGTGCAGTGATTCTATCAGATGCTTTATTGCCTGCAGAGGGAGTTACAGTCAGAGTTCACCTGTTGTCTTCAGAATTTATTTAAAGAGAGAAAACAACACTTCCCCAATGAGCTGCAAACACTGAAGTCTGTTCTGCATTCCCTTTCATTACAGGGAGCAGTTGGTCCCTTACCAACCATTAGCCCACTTCAAGCACAATGACAGAGTCTCACGTTTTCTTAAGCAGCTTCATTTCCCAGGATGCCAGGGACTGAATGGGCTGTGGGGAATGAGTGCCATTTTCTAAAGACCAAAGGCTGAGGTGCAAGTTGATATGTGGGTGAGAGGGGGAGCCAACACAAAGAGGGCAGTTTGCAGTGGGATAGGGAATGGAAAAGTAAAGGAAGGAGTTTTGCAGTTTGGTATAGATCTTCTGGATCACATGTTGCACTTCACTGATCAATAAAGTAACATGGGCTGTGCACAATGATGAAGCTGGAAGACACACTCAGGGAAAGATTGGAGGTTTTTTAGGGCTATCTCAGTTTACTTGAAGAACTGATTAAATTCACTTTGAAGAGGTTTGAAGCTATCCCCGAATCATCATTTTCTGTAGAACAAGGTCTATTACTGTCTTGCAAAAAAGTCAAGGATCCAGCTCTTTGTAACCTGCTGTACTTCTGTTGTAGAGAGTAGCCCAGATATAATTTTTATGAAGTTTAGCTCCTTGAGCAGCCCAGTGCTGTTTTCCATTCTGCCTTTCTACCCCTGTACACATCGATCTTGCTTAGTGGAAAGTCAGATTTGGTCCTGGTAGACCTTCCAGGGAACTGTGGAGCTGTCTGGGAAGTTACTGTGGACACAAGGATTGATGACTGAGAAGAAAAAAAAAAACTATGAATTAATGTTGCTCGCCTAAGTGTCCATGGTATGACTGCCATTCTATATTTGTATGTTTATTACTTTCACTATTCACATTTCTGAAATAAATAAGAGTAATTTTTATGCAGGTGAACATACCAGCTTCCTTTAAGCTCCTTTAAGGAGATTTGGTTCCTGTAAGGACAAGGAATCAAAGATTTCATGTAGGATAAGCACCTCTGGTTGATGGTTTCCATTAGAACAAAATGACTGGTTCTTCATGGGATGATGCAATTCCAGAAAGGAATAACCACAGATGCTCACATTACAGCAAAGGAGAAACAACAATACCTGGTTTCCTGACACCTCTGAGTGGATAAGCCAGAGAAGTTGGATTTCAGAAGTAATAAAAAGCAAATCTCTTACTCAGCTGAACCTTTCTCCATGCTCCTATGGATGTTTGTTTGTTTTTTTCTTATCAGACACAGCTATTCCTTGTAGATAGAGGGGAAAAATTTTCATGTTCACAACTTTTCTTGCTATAAAGTCTCTAAATGTCCTCAAGTGGTCAGGGGCTTGTTCTTTATCCTGCAAGACTGCTTCCTCAAAGTTAACTTTAAACATTAAAATAATTATCACAAAATAACTATAGAGCAAAGGCTAAATAATGGGTAAGAAGGAGAAAGAGGCAGTATGAAAAAAAAACCCTGTATATAAAGTGGCTTGCCATAGGAATAAATTATTTACTCACCAGTAAGGTGAGGAATCACTGCAGATATTCATGTTTCTTGTTCTCCCCCGCTGATTTATGTGGATGTGGCTATACATATATATGCATGCAGCTAAATTTATAGGCTGCCTTCCTATGGAAATTGGAGGATTAAATGATAGCTGCTCCAGTTGAAGTAGCATTTAGCTGTGAGTTGGTCATATATCCACTTTATTTGTTGGGCTTTTTTGTTTGTTTCCCTTTCTACTCCACCCTCATCTCCATCTGTGAGCTCACTTGGTTTAAATAGTCACTTCTTGAGCAAATACAAATAAGCTGGGTACCTTACTACAAGACATGGTTTTCAGACCAGCTTGTTTGCAGTGCAGTCAAATGGTCTTGCCAGCACAGTCACTTCTGTGGTGCATCCAGGAGTGGAAAGGAAAAGCAGGAGCTGCCACTGCAGCCTTCATTCCTCCTCTGGTGCCCCTTTCCTGCAGTACAGCTTGTTTATTCCTGGACATGAGAGGGTTATCACATCCCCTGGTAAGAAGTTGCTCTTGGTTTTTTGTGTCTGTGCCTTATAACAATATCAGCCCCCGTGCCATGGGTGTAGGAAAATAATATTATTTTGTGGGGGTAGTGAGACACTGGGACAGGCTGGCCAGGGAATTTGTGGATGCCCCATCCCTGGAAGCATTCAAGATTGAATTGGATGGGGCTTTGAGCAACCTGGATCCTCTTCTCATCATTTTCCAATGCAGCCATGATTATGGCAGGGAAATGGGCTGCAGGACCACATGAGGCTGCTTGGAGTCGTGCCCTGAGGACAAGTTCAAGGTATGCACAGAAGTGCATTGCTGTCATCTAGTGATGAACAGCGACAGCCTTGCCAGTCACACATTAATTGTGTGGCTCACAAACGTAGCTCATGCAGCTGTTACCAGGTTTAGCAGCCAACTGTGTTAGGAAGAGCCAACACTGAGCTCTCTTAACAGATGCTTGGATCTGGATTGTGACCAGTTGTGCAAGAAGAAGCCCACCATCCTTTCCTGTGGTCTTTCTAGTTGGAATGGAGTCACAAGAGTGCCACGATTCCCAGCTTTGCTTTAGCACAAGCCACTTGTGCTCTCTGAGCAGGTTGTGGAAAGCTGCAAAAGGCACTGGGGGGTTTTGTACTGTGTATGGAAAAGGCAACAACTGTGTTTGAATCTCTGCCTGCCACCCAGGGAAGGCAGAATTGGGGCAGTTTACAGCAGGTAGTGTGTACCAGGAACAGTGTCATAGCACAGTAACAGGAACCTGGGGAATTATTTGTGGATGTGGAGCTTGCCAGCTTCTGCCTCCATCTATTCAGCACATCCTGCTGGTACCCTGACCTCTAACAAAGTACTCCAGAAGAAAATTGTTTCACATGCTGGGGGAGAAGGAATAATCTGTACTGCTTCTTCCTGCCTTAAAGTCTAGTCACAGGAAAACTGGCTTAAGACCAGAGAGTGGAGATTTAGTGGCCCTGTGAAGCTTTAGGGTCATCTATGCTATTACATAACTGCCTGATGTCCACTCCCTCTTCAACTTTGATTGATGTTTTCAGCCTTAATGAGCATCCAGTGGCCAATGAATTTCTCAGCCTAATTATATGCTGTCAGACAAGTGCCTGCATGGAGGTTTGTGAAATTTTTTTTTAATCTGCCATCTTGCAGCTCTGATTAATTTTGGCAAACCCTGATAGCTATAGCATTGATTATGCCAGCTGAAGTCTCAAATACAGAGTAATTTCTTTTGTTCTCTCTTCAAATCCAGTTTTGGAAAGTACAGTTATGATGATAACTGGCAAAAGCCAACCTGTCTTAGATCCTCACTGCAGGAAAATGCACAGAACCTTCAGATTGAAGGCAGTCAGACCTTTGTAACCTACACATCAACAATGTTATGACAATTGCATCCAGGAGCACTAGACAAGTTTTTCCTCTATGAATATTCTGTCTGACATTCTATTTGGCAGGGATTAGCTTTTTGTGATTGTAGACTTACAGCTTATCCTTGTTTATTAGCACCATATCCCAAGGTGGTAGGAAAAGAACTGTATTGGTTCTTTTGCTTTCCCTCTGATGTTACTGAGTGTCATTTTCAGAGGTGCTCTGCAAGATTTGCTCTGTGTGGAAGGTGACACCCACAAAGAAATGTGGGGAAAACCAACCAAAATGTACATCCCTGGTGAGATTCTAATGCTGGACAAAGTCCTGGTTGGTCACCAGCTTTTTCCTTTTTTCTTCTGAATTCCTGGTATGGCAAAGTAGAGGTTGGCATTTTTTTGTGGTCATTCCCTGTGATCCTATATCATTTTCATCTTCTCTGAGAAAATGGAGTTGTTTCTTAATTAGTAGATACTGAGATCAAGCTCTGCAGGATTAGGTGTGTCTGCTTAATCCATGCAAAGTCTAACAAAGATCCCTTATAACAAGCACTCAGTGTTACAAGGATATAAAGATTGTTGTGCTTTTTGCCTTGTGACTCAAATGGTTGGGAGTCTCAATTGCAATAAGTTGTTTCTTAAGGAAAAATACTTCTTTTTGCAACCTGGTTATTTCTATTAACAGTTTAGATACTGACTCTGTGAAACTGCCTTCTGTGTGTTCTGCTATGTTGTCCATTGTTCATGTTGTTCATTTTAAAGATGCCTTGCAGTCTCCAGGTTTCTTATTTTCTTTTTTTTTTTTTATTTCATAGCTGAAAGTTTCTCCAAACTGAGTAACTTCAGCTGCACACTAGCTTCTGGGGCTTGATCTATAGAGTTGGGAGTGGAGACTGAAAGAGGGAATTGATTGTAGAACTGCTATATAAAAATAAATTTTAAAAAGTTATAAGCATAAATCTGTCAGAGGAGAAAATAATAATCTTCTTCCATCTTGTGTGGAATCTCATGTTCTTTATTGAAATGAGCAAAATATACTTTGCTTCAAGGTCTTCTGTTTGATAACTTGTCCTCTGTATGCTGTTACCTCTTTTATCTTGTTTAAGCTTTCTTTTTATTCCCTGTTTCCTCTATTCTAAGGGAGACAAATCCCTATCTGCTGATAATATCATCCCACTGATAAAATTTGGGGCAGCATAAAAGGAAGGGATAGAGGAATATGGTCTAATCCACCTCCCTTTTATATCTTTAATTTTTGAGCTTGAGAAAGAAGATAATGTTATAAAAACTGTTGCAGTGACAGCCTTCTGGGGTATCTGCCAAATAGCCACAGTCTACAACAAACTGAAAAAAAAGAGGATGCTAGCTGAAGCTATGTTTAGACCTTAAAGAATGGTTACAGCTTTCATCCTACAGAAAACTTAGTTCTGAAACTTTTTTATAACACAGATCAAGATGTCAAGAGGGCGACTTTTGCCAATGTAAACTTTTTTTTTTTTACATTGTTTGCCACTGCTCTCTATAGAAGCAGAAGTTTTCTGTGTTTCAAAGCTACCGTGCAGTTGGACAAGACCCAAACATTTTATTTGCCATTTGAAAAATGTTATCTAAATTTTTTGTTCCATTAAAACACACTACAGGCTAGATGGGAAAACTTATTTTTATCTGTGGTCAACTAATATTTGAACAGATTGTTAATATTAGTCCATAGAAAAAAATGTTTTCATATCAGAATTCCTCTCGGTGAGAGGCAATGCATAGCTCTGGGAAGAAGTTCTTAATTTAGACAAGGTATCTGAAAGGGACTCAAGTCACTAGCTGGTTTTCTGGAGATGGATGCTACCCACTTGAAGGTTTGGGTACAGCTGGTTGTGAGTTCATCAAATGATAATCGTGATATTCAAGTCTGTATTCTTACAGTACTGTGGAATTTAACATTTCACAAGAATGTCCCTGAATTTGATTTTTTTTTAGATCATCAAATGAAATAAGATGTTTGTAACTGTACTCTAATTTTTTAAAAATATAAGCTATGTCAAGTGAAATTTTTCTCATTAAAAAACCCAAATGTTTGTCTCATTTGAGTGGGTTTAAAATAGATTATGAGCTCAAATGAAATGTAACTTTATAAAAAGAAAAAAAAGTGTTCTGGAGGCTTCAAAATTTGCATTCAGGGCTTTCATCTGTGTCTGTACCTAGCTTCAGTAAGAAGAGAGGACAGAAGCTAAGAAGTTTTGAGAAAATTTGACCATCCAAGTGAATAATAGGATCAGAGGACAGAAAATATAATACTTTGAGGTTTATAAGGGGAGAGAACAGAAAATATAATACTTTGAGGTTTATAAGGGGAGAGAACTTTTCAACTGAGACTTGAAAGGTTAAAAAATAAAATGAAACATGCAGCAGAAAATAAGAGTCTTGCCCTGAAAGTTTGGTAATAAATAGGGGATGATAGTGGCAAAATGGAGGAGAGGCACAGAATGACACTTGGTGGAGGAGCTTTTGGAAGTAAAGCAATTTCAAGCTTTAGCTCTTGGTAGGGTAAGAATCCAATATATGTAATGTGACAGCTGGGTTGTGTAGTGGTAAGGTGATAAGGCTTAAATCTTTGAGGAAATTGTCTCTAGACCACTTCTGCAGTTATCTCAGCCAGCTGCTTGTAATATCTTCTATAAACTACAGTTCTTGCTAATCATCCTCTCTGTCCCAGGAGACTTTGTTTTTGCAGAACATGCTCAACCTTTCCAGGGTGTAAGGTGTGATCTGACAGTGAAGATGGATCCAGCAATGGGGATGTGCTGCCCCAGCATGAGAGAAAGCACCTGAAAAACCTGAATCCTTGCTGCATTGTTTTTGGAATTTTCCTATATTGATCCCTTCTGTTAAGCAGCAGGAGCCTATGCAGCACATCAGGTCTGTGGGGAGCCCCAGTCAATAGCTCAGTGCAGTGGCCTGACAGTTATTTACTCATCAGCTCATTAGGGTGGGGAGAGTAGATTACACTGCTCATAATTTCACTATTGACTAGCACACTGCACTAAGGTTTTGTTGGTTTTTTTAACTACCCAGTCATAAAGATGCCTGAAGGAGGGGAGAAAAAACACAGCCTTATATAATGAGATTTTTGTAAAAGTAGAGGAGATGCTTTCATGGCAAGACAAAAAAAAATAATCTATGATGAAGTGCATAGAGGAGAGGGGAGGATAAGTGACAGCTCAAGTCTGGGTAAATTGCAGTTCCCAGTTTGCATTAATGAGATGGACAGGACTGGAGCTGGCTGGCTGTGAAGCCAGAATCCCTTGCTGTGATGAGTCCTCATCCAGTGCTGTTGTCTGAGGTGGGAAGAAGTGATTTTTAGTGTGAAGTCCATGGTGGTGTGATACTGACTAGCAGAATTTAGGGAGCCTTACTAAGCAAATGTGTGACCTTCAGTCCCTGATGAGTTTTACAAACTGCTGGTGACTATAAAAAGAAAAACAAAACCAAACCCTGCTTTCACTTCCCAGGAGTGTCCAACTATTATGATCTTGCAGGAGTGAATATCAAAATCCTAAGACTTTTCCTAGTTTTTGTCAAGTTGACTTGAAAGGCCCAGGAGATGGAGAAATCCAGACACATTTAAAATGAGGTGTAAATGCTTATTATTATTATTATTATAACAGATGACCATAATCACTGATTAGAACAAATTGCTAAGTAACAGGTGGCTTCTTCCTCTCCTTTGAGACACTGCAGCCTGTCTGGACAGTTCTGGTTTAGCTTTAAGTGAACCCAAGTCATTCAGCTACCAAAGTAGTAACTGAATAAAATTCTGTGCCTGTATTCTACTAGTAATGGGACAAAATAAAACCTTCTGGATTTAAACTATTTCTATCATGCCATTTTCATGGAAGCTGGTACATTTTGATCGAAATTTTATCACCCTCTGCCCTTGTAAAATTGGGGGAGAGCTGGAGATCTGTCTTCTGTGGGTGAACTTGTCCTCATCAAATGTCAAATAAAAGTGGTGATGCAGCAGCATCACTTCCCCACACACACTATGAATCTGTCATTAATTCATGATCTGAGGAGGGAAGTTACTTACATCAGCTTTGACTTCTAGTTCTGTGACCTCAGAGTAGTTGGCAGAGGAAGAGAACTCAGGACAAGTAAAACTGATAATCTGACATTTTCTGTGCTCCCAGCTCATGAATACGTTCTAAGTGTTGAGCTTTTGGTCTAATGCAGATTAATGGCCTATAAAGTTGGCACCACTACCTGTAGAGTCCTGTTTACCTCCCTGGCAGCCTTGTGACACAAAACACCCAAGCAAGGGCTGCATCCAGTAGGAACCATGGGATTTGTGCACTCATTTACAAGCTCTGTGCAATAGAAACCTTATTCTATTAACCTTATTCTGTATTAACTCAAGCAGACCTATAAACCAGGGCTGCAGTTTTCCTGATTGCCCAGTTACTACCTTTTCAATTGCCTACAGGGAGCATTTTTATAATTTTGTGCCTTTATGACATGAGGCATTAATATTTGAGACTTACATTCCTTGATTTGATTTCATCTTGCATTTTTTAATTTGCTTTCTATATAACTCTTCTTGGGATGAGAAGTACATTACTTTCTGGGGAGTTGTTCTTCTGGAATGTTGGGTCCAGACAGTTCAAAATCTTTTTTGTGAAGCAAAGCACTCCAAAAAGCTTTTTTTTTTTAAAAAAAAAAAGCTAATATATGAGAGCCATTAAGAGAAGGAAAAGTGTCATGAGAAATGTTCAGCCCTTGCATTGATTTTCTGTAGCCCTGCACTGGTGTTTATATTCTTTGCCTGGAAAACTGTCTCCTTTGCAACTCTCCTCCAAGGATGTGTTTTGTATTTTTTTATTGCAGGCTTAGATGATCTTTTTCTCTTGTTTTTCATTGCCAGGGAAGAACTAATTTTCCCATTGTAAGAACTGAATGGCACTAAGGGCTTTTTCCAAAGACATTAACTACAAGGTTTACTCACTGGATATTGTGAAATATTGAGGATGGCTGATTATTGCTCATCTCAAATACAATCTTTCAAAATCAGACAGTAAGCTATATAAATGGGCAGGTTTATTGCTAAAACACTTGAAAGTGACCCAGAGAAAAGAAGATGTCAGTGGAAACCTTTCCATTAGTTTCAGGAAGCCCTAATCAGGCTCCTGTGATAAAGCAGCACTTCTGAAACATGATACTTCAGGGGCAGGGATAACTAATTCCTTTGTGGGGAACTGACTAGCAAAAATTATTAGTTATTCTGTGAACATTTCTGCAGCCACACCTGTAAAGCAGTGTTCTTTTTAAGCAGAGTCATTGCATACAGGAATTCTTCTCTATTGATGCACTATGGTTTTCTGATAGTTAAAATACATATATATGCATTCAAAGCTCTGTAGCTTCCCAAAGGGAATATGTGATAGCATGTCATCTTGGCAAAGTTTTATTTTTCAGTAAAATAAGTCCTGTGACTGCCCTATTCCAGTTAACTGAGATGTAAATACTGCCAGGTTTCTTTCAACATAGAGGGAGTGAGAACCTTCCAGCTTTGGTTAAAGAACTTTGTCCTGGTTTAGCTAGACTAGGGGTGAACTTAAACATCAGGAGGTTTGGTTTTGGAACTGAGGTGTGTGGCTATGGCTTCTGATTGCTGCTTTTTCTAGTTTCATTGGGGTCCAAGGAAGACCACAGGATTGCAAGCATTTCCATGGGATAAAATACATGGAGAGGAGAGGACTCCTACCAGAACATTGTGCTAACACATGGCAAAGTGAGAGTGTGTCTAATAGCTCTGTCTATCATTTCCACTTGTCCTCCTTTAACATTTTGAACTGCAAAACATCACTCTTCTTCACAGAGCCCTTCAGGATTGTCCTAAATGACACCACAGAATAAAAGTCAAATTCTTGGGCACTACTAATTCCTGTTAGCAGTGAAGCTGTGGAGGCACAATCAGTGGTTAATCAGTCATACACCTATTTTAACTCCTATCCTAATTATTCTTTGATTCCGAGCCTATCTTGCCAAGATTAGTTTGAGGCAAATAGAGCTTGAAAAGTAAACCCAAATGGTAAGCAGGGTTCCATCTTCTGGAGATACATGAAGTGAATGATTTGAGAGTGTGAGGTACCAAAGGGAGCAAGTGTGGAGCTGGCAGCACCATGACTATTTAGGTAGTTTGATCACCCTGTTGTATCTTTTTGATTTTTTTAAAAAACAACCTCTCTTCCTACATTTCTTTTTTTTTTTCCTGCTCTCTTCTTTCTTCTTCCAGCAGTTAAATGGTAATTGATGCCTGGAGCTTGCTGCTTTGCTCTTCTGCTTAGGAATGGTAACGTTTACTGGTAAGGTAGAAAACCCCAAATACAGCATAGTCCTGGGTATGGTGGACAGAATTTTGGTCTCTGCCACTTTCCCACTGATCACCTTTTTGGTTTTTTCATTTACATTTTTTTTCTTCTTTAGTTCAGCATGACCTTTAGTTTAAATTAATATACTGGAATAATTTCTAGGGGAAATATCCTCTGAGCTTCAATGCCATAGCAAATATGGCAGTTTCTCTGAGAAGACTTCACAATTTAAGATCTTTGGGAGCCTCAGATGCTTCAGTTTTTCATGGGTTCTTTTTTTCTTCTCTGGATGCAAATATGACACTGTGAATGCTCTGGGGTAAAATCATAAAAAATACCTGGGAAAATTAAATTAGCCAGATAATTACAGTCAGCTTGTCTGGAATGCCACTGGATGCACACAGTCATCTTACCATAGTCCTTTGGAGGAAGAAGTGATAGAATTGACTCATGTCACAGAAGCCAGACTCAACAGTTGTGAACAAAAAGCAGCAGTTGGCCAGAGAAGAAGAGTATTACCAGCAAGGGTAAACCTCTTGCCAAGACTGAGCTGCTTTTGTTGGATGCATTCAACTACGTTTGGAGGTGGAGTGAATTAAGACTCTAATCTAAATGTTTCTGCACTGCAGTCTCTACTTGGAGTAGATGATGCCAAGCAAGCTCCTGGGAGCCTGCAGTGTGCTCCACTGGTGGCAATACCTATCAGGTTCACCTTATGGAAGAGTTATTCCCACCTGTTGTATCCTGGGATAAGGCATCTCTACAGCAAGTGTGATCCTAATCTTAAACTTTAATAAATTCCTCTTTGTAGGTTATTTCTGTCGTTTTCCATTAAATCCCATTATTAGAAATATAAAGTGTTGGTTTAGCACCAGTTAGGTGACAAATTGCCCAATTTTGAAGGATTTAAAATCCTCTGAGGTGCTGCAAAGCAGAGTAAAAAAAAATCAAAAAATAAAAACAACAACAAAAAAACAGCTTCACCCACTCCTTGTTGAGTCTGTATGAAAGGAAATACAAGGGCATGTTGCTGTAATCATTCCTTTTGCCATGGATGCGCTGCCCAGTTTCCCTGGATCCCAAACCTAATGGCAGCAAGAAAAAAAAACTTGAATTCTGAGAACATGATGCTTTCATACATGTGAACCAACTGGGGCTAAAGGCAGGCTAGAGTGCTGGCATTCAACACTTTTTTTTTTTTTTTTTTTTTTTTTTTAGCTCATGTTTGTGAGATAGATGTAGGTCAGCACCTTACCACTTATTATCACTCATGCCTGCCAAGGGCAAAAACTTGCTTACTACTTCTTGCCCTCCTGGGAACAATTTTGAATTGTATCTTCCTGGTGCCAGTGATGCTGCTGGATAACTGAAGGATAAGGATGAGCTGGGGCAGGATTTTTAGGGTTAATAGACAATTACAATGGATATAAAAAGTAGGGCAACCTGTTGTGATGTAGTAAAATGAAGTGTTAGGTTTGGGAATTGCAAGAGTTGAAGAGGGGGTTTTTTTATGCAGTGGGGTAGCAGTGGTGTAAGTAAAGCTCAGGCTGAGCTCACTTGGGAAGGCAGGAGAAACCTGCACTCCTGAATTCCAGCTTCCAAGTTGGTACCTCTAGGAAGGGAAGAATGGGACTAGAAGAGGAACATGGGTGAAGTATGAAAGAGTTTGGTCAGACTGAGACAGCTTATAAATAGGGAATAGCAAGTGTTTGGGCTAGGTAAGGATCTGCCTCATACCAAGGTCATAATTCCTTCCTACCACTCTTGCCTACAAACCATTTTTACAGTTTTGAAATCTTCAATTGCCAGCTCCTGCTGGGTTTTTTGCCTCATTAGGTTTCATGACTCATTGCCTGGGAGCAGTGTCCTGGATTGCATCCCTCAGAAAATGAAACTTTCTCCCAGTTCTACACGTTCTTCCACAGAGTTCTCTCTTAGAATACCATTGCTGGTTCACTTTCTAAATAAAAGCCCAAACTGCAGACATTTTCCAAATTATGGAGCTGAGCATGTCAGAAAACTTGTTTTACAGGAGATAACCAGTAATGTATGAATTATACAGTAAACACATCTAGTAGATACCTAGCAGATCAAACTTCCAGATCCATCTGTTATTTGAAATTAAAAGCTTCTTTGAATGCAGATGCTCTGTGCTTTTGCCTTTTCTTTGACAGCAAACTGATATGTTACAAATCATTAGCTCTTAGAGGACTTCTTTTATCTTGAAAGCAAAAAACAAAAAGGTATTGTGCATTGTATCTCTAAGTAGTGGATGTTTATGTACAGAAAGCCTCTCTTACCTAAGTATTTTATAGGTATTTTAAATACTGAAATGCTTCAACCTGATAAACTGAAAAGTCTATTAAATAACCCATGCCCTAGATCCAGTCTGTCCACTGATCAATACAGTACTCACTAAGGGCTTTTGCTGTAGTTTGTTTTCAACTGAAAAAGTTCATGACGTGAGTTTCTCCTCAATAAAGTGAGGGACTTCGAGATTTCACAGGGGAGTGTTTTGGGATGTTTGGTTTTGTGTTTGTTTTTTTATTATTTTATTCTAGAACTACAGTTTTAGAAGGAAGTACCTGCCTAAGTAAAAATGGATGAGTACTTACAGGCTCATGGACAGTAAGCACTTAAAGTCAGTGCTTAAAGGACAGACCTAATTTAAAACAATCAGTATGAAGAGCTCTTTGGCAAAGGGATGGATTTTCTAGCCCACTAAGTTCACTTATGTCATTCAAAAAATAAATTGTCCATAAATGATAGCACTGGAACTGGCTCCTACCCTAACTGCTCCCCCTGCATGTTTCACAATTACATTCTTAAGCCAGGATTGTGTGGAGCATGACTCCCACTCTTCATCACCTTCCATTTTTTTCTTTCCACATGCAGATAGCAGTTGGCCTTCTGCTAAGTTCAGGAGGCAGAAATCTGTTTAAGAGCAGCATCTCCTGTCTATGCCTAAACCAAATATTAAAAGCAGCTGCTTTTCTTGCCCTGCTCTGTTTGGCACTTGTCTAGAGGTGCCCAGCCTCATGCCTCCTGGGGATGGTTCTTTGCAACAAAGGCCAGGCAGAAATCTCAGGATAAGAATTATAATTTTTTTTTATTATCATGCTCATTATATGCTTCATGTATTTTGATGTCTGGCAGTTGTTTTGATGTCTAACATTTTATTGTGAATGATCCAAATAGTCCAGCTTCTTACAACTGGAAAATATCACCATGTACATAAGAAGTGAGAAACCATTACAGCAGTCATTACCTGGATGTAATGTACAGCTTGAGTATTCTCCTTCTTCTGGTCCCTGACTAAGTAGATGCCTTTTTAACCAGACTCATGTGCACAATCAGAGTGTTCTTGACACACTCCATCCATGTTTTATGGATGTGATATCTGGGACTTTGCTAAGTCTCTGAACACATGGAGGGGTTTGAGCTGTATGGTATATCATCTTCTCCTTCCACCTGTTCATAAAACTGCATTCCATTTTATTTTAATTAAAACCTAGCAGGTGTTTCGTTAGTGCTGGTCTTAACAAGAATGCCAGTTTCTCAACAAAACCAAAGAAAACCACAACATTTTATGCTGTCATCACCTGGTCTAGAAGGTAGTATTTTTGTCCATGGTACAGACTACTTTGCTGCATGCCTAGAAATTTGTAGCTTGCAGAGATTTTACTCATGACAGGTGCCTGGTATATGCCTGGTATAACTAACTATCCATAACCATTAACAGAGCAGCAGAGTGTTCACCTCTGCTGAAAGCTTGTGGGCATGCTGTTAAATCAGTCTTCATCACAAAAATAAGTTCTTCCCCATATTATTATTGAAGCCTGCTCTGAGAAATAAATATTTCAGGAGATGGCTCTGGGCTTGTGAAGTCTGAGGTTGGACGTGCAGGCTTTGTGCTGATGCCCAGCACTTTATGGGAGGTGAGGGTATTGAAGCTCATGGGGCCATCTGCTCCACACAGCTGCAGCTTCTTTTTCACCAGCAGCTCTTGAGACAGAAGAGCCAATAAAGGTGGTGCTGTCGTGCTCTAATACCTGCATGGCTTTTAAGTAAAAGGGCTCAGTGCTGATGTGTTGCATGCTGACAAGAAAGCAAATGGTCACTTGGAGAAGCAGTCAGCCAGATGAGGTGATAGGTGAATCATGAAAACCTTTTCAGCTGCCCTGTACTTTCTCTGATCATATAAACACTGGTGAAACATAGTACCTAGACATAATGAGGATGTTTTCTTATGAGTCTAGCCACTGGGATAGGTGAAGAAATAGATTTCTTTTCTGAAGTGTGTAGCAAATCAATGAATTATTTGGCATTTAAGTTGCAGAGGTTGTTGAGATTCCCACTGGATTTCTGTATCCTGGAACAGGACTCTGAAACATCAACTGAAATTGAGTTGTAAGTTTGATACCATCCTTGCTGCCACAGTTTCTATAATTCATTAAATCACGAACATTCAGTTCAGATACAGTATTGAGTCCTCAGTAAAGTTCTTCTCTTTAACTGGTTTTCTAGTGTGGTTACTTAAAGGTCAAGTGAGTTCTTCAAGGTCAAGCAGAAAGCAAATCCTCTACTCTGGCCCCTGTCCCAGAAGATTGTATTTGACTTATCAGGAGTGTCAAGGGTATTTCCTAGATCTGTGTTTTGCCAAAATAAATAGTACTGAAGTCTAGAGCACCTCTGGATAGGCCCCCTGCTACTCTTAATGACCACACATCAGAGTTTTTAATCTAGTGAAGAATTCTGCAGTTCTATCCTTTGTTGCCTTCACCACACTTTTAAAGCTTCTCATAAATTGTTTCAGAGGGAGGAAGGGACTAATTAAATGGACATAAATTTTCTTTGCTGTACAGTAAAAGGTATCTGCCTGTATTTATTCATTAGTAACTAAAGAAGTCAAGCTGATAGCCACACATAGTTGGAGAGGATTATTAATTGGATCTTTGGAGCCAAACACTGCTAGGTACTTGTTATTCATCAGTGAATGTCCTAGAGTGGGACTTAAGTATCCAGGTATTTTAAATTTTGAATAAGGTTGATTTCATACTTGATTTTGGGGTTTGTGGGGCTTTGAGAGTCTGTTTTCTCTGTCATGACAAGATGATTTCTGAGATTTCTCCATTCCTAACTCTGACTTTGCTCAATCAGTTCACACATTCCCTTTAATTCTGAGTAGACATAAACAACATCTCTGTGTGCTTCACATTTCCAGTCTGGAAAAAACCCAAAGCATGTATTTTCTGGGAACCTGATATCCCCTTTGTTTTCATATTACACAGCTTTGCAATTTTTTCTTCTTAGACAACTGAATTTTACAAACTAGAGACCCAGATCTAAAGTCACTTGATAGGGTAAAAAAAAACAGGTTTATAGGACCTGAAAAGTGCTTTTCATTGGTTTTCTGACAGCAGCTGGAAGCAGTGAACAAACATGATAGAAATGGTGTTAACAATCTGCCATTTGCATCAACTTTGGAAAATTATTTTGATACCAAATTTACTTTTTCTTATAAAATTCAGCATACAAAGAATGAGCCCTAATACTTCATTACACATCTGGTTTTGTATTTCAACAGACCAAGTAGAGCAAAGACCAACATGTGCCAATGAGGAATTTCATCAGCTTGCCTTTCAGGGAATAATGTTTTATACACTTATAAGGGATGCACAGTGCTTTTTGCCAATATCTGATTTTACCCTCACTTTTCCATTCAATGCCTGATCATCAGCTTCTGGGTTTCAGTGCAGCTTCTCTTTGGCTGCCACATGGAATGACTCCCACCCAGGTGAAGTTGATGTTTATCTCATTTGACAAGAAGCATTAGAAAATCACACAAGTGCACAGCTTCTAGAGGAAAGCTGACAAACTAATTTTACATGGTATTAAAGAATGATGTTTGGTTTTCTTAAAATGCACTGGAATGGTTTGAGTTGGACACTAAAATATTAGCTTGTGGGTACTAGAAATGCTATACACTGCTTGACAGGGTTTCCACTAGAAGAGATTCCATGCTCATGGAGTCTCTTCAGCTACGAAGAAGAGGATGAAGACTTTCAGACAGATACTCCTGTGCTGAACACAAAATATTGGTCTTAGCTGTAGCCTGTGTTACAGAAGGTTTGACTTGAAGGCAGTGAGACAGAGAATCAGTCACTTTTCTTCGTAGTATGTTTAAAGGTTAATCACCAATTCATAGTTGAACATGGTGAAAAATGACTGCGTGTTGTTTCATCTCTTTCTGTCTGCACCAAATCATCAGCTTTTTCAAGGTTTAGGTGACCTTGAAATATAATCTAAAAAATAATCTAAAATACCAGTCTTTATTTAATAAATGCATTAGTTTTGCCTTTGCCATCTCTGCAAACAGAAGACAACAAACAAAACAGTATTATTACAGTATGTATTTCAGATGACAGCAGATTGAAGTTCTGTTTGTTAATGACTGCAGTCCTTGAAATACTCTGCATACATCTAACAAAACAACATATTTACTGGAAAGTGGAGCTTTTAGTGCAGCTTTTGCAGTTACTTGGATTCAGAGCAAGGTTATTGGAGCACAGAGACTGAGTCAAGACAGCCCTACTGAGAAGAGCAAGGATTAGATTTCTATCAAAGTAAACACATATAGCAAGGCTGTAATTCTGCAGTAGAGCTGTTCTTGGCTGTTCATGTGCACACACAGTTTTTATAAAAATTCTAGATGAAATGTGGCTTTAGGGTGGCATGGGGAGGGGGTTGTCCTGGTGGTAATACTCAACCAGAAAGTGAAGTTCCACAAATAGCTGGATGTTGCCACAACTCAGATCTTGCAGGCAAGATAAAATTAACTGGTTGAAACATAAAGACTTCCATGCATATCCTTATTTTTTTGCTTTATGTTCCAGTCTTAAAGCTTGGTCTCTGAGAACAGAATTATTTTGAAGTTTTGTGTAAACACCATGTGTGTGACCTCCAGAAAGCCAGAACAGGTCATATAATCTCCTCTTGCCCCTGAATCCCTTAGGTTTTGTAACATTATCTGTTATAAAACCTTTCTCAAACTTCTTCACTTCCCCAGAGGTTCTCAGGCACCATGTGGCCGCAGCACCTAAGCCCTTGAAAGGGGCTCCTCAAACCTTGAAAAGACAACAACAGAGAGAATTCAACTCTTTTACAGACAACTCTTTCTTAAAAAAAATTGTCTTCAGGTTGTGCTGGGCAAGAAAAAAAGTCTGAGCCAGAGGTTGAGGATGTTTGGGATGCAGATGTTAATCAGATGCTTTGCTATGGTGTTAAAAGCCAGCTGCCTGGGGAGTGCCTGCCCTGCTGTGCCTTCTGGCAGCTGGGACCAGATGTGGTCAGGGCTCTCCAACCTCCTGCTTCACTGCTTGAAGAAAAACCTCTTCAACCCCAGTGCATTTGGAGACACCAGGGGACGTGGTTCACAAAGTAGCATTAGCCTGCAGAATAGGAATCACATTCAGGATTGAATTCCCTTTTCTGCTCATTATCTCTCTCTTGCCAAGAAGCAGTGGAATACCTGCAAACTGTTCTGATGCCTAAGCTGGCAGGCAAGAGCTGTGTCGTGTCCTGAGGCCAGCAGAGAGCTTCTGCAAGACTTTTGAGACCACTTGGTGGAAGCACAAAAGACTTCCATAGTTTCAAAGATAATGCATTTGGGATGGCTCAATCTGTTGGAACTTACAGAGCTGCATTGTACTGAATAAAATAATGAAAATACTCCTAGAGGCAACAGTGTTATGCCACGGAGCCTCATGTGAGAGTTGGGACTTCTGCAGGCAGTAGTACATTATTATGTAAATTATTACTTTGAGAACTGAATGGTATCAAACCTGTCTGGAAGTTTATTGCTTGGAACAGAGAGGTTCCAAGAGCTGCACTTCACATAATTAAAATAACAGATGCTTTGTGGTATTTTCAATAATGATCTTTATACAGAAAGGTGTTTGCTCCTCTGGTTGCCTCCTCTCCAGTCATTTCCAGCTTCTCTTGCTGGCTGCCCAGCCTCTATCATGTTGCATGTGTTAACAAAGCAAGATTCAAAACCAGCATGAAAAGGAGTCTTCTGACAAAACTCACAGGCGAAGAGTAGGGTCCTGTCCTATTCCCATGGCTGTTTTTTGCTCCTGTGACTCTAGGAGCAAAGAAAGGATGGGCTGCACCTGCAAAGCCTGAGAAAGCTTCAGATCTGGTGCATGAGTAGCAGTAGCCACAAGGCAGGTGGGTTTTCCCAGGGGTCCAGTTTCTCTGCTCCTGTGGGAGAAGCTGAACCCAGGTTATTGATCGTTTCCCACATGACAAGTTATGTGACTAGCAGGTTCAAAAGGAGAAACTTAGCAGCTGTTTTCTTGGAAGTAGCTCTGTCTAAAGTTCGTATCTTTTGCAGAGTGCTTCAGAAGCACACAACTGTGCAGCCAGGGACTGTATGAAGTATTCTATCTTTCCATTCTCCTGCAGTTTTTCCTGCTTGCCTTGCATATGGAAAGCACTAGATGTGCTTGCCAATAATAAACTCCCCAGGAAGGAATCATTTAACAAGGGATGAAAATGTGATAAATGCTTTATAATTAAGGTCCCGTAAGCAAAAGTGAATGAGGCAGCACTTATCCCTCTGAACAGGAACTGGCTGGAAATTTTATTAGTCACTTGGCACTGGATTTCTGTGTTTTGATGTGAACAGACTTCTCGTAGGCTCATTTGTACAGGCATTCATCTCTGCTGCAGCTGTTTCTGCTGTAATTTATACAGATGCTCTTATTCATAAGTAGTCCTGTAACTTTTGATGTTAAAATCTTTTTTGTTGAAATCTTTTTTGTTGTATTCCAAATCACAGGATCTATTTCTGTAAAATGCAGGTAATTTATATAGTTCCATTTATCTATGTGCTGATGCTAAGGAGCATCATCTATTACAAAACATGTTATCAAAAGTCTTTTCACCTCATAGACAACAGATAAAGTTGGTTTACCAGCTTCATTTCTAAACTGAAGACTAATGAATCTAATTTCACTGATCAGGGATTTCTGTATGATTCCCCATATGAACTGCACCTATCATCTAGCAGAGGACTAGCTGAGCTTGCAGTGACAGCAAAGTAATTTTTCATACTTGGGCAAGCCAGTATCTTTTAAATCAAATTGATACACTCTATTAATTACTGTAATGCATTTATATGAAACATAACAACTGGAATGACAGTGCTTATTAACAGCTTGGTATTAGTAAGTATGGTGGGAAGATCAGAAATGAGAATTGTGAGGAGCACTAATGACAGACAGGGGGATATTCAGTGACATGCAGCAGGGACTCGAGTGTCCAGGTACCTGGCTGCTGACACTGACATCAGCAGCTGTAGCACTGCATCAGCTCCCAGGGCATCTCTGGAGGCCTCATGCTAGTGATGCTACCACAGCACTGCCTTGAAATTTGCCTCATGCAAGGATGCTAATGGCAGGAGTGACAAAGATATTTTTCCTACGTATGGAAAAGGAAAAGATTTTAGCAGATGTGCAGCAGCTGATGAGGGTTCTGTGTGCCAGTATGTGTGTAGAGTTGTGCTCACATTCAGAAGTGGGCCAAAGGGAGAGTGTGTTGCCTATAGAGATGCAGTATTCTTACTGCTTTGACCTTAGGATGATCAAGCTGCTTTTCTGGAACAAGAGATAAAAACTTGGTGTGGGACAGAAATTGGAGAACAGAAATTGGAAACTTTATTTTTTCACCAGAAGAAACTTTAGGCTAGCAGAAAGACATTTATTTCCAAGTACTAGGAAGACCAGAACCCTTAGCCAGGCCCACTAGCCTTGGTCTTGTTCCCTTTTGGGAAAAGTGTTTTGAGGAAAAACATAATAAAAATCCATCTCCATAGTGCTTCCCAATTTTACAGTGCTTTGCATTTTTTCTGATGTTTCCTTATGCAAAGGAAGACCCACCTAAATCTGATCATCTAACCCACCTCCCTTTTCTAATCAGAAAATCATCATGGTCACCAGTTCTTAATCTGCTCCAAATTTATTTCCCCTGGTTCATGTCCACAGAAATTGTTTGTTCTCTTGAAAAGTCAGCAGGCTTGACTGAACCAGGGTTTGTTCCCTTACTGCAGCTATTAAATATCCTGGATGAAGGAATTAAAAAATTATTCTCTCACCAATTAAGTGCTGCATGGCTATTGAGCCAGGTCACAGAGACCAGAGTGAGTTTTCAAAAAGCAGGTGGTTACAAACCTCTGTAAAATCTGCATGTGTTGAAATGTCAAAGGCAGCACCTTTTTGTAATGTCTGTTTAATTCCTGTAATTTTGTAGGAAATTAAATGCAGGAAACATTCCCTTTTACCTTGCTCCTGAGTGGACAGCTGTAACTACAGTAACTGTCTTGTATCAGAAATGTCATTTTTTATTTCTAGCAGGTCTTGTTGAACCAGAAAGGTTCTTAAATTACTGCTCTTTGTCTGCTCTGTAGTGAAGCAAACCTTTCAGTATGGTTTTCTTACGTGGAAACATGAATTCAGAAGGTGTTAGGTTAGGGTTAGGTTAAAGTTAGGGGTAAATCTCTAGGGCTTTTGGTTTCTTCTTTTTTTCCCCCAGAACTAGGATCTTTCAGCTGTTACTGACTAACAAGGGAAATTTTTCAGGGACCCACAAATATTAGGCAAAAAATCCAAAGAGACTGGGGAAAGAATGCAACAGACTGTTCTAAGGCCAGGATGATTTCTTGTCCACAACTGAACTGCTTTTTCCTGAGAACTAATTCTCAAATTTGATGTCAGCTGAACCAAATATCCAGCTTTAGGCATATGGGGTTTTCATGAGACTTAACATGAAGTGTGGGCTGGTCCCTATGAAGAAAACTTTCTTCTCCTTTTTCCAATCCAAATAAGTCCAGTGTGTTTTCTTCCTTGAGCCTTGTGTTCTTTATATCCTGTGAATTGTTTAGAGACCTATACATTTTTCTTCACCATCACTGATCTCAGTTCTGCTGTATAGTTTAATGATTTAAAACTCCTTAATCTGTGTACAGAAAATATCCCCTTGCTCCCTGCATATGTTCAATGCGGGTAAGGTTGCCTTTTTTATTATTTTTAAAGTCTAACATAGTTCTCATGAAAATTTAAAAATCTGCTAATGCAGAGGACCAGTGCGTGACAGATTCTCATCAAATATGCTTTATTCATTTACAAGTGCTTAAAGGAACAATATGCTAAGAGCACTGAACTGATTCAATTCAGTGCTAAGCCCTCTGAAGACAATGTAAATGTGTAATTCTTGTGGTGAGAGCTCAGCAGAAAAGTGTTCCCATTAATATCTGGTCCCTGGCATCAGCAGGGCTTAAGAAATAGGAAACTGGCATATTTATTCATCACCTAAATTTTTAAACAGCAAACATTTTTAAAGCACTTGCTAAAATATTTAAGTCAGGCAAATAACAAGTAGATGATGGATTACAGGGAGAAATAAGTGCCTTGATTTATTGAAGAAAAAGGAATTTAGGAATTTGGTGTGAATAACTTCCTAGTTAAATTGACTGGTGATAATTTTCTAATTGAATTGTTTGTGGTAGGGTATTGAGACTCTTTAAAGGAGATCCAGCCCAAGGTTATAATCTGAGCCATCTAACCCTTGCAAATGTCACTCACTAGCTGAGATGAATCTAGAAAGGTTTATAGAGCTGTCAGCAAGTTCACCCCAAATCAGCTTCTGGGCAAGAATGTATTAAGAGACTTTAATGTGCTAATGGTGCAACCTGCCATCTCCTTCATTTTCAGCTGGGAGTAGGAGAGGGAAGTCAGGTTTCAGGCTTGTGAACTGACAGGCACCAAGTTCTCTATTGAAAAGGGGTTCAGAACCTGTCTTTCTGATTTAAAGAGCTTCATTTGCTTTTTTTCTTCTTCTTCTTTTTCCCCCTCCTTTCCTTATTTTACAACCATCTGAAGGGCATCCTTGCCCAAGGAGGAAGGAAGGAAGGGAATAAATGTACAGCTCTTATGGATACTGTTTCTTGGCATTTATGGGCTGCCTCATTTATCAGCTTGATATAGGATGCTTTACCTACAGCTCATCTCTTGAAAGGGCACCTATTCAGTGATTTCTGTGTATCTCAGAATTTAGATGTCTGTGTGTATTTTGAACAAAAAGTGGGAATTAATAAACTACACCAGTCTTCCTTGGAAGCTTCCAAGCTCCCTATTCTAAGTTTGCATTTCAGAGCAGGAGCTCCAAGGTTTTGTTGGCTTGCTGTGGCTCTTCTGAAAGCAGTTTGAAAGAAGGTTACATTAATTTCCCATCTAGTTTCTCATCCCATGCAGCCCAAACTAAGAGAGGCACCTGAGCTTTTCCTGCCAGCAGTAGAGCTACTGATGAGAGAGCTCCTGGCTTGCTCACATTTCACCTTGCAACCTTAGTGCTCACTGTGAGCACAGGGCACAGTAATGCACTGCATCTGTGGCAGGGACTGGAAACCAGAGTGAAACACAAATCTGAAATATTTTACAGACTTAACTCCCCTTTTATATTTCACTTTATGGCTGGGCCAAGCTAGCACATGCTAGCTGAAAATAGACAAATGCATTGAGTCCTGCTGGGAGGGAAAGATGTATTGTGGGGGTCCCCAAGGAGCAGTTGTCTGGCTGACTCTAAGCAGCCCAAAAACAATTAGATTTAGCCTGCTCTTTACTGGTTAGGATCACATTGCAGCTGATGAGATGGAAGGTTTTTTGATTTTGGGAATGATTCAGGTTGGTTCTTTACGCTGCAGTTTGAAGCTGTGTTTGGTGTTGGTCATAAGGCTGGTTGCAAGTTAATGATACTCCAGGATCTAATCTGAGCTAACTCGGATGAGCTGTGGAGGAACTAGATGATGGGAATTTAACTTGAATAATTTGGAAATAATTAGGCAGATAACTTGATATTTTTGCATGAGCATTCATGTAATGGTGAGGGGGCTTTTTGCCTCAGTACCTTTCTCCCCAGCTAAGATATTTCAGCACTGGACTGATGGTAGTCATGCATATTTGGGGGGAGACAGTAAATCAGACATAGCAGAGTATTTTTTAGGCTGTGAGCCAGCAGTTCTGTTTCTAATTGGCAAATTACATCACTGTGTGTTCACTTTAGGTAATTAGAAAAATCTCAGCTTCAGAGTTATGAACAGTTCTGTCTTTCAATGAGACTCAGAAGTCTCTGTGCTCATTTCCAGTCTCCCCATAAGACGTGTCCAGTAAACAAGCAAATGGAGGAGCTCTCAAAGCTGGAGCATAACACCTGAATGGTTTAATACTTATCAGCTGTCACCCCTGAATATCACTGGGCTGCCTTTTCAAGTGCATGACTGCACTAACCTTGCTGTGTCAGGAAACTTCCAAACCTGTAATGCATAAAGATGTCCTAGCAGGAGAAAGGCAAGAGTTTCTTTGCTGAACTCCAAGAGCTGTCATTATTTATTAAAGAGCAAGTAGCTGAAAGCTCAACCATTCTTGACACTTCAACCTCTCCTAGGTGTATTTGTGTATGTGGTAAACAGTAATTTGCAGAGAAAAATCTCCAGAGCCTTCTGAGGGAGCTGAAATACTACAACCATTCTTCTTTAGGAAGGGCATCTCTTTTTATTCTGCTTTAAAAGATGGGACAATGAGGTCAATTCCCCTAATGCTTGCAGGTCTCATTTTTAGCATGCCTGGAAAGGGAGAGTCCCAGCAGAAATCTGGAGAGCAAACTGTGATTAATTGAAGCAAGCAGATGGCTCCAACTTCTTGTACTCTCACAATGTGACAGCATCTCGTGGAGGAGCTGTGACAGCATAGGACACTTGTAGGGGAGGGGGTGGGATGGAAATCTCAGCATGAATCTGCAGCAGCTTCAAGCAGTGTCTTTATTCAGTCAAATGTTATCTCACCAGTCTGAATTATCTGTCTCAAATGGCCCTGGATAAGGGAGAGCAACAAGGGAAGGAGAAAGAGGTGAACCAAGATTTGCATTTATACTGAGAAAAATGGAGAAAAAAATTCAAAGTTTGAATCTAAAGACATTTAACTGGTCCTAATTGACTCTGTGGGTGGTTGCTCTTATTCTGGAAGAGGAATGACTTTGAATAAATGGGGTCTAAATGAATCAAGCAAATACAATTAAAAATTAAAAAATGTTGTTAAAGGATGAGTGCAGTCGCATATAGAATCAATGTCCAAAGTAACTTCTGCTTTAAATACAGCTTTACAGGGCTAAACAAACAGTTTTCCTTGGCTTGTGTTTCTCATGTCCTAATTTATTTTACACTTCCCTGATGTTTGCAGTAAAATCCTTGGGTTTATTTTGATTACTCATAAATGACCTCACACAGAAAGTGTGTCCCAGCAGCTGAGAATTTTCCAGATCTTAAAATTTTCATGAAAAAGATAATTTTTTTTATTTTTTCAAACAAGCAAAATGAAGAGGGTTAGAAAGGAAGTTTGGGTCAACTAAAACATTTCCATTCTTTGTCTCTTGGTATAAATTTAATTCATACCAACAAGAGTAATTTAGACTTAAAATCTAAAACCAGCAGGTTTTTCAAAACTTTGAACCAGTAAAATAGCAATACCAAACCCTTTCTCAGTATATATTTGATTTCCAAACAGTTTCTATAAATGGAATTAAGCTCGAAAGTTGCCAGTAAGATCCACTCACCTGCCTGAAATAAAGAATATGAAGCACTGATTGCTAAGCATGTGACTGCTTTAGGTTGATCAACTGAACCTCTCAGCTTCCTCACTAGAATACATGAATATTTATTTGTGGAAGACTCTGTGGTTCCCCATATGAAATACCTTTCACAAGCATAAAGTCTATGGTTTCCTCTGAGACTAGTTTGAGGCTAGAAATCACACCAAAATCCCTAGGTGAAGTGTGCTTCAAATAGCATCCTGCCTGAAGTGAATAATTAAAATCCTGCACACAGGAATTTCCCTGTTGAGAAACAGGCAGACATGATCAGGCCTCCTTTTCTAAGGATGCTGAGAATTCCATCTGAATCCTTCCATCAAAACTTCTTCCAAGTTCAGCAGAAGGATAACTGAGGCTGTCAAACCCAGCTCCCTGTTAGTACTAAACTAACACATTTCTGACTACAAGGAGATAGCTGGATGAACCTTACATCTCCCTGGGTACGAATATTTTCCAACTTTCTTCCTCCTACACATTTTGTCAGTATGTTCATGCATGTATGTTTTTGAGAAAGCCTTGTTCATGTGCCAAAAAATTCTATTGCTGCTTTTTCTTTGTCCAATGAGTTGTACATTTAAATTGCCCCACAGAAGTTCCTTTACATTCACACATTTACCAATGTGTGAACTTTAACTTTTAACTTTTTCCAGTGACCATATTTGTTTCTAAAATTTACCCGAGTAATATTGCTGCTGAGTTACATTTACTGCATTTCTTCTAACCTGCCTGAAAAAAGAGTGAAAACAAGTGTGCTGCTTACAAAGATTTATCACTTGGAATCAACAGTGATCCAAACCAAATTGTTACACTTCGACATCTCCATGATTTGAAGGAATCTAAACTAGTTCTCCCTTTTTAGCCTGCAAACCAAAGGTCTTTCCTGGGAAGGGTTAATATGAAATACATGAGGAGACATCTTCTTAATTTTCAGTATGTTCTCAGCATCTCACCTGTGTTCTGCACTCAGTTATGCAACAAAGGATCTCAGAACATAAGAAATTACCTGCAAATGTGGCAAGCTTGACCTGCATATACCTTTTTCTTTCAAACTCTCCTTTAATTTTGAAAAAGTCAACCCAGCTGGAACAGCAATTAGCAGAATAAACACTGCTGTCCTCAGAGGAGACCTTGTCTGCCAAACTACTGACTCAGGAGAATGGGTACAGCTGAGAAGTTACAGCCCAGACCTCTCTCCTGCTCTGCAAAACAGACTGGGCTTAGACTGGAAAATGCTGACAGACCTTGAACTTCATCTGTACTGGTGTGTGTCATGCTATGCCAAAGCACCTCTGTCAAGCAATAAAACCAGGATTTAATTCAGAGTCTGATGCTTGACTCTGCAGCATCAGTCTTCCTCCTTTCTATTAATTGAACCAAAATACATACTGTTAGCATCTGTTAATACTCCAGAGCCTGTTTGACAACTGAATGCAGCTGATAGCTCTTAATTCTTGATTTGTATTTTGGTTTTTTTGGGAGGGTTGTTCTTTTTGTTTAAACACATGGCAGACAATAAAGCAAAGCTAGATGCCAAGAGTTGGCCTGTCCTCCACTGAAGTTTGCCCAAAACAGAAAACCAATCTGGGAAGAGCAGGCTCTACTCGAGAGCTTGTTAAATAAAATCTGAATGAACTGGTAATTATTTGAGGCCAGTTTCTATTTAAAAAGTACTCTTAGTGAACATTTAGGAATTTTCAACAAAAAAGGAAAATGAAAATATTATATGGCTGATAATGAGTGGGACTTCAACTCTGACAGAATTGCTCAAATTAATCCCTGCTATATCGTGCCTAATATTTTACAAAACTGTAAGGTTTCTGGACTCTCCTAGCTGAGTGCTGGGCTGTGCAGAGCAACTGGGAGTGTGCTGCTTTACAGCAGGGTGAATCTTGTCCTGCTGGAATCCTGAAAAGGGTGAAGTTGGTAGGTGGAAAAGTATGGAAAGATGGAAGTCCAAATCTGAGATCCAAAACCTGAGATTTGGCATGGGAGTGATGCTGTAGATCCCCAGTGTGGGGAGCAGGGAGTTTAGGAAATATCAGCTAGGGAAAGAGAGGAAAAAGCTGAAGGCACAGCTGGATAGAGGGATTGTCAGGCACAGCCACCATTATAGCTGATTTCTGTGGTTCCTCTAGCAAATGAAAAAACCCTGAATTTAACGTGCAAACCAACCTCTCCCCCTGCCTTCCTGTGCCTCAACTGATGCCTAAATCATAGCCTTGTTTTTTAGACTGAAACACTACAACCTTCAGTGGTTCCTGATGGCTGCTGCAGGAAGCAGGACACCAGCTGGATGGAGCCATGGATCAGCTCAGCAATGCCTCCTCTGTTGGGTGCAGCTGTAGCAGCCCTGTCTGAGAACAATACTAGAGCAGAAATGGCATCTGCACACTGCAGACCCATGCAATGGGTGAGAAAATCTAGTTATGCTAAAATTACTCTTGCTCTTCATCTTTTGACCTTTTGCAGTATCTGCTAGCTCATTTGTCTTGCAGCACTAACAGAAATATGAGTAAGGAAGCAAAATAAAAGCTGAGCACTCATAAAATTGAACACGGATTCAGATGAGCCTAGCAAGCCCAATTTTTCTTGTGTAGATGTCCCTTATCACTCTTCTCACTGAGAGAGTTCACAACTTTTCAAATTGGCAAAATATTTTTTTATTGTCTGTTGAACCCAATCAGGCCACAATTCCATTAACTGCCTTGAGAGAGAGGAATGCTGGTGAGTTATTTGTGCACCTGGCAGGGTGTGCAGAATACTAATAGTCTGGGTAATATTCTCCAAATTCTTGATCAGCAGCAGCTGGAGCAATTTTATTTTTTTTTACTTTGAATAGGGAAAAAGCAGAAATCTATTCCAGTGCAGTGACAGTAGGATATTTACATTACAAACACTGCAATTGATAAGCAGTACTGGAATTCAGCTGCCAGAATAAAGGCGGGAGTATTCATTTAGTTTCATTTCCAATTATAAGAGATCCTGTCATGGTTTTTTTCTACAAAATAAAACCCTTGCAAACCATAATTACAAAACTACATGGGCTGCTGCCCCTCTTGTCTGGCTGTGGATGTCATCAGCTGTCACCCCAGGAGTTTTGAACTCATTCAGCTTTGGGGAGAGGAAAGGCTGCCTTTGGTCCTGTGATTATTGTAAAACTTCTTTTATTTCATAGTTATCTGTGGCAAGGGGCAGCTGGGTGCTGTGAGGGACAGCTGTCCATGGTGAATCCAGTGATTCCAGAACATCCCCCAGCCCTTTGGTCACAGTGGGAGCTGAGTGTTTGGCAAGCAGCTCCTCTTCCTGGAGTAAATGGTGACATTTGTTCAGTGCTTCCAAACTGGTGCTTTGTGAATTTTTGATACATCTACCCAGTGGCTGATCCAGCTGTCACTGAAGTGAAATCAGTCAGGGTCTTTCTACTAACTTCAGTGCAACAAAAAGTCTCCTACAATCTGGTTTGGCCAAGCAGGAAGCAGAGTGTGTGTTGGGGGGGTGTAATTTACTGATACTTGGAAAATTTCTGACAGCAACAGCATTGCAAGGAGGGCTGGTGAGGAGAGAGGCTGTAACACATCAGTGACCTGGGACAGCAATGCAGCCTGGGGAGTACAGTGCCCACAGCTCCCATTTCAAGACAGGTGACTCAGTAATATACATTATTCAAGGAAATCTGGTGGGAACATATTAAAAAAAAAAAAAAAGTAACAAATCCTGTTGTCAGCACAGAAGTGACTTTACTGAATGTACAGGGTGGAGTGAATCTTTGAAAGATTTGCCCCAAAAAGGTTACTGAGGCTCTGAGGAGCAATGGCCCCAGAGCCTTGACCTACCTGCAGAGTTTTTGGGAGGCAAAGAAAGCTAAGACATTGCAATGGGCACAATGTCAATAATCTGCACAGGGCAGAACTTCTTCAGTTCAGAGCAGGAATGAAGTATTTCAGCCGTGACATGGTGCTTCTCATGTTTGCTGAATGCAGGAATGCATGAATTGGATCTGTTCCATTAATAAACTCCTGTGTGCAGTAGCTCTGTTATTTCTCCAGGCTCTTGGTAGTATACAATGAAGTACATGATTAAAACCAGCAAATGTCAGCTTAGAATCTGTGGTTTGGGTAGGTCCTTTTAAATACAAGTTATTTTAGTGGGGTTTTCAGTTGGAGTTGCCACTTGCTGAAGATCAGGAGGGTATTGGTTATGTTACAATTCTCAGGAAAAATTAATTCCATTCAGAACTAGTGCAAGCAAATTTTATTGTGCATGCAGCTGTTCAAGATTAAGTAATTATTTGATGAACCTTTGGAGGCAATGAATTTTAGATGAAGCATGTACACATTTTTATTATGCACACATTTTTCTTGATCAGTTTTCTCTTCATTTGGTCACTCATTTATGTGGAAGCAATGAGCAAAATCTGCATATTTCACTCTAGAGAAATTAAAATGTCCATTACATAGCTTCAAAGCTTTCAGCCTACTCATCCTTCAGTGAATTTTCAAAAGCCACTGATCATTTACACTTTACATAGCAACTTCAATAAACAGGTCATCTCAACAAGGCCAATGTTACACCCTCAGCTGGACTCAAAATCTTTTCTGAGCCCTTCTTGAGCTTGCCTAGAGCCATTTCACCTTCAGCTGTAGTAGTTTGTAGGGGATCATGACCTATCTCTCATCAGGGGATGTGCTACATGGATTTTTTTGTTTTAGAAAAGGTTACAAATCAAAAGTTTCCTCTATTTTGTTCTTTGCAGGCAGCCAGAAGCTCTTTCTGTTAAAACTGGGTTCTGAAAAGCACCAAAGACAAAAGGGAGCAAAGGAAACAGTGAGCAAAAGGGTATGATTTTGTATAAGAGAGCAAGATGATTGTTTTTAAGCCTTTCAGACATTTCACAGCTGAATTACCTAAAGTAGATGTATATAACTGATCCAACCTGAGCAAAGCCAGCAGCAGCTTTGGGGCCAGATGCATTAAGGGGGACCCCACATATAGAAAGACTTTTGCTGCCATCTTTAGCATTCACCTGCCCCCTGCTTAGGCCAAAACTCTTTGCCCTGGGGCAATACAGTCTGGAACTTTTCCAGCAAAGACCTAAGATGTTATTCTCTGGTCTTTATACCAGATCCACACACATACAGGACCATCCAGCAACCCAGATTCGAACCAAATCTGGCATGGACTTGCAATTGCATCTCTAGTGAATTAGCCAAAATACAAGATATGGAGCATATGTTTATTTTGTGGTAGCTGAAGATGGTATGGGGTCTCAGAAAATGTTTTAAGTGCTTCAGACAGATGATATGTGATCCAGCATAAAGCCAGCCAGTGAAAAGTTAACCTGTCAAGATTTATTTTTTTCTTAACAAATCTGAATCAGCAGAGCAAATTTATACTGGATCAGTGCTTTGTGTCTCACAGCTGCAGTAGTTTTGATCTCAGATGGATTTATTATATCACTGAACCATGATGCCAGTGTGCAGAGGTGTGAATACAGCTGAGGGAACTGTATTCCTCTCTGGAAAACACTTCCCAAGATACCCCACCCTGAAGCTGTTTGTCTCTGGCTACATTGCTTTTAAGCCTCTGTCTGAGAGGTTTTTCCATGACTGCCTTTCCTTCAAGCTGAGCTTCCACAGCACAGTGCCATGGTGTAATACACAGAAATTTTAGCACTTTCCATCAAGAGGTTTTATAGCAAGGGAGAACAGTATATCTGGGTAGGCATAGGTATTGATAGAGAAAAAAATACTGCTACAAAGCTGTGGAAAAGAGCTCTGCTGGGTTTCTTTCACAACAGCCCAGGTGGTGCCAGCAACATCCAGCTGTTGTCTTATCCTGGCTGTCCTCCCAAAGGGATATTCTCATCCCTCCTGTCCCTTGCAGGTACAAGAATGGACTGAGGTATTCTGTTGTTCTTCTTTCAGACTGTATTTTCCATTGCTTACATTCTGTCTCATATGTTAAGATTGAACCCTCTTGTTCTGTATTTTAGCTAAATATTCGTTGTCAACTGCTTCATGTGGAGGCAAGAGCAGCAGTGTGGGACCAAAGGAATGAAGGGGTTTGCTTAAATCAGTGCCTCATTAATGCTCATGGAGTAGGCTGTGACCCCTAAAAAACACTTTCCATAGCCCACCTAAAGCCAGTGTTTGTATTGCAGATTCTACATCAAATGGGCCTTCAGAAGTGAGGGGAGGTTTACCTGGATATACAATGATGAAAAGAAAGGATTCAGACTCTGAAAGCTCAGTTGTGTTCATTTTTAATTTGTCTTTCACAGCCATGGGTAACAATTATTGCATTACTTGTCCCTCTTTCGTATGCAGGAAAGACATGAACAAGCTGAGTAATTTTTTTTTATTGCAGCCATTATAGAATGAGAGGCAGGGGAGAGGAAAGAATGTGGTTTTGTGAACAAGAATCATAAAAACTAAACTGGAAAGAATAGCAGAGATCAGGACAAAAGCATTTCATTTTTGCTTTTGGCATCTTGTAGAAAAAACCTTTTAATGAAAAATCGTTCTGCATCAGAAAACAAAATATTGCAGTGAAATGTTTTGACTCCTTTTCATGACTTTCTTAAAGGAGTAAAATAAATTGCAGAAACATGTACAAAATAATAGCACGGGGTTCCCATGCCAGTATTTCTCCTCCTGTGTGCTCCAAAAGGACTAGGGGGGGGAAATAAATCATGAGGTTTTCCAGCTTGGGACCAGAGCACACTCTTTGGGTTTGCCTGGGTTTGGCTTAACAGAGGATTTAAATTATTATTAGGCTCTATTTTCAGAAGAGAGCAAATGCACAGAAATTTGATTGAGCCCCTAACTGCATAAACACAATATGGTCCCCGTGGATTAATTCCATTAAGACTTGAACTATCCATCCTGAAGTTTCTTATGAATACAAAGTGCCAGTGCTTCTGGTATTGCTGGGTTTGCAAAATAACTTGTACATTTTTATGTCAGATAATAAAAGCCAGCTTTATCTTGAGAGATATTAAAATAAACAGGTTTAATAATATATTTTAAAACCTTATTGTTACTCATACGTTGCTTTTCTCTGATTGAATAGTATCCTTTATTACAGCTGTATATTACCTTCAAAATGCCCTCGTGTTCTGAACCTTGCAAGATGCTGAATCTGTAAGTGCACGATCTGTAGCATGGGCAGGTGAAGAATTTTAATTCTCACAGCACTTTCAGTATTTTGTTTATCCAACTCTGCTCTGGCTTGCCAGTTTTTTAATTCTAGCTATCTTTTAGATAACTCTCTTCTATCTAAATAACATATTACTGCTGAGGTTTGGGAGTCATTAGGGAAGATCTGCCCAATTAGCATGTTAATTAGGACCTACCTAATTCAGGGATAGGGAGGTGATTGTTTTATTAGCATTCTGTGAGATGAAAGCAAGATAAATGACTGCACCCTTTTTAGGGGTACAGAAGTAACACTTCTTTTTTTTAAATACCTGTATGTGCAAGGAGGTATTTATATGGCTGGGCTTACTGAGAGAGTCCCCTGATGATCAGTTATGCCTGGAGCAGCAAAAAGCATAATTTAGTTTGTTTCTTAATGAGAAGAAAATGCCAGGACAAAGGAAATATGACAAGGCAAGAATGTCTTCCTGATAAGTGAAGTCCCTTCAATAGATTGATATCAGCTAAAGCTTTGGTCCCTTGAATTGGGTGAGCTTATCAGGCAGCTGGCATGACAAGGTTCAGAGCTGTTCTAGGCACTACAGGCACTTGGATGAATGGAAAAGATTGGTTTATAACCAGTGAGATTGTATTTCTCTTCCAGAAGCTCTTTCTCGTGGTCGCACACTTCCCTGAAGCCACAGAGTCTGACCCATAGATAGGGTGAACAGGTTTTCCCAGGGCTTTAATGCTTTTTTAATTCAGAGTGCCTGAAGTCATCTGGGGGAAAAAAGATTAAATGTAAGCAGAAATAGTTTTGAAACTAAGAAAGAGATAGTAGTAGTAGTAGTAATTTATAATAAATAATAATAATAATAGTAATAATAGCAGCAGCTCTGGGGAGCATTATCTGAGACAAACCTAATCTTTCTCTTCAGGATTGACATCCCTTCCCACAGCATTGCACGCTGAGCTAATGAATTCTGCCACAAGAGAAAATGCTATGTGCTCATAATACACTGAAGAAAGAAGCAAAGTGCTGTCAGCATTGATCTTTCCATCAAATTGCTTAATAATTTCTGTCTTGTGCTTGGTTTAAAACTGTCCCCTCCTGCCTGGGTCAGTGAGCTGAGTGCTGGAAGCAGTCATGGCAGGAGCCTCTCTGGTTGTGTTCTGCTGAGTCTTCTACTGCTGCTTCTTGTGACAGTGACTACAAACCTCCAAGTTTAGCACTTCACACACTGTTCATGCAAAGGGAAAAGGGCTGCAAACCCTGAAGAAAATAGTGAGTTTGTGTGAGCAGATGTGAAAAAGTAAGGATTGTGAATGACCAAAAGCTGCAAAGGGTGTGAAGTATTAAAAGGCCTGATGAAGAGCAGGAAGAAACAGCTCTGGCTAAATCCTTGTAATGGCCTCAATCCTTCTTGAGAAGTGTGGTACATGGTGTCCTGAACAACCATCATACTCTGGAACTTAAGCTGTAAAGGCATTCTCTGTTCTGTACTTTCAGCTTGAACCTGTAGTGTAAGCAAAGCTCTAGGTGATGGGGTGGAATGGTATCAATGAATCCATAGGGAGAGTTACTTTCCAGATCCTCATCTTGGCTCTTTGGATCTGGACTGATGGTCAGGATAAATTTGTATTATTTTGGGTAGATATTTACCTCTATTTTTTTCATTTACTCCTACATCAGAAAAATTTGCTTTTAGAAAAAAGAAGCCAGGTCTTCTCTCACTGGAACCTATCAATACTAAGCTTAATAACCAGGGAGGGAAACCAATACCATTTGGAATTTTCATTCCACCAGGAACCGTGGAGGAGTTTCAGTGACTCAGCCAGTTTGAGTGACTGGTCAGCAGGAACCAGTTTGAGTGACAATTGGTACCAGACAGATTTGTTCCTCTGCTCCACCTATGGCTGTGGAGCAGGAATTCCAAGATTCCCTGGCAAGCATGACTCAGGTCAGTCATTTTGTGGCTGAACTCCAGCACTAATTCATTCCAGGGTTCTCAAATCTTCATGTACCCAAGGGAAACAGCAATGTGTTGGTTTCTTTGCTGCTTCTGAGTTTCCCCTAGATAGCAGCTGTTCTGTTGCAGTCCTTTCTTATATAAAATCTTAGTTCATCATTTCTTTTGTGTAATTTTTGAGTAAACAGTAGGAAGTTCTCAAAATTCAGAGGGTTGTCAATGTGGTCTTGTCCAAAAACACACAGGAAATAGTGTTCTTGGTTTGGGAATTTAAGCAAATATTCCATGTAAAACAAAGGATACCTTCTGCCCTAGATTTTCCTCAACAGCATGAAGGAGATAAAAATACATCCCTGTGGACATCATTAGTTTATCATCTTGTTACATATGCAGGCCATTCTTTAAACCTTTGCTCTCCTCTCTTGTCTGATGCTGACACACAAATCTCATATGTGCCTCACACCAATCTTAAATTTGTTTTAAACTGATGTAGTTCCAGGTAGATCAACAAGAAATAATTCTATTATCTTACTCTGTGTTTCTCTTGGCCCTGAGCATCTCCACCATTAGCTGATCATGAAGTGCCATTTGATGCAGTAAATTCCTAATACAGGTTCCTATTGCACAAGCACAGAAGTCATGCTTTCAGCAGTATACTGGATGTTTTTAATCAAGTAAAGCTGGGATGAATTGCTTTATTCATAGATTATTTTTTTCTTTTGTGATGCTGTGTCATCCTTATCCATGCAAATGTTCCTGGATATGGATTGTAAATTAGTCTCTTGCTGAATTTTAAATTGAGATAAGAGCAGATCATTCGTCTCACTGAGAGTACAGAAAAGGGAGATGTGTGTCTCTTTGCTCATGTGAGTTACAGCCAGACTGTTAAATAAAAAGCTACAGACAGCAATACTATGGGTTTTTAAAAATCATCCTGAGAAGGAGCTTGGTATTTATCAAACAATACCTTTTTGGTACATGTAGAAACTGCATAGATTGTCTTTCCATATACCCAACAGTACCTGTGGGAGACCACTGCTCTGTATAAAACAATTGATTCTACTGATATAAGCAAATTAAGTTTTTGTGACACAGGGAGGAGTTTTCCTTTCAGTCTGAAATGCTCCCCATTGAGAGCTCCCACCAGGTGTACTGTGCTTTCTGAAGTCATTAATGTACATCAAAGAATAATTAGGCTTTGGCAAGCATAAGGGGGTTTGATTAATCAGACTGAACAGCATCCTTTTATCTCATAATACCAACTGCCTGTTGAATCAGCGTGGTGTGGCCAGCTTTTAAGAAAGTATCTTCATTATTATTTTCCTCTTGCACAAAAGCATTCTGCAAGACCATGCAGGAATCCATCCTTTTGTTTCTTACCTTTCCCAGAGCAGAGGACCAGGAACAGGTGTGCATAGTAATTACAGAAAAACAAAAGGCAGAGTCAAGTCCATGGATCTAGCAGGTGCCAAATCTTTGCATATATGGGATGGAATCACCAAGACTTGCACAGTTAACCAGAAAATATAAGAAGCTCTTTTTTTTTTTTTCCCCCTACATGAATTAATACTTTGTGAGAAGGAAATCTAGTAAATCTTCTGAATTACTCCCTTCACCATTCCTTATTTCTTGGAATCTGCAGTTAAGAGATCAGCAGCATGACCTGCAATAAAAAAAAACCATTAGAATAAGCTGTGGGAGTTACCCTTCCATCAGATGCTAGGATTTGTTTTGTTGACTTTCTTTCGTAAGATGCTAAAAAATCTTGTGAAGCTCAAATTAAACAATGATTCAGACACAACACTAAACAGATACTGGACCTGGACACCTATTCCTTTGTGAATTACAGAGTCCATCCCTCCCCACAGATGTGGAAAAGCCATATAATAATAGTTTTTTTCTTGAGGAGAGTCCTGTATAGTGAGAACGTGGTTCTTATCCTGTACATGTCAGAGGATGGACTGGTATTTTCTTACTCACTCAGGGGAGTTTGATTTATTTCTCTGTTAAAGCTCTGTTTGCTTATTCAGAGTCTATTTTTCCAAAGGTGCCGACACCTATGCCATAGTTTTGTAAGAAGAGTGTGCCCTATTACCTCTGCTTGCAGATGGCAAATCAATTCCTGGAATACAAATGTTTCTTTCAGGTGAATGAAGAGGGGCAGAAAGTCAATGGTGTTAACATGATCTTGTGTCTGTAGGACTGCCTGGCACACAGATGCTCAGGGTCTGCCATGCAGAGACCTCCTCTGGCTTAATCACCTGGCCAAACATTAGAAAACTGCTAGCAGGTCTTGAAAGTCTGCTGATTAGAGCAGACAAAAAGAGATTAATCAAACCAGAATTTTGTTTTTCATTGGGTTTGCATGCTTCTGGTTAAATCATAGCACACAGTTGTTCTGGGAGAAGGCAGCTGCTCAGGTTTGTTTTGTTGTGCAGCCCTGGAGAGAAGGGAAGAGCAAGGTTTGTTGTTAAAATTGAAGTTGACTGCAATGGCCACTCCAATGTTTCACTTAGAGGAGATGCCACAGGGGGAGGATAATACAAGTGGGGGAAATACATATTTTGTGACTGATCAGCACTCTGTATTCTGAGGGCAGCCAATTGCCCAGGGTGCTTCACTCCTTTTTGCCCCTGCAAAGCAGCAGCACCCATGGGCACTTGTGTTGTGCAGCTCTGTTATGGTGTAGGTCATGTCAAGAGCAGCTGAAAAGCAGAGGGGGAGCAGGGGGAGTGGAGCAGGGTTTCATGGGTGCCATTTCATCAAGGTGCAAAGTGATGGCTGGGGCTGGCTGGGGTTGCCAGGCACAGTGAGGTACAGCACCATTTGGAATTTTCATCTTCCCAGAAACTGTTCCTGTCAAACTGTAGTACAAAAGTGTGAAACACCGGTACCATCAGGGCTACAGCAGAGCAGGGGGCTGGCAGGTGCCTGTAGCAATAGCTGTGAGTATCTAAGGTGTGCTAAGAAAAATCCTGAGGAAATAATTGGATCAGGATGCACTGGGCTGCATCCCTCACCAGGAATAAGGGCTGCAGACGTGGGCAATGGGACGTGATAGGAGACTGATAATGAACTACTTTAACTCTTGAAATGAAACAAGAAATAGCATGGAAAGCTGCTTCATTTTATGTTGTGTTTCCCTAGGAAATACATCTAGGTTTTTTCTGTTTGCTGGAGTGGGAAAAAGAGTGAACTATAAAATAAACCTTGTTGGTTTATGATGATAATAAGATTTTAAGCTTCACTGGAAATGCACTTTTCCTGATTTTTTTTTTTTTTCTTCACAATTTTAGATACTATGAGCTTTCAGTAAACCTCAACATCGTTACAAGACCTCAAAGGTCAGCTATTAGCAACTACAAATTACAAGGTGCCAGAGCCATGGGAACGGTGAGGCAGAGCACCCAGAACAGTTGCAGTGTCATGGCCTCAGCCTTGTTGAAATTACAGATTAAGAGCATTTACTTGGACAAAAAATTTTTAAGATTTGCAGAACTTTCAGTGGGTTTTGTATCTGGTTTCCATGGCAAAGGAGAGGTTTTCCTTGCAGCTGTAGAGTCTATGAGCTCAGGGGAAGTGGGAATTTGTACCCAGACAAAGATTGACCCTCCAGTATGGTCAGATGGAAAAAATACAAGAGATCTTTGTAAAGGGAATATTCTTGAATCAGTCCCAGAAGAAAAACATCCACATTTTTAGCTTTCTTTAAAAGGAGCCTCAAACTTGTTCCATTCCTCACTGCTTTCCATCAGTCACAGCCCCACACAAGGCACATTAGCATCACAGCACCCATCGTTCAGCACACCACAAATCCCTGGCTTCCTTCCAGCTCTGGAGGTTGTTTTGAGTTAAAATAAAAGTGATAGTAATAATTCTTGTAAGTGTGAAGATGCTTTATATAGAGAATGATGCCAAGTGATGTAGCTGGATGTTCATGGCTCTGCTGATGGGATTTGTTTGCAGGAATATTCAGACATCTTCTGCAAAATGGAAGCTCTGGGCTTTGCCTGGAGAGATACGTGGCTACATCAGCACGGAGCAGGATCACAGGCAGGCAGGAGGGGCACTTTTTGAAGTGTTAATCTCTTCTACATGCTAGGAGCAGAATTTGACTTCAGCAGCAAGGCAAGGAGAAAAAGGAGAGAGTCTTCTCTTTCTGCACTTAATTCTGAAGTGACTGCTGCAGTTCCCACACTGCAGACCTCTGCCAGCACTGCTGTTGGAGCCCCTTCCTGAGATGCAGGGACACAAAATAGGACAGCAAGCAGGCAGCATTTTCCCAGCAATATCATATTTTTTGTCTTCTTCACATCAATTTTGCCTTGTGGAATCAACCAAGTGTTTCCTTCCACCAAGCAGTGAAAGCTATCTCGGATAAAACAGGGGAAGTACACATTTTATTACCAATGTACCTCTGGAACAAAGTCCTTCCTTTTTTTTCCAGTTTATTTCTAAATCACATTCACACTAACTGTTGTATCCATTTGCTGCATCTCTGTCTGCGTGAAGGAAACTTGGGGAGAAATTACCTCAATAATGTCTTTCTAATCTTCCTTGTTTACAGCACGCTTTTTGCTCAAAGTCATTTTGGCAGTCGTGGAAGATTCTGAGTATGATGCAGTTATCGAATTTTAAATGAAAACTAAATTGGCTGTGGTAGAGGGGTAAAATATTTCATAACACAGTAATTTTTCCTAAGAGTACAGTTGCTATTTCTTATTAGAAATAAGCAATTTTCACTACCTCTCTGAAATATATAGAGCAGAAAAACGCGAGATATTAATCTAAGGAAAAAAAGGCTTTTACAAGTATTTAACACCAAATGGTGGTTTAAAGTTTGCATGTTTTCTCCATTTTTCTGGTGTGCTGGAGAAGGTATTTACTCATTTTATTGAAGTAAAACATACCTTAGCTTTCTGCACTGGTCAAAAGCCCCCCATGGTGTCAGTTAGATGGGGTTTAATCGAGCCATTTGGAGGTTTTTTCTGCTTGATTTGTGCATTTGAGAAGCAAGGAATGTTTATCTCTATGTGAAAGGCATTAAAGTACCCACATGGCTGCTAAACAAACCTGTCTGCTGAGCAGGCAGCCATCCCCAGGCATCTCCCAGCTCTCCATCCCCATTCAGTGAGGTGCACCCCGAGGTGGGTCAGGCAAAAGGGAGACACCAGAGAAGATAAGTATTGGGATAAAATAAATGCACCTTCATTCTGTGGTGCAGTCAGCTGGCAGGTTATGATGTCCCAGGCTGGCTGTGTCAGCTGGAAGCTCTCACAGGGAATCGTGCTCAAGCAGGGCTTGGATGGGAGGGAGCTGGGAGCAGCCCCTGAACCCTGGCTGGGTGGGCACCCCCTGACAAGGTCTCTGCAGAGCAGATCTCTGCTGCCACCTTAGCTGCTCCAGCAGCACAATTCTACCCCTCTGTTCTAAGTGAGCTCCTTGGTTGGATGTCCATTAGGTTTCCTTCATTCTTGCTGCAGCTCTGAAGCTCTAGTTAGGCTGCAAAGGAGAGCAATCTTCTAATCAGCATTTAGTGAATCCTCATGGATGAGTGTTTGTTTCTTGTTCAGCTCTGACTCCATGCACAATTGGCCAAACTGTCAGCAGGTATGAACTAATTGTAGCAGAGGAAAGGGTGTGTTTAATGCATTTACAACACATACAAATAGCATGGAAAAAGCATCCACACATGGTCAGTGGAATCCACAGGGTCACAGGGCTCAGCTGTCACAAGCCCAGAACATTGCCATGGTTCCCATCCTTTGCACATCCTTTACCTTTGGGCTACCGCTCAGCTGCAGGGGAGCCAAACACTCTGCAGGTCACTGTCATGTTAAGCAGCATGCAGGTTTTCTCTGATAGCTCTTATCAACCAAAATGTGGATGAGGAACACGGCTGCTGTCAGCACTTAGATTGCAGAACACCCCTGGGTGGCTGTCATCCTTCTCCCAGCCAGGGCATGTTTTGTACACGTGCCTGCTGATGGCCTCCAAGAGCTTTGGGGATGTTGGTGCCCTGGTTGTGTCTCATGTTTGTTGCTGGCTGTGGATCAGAGTGCAAATCTAAAAGCCTGAAGTGCAGGGGCTGGGGTAAATGCACCAGGCAGGAAGAGGTTTAATTTGAGCAGATCCTGTAGGCCTGGAATGGGATGCAGTTATAGAGAAATTATGGTTTGCTTGGCCTCAGGGTGCTCTGTGCTTTGGGAAGGAAAAAAAAACCTTAGGCATGGAATGTAAAATGAGTGTTAGAGGCACATGCAGAAGAGCTTGGATTTGGCATTTTGTTAGATCCTCCCAGACTGGTGCCATTTTCAGAAAATCTGGTCTGAGGCTGGATTTTTCACACTTTTGCCAAGATGCTAAAATAGAAACTCAGATGTTTCCAAGCGAGCTCCCAGCAAACCTCACACTAAGCTAGGTAATTGAATTTATCAGTACTTATTGGATGCTGGGATGAAAGGCCATTTAGAACAGAATATGTTAATGTAAGTCTCTCCACAGATTAATCACAAGCAGTTATATTTTTATGGTTTAGCAATGTTGTTTATGACTAACATTTGTGGAAGATTACTAGTAGATTTTCAATTAAAGCCTTTCAGCTAAACTAAGGTTATAATAATTTTGGAGATAATTGGGCAACCATTGAATTAAAAAGCTGATAAATATACAGAGTTTTTAAAAACTGTATATTGCATGCTAACACAATGGCAGGTTAGGCTTCCAGATGCATAGCTATATAATGAATGTATAGCTTGCTAAAAATAATGTTGTTGTTCATCAGTTGAAATGTGTTGCAGCCTGTAAGCAAATGAAAGGGTTCCCCCGCATTTCAAACTAAATCAGGTGTGAAAAGTGTGTTCTTATTGACAAATCTCTGCAGTTTAGAGAAAATAGCAAAACACCTGATAGTATATTTTTCCCTTTTCTCTTTGTGAACATGCCAGCATGTTGTCATCAGCTGCTTTGCTTCCCATGTAGTCTGTGTGGGCTTCACAAACAGAAACGGGGCAGAGATGTGGATTAAGTTTAGAAAATATTATTGCAGAAGCTTAGGGGAAAATGTATGGTTCCTCTGTAATTTCTTAAAATAACATTTTTTCCTCCTTTCATGCTGACTTGTGATCGATGGGTATTGGTGTTCCTTGGAGGGTCTGGGCCCAGAATCAGAAGTGAGCATCAAATTCTCAGCTGAGTGGCTGGGTAGCAGCAAGGCTGAAATAACCAGGAGCTGGATTTACTCAGACACACAGGAAAATTGTCCACCCCACAGTGAATCTGGGGGTGTGATCTGTAAACCGTCCACAAAGGCAGAAAAGCAAAGCAAGCTTATAGCCATGACACTTAAATAGTTTTAAAGCAATCTGCATCAGCCTTGAAAAAACTTTATAGTAAACAAAACTGTCACATCATCTTCTGTGGAAGTCTGATTCTTAGAAACAAAAGATATTGCAGCTGACAGATGGAGTTACACACTACATAATTAAGTCTCTAGTGTGTGCCAACTGTAGCCTTTCAGAAACAATTAGTCTGACCAGTTCACCCATTTAGGGACTTCCAAAAAAATAAAATAAAATATATATATATATATATATATCCTTCTTAGGGGGATGTGGAAGTTTCTGTGAAAAATTAACTCCAAAAAGCATTGAACAGAAGAAAATTAGGATTGTGTTCATTGCCAGACCTTCCAATGATAAAATTTGATACAGCTCTTTAAATCCTCTCTTCACCTCCTTTTCTTTTGCATTTATTATGTCCTGAGTGTAGCTAAGCAGAAGCTTTTCTCAGTGGGTATGCTCATGGAGTCACTGGATGTAAAATACATTTTCTTTAGAAAACTAACTTCAGAAACCCCCAGCTATGCAGGAGATACAACTGTGTTAGGTTTGTAAAAGCAGATTTTAAAACCTGGCCAAAACTACAGAACAGAAAAAAACTTTAAGAAAAATGGTGCTTGGTGGTGTGTGATGCATCCAGAATTAAAGATGATCCTGATACACATACTTGTGGTGTGGGTCTTGATGTCTGCCATGGTTGGGGTTCTCTGTGTTTAGGATTTTTCTTTGTAAAGTCACCAAGATAAACACAGGAGAGGTTTTGGGTAATCTGTTCCACTGCTTTCCTGATAAATGATTAAGCCTCTTACAGCAACCACCTCATTACTTGAGGTGGGCTGGTCCACAAGAATACCTGAGCAATACCAGATCTCATTGCTTTCCTGTTTAATCTGTATTTTTAATGTCCAAAGTTGATTCCACTATTTCTGACATACACTTCTTTATGTTCAGTCTTTTTTTTATTCACTGGAACACACACAGCAGTTGCCTGATAGTCATTAGAGCAACACACCAGCAGCAGCAAAAACAGCTCTCAGAGAACAACTGTTTTCCTCTTTGTTTTTTAGCTATGTTTTGTTTCACTAAAGAGAAGCTCCATGCTGCTTTTATTACTCTGGCTACTAATGAAGGATAGGTTTATTAATTCAAAAGTTTTAATTAAATCACTTTCAGAGGGACCTGCTTGGCATGAAAATACATTCTGTGTTTGACTGAAGAGTCCCCAATGATACATCCTTCTTTCCTGACCATTCTATGGAAATAGATAATCTTTAAGGTTCCTTCCAAACTAAACCTCTCTAATGATCTGTGTTGATGCCTGTATTTCAAACTGGTGTTGGGAAGGAGGTGGGGAGACCTCAGCACAGAGCAGAACTCCCCAAATGCAGGGCTCCAACCTGCAAGGCAGTCTCTGTGTGTGTGGTGACAGACATCTCAGCTCTAAACACCCATTCAGACATGGAAGTCTGAACTCAGTGGACAAAAACAGATGGCCAGGAAGCAACCCAGTCAACTTTTCTACAAGTAGCTTAAAATGGGGCTGATTGCCCCATGGATGACACTGCTGAATCAATAGTTCACTCTGTGGAGTCACTTTTACCCTGCTAAGTCAGGACTGGAGTTGGATTTCTCCATTTTTCTTCAGGAATCTCCAGAAGGTATATACACTTCTGTATCAGATCCTCATTCAGAAGAAAGGAAGCTCAGTCCTAGAACTTGGTTTAGCTCTACAGCTTGTATTGGATGGCTTTGATTTTAAGACATAAACCTTTCCTTGAAAGAAAAGAATGAATCTGTCTAATTCTGGGAACTGTACTTGCTGGTGAATTTCCCCTCTGACCCTTCTCTTTCATGCTGCCCACCCCAATCTGGCAGAGATTTAAATTGATTTAAAGACTCTTTCTCATCCCATTTCCACGCTCTGCCCCAGAGTAACTAAGTTACAAAGCTTTCCTCAGGCAAAATGAATTACTGAGAAGGCCATTACTCAATAAGCCACAGGTGGGGTCAGGCAGGAAATATTTTTCCTTGCAGTCATTTGAAGAATAAGAAAAGATGGAGAAAGCATCTCGATTTCATCTGCCTTGGCCTGTGCCTCTCAGATCTGAGGTTTGAGCCATTAAAGTCCTGGCCCTGACAGGGTGGTAGAGCCAGAAAGGTTGGATTCAGATCTCAAACTCTGGTGTAAGACAAGAGAAACCCCATGGGCAAGACCTCACCACTGCAGATCCAACTGAAAGCTGTAATAGCCATGATACATCAGGTAGAAGACCTGGAGAGAGCAAAAGCTTTTATCTCAAACACTGAGTTTGTAGTAATTAACAACTATAAGTGCAATTGTAATATTTTATAGGCTGTCCTTCCTATGATTGTAGGGAATGGAAGTTAATGGAAATACACTTGATAATACTTGTTGGCTGAGGGGCTTACATTAGCTGATCTAGTACCTGCAAATGCACACTTAGGTAATAATGTAGTAAATGAATCAGGGAGGAACAAGATTTTATTTTTTTTTTTTTTTAGAAATAATAAGGCTGTTTCTCACTAGGCTCAGCTGGGATATTATTGCTGTTCACATAGCCAAGTGTTTTGATGGAGAGATGAAGTGCTGCGTATAAACTTGTTCATTACCAGAAACCTGACAAATACTGAGCTAATATCATGTCAACAATCAGCTGGGGATAATGCATTTCCTCTCCTCCTAATAGATTCTTCCTTACATATAACCATAAGCAACACTAAAAAATTACAGTGGGAAAAAACCAGCTGCTGGAAGATGTCTGTTGTCTGTGACATGCCCTGCTTTTGATTTGAAGTATCACAGGCAGAGAGGATGAAAATAATTTGTTTGGGGATTATTTACATGCTAAAAGGAACTTGATAATTGCTCGAGTGAGGAGGTGCTACATTTGTTTGCTTCCCTCCTGCCTAGTGATCATTTGTTCAGTTCAGTGAAATTATTGTTTCCAGGGGTGGGGAGTGAAGGAGGAGAGGTCACTACAGGGCTTCTGCTCCCCTGTTGCAGAAGTGTTAGCAGGCACTTAGCAGGGCTGGCATCCTCAAGCATGTGGGCTGGTTGGATCTACAATATTCACTGACCAGTTAGTGGGGGTTTTTTCCCTTTTGAGAACACAAGCATGTTAACACAAACAGGAAGATTTAATACAGAGACAGCTTAGTTGTCAGAAAAGTCTTAGTGCATCTTCAAGACAACATAGCACTTAATGGCACACGTGTAATTATGTTTTATAAAGATTTTATAAGAATGTCCTGAATAATATTAATGTGTGAGCATAGGTGGCAAGAGTAGATTTATGTTTTAGGCAATTACATTTTACAAGCCAAAGTAGAGAATAGAGGTAATTAACAAGAATAATGAAAGCATTACTGTGCCATAAATCACTGTTAAAAAAGAGTAAATAATAGAAGACAAAGGGATTATGAGTCAAGTTCAGTTGCTATTCATCAATTTTAGAACAGGAGGGGTGGGACTTATTAGTGAAATGGCATAGCATTTGTTTGGTGCTTCTCAAATACTCTTGATGCTCTTCTACCAGGAGGAACAAACATCTGATTGAATGCAAATGACAGTGATTGCCTTCTCCACATTTCTAATCAGTGCAGGAAATTTCATTTCACCCTTCCCTTAATGAAGCAAAGGGAGTGATTAGCAGGGATGCTGGACAGGGTAATTTTGCTGTCATGATTGCAGATGAGGGCAACTGTCTCCCTCGTTTCTGAAGGAAAAAGGCCCCCACTTCTTCAGCAATTGTATTTTCCTCCGAATTCTTTAGTTCCAGTTTTTAATCCACCATACTTTGTGGATCGGAAAGCAAATCAGCCTCCACTGGGAAGACCCTTATCTATTAATTACTTTTTCCTTATCCTAGGAGAAGATTTTTCTCCCGCTGTGCCACAGGAAGTTGATGCTGAATTGCAGAAGCACCAGGTGGTTCTAGATCCTATCAAAAGTTTGAGGCAAATAGGCTCTTTGTGACCAGCTTTGGGCAGAACCCCAGCATCCTCTCTGTCTGGGTTTTTCTTTTTTTTTTTTTTTTGCATGTCTTGAGTCAGCAACTGATCTTCAGCTGAGTTTACCCTTTCTCCTCATCCTGTTTAATCTTGTGACAGGTGTAGCTGTATCTCTGCCCTATGATGGACTTTTGCAGAGCATAATTGTTTGATGTTTGTGATGTACAAGGTGGCAGAGGTGACACACGCTTAGGATATGGCTTTGCTCTGCAAGGACTTGAATCTGCCACTGCCCTCGGTGTGAATCTCCTTGTTCAGTCCTGGCCGTGGTGAATGGTCCAGGATTCTCAAAGGCTGTCAAAGCCTAGGCCTGGCTCTGTGTTCCTGGTCTCAGAGTGATATTGTGTTAGTTTTTCTTCTGTCTTTATGTACAGGATCCATACTGAGTGCCTGCAGGAGGGAGATAGAAGATCCTTCCTCTGTAACTGACATTTTCACATGATGCCCTTTGGGCAGGTCTCTGTTGACTTGCTCTTAGGAGCCTCTCTTGTATGAAAAAATCCTGCAAGTCACCTGGTGCTGTGAGCTGCTGGCCATGAACCCCTGAAGCCCATGCTGATCAGCAGGGTGTGACTGCTCAGAAAGCTGTCACAGCCCAGGAACGAGCTGCTCCGTGGTTGAACAGCAACATTTGCTTCTAAACCTTTACATTATAGGTTGTGGTGGAAGGAGAAATAATATGGCAGATGCTTGCTCAGCCCAGAGAGGATGGAAACAACCTGTCCCATCATCACCTGAGTGAAAAATTCACCATATGTATTTGGGACAAAACCCCCCTCTTCCAGATAAATAAAAATTGGTAGAGAGATCCCAAGGGAAGCCACATGCCACAGTGTAAATAGGGATTTCCCCATGGATAAGCAAAATATTTAGCAAAGTTTCTAAACATCTTGTCCTAATATTTGAGCTGATATAAGGACTGGGGTTTTGTCTTTATCCAGACAGGGTGAGTAAAGCAGAGCTACCTTTTAAAGATGCCATTGAAAATCAGGGGAGGGCAAACAAATCCTCAGAGGCTCTTTGTGGGTGTGTGGAGGGAGGGGGAATTTTTAATGGGATTTAATGGAGCTGGGAGCTGGGTTATTTAAGACTGGTGCAAAGATCCTTTGTATTGACAATTCACTGTATGAGCCATAAACTCTTCTCTCTGTGCATATAAAAGATGAAAGGACCAATTACTTACTGAGGCATTAAACACCCAGGGGACAAAGATGCCTGTCTGGCAATAGTAAACATATTGACTGAAACCTATTTGAATTTCAAATAGCCAAATGTCCCAATTTTTGAAAAGCTTCCTATGATAACCAAGGTCTGGAAAGTCAATTGAAACTTAATTCTTCTGGATATCTCATGGGGAAAAAGTACATGCATACGGACAGATTCAATTATTTAATTTTAATGAAAAAATAGATAGCTGCTTTATAATTTTTTATAGAGCAGGAGCTGGGAATTCAACCCCTTTTTCTAAGGTGCTATCCTCAGATCAATGACAACAGAGGTCTGCCAAACACAGGCTGTGAAGAGGTTTATGTCCAAGGATTTTCTGCTACTTCTTGTCCCTGGATCTTTCTTTTTCCTCCTTCTGGGACCAGGTCTTTCTGAGGTGCCAGCCAAGTCTGGACTAGTGTTTCTTCTCCATCCACAGATGATACAGGTGGTAGTTATAAAACAAGAGGCAGGGGATCTGTTAGGGGGTTCTGTACATCCACACACTGCAGAAGAATGTGGTTGCTGGCTTGCCCATTAGAGAGACTTGCACAGAGCAAATCACGCACAGGCCAGCGCTGCTGCCACCACCATCTCTCCTGGCTACTGAGGACATAGTGGGGAAAAGAACCCACTCCAATTTGCACAGTGTCCTCACTGACCCCCATCTTGGAGGATTTGACATCTCCTCACCATCAGATGCTCTTGAAGTGAGCCAGGGACTTGCTATGGTCTCAAGGCCACTCAGCTGCTTGCTGGGAGGTGGATGGGCAGAGCTGCAGTTGAATGAACTCCGCCTGACTTGCAGGGCTCTCACCACATTCATTAATAGAAGAGTTCATTGTGCTTAATGGAATTTCTCTGAATACCAACTGAATCAATTATTTCCTCTGTGTTGGACAGCTTTGCCTGAAATGTTGTCTCTACATAAATAGCAAAACAATTAGTGTGGTGTAATTGTGGGGTTTTATTGTTGAATTATTTTCCTTTTGTTTTTACTGTAATGTCACAGAGCAGAAGAGGCACCTACTCCTGTATGGCTGTCCTTGACCTTGGCACAATATGATTTTTAGCAGATCCAATCAACACAAACACCACTCAGTGCTTCTGTCTGAGTAAAACTGATATTTGTTGTTGCTTCTGTTCTAATAGCTCCTTATTAAATAAAAGAGGACAAGTTGCTGCACATCAGCTCCATTCAGGTTCCTATCTCTTTGTCTGCAGTGGTTTCTGTTGGGATTCCCATCATGCAGTCATTTTGCTGTATTCCCTTTTCTCTCTGTCCTGGCATGCAATCACAACTGAAGGTAAGCATTTATCACCACGGCAGCTTTAAATATCAAATGCTTGATGAATTTACTCTCAGCTGGCCGGAAGCAATACTGTGATTGCAGCATTTTATAATCATCAAGACTTGTTTCTCTAAGCTGAATTCATTTGCATGAGCAATGGGGCATTAGGAAAGTTGCTGGCAAGGAGGATGTACAAGCAAATTTGTAGAAGCTGCTTGCTGTCTGTGCTTTTTGTGGGGAAACTGGGCTTTGGGAGGTGTTTTAAATGGATGGGCAAATAATTGTATCTGAACATTTTATTGATGCTCTCATTAAACTGTCCAAACAGCGAGGCTGGATGCACATACCAAAAATGTTTCCTTTTCCTTGGAGAATAAAACAGACCCAAAAAGAGGGTTGGAGGATGCCAGACAGCTAGATCTGGGGGTTGAATAAAAGCACTCTGAAGATCATGTAGGAGCTGTCAGGAGGGTTGGCAGAGGGGGAGGCTGTGCTTTCCTCCACAGACCTTGCAGAGAGGCAGCTGATGGTAGGATGTTAAAAAGCAGCTTTCACATCTTTGAGAAACTTGTCAGAAAATGGGTCCTGATCTGGTAGGGGTGGTAGGAGTCATCCCTGTGGTAATGGAACATACTGTGCCTGGGGACAGATCTAGTTTTTTTAGGTGTTTGAGGGTAATTTTAAAAGACTGCAGCACATGTGGAAACCAATACTGAAGTGCATCCCTTAGGGGAGTTCTCTCAGTGCCTCGGGGGGGAGGGAGATTCTGGACAATAAAAGCCACTACTAGAATTTCCTGGGAGTTCTTCTTTAACTATGCATAGAGGAAGGCAATGAGGAAAGCCTTAGGAAACAGCATAATATAATTCCTTGATCTTCTAAACTGAGGACTCCACCAGTCCAGTTTTTGTTTCCTTTTCATAGCTCTGGGGATGGTACATGTAAAAGGGGCACTAACTCTTTGTTCTTCATGTTTTTCTTCTCACCTTATGAATTTTGACAGATACCAGCTCAGATCTCTCTCCTTCATTGAATTCATAAGTCACATTCAATCTTTATTTGTCTGTTCATCAGATGACCCTCTATTTTGTTACTCCTTTGAGAAGAATCCAGCATTAATTTGAATTCTTGGATGATTACTTAGCTAGTCTGAGATCTGTGGTACAAAGGCTCCTTCTGGCTCACAGGACTCCACCAAACCTGATGGATAAGCATGAGTAATAACTTGTCATTTTGGGGAGCTTTTCACCAGGGATGTTTTAAAGCCCTGTCCAATGGAGCTCTCATTATCTCCATATACCAAAGCAGGGATCAAGGCACAAACCTCTTCAGGAGTTCAGAAAAAGCATCCAGATCTCCCAAGACTTCCCTTCAGTGCTTTATCAATTATCTTCACTGTTTACGCTAACCTGGGTCTCACTGTTATGCCATCTTTCTTCAGTTTTGGGAGGTGTTGAGGAGAGGGTAGTGATGCCATATCTTCTTCATCAGTGTCATAAAACACATATAGCAGACCTAGCATTATAAAATAACTTTTTTATTATTATTATTCTTAATATGAGTTTGCATTAGAGCTCTGTAGAAATAATTTATTAAGTTTCAATTTATACTCAGAATAATAACTGACATGGGAGTCAATGTGTTCATTGATATCTAATTTGGTGTGGCTAATTTCCTCTATGCCAGCTGAGTGCCTGTTTATCTCTTATCACCTTAATGTGTTATCTGCATCTTGTTGCACATTTTTTCAGTGTTTATGTGACTATGACTTCATTACATGGCAAGTGAGTTTGCACCCTGGTATGGCAGTATTGATCCTCAGACAGTTTCCTCAGATAAGCAGTAGATAACTGTCATGTTCCTGCTTTAATTACTGTAATTTATAAGATTATTTGAATGATCTTGGGTCCAGTCTTGGTGAGGCACAGATCCCTTCTCAAGTTGTGCTGAGCTCCCGAAGGACCCAGGGAAGTCATTCTGGTTCATCAGCACAGCCTTTCTTCCAGCTGAACAGAAAATGGGACTTTTATCTAGGAAAATATTTCCTGCACTATGAAGAAACAATTCATACAAAACAATATGCAAAGTTTTGGTAATTGTGGTAAAAATTGCCTCTCCCCACACCTTGGAGAAGGATGTGCAACATTTTCTTGTGCTGTCTGACCTACTTAAAGCACATGGGAGTCAATATCTATTAGCTTCCCTCTTGTATCAGTCAATACTTTCTCCTTAAAGCAGTTTTTTGCCTCTCCCTGTTACACAGTTGGTGATCACAGAGGAAAAGGAAGTTTTCTCACCTCCAACCCCCAGGCTCTTCCCCATTATTCCAGCCAAGTGATTTCCAGACTGCACCTGAGCCAGGACAGCCCAGTGCAGGAGGGAGATGCTGCTGCTCTTGCCTGCCAGACAAACAGCTCTTGGCTTTCATGTGTTTGCTGATCTCTCCTCTCCCAGAGGCGTGGGCAGGGCGTGCAGACAGCTTTTGTGGGGATGCTGTAGGTTGTAGAGCCTGCAAGCAGCTCCTGAGTCCCTGCAATTCCTGGGTGAAGGGGATGTGCATGGAACTGGGGAAGCTGGGAAAAAACATGAGTGATTCTTCAAGATACTTAAATAATGTTTCATGACTCAAGTGAGATGCTCTCATTAGGCCCTCTGGAGGAGAGTTTGACATTTTCTGTGCCACCTGAAAGATTAAAAGAAAATGCTGTTGGCTCCTGCATTGTCTCCTGAAAGGCACAGGGGCTGACAGAAATGTAATTAAATTACCTGCAGCATTCATTTGTTGTCATAGCAGCCCGTACAATGAATATAACAATAATTTCATCTGCAGCTTAGCTTAATGCAGCTTTGCCTAGACCAGCCAGAAGGCAATTTTCTATCTTATGTCTGGCAGAGGGAGAGTTCAAGAGTTCCCATTTCAGTTTCACCAGCAGTGGTTTGTAACAGGGTAAAATCACAGACTGTGCTTTTGCTGAATTCTCCAACATCAGGCAGCACCTCTGGGTGTCCTGTTACTCAGGAGGTCAGATTAGATGATTGCATTTTCTTGTAGCCTTAAAAATCCCAAAATAGCTGCATCAAATTATATGCAAGTGATGAAAGCAGAGTGCAATGTGTTTCCTATATTGATTAAGTCCACTGAGCAGATCTGGCTGTGCTGCAAACATAAGCCCTTCATTATGATGGAGCTGTGTTTGAGCTGGGATGTGTGGAGCACAGTAAGGACACAGCAGTGCTGGCACTGAATGAGGGCACAGCAGAGTGGCTAGAAGTTGGGTTTTTTTGTTGTTTTGTTTTGTTTTTTAACTTGCCAAGTAATGTGTTCCAAACCGAGCTGTTATTGATGGACCCAGGCAGCTCCAAGCATCTCAGGACTGTTGGTAAGTGTGGAATGAGCTCCCTGGCTCAGCTCAATATCCCATCAGCAAGTGGTAGCTGTCACTGTGCTTGGCAGAGAGGGGCCAGCAGACTGTCTCTGCAGCAAGGCTACAGGATTGAGTGATCCCCAACACCTGGGTAATGTCTAACACCTACAGGTGGAGCATCCATTAGCTCCAAGAAAGGGTAGCAGGCTGCTGCTAATTTTCATGATTTACCCTTTGGATATGGAGGCCATTATCATTGATTTATCACTGTGAGAAACTTCAGGAAAACTCACTTTACATACTGGTGTTCTATTTTCTTTGAATTTTTGTTACTATTTATTTACTACTTGCTTCTAGAAGTGACTGTCATTTACCACCTTTCTCCACACAATTCAGACAATCAGAAGCAACCTTTCAAGAAAACAATTAAAAGCAAGTTGAGAATAGAAGAATAAGATAAATGAGACATACAGCATCTGCAAGAAAGCTGTGGCTCCACCTAATACACCTGGGAAATATCCCTTTCTTTTTGTTTCTATCCATTCCATTCCTTTTTGGCAGCTTTATGGAGCCAAGCTTAATCCTACAATGACTTGTTTTTATCTCACATATTCAGGAATTCACAATTTAGGAGTGTATAAATACAATGTGAAAAAAAAAAAAAAAAAAGCTGACTTGTGCATGGCCAAGATAAGCTGATTTCTCAGCTGAGGCTTTCCTGAGCCTGGTGTAAAGAGTATTCCATGGTTTCTCTCTTTGGAGCAACTGTGTGGCTCCAGGCTAAACAGTGCTAAAATGAGTTGTTGCAGCTTGATTATCTGTTGTAATTTCACTTTTCTTCATATGAACAAACCAAGTCATATATCCAAATGCACAGTGCCTTTCCTGTGATGCTCTCAGATGCTGTACACGGGTGTATAAATAGTATTTATTCCTATTTTACAGATGAGTTAAGAGGGATGGCAGCAGCAGAAGAGCACAGCTGAGTCTCAAGCCAGGGGTAGCAAGAGTCAGATGTGCTTTTGCCATGATGGATGACACCAAGCAGTACTTCTCTTGAGTCTGGTAAGTAGCAAGTAAATATTGCAGGCAACTCTTGCATCAGGTTGTATGTCCTAACACATCTGTCCATCCCTTTGGACTGACCCAGAAGCATGTAGAGAACAGCTGTATTCTTTGTATTCTGCTGTGAAGCTCTGGGTCTTTTACAAGACAACAAAGCTCCAAAATCAACAAAGGTTTTGCTTTAAGTTCCATTACAGAGGCTGCAGGGTTGAAAATGACAAAAAAAGTATTGTGTGGCTTAGCCATTGTGGCTCAGCTATCCCACAAATTACTGATTTTCCTGTGATTCACATGTTGCATTGAAAAGTCTCTAATCCTCCTTTGGGGGAATATTAAAGCCTCAAATTGAGTAAATTTGAGATAAATAACCTCCCCCTGAGAGGCACCAGCAGCAGGTTTGTTCCACAGCTCTTAGAGGTTTTGGGGCTGCAAACTGTGATGCCTTTAAGTAGCATTTTCTGCTACATCAGGGACTGTGGGGACAGGAAAGAATCAACCTCCCACATCTCCTTCCCAATCCCAGGACCTCTTGGGTGTTTGGTTTATTGTCTGTTTGGGAGCACAGGAAATGGGGAGCATGTTTCAGAAACCTGAAACAAGGATTGAATGCCAGCAATGTTTCTGGTCCAACACAAAAATGAAGTTGGTTGCAAAGGAGTAAATCAAAGAAAGACAGAAGCTGAATGATTCAACAGTAAATAGGTCAGGGGACATAACAAGTTAATAAACTCAACTGGATGATTTAATTCAACACAAAGAATGCATCTGTGTGCACTGAATAGTAGGTAAGAACTGACATGACAAGATGGGAAAGCTTCGTTACCCTCTTCTCTTGCTGGGATTTGCTTCAATTATGCCAAAGAATGTTACTTCATTCTTGCCCTAATAACACTGTAGAGGAAATTAAATTACTCACATATAAGAAAAGTGAACTGATTTTGACATCTCTTCTAGCAAACCTCCTGCTGTATTAGCTCCTAAGCACATTGTCCCTCACTTAAGGTCTCATGCATATGTATGATTAACACTCACAGTAAATATAAGCACTTTGTGAGAACACAAATTAACTGCAGAATGTAATGGAGGTTGCCAAGGGTATTTTTTATTGTAGACTATAACATGAAATCCACAATATGAGTACAGGAATGAATGGATTGTGAGGCATGGAGAAATAATCCCATCAAAGTGCATCCTGACATCAGAAACCATAAGAGCAAATCTGATGTCACTAGAACCTTGAGCTACTTTTATTGTGCTTTTATTTCATTTCATTTTAAAAGGAGCTTTGGTTTACCTTGAAATTTTTCTTTATGTTTTTCTAACTCCTTGATTGATGAAAGGAACAATTAAAGACTGTAGAACTAAAATAGATAAATTTAATTTTTTAAGGCTGACGAACCTTAACCTTTGGTTTTAGTTAGATTAATAATGGTGGGTTGTCTCTGATGCAATAGCTCTTTCTTAATATTTGATTGCTTTTTCATTACATTTGCTAGGTTTTTGGAAAGTTTTTTATAGTAAATCTAGCCTCCTCACGACCCTGAAACTAAAGTAAAAGCCTGCAAAGCACAGACCATTGCACCAGTGATCTGCTCTTGCAGACTGTCATTAGGATGAAGCAAACCCATCCCAGACCATACAACACATAAAACAATGGAGCTTAACTTTTTAAACCCATTACTTTTCCCAGCCCATTTCAAGTGCAGCTCTCTCAACTTTTGTTCTTTCAACAAAACAGCCTCTGATTTGACCTTCTATTTGGCTCCATCCCTCAGCCCAGCAGTACCTCAATCTCCAGTGCTTGCCCACACCAAGGATTAAGCTGGGAAAGGTTTCTGCTGCAGCTGAGTTTTTGGGGTTGATTCACATGGCTTCCATCACTCATAAATTGATGTCCTGGACAGCAAGAGCCTGATTTTGAGGTGGCCAATCCTGCATTATTTTCTGTAGTTTGTGTCTTGAGCCTCAGGTTCTTCCTGTGAAGTGGGGATGGAGTTTTAAGGGGTGATGATGGGTTTTTTGTTTTAAACTCAGTAAAAGAACCAAGAGAGGCTCTGAGGAGAGCAGGGTCAGGTAAGAAAGCAGTCAGGAATTACCTAGGTGTAGCAGAAGGGGGTAGGGATTACTCTGCCTGCCTTTTCCTAAGGAGCACAGCAAGAGCCAAGTCCTCTTTGGGTCATGATGCATCTCCCTGCACAGAGAGACATATGGCTGGTGTCAGGCATGTCATTAGAAAGGAACAGATCAGTGAAAAGCAGGCAGCAGCCTTGGGGAGGAGTGGGGGGGAGGAAAATGGCAGCATCTTCTCCATCCATGATTGAGTAGATGAGAAGAATGGGAGGAAAATGGAGCCAGAGTCCCCAGTTAACTGTAACCTTGCTTTCCTGGTGTACAGCACCAGAGGGGCCACTGCAGAGCCCAGTTTGGGGTCAGCTCCCTCAGCTCTGAGCAGCTGCTGGTGGGGAGCAGAGCCTGGGGAGGGTGGGAGCAGCTCTGCACCCACAGCATCACCCATCCAAAGGGTTGCAGCCTTGGGAGTAGAATCCCAAATGCCCAGCATTTTTTAAGACAGGTACAAAATAAATGAAATGTAGAAGCTAACAGAGAATGAAAATTCTGCTTGTTTTACCCATCATCGTTTTGGTTTCTAAAGCAAAATGAGTCTGGCATGCAGACAATGGGAAACACAGGGGTTTAATGATGCTTACAGCATCCCAGAGGACCACTCAGAGCAAAAAAATAGTGGTGACATCCTTAAAGACAGCAGATGGTTTCTTCAAGGTGACTAATTTTATTGTTTATTGTCTGCTCTGTATACTGCAAGGAATGACATTTAAGAAAGTGCTCAAAGATGTTTTTTCTAAGCACAAAGAAAACAATGAGGAGCCAAATTATCTATACCAGTGACTGTGTCATCACCAGAGCTGGGAGTCTGGTTTAGAGGCAGAACTGGGACAGTGAGGTTTCAGGAAACATGGGATAGAGAAAAAGGCCCTGAGATCTAGGTAGTGATGGAAAAAAAGGCCAAGGATTCAGAGAAAATCTCAGAACTGGAATTCTTTTACATGTCAGATGAAAACAGAGTCTGTGAGGAAAAAAAAATCTTGTTATAAAAGCAAGGTGATGGTATGAACTTTTTCTTCTAGGGCTTTTTTCATTTTTTCAGGAGGAGGATGAAATACCATTCAAAAGCTTTCCTTTTCCAAGATATTTCAAAGCTTCCAGATCAGGCCAAAAAAAAAAAAAAAAAAAGTGCAGTATCACCCAGAAATTGTCTTTAAATCTCCTGTAAGTTCATGTTCAAAACTTTATCAGTAGTGAAGATCTGAATGAATTCATATTTCCCAAAATCTTCCAATTAATTTTCAGGGTTTAGGTGGTGTGTTGGGTTGGTTTTTTGTTTGGTTTTTTTTTTTTTCATTTTTCCTCCTCATTTTCATATTCTTCCTTCAGCTTCTGTCCCAACAGTTATCTGTCCCATCTCCAGGGAAGTTTTAACTCCAAATAGTAATTCCAATATGACCTTTTCCATAGGTAAAAACCTCACTGCTCACCTAGTGCAAATTATGTTCAGCCTGTACCTCCCCGATGCTCTGGCCAAAGCTGTCTGCTGCCAGTGGTTTTGACCATTTTGTTCTGACTCTGCAGCCAGATTTGAAGCCTGTAAAGCAGGCTTTTGAGGCAGAAAAAAAAGAAAAGCCACTCCCTGAAGGCAGAAGGAAGGAAATATCTAACTTTTTAGTTCAGCTTTTTTTTTTTTTGTTAGAGTTACTTCTGGAAGGATGGTGGAAAGGAAAGGTCACAGCAGAATTACAGAATTGTCTCCATAAATCAAGAGATAGTACAAGCTGCTTTAAAAGCAACTTTTCAGGATAAAAAGATAAAACATAATCAAAGACAAGTTTTTCTCCTTGTACCTGAAAGGCCATGCAGAATTACAGCCTTCAGAAGGATGGAGGGAGGGACAGCCTCTTAGCCCAGGCAGAGCATCTCTCTTCAGCTGGGGCTCCCAACTCCTCACCTACATGGTCAGAGTGCTGCACCTCAGGAGATCAAGTGTATTATTTACTATATTAGGAAATTATTTTTATGAAATTCCTCAGGGAGCCCATCCTGCATAGCTGTCAGGGACCACCACAAAAAATTTAGACCTGTTTTTATTTTTCCATGCTGTAACATGTGACAAGATATGGCCTTTCTTGGAGCAGAAAGCATGAGGTGGATTCATGTCCTGAGAGAAACCCATGAGTTATTAAATTAAAAAGAAGCAGCAGGAAGGCAGGGAAAACACAGGCTTTGGGGTTATTGCTTTTATTTTTAATACATAATACATGAGGCTCAGAGTGAGGGGTTGGCAGCTGGCAACAAGAAAAGCAGAAGCCACCCCTATCCAGCATGCTAGTGAAAATTGATTGGGGAAACACAAACATGGAGCCTAAACTAGAAGTATCTCACCAGAAGAGTTATGTGGAAATGAAATGCTAGCAGTGAGGGAACTTGGTATTGAAAGCCGAAAGACATCATCAGGAATGGTTGAATGTGGAGCTGGGACTTCCAAAGGGTGGGCTTGGCCCCTGGTTCAGATGGGTCCTGTCTTAATATCACACCTCAGTGGAGGGTATGGCCAAACCTGCCAAGACTTGTTTGGGTATGTGGTTGGCTTTTTTTTTTTAATTTTCAAACTAGTAAATTCTGTGGCTCTAGCAGTGAGAAAGAAAGTGGGTGGAAACATCGTTTAGAAATATTAAAATGCCAAAGAGATTGAAAACTCCTTTCACACAGTAAGAAGCTATTATAATTAGGTCTTCTGAGATAATTAAGGAGGGGAAGATTTGGGGTTGAGAGACTGGTGTGATTTAACAGGCTGGAGCATAAGTAGCTATGGAGGAGAGTGGAATCCCACTGGATTAGAGTGTGATGATAGTGCTGTCATCTCCCATCAGTCTCCCAGTTTTGGGTTCACATATCCCAGGTGAGGAAGGGCAGCAGCTTTTTTTCATGGAGGCATCTCTGAGACTTAGGTGTTGGTCCTTAGCAGACCTGCTAATCTGTCCACCTGAGCACATGCAGTCTGGAAAAGCACACATTGCCTTAGTTAAACTCTGTTTAAGCTTTTTTTCCTAATTGACTTACAACTGCTGTACTGCAAGAGTTTTAACACTGGGAATGAAGATTACATGTGATTAGATAAGCAGTTTAAAAGCTCAGAGGGCTGAATCGTTGCATTTGTTAATTGTGCTCACTCATTTATCTTTGTGTTTTATTTATTATGATACAGTCCCCAAAACCTCTGTAAAATTGATTCAAAAAGAAAAGCTCATTACTTGAGAAAACCAAAAAAACTACATCACTCTCTTAATTAGGTGAGTTTCTGTCCCCTGCAGGGAGGGCTCTTGCCAAGCCCCAGGTGTGGTTCTGAGGGTCAGAGCTCTCTGGGCACCCACCATGGCAGCTGCTCCCTCTTTTCCACTCTGATGGATCCTCTAAGGGAGAATCACAGGTATAGGTGGATAATTTAAACTGGTATTTCAAACCATTAAGGCTGATTAATTTTTAGATCAGTTTCTAGTCTAAAAACACTTGTTTTAGGAGCATGGCACCCTGCCTTTAAATGCAAGGACAAATCTTACTGTCCTTCCTCTGTTTGAAGGGAAGGGTGAGGGTTTAGGCTTTGTTTCATTCCCCTGGCTGAAAAGAGATCACACTGAGCTGTAAAGAAGGACTCAGTTTTTAGCCTTCTGTGTACATTATTTTTATGAAGTGGGAAATTAGAAGTAATGACTTGGGCATTGTGTGTTTGCACATTCAGTGAGCCATAATAAATCTTTACACTGAAGTGTCGGAAGTATTAAATCACTCTGGAGAAGCTTGTCCTTGTTCTTCACTGCAGAGACAATAGGATTTTAATAAACAATATCTTTGATTAGGTTCAGCAGAAAAGCCAAGGATAACTAAGTATTTGTATCTGTCAAGAGATTCAGCAAGAATCCTTGTAATTCACCTTGACTGCAAAAGCTCTTACAAATGCACATGAGACTTGATAATAGGTTTTAGGTGTGAGTGAGAGGGGCTTTCTCTGAGTCTCTACATTTGTACTGCTGGAAACTTACCCGCACAGCAACAAAACCTTTTTTAATTTTTTTTTTCCCCAGCACTTTCTTAAAAAATACAGAAATATTAATATCCCACCCAAAGTTGGTGATCTGTAAAATGGAAGTGTCTTTCCAAACACAAGCACTGCCCAATATCAGTGCATTAAAGCAAAAGCAGTGTCAGTGATGCCCATAATTCACAGGGTCACCTAGGGAGCTGTTATCTGCCAGGGAAAGGCTGTTGGAGTGCTGTGATGCTCTCCTTGCCATGCAGCAGCACAGCTGAGCTCAAGGACTTGGTGTTTGCTCTCAGCACACAAAGCCAGCAGCTCCCCTCATCCTAACATCAAGTGAGGACCAGGAAATAAAAAACCTAACTGGCTGATATGTGGCAGATGGCAAAGAAGACCTTGCCCTGCTTGGAATTTCAGTCACATGGTACTGGCTGAGGATGCAGGATGGTGTTGAGTGTGGTGCCCAGGAGCTGCTGCTGAAGCTGAAATGCTTCCTGGCTTGCCCAAGCAAGTAAATATAACACTGAAGCTTTTCAGTGCCATTAAAATTTGGTATATTTTAGGCCAGTTGCCACAGACTTTGTTCCCTTTAGGTACCAAGATGGCCAAAGCCTGAAGCAGCTGCTGTGACAGATGTGGCTGATAGGAGTGCAGGACTGGAACCCTCACTTAGCCCTGTGGGAGAGCACTGTCTATAATGCCTGGTGCTCACTTTAATTCTGCCATTCCAGCCCCACAGTGTCACTGCTTGTTCCTCTGTACCTTCATACACTGCAGAAAGAAGACTTTCAGCCACAGCTGTTCTGTGTTGCTATGCTCCAGACACCAAAGAGTGGAATACACCATGCACAGCAGTGCCATCCCCTTTCAAAAAAATAAATCTCTTCTTAAATACAATGGCCTGAGAGAATATGGTGATAGCCCAGACAACAAATGCTTATTATGATCAGTGGAGTCATGTTCCTTAAAGAAGAAAAAGCAACTCATGAAAAAATTGCCAAGGAAAAATGAGACTTGACGAGCTGAACTGGCTTGATGAACAGTAATGATACGAAGCCACCAAAACAGATTTGCAAAATGCACTTGGGCTTAATTTTAAAGTTGCTTAATATTCTCATGATATCTGTAGAAGGTTCCAAGGCAGACTTTACACTGCTTTATTATTATTTATGTTCCAGTCATGGAGAAAAGCCCTGGAATATGCGGCCAGTACTTAAAATGAAAGAAATGCTCAGAATGAAAGTGGGCAAAGAAGACTGAGAGCTTTTGTTTCAGAATAGTGACTATCCCAATGGGATAATTAATTTCCCTTAGAGCAGCTTGTTATTTTTCATAGATATTATACTTATGCAGATTTAACTGTAGAAATATTATATTGTAATTTCTCCACTGTGATGCAGCTCTAATTACTCACTGCTCAGAGCATGAAATGGAAATAAAAGATGAACAGCAAGTTAATTTTTATTTTAAAAATGAAGAAGAAAGAGAACTTCTAGAAGAAGAAAAACAGACTATCATATCAGATGAGGAAAACAGATAAATTTCGTGGCTAGAAGAGCTGCAGTAATTCCATTGTTCTGAGGGTGAAGTTGCCAAAGGTGAGCTACAGCTTGAAAAGAGATTATTTACACCTGCTACATGGGGATGAAAGAAGCAGACCCTGAAGAACATGCTACTGAGTGTAAGAACTACTGTGCTTCTGTCATTTGGATTTACTCCCAACCTGACTATTTGCATTACTTCCAGCAAAGCTTTTCCAAGCCAAAGGGTGCTTTGGTTCCCACCAGGCTGGTTGGCTTCAGGCTGCTGGAGCAAATGTGCTCCCAGGACTGCATCTCTCAGGCACTTCAGACAACAAATCCTGTTCTCAGGCTCCTGGTTCTGTGTCTGTCACACCTCTGCTTTGTGTCTAGGCATTATGCTGTACCCTTTCAGTAATCCAATCATTTTTCTTATGAAAACCATTTTCTTCCTCATTATTTCTTGCCTTTCCAAGGCAGTATGCAACAGTGCTGAGCTCTGTCTGTACCTGAAAACATACAAAGCTCCTGATCCCTCTGCAGGTTGAAGCAAGAGTGCTCCATGCAAACAACTTCTTGAGAGTTTCACTACATCTGGTGAACAGTTTGTGTGCTGCCTCCTGCCAAAAACCTTCATGCATCTGGGGGTGAGGACAGAGCAGTGGGAAAAGTTCCCTACCTTCCACATGCTGCTGCAGCCAGTTTGCCTCATGGTTTGCCCCACTGGAATTGCAGGCACCTTGGTCGTGCCCCTACAGCAAATCCTTGGAATGGAAGGAGCAAATCCAGCAGGTTTTATCCTGAGAAGCACCCATGCAGATCACTGGGAAAGGCTTGTGAGAAATGCAGCTCCCATTGGCTCTGAAGCATCCATCACCAGCAGTGCTGCTGAGGCAGCAATTAAGGAGGTGATTAGAGCACTGGCCATCAAGGTGCCATGGGACACTGACAGGTCCCTTTGATGGGAAGTCACAGCAGCTGGTTGTCAGGATCTTAGAAATGAGATGCATTTGATGCCACTATTTCCAGACCTGCCAGGTTGCTGTCACACAATGATCATCAAGTGGGATGTCTGTGGAAATAGTTTTTCTCTCTCTCAGCTGCACAACCCTTCAAACAACTCGATGCCAGTGGAGCTTTTCCTAGGAGCTTGCACACTTTCCTTCCCTGCCTTCTGGGCTCCTCCTGCACTTAGATCTTGGGCACAGGTATTGAGAATGTTGGACCTAATGGCAAAAATCAGCAAGGTCTTCCACCTCCTACCCTCACTTCTGACCAGGCACTGCTATACCCCTCCACCACCAAAAAGGAAGGTGAAATTGCTGCCAGTCTCTCTGCTCTGTGTCTCACAGCACCCACCAACCACCATCACAAACCCATCTCACTTGCCTGACCTTTAGATGCAAATTCCTCCAGCTCCAGGCAGCAGAAAAGGCTCCTTTGTTAAGAACAAGCACTGCTTTTATCTGCAGGGGGCTGAAAAAACATTTCGTTAGAAATCTTACACGTGATTTCAAGATTGAAGAGTTTGATTCCAAATATTATTGTTTTCCATAAATAAGCCTCAACTGCCATATGACAGGAAAAAGCCTTTATCAGCAGCCCTAAGGCTCTCTTCCCTCCTCCTCCCTCTAGCAGGTAGCTCACCTTTAGGAAAAAACAAAAAAAAAATGAGTAAAATCTTTAAACTGTTCATGAGAACTGGGATTTATGGTTTGTAATGTACAAGATGTCAAGGTTATGGTTCACACTAGGATTTTACTCATTGTTCATCCCCGTGACAAGCCATGAAGCAAGAGGAAAGCCTATAGGAAAGCCTACAGGCACATACAGAGTGCCAAATGACACACAGCAGGTCCCAAATGACCCCAGGTTGCCCAGTGGCCACCTCACTGTCACCAGTTATTCACTTCCCCCAGGGCTATGGACAGAGCATCTGCTCCCAGGGTCAGGGTGATGGAGATGCTGAGTTTCCTCTCTAACATCTCTTGAATTCAGAAATCTGGTTAAACTGTGACATCTGGCCACACACAGCCAGGAGGAGGAGGTGTGAATTCTTGTCTGCTGGCTCCTCCAAGAGAACTGGTACCTCTTGGGCTTCAAGGGCAGAGCCAGAGCCTGCTCTACAGCCCACGGTGGGTTGGGTGCTCTCACTGATGGAAAAATGACTGAATTATTAGCCAAAAATCTTACCCAGCTCAAACCAGCCCTGCAAGGGTGAACTTGCCATCGCTGCGTGTCTGCAAAAGGCAGGTTCCCCAGGGAGCTGCTGCATGGAGCTTGTTTATTGAGGTTCTGCAAATAGGTCAAGGATGTGGCCCCTGCACAAACACAGCTAATTAAATGTACAAATCCAATAAAAATAAATACGCCACTTTAATATGCGGGTCCTGCTGTTCCCAAAGATAATAGGATGTGAGTTGGTTGCTGCAGCTACAACAATAATGGCAAAGAAAGCCAGGATAGCCCAGGGGGGGAATAACCTCCCCACCCTGTCCTGCTCCAGCCTCTGCTGCAGTTGGGTTCCCCAGGCTGCTGTGTGTGGGTTGGGTGAGGACAGGCAGCCCTTCTATGGCCATTAACTCTCTTCTGCCTTATTTCCTTACTGTTTTGCCTTCAGTACTATTTTATTCATATTGACAGCAGAAAAAAACCAAAAACAACTCATCAGCTGAGCTTTTCCCAGTTATTGGGTCACTGTACATGGCAAGAAAAAAAAATTAATTAAAATAAAAACAAAAGCCTACCCCTCAGCTCTGGACAGACAGCTCAGGTTGCTGTGTGAAAGCCCACTCGAGTCAGGCATGCTGCTGGTTTGCAGCTGGTGGGGTAAAGTAGTTCATTAAAAGCTCATTTACTGTTCTCAGAATAAAGTCCCTGAATTCTCCTGCTGTTCCCTTTGCCATCACAGCAGTGTCACTAAGTCCTGCAGGTGGGGGGGGAGGGAAACAAACAGCAAAACCACCCAGACCAAAGAAGTCAAAGCAAAGCAGACTCCTTCTAAGGTTTTTGTAAAAAATGAAAAGATAAAATTCCAAGAATTCATGTTTACAGCAGTTGTATCAAAAGTAAGGCAACCGAGCACATCCATAGCACAGACAGGAATTAAACAGCAAATTGAATGCCATGATTCAATTCTCACCTAACAACAGCTGTAACAAGGGCAGGAAATGGAATTCCTTGACTCAGTTGTGATGACAATACTCTTGAAAAAATTCTGCTATAAGATAAAACCTCACTGCCTCTGTGTGAATGAAGGAAAAAAAATGTTCCTTTCCCCCCACTAGTGCAGCACTTTCCTTCAGGTCACTCCAGGACCTAACAAGTCCACTCAGATGCTGGGTGGGAAGGCAGCAGCTACCAATGGTGCAGTTTGTAATGTAGTTGCTGTAATTAATTAGCTTTTGAAACCAGCACTGCATCAGGAACTCCTCAAGCTGGATCATTATGCATATAATGGGCTAATTGCAACGTGGTCACGTTCTGTTTCATTTTTTTCCTCACTTTTTTTATTGCTAATATGCTTGTTAAATAGTGACAAATACAAATGCATATAGCAGGAAAATGAAATGCAAATGTTATTTCCATGCTTAAAGAAAAAGCCAAAGCAAAGGCCCTGCTGTGGTTTTTTTTCTTCTGTTTCCATTACTTCTGTGCTGGTCTTAGGAACTGCACTTCCAGGATAAAAATGCAGCATATTACTTAGATGATAAACTAACTGGAATAAGATAAAGGGTTTGGCCTTTATAAAAAAAATATATGTATATATATAAATATATGTTATAAATGTAATGAAGGAAAGGGGGGAGGAGGAAGAAACTGAATGTCTGTTTTTTAGCATCAGCCTTATTTTAGAGAAGTTTAAGAGCTATCTGGGCAACAAGGAAAGAAAATGCACACTTTCATCCAGGACATATCCTGCTTACTTCCCTTTATTGTCTTTGTAGCAAATGCATTGCTAGCATCTCTTCCAAAGTACTGACTAACTTTACTGGTGTGTCATTTAAATACTAGTGGTGTATTTATTTGTGAAAACAAATAGAGGGAGAAGCAGTGTCAGGCACTGCAGGATGTATTTGTGGTTTGGCAGTACCCCAGGTTTTCTTTCCTTACCATAAATGAGTTGGCAAGAGCTGTAATCTGAGAGTAAAGCCTTTGCTTCGAATCTAATCAGGACAGGGTTAATGTGGGAATGCTTTCCAAACTGTAAGGGAAGCAAAATCCACCAGATTTCAAGAGATGATAAATACTTCTCCAAGAAGCCTGGGGTTTGGCTCAGCACAAATCACATATGAGGTGACAGAGTGGAGGTGCTAGAGCTGGGAGGGAGGTCCCCAACCAGAAATTAAACTGTCAGCACATCAAAACACACCTGGCCATAGAGGCAGCATCTCCTTGCCTTTGGGCTGCATGTCCCCACACGGGGACAAACAGGATGAGAGAACAGCCAGCACACATAAAATGCATCCCCTTCAGTGAGCCCATTGCCAAGGGCCCCAGCACCCTGTTCAGACAGAGCAGGAGCTGGTTGGGGCCAGCACTCTCATTATTAAAAGGAAACAATCCATTAAATGTGCCTCTTGATGTCCTCTCATTTTTGCTGCTGATCCCAGTCCAGCTCTGCAAGCTGAAGGAATTAGTGATCAGAGCAGCAGAATGTGACCTCTGAGTCCTCAGCAGGGAGAGCAGGTACCTGCAAAGCCTGCAATTTGCTACCCATCAAAGAGCTGTGGATGGCATGGCAGATCCCAAATTACAGTGCAAGCAGGAACTGAAGGTTTTATGATAGAAATTATTATTGTCAGGGTTTTATGGAGAAAATAACCCCGTACAATGTATTTTAGGGTAGTAGTTTAGACAGGAGCTTGATATCATCATAAAATATAAGAGGAAAACTTGAGGCATTTTAAAAAAATGAGGGGAAAATCGGGAGTGAATTACTGCTGCCTCACCTATCCTGGTTATTTGTTGTCTTAAATAGTATGTGTGTGCATTTCTAAATATATTTCTTTAATTCTTTTTTAGATAGATTTTACAAATAGAAGAGCTCACGGTGTTGCTGTATTAAACAGCAAAAAAATGAATGCATCTGTGTTTCCAAGTACCAGCTGGAGGATACAGGTAAATAAACACATTGCTGCAGAAGATGAAGGGTGCAAAGTTCCCTTTGAAAACCTCCCACCCTTCCTCCCCTGTGTCACAGAAGCCACCACAGCCCTGGCAGTGCAGGCACATGCTCCCAGAAGTCTGATTGATTTGTTTTGGGAGGCAGACAGCAATAACCAGGGCTGTAAATGTTGACCCAGGTGCATTTCAGCGTGGAGGCAGGCAGGTGCTCCACGGAGCTGATGGAGGTTAAACTCTGCATGTCTTCCATGTCTCATAATTGAATGTCATAAACAGGTGTCCTCCAGACAGCCTGGAAAAGGAACTGAAATGTCAGCATTTCCTCAGCCTCATTATCCAGACACATTTTGTCAAGGACTTCTGAAGGAAAGCAAGAGGTCCAGTTGCATGGAGAAAGCATGGGGTGAAGGTGAGTGAGGATCAACCATCTCATTTCTCTAAGGTGGGAGGCTAGGAGGTGGTAAAACAGCTAATCTGGGGAGCTGCACACAAGTGGGAGTTTATGGGACAGGTTTGAGCTTTTTCCTGCTTATCTGTAGGAAGCTGATTGTTCATGTTAAGGTCCATGCATGGCAGGTCCAAGAAAAACTGTAATTAGCTCTGCTCCCTGAGTGCTCACTGGTGGATCACCAGCAGTTTGTGTCTGTAAAAGAAGACTTGAAAGAAAGTCTAAAACATATGCAAGCAACTTTCTAGGATGGGTTCCCTCTCCTTTCAAAGGTGTGATTAGGATCCACTACTGTTTTGAGACTCTAGTCCAACGTTTTCCATGCTGATCACTAACTGAGTGGGAAGCTGATGAATGGAAGTGTCTGACTGACATAGAGAGATGCCAAGGGATTTCACCCTTCAGTGAACTCTTGCAACTTCCCAAGGTTTCTCTCAGTCTCAAAGTCCAGCTCTATAACTTCTGCTGGGAGCTTTGAATTATAAAATACTGCTTCTCAGTGCAGGATATGAGGACAAAGCAGAGCTGGGCATCTCCCAGGGATGTGAAGTTGCCCCTTTCAAACTCACAGGCAAAGAAACCCATCTCTCATGTTGTGGGCTGGCTGTGGTATGTCACACCTACATAAACACAGCACAGCTGATTGTATTTCTAGAGGTAAGGACAATTTCTAGGTGGTGTAAACCAGCCTGGATGTGGGTTTCAGTGGGGCTATGCTGATTTCTCTCATTTAAAGCTGCAGCTCCCAGGGTATCTTCATGGCATAACCCTTTCCCAACAAGCTGTCAGCCAGTAGCATGAGTTATTTCAATGGCTACATCGCCTCAGACAAAGCCTCACCATCTGCTCTAGTCTCTAATTACAAATGCAGAAAACATAATTCACAATCAAATCACATAAAAAGGGAAAGAAAATGAGCAATTAAAATGCACACTCTGCCAGGCAAATCAGCCCTCCCTCCCCAGCCACACTGTTCCCACTACTGCTCTTGCAGGCAGGGTCAGAATTAGTCCCAAACCACTGGAGACTTCAGTCCTGCAGGTTCTCTGACAGCAGCCACCCAGCCTTGACCTTTTTTTCTCCCAGGGACCCTCTTCAGCTCCAGCCTGCTGCTGTATTTACTGGTGGCTTTCTAACCCATGGGTTCATTTTTCCAATGTACAGATGTATCTTTGTTATTTCCCACCCTCTGCCTCAATTCTAGGGTCCTCCTGGCTCAGAAGTCACTGGGGGGAATAAGCAGGGACTGCTGGTGGTGCATTTGCCAGCAAGCACCCTGGAGTGATTGATCTTTGGTTGTTGCATTTAGTGAAGGTACCATCCACTCTGAATGTTGTACTGAAATGTGCATTAACATCTAAGCATCATTTATGCTCTCACGGTTTCTTGCATGTTCAAAGTTCAAAGTCTCCTTCTTTAATCAGCTGGTTTGGAAGGGCTGAAATGCAGCTGTGAGGCCAGAGTGAAGGGGGGACCTTGGAGAGGAAGCTGGGGAGAAGCATTTGACCATACCCCCAGGTACCTGACACACCAGGTGGAGGACATTTAGCTGCCAGTTAGTTTGTCCATCACTGATGAAGCAGCTTTTAGGAGCAGTCTGAAGACCCCTCCTGTCCATACCAGAGGATCAGGGTCAGCATTCTGCAGTGGTGCAGAACATGGGAAGAAAACCCTTCACTCTATTAATGTCACTCAGGTAATTCAAAGCTCTTCATCTGACACATCCACAGAGCCTTCTTGTGACACATACTCCCACTCCTGCAGAGATGAGATTAAACCCTTTGCAATCCAGGACTGCACTCTGATCTTCCTTCCCTCTCATCCCTGCTCAAAGCCTGCAAAAGTCTCTCTTTTTGGCCAACCTCAGGTGTCACTGCTGGGCTCAAGGAACACACAGCAGATGGTCCCTGCTGCCCTCTCCTTGTGTCTCTCACTTATATGGCACATCCACAGGAGGGCAAAGGGATTGCCCTAAGCATGAGGGACATGCTGTGGCACTGCCATTGCTGGGGCTTCATCTGGGCTAATCTTGTGGAGCACAACTCCAGCAACAAGGCATAGGCTGAGAGGGGATCCCTGGTCCCACCCCAGGCACTGCAGCAGCCTGGTGCATGGCTTTGAAGGCAGCTCCATAGCTCAGGAAGCAGCATTTGCCATCAGACCTGCAGCAGCCTTCTCTGTCTGAGACAACTCACAGCTCCCAAGGGACATCAGGGCCTCAACCAAAAGCCAAGGGTCACATCATTGTGGTGGCAGATGGGAACTGGTGGCCAGCAGGTTGATGGGGCCATTAGTCAGCTTGCCATTAAGGGATGAGTTGGTCAACCAGCTGCCTGGCTGCAGAGCCTGTGACACACAGCTCCATGTGTCAGAAACAAGGAAAAGGGGAGTCCTGGCCACTCACAAAGTGCAGGTGGGACCCCCTTTCTCTTTTCTTCACAGCTACAATCTTAAATCAAGACTTGTATGGGTACTGTGCTGAACCAGGAAAACCAAAGAAGGGGAAGGAATCTGTCCTTCCTATTTTCCTCACAGCTCCAACGATGAGTCAATACCCATCACCTATTATTGCACAAGAAAAGTATTTTATTTTTTTAATACTTGGGGATCACAAAATCCAAACAAAAGACAGGCAACAAGTTCTACATTCAAAGGAGATCTTTTTAAATGCTAAACTGCAGCTGTAGTTATGGTTATTATACAGAGACAGACATGAAACTATAACGTGGATCAACACACTTTATCACAGTCATTCAACAAAATACTGAATCCGTGTAGCTTAGCTATTACCTTTCCACAGCTCTGAAAGATTTACTATAGTTTCACCTTAATCTGGAATTTTATTATGTAGTTATTTTAACACCACTTTATTTTATCACTGCTTGGAGTCCTATTATCAAAGTAAGATCATGTTTAGGTACAGCAATGATGAATAGTGCTAGAAACAGCTAAAACAGAATCAGAATCCAGCTTTAGTTTGCTATACACAATAGAAAACCACCAAGAGAGCCTTAATACTGCATTACAGAGTGATAAAGGGGCAGTTCCAGCTGGTGGCAGGGATGAGTGTTTAACTGCATGTTCCCCTCCTCTTATTTATCGGTACGAGCATCTCCCACCCATCATCAGATTGAAACCCCTCTGTTTCCCGGGGGATTTGTTCTCCCAGCCCGGCTGGACACACACATTCCCCGGGGAGCCCCAGGAATCGGAGGCTTCGGGAGCTCCGTACCTGACGGTCCGGTTCCACCTTTCCCGGACCGCAGCCCTGACCCGGCACCACGCTCAGCGCAGCCGCTGGCCCGGTCTGCACCGTCCTCTAGTGGCCACCAACCCCGATTCAGTGGCCCGGCCAGGGTTGCCAGCATGAGACCCTCCGGAGGGAGAGGAGATTCCGACCTCCCCATCTGGGGCCCGGGGAGCAGGGGGGGAATTGCTGCTGGGAAAACGATCTCTGCTCCCAGGGATGAAATAAAGAGAAAGTTTGAAGTACATCAGGCTATAAATCTCTTGATAAGCTGAAAGAGAGTCAAAGCTGGCAGCAATATTTATATTTGGATCCTCAAAGATAACATTTAGTAAATACCTTTGAGAAACAAAACCTTCAGACAAGCACAGTCCATAGGAAATATTCCATCTGGGCAGGATGCTTCAGGAGACAGCTTACCATGAAAAAGCTTCACAGGAGAGGGCTGTATCCCTGGAAGGGGCCACATGCTACAGCGTCAGACATGATGCACCAAGGACTGAAAGCCAAGCCCTGGGACAGGAGGCAAAACTGGAGCTGTTGGAGGCACTTTTGACTTCAGTGGGGGTTGGAGCCATCCCACAGAGCACATGAAGCCAGTGAGTGGCCAGGGCACCCTTCAGGCAGGTAGGAAACAAGATGACCATGTGCTGGCCCATGGCTTCAACCAAGCACACAGCTCATCAGAACTGCTCCTCTGGGCTCCACACCAGAGCCCCTGGCACACACACTGGGTAACCAGCAGCACCAGTGATCACTGGGGACCTCCCTGCTCCCTGCCCCCAGGGCTGCCACGGTGCTGGGATTTCACTTACTGCCTGTATCCCTCACCTGGGCCTGCCCCTGTCAGTCCACCTGTGTGACAGCAGCAGATTTCACTGAGACTGCAGGTTTTAGCTGTTTGAATGGAATTGATACTCAGATCTTCTGTGCATGAACCATCAGCCAGAGCATCCTGCTTGACTTGCTTGCTGGGGTTTGTTTTTCAGGAAGAGGAAGGTTGGTACAAGATGGTTTTGCCTGCAGCTGGCTGTGCTCCAACCCCACTGCAGGTACCTTGCACCAGCTCTGAAGAGAAGATCCCTCTGTTTTTCTCTCTTTCAGCTCTACTCATCTGCTCCAATTCTTTTTAGTGATGCAGTTGAGGCCTGGGGGCAGGGCTAAGAGTCTGCAGAAAAGCAATTCTCTTTATTAACAGGACTAAAATTCCCTTCATAAACTACTCTAAGAAAGACTTTTGGCTTATTAATAGTAGTAAATCTCCAAGACCAATAGACCTTAGCTAATGAATATTGATTATGATAGTGCTGGTGAAGGCTGGTGTCAGTCGAACTGTACCCCTCTTTGTCTGAGGAGGGCTGTAAATTACCCAAGAGATCATTTGGTTTTCAATACGAGGCAGTGGAAAACACTGTGGCTATGACTGCACTACAGCTTTCATTATCCCTGGGCTGAGAAACCACCTTAGAGCTAAAAGCAGCTGGTCAGAGGGGCTTCAACACTTGGGAGCCTGTGGACCTGGCCCTTTTGGAGCAAAGGAGGATGGATCACCTCCCTCAGTTCTATCTTCTGTACGCTGGGAGAAGTTTCCATGCAATCCAGAGGAGAGGAGGTGGACTTCCAGGTGGTTATGAAGACAGACAGGGGATGCTGGTTTGCCAGGTCCTAATAACCCCTTGAGATACCTGAACATATAGTGTGAAAAGTGAGTTATTTTGCATGCAGGAGCCTAATTTCTTGGAGGACCACTGCCAGCTTGCAGCCAAGCACACTTGGGTCCCACTGTGCTTGAAGAGGAAAGGCACTGATTCTGTCCCAGAGTAGAGATCCCTCTACTTGGAGCAAGCCTGTCCCTGACCTTTGGCTGGCATTCCCTCTTTTCCATCTATTTATGGGTATCAACCTACACTTCCCTCTATCCCCAGATGGGTATCTTAAAAGTAAGAATGTAAACTGATTACTACAGCCACCATGGTCACCTGGCCCTTTGACTTACAGGGCAAAACTCATGCTCTTGATGAGTAGCTCTACCTTCTGCTTTCAGGGTGGGATGACTGAATGGTGTTTGTAGGAATAAAAGCTCAGGAAAATATACCAAGGGCAGCCCACTGCAACACAGAGAGCTTCTATCACTGTACTCTGGAGAGGGAATGAGGCACTGATGAGAGGAAAGGGGGGGACTATGTTAATATTTTCATACAACTCTCTTTTATGCTTACTGAAATAACACAACAACAACAACAAAAGAACCCAGAACTGCCCTTTCCCACCTCCTCACATCTGATAAATAGCAAATAATAACAGGAGTGATTTATGTGCTCTCTGCCTGGTGCTTCAATCTGGCCTTCCAGTTAATACACACTATGATTAAAGCATCTATAATCTGCAGTCTGTGGAGACCTGTAGAGCAGTAGCAGCAGCGGGTGTGCAGCCTGATAAGGGTTGTTCACTCAGTGCAGATGAAACTTTTAATATTTATAACTGCTGATTTTTTTTCCTGATGCCTCCTATTAAGGGGAGGGGGATGAAAGTTTAAAGATAAAAGCTTGATGAAAGACCAGAGAAATGTTTTTCCAAGGACAGGCAGGGACTTAAAGCTATCTCCACCTAAGAGCTGGTTTAAGAACACTGCTCAGGCAAGTGAAGCATCAGAGATGGGGGATGAGGTCTCTGGAAGACCTTCAAAACTTGTCTAAGGAGCACCCAGGCTTTAGCTGTAAGCTCTGAGCTGTCTGGATTCAGTTTGTCTTGTCTGCACCAAGCACAGCTGTGCCTGGGACTGTGAGGCACCACCACAACATAATGAAGTCACAGCAAGTCAGCTTTGAAGTGCTAACCCTCTGTCCAGATGAAGAACACAACCAAACTCCCTCATTTTTAACAACATAAGTCTCGGACTTGCTCCATGCTCAGATGGTTGAATATTTGTGCATTTAAAAAGGATCCTGACACTCCCAGGTGTCATTATGAAAGCTGGGAATGACATCAGTAATACCTGACAGATATAACTGGGCCCAACTGAGTAAAACAAAAAGTTGGAAAGGTATTCAATATATATGCTCATTCATTCTCATCCATCTGAAAGATGATAAATATACACTGCTTTTAAAAGTAGTTATGTGGTGATGCCATAAGCATCAGAGCACTTCAAAATGTTTAATAAACAAATGTATACATTTGATATATGATATAAGGAGATACGTTTTAGAGCTGAAATACAAGGCTTGGGAGAACCTGAACTGAGGAGTAGCAAACTGCAAATTATCTCAGCCATTCTGCCTTCCTACCATAGAGAGCAGAATTCAAAGAAAAAAAGAAAAGCAGGCTGGCCAGAGAGGAGACAGGATTGCTTTATTCACATGAGGAGAACAAAGATTAACACTTCTTTGAAAAAACAACAAAAATACAAATGCTGAAAACCACCTCCACTAAATTCCAAAGTATCAGAGAAAAAGGTAGAGCTCTGTAGTCTGAGGACATGTCCATTGTTTGGAAGGCACAAAGCCAGCTGGCTAAAGAAAACAGTCTCCAAGACAGCCACAGTTTCTTGGCCTCCATTTTTTTGACTGTATTCTTCGTGTCCACAAACTATGATTTCAAATATGCAAGTGAAGTTCAAGTCTAACAAGATAACACTAAGTTGTTGAAAATTATTAGGAAAAAAAGTCCTGAATTTATCTGCATTATTAATATGAAATTTATCTGACACTTAAAACCTTGGGGAAAAAAACCCCACAACCTTACCAAAAGAAATTTCTGCATGTCTTCTGGAACTATACCAAAAAAAATTCAAATTAACAAAGCTACCTAGTACCAGTGGACTAGTTAAAACCTGATTAGTGCCTGGATACACACTGGCCATAACTCCAACAACATGTGCAGGCTATAAGCAGAACTACATTAAGCTGCTTATCATGCTGAAGCAAAAATCAAGGATTAGACATAACTCCCACTGCACATCAGCTGGCCTCCCTGGCAGTCACCAGGATTATGCTCATTTCCAAAGCTCATGAGAATTTTGAATTAAGCAACCTTACAGCATGAGATGGATGTACATGAAGGAACATCAGCAACTCTTCATACAGAATTACTGAGCATCATCTCTGAGGTTTGTTTTTTTTGACAAACCTGAGCTTTCAGTGGGAGTGTTGAGTGTATAGAAGTTCCACATCTCTTTAGAGATGTGAGTTTAGAAGTGTATAAAAAAAATATAATTAAAATATCATCAAGTGTTCACAGCTAGATACTGAAGTTACTTGATAAAAACAGTATCAGAGTAACACCAGAAAAATAAGAGCAGTGGTCAGAGACTTCACTTCCCCTCAGTCCCATCAGATGGCAGCATGATGGTCAGTGCAGTCACTGTGCACACCCAGCACCTGCAGCTTTGGACAAAAAGGCTGGAAAACCAGCAATGAAGAGGTCCAGAAAACTTTGACAGAAAATCCCTCCCAAACATCAGGTGGCAGTATGCAAGGATAAGAAACAAGGAACAACACAGGAAAGTCCATCCTGGGTAGTGGCAAAGGTCACTGAAGAAGACTCCACTTTTCTCTAGCAGTCCAGTTCTCATTACATGAAGAGATTTCAAAGGCAGCACAAGTGAGCTTGGTGCATGTCCCCAGGATCAGTCAGTTGTGCAGATGTGTGTTGAAGCGATCACATCAATCTAAAGTGAAGTGCTCTGCAAAAATATCATTTTTCTTCCCAAACAAACCTCGGATTTGCTCAAACTCCAGGGGCACATCAGTAGCCTTTTTCTTTACTTCTTTATCAAAAAGCTACAAAGGAAAAAAAAAAAGAAGATATTGGCAAAACTCTTCCACTCTTCACCCTGGCTAATACCACTGCTAACTCTTAACCTCTAAAAAGATCCAGCAATAAACCTTTTATATAAAAAAGTGCCTGACATGACTGCTGCCTCAGGCTCTGTTATTTAACAGCCATTTTCCTGTTATCCCTGGCTCTGGGTAACCAAAAGACAGTTCTCCCTCCCCAGCAGCAAAGCTGACAGGGCTACAGTGCCCAAGAAACCCCATCTCCTTTCCTCTGGTTCCAATCCCTCACACAGCAATGCTACCTCATAGCCTGAGAGCTCCAGGAGCCCTGAGATGTCATCCTCCATTTCAGACAGAGACTGGCTGAGGACAGCAGCTGCCTTGGCCACATCTGGGTGATAATGGTTTTGTAGAGACTGCAAAAGTGAAAAAAACAGCAAACATTCTGGTAACTACAGGGTAACACACACCCAATCTGGCTTCCTACCCAGGGATCTACCCCTTTGTTGATCAGATCTTCAGTAAACATCAAATTCTGGCAGAAGAGGCAAGTGTGTACTGTCATTAAATTCATTAAATCCTGGTTTCAGCCATCCTCCAAAGAGTCAAAGGCCCCTTCTAACTTCTTCACATCCAGCTTGAACCAGACAGACTCCTCCTGAAGCCATGCCTACAATGCACAACCCAATTCTGTCTCCTCCCACAGCCCTGGTGCCATTTCTGGGCTCCCTACTCCTGGGCAACCTTCCAATTGCTGCTTCAGGCCCCTTACACAAAGCCTTTGTAGTATTTAAATGGAAGGGGTCAATCCTGTCAACTAAGGGTTTAGAGCCATCAGGAGTAATTTAACCAATTTCAGCCTTCATACACCATCATACACATGATCCAGGTGAAAGGTGAACATTACATTCTCTACTCTAGCATTTTAAAAATAATTTCTACAGGATGACCTAGCTGTACCCAATTAATTTCCATCAGTGCTCAGCAAGTTCCTTTGTCCCCTCCAAAGCAAACAAAAAGCCTCATACATTTCCAGCTTTTTAGTCTGTTTCAGTTAACTGCACACTTTTCAGTGAGCTGCATGCTCACAAGTCACCTAAATAATTAGCATGTATGATTTCTCTAGTGTGTGGAATCCTTTGCCTCTAATGCTAGGATAGAAAAGGATGCAGGATAAAAGATGAGCCAGAAATTAATCTCATTTGCAAAACATGTCAGCAGATTCTTGTAAGTGGCACTACCAGCTTGGGTTAAGGAAGCAGCAAGGGTGGACAAAGCTCATTCCAGACACAGGTGTTCCTTTTTAGCTAACAAACCTGAATCTCCCAGAGACAGCTCTCCAAAGCCTTGCTTTTAGATGGCTCCTCCTCCTCCATAATATATGGATCTTCTGACATATCTAAGGAAATAAAGATACAGAGCTAACAGATCCTGTGTGACATGCACAACCTCAAAGGGAACAAAGTCAGAGCAGTGCTGCAGCAGGAGCTGCTCCTTCCCAAAACATTTAGGGTCTAGAAACAAGCAGGACACAGGAGACACTGTAGCACTCAGAATCATATTAAAGAGCATAGGAAGCAGGGCACAAGGAACTTGAATACTCTGATGCAAAGGGCATCTCAGGCACCTTTGAACAGTTCACTACTGATGTTCTACATGGGTCAGTCAGACTGCTGAGGTCCCAGAGGAACACCTACAAAGACACTACAGACTAAAATCAAAGAGGTCTCTGGTTTCTGAACTCAAGTTCTTCTGATTTCCTGAGGAGAATAAGACAAGCTCATTGACCAGTGCATTTCTCCCAGCACTTTTACATTTGTAAGCAGCCTGGGCCAGTGTGGGAATTGAGAATTCCAGCCAGGGAATTGAACAGGGTCAGAGAGAAGCAATGCCAGCAGCTCTACACAGCCAGAGCTTGCAGGAGCAGCCTGCTGGCTTTCCAAAAACTCAGGGGACAGAGGGATCCTTCTGAAATAACTGGGACTGGGACCTTTCCACGAATCCCGCTCTTTACGTCACCTAAATGTGTGACACAAAATTCCCCTACCACCCTTCCCTCTTACCTTGTGGCCCATGGGGTCTGTGCACCAGCACTCTGCAGGCAGGGTGCCTTCTGAAGAGATTGCAGATGAAGGGGATGGCCATGAGCAGAGCCTCAGGAGGAGCACTCAGGGCCAGCCGGGAAAGGCGCTTTATGAACGCAGCCACCAGGTACGCGGGCAAGTGACTGTTGGGAGACAGAAAAACCAGCGTGGAAAAGTCCCAGCAAGGGAGCCAGGAAGCTCAGCAATCCAAAAAGCCTGGCAGGCTAAAAGATCAGTGGGGTTCTTCAGATGTTTTGGGTTGTGGAGAGAAGCTAGAAAAACCCTGGTTTTAAGCGGTAAGACAGTCCTGTGTGCTCTCAGGAACAAATTTGAGGGAATTTCCATGCATTGCATGAATTAACTCACTCTGTGACTGGATCCACTCCAGGCACTCACCATAGCCATGCACAGCTCTTGTAGGTGACCACTTACATGGTACTCTTTATTCAGGCATTTTATAAACTTCTGAGTGCTTGGCCAATCAACCTTAATTATATTCTTTTCATGCCATTTTGTGGATTTAATTAATGCACAGGCCATGGTGGTAAATTTACATAATACCTCCAGGACTAAAGGAAAGAGTGCAGCTGTTAATGGGAACAATAATGCTGCTGTAATATAAATGTGCAGGATAGTTCTTTTTTTATGGTGAAAGTGCAAATTTCTAACAGCAATCAGCTCATCCAGGCAATTTCTTCAGGTCAGAAGAGCTGGGATGAAATGATGAGAATTTTCAAACACTTCAGCCCTACACCTGCAAGGCTCAGCAAAGCCACAGGACACCACCTATCACATCTTGCTGCTTTCTCCAAAGTACATTTTAAACACATGGGGTTTGATATCAAGTGCCCAGTGCTGAACTGTGAAGAGTTATTCCTGGTTTATTTTCCAATATATATTATGGCAGCTCTATGACTCTATGACCAGCTGCTTATCTAGTTTCTTCCTTGTGTGCAATGAATTGGCAGCATCAAGGCAGGCTGTCAATTTATATTTCAATGTTATAGTCTGCAAAAGGTCATCAATTTATCAATGGCTTGATGATCTATAACAACCCTGCAAATGTTAGTTTTCCATATTCATGAAGACAGACAGAAAAATCACCACTTTCAGCCCAAGTGGAATACAGATCAAAATAAATCCATTGTCATTTGCAGATTAGACTTGGATAACTGTCTTTGTACTTCTGAAACTGGATGGCTGTGTGGCAAGCTTTCAAAAACAGCACATGAAAAATTGCACAACACTACAGCAGCACTCTTGGATTCGTTTTTGTTGGTAAAAATTAATCAAATCCAGAAGGCACATTCAATGCATTATACCCAGTCTCTGGTCCACAGAAAAGCAAGAATTAAAGATGGGAACACACATAATAAATACACTACTTACGATGAAGACAAAAAGAGATCAAGCAGATGGAAAAAGCGGGCTCGGTACTTCACGTGGTAGACAGAAGGGTCTAAAAGGCTGTACAGCTTTTTGTAAAAATCGGGGTATTCCCTGTTAAAAAAAAGTAAAAACACAGCATCCATTGTTGATTAGTGACATACAGTTGAACTACACTGTGTCTGAATGTACCACGTTCTCATTACACACTACCCCAGACCACTGCTGTGCTCTGTTCAGCTTTAAGGGGAATTTCCAGCTCTTGCAGTGCTGGGCCATTTTCAGGATGTGAAGCTATGTCCATTGACTGCAAATTGTATAGGATCCAGTGAAATGCACACCAAAGACTACAGCTTCACTGTGTAACCAGATCAATAGACATTGATTTTTAAGTGCTGAGCAACCACAGTCTGCAGAAGAGGATATTTAGGCTCAGCTAAAAAAAAAAGTCAAGACTATCAAAAGAGCTCAGCAACCAAACAGCAGAGCCTCTTGTTCAGAGTTTGGCCTTCTCATGGGGAATTTTGAGTGTGGAGAATCCATTTCAGTTCCTTTTGCAATAAAATAAGTGCAAAAATCCATGCTCCTTTAAACAAAATGTTCTTTTCACTTACAGGTTGTGCTGATGAATCAGAATAAATAATCCATTTAAGGCTAGAAGACTGATTGCTCCACCTGGAAGAAAGCAGGCAAGTATCAATACAGTAAGAAAGTAAAATACCAGCTTCAACTTGTTTCTATTATAAAACCAACCCAGTAGGCACACAGGCTAAGAGTACAATTAGAAATTAGAGCCAGGACAATGGCTGTAAGGTAACAAAATTTCATCTACAGCCCTTCAGTGGCTCCTCAGTCACCTAGAAAGACTAAACTGCAGTTTAGAAGAACAGGCTTTGAAGGACCAAGAGATAAACATGTTGCTCTAATCCCCCAAGAAAGCCACACTAAGGAAGCAAAGGTCCATCTGGAAGGACATTTCTGTAGGAATCTGTGCACCCTGTGTCCAGATGTAGCCCAGGTATCAGCAGTGCTGCCTAAACTCCAAAAGAAATCACTCTGGCATTCTACCCTTCCCGGAGCCTTAAATATGATCTTCCTTACACACAAGGAGCAACAACACTGACAAACACAGGTAAAACCATCTCACTTTCTGGGACAACAGAGTGCACCCTAGTTCCTTAGCTTCATCCAAGCCAAATATAAATCTATTTCATCATCCAGACTGTGGTGCTGAGTCCAGCAGCCCTTCCAAGCCCATTTCACTCACCTATGCCATAGGCCACTGTCAAGAAGTCTATCATGAGAGTGGGTTCATTCATGTAAGGCAGGATGGAATCATGCAGAATAACAAGAACTTTTTTGTAAAGGCCAGTGGGTAGCTGTAAAGGACAAAACAATACAGTGAAACAACAACAGAGAGAGCAACAGCAACCCATGGTTCAGAAAGGCAACCCCCAAGTCAAGGCCAGAACAGAGCAGCTTGCAGCAACAGTTCCCAAATGGAAGAGTTTACCAGTAACAACTGACAATAATTAAGTTGTTTCAAAAAAGCCAGTGCTCCAAACAAACTGGGATTACAGCTCAGACAGGAAAGCTGGGGGAGTGGGAAGTCACCAGCACAAAGGCTTGGAAACCTTCAACTTGCCAACAGAGGTCAGATCACTCCTCCCAGGTATATTTATTTAAGGTGGGGAGAAAAAGAGAAATAAGAAACAGACCATCCATGAGACCATGTTTCTTGACAGAATGATCCAACGAGACAGGGCTGTTCCCACCCAACACTGAAAGCACAGGAGCCCCATGCAAGGAGTGCCACAGCCTCTAACCATTTCCAACTGGAAAGCAATGCAGACCTGTGCCAGAAGTAACACTCACCTTGTGCTTCAAAAAACTGAGCCACATTCTTTCAAAGGCTTGCTTGTGTGCCTTAAAACAGAAGTGCAAGCAGTGAGTTAAACACACTGGTGTAGATAAACACCAGTCTACTTTAAGCAGGTAAAATTTCAGCCCTGAAGCACCAAATAAAGACTTACCTGCAGCTTTGACACTTTCAGTTCCTCCCAGTTATCTAAGAAAAAAGGGTAAACAGATGTTAAACTTGAACTGCATGTTTAACAAGTTACAATAACCTTTTTTACTTAGTCTTTTAATATCCTAAAACTTTGGGGGGAAGTCCTTGCCTTGACATAAGGCCATGAGGGACCCCACTGCAGACTGAGGATTTTGCAAATACTGTTTAGAGGCACTGTGATTACAGAAATAGGCATTTCTCATTAGAAAACACCAACAGAGTCTTTACTCAGTAAAAATCTTAAACCTGATTTTCCTTTTCATACACAGCTTATGATGTGGAGCCTACTAACCTTGCTTCACCATAAATTTGACCATGTCACTCTCCTTGTTTGGCATGTTAATGGGAGAAATAAGGGAAAATACATTCTGCTGGTAAAATGGAAGTGGCCTCTGAGGAAAAAAAAAAAAAAGAACAAAACCATAATCAAACATTAAGACAGTTTTAGTATAAATAGTATACATTGTAAGCAAGAAAAAAAACCCCAAACCACCTTCAAATGAGCACATTCATTTCTCTTGCTTTCAAAGTCTTTCCACATACCACCAGTCCCTCCTGGTTCATGTACAAGATATGTGTTTGAGAGCAGTTTATCCAGCCCCACTTCACCCATATAATGATGATGTTACCTCCTTTGTCCTCTGCATGACTTGTCCAATGTTCTCAGTGACTGCCTTGGTGACAAAGTACCGAATGTCATCGTACTCCATGAACTCTTGAAAGCGAGAGATCAGGAGTGCAGCGTCCTCGTGTAGGGGAAGCAAACCATCAACAACCACCTACAACAGATTTGTGAAGGGAAGCAACAGGTCAGTCTCCTGCACTGCTGGAACAGTTGTGGCTGTCCTGGCTGAGGACATCTCCCTGTTTTTCTGACAGGCAGCTGGCATGGCTGTGTGCAGCTTGCTGGTTGGACAAGCCCTCCTACCCTCCAAGATGGGCCCCTTCTATCAATGCCAACGTCAGAAATGGTGGTTGAAGAGAGGCAGCACATTCCCTTTAATCTCCCAGATGCTTGCAGGTAAGGCCAGGGACTCCAAAGCCCCACCTCAGCAGTGGTACCTCCTGAGCACTCAGGAATCCAGCTCAAACATGTTCCAGGGAGCTGTCCCCACACCTGCAGGTGCCACCTCACTAGAGACAGAGGATCTCTCGAGACCACCACCCTCCTCCCTCCTTCCCACTGAAAACCTCCTGGCTTGAAATTTTAGTCTTGGAGAAAGTGAAAAGTTTTGTGTGCCATTGGGTAATGGCAGCAAGAACTTTTCAGTTCTGCAGCTTACCTTCAGAAGTTCTCGAGGAAAAGTTAAAGTCCCCTTCCACTCTACTTTGATCAGGGGATATTGTGCCTCCAACTCAACAAACTTCATGAGGGTGCACATTGACAATTCCTTTTAAAAAAAAAATAAAAAAAGAAAGAAAGGAAAAAACCCACCTCAACAAGTACATCAGGGGTCAGATCAAAGGAGACAACTTTTCAAGGAGGAAGAATAAATAGAGATGTTCCGAGAAAGCTGCTGAGCAGAGGTGAACCTGAGCACCAGCAATGCCTTAGGGCACCACCTGCTCTTCCCCACGGGCAGGGTGGAGTGATGGATGTCAGCTCCTGCTAGGGACCCCCTGGTGAACTCGTGTCTCAGGACCAACCTTGACCTGGAAGGATTCGTGGCCCATCAGCTCCGCCAAGCAACCCACGCAGTCCTTGTAGCGATGCCTCATCCAGATCTTGTACTTGTCCTCCGCGCTGTAGTTATCTGAAGGGTGAAGCATACAAAGTTCTCAAAGCTCAGCCCGGGAGCCCCCCAGACCCCTGCCCTCCCGGGACACTGCGGCGGGACCCCCTAAACTCACCGGCGAGAGAGGCCTCCTCGGCGGGCAGGGGCCCCACGAACAGCTCCCTCCGCTCCAGCAGCGCCCCGAAGAGCCGACTGCAGGTCCTGGCTGCGCAGAGAACATCCTCATCCTCACCTTCCTCCCGGCCCTGGGAAGAGCGCGGCTCTCAGAGGGCGGCAGGGCCGGACACGACCCAGCGCGGCCCGCGGCCCTCAGCCCCCACACCTCCCCGCACACCTCCCCGCAGACCGCCCCGTCCCGCACCGCCAAGAGCTCCAGGATCTCGAAGACGCGGTTGGCATTGCCGCGGCTCCCCAGCACGGCCTCCAAGCACCCTGCCAGCTCCTCGGCCCGCGCCATGCTGCCCGAGGAAGAAGGAGGAGGAGGAGCCAGCGGCCGCTCCGCCCGCAGGCGGGGCCGGGGAGGGGCAGCCCCGGACCGGGCACCTCGTGCTGCGGCAGCAAAAACCGCGGCTTTTGGGGAAAAGCTGCCCGAATTTTCCCTCCCGTGGAACGGAGACACCCTCCAGCACTCCCGGTAGAGAAGGCAGCCGAGGCGGGGTTATAAAAATGTACACTTTATTACACCTTCAGGTAGGATACATCACTACTCCTTACAGTCCTACTGGGTCAAGTACAAATGCTTATGTCTGTAAGTTATTTACAGGTTGACTTCTAACACACTCCTGGGAAAAAGACACATTAAAAGAAGGAAGAAAAAGCAAAGGGTGATTTTAATCCTCATTAACTGACCTAAACAAGAAACAATTGCCTCTTTAGACACCAAATCAGACCACAACGATGCAGCTTTCACACTGCTGGAAGTGTTCCCACACACACACACACAACTTACATGCACATAGTAAACATTTAAAAGTAAAACGGGGGCTAACTAAGCAATATTTTTGGATGAGCAACACTTTACTGTACACAGTGTCAGTTATCCCTTACCACTGCATTTGATCTGTGGATCTGTGTTTTAAACTAATGCCACTCGGGACACTACCAGCTTGGAGGCTGGCAACAAGGTTCAGGTAATGGCACAAACCAGTGGTTCAGCAGGGTCAGGGGAACACCACTGCATGCACAAACAGCTTAAAAAAAAAAAAACAAAACACAAAACAACAATGCCCCTGTATTTGAAGACCTGGGGTCCAAGAAAAAAAGAGGATGCTGGAGAAAAAAAAGTGTAGAATTAAAAGAGAAAAAAAAATAAGGAACACTGTCTGACCCAGTGTTATGCTTGTGATCTTAACTGAACAGGCTGCACCCAGCCTACTTCAAACAGAGCTGACTGGGTATTCTTTCTTGTTTAAGCCATTTGGATAGCTGGGTACCAATAGGTGTGCACATACAGAGATGGTAACAAAAGAGACTTTCCTTGCCTTTAAATAAGGTTCCCTCCACCCAAAAAACATTACAGAACGGGAAAATAATTTTAAAACCATCTCAGAAAAGGAATGTTATCATGTCTGAATTTTACACATCGTGCAGTTTTATGGTCAAAGTAAGTCCATTCAAGGTAAAAAAGCTTTTTTGACTCCTGACTCAGTGCTGATTGCAAACAGGAGTCTGGTTTTCATTTTATGCAAGAAAAGTAAAGAAAAGCCCCCACAGTTCTATGCAGCTTTTTGCTTGAGTGTTTTGTTTTGTTTGTGTAATACTAAGGCAAACTGATTTGGAGGAAGAGGCCTCGCTCTATTCACATCCAAAATACCCACCTGAAGATACATTCATCATTAGCTTTAGTAAAAGAATAGTACAAAAGTTAGATCATATTCTTTACACAGTTGAAGAATTAGTCTTAGATTTAATTTCACTATTCTCCCTGTCCCTCTGCCCCCCACCCCCCCGAGCTGAAAGCTGAGTAGAAAGTACTGAACATTTAAACATGTTGCAAGAGCAGAATGAAACTGAGAGATTAAATTTTATGAGTTGGAAAGTTGTTTCCTTGACACAAGTCCCATGAGAAACAGCTATGGACCATTTGTTTGGCTGTATCCAGCAAACAATTCTTTTACCAAAAAAAAAGAAAAAAAAAAAAGGGCTACACTTTTAATACACATCTACTATCAACACAGTATTTACGCAGTTCATGCCTAAAATATCCATTATCTTAAAGTGAAATATGAGAATGAGAGCACAGGTTGGGTGATTCAGTAAACTGTACACAAAACTACTAACAAACATTTTTTTAAAGACTTACAAAAATGGAGCATGAAACTTTTCTTTTTCCTTTTTAATTACATATACTTACAGGCTTTCACATTTATTGGCTAAACTTTGCAGGGAGCACTTCAAATGTAAGTTAGACCTTCCAGAGGTATTTACCTCAGTGAGAACACCAGGCAGCTTTTATAGAGATGGAAAATTCTCTGCTATATGAGCTACTCCTGGTTCTTTGAACAGCTCCCCCCTGGATACTGAGCACACATCCAAACTATAGCAATTGTTTGGATGAATTGGGGAATACTGCCCCATATTCCCATGGGCAGTTTCTGGTGAGCTAACACAGCTGAATTTCACTGATGTTTATGGCATATTACCACTTAACTCTTGTGAAGCTGGGCAGAATTTAAACACAAGCAATGTTTGCTTTATCTGGTTTGAATGAGCACAAAGAACACTGGCAGAATGCATCTTGTACAGCTTGTGAGTGCTAAAAAGTTGCTAATACACTGAAGTTATGTGAGAGTTTCCATGTTTAAATGTTCACCTGCAAAAAAACCTTCTGCTAAAAATAAAATATAGAGGAGGTTTGTCTTCATTTGGATGTTTGGATTAGCTTCTCACTTGGCTTAGCAAACACGAAATGTTGTGTTTCCCTGTTATTGCATTTTAATCATTAGTTCAACTCGGTTTAGTAGGTGCCTTCAATCTGACAGTGGGCGTCCTCATTTGTACTTTTGCTTGTTGATTTTGGGCTTCAGATGTTGCTGGTGTCTGGGCTGGGTTCTGTCCACCTGGAGCCTGAATCTGGGGAGATGCTGTTGTCACCACTTGCTGTTGGATCAGTTTCTGCTGCACGACCTGAGCAGTAGCAGTTGTTGCAGGAATTACCTGAACTTGCTGCTGACCTGCAGTCGTCTGAGAAAGTGTCACAGTTTGGGGTTGGGCTTGTACCTAAACATTAGGATGACAAAGCAATTACAAATTATTAGTTTGGTTGGCATTACACTGAGCACACAACATTTCTGCTCTAAAGAAGGCATCTCACTTACACAGATGTTTGCTCACTGCTGCCCACAGAAAGGGACAAAAAAAAAAAAAATCAACATCTTTGTTCAGAGAACAAGGTAATGAACACTGGGCAACTTCAGCTGCCTTTGTCAGAAGCCAAATGACTGCAAGGGCTTCTCCAGAGGAATATTAACTCTTGATCAGTCCAAAAGGAATCCATCAAGCACTAAAAATGCAGGTAAAAAGAATGCCACATGTACACCTAGAATACAGTTTTAAAATGATATAGCGCGGCCCAATCCTAGTGCCATGGACATCACTGCTGTGTGTGGGAAGGGAGTTTTTTATTTGTCTTTTTATCATGCACTTCAACAGTCCCAGAGTTATGCCAGCATCAATGATGTTTGAAAATCTAGCTTTTAATTTCCCTTGAAAAATTACCCAGGAGTTCTTACTGACTACAGAGAACAACTCAACTTGTGTTGACTGATGAGGTTTCTGTTCCTTGCTGCCTACACCTTACCCTTGAAGCATTCCCATCTGAGGTGGTTATCAGTCAGCTTACAACACTTCATCATCAGTCACAGATTTTATTCTGCACTAAAACTGAACCATAAACTGTGACTGATTAAGATCTGATTGGCTCAGATATTTGTGCACCAAAGGCAGTAACTTCACCACCCTCCCAAGTTAAATCATTCTTGTCAACCAGCAGAATAAGTTACACCTGTTGCTAATGCTCTGCATGGCATGGATCTAAACCAAGTAAATGAACTGCCTGCTACTTGGGGAAGGGGAGAGCAAACCATCAAACCTGCATCTGATCCCAGTCCCCTCTCATGTCACACCACATTTAGGACAGATACAACACCATTCTCACTTGGCACAGCCTTATGAACTGGAACAAAATACTTGATTTTTTGTAGAACAAACTCAGATGGCACTCATTAGTTCAATTATTTGCTATCTTGACAAGATATCACAACAAACCAGTTTTTAAAGTGACTTTCGGCTTTAAAAAATACTTTTTTAATCTTTTTCTCAGCTTATCAACAACCATTGATCCATCTACCAAAGTTTTAGACTAGAGAACACAGAGCAAGTGACTCAGCATTCACATTCATTTTTATAGAACTTGGCTATATCAGTCACAAATGCTGCCCATACCCCACAGAAGCTAAAAATTACACATATTCCAAATAAATGAGCTTTCAGTAGGATCGTGTTTCTGGTGTTACACCTGACAAGTGCAAACCTACCTGTTGGGAAACTGAAACCATCTGCTGAATGTTGGCAACAGCAGCCTGTTGCTGAACCACTTGTGGAAGTTTTGCAACCTGCAGTGACAGGAAATTAAGGAATAAAGAATTGCTCATAGCAGCAAAACCCCCTCCATACCAAAACTGCTATTGAGTGAAAACCTTCCCAAAGAGCTGTTCATGGTAAGCTGCTGCAGCTTGGAATTCTCAGGGTTAATGAACCTTTGTAAAACTTTTTAGATCAGTGTGTTGAAGAACTGAGCTAAGAGAGGAAAAGCTGCACTTTCCATTTTAATTGCTACACACTTGTTTCCTCCTAACTAGATGGAAAATTGAAGGAAGCACAGAAAACTCTAATGGGCCACATTATCTTGAATATACTTTTTGAAAGAGTAAGGCTTCCAATTCCTAACCCCCTTCTTTTTTCCTTGGTTACACTGATACAGTTATGCAGAAAAAAACAGTAACTGAAGTGTCACCTACCCTTGGCTGCCAGAGCTTAAGCTGAAAGACAGCACCAAAAACCAGGGAGAGCCCTGGCTGAATTTTCCTTAGTAAACACAATAGGGAATCCCTTGCTTAAGTGACACTATTTATTTCAAAGAGGAAAGGCTAACTTAGAGTTCATGTTGTTCCTCTGACCTGCTCCAAGGCCAAATATTCAGCAGCAATGAATTTTATTATCAAGTCAATTTAAACAAACATGTGACTAGAATAAATATGACTGGGTGCTAAAATGCTACATCACCTGTCACCTTTACAACTCTCCAGTCATCGTAGAGTTTAAAGGCTTAAAACTGTGTTACCTGTACCTGAATCTGGGCCTGCACTTGTTGGGTTCCACCTGGTTTCTGGGTTTGGGAAATTGGGGTTGTTAAGAACTGTGTTTTAATGGCAGGCTGTGTAGTGTAAGTTACTTTTTGTTGCTGTGAAGTCTGCTGTTGGGTTTGGACTGTAACCTGTTGAGCGTTTATCTACACAAGAGAAAAAAAAAGCATCAATGATTACAAAATATATATGTGGATTTTAAAGAATAGGTTTGCAGCTAACACGATCAGTTACTTATTATTGAAACAAATCCTCCCATGATTAGTAGTAACAAAATGAAAAAAATGAAAGCTTTCATGCACTTACACAAATATTCCAAATCAATTTAAGCCCTTACTGACATGGTTCTCTCTTACACACATGCACACACACATCATGTGCTACTGCACTTCCAAAAGCACACATTGGGGTGTGTGTAATTGACAGCAAAGCCCATGAGAATGTCATTTCAGGAGGAAATATACTTTGCACAAATTATATTGAAAACAATGAAAATCTTTGGAAATTTTCCACATTTGGTTATATGAGAAGTGCCTAAACAGAATCTTAATCTTTGTTACTTAAAAAAGAAAAAGTTTGGGGCATGAGAAATCACACTAGACAACAGCCTTACTGGAAAAGTTATTAAGTACCTGACAAGGCACCAGAGAAAAGGTTCTCTCTAGATATACCCAAGGCTCAGCCCTAAAAATACTGACTGACTCCCTAGGATTGTCCTCACAACTCAGAGCTCAAGCTTTACAACCACAGAAGAATTACAGAACTCAACAGGAGACCAAGCAACAAGTACCTTTTGCTGCACAGTGGCTTGGCCCTGTGCAACCTGAGGCTGGATAGCTTTCTGCTGCTGTGCTGCTTGATGATGCTTGAGCTTCAGAAGCTGCTGGACATGCAGTGGCTGTGCAACTACTGTCTGGCCTCCTGAAAATTACAAAAATAATTAGAACTCTAAGAGTCTTCATTTTACTGCTTTGTCTCAGTAATCACAGCTTGTAAATACAGATTGTGCTTTTTATAGACCTATTCATCTGCATAGCTCTGAGCACCAATAACCCCCTGATTTTAATGGGAATAACACATGATTTTGACAGTGGAGACTAAAACATTGTTACCTTAGGGCATTAGATACCTAACTTTGTGTTCTAACAAGAATCTTCCTATAGGAAAAATTCTGTCCATAGAAAAGGAGAGATTTATGAAATATGAGTTTTCCTATTTCCATTTTGCATTTTAAAAACATTATGAAATTAAATCTGCTTGCCTACTCTCACATATTTAAAAAAACCAAAACCAACCACATCTGGCTAAGAATCATGGTAACCTCTAGATTAAATGGATTAAGAATCAAACTGGAATGCAACCTCTATCACTTCAGTTTTGATTTCAAAAGTATAAGTCCCACATAAGACATTATTGGAAACAACCTGCCTTTAAAATTTTACTGTGTTTTAAGTCTGTTGACATACCTGCTGCTTTCTGTGGCTGCCCAATGGCAACACTAATGCCTGCAACAGTAACAGGGAGTGTGGTGACTCCTGCAGATGAGACAACAGCAGCTGGAACAGACACCACCGGAGGCTTTGCCAAAGCAACCTGTGCTGCTTGTGGAGTCTGGGCCTGGATCTGTCCTTGTGCTTGAAGCTGGGAAGCAGGAACACGAGTCTAAGCAGTAAGGAATGAAGATTATTGTACTGGCACAAAAATATTTACTGCATATAACAGGTCATTATAAAGTAAGAGTTGCAAATATGCTACATATAATCACTCCTTTACAGTAATACTCTTCAGAGATGGTATCAGTGGGTAAGTGCCACTAAAGCTGTATTTGTCACAGCTGCCTCTTTTGTACTCCCTAAATCATGCAAAGTGCACTTGTGCACTTGGATGACCAGTATCCAGTTCATTTAAACCAGCAAAGAGAATCAGGTGTTTCAGACTGGTTTTGCAAAGTTAAAGACAACTTACAAGACGAGCAACTTGAAGGTTTGTCACCGTGGTGCCTGCAAGAACTGCTCCAGGACGAGGTGCTGTAACAGCAGTGAGCTGTTGAGTTTGCTGCTGCTGCTGCACTTGCACTTGTGCTGTTTGCTGCTGAGCTCCTTGCTGTGTCTGCTGTGCTGCCTGCTGCTGGGGAAGCTGCAGTTTCTGCTTCTGCAACTTGATCAGCTGCTCCTGCAAAAACCAAACACTTCTGTCATTTCCAGTCTAATATAGGACAAAGGAAAAAATGGAGATGAATCTGGAGCTTTACAAGAGAAATATTCTATGCCAGACTAGTTAAAACCAAGGAGCTAGGAATGCAATTAATTCCTTTATACAATGGGTTGCCAGTAAGTACCAGCAAGCAGGTTACAAGCTGACCTACTGCAAGTGTTACAATCTGAAATGGCTGTCAGGCTCTGTCTTGATGAAATGTTACTAGGATCAGGTTTAAGAACAGCTACATTTCACTCTAGGATCCAACACACACTGGTAATGGTGCTTACAGCAACAACGAGTAACATGTCATATTACTTTAGAAGCATTTCCTCACCTGTGACAATTTCCCTACAGTTTTTATTTGAGCTGGAGACTGGGCTTGTGCTTGAGCTTGAATCTGTGGGACCTGGACCTGAGCAGCTTGCTGCTGCTGTTGCCTCAGAAGCTGGAAGTGAGCTGGGGTAATAGTTTTGCCAGACAGCTGGACTGTTGGTGTAGCTGTGAATAAAAAAAAAACAAATTAAAGATTTTTCAGTATTCATTTTAATTAATTGATTTCACCTAAAAATCCAAGCTGCTATGTGAGTGTTTTTCTGCTCCAGCACTGTTTGTGGACTAACTACAAGTAAAAACATGTTAGAATAAACAAGATATTAAAACCAAGTAAATAATAAAACACTCTTCCTTTCTTCACACAGGGTTTTAGTTTGAGACAGCCAGCTCTAGTATTTTACTGCTAGATTAGTAATAAGTTTTTTCAGTTGTAATACCTAGGGGTCAAGAAGCTTTCTATTACAACACTTTATCCAGAAATACTGAAGAAAAAGGTAATCTTAGCACCAACAGTAAAGCAAATAAAAAATCCTATTTTATTTGTTTTGTATTTTTTATTGTTTAACTGTGCTGCCAACAAATGAAGACTTTCAGTATAGTGGGGCTACAGCAATCAAGACACCTACAGAAATTCTGAGGCCCTTTAGGTACCCTTGGAAAAAAAAATCCATAAACACAGAATAATTACCTGGTGTAACTTGAGTCACCAAAGATCTTGTCTGGGTCTGCACAGGTGTGAGGTTTGTAGTTACCACTGCTGATGCAGTCACTGATGTCACTGCACGAACTCCTTGGGTTGATGCTATGGTCACCAGCTCTGTGGAGGCAGCGGGTGCTGCTGCAGTTCTCTGCTGGGTATGCACCACTTGTGCAGCTGCAGTGCCTCCTGAAGTCTGAAAAGGAACAAAGACATTCTTATTTCTCACAGTTTCCACACCTCATAAGAAAACCAAGGGAAGCTTCTGGAAGTGGATTCTAGAAAAAAAGATTTCAAACATACCAAAGCATTGCAAAATCAAAGAAGGTCCAAATCTTTCTAACACACCTCTCTGTTTTGGTATCTGTCATAATCAGCATCTGGTTAAATCTTTTTCAAAGACCAAACCCTCAATGACATTACAAAAATTTGGTTTTACTACCTTGCAATTTTTTTGTTTTATCTTCCATAGTCTTAAATGATTAAAAGAATAATAAAGATCATATAAGAATATGATGATATATAAAGACCATATAAGAATAATAAAGATCATGCTTAACAAAGAACAACATCGTTAGAGGCTGGAAATGGTAATGGCATAATGAATTGACAATTACATCACCCACCTACTATTTTAAACATTAGGGCACTTTGTTCTGATAACTGTTCCAGTGTGTTCTGGTATTTTGGTACTGGAAAAGGGTTTGACACAGAATCATTTGATGGACATGAAATTTGCAAGAAGCAGAGCATCTGATATTATGAAAAGCTAAAAAAAAAAAATCAGTCCAGGGACACAACCAGTGCTGTGATCTACTCACAGTCAGTGTTCCAGGTATAACAGGTGAAGCCAGACGTTTGTTGATGGGCTGAAAGGTAGCAGCAGGGACTCCAGCAACAGTATTCACTATCACATTCCCACTCACTGTAGCTGAAAATGAGCCACGATTAAATATGAGATTCTAAAAATGAAGACCCAAATCTCCAATCATTTCCAATCCCAATGACAAAGGCTCCTTACCAGTCTGTATACTCGTCCCAGTCACTGCTGTTTTGATGGTGCCTGCCTACGTAGAAGACAATTAAGGCAACAGTTCAGACAAACAATAAAAGAAAACTGAATGTAGCTCTTACTCTACTGTGCTGTTTAACACAAATCCAGAGGTGACAAAGTAAGAAAAAATGCAGTCAAATGGACAGGTATTTCTGCACTTGTTCGTTCATTTTGCAGATCAACCACAACTGGTGTATTCACATTATTCTGCCACACTAAGAAGCAACTGGGGACCAGTCAAATGTTCAGTCAGTTCTGACACTCTCGTTGGCAGAAGAAGGGAGCAATACACTGCTCTGGTGTGCCACAAACCTTCAGTCACACATGAACATCACTTTGCAGCAGACAGACACAAATACCTGTGGGTCAGAACCCATTCTCTGTCTCTTTCTCAAACAGCTGCAGCATTCTTGCTCTTCAATAAGCAAAATAAAATCACCACTGCCTCCACACATTAGTATGCAACTGGATTGCCTCTAAAAACAAAAGCCTCAGACCTGTCATTAGGTTCATTAAATCAAACTCTAGATTTAGGGAAGCCATGAAAAGTTTGCACAGATTTCCAGTAAAACAACCAGGGTAGATCCTGTAGGATGCAACATTCCACTTGCCTTGCAAAGGTTAATAAAGCTTTGGGTTTTAAGCTACTTTAACAGAGCAGCTCTTAGAGCTACTTTCTCTTTATTGCCCAAGCTCTCTGTATAAACACTGCTCACTGACTGAACAAATTTATTTGCTCAGGCTTTGATTAAACTAAATTCAAGTCTATACTGGAAGAGGCAAAAAATCTTTGCAAAAGATGTGGTGTTTTTCCACCTCAGCATGCTAAGAAATATTTTTATAATGGTACAAACACCATTTTAATAAATGAGCAAAAAAAGAAAACATCCAGCATACACAGGAAAAAAAACCCCAGAAAGACAGAAATAGCTTTTCTCTCACTATACTGACCTAAAATTCTCACTTTCCAGAGAAAATAAAACACACAAATACAGTACACACAAATATGGTACATACAGAAGAACTGAAGTGACTACATCAGAGGCACCAAGCCCTCCCTTTCTTACCAATACTGCAGTGTTGGCCACAGTAGTTACTGCAGTCTGCACTACTGCCTGTGGCTGCTGAACTACCTGTGCCTGAGCCTGGGGCTGAGGCTGGGCTTGTGCTTGCTGTACAGCTGGTTGCTGAGCTTGCTGCTGGCCAGCTTGCTGCTGCTGAGGCTGTGCACCTGTCTGCTGCTGTGCCCTCTGCTGTTCAGCCAAAGCCTAGGAAATCAAAGTGTGAGCTTCATAGTCTTCAAAACAGCACATGTAACAATCAGGAGGTTACTTTTTACAAAACAAAACACAACAACAAACAAAACCCTTTTAATTCTAAGCAGGTGTTAAATATGTGCCTGCAGAGACGGCACAGAAGTCTCTCTTCACTGTAGCACTCCAAGTTACATGACCTAGCTGGATTCCAACTATCAGCTATACTCATGGCTGTATCTTAGAGCATAGCAGAAGCAATTTACAATCAACAAGCAAGGACAAGTATCACTTTCTGAATAATACAAGAAAGGTGGCCAGCTGAGATGCAGACCATACCTTTTTCTCTTTTGCAATACGTTCTGCTCGGAGAGATGCAACTTGAATTGGAGGAAGTGGCTTATCATAGTTGATTCCACTAGAAATATTTACAAGACAAAGCACACAATTGTTAAAAAACAAATAACTGAAAGTTAAAACAGGAAAAAAGCACTTTTATGCAATTCATAACTCATTTAAAACAGTGTGCCCACCTTTCTGCAAGCACTGATGCATGCTTTGGATTCTTCTGGAAAGGATTCATGCCAAGTCTGAAATTGAGCAAAACTGTATTACTGGAGACAAAAAAAAAACTTAAAAAAAATACTTAATTTCACATGGTTTAGCAGATGACACTGTGATTTTGGTGAAGTTTTCATGATATTCCCACCAATACTGGAGCCTACACACAGACAGATATTTTAATAAAACCTCATAGTAAATATGAAATCAATGCAGAAAAAGTTACTGTCAAAATATGCATGGAAAACATCATACTACTAAGCAGCATAAACATCAAAATGTTTACAATTCAGGCAAATGGAACATGTGGATTATAAAGTAGATTAAAAAAACAACTGAGTGCACACCAAACTCATGCCGTAAATTAAAGGTAATCCAAACAAAAGAAATATGAAGGTGTTCCAGTTACACAAGGCCAGGACACCAGGAGAATGATTAAGAACAGAGGAACAGACCAGAAGTTTCCAACAATGTAAAGTTACTCCCAGTTGGGAGTGCAATTCAGAAGAGTTTGCAGCAGATCTGTGCTAAGAGGGAGATCAAATGATCCCAGTTCAACTTACAGAGGTTTGATGGGTGGGCTTCTTTTCCCTGCAATCATTTTCATCATCTCAAAATGATTAGTATAGAGTTGTGTGTGGGTGGCACCCTCATCTTGAGCATAGATCTGATTGGTACGAAGTGGGCGACTGTTTTTAGTCTAAAAAATGAAAACAAACCAACTTTCAATTTCAGTTTCACACTCCCAGGGCATTCTGTCTATGTATAAACACATGGTGAGCTGGTAGATTATTTTAAAATGTACTCCAACATATCTATCACAGATTGGTTTCTGCCTCGTGCCACTGATAACTTACTGTTACACAAAACTCTATGGGAAATATACAAAGAAAGAGCAAAATAAGGAGCAGTTCTCACGGTCACACTGGCATCAGCACTTGGGGAGGGGACATACAAAATGGCAATCTCTAACTTGAAAAAGAATCTTTGCTTTAGTTCAGATTTTGCGAGTTTAATTCAGTACCCAAACCAAGAGCCCATTAGTTTAGGTTATGCACAGCGCACACAGAGTATCAGAAAACCATCACTGCACTGCTCTCCCAGCAAAGCTATGTTAACATCCAACACATCATGCCAGCTAATGTTTGGCTTCTCCTAAGCAGAAACTGCCAGTCAGGGACAAACCTGCTTTTTAGTCAGAGAATGGGACTAGAGTCAGAAGTTCTAGATTCTGTCACTAAATTGCCGCATGGTTTGGAAGAAGTTCTTTATAATCATGAAATTTGTTTTGGTTTCTGCAGTGCACTCTTAGCCTCATTTACTAAAAGGTGCTTCAAGCATTAAATTCACTATGTGTTTGTAATCCACTCAAGCCCTAGTATGAAGTACACTCCTACAGCTCTTAAGTACAATCATTACAGTCCAGGTAAGTTACGTGGTGGTTGTTAGGTGGAAAAATATCCACTACAGTTTAAATGAAGTCACAAACTTATTGCATGATTTAAGATTTATCTATCAAATCCAAAAGCTGAAGTCTGGTGTCAATCCACTGTACCAGTAAAGAAAGGAAAAATAAATTTGGAATTTTAATTGATGTCTCAGAATTCAAGTAACACTCAACATGGATCTCATATGAATTATCTGCCCACCTCCATTGCTGCTAAATACCACAGTGTCTAGATTTGATTTTGAAAGAATACCAATGCACACCTTATAAATACTTTTTGTCTTCTTTTTAGGATTAGCTTCGTACATTAGCTGTAAAATAAGAAGGAAAGTTAGATGATCTTTTGTGGAAGATTTTGTTCAGCTGCTTTTTCTTTTCAAAGAAATCACATAAAATAAGTGGAAATCCTGATGAGGATAATTTTTATATTCTTTTAAAAGTTATTTATTTACACTGTTGAAACATTTTAACAAAAAGCAAGTGTTTACGGAGATAAGGAAAAAAAACTCTACAAACTTAAGGTAAAAACAAGACGCATCCCTCTGTGTGAACTCACCTTTCCCTCTTCCCTGGGGATTATGACATTTTCGTATCTGTTGCGGCACTGCTTTGGTGAGCGATAGACTCTGCTGCACGAGTTAACAACATCACTAACAAGGTCCCAATTGGGAGTGTGTGCTGGTGATACAACAGCAAGATTTAAAGGAAGCTCCAGAAGCTGCTTCACTGCCTGCAAGAGACAAAAGTACAAAATGTTCAGGTGACAAGTAATTCCTGTCTTCCAAACCTACCCCCATCTGCTTGTGTCTGCACACTCAGTGACACAGCTTAGGGCTCAGGTGATGGGTTCACCTACACTGACAGAGAATAAAGAAAGCACAAAATGCAATTATGCAGATTGACATGTAAGAGAACACTTGGAGATTGGTGTAAGAGGAACAGGGCTGCCATTGATGACTGTTCTCAAAGTTGGGGAGAGCATCCAGCATCCAACGTCCGGCCAGTAGAACTAATGTAGAACATAGGAACAGGACCTTATCATACATTCTGCAGTTTAACCTTTCATTCATCCTGAGGAACACAAATGATAAGCAATCTGTTCTGAGTTATGTCAGCATAATGTCAACTAACCATTAAGAATTAGAAATGACCTTAAAGAGATAAAGTGCAGAAAGAGCCATTTCTGAAGTTAGAAGCAAAAATACAATAAACGATAATAGCAGAAATAGGAAAAACAAAGTGCAGGTGTCCTCTGACCTGCAGGAGTGCCCAATCTTCACTGATCAACCACTCTGGATTATCTTGTCCAGCCTCAGCAGCTGGTTTGACAAGAGTTGGCAAAGGCTTTGCAAACTGTGTTTGTTGTTTCAACAAGATGTTTTTCTTTTGCTCTTTGCCCTCTCGGCGCATTTTCAACATTCCTGGAGTCGCTCGATCAAAAAGTGAACGAGGTGGAATTACTGTCTCTCCATGACGTTGCTTTTTCTTCCTGCCTGTAGCTAAGATAAACAATAAATTTCTTGGGTAAGTAGTTACTACCATTTTTTTATTTCTTTGCTAATTAGAACCTCAAAATGCTCCCACACGTGTAGAAGTATTCCCCATAGCTGCTTAAAAGTGTCAGTAACTGCACAGAACCTGGCACACAGCAAAATCAGCCTCATCCTAACTCACATAAGTAGAATGTCTGTTTCCTAAAACTGTTCTTTTACAAACACTTATGTGTCTAAACAGAAAGACACACTGCAAGAACTGGGGCTTCCAGTGATTCTGCTGCTTAGAGCCCACGGTGAGACAAACCTGCATTTTATCTTTAATGGACCAAGTATGTAGCAGGTATGATAATCTCCTTGTTTTTTTTAAGTTTCAGCAATAAATCTCAGAACTTTTGAACAGACACTTACCAGATGGATCTGTTTTGTGTCGTTTACGTTCCTTCCTGACATACACTGGAGGCAGCTTTGCTTCTGGAATGGGGGTAGTATCATACATCAGGCACATAACAGAATCAATGTAGATATCATTGTCATCCTGAGGTGGAGTGGGAGGAGTCCAAAGCTGCACAGAACAAAATTTCCAATTACTGCAATAAAGATTCTCCACTCATCTTTCTGTTTCAGAAAGTAAAAAGCCTGTTTGGGCTGCCTGGTGTTACATGTACTTACTGGCATTATTTCAGTTTGTCCATCTGGACCTTCATAGACAAATTCCTGCACCACAAAGAGAGAATACAATTCAAATGACCCAACTGAACCATGAAGGAAAAGGTATGCTCAGAATGACTGTTAAGAAATACATTATTAAGAAAAACAAGACTAATGAGGAATTACTTTGTTGTATGCATCCTCCCGAGTGTAGGTCAGAAGTTCCTCTTCATCCTCCCAAAGCATTTTTTGCTCTTTTTCCTTTAACTCCTTCATATGCTGGACTTCCCACACCTTCTTTGCAGTTTTCAATTCCATCTAGATGAAAGTTAGACTCCTTATAAACTTTACATAGTAGCAGACTCTGGATTAAAAGGTAATTGATTTGTATTTTCATGGACAAACTCCCTGAACTTTGACATTTGCACACACAGAAATGTTATAGCAATTTCTTAACAGATACTTTTACAATCTTCTAGAAGAGAGTTTTTGGTCTGTGCTGAGGGTGCTCAAAAAAGCAAACTAAGTATTTCAGTTAACCAGTCAAGACAACCAAAACACATCTCCTTTAGCCAAATAAACAGGCTCATTGAAATTAATGAACTTTTTTCCCCTGCTACCAATGAAATACAACAAACATTTTCTGAGCTGTGCTGAAGAGTACCATTCCCATTTTAAAAAAAAGAAATTAAGTACTGATACCTGCTTAAACCAGGAGAACCCTAAAATAATAAGCTCTCTGTAAGCCATTCTGGTATTCATAAAGTAAAGCAATAGAAGATCACAGAAGTTCCTACAATATATTCCGTGTCACTGGAGAAACTCCCACTTCACATTGGAAATACAACCCTGCTTGTACATACTGTGACAGAAAAACAGGGAAAAGAAGTATTTTTTGGTTTACCTCATTCAACCGTGGCTCATTCTCATCAACTGAAACGTGGAAGAGCTCTAAATAATTCAAAGCATATTTCTCAATTGGAGTCAGCTAAGAGAATGTATTGAGAGGAAAAAAAAATTAGAACTCAGGATAATGAAATGGATAATAAAAGAAATATTAATCAAAGGAGAATATATCAAAGCTCTGCTTAAATCTAATCTCCCTCTCTGATGGCTTCACATTTAAGTCAGATTTCCCATCCATTTAATGGGAGTATTAGTCCCCTAGACATCAGAGTTCCTTCAAGGCCAGACTGCAGAGATTGAAGTATTTGAACTAGCATTACTTTTTAACCACATATTCATGGGAAGTACCTGATCCACAACAGCAACCAACTCCTGCAGCTGTGAGGGCTCTTCAATATATTTTGTCTCGCAGAGCTCCGAGATTAAAGGTTCAATGCTTGACTCAGATCCTCTTTCTTGTACACAATCATTTAAGTCCTCATCTTCTTGTTCAATACTGTTGAGAGCCTTTCAGAAAGACATATTTAAAAAATAATGAAGATTTCAAAAATAGTCTAAGAAACCCCATAAGGAATTCAGTGAAAGACAACACAAATTTCTGGAATAAGTGTCTGCTGAGGAAAGAGAAACAGTCCCCAGAAAGCATGCAGCTCAGCTGTGGGTTTTGAAAGTTTTGTTAGAAGGAAAATGACAAAATGCAAAATTACCATAAAAAGGTATTGATAGAATTTACCCAAATGAAAAAAGATAAGGCAGCTGTTTAAATATTAATGTTGCACAGCTGTGTTTTTAATGTATGTGTTAATAATTACCTCTATGAATGGTCTTGCAACTTTAGGTGAAATATTTTCTGCTGGAGATGGCTCTTGAGAAAGTACCACAAATTCTTCTGCTTTCACTCTAAATCCAGAATCCTCCATAGGAGAATGAACCTCAAATAATTCCTGAATCGTTTGCTAGGCAAGTAGAAGAAAAAAAGAAAGAGAAGTACATTCAGCTTTCAGGACCATTTTATTTTTTATTTTTTATTTAACTTTGAATTAGCTCAGGTTCAAGTGATCTTATAAGGATGGACTAAAGAAAAAATTAGACATCTGTCTAAATTTCTGAAAAGCTGTCCTTCCTCCTGTAGGACTACAGAGCAGAATGAAGTGTTAACAGTTCATTTATAGGAAAATCAGAAATACACACACTGTCTCATCCTGCACTACTATAATGGGAATGCCCAAAGGGTACCAGCTTCATCAGTACAGGCACTGCCTTCTGCACTTTCAGAGGAGCAAAGGAGAGCCCATCATTCTAAATACTTAAACATTATATTACACATTTTTAAAGTTGTTGAAATGTTCATCCTTACAAGCTCTGTTGAATTTTGCAATGGGGTGTAAGAAACCAGAATATATTAAGTCACATGGGTGGTACCTGTGGATCACTGTGGCAGTAACAGAACAAAAGCAGACAGACTGTTTAAGAGGCTGTGGCACTACAGTCAAGCAATCATGAAATCTCATCTGCTTTCCTATCAATTCTAGCCCAAAGAGATTTCTACTAAACTGTTACTAAACACTCCAGCACAGATGCTGGAATTTATTAAATACTGAAACAGTGTATTGAACATTAACTTACCTGTGTTAAAAAGGCCATTGAATAGTCATTTCCCTGAGCAGCTACTTCTCTGATCAAGTCCTTTGTGCCATTTTTCAAAAGCTTTTCTTCTACAGAATTACCACTGACAAGCCTAAAAAAACAATGGAAAAAAACCAAAAAAACCCAGAAATATAAGTAATTTCCAAGACAGCTTTTAGATACAAAAAGGAAATTGCCCTTAGGCAGTAACACTGAACTTTTCAAACATGGTGTTCTCTTGGTTTTGGGGGCTGTATTTTTAGTTGTGGTAAAGGCCCAGACAAAACACATACCACCTCCTCTACTTCAAAGCTTTCTTTTAACAGTGTAATTTAAAAAAAAAATAATAAAACCCACCTCACTTTAAAAATTCCATGTAAACTAACAGATAAAAAGCATGCAGGTTTGATTCACTAATTATGTTTGGTGTTAAAAAAGATGGTAGCCTGTTGTCTTTTTTATTGAGATGAGATGAAATTTTCAGTGCTCTTTCCACTTCATTGCAGCTCAGAGCAGCACTATCTGAATTAACCTTACACTGAGTCATGCTAAAGAGCAGTCACTGATCTGCAACCATTACCTGTATATATGGATATCTTTACACCTCCCAATTCTGTCACACCACTCCTGAGCTTTTGCATCCATCACTGGGTTTAGATCATTGTCATAGAATACAACAGTGTCTGCCTCAACAAGGTTGACTCCAGTGGAACGACTGTGAGAGGAAAGGATGGCACAGAAAATGCGCTTGTCTCTGTTGAAGATTTTCATCAGTTCCTAAAACAAATGGAATAAAAAGAAACAGATGGAATAAAAACAAGGAGTAAATGAAACACACACACACACACCAAAAGAAAATGCCATAACAAATTCACTGTAGCATAATAAAACCCAGACAAAAATAAGTGTTTCAAAGTGAATCAGAAACGATGTGTGTTTCCTTCCTCTGCTGTACAAAATCCTGAGCAGCACACACTGCTCTAGGACAAACTTACCTGTCGTTGTTCATGGTTAGCATATTCATCAATCCTCACAAAAGTAAGGAAATGGAAATTCAGGAATAATTCTAGGATGTCCAACATCAGAATCATCTGTGACAGAATCAGCACACGGCGCCCTTCAGATTTCAACTTTTGAAGCAAGATAGCAAGAGCTTCTAATTTTCCTGTATTTCAAACAAGAAAAAAAAACATGGTTTTATGCAGATATCCCATACTTGTGAAACAAAAATCACTGAAACAGCACTGAACATCCTTCTCTACCTGAGTCATACTGCACCAGCCGGAGGTCAGGGAACTGTAGCAGGTGAGGAGTTGTCATTCGTTGTAAATGATGCAAGTCTGGAGCTGCCTGCTGCTTAAGACTGTGCTTAAGAAGTTTCAGTCTGTGACTGTACAAAGGGGGGGGATTTGCTACATACAAACATGGGGGAGCAGCAACTGCAGCTGGCAATATGTAGAGCGCCCTGCAAAAAGCACCAAAACGTGGAAGTGTTAGTTTAAAATGTTACATACACAATTATCATCCACAGCAATAACTTTCAGCCTGTCAGCAATGTAGCTCTACACTATTACCTAGCCACTTCCCTAAAGTAACTTCGCAAGTGCTGCAAACATTCCAAGTGTTAATATTCTTATCTCACTGGATTTGTTTTGTTTTGCCTGCTTTGATAATAGCTTCTGTGAAGGTGTCTGAACTGTATTCAGTCACTGGAACTGAAAATACAAGAAACATCATACTGAACTTACTGAAAGCAATTAAATAAAAATTTCAGAACCAACTGCATTTCTTTTTTCAAGAAAACTGCAGCTATTGCTCTGCATGCAGTCCACTCAATGTCACCTTTAGCTAAACTAGCATCTGCCTGTATCTGTTTCTGTTGGTTGGCTCCAAGAGGTACCTACTCAGAAGTAAATCCAAAGCATAAGAATGCAAGCTGAAGCATGGTCAGCTGAATTTGGACTTGAAATTAGGAATGAGGCACTGAAAATTCTTATTATAAAGATCCTAAAAGAAACAGAGGTGACTGTTATTTTTATGTTTGTACTGCATCGTTTACTGCTACATAAATCAGTTTAAACCAAAACAGCTTGTGAACAGAAACAAGGTTTTAAAGCTTTTTTGGAAAGGAGTGTTTAAGAAATGGCTAAATGTGGTAAAGGCTTAAAAGGCAGAGTCACACATTACCTGTCAACAACATCCTTAAGAGATTCTTGCTGCTGAACCAAAGCCAGGATCATTTCTTGTAATGGGTTACTTGGGCCTCCGGAGGCACTTGAAGAAAGGCAACAGTTCACAAAGCCAGCCCACCTCCAGCTGTTGTCTTCACTGGAAGGCAGCTGAGAGGGTTTTCTTCCACCAGTCAAAGAGCAAACACTCAGCAAGTCTCTGCCATACATCGGGGCCCGGGAACAACGACGCTCATTGCCAGAAAATATTCTGTCCAGCCGCTCCTTCAGCAGACGGTTCTTTTCTTCATAAGTCTCCTTTCCCAAGAAAAGTTGGAAAAAAAAAGCCAAAACAAAAAACATTTACAGCTCAGTCACTGAGGAATTTGAGTTTCTTCAGAATGAAGATATCAGGATCAGAGTACTGTGTGTTTTATGGCACCAGCATCCTAGATATAGCAGCTACTTAAACCTATTAAAACAGGTGAACATTTCAGACAAAATTTTAAGATTATACCTAAATCCAATTTATATTAAAGAGTCAATTTTATCTTAGTTTAGCATCTCCTTGGTTTTTTAAAAATGTGTTTTCATAGTTTTACAAAATTAATCATTTATATTTGGGACATTTCAATTAATACACTAATATTATTAACTTGCAGAGTTGAACTTGATCTCTTTCTCTGCTTTAGTGGTTGCTTGGGTATGTTTTCTAAAAACTTAAGATTAAAAATTTTTAAGAACTGGCCCAATTGCCTTTGTGTTCAAAACACACAGAAAATCTTCAGATTGCTTTATTCATAGATTACTTATTTGTGATATATTACAGTTATAAGAACCTGCCTGCTACCACAGCACAAGAAATGTGCTAGCTGCTGTTATATACCAGTTTATTTTGAACTACGGGTTAGAGATGAAAATGCATTGCATCTGCAACCTGAAAAACTGACAGAAGTTGTTTGTTTTTACCTCCTCTGTAGTCATCAATATTTCTAATTGATTTCAGCTTTGTAAATTATAGTTTCCAGTTAGTACACAGATTTGTATCAATCCTGAAAAGATGTCTTCCCATAAGAAAATAAAGTACCTGAGATTGTCCATGTGCAGGTGCTGGTTTTAATGCTGCTCCCATCTCACCAGATGACAAATTTGTAACTGCAGTTCTACCTGGAATACAAACTGAGGATAAACTTTATGTTTATATCTTCATTTTTCTGGAAGATTGGTTTCACTTACTATTTTCAACAAGTAAGATTCAATATTTTCAATATGTTCACCTTCCCTCAAAGATGAACAGCAAAAATAACAATGTTTTCTTTTAGCAACTAGAAACGATACTTCAGTTGTTATTGCTTTTAACAGTTTTTTCATCATGAGAGAGGCAAGATGCCTGAGTTTTTGTAGAAATCTTACATCCATTTTCATTCTGAACTCTGGCCATATTAGGGTACCTGTAATGCAATCTGAGCTGGAGGATAAAAGATTTGAGCCACAGATCTTCTGAACTACAACAGAAATCCTTTACCTCTGAACTGAGAGGCTGTTGAAGCTTCCTCTCCCTTTATATGATGAGATGTTTATGCTTTAAAGTCAAAATATGAACTTCAAATGCTTATTAATGTATCAAAAAGGAGCAGTAAACAGTCTGATTTAGGAGAATGGTTTATATCCAGAGAAAACTGCAGCAGATGGCCATTTCCAGGAAACAAACTCCTAGCATTGCATTTATCATGATATAACAATCTGCTGTTTTGTTATAAATTCTCTGTTGGTTTTGGATCAACATCTTGACTGTGTTTTTAGTCAAAAAACAAATCACATTTGTACCAAAAACTAGAGGGAAAAGGAAAACAGCAAAGAAAAATAGATAAAAGCAAAATAAATGTGGAAAAACTGAGAAAATTGCTTGACATTCTCTGTCAGTATAAAAAGTAACCACCCTGATCTTTCTTTGGAAAAAGTAATGCAGTATTTTAAACTCACTTCTTCCCACAAAAATCAGACCTGACACAACTGGTAAAAGAATGCTATATATTTAGTACAGTTTACAGCTCTCCAAAATTTACACTAAAATATAATCTGAAACTTCATTACATGTCACACATAAATCAGAAGGATTTGTCTCATAATTCACCCACTTCTGGACTCATCTTTCAGAATTATGATTTATAGCAATTTGGAATTACATTCATACATGATTTTAGCCATGGATTTTAGCTTAGTAGAGACATTTGCTCTGGCAAAAAAACCAACCTTGCTGTGTCACTGCTGAGGAAGTTGGGACACCTGCTTGATGCTGGTTTCCTAAAGCATTAAGAGCGTTCTGAACATTTCCTGCTTGGGAAACTGTCTGCATGACAACTGGACCCTGAGGTCTCAAGTACTGCTGACCAGGTGCTGAAACAATCTGAAGAACACTTCCTGCAATTGAGGATTTTTTAAAAATTAGTCTGGATAGAGTGGAAAATAATAAATAGTGTTCTCTAGCAAAAGATCTCACTGTTACAAACTGATTATTACCATTGCAAACTATGTCTTATTTTCCCAGACAAGTTCATCACCCAAATCTGATTTAAAGTTCCATAAAAGCTAAGAGAAGGAAACCACTTAAGCCTTTATAGTTAAAAGAGGAGATCCATGTTGTTGGTATATCATTCTAAACCTACATATTTTATATGGAATTTGGAAGAAAACCAATCAACAAAAAAATCTGCACAAAGCCTTTACACTATTTTGTTGGCCACAGAGAATTAAGATACCCAGGTTCTCTTGAATTTGGCAACACATATACAATCAGCAAGGGAAATTTAAGGGCAAAAAGATATTGCTGCCTTCTGGTCAGGATAGATATTAGGTCAAAATTCAGTTGCACACCAATCTTTAAGTATTATTTCAACCATTTAAGATCCTCAGTTTTGTCTGTTTCTGCTCATCATGGAGTTTACATGAAATAATGCCTCACTTTACTTTAGCTGTATTGCCTACATAAGAAAATAAATTAAATAACAAAATCTTGCAATCTGATACAGAAAACGAAAGTAACTGTATCTTACATTTAATAGGCATTTATTTTTAAAACAGTTACCTTTTATACTTCTCACATAGAGCAGAACAGTGCAAGCAGTGGGGATGGAAAAAATCTCCCTAACATATAGCAACAAGGAATGTGATGCCCATATCAAAAAATGAGCATTCTAAATAAGGGAAACTCCCTGGTTTGAAGCAAGTACCTTGTAGCTGCAAGGGTTGCCCTGCAGTGAGCTGGCGAAGTTGACTGTGTGATAAAGTGAACTTGTTCCCTTGGAACTGCAGTGTTACAGGGGTCTCTGGCTGAGCAATTCTGCCTTGTGCTCCTGCTATAGAAGCCAGCTGGGCTATTTTTACTACCTCACCACCTGTTAAGGAGGGAAAAAGGCATTATAAAAAAGACAAACAAAGTGGGAGGCGGGTTGCTTAATATTCACAATTCTAGGTTTTGGTTAGTAAACTGGTGCGGAAGCGCCCTCCATGCATACTTAGTGCATCAAAAGTGTCATATAAAAGTTAAGCAGGTATTGCTTTCTATATTTGTTGGACAAACTGGAAAAAAGCTGATTGCTTAAAGGATAAGAACATCAACATTTTCGAATGTATCACTTTCGTTAGCAAAAAAGTTAAGAGCTACCTGAAAACTCATGTGACACTTTGTAACAGACGAGTATAGACATTGAAGTGATTTTCACTGCCTTTTCAAGAGCACAAACTAAGGTTTCAATGAGGAGACAAAAAAATTCACGTGGCACTGTAAGCACACACTTGAAATGGCCTAAAATTTGCTGATGAAACATGATCCATGTATTAAGCTATCTGCACTTAGACAAACCAAAAAGCTTTGAAGTGATAAGGACCAAGCTTTTTGTGATTTAAATGCAGAAACGTTAGAGGCATTTAAGCATTAACTTTTATGATATTCAGATAATACTGGCGTGAAAATTTAGCTTTTGTAAAGGCAGTGCATTACCCCAGAGATAAAATTAATACATCAGTGCTCAGTACTCTATACACATGCTAATAGGCAGTGCACATACAACCTTTAAGCAAAGCCTCATCGCTTTTCTCTGCCTAACAGCTGCGACGTTCCTCTCCGTGAGAGGCCTTTAGCAGATGGATTAGTGTTTAATACGAAAGGAATAATTAGGATAGAGCTAAAACATTTGGTCTGAAGGAAGTCTTGCCAGCAGAAGAAACATGCAGAAACAGGAGATTAAGTTGACACCACTAATGTATGTCCACAGCAATTCTATTGTTTCTTATCCAATTTTCGATTTTCCTTGGTCATAAGCAACGTACTGAGCAAGGCTAATCAGAAGAGTGAAAAAAAAACAACGATTCTGTACACATTTTAGGGTGCCTAGTAACTTAACCTCGTTGTAGTACAAAGGTGGGAGAAACCTTGAAAGGGGAGGCCACTTACTAGGCAACCGTGCCTGGGCCTGAGAGGTCAGTACCAGCCTCTGAGGCAGCACACTCTGTTGGATGGTGTGCGAGGGGGCCTGCGGCGGGGCCTGGCCCCGCGGTTTCACAGGGTTGGCTGTGCTAGTTGCTGTGGTGAAGGTCGCTGCGGGCTGGTGTCTTGGAGCACTGGTGGAGGAAGCCTGAGTTGTCTGAAACTGTGCTGCTGCAGCTGCAATCAATAAGGGTTGTTTGTGCAAGCTGTTAGAGGTTTTAGCTCCACTCTTTTAAACAACCTGCATTAAAAAGAAACCTTCCAACAGGATATTAAAATGGCTACAGGAATGGCTCGTCCTTACAGACTGGGATTGCTATCCACACCTTTTACTCCATCCTCTTTTTACAACATTAAGTATTTGGAAAGCATTGTCTAAAGGTTAAATAAATACACAAAAGCACTGTAATTTCCCATATCTGACAAGACATTACACATGATCAGAGTTTAAATACCAACTGTGCCATATTTACTCCATATGCTAAAAGGTTACACAAAGCTTAGTTTTGCAATATACGGGCAGATCAGTGCTGCAGAAACTAGTGGGGAAATTTACTGGCAATTAGTCTGTTGGTATTTTTAAGCCATTAGTATTCTAGATCATTGAGCTAGAGGGAAAAGGAGTTCTATTAACACACTAACTTGTATCATCTGTGCAGAGGTTCCTGGTAACCAACCTAGCACCAATTCTCATACCTTGATTTGAAGACACTGTAGCTATGGGGGATCTTCCTCGTACTTGTCCCTGTTGAGTGACTGTTGCAGTGGTCACTGTACGTTGTACTTGGGTGCTTGGGAAAACTACAGTCCTGCCCTCAGGTTTCTGACCATACTGAACAGGCTGAAACAACCTGAAAAGAATACGGAAAGTCAAAATCTATAGGAAGATCACAGTTTGGCCTTCAGAAATAAACTTGGTCGTTCAAGGAAAGCACAAACTGATCACATCAGAATCTAATCTCTTCCGTGCAGATGGCTGAAGCTGTCAAGACTCATCACTCCTGCAAATTTCACATATGGATGTTCTATAAAGTCATATAGCTAAGTACAAGGAAGTGGAAAACTTTCACTGCCATGCATCCAATTTAATGCAGGATGCATTAAAATTACAGCAAACAGCTTAAACAGTTTAGATCAATGTCTGGAAAAAGAATGGGACTCTTGTATCATTTCCAGAGAGACATCAAGATGCTGGCAGGTCATCAGGCAGCTCCTTTGCATCAGAAAAACAGTTCCACATTCCTCAGAGATCAATATTTTCCTAGTAGAGAAATACTCTTAAAAATTTACTTTTACAGAACTTCATATGCCTCTTATAACACTGCCAATACAGCTAACCCTGTGTTCTAAACCAGCTCAGTCTTAAAGAATTATTTCCACACCAATTTTGCAAAACAATGCTCCTTCACCATAAAAAGTACCTAAGAATAAAATTAATCTGCTGGTGAAGTAAAAATTATGGGAAATTCATTAACAAATTTCAAATGGAACTGTATGCTTCAAATATTATTAAAATAAAATCCCAGGGGTTAACAAGAATGCAACAGAGAAACAAAATGCAAAGTGAGATTTTTAGAGGATTATATTGCTAGAGAAGCAGACAGAACTCTGTAAATACAGCAACAAAGACTACATTTTCCTCCTGCAATCCTAGCTTGAAAACAGGGAGGTTGTACACACCTGCTTGGTTTGAGCTTCACTGGGTTGGGCCTAGCTGGTGGTGGAGGGGAGCTGTAGATTTCTTCAATTAACTTCCTAGTGACCTTTTGTCTTGGCAACACCTGTGCTTCATAATGAGTCATTTTGTTTTCCAGTCCAATGAGATCAAAAAGAGACAGGTCTGATTCCTAGGAACATGGTAAAATAAAGTTTATTTTATGTGACAAATGAAACAGTTAAGTCCTCTCTGTGTTACATGCTGAATTCACTTTCTGTTTTACTTTTTAACTTAAAATGAATGCTGTTTTAATTTTTAAAAGTAAACTATTAATTATTAGCAAAAACTATATAGAAATCTTGGAAATATATCTTAGGCTGACAGCACCATTTTAACCATCAGCATTGGTAGCAAAATAATTTAAGTCACTTGCCAATTATGGAAACAAAAGCAAGTCACATTTACCAATATTCCATAATTTCCAAAGAATTAATAGGGACCTTAGGTGTTCACTACTGAGCTCAAATGCTAAAAGGCATTGTAGGAGTACAAAAACATGAGAGACCAACCAAAAAGATACTCATCTGCTCCATTACTCATACTTCTAATGCTGTTAGAAGTTGTTAGACTGTTCTGTGTCAGAATATTCCTGCAAACATGAGCATGATAAAAGCAAAGCTTCTCTTTGAGCAGGTTCATGAAAAATTACCAATTACAAATACTTGAAAAACACAAACTACTATTACAATAAACAGGTGGAGCAAGTATACACTTGGCAGGCATGCTTATGAACTACTGAATTCGGGTAAACTTATGATGTATAAGAAAACAGATTAAATACTGAATTTCTAAAAGGCCAATAAGAGAGAAAAAACCAAAAAAGTCTTCACTTTTCTACTCACCTTCCAAATATCCCTCTCTAGGGCACTCAGCACCAGAGATGCAGTTCTGTACTCCAGTGTTTCTGAAACGTAGGAGGTGCTGGAAAGCCTGGGATTTATCAGATCAGGGTGATTGCAAATCCTTTGCAGCTGCATCAGGACGTGCAGGACACTGATGAAGTGACCACTTTTGAGAGCTTCCTGGGTTCTACCAAACAATTTAAAGAGAAATACATTAAGTGTAGCTTTTATGGAGATGTTCCTTAAATCTGCAAGGTGAAAATGTGCAATGTGGCATGTTATGCAAAAGTCTTTAAAAAAACTTAAGATTTTACCTAGGTCTTCCTAGTACATTTTAAGTAGCACTGTACCCAGTGTAAATCTGGAAAAATGAAACATAAGGACCAGTGCTGTCTTGCAGTCAACCTCACATGCTCCCTGTCCTCCACCTGCTTTAGTTCTGTTTCATCCCTGAACCTTTCAATAACCCGTTGATATCACAGATATCTTGTACCTTCCCTGGCCCTGCTTCTCACACCACACTTTAAAAAAGGAAGAACCACTCATTACAAACAAATCTTTAAAAAAAATAGCAAGGCTGCTTTAGCTTTTAGGTTCCACAGGTAATGTATGTTTTCCATTAACCATTACTTGCCTGCAATTTTAGTTTACAATGTAATCACATCCTATTCACTCATCATAATGGAGATAGCAGAATAAAACTAAAACACTTTCAACAATCGTGTATCATCTTGCTTAAGCACAAAAAAACCCAGTTTTTTATTTCCTGTTTCAACTCCTTACCCTGGTTGTAAAATAACATCTTCATACATAGCTTTTTGTCGATTGGAAAGACGACACTTCAGCACATGTTCATATTTCTTTGTGAGTTGCTTCTCAACATCTCTCTTTGATCTCCGCAAAATAAACGGCTGAATCATCTGAAACATTTCATAATTGAGGGTTAAAAAAAGAAAAAAATCCCAATTCAAAGACAGTTTTACAACAGGAAGTTAAACCGACTCGCTACTTAACACATTGGATGTGCTAAAATTCACATGCCACGTGTAAACATGTTTTTATGCAGATGGTTGTATAGGCAGTAATGTGCTCCAAAATCTAAGCCTTCCATTATTTTTTATAATAAATCTCCACTCTATTTTGGTAGCAGAAACCCCTACTTTCAGCAGGACTTTCTGTCTGAACTGAACAAAATGTTAAAAAGCTGAACCACATTTTTTCAATTCTTTTTTTTTCCCCAACAACTTAACAACTCCAGTACGACAGATGAGAAAAAAATTACAACGTACTCTGTGTAACCTGATGACCAGTTTATGACAATAATCCTGGTTCTCCTCATTAGCTGCTTTTACTGGAAAATCTAGATAAGGTCTGGAAATTCCCGGAATCAGAAAATGTACCATGGTCCACAACTCCATCAATGTGTTATGCAAAGGAGTGTCTATCAGAAGCAAACGATGCTGGCTGTGAATAACAAAAGATTTTTAAGCAATATAGCATTTAACTAGATTCATTATGAGAAAGACACCAATAATCAGACACTGTTTCCTGTAGCTTTAGCTTTGTCAGATACATAAAAGTTAAGTAATGCTAATAAAATTAAACCTAGAATAAATTATTTTTTTCATCTTCAGTATATCACCAAACTAGCTTCCTCACTGCAGAGTATCAGAGCACAGAAGGGGATCTGTTTGGGAGCACAAAGTATCAGCAAAGAATAATTACAGTGCTATGAAAGGCAACAAAAAGATCCTGAGCATGTCTCCAAATCCTGATTGTTTTAACTACAGACACCTCTGTATGTAGTTGCACAGGAACCTGGCCAAACCACAGAGGATTTTTCACTAGTTTTCTGTTAAGAAGAGAACTGTATGAGATGAAAAGAGAAAAATCTCACTGCTAGCAGGAAATTAATTCTCAGCTTCATACCTGCGGAGACTGAAAAGTGCCTCCCAGTGTTTCTCAGTCATGTTTTTTATTTGTTGCATCTCATCTACTATTAAATATTTCCATCGCATTTTCATAAATGCTGTGTGGCCTTTGAACAGCTGTTTGTAGGAAGTGATACACACATTGAAGCTGTTGGGTTCTGTCCATTCCTACAGAAAAGGAAAGAGAGGATGAGACAGAAAAGTTAAGGCAGAACTCTCAAGTAACTTAAACTAGCTATTTCTTCACTAAGAACAGGAAGATACTATGACCCAAGGCATTCTGTAAGGCAGTCCTGGTCTTTGAATTATAGTCAGTTCAGAAAGCAGGTTAAGTATTGCACAAATTGTTCAATACTAAGGAGTTCCAAAAATGCCTTTGAAAATCTAGAAACATGAGGTGTGAATCTCTGTGTAAACCAACTTGTAGTGTTAAAACCTTCTCATAACCCATCAGGATGTAAAGAAGATACAGATAAATGCAGGCTAATGGTCTTGTAATCTAAAATGCTAAATACAAACTTGCAAAATACAGTACCTGTCTTTTTGCCCTAAGTTCCCTTTGGCTGCCAAAGTAGAGAAGTATTTTCAACCCTGGGCACCAACGTTTCAATTCCAGCTCCCATTTCAGTATGTTACAGCTCCTTACAACAACAAGGTGAGGGCCCCAGTTACCTGCAGAGGGGGGAACACAGCAGTCAGCAGAAGAAAGAGATCCTTGAGAGTTCATCTGGTTTATATTATCCCCTGATTTCTTAAGTACAGCTTTAAGTGAGATCAACACAATAACAAAGGTATTTTAACTATGGATCTGTTCTTTATTATTTTCAGACTTGAAGTACCTCTTGTGCACCTGGTATCTATTTTTCCCTAAAGTACATCAACTGCTTGAATAAGATATTACCTCCATAACAAAGTTTGCTTTCTTATATTCTTAAACCATCTTCAATTGTAGCAAGACGAATCTTTCTTCAGGGATCGTTGCCTCAAGGTCTAACTCGGTGTCGTGATATAGACTCGTGAGCTGTGCTCTAAGTCTATTGCCCACAAAGTGGAACTAGAAAGATTGGTCTGCCGCTCAATGAGCTACCAGCACACTCTCTTGACTAGCTCAGAAGTGAGCTAGTCAGTGGGTGTGAGCCTCACCTTTTATTGGCCCCCTGGTCTTGCACATGCTCAATAGGGGGCCTGCCCTAATTGGGCACAGGTGGATTTGATACCGGCTCACACCCACTTCTCGGTAATCAGAGGCATCTGATTGCTTTGTTCCACTACACTCAATACAACACACTACTCGTAATATCTCAGAAGATACACAAGACACACTTGTGCAATTTTGTGTACTTACTCCTTGAATTTAACTAACTCTGGATATCTAGCCATTAAGCCATTTGTAGGTCTTTTTTATACTAATAAGCTAAGCTTAAAAGAATTTTGTCACCTAGAAGGTAACAGTAGATTATAATTAAACAGCATACTTGATAGGAAGGCACCCCATATCACATAATCTAAGGAAGTTTTTCTGACATAATCTTACTGGGTGCAGACTGAGGTCTGATACAGTCCAGCAGAAAAAAATGTGATCCTATCCTACAATTCACAAAGATCATGCTGGCCCAGTACCTATCTAAAATTGTTAGGCAAATGAACTTACCTTCGTTACAAGCCAAATGGGCAAAAAAGGCAATAATTTGAACTGTTTTTCCAAGCCCAGCCTCATCTGCCAGAATGCCATTGAGATTCTTCCTGTACAGCTTTGCTAGCCAATCCAGCCCAATCTTTTGATATTCTCTGAGAGGCCCAAACAGCAGTGATGGAGTATTGAATTTCACCTGCAATGTGAATAATTGGATATTTTTTTTCCTGAGGTAAATTCACGAGCATATCATAAAGCATAACCATTCTCTAGTTCAATAACTGGAAAATATTTATTGTCATCTGTTGCTAAAAGCTGTGAAATCCTGAAAAAAAAGCCTTCATTATGTAAAAATAAGCACACACAGGAGCAGAAAACAGGGAGTCTTACCGTTGTGGTTATCCTAGAGCTGCCTTTGGGTAACAGCATTTCTGCTGCAGCAGCAACTTCTGCTATGTCTCTCATATGCTTCTTTGGAGGACTTGATCTGTCTATAGCCTTGTACTGGTCAATGCTAAGAAGGGAGTCTATGAGGACAACTTCTTTCTGAGAGCTTTCCCTATCAGGGATATGGTCTTCCATTTCTGTGAGAGAGAAAAAATACATTGGCATTTAAAGTAAACATAAGTGAACAAGCTGAGATGGCTACAATTCAGACAGGGGTCTAAAAGGAGACAGCTGACTTTTAAAGACAATTCTATGATTTTCAGGCTACTCAAGTTAAAATGAAAATAGCCTAAGCCCAGGATCACACACAGGTTCTGGACATTTGGACTACCCAAACAACAATTAGCTTTTCACCACTTCTAGGAAGGTCCTTTCATACTGCCTAAATTCTATCTCCAAACATATATTCTGTCATCACTTTAGTACATAACAGATGGCAACAGTGCAGTAATAGCTAGATATGTAGTGTGCTGTTTAATTCAGTATGAGAGGATCTTCTATGGCTTGCTGTTGTTCCTGAGAATCTCACATATCTTGACTTTAAGACAGATACACACTACTCTCTTTTTATAATCTGAGAAATGAAGAAAAAAAGTTAAGAAATTCTTCACAGACCATATTCAGAAATACTTAGTAATAACAAGAATTGTCCTGGTTTGGGCCAGGATAAAGGTGGTTTTCTGTTTCTGTACTTTTGCTTTTAGCTAAGTCTCTTGTAAGTAGTTGCACTGCTGAAATTAACAGCAAGTTTCTCAGACAGTGTGTGCTTCTAGGATTGATAACACTTGATGTTTATAGTTACTGCTAGAGACTGGTATGCAGAGCCAAGGACACTGCTCAGCTCTGAGGAAAACATTTTACCCTCCAGAAGGAGTAAAGAGGTCCCACCTGAGCCCTCCTTTGGGGAGGAACAGACAAGATAGATGCCAGAATTGACCAAACAGAGTATTCCATCCCATATACGTCACACTCAGTATAAATTTGAGGCATCACGAGGGCCGAGCCAGATCTTTTCCTGATTTCCTGCTTCCCTTCCTTCACCCGGCATCCTGGAAGGATCCCGTCCATTCGTCTGCCTGTGCTCCTGATCCGTGCCAGCCCATATCTGTGTGTTCCTGCCTCTGGTTCCCGACTGCTGCCGACTCCAGGAGTCCAGCCTGGACTTTCCCAGGGCTGCCCTGCAGCCTCGGTGGTGACGTGAGAGTTATTGGGGGAGAGGGGGGAGGAATGTGGTTTCCATTTTCCTGTATATTTGTATATATTTAGTAATTTTACCTATTTATCATTACTGTTTCATTAAAGTTGTGTAGTTTAGTTTCCAACCCATCAGTCTCTCTCCCTTATTCTCTCTCTTTTCTCTATCAAGGAGAGAGAGATTAATAGAGAGCGTCTGTTATTCGGTTTAATCGCCGGGCCAGTGTTAAACCGTGACAAGAATAAATCTAGTTTTCCTGATGTTCATTCCAAATGCTTTGCAGGAAAAGCACTGCACTTTCCATTCATTCTCGTATATAACACTCTTCTTCACTTAGAGAGTAAAAAACATTTAAAATGTGATTCATTCACTATTTGTTTTCCCCCAGTATAAAATGTCTTTTAACCTCAAGAGCCAATTAACTTATTCTATCTTGTAATTCAGCATACATTCTCCTAAATAAAAAATACTTTACCTTCCTCACTGCTATCCTCTTCACTGTCAGGCTTTGGTTGGGGCCAGTGAAAATTTTCTGCAAAGGCACCTTCATACATCTTAAGTAAATCTTCCAGAGGCAATTCAGCTGAAGATCATTAAAAGGATGTATTTTTTAAAATATCAAAACTTGCAACAATCAATACCATTGTTTTTAATCTCATTACATTCTTCACAGTTGTATAAAGGACAGTTCTTTGAGCAGAAGTTAATTGAAGAGGTAACAACTAGATGGATGACAGCACTATTTATTTAATTTAACTAACTCTCTTAGTATAGAGAACACTTGGACTTCCACCAAGCAGTCTGCTCACCCTGCTTGCATTTTACTACATTACAAACCCACCATAAAGATTGTAGACAACTAGCTGATGAGGTAGGGGCATCAAATTCAGCCAGGTTGTTGAAAGACAATTCAGCACTTCAAAGTTTCCAAACCTGTACCTCAACCCACTAAACAGTATCCCCATGATCCTGTGTCTGAACTCTTGAAGCAGGAATGTGCATGCCAGTGGTAGCCAATCAGTCAGGAAACATCCTCATTAGGAACTTGGCTGACAAGTCAGGAGTTACAATCCCTCCAACTGGCCAGCTGGCTGCAGCCATTAAGCTGCCAAACAGACCAAACAAACGGATCTGGAAACTACATATTAATTGTAGGCAAGCTTAGCTTAATGGGAAGCCTGCCTCTAAAAATCATCCAGGTTTTAACCATGAGAAGTGAATTGATTCCTATGGGATGCATACATCAAGCTCAGCAGAGCATTTATTGTTATGTTGCTAATGAAACAGAGCTACATGCTGAATGCCTACCTTCTTTGGCTAGGTTAGACAATTCAGTTTGATGGTTTATGTTTCCTTCTTTAGCTTCTTGTTCTTCAATTGTTTCTTCTTCATCTTCAACTAAAATTAAAATAAATGCTAACCTTGGCATTCAAATTCCACAATATTTCAGGAAGTTTGTTATTATAAGCCTCTGAAGTGTATCAGCATAGAATATTATAAGATAGCAGGTTTCAGAAAGAATGAGACATGTATGGGAAGCAAGAAAATCTGAGAGCAACTACACATAGAACTTAAAGATAAATGAAAAGGAGAGAAGCATTTCTCCCTCAGGATAAGAGGTCATGAATTCTTAAGTGCTGGTTGACAATGGTCACCAGAAACAGATTATTCTGTAGCTTTAAACTGGGGGTTTTCTTTGTCAGAACCATGACACAGATATCATTACATTAAGAGAACTAAAGTAGATGGGTTATTCAGACTGAAATCCTCAAAAGAAGTTTAAAACCACTAAGTAAGTTTTGAGAAACAAAGGAGTAAGGACAGAAAATTAAAATCCATGAACAGTGATGGCAGTTTGTTTTCACTAAAATTTTTTATTTTCAAATTTTCACTGAAGCTCTTTTAAGGACAATTTACTATTGACTGTTATTCAGGATTTTAAAATACAAATTATGTGCTATGCTATAGAGGCACAACTTTGAAAAGTGACTTACTTTCCTCATCAGTCAAAGATGTGCTTGCCTTTCTTTTCCTTCCAGATGATGAACACTAGCATTAAATAATTAAAATATGCAAAATAATAGAAAATTAAGTTAGGGAGGGTTTTTTGTTTGCTTTTTTTTTTTTTTAAAGAAACAAGCAAGTGCCTTGCAACCACAACAGCAATCACTTAAGATCTATTAGCATTTTTCTGATCACACAAAAACAGATACTCTGCTTCTGTATTGTAGGTAGGGTGTAATCAGTCACTTCAAGTGTCTGTGGTTCTAATTACTCAGGTCCAGCTGTACCACTGAGCCATCATACACTCTTTTTGGTAAAAATAATACTGAAGCAAAAAACATTTTCCCTGGTTGGAGTCAAGGACTAAATTTTCACTAGTCAATAAAACAGGGAATCTGGCACTGGCTTTCCAGCATCCTCTGCAGCATGGCTTAGTGCAATTTACCACTCACAGACAGTGCTTGGCTGTAACACATGCTAAAGCTTGTTCCCAACAGGAAATTCAGGGGGAGGCATTCTGCTTGGTGAAAGGGGAGCACTTCAGCAAGTGGGCATCAGCTGTGCCACACCAGATGGCTCAGGACCTCAGAACAATCCCTCACCCATTTTTTTTTTTCAATTGCACACATGTAGCCAAGGAGTCCTAGCACACATTTCATCTAGAGCAAAAATTTAAGTTCAGATTGATCCACTCTGCAACATGTAAGTGTGTAATGTAACATGTAACAGTCTGGCAATTAATTTGTACTTTTTTTGGTTTTGGTCTTGCAATCTTAAGAGTGACTGATTTAAAACCACTTAGTAAGCAAGAATTCTTCCTTTAAAAGACATGTATCAACTAGATTCCACTTCCCTGTTAAAAGTTGTGGTTCAGAACCAGAAAAACCTGTACTTATGCTTATGATAATACATTTTATTACCAGTAAATACACAGAAATCTGCTTATCATCCCCATGTATTCAAGGAAAACAGATTTCATTTAGAGGAAAACAGGTAGTCACATTTCATCTAATTTGATGATACTTTTAAGAAACATGAAGACTTACCATTTCACTTTCTTTGTCCAAGAAAAGGTGTTCTGCAGATTTTGCATCCTTACCTGGAAAATTACATACTTGATGTATGCATTAGTCACTTAGCAATTTTTTGTTTCTTATGTGAACTTTTAAATGCACTCAGAGTAAACCATTAGAAATATTAACAAAACCTAGCACAGAAATATAAAGCCACCCCCTGACTCATAGTCATGCCCCAAATTATCTAAAACAATAGCTTGCTTACAACATGGAATAAATTACCTCTCCTTGAAATTCTCTTTAAATTCAAAGCTTTTCTCCTTTTCTCTTGAAATTCAATTTGCAGTTTTATTTCAACAACCTGAAATGTAAATCAAGTCTAATAAAGCACCTAAATTTTATAAGCAAATTACTGAAGATGAGAAAAACAGTATGTGTTGCACAAGTATTAATAACTCAGTATTTTTACCTGCTCAATGTTAGACCAGAAGTATTCTATTTCTCTAGCAATTGAGGCAGCAATTCGCCTTAGTTTGTTTTGTTCTTCCCTTTTAGCTCGTTCCTCATTAAGTTTCTTTTCTTCATGATAACGAGCCACAGTTCTTACCATCTAAAATACCACAAGAGATGATGTTACCTCATAAGATTATAGAGGTTATGAGCAGTCAAATGTTGACCAAGCTTTACACACATAGCATTTACCTCCCATATTTCAAATTCTTACCATGCCAGTAAGGAGGAAAAAAAAAACCACAAAAAACCTCACACAAAAACCAAGACATGAAACTCAAAGGAAAAAGTGCAAAAACTACAGCTAAGCAATCAAATAGGAAACTCGTAGTTCACTACTCCAAATAATTAGAATACCTACAGAAACTAGCAGCAAAAACACAAAAGAAAACCTTTTCTTCAGAGAGTACATATGAAGTCATAGAAATCACACCACAACATGTCAGAGGCCAAAAGTAAAACGAGTTCAAAATGGATGTACATACATGAGTGAAAAATCAGTCAGTGGCTGTAAAAGATTGACTTCATTGCAACCTTTAGCTCAGGAGGTCCCTAAAACATGGACTTCCACAAGTCTGAAGCATACTGCCAGGGGCAGTTGCCCTTCCTGTTCCCCCTATTCTTAAAAACCTATCATTGGCCACAAAAGGAGTCAGTGCTTCAAATCCAGATACAAATTATATTCAAAATGCAGACCATCATTTCACAAAATGATACACCTATTCCAGTACTTAGCTTATAAGAGAGTTTTGAGTTTCCATCATTTTGGAACATACAATAAAAAATAATATGGTAATTTAAACTAATGACATTCAGTTGCTCCCTTTGTTACCCCAGATTGGTCATAAATGTATCAAAAGAAAGAAAAATGCTAGAAACCATAAAAAACTCTTGCTGATGGTAAATAAACAGATTTTACAGATTTCATCTCACACTATTTCTGACTGTCATTCCATCACTGACTCAATTACTCCCACTGGGCTGCTCTCTGCCCCTATGGAAACAGTTCTCTACCAAGTTTCCACCACTTTCCTTAGAACTGCAAAGCTTTTCCTTCATCTTTTTCTGAGATTAAGAAAGAGAAATTGGACAGAAAACCTCACCCAATGGAAGTTATTTACAAAATTCTGCATTTGCTCTTCACTGAGAGGGAATTACTCATTTGTAAGAACATGACAGTTATAGTTTTAAAACACGACATGGTCAACATATTGACTGGGTCCCCTAAACAACCTATTTGATTTCCAGGTGAATAAAATGCACAAAATGCAAACCTAGTGTTTGTATCCACAATCAATACAATTACCTAATCTGTTTCAAATGCTAGAATACCCAAAGCTGAAAACGTGGTTTCTCATTTAACTCAAAAACTGATGTCTTATATTCCCATCTCTTCTATCTGTAGAAAAAAATTGTTAAAATAGCTTCACTAATGCTGAGTGATACCAAGATCACTTGTTCTGAGCCAAAAAATGTTTTCCAAGCACCTTTTTAGCAGTTGCCATCTTCCACTTTCTCTCTTGGGCAAAATCAGTTGCCATCCACTGCATTTCTTCCAGCAAATAATCCCAGTGAGATTTGGGTCTTGGAGCCTCTTGGAGCTTAGGCAGCCGCCTCAGTGACCACAAACCTTCCTTTCTCAGCTCTGCTATTCGCTGATGGATTTGGTTTTCCTTAAAAAGAAGTACAAAAAGTTACAATGAATCTGCAGAATACACCCAGAGAGTAGCAAAAGAGAAAAATAACAATTGCTCCCACTTCATCAAAATAACTGACAGATAAAAAAAAAAGACGTGTGACAGCATGGCACCTGCATTACAAAAATACAAGTTTGAATACTGCATCAATTAAAAAAAAATGGACAAAATTCAATTTATATGTAAAGAGAATCACAGTACTTTAACCTGTATTAGAAGAGGTACTTTAGTAAATATCAGGAGAAAAAAAGGTTCACTGGGCAGCACAAAACACAAGTTGCAAGACATATGCAAAGGGCAATCAAGTAATCCTTTTTTTTCCATAAATTATCACATGTACTTATACACAGAAGATAAGTGTATCTTCATTATTGATAATGCTTGATTTTGTGAAAAAAACAAGTTCTCTATAATGTTCCTGTTAAATAAGCAAAACACCACCTATAATTAGCTATAAAAATATATCAGGTTGCAGCCACTTTGAATGAGCAGATAGAAAATGTAAGAAAAAAAGGAAAGAATGCTACAACAGTTAAGCACCAGTAAATTTTCTTCAACTTCTCTGAACGCCCACAAGAGTAAAACTTGGTTGAAAAGCTGATTAAAAAGCAGAATAAAACCCAAATAACACCATCATCTCTGAAAAATAGGCCATTTTCTTAACTCAAACATATCACTCACGTTAATTGCTATCTGTGCATTTCAAGGAAAACAAAAAAAAAATTCTTACCAGTTTTACTTGCTCAGCAAGCTTGTCTTGAGTGTTTTCCTGTGGTAATACTGCTGCATTCTGCGCTGGACTTTGTATTTTAGGTGCTGCTGTTGATGCTGCTGCTACTGCTAAGCCTGGTGGTTTTGATGCAATAGGAGACAGAGTCTTGTTAGTTGCTGGAGAGGTCCTGTTAGTTTGAACTGGGTATGCAGAAGGCTGTGTTGTGCCTGAGACTGTTGCTGGTGCAACGGATGAGGTAGGTGGTAGTGTATTTGCTGTGAGACGCTGAGAGGTCTGAGCAGGATCTGCAGGTGGTCGTGTCAGAGTCACAGTCTGCCCAAGAAACACATTTGTTAGTGATGTGTTTACAGTTCCTTGCTGCCTTAATCTACTCTACAACAGAACACAATGAGGATTTCAATAAAAAATGTGCACCTGCCTGTTTATAAGGAAAGGATTTACGTGTCCCATGGAATGAGTTTAAAAGCGTTAACACTTTTATGCTATTTTCAGGAAGACACCGTTCTTCAATTTAACTAGGCACTGGGAAAAAATGTATTTTCACCCTAATAAAGCTCACGTACCTGTTGCTGTATTGTAGCTTGTGGCTGTGACACTTGGTTTGGTGTCTGTCCTTGCACATGGATTGCTGGTGGCACCTGTTGTTGCAGTGGTGCTGGAAGCGGAGTGGATGTCAGGGGCACATTTTGAGGCTGGATCTTCACCTGAATCTGAGGCTGAGCTGGAGTCTCCACTATCTGTGGCTGCTGCTGTGAAAGCTGCAGTGCAGCTGGGAGAGCTGTCATGGGGACATTTGCAGGTTGCAGTCTCCCTGGCAGCTGTGGAGGAGGTGTGTGCAGGCTCGCTGCATTCTGCACGGGAGGGCCTTTAGATGGATCATACTGTTGTTGACTCTGCTTCTGTCCAGTCAGCTGCACAGTCTGAGGAGTGGGAGGCATTCCACCTACAAAGCAAGAGGAAACACAACACAGATGAAATTAAAACACCCAATGCCCTTCACTGATAAAAAGAGGAAAGCAACTGCAAATCGACTACCTTTTTTACTTACGTTGCCACAAGACACCATCACTTGAAAATACCACGTCACAAGCACAAAATAAATCACCATTACAATAAACAACAAAGTATTACATGCACAGGACTGCAACTAAAACGTGTAGCACAGCAACTACAAAAAAAATGTTATTTAATGTATTTTGAGAAAACAAAAAGGACTGGTGAGCTAATGGAATTTCACCTAAAATAACTGCATCAACTCTACATAGTATCTAGTTCTTAACACATTCACTCTAACACATACTCTAAGGGTTGGCATGACTAATGAATAAAAATTTGTCTTGATGTTGTAAATTAGGAGGTTTCCTTTTCATAAACCATTGGCTTAGTTCCAGAATTCTCAAATTAACCATTTTGCATCAGCACCTGTGACGTATTTCCATGCCCACATGCACTTTTGGAGCCTGTCACTCAGCTCCTTAAACAAACCAGGCATTGCATACCAAGTATTAATTTACATGGAGAAGTGTGTGGTGGGACTAGGATCTCGGATAGCTCAGAAGCCCAAGTTTCTAGTCCCATCACTAACATCTCCTTGTTAAATTAATGTGCAGCTGGCATGTGGTGACACAGTACCTTGTGCCGTTGGCATTAGCTGTTGAAGAGGAACTCCTGAAGCCACACCCGGGTGCTGAAAAACCATCCCATGACGGCCCACTTCAATTCGTGGTCTCTTAGACGAATCTGTGATATTCAAATTCCATTTATGGCATGGTACAATGGAATGGGTTCAGTTTTACAAAGCAAACCTACTACACATGATTCCAACATCAGCTCAGAAAGCTACGACTACTATACATGTGTAGCATTTATGAAGAACATGCTCCAAGGGCAGAGTCTTTCTAGCTTCAAGTTGGCCACCTCCAATCTTCTCAGCCAGAATAATCAATCAACCTAACAATGTCTCCATGCCTGTCAAATCCCGTCCTATATATTGTGAGTGGAGTGCATGCTTCACACAGCACCAGTCACAATAGATAGTCCTAGGGATCTGGCAATTCCCAAGGTGAGGCAAAACTGTATTTCAAGAGTTACAGAACAGTGGGCTCCATTAACTGTTTGGAAAAAAAGAAAGGAACCAGAGTTAAATTCTGTCTGTGGAACATACCTGCTGGTGCAAGTGCCTGTTGTCTCTTAAAAGCTTCAATTTCTATGGTATTCACAGTCCCAGTTACTGGAGTCCCTGTATGCGTTTGCTATTGGAAAAGAAAACAAATCACAGAAGTTCAAGCTGTAGACAGTCTAACACCAAGATGTAATTTACAAATGGTTTTGAAGAGGCCAGCATAGAACAAACCCTTCAGAACACTTGTACAACGAAGAAAGCAAGAATCATTCACCACTATCTGCTGGAAAGTTTTAGATATCCATAATACACAGATACTCCTCGTCCAGTTTAGATTTCAAAACAGTATCTGAAGTGATGAAGTTTGTTATATAAAATAACTCAGGAAAACAGGATACATAAAAAAAACAGCACTTTCACTATTTATTTCTTTTTAATAAATGGAAATTTCCATTTATGTATGTCCCTTCAGTATTTGCATAATGCTGCAATGAAGTCATAATGACATATTTCTATAGTACACAGCTGCAATTAAATGCTGACATGACAAATATTAAACATTGTGACTTCATTAAAGGACTAATTAGAAGGGAAATTATGTAAGACATTTTACACATAAACTGTATCATAATGAGATATGATATGAGATTCAATGCATTTGTGAAATCTAATCCTTTCCACTCTGTGTGGAATACCAGTAAGATAAAAGTCAACTCTCATCCTGAAGGCAGTTCAGGCTTACTTGAGTCTCCATCACTGTCACTCTCAGGACAGAGCTCCATGACAGGCAGGCTTCAAGTATTTCAGGAAAAACTGCTGAGACTCAGAGGATGGAATGAAAGAACCTCAGCCATGTTACAAGTTCAGTTCCTGTTATCCAGATGCTAAATTTGTACTTGCTTGCACAGCTGGCAAAATGAGTGTCATGAAGAAACTCAGTTAGGAGTTAATTTTTTCCATAAGGCTAACATGACATCAGAGCTCATCACTAGCTACTAGAAATTTTGGCTAAGGACAAACATCACACAATTATGAACGAATAAGCTTTGAAGAGCACTGTTGATATTGAGTCATATTTTTAAGTTCTCCTAAAAATGTAGCCATGCTGTATGCAATATTCAACTATGAAACTTAATAAGAGAAAAATAATGGCTACCCCAAGAAATGGTCCTCAGAGATTCTATAAGAAAACATAAACAAGCATCCTTTACAGTGTAGAAAACTAGCTAATTTAGCACTCAGGCTCTCTAGGTGTAATTTTCAGATAGTCAGACCCTTTGCCATATCAATGTATACTATGGGTTTGAAAATGTTGTGAAAATTTACTAGGACAACGTAGGGGAGGCAGCAATTTCCCCAAAGAATATTCTGGTTTCTTCACAGGTCTTTTCTTATCTGATTCTTTATAGAAACTCTACCAGTGTAAATAAAGCCAAAGGAAGTAAACATCACTCTGTACTGAAATAAACCACAGCAGCCTCAACCCTGCATCTTCAATTCTTCATCCCTGGTATTAGTAAACATAGCCATCATCACCTATAACACTCAAACACTCCTTTTCAAACACTCCTTTTTGAGCTGAATACATCTCATACTACCCAGATTCTGTCAATAGTTATGAAATAATAACATTTAATCTCTTTGCTGCTCTGAAGGTATTTATGTCTACTCCAGTCATATAGGAGCTATAGCCTTGAGATGTGAATTTTGATTTTTAAGAATAACTGACTCATATTGATCCCTAACAGTCATGGTTCACTGTCATATCACACTTGATATGGATGAAGTTATCAAGTGTTTGCTTTCCCATATGGCAGCCATGCATATTTCAAGTCCAACTGGCAGAGCATCAAACACCGAGGCATTTACAGAATTTTCAGAGAAAGTCCCAAAAACTTACTTTCTACAATGCTACTGGATTTATTAGCAAGTTCAGTTTATGTCCTATTTGCATCACATGCTTTCCAAGAGATTAGTTTCAGAAAGCATGTTCTCCAAATTCTGCTTCAAGCACCATTTAGTTCACCTGCAATCTTACTCTGAATGATTGCATGCTCAGTTTCAGGCTGTATTTCTACTTTAGAATTTTTGACTGACATTTTCTTATGAGCATGCCTTCCAGCTGTCTGCATTATCACTGTGTAATTCAGGCCAGACGCTTCAAAGAGGAAAGTTGTTACATCTTTATAAATTGCAGTCATACACCACTAATATTAGACTAAAACTGTCCAAACTCCAATTAAAATAATGTAGTTCTCCAGAGGTGATGATTATGCAGCACGCCCATAATAATCACTCTGAGTGCTGCACTTATGTACTCAAATTTGAATGATGCTGCTGCTTGGGATGCATCATTTTTCCATAAACAGTTACAAAGACAAAGATTGATGGAAAAAGATTATACTTTCTGATAGTAGTTTGTGCTAAAAGATATTTCCACAATTACAGTCTTGTACCTTTTTAGCATACACATGCTAGTTTTACTGGAAGAGCTCTGAAATGGTATAAAACTTTCAGACGTACTTCATCACTGGTGCAGCTAGAAATTGATGATAATCCTAATCACTGCAATAAATAACCTGATACAATATTACATGTTTTAAAGACCTTCAATGAAGCCTGACTACCTAAAGGAGGCTTCCAGGAGACACCAGTATTGATGGTAAGGAAGAGCTCTGAGTGCAAGCCCCTTTACTATGCAACACATTTGTAAAATACCACAGTGAACATCCCATTTTTTTATATGCAGCAGCACAAGCCATTTTACATTTCATTTAAATCCCCATTTTGCAAAACCTAAATGAAGGAAGTACAGACTCTACAGCTTCTGTGGTACAGCTTCTGTAACATTCACTACTCAAGTGTATATAATTGAGATAGATTTCAGTTTCTTCTTCCCAACATTTATGGTAGAATTTATGGAAACTGGTCAGTTACTTAAAATAAAAAAAAAAAAAAAATAAAAAAAAGTGTCAGAGGGTTATTGTTGTGGTTTAAAACATTTCAGGGAAGGCAAATCCAAAACCTTCTGTAGCCATACTCAAAACCTTTAATAGACAAGGAAAAAAAGAAATTTAGAAGAAATCCACAATTACAATGCCACAGACAAAAGAATCCATATTATCACTATGCAGAATGCACAAATGAACCAAATGCATTAGAGAAACAAAAGACAAACAAACCAAAGTGAAAACATTCAAGCTGAAAGTTAATGAAATAAGCCAGCAACCTGGAGACAAAGATTTAACTTCCTCAAGGCTTCATTAATGTCGATGCATTTAAAGATTGCAAAGTTTTTTTTTGTTTCATTTAGATGATAAGGGATGGGCTCTTGGGAAAATTCTAATTCATCTAAGAAATACCAAATCTGAATGAAGAAAAAAAATCTGGGATGAAACTACATTTTAGAACCATTGAAAAGTACCTGAAATGGTTGCTGCTGGGATGAAAAAGCAGCAGAAACATTTGGAGGAAGCTGGGTTGCTATAGCGACAGGAGTACCAGTCTGCCCATCCTTTCCTGTCACAACCTTTACCTGAGAGAAATATTTCGGGAAAAAAAAAAAAAAAGGGAGAATCATTTTCTTTTAAAAAGTTTTTCTTCTTTTTGTTTTTGTTTGTTTTTTTTGTTTTGTACTGTTCAACACACTCATTTTGTACTGATGGCACCTCACTGAAGAGGGGATTTTAACCAAACCACCATCAGCACAGCTCAGTTTGAACACAGGCTGATTTTGTAGAGTTCTGTCTCATTTTTAATAGCAGAACAGAGCATGGCCTTGACTGTTTATAGTGACATCTCGTCACAGGAAACTTTTTCTTTTATCCAGTTAACATAAAAGTGTGTTTTAAATTTAATGATTGCTGCTCCTAACAGACAACAAATTAGCATGACAGACAGTTTGAACTTAAGAGCTCCAACATTTATCTAAGCAATGAGCACAGCCACCATTCACTCTCCCCTTCAATTCCCACAGTGATCAACCTTTCCAGGCAAGGGATGAAGCGCATTGCTTTAGCAGAAAGTGATAAAGAGGGGGAGGGGGAAATAAAAGAGAAGACAAAAAAAACACAAAGAAAGAACATACTCAAAAGATGTATCAATATTTCAAATGGATTCAACACTTGAAAAGACTTTTGCTCCTGAAATTTGCAAAATTCTCCAGCAGTTAAATGGACAGGGGGCAGTTAAATGGACAAAAGACAACCCAGCACAAGACAGCAGTGAAGTACAGCAAACCCCAAACCCAAAAGACCAAGGAATAGAGCCTCAACCAATGTAAATCGTAGTAGTGCCACTGCTTCAGTGAACCTACACAATTTACACCTGCTAAAGAAGTCTCAAAATGTGGACACTGTAGTTAAAAATACCTGTTATTTCAGCTGACAAACACGCAACCCAACAAGAACACCTAAACAATTTGATGAAATACAAACCAGGTGAAAAAAAAATTGAATATTGTCACGGTTTAACACAAATATCCACTGTCAATCAATTACAGTAGTAGCCTAGCTTTTATGTTACTACATATAGAAAGAAATTATTCCTTCAAAATTATCAATAACTATCACAAGCAGAAATATATTTTTCCTAGTCAGGAAGTTTAAACCACAAAGCAATTAACAAACTAAACTTCTGCTGTCATCATTTCCCACAAATTGCAGCTGAATATATGATCACAAATGATTCACACCTGTGAGAGCCATCAATCTGCACTAAAGACACTCATTTCTAACAGGTATTTTAAAGAAATATGTGTTTTTTTCCAGAAGATGTTTGGTTTGGTTCTTTATAAACTGGCAACTACATACCCATGCATATTTTTACAAATTCTAAGAGATATTTATGAGTGCCACTTTGGGTATTTATGACTGCCATCTCTTACATCTACCCTGTTGCCACCACTTGCCATGCAGGCTTGCAGGTAGGTACTGCACAGGGCAAGCACTGCTCCAGCACCCCCAGGGATGCTGCAGATTGAGTGCCATGGAAATGGATACAAATGTGCAGGAAAAAAAATCACATGGCATCTTTATTTCACGTCCTTTGTCATTAATAAACAGTGGATTCAAGTTAGTAATTTTAAACCTTTTTATAAATAACAAAGTTAACTTGTCCATGTCCCATCTTTAAGTCCCAACTAATTAGACAGCAATACCTGCACAGAGCTCCACAACAGCCTAAGTAACCCTAAGTAACCCAATTAATCACAATGGTCCCATATACAATATGATTCACGTGTTCACTCTGAGTAATTAGATTAATTCAGTTTTTTTGCTGGCCACAACAACAACGAGTTTCAGTAACACCTGTGGTTACAAGTCACACGAGTCAAATAAATGTTAACCTCTTATAAGACTGTTAATTTTTTTTGTGTGTAAGTCTAGAAAACGAAATTTAATCTACAATTCCTATTCATATTCATTCTGATAAATTAAAACAGCTTCCACTCAAACACCATCTTTATTTGTGGGCTGGCTTACATACTGTCTAGGACAGTGAAAGCCCCTTTCACTTCTCTGTTCTTTTTTTTAAAAGCAAACATCTAACAGCATGCTCAAACTGACTTCTTGAATCACACCTACTAGCAGAACTGCAGTCTCTCAGACCAACTATTTACAGAAAAATTGCTGTACTTCATGTAGAAAAAAATATTTTTCAGGTACTGTCATGTCCTTCAATATTTTACAATCCAGGTGTCACAACTATTATCGCAAAACATTTACCAACAGATTTCTTACCTCATCATTGATGACCTCAGATTGTTCTTCTTCTTCTTCCTCCTCCAGATCCAAGTCATTTTGCCTCAGGTATGCTTGCAGTGGAACACAATGTTTCTTCTTAAAAGCCAGAAAGTCCATCATATTTCCTTGAAGATGTTGCAGGAAAAACAGTTCAATCAAGCATTCCTTAAAAGTTTCCCTAAGAATTTCCATCTGCTTGTGGTGATGATCCAAACATTGTTTTCTCATTTGAGCCGTCTCTTGGTTGGCAGGAGGGATCTCCTCCAGTTTTTTGGGTTGTTTCTTCACAGCTGTATTAACTGCAGGAGTAAGAGGAAGACTTGACAGCCCCTGTGGCACAGTGGCCCGAGAAGGACTCGTGGGAGGAGGTGGTGATGTCATTCCAAATGCACTAGGTCCTCCAACTCCTGCTATCAATCCACCAGAAGTTCTGTCATATCCAATGGGTCTACCCAGCTGCTGCCCCTGCAGCACTTGCTGTTGCTGTTGCATAAGCTGCCCTTGGATAATATTGCTGATTTGGGGAGGCAAGCTCGTAGTCGTAATATGGCCCGGGCTAGTCAAAGACTGCATGTTTGCTCCACTGGCCACAGGACTTTGAGGACCAAGATGATGAATGGTGCCACCAGACTGTGAATGAGGTTGTGAAAGCCTGCGTTCCCTTACTGTAGCAGGTGTCCCAGAAGATGGAAGCTGTACTTGGGCAGCAGCCCCTTGAGCAATTTGTGCAATTCCCGGTCCTTCTTGATATACAAAGTGTCCCCCATTCGAAGGACTCAGGCTGATCTGTCTCACAAGCACACTAGCATCTACAAATCCTCTGGTGGGACTCTGGCTGCACATCCCCAAGCCAGGGCCTGGAGTGCCTGCCCGAACATTTGGTAATGTTTGCACTGGCACAGGGTTAGGCTGTGTAGGGCTTTGAGACTGCACTTGCTGAGGCAGCGGTGACGTAACTTGGATATAGGATGGGGATCCATGCTCAAATCTCCTCTGCTGAGGACTGAACTGAAAACTTGGTGATGTTGGGTTTGGAATTGGCAAGGGGGTGAGTGTTATCTGCTGGTTTCCTGAAGCCACCGGTCCAACGTTCTGCAGAGTGATGTTCACATTCTGCCCAGCCACTGGACTTCGACTCATGATAAACTGCTGAATTTGGTAACTGGGGGACTGGGGTGCAGATGGACTTGCAGAAGGTGCAAAAGAAGCTGCAGGGGACTGGGGTAAATTTGCCTGTTGCTCTTCTCCCTCACTGCCCGTGAAGGACCTGGACCTCTGGAGCTGGCGTTGGGCATTCTGAGGACCGTTACCATGGTGCATTCTCACTGTTCTAGGTTTTTTACAGTACACTCTAAAGAAATACACAGAAACAGAAATTCAGGGAAGATAAAATATTTCTGCAACAGAAACTACTTAGTTACTATTCAAAAGACTGTGTTACAGTAAGGACTTGTTTTTTCTGTCTTTGCAACTTACTTAAAAATGCTTTATATCCTCAGTCAAACTATAGAAAACCCTCAGTCACACAAATGCTCCCTAAATCTCTCACGCATTTCCCGAGCTAACAAAGCACTATAGTATAGCTTCACAAATGATAGGTTCCTCCTGGTTAGTCAGGATGACTTCAGATCATTGAAACAAAATCCCAACAATTCTTTTGTGGAATCACCAGCCTCCAATATCAAAAGTACACTTTTTTGGGTTCATTATTCACAGCGTTTCAGCACGTTCAACACTAAATACAATTCTCTCAAAAACACAACAGTTGTTTAAAACGTAAAGTAGGTTTCTTCAAGAGTAACTAAAGACATGATAAAACCAGACACAAACTATTCAACATTATTGTTCTAGCTAATGAAGAAAAATACATTATGAAATATCACCTTACTAAATGTTTACTAGATGTTTGAAAAACTATTGTATCTGGGACTTAAATCTGCCTTCTATTTCCTTCAGCACACTTAAGCAGACGAATATCAATCCAAATCTGCATTTCATTTAAAATGCTGTTTATTGAGACAAGTTATCCACAAATCCAAACACGTTCAGGTTTTGTATTCCAATCATGGATTTTAAAAAAAAACAAAACAAAAAAAATCCACTGACACACCCTATCAGGTAGATTTTTTTCAAAATCTCTCCCGTATTTTGGAAACAACTGCTTCGGGTTTGGTATTTCAGGACGAACACACACACACAACTACGTGTCTCCGCTCCTGACTGTTTAGTTAAAGTTTCAAGTGGCAATAAGCAGCAGCACCGACACGACGGCGGTACCGGAGCTGTCCGACTAACCCACTCCTTGCTGAGGCAGGGAAACACCATCCAGCTCATCCCCTCCCATGTCCTGGGCGACTTCCACCAACCTCCTCCAGCCCTGGGGACGGAGATTTTCCTTTCTTTACCCCGTTAGCCCGGGGAGGTGAGGGAGCAGCGCTGTCACACACGTGTTGGCGACAACAGGTCCCGGAGGGGACGGGGCTGTTCGGGGCAGGGTTCGCCTCTCCAGCTATTCGGAGCTGGAAACTGCGGGACATCCCGCGGAGCGGGAAAGGGAAATAAATCCACTCCTCACAGGCACCTTTTCCAAAAGATTTAATAATACCACAACGCTTCGTGGCCTTGCGACTCTTTCACAGCGCTGATACCAAATAATTAAGATTCAAATGATATCACCCATCGCCAGCAACAAGGTCTTATTATTTTAATTACCTATACCTCGGTAACATTTACGGCCCAGGTGAAAACACTTAATTAATTACACACTGATAAGAAGTGTCAGCAGCGCGCCTCTGCCCGCCCGCCAAGGGATCGCCTTTTGTGTCCCCACACTCCACTACGCGAACGCCCCTCACGGCGGCCCGGGCCCGCGGCGAGCGCCCAGCCCGGCACCCCGAGTTCGCGCCGGGCTTTCCCTGCCGAGGCCCGAGCGGGCACCCTCCCGCCGAGGCAGCGGCCCGGGAAGCTCCGCCGCCGCTCCAACCCCCCCACAAACACACCCCCCATAACCGCGGGACGCAGCCGGCCCTACCCACCCGTGCGGCGGTGCGGCCAAGGCCCGTTCCTCCGCCGCTGCCGCCGGGCCTCGGGCCCGAGGCCTGCGGGGCTGGTGAGGGGAGGGAGTGAGGGGAAGGTGGAGAGGAGCGGGGCCCGACCTCTCCCCGCGGCCCCCCGAGCCCCGCGGGCCCCACTTACCGCGGGCACCGGGGCCAGACTTTCCATTCGCTCCTCACAGGAAGCGGGGAGGGACGGGAGGGGTGTGGGGGGGCGGCAGCCGCTACAGCCCCGGCAGCAGCCGAACCCGCCTCCTGCGCCTCGCGCCGCGCCTGCGCCGCAGCCCGCCCTGCGCATGCGCACCTGCCCGAGCATGCGCCCGGAGCACGCAGGGCCCAGGGGTGCGGGGGGTGATGGGGGGGCTATGTCGCGACAGGGAGGACAGTACCCCCCCAGGTGGGGACTGTGGGAGAGCTGGAAGGAGACTCAGGGACAGGGCAGAAAATTGACTTTTATTGTTAGCGTGGGTATAGGGGGGGAGGAGTGTTCGGAGTTACTCAGAATTCAGTAGTCACAAGGCTGGAGGTTTTCTTCAAAATGCAGCACTCGCAGGGATGGAGGTTTTTCTTCAAAACTTAAAGTACCAAAAAAAAACGCAAATCAAACGTGGCTGCTGCCAGGCCGAGCGAGATGTTGATGCGCCTAGAGAACGGGCGATAAAAGACCCCTAGGGGGCAAAGGAAGAAATGCAGAAAGAAGGGAAAGAGGAAAGAAAGGGAGCTGTAGGGGTTGTGCCAACTTTCACAATAAATAGGCAAAGAGCAGTACACAGCCACAGATTTAGTAATGACGTAATTAACTCACTTTCTACAGGCTAAATGTCACGGCAAAGTTAGTTAAACTGAGGTTTTTTTCTTGGGTAAGGCCCTTATGCCAGTAGAGAAAGGGAAAAGTGTCCATCTGTTAATTAGGAACTGATGTGGTACCTAATGATCATTTCAAACAATATTTCAGTGCTTATTAACAAAACAACACAAATAAACAAATAAAATAGAAAAATCTGACAACAGTATAAAAGGACTCCTATTCTGTTTGTATTACTTATTCAGGAAATTAAATATAGTCACTTACCTTGCTGACTTTTCTGGCTTTTTTGGTCATTAAAAGTATGGAACAGTTCCAAGAAATTCAATGCATACTTTTCAGTTGGCTTAAGCTGTTCAGAAAAAACATTGACACACTGCTAGTTATTTAGCTTTTGAATCAGAAACATGTAAATAGCCAGTGATTTAAAAACAAGTAGGAAAAAAAAAACCTAAGTAAGTGTGTTTCTTTCAGTTGCACATAATAGCCCCATATTTAAGGTAGAAAAGAAATCTAATGACCAAAAATCTGACGTTCTGGTATTGTGCTCATGTCCCACCAGTACCCCTGAGAATAGGTTCCAACTACAGGTTTCTCTTTTTCTAACTGAAAAAAAAGATAACCACAGGGGGGCTGGAACTAGATGATCTTTAAGGTTCCATTCTATGCCTCAGTGACCCAACTTATTATCCAGTTTTGATTGGCTGTTTGAAAGCAGGCTGCCAAATGGGTTCTGCACAAAGAGCCAAAGGGGAAAGACAGAGCTTATAAAAAGCAAAGGATAAGTCATTTCGTGGTTAAGAAGAAACAGATGAAAGGCCTTTAAGAGAGCACAGGACTGTAAAACAGCTTTATATCACAAGGTAGAATTTAGTCCAATGCAATTGACAAGCCTCAGGAGAACATGTAGTGACTTAAGTGTTTCAGTACATTAACAGATCTATCAAAAAGCTCAGATTACCTCCTCTGATTGTTTCAATATTGAAAGGTTGTACTGAGCACTGTAATGGAAATGGAGTGGAAGTAAAGTACTTCATGAAAGCCATTTTGAATGCTGCATGGGAAAGCAAATTTAAAATATTTCCAAAGGTCTACATACAACAAGAGGAATCATCATACCTGATCCACAAAGCTAGCTTGGTGTTCTACATGTGAAGGAAGAGTGGTATTTCTTGAATCATGCAGCTCTGAACCTATCCCATCTCTTATCTTAGACTGTGTCTCTTCTGTAAACTTCCTGGAATCCTCTTTTCCATATCCAGAGCAAAGAGCCTTACAGAAGCATGATTTCAAGTATTGAATAAGACATATGATGTCACAACAGTATTTGCATCTACATGGCTGACACTTGTGGAAGGAGTATGGAAAGAAAGGACAGCACAGAAGAATTGCTTGTCTTAGTTGATTTTTTTTTTATGGATTCCTGAAATGGGGAGACAAGCAACTTAATACAAATTCCCATTATTAAAGCTTAAATTTCTAAATAAACACCACAGAACGAGATTGGGAAAATTGCTTTCTTATTACTTCCCCAACATTAAGCTTGCAAGTATTTTAAGTTATCTGATTGCCTGCATTACAAATCTAAGCAATTCAAAATTAATTTGTGTACTGTTAAAAATATTAGTTTACAGTGCAGTCAACCAGATAAAAAATCTGAAGATCTATTACAGCAGTCACATTATGCCCTATGACTAAGCACACCTGACTGGGCTAATATTACATTCTGTGCATCCCTCATCAGTTTTCTTGTCTACTGACTGAAGTAAATCCCTTCTATTGTGCTGTCTCATTCTGCTTCCAGGCAAAGTACCCCTTCATGTTTTCCTACTGCATCTGACAGAAAGAATGCTGAAATTTGAAATAAAAAAAAAAAAAAAGAAATAATACCTTAAGCATATTGTTAATATTTGCTCAAATTGTAGGCCCCAGAGGATACTGAGAATCTTTCTGGGGAGGGAAATGAGCATACTTTCAATTTATCCTCAGGCAATGCCAGGGCACTCTACAAAAAAACAAAAGCCCCTGGAGTAAGGCTGAGGAAATGCCAACATAAAAGCAGCAACCACACTTAAAGTACAGATGATACAGATAGCTACAGGTAATAAAAGCAAAAGCAATTCATCAAAACAACATTGTGAAATAAAAGGCCTGTATTTCAAGCACAAATTACTCATAAATGTAAGACAAATAGTGGCATACCTCCTGGTAACACCTTGAATGTCTCATTCAAATAGTAATATGACAGACATTTTGTACATAATTACATACTTAGTGCTAAAGCTACATATATAATTGCTTAAATAACTAATGAAATTATGCAAATGAATCTTGGAAATGCATTAGACTTCCCTTGAGCATTTTCCCCTCCCACTCTGAGCATCTATTCACTATTAGCTTGAGTTAGAGGACCTCTTACCAGACAATGCCAACTGTGAGCACCACTCTCATTAACTCTTATGTATGTGAGAAAATGGAAGTTCAAGAAAAGCTTCAGAATATCAAGCACAGGAATCATCTGAGTCAAAATCAGCACACGATGTCCTCTTGCTTTCAGCTGCTGAAGCAAGACATCCATAGCTTCCATCTTGCCTGTTTATGAAATAAGGACTTGAAGGTTCTGCAGGTAGCATTCAACAATTAGAGAGAGCACATCCACACAGTTATAACAGCTGGAGGGTTTTTAAATACCTGGATCATGTTGCACCAGTTAGGGATCTGGAAACTGTAGAAAATGAGGCATTGCTGTCTGCTGCATTGAATGGAAGGAGCATCTGTTTCTTTAGATTAAACTTTAAGACCTTCATTTGATGGGTGTATGTATAAGGATTTGCCTCAGATATGGAGGAGCAACAGCTACAGCTGGCAATACACACAGATTTCTGTAAAGCAAAGCAAAACCTTAAGATACTGATTTTTAACAGTTGGGTTGCTAACTACTCAAAAGCAGTAATAAAAAGTATGCCTGTACATAAGCATAAATGTAGCTGAAAGTAAATCAGTAGATTAATTTTTATGCCAACATTAAGTAAATGCAATAACACTTAAGATCAGAACAAGACAAGAGGAAATCACCACTACCTGTAAAGTTACCCAGATAAGCTGGCTTACAGCTCCTACAGTTTTGTAACTATTCATCAAAAAAACTACAATATATGTCAAAATAATTTGGAATGGTTATGTAGTTGCTAACAATTGCCATGGAATTATTAAGACTATTAAAATCTAAGAATGATCTAAAATTATACAACAGGGATGCAAGTAGATTCTGAATAAAGGAATTTAGCCTGTAGGAAGGATAAAACAAGGCCACACATTTAACACTTGTAAAGGTATTACATGAATACCTTATTTTGGATGGTAATGTACCCCCAGAAAATTTGCTCAAAGACTGCAAATGGATTTGTCTCAATTACCTAGTAACAACTTCCTTGAGTGCCATCTGTTGCTGCTTCACTGTCAGGAAGAGTTCTTGCAATGGATCCTTTAGAACCTCTAAAGCATTTGAATATGGAAGGCAGTTTGCAAAGCCAGCCCAGCATCATTTGTTAATCCTGGCAGAAAAATGCTGAGAGATTTTTCTTCTACTGATCCAAGTAGAGGAAATCAGTACAGAAGTTTGGGATGCAGTGCTACTTAGTCTTGAGAACTTTATTTTTACCTCATAAAATATAGTACCTCTAGATCTCATGAGAAGAGCTGGGCTGATTCACTGAGAATCTTCACAGAACTAAAATGCTTTGCCAGATGGCAGATGGGCAGAATTCTCTAAAAAGTTCATCTAAAAACACACTTAGTTTATGATATTTATTTAGACATAAGCATCCTGCAACTGCTGGCAAGTCAGCACAAGCAGCACAAATTTTCACTGTAATTTCTCCCCCTTTATTCTAAATATAATGCATAATAAGTTAAAATAATTGATTCTGTGTAGTTAAATCTGTCTAGGATTTTGTTAGAAGAACAAATTCTATTTCCAAATAGAATCTGTCTGATTCCTTCACATTAATTTTCTTTCCCCCAAAAAAAAACTTTATATGGCATGTCTGCATCACTAACTAAAACCAAAACAGAGATACAACTATCTACAGAACATTCTAAATCTAAATGAAGATATTTTTCTACTGTCAAGAAAGATTTACACCCAGATGTGCTATACAGCAGCTATCTGAAGCAAATTATTAGTGTGTGGTAAATTATTTTGCAGAAGCTATTAAAATGATTTGCTCCTTTCTTCCCAAGCTGGAGTAATAAATTCTGTCATCCACAAAGTCTCAACATAAAGCACAAGTGACACCAACACCAGGACACAGTGAGAAGTTAGCATGCTGCTCCCTCTTGCTGCACCTTGTATCTTACCTGCAACCTACCACACAAGTCTGAAACTTGAAGCATGCAATTAATCTGATTCAATGAAAGTTAAAATCCAGCACCAGAATATTTAAACTGAGTAGCCACTGCAAATGACATAAATTAACAGATATGCTATGCAAATCTGATACCTGCTGCTGTGCAGGAACTGGCCTTGGGACCAAAATCATCTGCTTTTTATCACAGCTTGTTGGTTGTACCTGCTGAAGAAAAGATGGGTTCCTGCTGGGTGGAGTGGGTAAGGAACTATGCAGACTTGACAAGTTTGCTCCACTTTGCTCCTGGCTTTGCTCCTGGCCACTTGAGGAACAGAAGGCATCAGCTTGCAGAGAAACTTTAAAAAAAATTTCAATTTCAGTATTTAAAATAGTGGAATATTTAAAAGAACCAAACAGAATGGCAATACAAACTGTCAAAAATTGGTCACAAATCAACTTGCTACCACGCTACAATACAGTTGCATACCTGAAAGCTATGAAGATATCAGCATGCTGGTCTAGAATGTATTTACCATCTCTTTAACCCGACAACAGAAGCTCTTTAACAGCACCCTACAGAGAGGCGACAGCGAGGCAACCAATCTCTATCAGGGTATCAAATTACAAAAAAAAGGGACAATTTCTGACAGCAGTAGCAATTAAAGGAAGCAACAAATTAGGCACAGAGGGTACAACTTTAAGCCCAATGCATGGAAAATGAGATGTGCAGCGCCTACTAAGATTTCCTCCAGAGGGTTTTTTAATTGTATAATAATTAGTATTAGATATAATGTTACAATTACAGAAAATCTCATTAAAGCAATTATCTTTAATTACAAAGCTTAAAACTTACACAGCAAATACTTTATTATAAATGAGTCATATATGTACTAGATAAAATAGTGTTATTTTAAAGGTCACAACTTTTTTTTTTTTTTTAACTGTTAACAAAACTAATTATGACTCCCTATAGGAAGTACTATTTTGGAACTGAAATGAAGCCAGCCTAATAAAGCATCTCATTATCTATCAAACAGTGCATCAGTCTACCCCTTCCAAGCCTTTACCCACCTTTACCTTTGATTTCACTTTTCCATCCTCTTTATTCTGCTATGAAATGGTCTTTTTAGCCACAGAATTGCTTCCTGCCCAACTTTTATAAGGAAAGGTCACCCCAATTATCATCGATGTCATAACTCAGTTTAACCACTTGAATTCTTTATCATCCTGGTAGCTTTACCTCCTTGCTGTATTCCTGGCAGTCCGACACAGAGGATTCCTGAGAGGACCCGGGACAGCCCACTCGTGTCCTGGGGTCAGCGTGAAGGGATCAGAGCCAGGCCTGACACCCACCTGGGGATGATGGAGGCTGGAACGGGGCTGCCTGGCCTCACTCACACAAATCCCAGACCTCAGGTTTGGGAAAGCGCTGCCGATTTATCCCCTAAATCCCTCACAGCCTCGCAGGTCACCGGCACAAACCTGACCCGGGTTGAGTCAACGCAGCCTTGAAAATGCGGTGAGCTCTGCAGCGCTCCTTGGCAGGGCTGCCAAGCAGCTTTAGCACAAAGCTAAAGTTATCTGAGCCTACAACGCAATGCCAAACCCGCCCTACTACGAGACACCCCAGGAGCCCGGCGGTACCGGTACCGGTGCCAGCAGCCTCACACGCACCTCCCCTCACAGGAACTTCCCACCCGCCGCACGGAGCTGCGGTACCCCGGGCAGAGGTGGGGGGGGAGGTAATTTACCACCTCCATCTTCCAGGACAGAGCCCAACAGAGCCCAATGTCCCTCTCAGCAGCCCCGGCTCGGCACCTGGGCCCGACCGGGGCGGGAATCCCTCTCTCAGAGCGCCCGCGCTGACACCGACCTTTCCACCGCCCCTAGACCTTCCCTCACCTCTGACAGCGCTGGCTGCCCCGCTCCCCCGCCCCGGCACACACCTGGGCCGCCGTCCCCAGCCCTTCGATCACCTCTGACACCGCTGGGTGCCCGGTTCGTTCCCCGGTTCCGTCCCCCGCTCCCGATCCCTTCCCCGCCGCGCCGGGCACCGCGACCCCAGCGCCCCCTCCCGCCATAGCCCCGCCCCCGCCGGGCGGTACCATCGCCTCTCACCTTGAGGGGGGGCGCGGGGGGCAGTAACCCCACCCCGACAGTCCCACCGCAAAGAGAGGGGGGAGCAGCGGAGCTCAGCGCATGCGCCCCCGCAGCGGGCGGGTCCCGGGTCCGGTTCGGCCCAAGTGGGGTTCGGTTTTCTCGGACAATAAGGAGGTTTCGCCGTCCCAGCCCTCGGCTTTCATCTCCCTCCCCACCGCACTGGGTGCTGTGCCCTTTGAATTACGAGTCCGTTCGAGAATTTCAACCACTTCTGTATTTCTTCATACAGCGCTGAAATCCTCTGACCCTCTTTTTGTAGAGGTTTTACATATTTAAAATACTATTTTCCAGGTAAACGTATAATAAAAACGTTATGCAAATAGCTATTAAGACCTCCTGCATTACAAGATTCTTTTAGAAAGCTGCTTTCTTACATTATTTTTCAAGTATACCAGTCAGGTGAATCAGGCAGTGGTATAAAAAGCCTCTTTTTCTACTGCACTGTTTTTCCCACCCAGTTTCTCCTGGCCATCCAGTTCTTGTTCTGCAAGCACACAAACCCCTCCTTTACTGGATTCTTGGATTTTAAAAGGCCACTTTTTTTTAGGCAAAGGGAATGGCGAGCAGCATGGGTCTCGTGTCCAGACACTTTGAGGCTCAGTCAGAATCATCATCATCATCACTGCCTTCAACATCACTGCTGTTCTGTAAAGTGAAATAGAAAACACTTTGTCAGTATTTCATTTATACCTAGAGACTGACCTAAATCAAAGATATTAATTCAAACTTCCTCAAAAGTATAAGAAAATGGGGCTTGTCTCTTAGACCTACCTATTCTAGCAAAGTTCTGTTATGGTCAACACTTCTTGCAGCAAAGACACAGTACATGGGATTACACACACTACCAGCAGAAATCTCATTTATATTTAAAACTGCATGATTACAACCTGCCTTATGTGGGGAAACTTAAAGTGGGGTAATAGTACGAAATGCTGTTGTTTAAAATAAATGCAGGTGAGATAAGTTAGCAAGTCTTTTTGTTTCTTGGGTTTTTTGCATTGTCTAAAACCAGACTTGAGAGTTGGGCTTGTTTGCTGCAGAGAATTTATGTCTAACCTGCATGAGAGATCTGCAAGGGCTCACATTTGTTTAACAGTGGTTTGTTGTACAGAGTAATATTAGGCAAATACTGGAAATGTTAGCAATTTACAAGGAAACTGAAGTCTGAGTTCTTAAGTGGAAGCCACTCCTTCAGGAGTCAACACTGATAAATTTGGGGGGGGGGTTATGTGATTTTTTGAAACATGTATTTTTACCAGTATGATTGGCATCAAAAGATTTTGTAAAGAAAGGGTAACATGACAATGTGCTTGTAGTTACTCCTTTTTTTCCTCACCACCACTTGCTGAAAACGTACAAACTCCCAAATCTCATGCATTTAACACTGACAGTTTAATATCCCAGTACAAAACAAATTCTGAGACACTTAGACAGTTGCCTTCGTAACAGCAAGCAGAGCTCATTGAAGTGCAAACAGCCTGCAAAATCTCAAAGGATTCTGTCATATCATCCCTTATTTATCCTTCTCCAGACAGCTGGTGCTAACTATGATGTCAAAACTGTATTTGGTGGAGTTTATCTAAAGCAAGCAGACCTGCCTCCTGCTAGCGATTCATCAGTTCAGCAATTAAGTCCTGCCAATATTATCATCAAGACCCCTGAGACAGGTAAGGACTCTCTGCACCAGAGAGTCTTTGGGTCCCATTTAACTAAATTAATGGGGCATTTGCCATAACCTCCTGTCACAAATGTCCTCATGCAGCACTACACTTCAGGAAAAAAATACCACAAGTGCAAAAATAACCCTAAGAAATACCTGGGATCTTGCTCGTACTATTGCATGAGGCTGTATATTTAATTTTCCAAGTCAAAACTCTTTCTCATAAAACAATGGCAGAGATGGGATTAAACCTAATGTTCTTCAGAGCAGGATCATTATCTACACAAAATAAATTTCAAAGAATCCAGTAGGTGAAAAAATGTTATTTTCTTCTGAGTCACACCACACAGAAGTTTTAGCCCTGCTCAACATTCATCTTTCAAGGATTTGCCAGCCCTCTAACCAAGAACATTTGAATTACATAAAGAACTGCCAGGTAAATTTAGGTCATCAAGTCCAATTCCCCACCCAAGCAGGACTTGCTTCAAAGTTAATTTTTGGCTGATCAGGGACTTGTTCATTCAAGCACTGGTGTATTTCAAGTCACTTCAGGGGTTGTTGTTGAAACACAGTTTGACTCAAGATTTCTCATATGGTTTCCAACCTACTTCTAGCACACCCCAAACATCTTTCCACTCTTTTCTTGTTAAGCTAGAAACATCTCCAGCACAAAAAGAATTCCTTCAATTAAAGTGTCATCTTTTTTTGGTTAAAAATGTATTCTACACTTACATGTTACAGCAACTCACTGCTGACAGCAGTTGTCAGAAATCAGATTCTGTGATAACCCCTTTTACTAAGTAGTTGTTCTGATGAACTATTTTGAACTTATGGTGGATTTATTAAAAAAAAAAAAAAGTCCGAAACTTCTCAGTTCTAAACTTTATCTAGTGAACAGGGCACAACACAAAATGAGAACTAGCCCAAAATCACAGAATACAAAGAGCCAGAAGGTATTTAATGTCCAATTGTAAACCTGAAAACTAATCTCCCATCCAGCTTCACAACAGCAAAGGCTGGTAACATGTCCACAATTTCTGTTGTTAGTTTATGATTCTGTAAGCTGACCTGTGCTTTAAAACGTTCCTTCCTCCCTTCCTCCCTCTCTCAACTGCCCCATGCAAAGCCCTTCAAAAATAACACTTTGTACAATTCAATCCACTATCATCAAGTGCACAAAGACAGAAAAGATAATAGATATTTCACACCCTAGATAATTGTTATCTTCCAGGGCACGTTTACAAAAAACAAGTGTGCCTGAAGGAAAAGCTACTTCAACTTGACAGTTTCCATTTGATAAAACAACAGCTTCAATCATTACCTTTGAGTTTTTGTTGTTGGCTTGACTCTCAACAGCAGAGGAGTTGAAGTCATGAATGGGGAGGGTGCTCAGCCAGTTCACCATGGATTTCTCCTCCCTTTCTGTGTTGATAATGGTGGGATAGATATACTGCTCTTTAAAAACAGCAATCTTCTCCTCCTCCTCTGTCCACTCCAGTGGCTCATGCAGTCCATCATTTCCAAAACGTCTGTTGTATTTTTCAAAGTGTACTCTTTCCAAGACCAGCCCAAGTCCTGGAGCTTTGGGGACATCTACTTTCTCCTCTCCCCAGCTACGCTCTATGATGGACTCAGGAGCATAACCTTTCACAACAGCTATCACCAGCCCAATCATCTTCCTTATCTGGTGCATCATGAAACTCTGCCCTTTCACTTTGATCACTGCAAATTCGATGTTTTCCCTCACAAATGGCTCTCCACAGTACATCTCCATGATGTACCTCTTGGCACTGGGGTCCTTGGGTCCCTTCTGAGATGTGAAGTTATGGAAGTTGTGTGTTCCTTTATAGCAAGCAAGCAGTTTATTCACTTTCATGAGGGTCTCTTTGTCCAGTCGAAAAACCTCTTCTTGCACCTCATGGTCTTTATGGGCAAAGGCAAATGTTGGCAGCATGTAAGAGTATGTTCTGGCATCACACTTGTTCTTGGAGTTGAATCCCCCAGTGACTCTCTTCAGACCTTGTTTTAAAAGCGACATTAGGTTTCTGAATCAGTAGGTTACAACCTGATTGGGATCTTGCACCTACTAGCAAGCATATTTTTAAAAAATACAATATAATTGAAAGATAGGAAGATTTATTTTATAGGACCCTAATTTTGAACTAACGGCAACATACAGATTCATGTTAAAACTAAACTGCTCATGAGTAAAATTGTAATGGTAAGGGAGAAGCCTGCTACAAGAGATAGATGTTCTTGGAAAACAATTTCCCTGCCCATTCCAGTATCCTTACCCAGAATTCTGATGTGAGAAGGAAGATGGTTATTGATCTTTTCTAAGATGTCATCTATTAGCCTGACCTTTAGTGACACAATCTGTCCAGCTGCAGACACACCCTATAAAAACCATAAACACAGAGACACATAATTATGTACCTTGGAAGCTCTGGGATAGCACTTGCAGAATTTGAACAGCTGGAGAACAAGCTTATTCTTTTTTCTCAATGGTCATTTCAGGTTGAAATGAGGCAAAAGCAAGACCACAGGCAGAAATACAAGCCAAGAGCATGCCTGGAAGGCTGCTGGGGCTGCATAGCCACACCAGCTAGAATATTACACTCCCTTCTGTGACATCTCACTGTACTTAATTGCTATTAATTAAAGCACCAAGTGAAAACAAATTGCTTATACACAAGATCAGCCATGAACTTCAGCTCAGACTTAGAACTCTGCAGGTGTAAATCCAGCTGAACTCTCAAGTTCCCCAACAGGCAGGCAGCAGCAACGAGGAGCAGCAGCAGGTTGGGAGGCTGAAACAGGGGGATGTGACAGAAATGCTGAGAATGTTTAGGTACAAAACATCAGCTTTACAAATACCATCTAATCAATATCCTGTGCCTTCCATTCACCTATGTTTAGTGTGGATGAAGGGAGAAGTTTCAAACAACATTCACTGCCAGCAGTATTTGCTAATGGATCTCAACTCTAGAGAATGCTTCACCAGTCAACCCCAGTGGCACTGGCAGGGATACACCAGTTATGAGAGCACAGGCCCTACCCAACACACCTTATCTGTGCGAGCACACCGCTGAAAAGACATTTTCTTCATATCTTCCCCATGGTTTTCTGGGATGCAGCCTGACTGAACAAGGGCAGATACTAAGTCATCTTCAATCGTCTTGAACTGTGAAGATCCCAAGTTTCTCTAAAAGAGGGTGTACAGTAAAAATATGAAAACCAGTAATAATTGTATAACCAAAGATGAGAGCTGTGAGGTGTGTAAGGCTGAAAAGTACACACACTCAGCACACACCACTCAGTTACAAGAGCAGAGAAGCAGACACACACAGGGATGTACACATACTTGTGACTTTTACTGCTGTGGAACAAACCTACTTTGTTGCAACAGCAAGAAAGGCTTCCTCCCCTGCCAGAGTGCAGTCTTATCAATTAACCTGTGGAGCTTTTTAAAGTGCTCCCCAAATGTGTGTATCTTGCAGTACACTAAGAGGAGCAGCAGATGGGGCAAAGTCACCCTCCATCTGCCAACTCCGGGTGCTGCAAGGTAGCCACTGCATGGGCAGGTCTGGGGCACTGCTCCTAAGCTGGTCCTGTAGCAAAGCAACATCCCTTTTCTTCCACATGCAAATGTGGTGCAGATTTTCATTCAAAAAAATGCAGCTCAGTTCTCCAGAATCTGCATGTTTCACCTGAGACAGTGAGACAACGTGAGGCCTAAACTTAAGAAAACTTTGCTCAACTGCTTTGAAATGAATGCTTCAAACAAGAAGCTGGAGCACTGGCCAGAGGGGATCATGAGACAGCATTGCAAGCTTTGGAAGAACTGCAGTGCCTATGCTTTCAGTCTCCTCAAGAGCCTTATCTGCAGCACAGTCTTGGAATGATCTTCTGCTGATACTCTACACTGAAGGCAGCCCCACTAAAATCCCAAACCACCACTGACTTTGTTAATTCACATTACTGCCAAACCTTTGAACCCAGGCATGCACAGGTATTGCCCCAGCTTTTCAAGCTGCAGCTGCTTCCCTGCTCAACCTCTGTGGTCAAAGACTTCAACAAACCAAGCAGGCTGCCTTCTTCTGTCAGACCACATACTTGCATCCCATGGTACCCTTTGCCCGAATATGCCATCAGTAACACGATCTTCCTTTTGGGTGACTTTTTATTCTGATCCTCTGCATCCTCCTCATCTACATCTCTCTTCAGCCTTTTACTTTGGTGCCCGTTTTCCTCCAGCCTCTCAACCACCTCACTGCTGCTGTTCACCGTCTTCGTCTGGCTGGCAGCTGCTGCTCCCAGATCCTCTGCCATTGTGACAACCTGCAAGGAACACACCACCAAACACGACTCAGCCAGAAACAGACGGGAAAAGCTCCAGCTCCATCCCGGGAGCAGCCGGGATGCGGTGGGGCAGGGCAGGGCACCCACCCCCGCGCTCTCCCCGCCTAAACCCCCTCCCCCAGGGGTTTAGCCCCCCCTGGAGAGGAAGGCTCCCCAGCACAGAGGGGGGGTTTAGAGGGGAGGAGCCGATGCGGTCCCCCCGGTCTCTCAGCGGGCCCGGCGGTACGTACGCTCCGCAGCCGAGACCAGGGCCCGCCGCACACCGCGCTTCCCGGGGCGGAGAGACCGCGGCTCACAACCCTCAGCCCCCACCGCAGCATCGTCCCCGAGCGCCGAGCGGGAGAAGCCGCGGCCGCTGTCCCGTTCAGCCCCGCTCCCGGTGCCGGTCCCGGTGCCGGTCCCGTCCCCGCCTCTCGCCGCCACTTACGCGGCCGCTGCCGAACCCCCCCGGTTGCGGACGCGGCGCCAGAGAGCCACGTGCAACCCTACGGCAGCCGCGTGGGGACACGGCGGGGCGGGGCGGAGGGGGCGGGAACCGGGCCGGGCTGGACCGGACCGGGGACGGCCCAAATGGGGCCCGCAGACCCGGGATGCTTTGCAGGGTCGGGGAAGCAGCGGCGGAGGTCTCCCCCTGGGGGCGTCCGAACCGCCCCCGTCAGCATCACAGCCCGGGGCTGTGGGGTCCTTACAGCAAGTCCCGTACCCACACCCCCCCCCCCCCCCGAGCATCCCTCTGGATCGCAGCTCTTTCCTGAGTCTCAGAAGGGGATGGTCCGGAGGCTGCTGTAGGATTCCCGGCCTGCAGAGCCCGGCCCGACTCGGTGCTGGCAATAGGGCACTGAAAGGACATTCACCTTGCCCGGACCCACCGACCCCACAGCGTCCCTCGGGAGCCAACAGATGGGAAAAGACTGTCAAATTATTCCATCGGACAGTGCAGGGGAAAAGGCAAACCGGAAAAAACAAAACAAACAAACAAACAAACAAAAAAAAAAACCCCCCACAAAACAAACAAAAAACCAAAAACAACAAAAAAAACCCCCGACACACACAAAAAAAAAACCCCACCTCAAACCATTCCTGTGGTTTATATTAGCTGTGTAAGTGGACCAGTCCTTTTTCTCCTTGCAAACCCACCTGGATGAAGCTCTACCAGCAGCACTGCAGTCACAGTGTGACAAGTGGGAGGAAATTCTCCACCACGGAGATTTCTGCCATTGAAAGCTCACGGTTCCCTTCCCAGACGGATGTAACATTGGTCCCTGTGTTGTCACTGTCACCTCCCCCACACACATACACCTTCCACACAACTTCTGTTTGTGGCAGTACCAAGCACAGACACCTAGGGCTTGGGTTTCCTGTCAGGTTTTCCTCCAGCCATCTCTCTCAAGGAACTGATGTCTTCTGCAGCAAGTTTTACCTGCAGTGGTGATGCACTTAACAGGAAAGCTGAGCACAACAGGCACCCTTATCAGGCAACAGCATGTAGCTCCTGGAAAGCCAGGTGTACCTGGAAATTGTGTTGTTATGCTATAAGCTTCAGTGCTTTATAGGATGGAGCTACCCAGAGAGGACACAGATTCCCTGGCAGGCTGCAAGATGAGTGTAAGAGAGCTCCATTTACTCATTCAGATGGAAAATTGAAGGGCTGACATTTCCAAGCAGGCCAGATTATCAAAAGCAGGCTTGTTGTATCTGCTAATAAGGGGAAGAAATGCAGCACATCCTTTTCTGAGCTGACACTTCTGAGTTATTTCAGTAGCGGGGTGGGGCAAGGGAAGATTTATCATGCTCTTCCAGCTGCTCTTTGTTTAGAGAAGTGACAAAAGATGTCCTGTCACAGTGCAGCACTGCTGCCCAGGGAAACGGGAACACAAATTTCTCTATCACTTCAGCCAGGGAGTCTGAATCTTTATTTGCCTCATTTCCTTAGGAAGTGAAGCTTATGCAGTCACACTGCCTGTCTGTTCACTGCCATTTCTTCTCCCTCCCTGCTGTGATTTCTGAATTTGGCTCATTCCAGGCAAATTTGAGTGTAGAAGGCCCAAGTCTATACAGAAAAACAGCAGTAAGGCAAGAGAAAAACTTACATGAATACCCCATGGGGGAAAAACCTTGAGCAAGAGCAGCAAAGGAGCTTCAGCACAGGCAGCAACCTGCTCTCCACCTGCCACAGCACCTGCTGCCTCTTTCTTTTTCCTTCATCTATTTCATCTTTAACCAGGTAGCTACCAAAGGCAAGGAGAAATCAAAGTGGCTTGACAGAGCTGCCACTGCTGGCCAGTTCTGGGGGAGTCAGCCCCAGGGAGACAGCCCCTCCAGGACGTGTATCTCAAGCAACAAGGTGGCAGAGACATGGCTGCAGTTTCTGGTGTGGTGCAGAAGGTCCAATTGCAGGTCACCGGGTGGGCTCTGCAAAGCCCTCACACTCACTTGGGTTTGATTTGCAATGCACAACGTGAGCACCTGACATCTGCAGGAATTAAATTAACAAGGGGGTTCGTTCCTTTCAACCACATACCCTGGATTAAATCAGAATTTGTGCAAACAGCTCACGAAGTTGCCCACTGACTGTGTGAGGAGCAGAACATTTCGTGCACGTTTAATGGGACCAATAAAATTAAAGGACATTGAATGGCACATCTGCCTGGCCTTGGGTGAGAGTGCTGCCATCAAGTATACTCAGCAGTGAAATCAGCCTCCTGAAAGCTTCCTGGGTGCATCTGGGGACTCAAAATGACACCTCTGTCAGTCATAGAATCGTTCTGGTTGGACAAGACCTTTAAGATCATTGAGTCCAACCATTAACCCAACCCTGCCAAGTCTGATGCTAAACCATGTCCCTCAGCTCCACATCTACACATCTTTTAAACAGCTCCAAAGATGGTGATTCAGCCACCTCGCTGGGCAGCCTGTGCCAGTGTTTAATTTCTCTTTCAGTGAAGAAGTGTTTTCCTAATATCCAATCTAAACCTCCCCTGGCACAGCTTGGGACTGTACCCAAACAGCTGCAGGATTCGAGAGCAGGCATCTTCGGGGGCGTATGAATTGCATTTCCATGCTGACACGGGTATCAGTCCTCACCCCAGACTGGGGGCTTATAAGAGCTCTCGCAGAGGCTCCTTCAAAGCATCTCTGGGGCCGTTCCCCTTGCACTGCTCCCTCTCAGGCTCGGATCACCAGGGCCGCGGCTCCGGGGAGGGAAGAGGACACGTCCAGCGCGGGCTGGGAGAGCGGGGGGGACGATGACAGCCCCGCTCCTGTCCCCAACCCTCCTCCTGTCCCCAGCCCCCCTCCCCAGTCCCTCTCCCATCCCCAGCTCTTCTCCCATCCCAGCCACTCTCCCCAGCCCCAGTCCCTCTCCCATCCCCAGTCCCTCTCCCATCCTCAGCTCTTCTCCCATCCCCAGCCCCTCTCCCCTCCCCAGCCCCCCTCCCATCCCCAGTCCCTCTCCCATCCTCAGCTCTTCTCCCATCCCCAGCCCCTCTTCCCTTCCCAGCCCCGCTCCCATCCCCAACCCCGCTCCCGGTTGCGGTGCCCGGGCAGCAGCCGCCTGCAGATGGGGCTCAGGCAGCGCCAATCGCCTCGTCCTCTCCGGCTGTCGGTTCCTCTCTGCGTACTCTGGGGCTCCCCCAACATCTCCCTGGCGGGAACTGCTGAGCATCAGCTCCAGCTCCAGGCTGGGGGACCCCTCCTCCCACCCCACAGCACTTGGGTCTGTCCCCGCTGGCCTCCCCCTCCCCGAGCAGCCTGTTCCCTCTCTGCTGTGGCACTGTGACCCCAGCAGCTTTCTCATCTTTCCTCCCCAAGGCCCTCTTTGAAAAAGGAGGTATTTATTTCAAGAGGATTTGCTTTAAATTTTCAGAGAAGTGTAGTTCTTTTAAATCAACAACAACAAAAAAACCGGCTCTAAAGCAATGTTGTCTTTTGAAGGACATTTTCTTCAAACTATTTTCTGCTGAAGGGCAGAAAAAAACCCTGCTCAATGGATTTTTAATGAGTTTCAGGGCTGGGGTGGGGAATGCAGCATCCTCAGCAATCAGCTGTAGCCACCGACTCCAACAGATGATGGAAACTCACAGCCCTTCTGTCCCCTCAGAGGGCTCAGGGCTGAGGATTAGCACAGATCCTGAGACCTGCAGCAGAAAGACTTCATTGCAGAGCTGGAAAAACAAATCCCAAGCAAGTTTGAGATGTCAGCCTTTTACCATTTGGACATATTCTTTGCTGCATGGCACTAGAAATTCTATGCTATAATTAAGAGGCTGTTTACCTCCATTTTGGGAGCTGGAGACGTGCTGCACTTCAAGGGATGAGGAGAATCTTAGCCTGCAGCTCCCCAACACTTCTGGACCAGGACACTGTCTGGAAACAAGCACACAGAACACAAAGGAGAAGCACTGTGAACTCTTCCAGATGTGGAGAATATTCCTGTTTGAAACCAAATCAAGTGTTCTCCCTTCCCCATGTGCTCCCAGTATGACATTATTTCCTTAAACTCATTCTTAGAAATCCCTGATTTACCATGTTTTCTGAAAGCATTCAACCCCCCTGCCAGGTTTCAGTTCCCAGGAGGGGGGAGGAGGGAGGTGCTGGTCCTGATGCTATTGTCCCTCAAAACGCTGCTTTTAGAACAGAAACATCCCAGGGAAGTTTGTATCCTCACACTACGTGCCATTCCTCATCCAGGGAATGGCACCCATCACCAGCACTACATATATGGTAATAAATTTAAATAAATCCAACCACTAGAATTTGTCTGGCGGGCAGCAGCTCCTGCCCTGCAGAGAGAGCTCTGCTAGCACATTGCCTGCCTGCCAGACAGCCCTTCCCCTCCTTCAGCAAAACCCCTACAGCCTTAACTACAGCTACTCACCCTGTTTGGTGAGCAGGACCCTGGGCCAGCACACCAGAGGGTGCTCTCAGACCAGCCACAAGGTGACGCTGCAGGAGGAGAAACAAAAGTTAAAGGCTGAAGAGCCACAGGATGCTGTGAAGGAGTTAACTCCTCCTGAAATAAAGCTGTGAAAGAGCCTGGTCACTAGAAGCGGAATATTTGATCTTTGTATCGCCTTGGTTCAACACACACCCACCCATTTCTCCTTCCTTGATGTCACTAAGCCACCTCTGATCTTTCAGAGTTGAATGAGCAGGTTTTTGCTGACGTACATACCCAACGACTAAATATAAAATACGGGAACACAGCCAAATGCCCTGGAAGCACTGCTTGGGTTTATTTTCTCCTAGAATCAACAGCAGCATAATGTCACAGTACACATCCAGAAAGTTGGGCAATGTTCACTGGGGCTTTTTAAACTATTCAGGCCCCATGCTTTAGAAGAGAGTGTTGATTTCTGTTGTTTAAGTCTTCCCCACTAGCATGTTCTCCCTTTGCTCTGCTGCCCATGAAAAGAGTCCCATGGATTCAGCAGAGCATTCTCTATCCATGGGGACATGTGACACACACTGAGCCACCTTTCATTTGGCTGCAGCTTTTCCACCTGAACCTTTAAACTTCTTCACAGGCAGCTTCAAAAAAACCCCTCTCTTACCCTCAGGACCAGAGACCTGTATATGTATATTCTTTACTACAATCTCACCCTGCAGAGAACACACACGCACCCTTTTTTTCACAAACAAGGGATTTACATGATACAAAAAGACCCCACAAACCAACAACGCAACCCCCTCTACCAAACCCTAAAAACCAAAGATCCAAGAGTGCTGAGCTGCCAGACTTTGAGCACCGGCACCGTTTGTATCTGTTTAGCTCTGAGCAGCTTTCCAAGGGCTGCCATGGGGTCTGGCCCAGCTTGTGCTGCACAATGCACATCAAGATGAAGCTTCCCAGAGCTGTTCCCAACACCAACACAGCGTGGGGCAGCTCTGCAGGGAAAAGGAATTGATTCTGCCTGTGAGTCAGTGTCAACAACCAGCTGGAGCTCAGCATTTCCAGGCAGGACCATTCTCACGGAGCAAACACGAGGTGGGAAAGGCAGGGGCAGGAAAGAGAAGTTATAAATAGAGATGAACACGAAAAAAACAATTCCAGTTCCTGGTAAATTAAGATTTTGAAACAGGGTCTTTTCTTACCAAAAAACAACACAGCCCAGTAAGTGTATGGGGTGCTGCAGAGTCACACAGGGGTGAGCAGGCAGGACTCTCCCCAGGGATGCTCATGTCCAGGAACATGCACAGGCCAGCAAGTGGCTTTTTGGGAAGTGTTTACTGGAATTGTTTCCCTCCTGAAAGCTTACACCTCTGTTGCCTAAGTTTCTGTAAGAGTGGAAGGACTGAATGTCTTAATTCAGACTCTTCTCATGTCTCAGAGCAGATCTTAGCTTTTTGTCATAGATTATTCTGATTCAGAAGGAGCAGGGATTAAATTGCCTCTCTTACACCCAAAGTCAGGACCAGTGCTCACAGAATCCTTATTGTACTTCTTGCCATATTCAGTGACTTTTTCATACCTTCCTGACTCTGTTGGTTAAACAAAAGCTGAAATTTGCAAAGCATAACTGATAAGTCTTACAAAAACACCACAACAAAACCTACACTCAGGTACCACAGTAACTGGAACTACAAAGCAGAGACAACAGGCGACTAACAATTTCAAATCAATTTTATTTTCTTAAATTGGTGTTGTACAATTTAAAGCCAAAAAAAAAAAAAAAAAAGTCACACAAACACAAATAAAAAAATGTTGACAAAATACCAAGCATTACCTTATAAAGAACATCATCATACGCTCTCACAAACCTGAAGATAACGTGTTTATTAGACTGAGGTTTTCTTCAAATCTATTAAAGACGCCAGACACAAACGTTGCAACAGTAACAAAGCCATGACAACAGCAGGTGGACACTACACTAGCAACTTCAACAATGGGTGGGTTTTGAGGGATTTTTTTTTTTCCTTTTTTTTTTTTTTTTTTGCATACCTTATTGTCTACAAAGCAATAAATATTTTTCACCAAAAAAAGTTGGTTTCACGCTACATGCAGTTAGATAAAAAAGAAAGTCACCAAAGTGATGGCAAAATAAATCACCTTTCTGATTTGTTTTTTTCTTTTTTATTTTTTTTTTTCCTCCCCAATTTGGGGTTGGTTTTTTTTTTGTGTGTGTGGGTTTTTTTGTATTTTTTTTTTTATTTTTTTTATTCAAGCACAGTGGCTAAGTTTCAAGTATTGAGAGAAAACACATATATACACGTTTGCATTTGTGTGTGTATCTATATACATCCACACACACACACACATATCCTTGTATGTATATACACAAACACATATATATATTGGTTGTAGGTCTGTAAACCACAATTTTTTTGGAGCAATATATACTTGTATACATTGAATGTGGACAATTTTGATACATTCAAGTAATTAAGTACAGCTGGAAGGTTAGTGCTGAGCTTGCCACACACGGGGATCTGCAGCAGACGTGTGGATCCCAGGCTGGGCTTCCCCTTGGCAGGAGGCTGTGGGTGCAGGCTCGGGGGTCCCAGGAGGGTGCTGGGGGGGTCCTGGGTACATAGCAGGTGTCTGTATTGCAGAGTCAGTCCTGGCTTTAGTGCTTTCGTGCTGCCTCCCAGTGCACCACTCCCACCTGCAGCACAGCCCTTTGCAGAACTGGTAAAAGCCTTTCAGAAGCAGTCTGTGTCTCCTTGGCATTTCTGGCCACAGGCTGGGGGAGTTGGTTGGTTGTTTTTGCCTTTTTTTCTTTTTTTTCCCCTCTTTTTTTTTTTTTTTTTTTCCCCAGGCACAAGCAAAACGGCCACAGAAGCAGCAGGCTGTGAATGTACAGTGTAACACGAGCCCAATACTGAAGCACTTGTGAAAGCTACACTTAAAACTTCCCTAGATGGGGCAACCTGAAGTATTTTAAAATTTTCTTATCTGTATTTCTGCTCTGTGATCAGAAACACCCACGTTGCCTTGTTCATCCAATGATGCTGGAACAAAGCAAATCAAGTTACTCCTGAACCCCTTGTGATGTATCACACCGGACGTGCCCGAATTGAGAGAGAAAAAAAAAAAAGCAACGAGGACTTTACCACCACGTGCAAAATATTTGGAGATCCCAAAAAAAAAACCCAAAGCCTGAGGTTTCAAGTTGCTTTTGAAGATACTTTTCTGCCCAGAGCTACCAAAATACTGCCATGACTCTGATAAATTAAAGACACACACGCGCACTCAGACAGAGGGAAAGGCAGCCAGCTCTCCTCTCACCCACATGCTCACAGCATCCAAAGCCTCGACCAGAACTCGAGCCACTCACACCCACAGTCTCATTTGGCTAGAGTCTCCTTAAAAGAAATGCTGAACATAAAACTGAACACTACAAGATTTCTTTATATATAAAAAAAACCAACAACAAACGAAGCAGCAAATAAAACTTCTTAAAAAAATGCATTTCGAATTGTGTGTAGGGTTTTAACATCTGTTCTTGAGCTCTTAAAAAGCATGGAGCTTTATATTGACTGTCCTTTTTAAGAACATTTAAATTAAAAAAAAACTAAAAACACAAACAACAAAACACAACACACCTTGGTACTGCCAGACTGCAAGTCAGCTTTGCCTGGTGTGGAGGAGGAACAGCACAGACTCTGCAGTGCTTTTTTGCCTCACACTCACAAGATACAGTACAGTTAAATACGTACAGTTACACACAAACCATAGATATATCAATATATATTCACCCTCAGGAATACATATTAATATATGCACACACGTAGTGCAATGAAACAACCAGGAAGCAAGGAAAGGAATAATAACAACAGCATTCCTAACAGTCGTGATGTTCCTGGGTTGTCGTGTGATGCAAAGTCAACTTCTCAAAGTTCCCATAGTGTGTAAAGTGCTCCTTTGATTCACAAAGCTAGTGTTTTCAGTTTGGGATGGGAAGAGGGTTCAGGAAAGGGGTTATGGAGCAAGAGCTGAAAGCAGGAGAGTGCCAGGGCTTCCTCCTGGTGGATATGTACTGACAGGCTGAGCCGAACAGCCAGGAGTCTTTCATGTTGATCCCGCTGAGCTTGGGGACCAAGGGAGGAAGAGATTCATCTTGGCTTCTTAAGAACACATTGGAAGGAACATTCCACTTTCTGTTGTACTCCTGTCTCCTCCGCAGTCTCTTTGAGGCAATCAATCTGCATGGCAGCCACGGGAGATGCAAACTTCCCCGCAGCAGCGTGTCCTCTGCCTTGTTTGCTGAGTCTGTAGAAGGTAGAAGCTGCTTCTGCAGCACCTTCTCCCTCCTCTCTGCCATTCAGTAAGCACTCCAAGACATAAAGACATATGGGAAGGGACAAAGGAGAGAAGCCTTGGGTGGCCAGGAAGCTTGAAGATGCCTGGCTCTCAGCTGGGGGTGGGGGAAAGTACACAAACTGGCCTTGATTTCTGAATGACACCCTCCAACTTTAACTGAAGCCAGCAGTTTCAGCACATCCATTGCCTGCAATGGACACAGCACTGGAATACCCTGTTCTTAAGCAAGAGGGGTAGGCAGCAGTCTTATCCTTCAAGGTGCTGGGGAGAAGCAGATTTTCATCCTTCCTCCCCTCTGCCAGTGAGGGAAACCTTTCCACAGTGACTACATCTTCGCCCAGGCCTTTGGGCAGGGAAGTGTTGGTGCTTGCTGCAGTCACACAATCCTAAAAAAGGAATCCAAGTCTGTGGAACAAACTTCCCAGAATGTCAAAAACACAAAACATTTGGAGCAGTTCAATCCTCCAGGTCTCCTCCTACTGCTAAACTCGTTTCCCACTGCAGCAGCAGGCTGTTGGAAACAAAGGGATCAGCTGGGGCGAGGTGCATGAGGAACAAGACCACTGAAATCAGGCACAGAACCCCGACAGCAGAGCTGACAGCCTGCGCTCAATGCACAGCTTACCTGGGAGAGAGAAACAATAAGAAAACAACTTATCATTTTCCTGCTAATGTAAAGACTACCAAAACGTGCTGGAGATTGAAATAAAAAAAAAAAAAAAATTCAAATTCTGTTCAAGAATTATCACCATGGAGTGACTTAGACTAGGTGAGGACCTGACCACAAACACCACGCTGGGAAGGGACAAGGTAAAAGGCTGAATAATCAGAGATCCAATAATGAAAGCCAGGAGGCAGGAGTTCTGACAAAAGTCCCAAGATGTTATAAAGAACCACCATCTGCTGGGAACAATTTATTCACTTTTAGTTATTGAAGTGGCTTTTGCCAGAAGGCAAGATGACTCAAGGTCTCTGGTACCATTTGTCATGGCTTACAACTGAGAGACTGAGCCCAACCCAGCAGAGTCAGTGCCAGATTCTCATTGCCTGAGACCAAGACTCTCTCAAAAGCTAAATGTTTGGTGGAATTCCTCTCACAGGAAGAGCTGTTGTGTTTCTTGGTTCATCATTTTACTTTTTAGAAATAAGTTATCATACCTGAGACCTACACTGAAACACACACCCCCTGCAGCCTGCAGGGGAACAGCTCAATCAGGAAGCTGGAAAATTAAGTAACACATGGAATACCAGGGTATCAACTGGGAAAAGAAATCTATTAGACACATTAACTGTACCTCTGGACAAAAGATGTGATTTAGGTTTGGCAAGAACAACTTCAATGAAAACTACTTTGTATTCCCCCATTGGCTTATACCTCCTGTCTAACACATGGCTGCCAATCTCCCCTTGCTCTCCTTCAGTGAGACACTTCAGCTTGAAAGTTGGTGATAATTAACTGACTGATTGCTCATGAGCCAGAAATCTCTGCTCTCACTACCTATCAGAGTTCTGCCTACGTGGAGGACTAAAGTGTCCTGGCAGCTCTCTGGACAGTGGCCCAAGACAGGCATTTGGTAGCCAGCAGAGCAGAGCCCTGGTGTGCCAGCTGTGCCCTTTCCTCTCAGCCATGCTGCACCAAGCCCAGCTGCTCTAATAGAGGAGAGCCAGCCCCAGCCCCTCTGCCCACCTCCCCTGAGGTGATCAAACTGCCAGAAGGGCAGGGAAAAGTGTGCTCAGAACAAGCAAGGTCAGTCCTTTCCACTCCACATTTTGCAAAGGGACAGCACAGGAGAGGTGCCAGCTCAGAGCTGCAGACAGAGGGGTCCATCTGTCCCTGGGAGAGGAAGCCAAACAGCAACCAGGTAAGTGTTCAGCTTTCACTGGAACTGCTAGTACATGCTGATGACAGAACCATTTGTCTGCTGCTTTCTCAGCCAGCCCTGGGGCTGGGGAAATGGACAGGAGAGCAGTCCTGTCTCAGAAGATGTGTTGGAAAGAGCCCTCACTGTGTTTGCTTGGACATCTCTGCCTGACAGCCAAGGCAGTTCCACGTTCCCAGGCACTCTGGGCAATCAGCTGGATGGTTCCAGCTGGAAACCAAACCCAGGCTTCTGCTGTTGCCAGACCACTTCCTTCAGCAAAATCTTTAACACATCAAAAGCTTCAACAGAGCCCTGGCGATCGCTGTGCATGGGAAGCTCTCAAAATACAGCTCAGAGCAGGGACCTACATTTCAAACAGCTTTCCTGCTGGGAAACCAGGAGGACAGGCTGCTAGGGGCTGTAAAAAACCAAGAGGTCACTGCTATGTCCACCAAGACATAGCCAAAGTAGCTGGCTACTAAAATTTCTGATCCATGCAGCTAGAAAAACTCAATAGGTTTACTGAGGAAAAAAAAAAAGTCACCAAACACTCACATTTACTGACGTTTTCTATGTCCCCCTGTTCAGTGATGATGTTCAGGAGCCCCTCCATCAGCAGCAGAGCTTTGTGGTACCTCTGTGCACAGTCCTCTCTGTGGTGGAACATCTCATCCAGGGCTGCAGATTGCACCTTCAGACAACAAAGAAGTTACTCCCTGACCAGACCCAGCTTTCCCAGTGTGGCCCCTCAGTTGCACAAACATCTCCCAGCATGCAGCACCATGAATGAAACCATCTGCTAAGGTCACCAGCAGGAACTGTTAATGCCTGACACTTGCTCTTCCCTAGCCCTGCTCCCAGACCCTGTGTTGTGCTTACCATTTGCACAGCATAGCTGAAGATGAGCTTCTCAGCTGTGATGCTGTTGATCCGATCCATCAGTTTCTGCTTGTCCAAGAAGAACCTCTGGAGTCTCATGTTGAGGCAGTGGCAGGATGATACACTGGACTTATAAAGTTCATTCAGTTTCTTCACAACTAAAGTAAAGGAAAGAAATGCTTTAGGTGCTACTTTCAGTTCCCCCTGTGCCTCTCAACCTCCATGCACGGGACCACAAATGAATAATTTCAGGACAATGGGGTTGTGTTAAAGCCAAGAGAAAGATTGGCTGGGAAGAACTTGCTACACTAACAGGTTTTTTTTTTTCCTTTTCCTTTGCCACCCTCACCAGTAACAAGCCCACGTGTGGCAACACCTACTCATATGCCTAGTTCACCTGAGGCCAGGTCTACTTTTGTTTCCTTCAGCTGCAAGAGGGCAGGGAGCAGTTTGCAGCATGCAAGATGTCTCACACACCACCAGAAGCAACAGACGTGCCAGATACAAAGCTTCTGCTACTTGATAGGTGATGATGTGCCATAAAGAAGTCCATGATTCTCACGTGGTAGCTGCTGGAGCTCAGTGTGGGTGAGCAGCACTGACTAAGCAAGAGAATCTCTCTTGAGATGCTGCTGTCCCAGAAAGAAAAGACACAGATGCCTGTGAAAGGCCAATCTCCTTCCCTGAACAACAGCAGCTCCATGGGATTGTTATGGGACAGAGAATCAGGAATCAAATGTGATTCTGGGGGATTAAATAACAATCCAAACCAGCAAGTGATGCCACAGACTTGAGTCTCCCCAGCTTCATGGCATGATCTATACAAAGCAGTGAGTACAAACTCCCACCAACATCTGATGAGTATCATATGTGCACACTGCAGGATTTGCTCCTGGGGGAGGCAAATTAACCCATCCCTGAAGCAGCCTCTCTCAGCTGTGATGCAGAGGAGAAACCTCACCTGACAGCCAGGCCTTGCAACTAAATGTTGCCTTCCCAGGCAGAGACAAGGCTATAGAAAGCCAGAGAAGGGCAGCTTCCAGAAAAAAAAAAAAAGGCTGCTGTAACTCTTCTTCAGAGAAAAGGACTGAGGCACAAAAAGGTAACTCTGCAGGGTCAGACTATCAGATCACCCTGGATCAGAATGAATTTGAGAGGGAGTGGGAACCCTAAAGCTTGTGGGTGACATTAGGAGGGTGAAATGAAAACCCCCACAAGAAAACAGTGAAGGAAGACTATTTAAAAACCAAGAAACAAAGCAAGAAACAAATACAGTAATAATTTCCTCCACAGAATTAAATTAGAGCTCTGAGCTGTGCCCAAATTATCAGGAAAAAGAGGATGGCTGTGGGTAAGGGACCCTGTCTGGCACACACTGTGCAAAGTCACTCCAGGGCAGTTTCTTTTCATGCTTCCCTAGTTTTCCCATGTATGTGTGGGACTGAAGTACCTCGGAAAACCCTCATGTCCTCACTGTGCCCTGAAAAACCTCAAGGGAGCAGCATTCTGTGGGGAAAGAAACAAGAAGAGGCAGCCTTGCCCAACTCCCACACACTGAAGGACAAACTACATGAAGAATCTGGAAGCTGCAATCTGCCCTGAAAAGGAATAATTTATTTGTGTTATGACAATTTTCCTGTCAGCCTGAACACATGAAAGATGCACAGCTCAAGCTCTGGGTCATACTCCATACTGCCTGCTACATGTGTCTATTCATTGTATTTAACTTGTAGTTTTTTACACCTCATCCCAAGGCAGCATTAATACTTTCAAAGACTCTTGGAAAAGGCAGCTGATGTGTCAAGTACTTCAAAAAAGCTCCCTCAATAATATTACAGCAGTAGGTTTTATAATTATTTTTTTTCTAACCACTGACTCACAGCCAGCTCAGATCAGAAGCCAGCCAGTCGGGTGCAAATGTAAGGCCATAACACTAGCAAAGAAGTGACTCTGGCATTACCAGTATTTTACTTCCTGTGTTTCTGTTTCACTTGAAAAATCATCACTGCCAAGACAGGTCTCCATTTGCCAAGTAAGCACTTCCTAGGACATGCACTGTGTAATTAAGTTGGACTTACATCAAGTACAAACAAGCACCTGTGATAGAACTGTACAAGGAATCAGATAAGATACATTCCCCTTGCACTCATTAGTGGAGATTCTCACAGGGCCATGAGCAAGAGCTGTTAAGACCTAAACAGCAACATGAAGACACAAACAATCCCCTCCTTGCATATAAATAAGACCTAGCTGTGCAAAGGGACAGTAAGAAATAAAGCAGTGGCCACACCAGAGGGGGTTCACACTCACTCAACCCCCTCCTCAGCCTGTGTCATATTTTTCATACTTCCATTCCAGGCCAAGTCCTTTGTGCCCAGTGGTCTCTTACCTTGCTTGACAGTGGAGGAGAGGCAGAGCTTGCCAGCTTTGATCTGCTCTATGGCCATCTGCAGCCCCGAGGACAGAAGCTCTGCTACCTTCAGGTACAGCACGAGCTGCTCTGCATAGCTGCAAAGAAATCACATTGCAATGCCAACCTATCCACAGGGAAGTGTGGAGAAGTCCTGAAGGACTTTTGGGATTCAATGGTACGCAGGGTTGTGGGGGGGTGGGAGGCTGTGACAGAAGACCCAGGAGCTGGGTGGCTTCTCCCTGGTGCTTACCTCCACTCCCGGCTGAGAAGGCTGATCTGGTCTGCCACCAGGCTCTCCTGGAGATGGTACTCAGAGGTCACTGAGCTGCCCATCTCACTGGAGCTGCCTTTAAGGGCAGCAATTTCCATCACGTAGTGGACGAAGGCCAAAGTGAAGCGGAGGCTGCGCAGGATGTCCGTGTGCTCTTGCTGTTGAAAGGACACCCAGGCAGTGGGGTTAGAGAGGGAAATTTGGCATGCCAGGGAGGGCTGCTCACCTAGAACTGTGCCAGCAACTTGTCCCAGCTTACAGAAAAAACACCCAAGCCCCTCTGCACTTCTGCTTTGGGCAGGGACAGCCAAACTCAGCCCCCACCTCGCCCACTGCATCAGTTCCTCCTCCACAGTACCAGCAGCAAGTGACAGACCCAGGCCAGAAATTTCCAGGCAGCTCCCTGGAGAAGCTCCTGAGAGTTGCTTCAAAATTACAATCCCCCTTCTCACGGAGCATCCTAGCTCTGTGGGACTCTTTCAGGAGTCAGCCAGGAAGGGGGTGAGAAGATCTGCACCCATGGGCCTGGCTCTGGTCCCCACCACAGCAATGCTGGTGCAAAACTGAAAGTGGTGCAGATTTCATGAGGGTGACAGCCTCAGGCATAACAGAGAAGAGCAAACAGTGTGTCCCACCCCACATACCAGCCCTTGGTCCTTATAACCATTGGCCCTATATCCTCCCAGCTCAGTGCAATGAGCCCCAGGTGAAGTCCTCCAAAGAGCCAGCAAGGACAACTTTTTATCTGCAATTCCTGTCCAGTTAGTGAGAGAAGAGAGCCTCACATCAAGTGCTGTGTTCATTTCAAAGTAATTTCTCCTATGCTACTGCAGATCAAAGGGAATTATCCCATTTCTGGGAAGCTGCATTGCTTAAGTGACTGTAAGCACTTTTGGGAAGTTAGTATTTGTGGAAAAACAGAATACTTGTGGGTCTATAAAATTAATTGCTGCTTGGATCAGACACTCCTCCATTGTACTCTATAGAGAAGTGGCTAACCTGCTTGATCTTTAAATATTCAGTGGCTCAGCTCTCTGAAAGGGTAAGGATGTTTCCTACATTAATTAAGAAAATAAACCAACCCCACACTCAAGTTCTGCAAGCTTTTGTTGTTCATTCACTGGCTCAGGCACCTGGCTGCCAAGACAGCTTTGACAATCTGAAATATCAATCTCTCCTCCCACGATACTGCTGCCTGGACAGTCCAGTAATGTAAGGAAATGTTATCTCCATCTTTCTCTATTTCCTTTAAAAGCAGAGGAGGAACTTGAAGATGAAGTAATTGCCAAGTCATACCACAGGCTTGTGGTAGAGCAGGAAACTGCTGAGATCTTGCAGGTCTCAGCTGGGTATCTCAAACCAGCACACAGTCCTTCCTCTCTGCTTATATATTTGGCTTCCATCAATTATTCTGGCACTCATTGCCTCATTTGGCATTACAAGAGTCTTTCCTTCCACAGCCATCTCTGTAACAAGTTTTTAAAGCAATGCAAACCAAAATAAAACCTAGCCTTCAATTTGCCTTATCTGCAAAGAGAGAAACTTCTTCAAAAGATGGAAGAACCATTTCTCTGAACATAACAGCCCTGCTCAAGATAAAGAGAGGTGCTTAAAAACACAAGCTTTCAAAGCTCTGCATTGTGAACACATCAGTGCTGATAGTCCAAGCCCTATGGCTCTGCAGGTAAGCAAACAAATGCAGTTCAGTGCAACAAACCTGAGCTAAATAAAATTTGAACAGCAAACCCACATTCTTAAAACAATGTATGCATATCTCTGTGGGGATCTAGGGTTTTTTAGCAACACCAGCAAAATTCAGATACAACAAAGAGCCTTCCCCCATCCCAGACAGCCCAAGGAGGCATCACAGAGCTGAAACCATGACTGAATCTGCCTCCCACCTCTACTGCAAATGGACAGCCTGACCTACATTTCAAATATGTCTCAGCTACAAAAGCATTTGCTCTGCTTCAGCCTGTCTTCAGCCTGCAGAGAAGGGAAGCCTGGCAGCCTTTCAGCTCCACAATCTGGTTCAGCTGTTCTAGTGTAGAACGTGGTGTCCCCCAGCCCCCATCAGCAGCTCAACTGTCAGGTTTGCTTTTTTTCGGAGCCTTTCAGCTGAGGCTGGATCACTGCCCGACCCCCCAGGTGCATGCAGGAGGCAGGCACTGGGCACATGGAGCCACTCACACTCACAAGTCAGCCAGCACTAATGCCAATCCACTCAAAAGGAAAAAGGCCCAAAGTACCCAGGTTTATTTCAGAGTAGACCCCATGTTTCCAACCCGCCACTGCAGCTTTGGAAATGGTGAATTTTAACCTCAGTGATGGTCTGTCCAATGGACTTGTTTAGTCCATTGGTTCCCCCTTTGTTTACCCTTGTTGGTAGCAAAGCTCAAAAGGCACTCTGCTGAGTATGCCTTGGGTTTTCTGAGCACTGCACTGGCCCAGCTCTCTTGATCCAGTTTACAGTGTCTCTGGAAGCAACCCCTTGGCTGCAAACATGGAGTCATCTGACCTCTGGATTTTCTTTCCTTTTATTCCCCTCCTCCTTTGCCCCTAGCAAGTCCCTGGGATGTACTCACCTCCATGAGTGTCTCCTCAGGCAACTCTGGTGCTTCAAAAGTAACAGCCCCTTCCAGGTTGGCAGTGATGGCATCAGCAAAAGTGTACCGGAGGCTGGAAGGTCCTTCCACAGCATCCCCACCAGTTCCCACAGCCAGGTGCCTGCCAGTGAATGAGCCTCCAGAGCTGAGAGAGCTGGAGGAGCCCACTGGGAAGGAAAACAGGCAAAGGAATTACTGAAGAGATATCAGCAGTCCAGGTACTCCTTGCCCATCAGAGGGGAAAATCTTCTAGGATCCAGGATCCTGGCTCCAATCGGAGCCAGCAAACAGGTACTTTGGAAGAAGATGCAAGGGCTATTGATGCAGAAAAACCACTCCCCAAACATAAGCAACTTAGGCAGACCAGCTTACAAGCTCAAGCAGATTTAATGCAGCTTCCAGAATGTCTGTCATTTAGGGAGACAATCCAAAAGCACTTTTTTTCTTTTTTGTCCAAACACTTTCTGAATCCTTCCACAATATCTTGATCTGATTTTTATCACACTCCTCCATAGCCAGCCTCTCCAATGTGGATTAGCACCGTTTGAGTCCTGGCTCCCTAGCCTTTACACTACTGCTAAATGAACACCTCAGATAAGTGAGGTTTTCATCATGGTTTTAAAACATCAACCACCTACATGCAAGCCAGGAGAACTTTCAATTATATGCCCTGCACTTCTACTTCCCCCTCTTTACAAAGAGGATGCCAGGCAGAGAAAAAGTCACTCCAGCTGAGTCAAGACCCTAACCTCAGCATTCAGGAGACCCTTTAATTACAATGTCCTGCAGACAATTCCCCACACCATCATCTTCTGCCTTCCTCAACCACTAAATACACCCTAAAAGCACATTACATATAAAAGATTCATAAGGACTTTCTGTCTCAGGATATTCATAACACATCCACCACTTCCAGGGGGCTTGATATCTGCCTCTGACACACTGCCACAGAGGAATCTATTTTGTCAGAGGGATGCAAATACTATCTACAATACTCTGTGAATTCTACCAAGGCAATATTTTCCACTGCCTCCAAATTCTTTGGAGGGAGATGTTTCTCTTCCACCCATGAATTTAATTCACTGCCCTACCCTGCCTTCAAAAGGTTCAGCAATATAATGCACAACTGATCTGCAGAAAGACACAGTCTTCCCTCCCAAAGCTCTGTCCCTGTTGGCAGCTTCAAAGCTAAGTGGATCATCAAAGACTTGTAGAGTATTTCCAGATCTTTCAAAGAAAGGACAATAATATCACATTCTGGATTCTCCACAATCCAAGAAGCTGTTTACAGAAATTGTTATGATGACTCACAAAAAAGCTCTGGCTTTGTATCTGTCAACTGGTCTGTCTTAGGGTTTGTCCAAGCACTTGAGGTGCTGATTTTCATTTTGCAAAGCTCCTCTTTTCACTGTAAACTTTGTGCATTACTACAACAAAAGAAGTTATTGCACAGACCTAATCAAGCTTGTCAAGCACCATTGTTCTGACTGCCTTCATCCTACACTGTGTATGTGTTGTAGGCTCACCATTCACCAGCCTTCCCTTCCAGACATCCTATCTGAAATCTTGACTGTTCAGCAGACCCTTAAGGATCCAAGTATCTACCCACTAAAAACTGGTGCTTGGATATGCTTCCAAACTGCTATCATTCCCACAGAAGGAATACAGGAAATCTGAATTCTTTATTGGTAACATTTCTGTAATAGCTACAGGCTGGAGCCAGGACAGTCACCCCAATTGTGCTACAGACACTTTGTAAGAGTCTCTTGCCCTGCAGAGCTTACCCTCTAAAGACAGAAGACAAAGAAAGGATTAATGGTTCCAACTTTCCAGACAAGCAAGGATGTGAGTGGCTTTAGTTATGATGGAAATGCAAGCCATAGCCAGGAATGGAGCCCATGTGTCCCCCACCCCAGTCAAGCAGCTTATTACATCCAAACTTTCCCTGCAGTAATTAAGAACAAGAGAGTCGACTCCACTCAGATGAGCAACAGCCAAGATGAGAAACCAAACAAGCCAAAAATGCAATTAAGAGTGTCCAAATATTTTCTTAAACTAAACACAGACTCCAGCTCCCAGACACACTATCCCAAAAGGGCCAATTACTTCAGCCTCAACTCTTGGCTGATGAGGCCAGAGCACTGGCATCTCGAAAGAAGCATCTGTCAAAAGCAGGAGCACATTTCCCCATTTCCTACTTAAGCAGCTCAGAGCATAAGTAACAGCACTAATCATTTTGCATACAGAGCCATCCTGGCCCTTTCCTAGCAATACTTGTTAGGAAACTCGCTGAATCTGTTGGGCACGCGTGGCCCTTCAGAACTCATCTAAAACCCATGGGGCAAACAACCAGAACACAACACAATCTTGACATTTGCTGACCTGTCAGCAACAATGAGTCTATGAACAGCTGCAGCACTCTTCCTGAAGCAGAGGAGAATGAAGTTAAAGAATAGTTTGCTTCTCTCTTCCAGTATGGAAATACCACTGTTTGGCACCAATCTTTGTGCCAGTGCAGTTATCAAAAATAATGAGTTGGCAGGAGCCAGCATGAGAACATTAAAGTCATTTAGTCCAGCTGAGCTCTATGGACTGTGCTCTGTGCAGTCCTCTGCCACCACCAGTGTTCAGCAGCAAGGAATTCAACACGTTGCTCTGCCCCTTGGCAATCCCACTGGAACAGGCAGGTAGGTATCAGCCCTTTACCTGAAAACATCCTGGTCCTCGTGGTCTGTGGGGGGGTTGTTCCACTGGGAGGGGATCCAACAGTAAAAATCACTGGGGATGGGCTGGCAGAGCCCCCAGCCCGGGCACCAGAGTGCAGGGTCCCTCCGTAAGCACCTGAGGGAGCTGGGGAGACAGTTGAAAGGTGCAGACTGGCATTACAGGAAAGTTACTCAGAGCATGGTGTGCCTCGCCCAGCAAGTTTTATGTTCCTGCAGAATCTCTTGGGAGACAGTGGTTCCCTGCACATGCCAGTGCTCCCTTTGGAGGCATCCCCCAAGAACACGACCGGGCCAGGCTGGCATGGACTACAGGACAGGAGTCTGGGCAGCGTTTGGCATTGCTGCAGCTGTTCTCCCCTCCTCACTTCCCAACCTGCAAGCCAAGAAAGACCCACCCCTGCAGAGACATTCAGATTCAAACAGCCTGGCAGAAAGTCCCCACTTCCAGGTGTTCTCACATTCAGGAGGGGTTCCCTGCCTACAGAATTCACATCACTCCTCAGCAATGACACAGCACGCGCAGCCAACAGACCTTCAGGTGCTCCACAAAGGAAAGCAAACACCATCACACTCCTCACACACAGCAGTCACTTTCTTTGCCAAAAGCCATCAGAAAAGCAGCCTCTCGCTTCTAGAAGGCATGCAGGCAAACCATTCACCACAGCCCAAACCAGGCCATCCTGCCAGATCTGCCTGGCCCTCCCCACCTACCCGCAATTTCCATTGGCTTCTCATTGTTCAGGCTGTCGTTGCTGCCAGCTTCAGAGATCTGTGCTCCAAAGGCTGCCTTCAGAAGCAGGTCAGTGAGCCTGCCTGTGCTTAGAGATCTAAAAAGAGGACATACAAGATTGCAGAAAGTCACTTGGTGCAAGGTTTCAGTTAACTTTTACTCCAACTCGTGCCAGTCCTGGGCCACAGACACTTCAGACTACACAGCAAACAGTCTGGAACTGGAATAACCACTGGCTCTTTTCCTCTTTCAACAGGGCAACTGAAACATCTCCAGCTATTTGTAGAAAGCATGCAACTACCATGACTCACTATGGTAATACAAGTACTGAGTACAGAATCATTTTAACACAATTTTTCTTCGATGGAAGATACAGAAATTAGTATCAGAGGACTCCTCTAGACCACTAGAGCTGTGATCTGCAGAGGGAGATAAAAACTTAACACTGACACCTGAGTGACTTTGTGTCCTGCAATGTTCATGGCAGTCAGCACATGGCATTCAAACATATCTGTGGTCTGAAGACCAGCACCCACTGTTTGATAGACAAGAACACCCAGAACAGCCTCTCAGCTACAGCAGGCACAGGCCCACAAAGAGCAAGACATGCATCTGCATAACTGCAGGGAGCCTGGTCTAATAAAGAAATCCCTGATACCCACTCAGTGAAGCTCCAGACACTAAACTCAGTGTGAAGCTGTGGAAAATCTTTCATAAAATCTAGGCCATGGCCAGTCCCTGTAGGGGAAGACTTTAAAAGTCTGCATCATATAAGCTTGCAACTCAAGGGAGCTAGCAGTCTGCAGATGTTACATTACAACATAAATGTTAAATGAGGTTTGAAATTTGCCCTATTCATCCAATATTAAGGAACAAAGCACCACTGTATGAAGCAGATTATAGCTCACCTGCCCTTGATCTCTTCCACAGGCCTCAGCCCCAAGCCAGTTTGCTGGCAGTGGAAATGCCCCATCTCCTTCAGATCTGGCAAGGTCCTGTTCCGTGTCGGAGTCATCATGACCCCCTGATGGGCCAAGAGGGTGAGGAGATTCTGGGAACTTGGGGTCTTGGGAAACTCAAAGGGGGACACAGCCTAGAAAGAACAGAAAAAGAAACCTTTCTTTAATGAAGGAGGAAAGTTGCCCTCACGCCTTGCTCTCCATTTTTTTAATTGAAATTAAATTGTATGTTTAACCACCTTCCTGAAATAAAGAGGTAGAAATCCCACCCCACACAGTTACTTGCCTCCAATCCCAGGAAGATTAAAATGAAAGGACAACAAACTCTGCTGAAAGTTTGTAGCAGCCTAACATAAGCAGAGAAAATGCTGTCACAGTGCCAGCTTCACATGGGACACCAGGGCTGTCACCTGCTTAGCCGTCTGCCACCTCTGCTGGGTTTTCTACTAGACACAGCCACTGCCTGCAAACCAGCCTGGGAACCACAGCTCACTAATGTGCTCTGCCTGGTCAGGGCAGCTCCTTTTTACTGCCTGTTTCAAACACTGGACTCTACTCAGATGGTGAACACTGCTGCCAGGTGAGATCTATCCACTAGGAACCGGGACACTACCCCATTTCACACAGATCACTGAACAGCCTTTGAGGAAAAGGAAACAAGTGGCCATAAATCCAGGTCAGAGTTATCTGATCATGCAGTTCATCCCTCAAATAACCCAACCAACTGAGCTGTGAGAAAGCCAGAAGCAGACTCATGGACATACCTTTGTAGGGGAGCCCATTATAGTTGGCAAAGGGCTTCTCTGCATGAACTCTGAGAGCTTTGGTGAGGATCTGAGCTGGCGGCAGTGCTGCAAGCCATGAACCTGCAGAGGCTGACTGACTGGGGTATGACCAAAGTGAGCCACGAGAGGATCAGAGTGCTGCTTGGTTATCTTCTGCCTGCAGGAATGCAAATCTGACAGGTTGGGAGCACTGTGGAGCCGGGAGCCCATCCCTCGAGGAGAGTGCTCGGGCACTGAGGAGCCTGGAGGGCCCAAAAAGAGTGAGAAACCACATCATTGCTTGGTTCTAACACAAAAAGACAGCTTGATCCCACGACCCTTCACTCAAACATCTGTTGATTAAAATGTTCAGTGGATGGCTAAAGATGGCACTCGTGGTCAGTGCCACCAAACTGCTGGGTCTAGCTGCATTCTGACTCTACAGGAAGCAAGCTGGGCACACAGAAGTGTAGCTTTTTTCCTTCCCTGCTGCCCTTACGGAGAAAGAGACCCTGACTGTCACAGTTCAGCAGCAAGTTACACATCAAGCGGGCCACTTGGAAGAAAGGGACTTGGAGGTTTGACCTCAAAGTCCCCAGTTTGAGTTGCTGTGACCCAGGGTATGCCAGCTCTGGAAGAGACTGGCTGACAGGATTCCAACCAGCCCATAGAAATCAAGAGCAACTGTTGAAGGAAACCCCCCAGTGCTGAATGCCCCAAGCCTATACTCAGTCCTGGCCTTATCCATAAGAATGACCAACGCACCGGCCACGGGAATCCGGCTTCTCACTTCTGCTCCAAGAGAAGAGGGGATAACAGTCTGGCTGGGCTGCTCTGGGATTGTTCCAACTTCAAGGGAACACAATAAAAAAGCTTTATTCAGCATGAATTCAGCACAGGTGAGAACAATACTGGTTACTAGTTACCTCTCCCCCCCTTCTCAGCCCTAGCTGTGCAGTGAAAAGATCAACAACTCCTCTAGAAGCAGGAAAAGCTCTGTCTGGTATTTGTTTAACCAGCTTTTATCTGACCTTGCAGGGATGTTAATTCAGAAGAACAGAACATTGATATTCCACATTTCCCCACTAGCCCAGATTAATAAATAAAGAATTGCAGACACTAGGGATAAAGAAAGAGCTAGTTACATCAGAGACTGTTCCTTTATAGAAACAGCAAATTGCATTAGGTGCACACTGGGGTTTTTCAGATCCCTTTTCCACTTGAATTGCTTTTTAGCATGTGGACCAGGCTACCAGATATTTAGACCACTACTTTTCAGTTTGAACAGTGAAGTTCCAGCCCTTCCAAAGCTGGTCAGAATTTTGCTCTGACAGCAGCTGGCTTACATTTTTTCTCACCCCAGCCCAAGCCAATAAAAATATATTTACCAAAATTCTCTTCAGAGGGCAGCAAACTGTTTGATGCAGACACGAAAACAAAGCTTGCCCCTTCTGGGGCTAACAGGTATTTCCCTCTCCATTATAGTAATGCCAAAACACTTGCTAAATCTATTGACAAGGGTGATGGGAGAATACAACAATCTGAATTCCTTATTACCTGGCAACTACAGCTGCTCATAACCACCCTCTTCATAGGAAAGAGACATGTAATTTTATTATGCCAGTTGACATCTTACCTTGGGGTGATGGCATATATGGCTTGGCACCACCAAAGGAGAGCTTTCTGGAGCTGGGCACAGATCCATGCTCTCCAGGATAAGGAGGGGAAGCACCAGTTTTAGGAAAACCAAGAGGACTTGTACTGCTAGATCTCCGGACTGCACCAGACCTTAGAGGAAACAAGAGCAACACACACATTACTCCAAATGCCAGCAAAGAAGAGTAAAGAGAGCAGTATTGCCACACACACAACAGAGCTGCCTGCCTGTTCACTCTGGATCAAAATCCCACTGTTCTAGAGCTACATCATTACAGATAAGAATGATAATTCTTCTTCTCAAGAGTTTCAATCCAAACAAAATTTTGCAAAACAAACTAGGAGAGCAAACAATATTACCTTAGCTGTAAGCAGGAAAGGTTTGTTATTTTTCAGAAGACACTTCTAGATGCTTTCAGGAATATACATCAATTCTGAACAAGACAGGAGTTTCATAGCTTGCCACAAAGGTGTTAATTTTAGGCACTGTCTTCAGGATGCCCTGAGAAGGCTTTATCCAAGCATCCCTCCTGTGCTAAGCCACTTGCTCTTCTGTCAGAGCAGCTGGTTAGGAAGGATGCTCCATGAGTTAAGCTGTGCCAAAGGCACTGCTCTGCAACAAAGCTTGGACTCAAGTAAGAAGCTACAGAGTGCAACAGCACAGTGTGTGGCTGTCAGAGTTGAAATAGTTCAGTACTACACAGACAAATTTATTTTGGGGCTGGACAGTCAGAATTGCTGGGGCTCCAAACTCCTTTAGCTCCTTGGGAAGCCTCACCTTAGGGATTTAAATTAATATGTACACCCCACACATGCAGGAACTTGGAGTATTACCCAGCTGCTGAAATAAGAGGAAACCAAACTAGCAGGAAAGAGAGTATGACCACACTACCACTTTGGGGAAAAATGGGATTATTGTATATTAATTACCAATATTTTAATGTTTTTCCCATTCATTAAGACACACAACCTAAACTCTAGTTACTGGAATGCCACTCTGCCTCTGCAGACTCCTTCCCCAGGATGCCCATTACACTCCTCTATATAAGAAAACAGTCTTTTCATCAAATCCTTCATTGTACTCTTAATTTGGAAACAGCGTTTCCCTTGTTAAAAAAGCATTAATCTCAGCCAGCAGGTGGTTTTTTTGACAGGAATCAAAGAATATGCTGCAAAAAACCCTCTGTGCTCAAGCCACTGAAAGATGCTATCACCCTGCTATCCTGCCTCCTCTCCCACTGGCACTGCATTAGCTGTCCATACATATCTGAACAGATGGAATGAAGGCATATGGGTTTCACCAGTGCAAACAGGGCTAGCTACATTACCTAGGAATGGTAAAGTCATATCCTGATGAACTGTCAGTACCTCTACTCAACAACATTATGTCACATTTCAAAAAATAAAGAAATAAAAAATCTGTTTCAGTAATTGAGATATGAGAGTTTCAAGGGCAAACTTGTGCCCTTTTTCAGTATGTTGCTACATTTATTAGCAGAATGAATACATGCTACATTTATGTGATTGGAAAAAAAAAAAAGGAAATCCTTTAAAATTTTGACCTACAAATCACCTCTTTTCAGGCTGGTCCAGATTCAGAAGCCTAATGCTCAAAAGCTGGCCCTGAAGCTAAAAGGACATGGATACCTGGCAAGGTGAAAAGATACCTAGGTGTTCAGAGTCAGAAAGTGTTGCTCTCCCATGTTGTTAACTCTCCTGAATATGAGCCTTCCAGAAGGCAGAACACAATCTATCAGGAACTTAGAGAAAAAGAACCAGCTTACTGCTACTACAGAGAGATGTGGAATCTCAAATGCCACCCTACGAGACAAGGGATAAGCAAGCAAGCAGACAGGCTGGACAGGTGATGTGCCCAAAAGTATGCACACATAATTACCACCACAGCAAGCAACATATCTATCCACAAACAAGCTATGTTACACAGGCACACACCAGCCAGCCAGATGACAGTTGTTGATTTTTCAGAAACAAGAGTGTATGTCAAGGTTTATAATCAAATGATTTGGCAAACATGACAAGGCACTTGGCTGTAATGGCCTGTTTGATACACCTGATGGAAAAGTGGAATCACATACTAAATGCTTGATGAAGTTTTCTCCTTCCATTCCTGAAGGGTGTCTACTGAATTTGCTGATTAGAGGAAGTGATGCTGAGAGATAAATATGACTTCCTGGGGCAGAAAAACCCATGACGCCAGAGATTTTGAAAAGCTGCTAAAAGCAGAGGGTGAATCATCTGATTGCAGCCATTCCTCGAGTTCCTCTGCAGGGATGATGCTAATCTCATCATTACACAGTGGTGACTAAAAGGAGCAAAACATGACAGTTTGATCCCTGGCTGGGAGCTGCAGGCTGTGAACAGGAACCCAGCAGCCTGGCACCAGGTCTGAGGTAAGCACAGGGTGCTGAGGTGCAGCCTCTGCACCTTCTCCAGACCGCTCAACTTCATGCTTCCTAAGGGTACCCAGGACTTCAACACTTAACAGGGTCCACAAGTTTTGCTCTAAAAAATACAAGGCATGTAGGAAACAGGAAGGAGCTTACCACAAAACCTGCCACACACGCTCGAAGAATTAAACCTAGAATAGTATTAAAGTAACACTGGCACAAAAAAAATCTCTCTGATGGCTCCTGATTAGCACCAACATACTGTGTCCCTACTTCTGGGTCCACTTTGAGTAAGCCTTATCCTGAATTAGACTGGCTGAAGCCCAAACTTAGGCTGACACAGGTATCACCCTACTTCTGAAATCTCAACTTTAATCCTGATACCAAAGCAACTAACTCAAAAAAAGAGAAATGACATTTCATAGACACTTCTGTTTGAATGCCCCTCCTGCACAAACTCTTTAAGACCCTCTTCTGAGTCTTCTCTGGTAAGAACCAGAAATTATATGCAAGAAAAGAGAGAAGCCTGGTGTGTCTTGGATGTGCAGGACATCAGCACTGAACTCAGGTCAGCTGTACAGCTGAAGGCTGGCATTCAAGTATTCCTGACAGCCTTCAGAAAACATGCTCTGCCTCACAGGCATAAATTGCTCATGAGTTAATTAGTCCTGGCTGCATAACCACATTAATATGCAACTCGTGTAAGACACATCATCTATGGTGTGACCAGCTACAGGAACCAATTAAGGTAAAGATGGGTAGGTTTTGCAGTCCCATCCATTTGAGTTGTTTATCTCAGCTTTTACCTTTTGTAAAGCCATCTACCAGATGGATGGTTTTCTCTCCTTGGACACCCAACCCATAGCTGTCATGGGAAGAGCCATTAGACTCAAAAGGGGCTCAGCCTGCACTGAAAGTTGATGGGAGCAGCCTCACACATATGCAGACACACAGGCAAAATTTACAATATCTGGTAACAAATAAATTTTAACACCACTATAAAAATACCCCAGAACTATGTAACCACATATCACACACTGCACTGGCTCCTTACAGCAAAGGGGAGAGCCCATCGCACAGGGAAATGTTTAGAGGTGCAGAGCACAAACTGCAAAGCTGTTTTACAACTCCTAGGATGTTATTCAAGAGCCCCTGCTCTGAGATCACCCCCTACTCCCAGCACTTACCGTGGAGAGGTGTAGTGATTGGGAGACTGCAGGTTCTGCTCAATCCGACGGTAGTTATGGATTTGTGTTGGGACTGGAATGGGCACGGAGTGTCCGTACTTGCTGCTAGAAAACTGACCTGGCCTGCTGTTGAAAGACACACACAAAAAAAGCTCTTATAAGGGCTGGGACTTCAGCCAGGTACCTGGAGGTTTTAGCTTTGTAAAGCTGCTGCACACAGGGAGCATCCCCTTGACTGCTCTAGGTTTGTGGGTTTACACTGGGAGGGAGTTCAAAGTAGTATCAAAGGGAAGTGGCACCACACATCTCACACCAGGCACCTTTCTTCCAGCCCCAGTTCCCACCCACTGACTGAAGTTAAAAAACACACCCAAGCACACCACTCCCTCCAGGAAAACTGGAGGCCTGCTATTTCAGGCCACAACTGGCCTAATTTCCAACAGCTCAGATCCAGAGCCAAAGAGCACATCATTGAACAGGGCTAAACATTCATGGCTCACAAAGGACACCAACAAAGATTCTGCTGCCAAGAGCTACTTGCTATTCATGCAGAGGCACTGCTGCAACAGTGGCATCTCCATTAAAATCTCAGCAAGCCACAAAAAGAATATAAACTTGCGGGGTACATCAATGTATTTGAAAGTTAACTACAGGGTGGAGAAGCCAGCTCAGGAGAGAATAAATTTGGGTGACAGCAACTGGTATCTAGATACCCATCAAGGTCACTAGAATATCACGCATCCAAAATGAGACAGGCCCATTCTGCAAACTTCAGACCTCTCTAGTTCCACCCAAACAGGTTAACCAGCTCACATTTGATATCTGTGCCCCTGAGGTGACACTTTTGCCTGTTACTCTTATCCTGTGCATTATATTATACACACACCATGCTATACAAAACCCATGCAAACACCACAGACAACCAGGTAGCTATCTCAAGTATTTTCCCAAAGGCTCCAGAATTCTAGGATTAATTGCCATGGCAATACTATTTGCAACTGCCAACACCAATTGAAGGAGATGCTGCACAGTTACAGAAAGATCTTATTGGTAATGAAGGCTTCTGCAGTCTTCCTTGTCAATGGAGGACACACCTGGGTCTGGCCCTGAGAAGGGGGAAGCAGGAAGCATCACTTCTTAGGGTCTAACACAGTGGAAGTGTTTTACATAAGATGAAAGAGACATTTAATGCACTAAGAAAGTATGTGCATGCACAGGGGAAGAGAAAAGATTGTGTCTTATTTGGCAAAGCATCCCATTGTCAGAACTTATTTTTGGGGGGAAGGTCAGCAGTCCTCTGGGATTTACAGAGGTAGTGTTGAACAAATGTGATCTGCTGAAATGTGTCTGCAGACCTCCACACTGTGCACATGAAGATGGCTCCTCCATTACAAGAGAGCCAAATAACAGATATTTCATTAAGGCTGAAAGATCAAAATGTGATTTCATTTTCTTTATTCCTCTCTCAATGTTCTATATAAGTTCTATATATTTCTTCTTATTCCACCAAGAGAACAGACTTAATATAATGTCTCTAAAACACAGCATGGAAACCTTGATTCTTCACTGTCATGGCAAAAAAAAAAAAAATAAAATAAAAAGGCATTCAAGGTTTCTGATTACTCAGTGGAGGGGGGAGGCTCTGGTGCCTCTGCCTTCCATCAGTTTAAGACAGAGTCAGACAGACATCAGGAGAACAGAGCTCTAATCAAGCAATCTGAGAGTTAGTGCCAAACTTCATACATATCCTGATTTGCAACATAAATTTCAAACACTATCCCTTCAATCTGGCCAAAAATCCTTTGGAAGAAAAGAAGTTCCCAAGTGAAATGATGGCTCCTCTCTCCAAGAGTTGTAGCAAGCCCTTATAGAAGTCAGGTTTCTCCACAAGGTGCAAGTTGCAAAAGAAAGCATCCAAACAAGGTGACACACACTAAACATGCCACTTGGCCTCAAGCATTAAAGATTACAATTCACCATAAATTTGCAAAGATCAAGAGATAAAGCTGGGACAGGAAGTTTAATTATTTGGCAATAATTAAAAGCTCTTTGAAAATGGTATTAAAACCATTGCTGTGGGATACATCCAAGGAAGTACTTTTCATTAGACTCATTAAGCACCTCTAACAAGGAAGTGTTTTTTTTAAAAAAGCTCCAGTGTCAGCATATTTTAATATTTTAATTATGCCTAGTCCTTATACTCTTATTAAGAACAAGGAGAGCTGCTCTAGAGCATACTGTGACATCCTGAGGATAACCCACTGCTGGCCACTCTACAATATCCTCTGATTTCTGTCCTAGTTGGACTGCATCCAACATTGCTTGCTAGCCTAGAGCTACACACAGAAGGAAAACTGCTGCTTCTGAGTGAGCAAAGACAAAGAGAAAATCAGGAGTTCTCTGTGCCAGTGAAGCCAAGTGCTGAACTAATGGGCCTCATGACAACTACAAGGAAGGGCATCAAAACCCCATGGTAGTGGTAAGGGCATACCCCAGTGGCACCAGTTCAAAGCACTTTCAGGAGACAGATCAAAGAGCATGCTTTACACTCTGGATTCAGAGACTGCTCTTATCTTTCATTACTTTTATCTTATAGCCCATCCTGCACAGGGTAGGAAGTAACTTTTCATTGTTTCTTCAAACAGATAGAAAACTGGGAAGCAGACTGGAGGATTTGGCAGATTCTGCTCTGGGAATGAGCAGGGAAGACAGTGAGAGCAGAACCATGTTTAGATCAGAGCCACTGGCATTAGCTTGCCCCTTTGTGAGGCCAGTTCAGAGACAGTGCTGAACAGTGAAAAGTAGACAGCATTTGTAGTCAGCTTCCATGAATTTTCACTCACTGCTGTCCAGAAACAAGGCCAAAGCCTTTAATACCAGTCTCCAGAATGCAACGGAATCAGTTAAGGAATAAGCTGTTAAGAAGCTTAGCAGGCGATGGCATAAGAAGCCTCATGCAATTAAACTCCACACTGTGGTATGTGCTTGCCAATTAATCTGATCACGTCAGCAGGGCTTTGAGCTATATTCTTCTCCTTTAAATTTGTATGCTTTCAGGCTAAGCTTTGTCATATTCTGGGCCCTGTTTCTGTGACGAGTATGTTCGACAATACAGCCTGGGACTATACTGCTTGCTTAAGATTTCAGGGTCATCCATCTCCCAGGGTGAAATTCCCTTCATTTCCCCTCCCCCAAGAGGTGCCACGTTTACAGAATAGAAAATGAAAGCTGTCCTGCTTTCCCAGTTGGCAAGAATGAGATGGGAAGCAACACCACCAGCTCCCTGTGAGCTTCGAGCCCTACAGTCGCTTTGAGCCCTGTAGTCAGTGGAATTGCTTTCCAGAAACAATTATCATCTGAACATGTCTGGAGGAACTGGTGATGCTGTTGTGAGTGGGCAACTATCACCTAATGACATTTCTAAAGGCTTAAAATGAGTTATAGTAACTGGTTTAGTTGGAATTGAAGAGACAACCATACCTGTTTGCACTTGTTACCCCTGCACCCATGAGCAAGGGCCATGTAGCAGCATTGCTTAATACAGGCACAATGCAAGGAGATGTTTGGAGCTTCAAGCAAACTACAGACAACTAAGTAGGCCCAGATCTGTCCTTCAAGAGCAAGCAGAAAAGAGCAACACTCCTCCACATTTGCTCTCCTATCCCTTACCTAGAAATTCTAGCCCACAAGTAGTTGCAGGCTTGGCTGAAGTGTTGTGCTCTAATTCATGAATCTAGAAACAAAAGTCTTTTGCTGAAATACTCACTGCCTCTGCAGGCTGAGCACAGAGGGGATGAGTAGCACACACATGCTAGTGGAGAACATTTACTTTCTGGTTTTGTGAATAATCCCTGCCCCCCAAGGAAAACTTAATTCCAGTGCTACTGAATCCTCTCCTGGCCCCTCCTGAGGGCCAGATGAGGGAGAAACAGGATTTGTAATTGGGACTGATCAGTGGCCTGGACTATCTTATTACTGGACTATCTTATTACTCTTTAATTAAAGTGGAGATGGGGATCTCACCCAGCACACCAACATCTGTAAAATCCCCTCCTGGAAGTCAATAGGTTGTTAATTAATCAATGTTGCATAGTCACCATTGAACAGTCTTACCTGGATGGACTAGGAGAACTGCTATATGGGGGTGAAGGAGAAGATGTCCTTCCCTGGCTCTCCAAGCCTGCAGAAGTCACCAGAGAACTCCTGAAGAATGAGAAAACTCAGCTGTTAGAGCCTGGGACCCAAGCCTGCTCCCCCTGACAAAGCAGAGCAACAGAGTTGTAGCTGCTCAGCACCCTCAGCAGAGTCCAGCCATAGGAGCTCTGGGGACTGTCACACTGCTCCACATATGCTCTGGTATTGAGGTGCCACATGCTGATGGTCAAACTGAAAGTGGCCAGAACCAGGCAGGTGACAGTCATCCCTGAAATAAAATTTAGCTCAGCAACATCTTCCCTCCCATCCACCAGAATCCCAAAGTCCCTACTGCACAGGATGCTCCATTTCCATTAGTGCTCTTACCCACTGTACATCAGACTGTCTTGGATTGGTTTCCCTCCTGCAGCCTCTGCAGTTATATCACCTGAGGAACAAGGAAGTACAAAACCATATTAATTCCAGATAATTTTCATAGAAATCTTTTTATACTGAGAACAACTGAGATTCTGGGTAGAATTTCCTGTTCCTCAGACCTGCTGAGTTGCTTCTGAAGTCAGAGTTTTGTCAAGCCCCAATTAGCAGTATATGTTGCTCATAGGGCTTTGAGACATTCATGTCCTAAGTGGCAAAAATCCAGGGCAGCCAAATGAGCTGGCAGCTGGGTACACAGCATGGGGTAGTTTGTGCCTCTGCCAAAACATCTGAACACTGGGAACATGACTAGCACCAGGCAAGTATATACTGGTTCCATCACTGTTCCCAGGAAAAATACTGAGCTCTTCCCCTTCCATTGATTTTTTTCAAGTACAGGATCCACTTTGGTAGTTGAAATCCTGTCTTCAATAGTGATCCTGAGTGAAACTGAAAACAGGATGACATGGAAAGGGCTTCTGTGAGAGGAAAACATTTCCTTGTCAGCCCAATTATCTTCTTTTCCAGTTGGACTTTGAGGTTCAGTGTCTTACTGAGGCCCCCAAGTAATCTTTACTCTTGAATCCTATCTTTAAAGGTAACTGAAATCTATACTATGAAATCAGCCAGTAAAACAGATGTCTCCTTCAGTTTGAGAACAAAAGCATTTGTTTTTCAGTTGAAACAGACAGGTTTAATCACTCCTACTTTCTAGTAACTATCCTTAACATCTACACCCCCCTCTGCTCAGAATGTCTGCATTTCCAGAAACCAGCTTACTTGAGAACTGTGCTGGGACCATAACGAAGTCATCTGTGTCACAGGATGAATTCTTACTGCTGCTTCCAGCAGAGTCCTTAGATCCATGCAGAAAGCCAGGGGAATCCTGGGTAGGAGATGCCAGAGCCTTCTCCTGCAGCTGCTGCTGCATCTCTCCAATGGACTGCTAATTCATGAAGAAAACAAACAGAAAACTGGCTTCAGCACAACTACTTCATAATTCTGCTCAATTCTTTAAACTGAGCTGTACAAGGCTACAAACAACATTTTGCTGATAAAACAAGGCTGACAATTTGCCAGAAGCAGATGTTTAGTTTAGTGAAAAGGAACAGCCTTTTATGTCCATGTCAGAACAGAGAAACTTCTGTTACACAAAACATACTACCAGCATGTTTGATGTTCCCCAGATAAGAAATTCACTAGAGGTATAGCATCCTTCTGCTAAGGCTTTTTGGATCAGCCATTCATTTTCTTCCAGCTCTAATTAGTACAGTTATGAAACAAAGTGCCCTCAGAGGTGGTTTTGGTTGTTCTTTCAAGTTTTGTTTTAAAATTAGTTTTTAAATATTACACATCTGGATTCTACTCATGTTTTTATAGTAAGTGTGACCTGGGAACATGTACGTAAGAGTTCATGCACTTCTGGAACTATCTTGTTTTGCTCTAGTGATAAGGAGTTAGAGAAAGACAAAACATTCAATAGTCAAACACCTCATAGACATCAGAGGCAGGACAGAACCCTAAAAAGTCCTGCTTTTCTTCTCCCTTCACCCAGATGATGGAGCCTCCTAAAGCAAGTTTTCAGTTCAGAGAGCTGGAGGAATGTCACTCCACTGGTCAGTTAATACTCTGCCTTCCAGAAAAGTTTTCATCATTTCAGGTAAGCAGAGAGAAAACCAGCCAGTTCAGATCACCTCTCACAAGACCACTGGTCTGGTCTGAGCAAACAATTTTGCTGAATGTCCCTCTGTGGTACCTGGGAATGCTGGCCAGAAGGGAAGAGGGTCACCTAACAAAGGAGGGTGGATATACTGTCAAGCTACTTTTCTTGAAAACAGAGAACATGCAGCCACGTAAGCAGTGCTATACCCTGAATTAGTGACTGTTCATAGTGACTGTTCCATTTCTACCAAGACAAGCTAGTGTCAATACCAACTTCTTTCATGAAGGCTTTTCATCTAGTAAGCAGTGGCAAATTGAAACATTTGTTGTGGAAAGAAAGATAACCTTCAGGATCTAAACTCTGAACAGACTGGAGACAACAATGAACCAAACCCAGGCAGAACTGAAGTGGTTCAGTGACTTGCACCAGCAGACAGCAAAAAACAGAGACCTTGTTTCAAACAAGCAAGCAGGGAGACCACTATCACAAGCAGTGCAACCTCAGAGATGTACTTACAGGAGGTGATGCCAGGTGGGAAGTAGAAGAGCTGCTGGAGGAACTGCCGGAGCCTGAACTGGGATAAGAAGGCATTGGCACGGAAGCAGCTAAAACCAGCCAAAGACAAAACCAAAAGAAATTGTCAAAAGTAGGACCAATAATTAATAATAAAAGGTCTTTTTCACCTTTTCCTATGAGGTTTATCTCATTTATCACCGTGTATCTTGGGTATCAGATGAGGCCAATTAAAGAAGAACAAAAGAAAAATTAGCACTCTGTTCAGTTACATGACTCACATCCATCCACTCCTCCACACACTATTTCAGTTATAATTCTTGGGGTGGAAGATCTCAGAATACCTGATCAAGGTCAACTGTCCACTTGACAGCTGACCTACACAGGTAGCAAGATGATTCCTGCCCTACAGAGCCTTCAAAGCATTTTTGCAAATGAAGGAAACAATAAGCAGAGAGGGGGGCTTTTGTCCATGGCACAGGTTAGAAGACCATATCCCAGTTTCTTCTTCATCAAACCACACACACATACTAAATGTTGGGAGGTCTCTGCTGAGTTAAACCCATGCCTACTCCAGCCCTATGTGCTTGCCGCATCCCAAGCCACATGCTATTAAATACCCCCCCCAGAAGGATGTTTCATTCCTTCCTGTAGCTCAACACACTCTCCTTCTATTCATTCTGCAAGTCAAAAAGGTTTTCATCATTAAACCTCTTTGTACAGAAACTGTTCCACAGCCCTAGCTGTTCTTGCTTCCCTTCATTTTGTTATATTGTTCCATGTCAGAACTGCCCATTTTATTCCTTTAGTTGTTGAACTGGCATTTTTAACCCTCACAGAAGCATAAAGTTCACACTGCAAGGACCAGATAGCATTGACCTTCAGTCAGAAAAAATATTTAAGTGTGTTACATGGGGAAGAAATATTTAACTCCAATGGCTTACACAAGGGAGGTTCAGTAAAAACCTTTAAAAAGTTCAGCTCAGCTGAGGAGGCAGACAAGCCAGCTCTTCAGAAGGCTTTGAGGTATCTAGTGGTTCAAATTCCCCAGCCCACCCACACTGAACAGTGCAGAACTGGCAGAAAAGTCCAAACATCACCACTTCAAGGCAGCTTAAAGTCAGATTTTACTCAGCAACCATTTTTGTATTTGGATGACTTAAAACAGAGATCAGAGGCAATGCTTAAATGAGGGGAGGAGCACTTCGCTTTGCACTGTGCTGGCAGAGAATTAGCACCTTGTTTCAGACTTCTGCCTTTACAGAACCTGTGCTAATGACTCCATACTTAGGACAAGGAGAGTTAGTAACACCTAGAAAAAGAATGCTTCTGTTTGAAGTAAAACTACCTCTGTGATTAATCACATTACATACCACAAAGTACTTACTCTATTCAACTGGCTAGAAAAATAAAAGTACATCTCTCTGCAATTAACTGTTGAAACAGTGTTCTAATGATACATGAATGGGAAAATATGCCTTTTTATAAAAAGCTTTAAGAAGTTTTTCCATGTAGCCTGTATCAAAGCAGGTTCATGGTTGACTGGAGCAGTGTGTCCCACCCCAAAAAGACCACTTAGATGCTGAACTCCTTAGTCAGACAGAGATATAGAAAGATGCAACGACAGGAAAATGAAGCCAAAGCAGCATAGACTTAAAATACTCATTTTAACACAAGTAATCAACCACTGTAACAGTTTAACCAGGGTCACAGTGATCTCCTCCAGCCTTTGCTAACATTAACAAAAAGCAAACGTTTTTCTAAAGAGGTTAAGTTACACTGCAAACAGAGATTTATTCAAGAGTCCTGGGGCTCATGCAATAGGAAGCCAGATTCCTCCCTCACATGCATCTTCCTCACATGCTGATTCCTTCCCCTGCTCTGTTGGACCATTCTGTCTGTGCTCACTCTGACATCTTTTTGAAGGTTAGATCCATAATGAAGTAAGCTTAGGAAAGATTACTTTTTAGCCTCTGCATCTATTCTACACTTGATTTTGTGCCCTCAATGGACCGTGCAGATAAAAATCACTGCCCTGGCTCCGGTAAAGGAACAGGGATGTTGGTGCCCTGACACTGGTTATCCTGGAAGGTTGGTCAGGGGCTTGGCCTGGAAAACTACACCACTTGCAGCCCATGTGCTCTTTCAGAACAGCTGGTTCCCCACTCCCCACACTCAGAGGTCTCAGAACTTGCCTGTAAAATGGAGAGCTCTGTCCTGCCTCTACCACAGTGCCTTTGATCTCCACCATCTTCCCACAGAGTCTGCAGAGCATTCTCCTACACCCACCCCCACATATTTAATACCAGAAGTTTGAGGGGAAGAAAAAAAAAAAAAAAAAAAAAGGTCTTCCCAATTTTAGCCTTTCAACTGTTATAGAACAACTCACCCCCCATTATGGAAAGGTGCTTTTAAGAGGCAAGTGATTCCTGAACTGTATCTACACGTGTCTGCTGCAAGACTTGCATTGCTGTTTGTTTTTACTGACATAAGTATTTTTGTTAGAGTCATTTCAGTTCTTTCTCAAGGTCCCCTCCACTCTATTTTTGGTTCTGTACTTATTGATTTAAACCTGGCTGGAATTGAGACTTTTCTATTTTTGTCTATGTACTTTGGACAGCTTTCCATTAATCTAGGAAGGAAGGCAAGAAGGCAGCTTCACCGTCATCTGAAATTCAAAACTCATTTAGATGTGGCACACCTTTAGATTCAACCTCCCCTAATCATGTCCTAACCTAAACCACTGCAAACTCCCCAAATTCACAATGAGGCCCAGCTCAAAGTCCCTAGACTCAAAATGGACTTCCAGGCATGCAGAGCCCCAGGGTTTGGCTCTGACCATACAATTGTTGGGGCATTTTTCAGCATCAGCCCCACAAGACAGCTTGAAAGCAAGACACTCACTTCCATCTCCTCCACACACCCAGGCACTCCCAGTTTAAAATTAAAAAGGGTGCAAGCAGTTGGCTCATCATGTTTCCAGCTCAAGTCTGAATGTGGAGAATGTTAACATGAACTGGAGGCCCCCACCCAAATCCAAAAATTGCTGGATTGTAATTGTAATGTAAATAAGTCTGTTTTCATAATTGTCCTCTCTAACTTGTTCCAGCAACAAAACAGTCATCATGTATGTTGTGTAACCAACACCAAAAGGTTTCAAAATGGGAGAGCTGAGAGCCACGAAGCCTCTGCTGCAGCAGGGTGGATCTTGATACTGGATCCTACACCTGTAAGAGTGACTGCTGACAAATCATCCTAGGAGGGGCTCAACTGTCCTAAAAATATCCAAGCCTCATGCTTGATCTAAAACCTTTATATGGAATTAGAGTTTTACACACACAGGAGTTGCATTTCTGTGATTATCTGGATTCAATTAAAACGAATCATCAAAAATGTATTTAATTGCAGTCTCTGATAAAGCTAGTGTTGAGTGACTGAAAAGGATGTGCCCAAAGAATAAGCTGTTTTTTAGATTTAAAAAGCTTGCACCATTAAAATCTGTTATATGGAGGAGTAACGGTAACTTTTTGCTAGCTTTTGTTTGAATATTTTATGTACATTAAGATTATAAAGCTTGTAAAAATCAAGTTATTCCCATACACTTCTCAACCATAAGTGCTTACGCTTCATGCTCTCAGCTCAGAGTGAAGGAGGTACCATCTTACTATTCATTAAAGCCAGGAACAAAAAAACCTCCAAAATATTCTACATGGGTATCAATTACAACGTGTTTACTGAGAGAAGACTTGCACAAGCATCTAATTATGCCTTATTATTCATTATTACTGTAACACACTGCCCCACACCATATGCTGATCAGACCTGGCTACAGACAGACAACATTCTGACTAGACACAGTATTTTAAAGACTTTATTAATAATTTCTTTTACACATCTAATGTACATATGCTTAGTCACAGGTACAAGACCCACAATATAAAAAGAAATATAAGTAAACAAATATAAAGGAAAATACATGGTTTAGTTAAAGCCCAAGGCTCTGGACCCGCTCTCCTGCTACAGCCTGTGCCAAGCAGAGCGTTGTGGTACACCCTGGTTGTCACCAGACTTAGGTCCTTTTTTCACCAAAGGAATGAAGTGAGAACAACCATCCCTTGAAACCACAGCCAAGAGGGCAAGCTTGTCAGAAATGTGATTTATAAGGATTTTTGATAGAAATGTTGATTTTGCTGAAGTGTCTTGAAAAACATGCAAATTTGTTTAAACAAGGGGGGCTTCCTTCCTTCCCCCAATACCCCCAACTTCAAGATTATCCACCCAGAAGTATTCTCCAATTTTCTGGAATTCCAAATTGTGTTCCACTAAAATATTCCAGTATAATTCCATGAGATGGTGCACTGACATATATCCACACAGAATGATCAGCTGATGGCTCTCACTTTATTTTTAGTTATTGTCTTCTGACCATCTCTGGGCCAACCTTGAGGGGGTTCAGGAGCCTTCCAAGTGATGTGGTTTCAGCTCTGCACACTGGTGGCAGCTGCCTTCTGCCCACATCACCTGAGGGCAGATTTGCCTGCAGGGTTACAGAGGCCACCACACTCTGCTGGGACTGCAAAACCTCGTATGGAAAGGAAGCAGCAGCAGTAAAAATTGGATGGATGCAGTTACCTGCACTGCAGAGCAGGTGCACCTGAACACAGTGGGTCCCTGAATGTTGTGTGCATCACACAACAGCTGCTGCTCCAAAACACAGCTGCTACTACAGAGCACCCAACAAACTCTAAGAGAAACCTGCACAATCAAACGTGAATAATGCTGTCTTGATTCCAACAAAGTCAGTGACAGCTCTCAGGGAGATCTAAAACATAAGGGCACAAATGTTCCTTCCCCCAGTTCTCTAGTAGAGGATTGAAGACCCTAATCCAGTCTGAGGGTGACCATAATGACTTGGATGCAGCCACATCTCTTTGATACTTCCTACACTCATGATGCTGAGCCACATGTTGAAATGAAGTAACACAAAGTTTTGGACTCATCTTGGTTCTGCAAACAAAGCCAAGGGAGCAGCCCCTGAGCAACTACAAACTTGATAAGCTGTCTACTCCAGCTAGGACTGTGCAAACATTAGACACACTACTGTGTTAAGCAACATCCCAGGTGGGTTTTTCTAACTGAGACCACTGCAGTCCAGACTTCTGCTGACACACTGGCTCTTCTCTCACCTATTCAAGAAATCAAAAGGACCACCATTCCCACATGCACCTTTTCACATGTGGGGTCTTTACAGCCCTTCCTAGAGGCCTTCAATCCATCACTGTCAACAGGCTGCAGTGGAGACCACAGCAGAATTCAAGAACTACCTCGTTTGGTAGCTGATTTCAACCAGTAAGACCTCCAGAGATGGGGATACTTCTCTCTTTTCAAACCCAGTAGCCATCTCTCCTGCCTAGAGAGGACTCCAGGCTGTGGACATATGCCTGGAGGTGACGACCTGCAGGGCAGCAGAGAGGTCTGGAGTTCAGATAGTCCTCCCGTGCCAGTAAAGGTGCCCTTTTTGTCAGGTCTTGACCCCACACCATTAAATTTGGTGCAGTTGGAGGCAAAGGTTGAGCTCCAGCTCCCTGTTCATAACAGTGCCTCTGGTTTTTGCACAGCAAATACCCAGAAGTTGGAAACTGAGGCCAAGTCAGGAGAACCCTCTCCTGTTTGTAAGGGTTTTCCTGTTCCTGTTCCTCTGGCCAATGAAGCAATGGAACTGCTGGAGGCAGAAGATGAGTTGGTGGGCACACAAGAACGTGCTGAGGGAGTTCTCTGCCCACAGGGGGATCAGAAGGGCTTTTTTCACAGGACAGTGGTTTAGCAGGTGCCAGGAGCTGAGGTGGCTTAGGAGCAGTCCTATGCAGGCAGAGTCCTTTCCTGCCTGCAGAGCAGTCCTGTTTTACAGGACTCAGCCCACATCTTGCTGGTGCAGAAGGAGACAGGGGCCTTGCTGGCTTGCGAGCTCTCCTAAACCAGAAGAGTCTTTTCCTGCGCCCGGGATGGTCACCTAAGCACACAGTTAAGATCTGAATCAGGAATCAACTGAGAAGTCCTGCTCTGGAAGCAGGAAAGCAGGAGACTGTCAGGAGTGAAGAGGACATCAGACAAGGGGCACCTGCCCAGAACATACATCCAAGAGGAGCTCTGGGTTCAGGATGCATTGGACATGACCCCTCCGAAAGTTGCAGCCCTTGCATTTGGCACCCCAAATCAGTCACTGATGAGAACTTGGCTGTATCATTTACCAAGGAAATTAAAAGCCCAGGAAGAACCTTCCAGAAGATAACAACCATACACAATTCCACTAAACCAAGCCTGTTGGCCCAAGGACTGTTGTATACCACACACTAGAAACACCTCTGAACTGTTTGCCACTGAAAAGAAATCTCTGAATTGTAGTACACACAGATGGAAAATTACAAAAGTTTTGAATCAAAGAAGAAAAGAAAATTTCCAATGGAAATCTGTCCTTGTTTTGGTCAGTTCTCACTGAGCACCCAGATTTAACTCTTCTAAAACCAGATTTATCAAGAATTTGGAGGTAAATGCTGAAAAAAGATTTGGTAACCAAAGCCTACCCTTTTGCACAGCCAACCTAAGTTACCAGATGAGAAGCAGAGACACAAGTTCCAGTTTACACCATTCACTGTCCCAAATTGTCCTATAGATGCAGATGAAGAACAAGATCATGCTGCATAATCCTGTTTACCTACAAGCATCCCCAGTGGCCAAGTCCTTCATACAAAGCCTCTGAATACATCTCAAAGCTACACTTACTCCCACTTTAGGTTTCTAAATACCTCTCTAATCATCCCTTTGAAGATAACTCAGCAAAATTAAATATAATTTGATGGCAAAATCTGGACATGACACAAGAACAAATACTAGATATCTGTGTAAGTAACTCAGAAAACAGGCAGTCTTTTCAACTAGCAGCAAAGGAGGCCATGTCATGGTTCAGAAAGAGTGGTAATTAAAAATGCAACACTTACATTTTTTCATAGAGGCACTTGCATCCAAGAACGCGTGATGGAAAAATTCATCTGAAAAAAAACCCAAAGAACAATGACTTAGTGAAAAGAAATGACTGCAAGAAGTTCACAAAACAGTTAAAACATAACAAGTTACAGTATTCTGCAGTGATTTTTCCATGTAGACTTGTAGTCAACCATGGAAGCTGACTGGCTGTAGGTTCATACAGTAGTGGTCAGCAATGCAGACCAAATACAAGACCTACTCACACAAAAAAAGGATGGGAAGTTATTTGGATCTAGAGATTGCTGTGGAAATATGATTAAAAAGAAGAGGGGGTTCCTCTGCTATCAGACACCTCTGATCAAATTAGCAGGGGTTAGAGGGAGGGAAATTGCTGGGGCAACTACATGAATGAAGAAAGGAAGAAAAGAAATCTTTGCCATGAGCACAGTCAAAGGACACGAGGATTTGTACCTCGGGACTTGCCATCAGTACCAATGGATTTTTCTTCCCCACAGTGAATTATAGAACTCAGAAAGGTTTTGCTTCAAGCTACAACTCTGGGCTGCTGGGGAGAATAGACTAAATTAATTGTTAATGCTCCTCTGTCTTGCCACACCTCTTAAACTTGCAGGAATGGGAGTGAGTTATTTAGGGCCAGATACTGTGACTATGTCATGACTCCTGCATCGCATACACATCAAAAGCTCTTACCAGCAAGAAATCCTAAATTGCAAAGTAGCACTAAAAGACACAAGTCCTGGTCTGATCAGGGTTTCAAATTGCCCTGACTGAGTATTCATGGAAGCTGTATTTACCACACATCCATGGAAGATGAATGATGGACAAAAGGACTTCTACCGATCTTCCATCACACACAATGACCTAAAACTCAGGGTGCATTCAAGGCAGAAATGGATTTTCTAAAAGACCAACAAAGAGCTATACCCTAGAACTCTCCTCCTTTCACACCATACACCACTACTGCTTTCTTCACTCATTACAGGCAGATAAAAGCCAAGAAAAGCTGTCCTCGCTTGCTGGAAACCCCCTTCCTGTTAGCCTATCTTCACTCCTCCTAATTCCTTGTCCTGATCCACTGCAGCTCTATGCCAGAGTCCTCTCTATCACAATCAGCAACTCAGCCTTTCAAGAGCATCAGTCATGGATCAACACTTGGCTAACTGCAGGCAGTTCAACTTGTTTTCCCAGCATGGATTTCCTGTTGCAACACCCAAGGTTTACAGACTTCTGATTTCTGTAAACAGCTCCTCTTTGGCCAGTGAGCTTTCCCAGAAAGTAGTAACTGGGCCTTTTATTTATCTGCATTTTAAACTTAAATAATCTCTCCCCCCAGTCCCTCCTTGTCAATGCCATGATCCTGCAGCCAGAGTGCACTGGTCTGGAACTCAGCACAACAGAAGTGATGCAAATCTCTGGCCTGGAAATCTGGAATCTGAGATCAGGATCTGGACAACATCTCCATTCTACCCACATCTGCTCAGCTGCTGGAGTTTCCTGCTTCTTCTTCAGTCTGTTCCTGTAGAGGGTTCCATCCCTCAGCTGAGCTGATTCAACTGAGGGGGTGGTAATGATGATCTTTCACTTTTCTCCCCCTCCCCTCCCCAAGCTGCTTACTAGTTGTGCTTGCAAAGCAAAATTTAAACAACCTTGCTTGTAATCATCAGCAGGAAACTTGCAACTACAAAACCTCCTGACTTTCCTCTAGATAATCTTGAGACTGTAAAGCCCAGCAACTCCTGCTAGAAGAACAGCTGAGACACACAAGGAAATGAAGTTTCAAGCTTATGTGTTGCTGTAGTGTCAATCAACTGAACGCTGGGGGAGCTCCATGGGGCTTCTCAGGGAACAAGGAGCAGGAGGACACACTGCTCCTGTGGGGACAGGGGCCCAGGAATTATCCCTAGCCCAGCAGCACACACAAATCTTCACCATACAGAGTGCAGGGAGGTGATAGAACAGTGAACAAAGGCACCAGCCATCAGCCAAAGTGGAGTTTTATAAATATTGTAAGTGAAGAGAACAGACTGCATTAGTTTGCCAGTACCAGGACAAAGCATTTGTCTACTGAGAGCTAAAGGGAGATCTGCTTGAAATGGAATCTGGAGCTGCTGGGCATTAGCAGTTTGTGTGCTGCACACAACAGACCACAGCTGAAAACATTACAATGGGCACGGGAAAGTCCTCCCATTTCAGTATTTCTGTTTTGGCAAGGGGCATAATCTGGAGGTCTCCTGAGATGACACTTTTAAGAAAAAGAAGTGTCTATTCAGTAGGTGTAGGTCAGAGCACTTCCAAGCCCTGAGGAACACAGGGGAGATGAAGATGTAGCACCAGGGGACAGCAGGGAAAGGAAAGCAGCTGTGGCACAAGTTGGGAGAACACTCAGATGCTTTGGCAGATTTGTACACAATCAGAGGAGAGGATGAAGGGGTGGGTGAGACCAAGAATGCAACTGGACACTGAAGAAGTGTATTGGTCTAAATAAATCATGGCTCTGGTGCTTGTTTTCCTCTTTGCCAACAGGAGATATTTTTATGACATAGAACATCTCAAACATAGGTGTCTGTATAGACTATATTACCAAACCCTCCCTGAGAAACAATTACATCTTAAAAGGACATGTCATTTGTACAGAGAAGTATCCCACTTAAATTAAAGGCAGGGAATAATCTCAGTGCAGCAAGTCGTGCTGTAACTGCTGTCCAGAGTGAAATCAAAGTCTATTATCTCACATTTCCAAGTGTCAGACACTGACTCATGCAGTCTACTCCCAAGAGGTATAAAAACAGCTTATGGGGGGCTAAAAAGATTTACCAGACTCAGCATCTGACACGAGGGAAACAGCCACCTCAAAGGTATTTTATTTTGAAATGCACAGCAGCATGATAGAAGAGACAGAGATCCACAGCCTAGATAGAAGACTTGCAGGGACTACACTTGCTTACATCCAAGTCCATCTTTAATTTCAAAAACTCCCTTATGAAAGGGCTTTTTCCTGACTTCCACACCCTAGTAACCAGTCCTTTACATTCAGCACTGGGTAATTATGATCAACCTCAGTTAATTCACGTGTTTGCTTCAGTCAGGTAACACTGTTCCCAGAGAAGCTTTCCCAGTATCTCTAGTCCAAAGGAATAACAGGCTGCAAAACAATCTCCATCAACTAGAATACACTGCCCAGCAGGAAGCAACAAAAAAATGAACTGAAAACAAACCTCCAAAACCCAGCAATATCAAACCCTTTTATCCCATGTCTGACTAAAGACCAGTATCTTGAATGCATGTATATAAACACTTTATTCTCAGGAAAAAAAAGGTATTATCTGTGTATAAAGGAGAAAATTGTGTGACTTGCTGTGATACTGCCCACCCAGCAACACAAATGCATGGGCTTTGACCCTTGCAAAACCACTTGAAAAGTCTTGCCCAGCACCAAAGCTTATTCAAACAGGGAGGGCTAGGAGGCAAACTTACCCATTCCACCATCAGCACTGCAAGAGGAATGGAGAGGTAGAGGGAAGAATAAAAGACCACAGAGTGGTCTTAACACAAGAGAAGTTCAGAGAGGCTATAAAAGCAGAAGCCATGAGAAGGAATGCAAGTAAGAAACATTTGCTGAAGGTGTGCCAAATCTCTTGGTTTACAGAACTGCACGAGAATCAGCACTGACCTTTCCAGCACATACACAAAAACCCCCAAGATTATGCAATTTTCCAGGTGCAGGTAAAATCCAGGTGTCTGAATGCTTCCCCTAGCATCAACCAAAACCATGGAGGTTTGTGCAATGCCATGACACAAAAGAAGGCACAGACAGGCAGTAAAACTAAAAGTGGAAGCAGATCTTACCAAAGTCCATGCGGTCCTTATGGTTACGCTGCAAAAGGCCCAGCAGCAGCTGCCTCAGGTGGCTTGATGTCTCCCTGGGGATGCTAAGATTTAAAACAAAAGCAAAATAAGAGATTTGCAGTCTACTTAATCTGCTTTTACATAATCAGGAAGGCAACTTGCAAACACCAACTTATTTTGTGCCTACTGGGCTAGGGACATAAGAGCAGCTCACTGGAGAGAGGCTGAACAGGAACATCTCCGCTTGCATCTCTGGATTTTACTCCTCATTGTAATAGTTAAGGCTACAGCTAATCTACCTTTGGTGGCCTCTCCATTCAACATGCAATATTTTGCATATGATAAAATCTCTTCAACTTGCTCTACTGGGAATAAGGAGGTCATTAAAATAAAGCTGTTTCCAAGGGGAAGCTTCCAATTAAGACACTGGTGGTGAAGTGTATCACCAATTACTATCATTTTTTAAAGGCATTTCTTTTCCAATTCAGCTTGTGTAAGACTAGCAAGTAACCTTTGTCTATTTGCTCCCTTGATATACAGCATTTAATAATTGAAGGCCACCAAGGTGTGAGCCACCTAAGCAAGCTGAACTTAGTGCCCCACTTTCCAATATCAGTAGGAAGAAAACTTGATTTTCAATGGCCATTGTGGCACAAAGGAGCTTGTGAATCACTGCACTCCCCTTCACCCAGCAAGCAGATGGGGAAGAGCCAGGGCAGCTCTTCACAACCCCAGTAGATTGCAAGAAGCAGGGAATAAATGAAGGGATTAATGCAGGGAAAGCAGACTTCAGCTCTTGCATAAGTGGATTCAGCCCTGATGACTTTTCCTCCCTAACCAGCAGCACTCTCAGGGATTGCCCACAGCCAGAGCAGAGCTCTCCAAATTAAGCGTAGGTGGCTCCAATTCCTTGCAGTATTGCCTCAGTTTATCACTGCTGTGCCCAGCATGGCCCCTAAGGACTGCCAGGCTTTCCCCTCTCCCCATGCTGGGGTCAGCTGAGGTAAGGGCACACGTGCTCAGCAGTGTCCTGCTCACCCTGCAGAGCCCCATCCTGCTCCCTCCTGCAGTGTGTGGCTCTGCTTTGCTAGGCTGGCATCACTCATCACCCTGGAAAGCACAAGCCCAATTGATGCTGGGAGAAACAAACCTTCCTGCACCATTTCCACCAACTCTACTCCTCCCACAGACAGGGTAAAAAAAAAAAAAAATAAAAAGGAAAGAAAATAGCCCAGACAAAAAAGAGGTGCTAGCTAGCATGAGCAGATCCTTGTTCAGGACTAGAGATGTGAGGCAGGGTGTGTATTTATAGGTTTCAGCACTACCTGGTTATTTTTCTGTGAATCCCTAAGTATCTCTAGCACAGGAATTTGAGCCCAGCAACCTTTAAACCAGAGAAAGATAGCAAGCACACCTCATCCTTGTTTGTAGTGGAAGAGATGCTTTTCCATCCTTGACACCAGATTGGTTCTGTGTGCCAACAAAGGAAGAGGCCACCAGGACACCAGAAGGGATGCAGTTAAACTGAGACTGAGTTTGAGCCAAGAAAAATCACCTTTTCACCAAAAAAGGTGTGCCTTAGTAGCACACTGTAACAAAATAACCCAAGATGCTACAGCTAGCAGAGTCTCCTGAAAAATAAATCATTGGAGACCTGCAATCCTCCAGTATTATCATTGTAATTTATTTATCCATGACACACAAAGCTTTCATACAAAATGAGTCCACTTCCCAGCAATGACTTTAGCTTTTTGTATGGTTTTAAGTCTAGAAAGAAGGTGGTCAAGCAGCACACCTCAGATGTCACAACAGACTGAAAATGGTGCAGATCATCAATATCAAGCTTTGCTACCCTATGGTATTATTTTTTCATCTCTCTAAAAATAAGCAACAAAACTACTTCCTTCCCCTCATGATCTACAATATATTTTGCCACACAAATCAACAAAATTAATGTCAGCTAATTAGACCAGTTCTATTAAAATTGTGAGGCCTTTGGGCTTGCTCCTACTGACATGAGCTCCTGCCCAGCAGGCAGAGACCACCAGTGAGCATTTAATGAGCTTTTCTTTCCCACCCCACTCCCAAGCTCATTCCATGGGGTGCAGGGGGGTGGGTGCCATCCTGCCAAACCCCAAGGGGAACAAAACCAAATCCTGGCACTTCTGCACACAAAGAGAGAGAGGTCTTAGGAGTGGTTTCATGTCTCATCCTGTGTTGGCAGGGCCAGCAAGAGGCAGTTTATTCATGTTTATTCAGGAAGAAGCCCAGATTGTAGCTCATGAGAGAGACAAACTGACTTTGGAAAGCAGGGAATAAGCATTTTCACAACAGTGAAATAACAGTGGACTTAGATGGAAAAACAATGGGCTTGGATCTACATCTGGAGGAATTTGGTAGTTAAAAAGCGGAGATAAGTGAAAATGGTAAATCCAGAGTGTGTGAAAAACTTAAAACAAGGAAGGACTAATCCCTACAAGAACAGACATGCTCTCCTCTCACAGCTGAGTTTTTCTCCCCTCGCCTGCTGCCGACTGCACCACCAGGCAAAGCAGTGAGACCAACACAAGGACAATTACTACTTGCAAGCATTAATTTCTCTCTTAGAGGGGTTACCTCAAAGGTGAGCAGCCATGTTATAGGCTGTGTAGGGGAAAGAAAAGCTCTATTTTCTGCTCACAGACTATGTGGCAGTGTTTCTGCTCTATTTTGTTTGGGTGTTTCACTGTACCATGCTCACTGGTTCAGTCCAGAAGAGCATGCAAATGCTCCAAATTTAAGAGTTAGAGTTTTTCCCATTCTTCCCAATTCAAAAAAGGGAAAATACATAGCTTAAGTCACTGATAAGAGCTCTAGCTTCTTGACAGCTACTTCCACTATCTCTTGGAGCTGTCTAAACTGATAAGGTAAAAATATGAACATACAGCAACATCCTGTGTATGTGGCTGCCTAGGCAGCTCTGCCAAACAGAAACTAAACTTCTGGTTAAAAAACTTCTTCCAATTTTCTGATGTATAAGCTTGGAACTTCAGTCCTGTCTCTATACTAGGCTGAGGTTTTAAGACCAAGTATGGGGTTCTGCTTTCAGGGCTCAGATATCAAAAGGAAAGACCTCAGCAACAAAATACCAAAATACACTGACAAATCACAGCCCTGAGTGGCAGCTAAGTGCTTCACAAAGTAACATACACCCTGCTCTTACGAAAGCACTTATCTTGCCCTTGGAAACTGCAGAAGTGTCAATTTCCATCAAGGTTATAATATTCCTCCTATTAGCAGGATGGACACAAGCAGTTGCTGACCTGACACGTGAGACAGGGGAATGTGATCTGCAGTCAGGTATGGACGCTCACCATGCATGATCCAAGAATTTCCATGACTTCTTACCAAGGCTCCCAGCCTCAGGAAAGCCATATGTGGGACAGGACCACTAGCTGGGCTCCTGAAATCACTAACAGTCCTGAAGTTTTGCAATGCAGGAGGGAGAAGCAATAATCCAGAAAGAGAAAACAACTCTGGCAATTTGCTGCTGTCTGACTTTCTCCAGGCTGTATCACTGCTGGCTGAAGGAATAGGGGGAGGCAGGTGGCCAAATATTTTATGGTCACCTTCTTAAATAACAAGCCAGGAGCATGCAAGAACAGGTGTAAAAAGAGAGTAAACAAGTGCATACAAACAGCAACACTGGAAAAATGCTTACTTCGGCATCAGCATCTTGTTTTTCTCATAGAAGAGACGAAGGTCCTGGGGGCTGCTGGCCTGCAGAGGAGAAAGAAAACCAGTGCATGAAGCAGCTGAAAATAAGGATAGAATTAGCATTTCTATTTCACAGTTACTCTGAGGAGTAACTTTTCAATTGCTGAACCAGCACAGACAATGAGAACCTGCAGCTTGCTTTAGACTGATAAATCCAGCACTGTGCCAGAATGGAAATACAGTATTGCAGCCCATTGTCTTTTTGTCCCTGACCTGGTTCTGTCCTGGTCTCCCCTTTTAAAGGCTGAGCTTCACTGCAGTGGGCTCTGATTCTCAGGTCTGAGCTGGCCTAATAGCCTCACCCAGGAGGCTGAATAATTGCACATGTGAGGAGTCCCAAATGATGAGTGGCAGCTCCTGCTGAGAACATGGATTAGTGCTGCAGGGCATTTAGAAAGAGGGGAGCTGGCTGATGGGCAAGGGATCTGTGAAAAGACCAGGACCATGGGAAAACAACAGCTAAATTAGGATTTTCTCCTTCAATTCCATGAAGCCAGAAGGTCTCAAGCCACATCTTCTATTCGTGCAATAATATACACAACTGCTGGGAATGCTGACAACAAGAGGTTTATGACTGAGGTTAAAAATAAAATCTCCAGTATAGAAGCACAGACACAAAAATCTCCTAATATCATTTCTCCATTTGTTTTTATGAAGTGAATAACACAGGCTGCAAATTAACCCTAGTGTCTCAAGCTTTTCTGCTTAGGCAAAGTCTCTTTATTAAAGGCAGAGGAGGCTGGCTGGCATGACACAGAGATGAAGGCAAATATTAACAGGGAAGGAAGATCAGAGGGATTCATCTGCAATCAATTATTGGTGCAGCAGAGTGTGTAGGAAAGTGTGAACGAGCAGGCAACAAGCAACTTCTCCTGATGTTCAGGGCAGGCCCAAAAACCCTCGAGCCTTTCACCTATTTCCATTTCTAAATTAGAAGCATTTAAGGTCAATTAAGATGCTTAAACCAACAAATCAGACAACCCAATCTGCAGATGGCCATCAAAACACCACTAACACAGCCTGGCTGGAAAAGCAGCCACATGAGATGCTGTTTCAACATCACCTACTCCCTCTGGCTGAAGATGAAAATTAAGGATAACTGTGAGAACTCAGTACAAAACCTCAAGAGAAACCAAAAGGAGTCTCCAAAGCTGCTAATATCAAAAGGTCTGTGTAGCAGTGATAGGACAGTATTTCTTGCACAGTCTTAGCAACCCAAGCTGTGAAGCCCTCCTGACAATTCATAACAATAAAAGCTACTGGATTCATAAAAGAAACAACTAAACAAGACTTCCTAGCTGTCCTTCCTGCAATAGGCTGTGCAAAAATACTTTCTTCACAAACCATTCATTCACATGAATTATATTGCAAAGCACCCTGTTACCTAGATGCCAAACTGCATCAGCAGTTCCAGCCACTTGTCACTTGATTTGGGTCAATAAAACCCCATTTTACACCTTTTCCCTTGCAGATCTTGCCCTGTAATGGAGTTCTTAATATTTGGCAAACTCTAAGGTAACAAGGGTACATGCTGCACCAAATGGCTTGGCTACAATGATGAAAAATATGCCTGACAGATGTAACACACAAGGAGGAACCAAACTCTGCTGCAGGGAAGCAAAGTGCTTGCTCACATCAGAGAGACACAACACTGGGCTGTTTGCTCTGTTCATTTCCTGTCGCAACATCTCAATTGTTTCACAAATACAATGAAGTTCTGATCTATTTCAAACACTGTTTTGTCAGATTTTTTCCTGGCAATAAAGACAAGAGTATATTAAAAGCAGCACACATGCAAAGCCCAGTTCATTATCCTGAGCACTAGCTTGGAGAGAAACAAAATCCTCAATAAAGTTTCCCTGTTCTTTGTACAAATTAAAGAGATACCCCTGTAGGGATGCTGTTTCTCCACATTCTGCTGGCTCAGTACAATTCCCACTTGTTCTGTTACCCAGAATTTCTGGCTCCTACCCACCCAGACCAGCTCCCACATCACTAGGGCTCTCTCTGTCTCCCAGAGCCCACAATTCAGGGGGGGTGTCGCTGACACAGGTAGCTCCCTGCTGGGGAATAGCATCAGTTTAGTGGGTGCCCAGCAAACTAAACTGTGGATGACCATTAATTTGGTGAAATCAACTGCATCTTCATATAAATGCATTATTAATCAACTGAATCTCACAGTTCTGCTCCTAGGCTTGCAGTAAAGTGCCCATTTCACAAAGCACTGACACCTTCAGTTACTTTGCTCAGCTCTTCTTTCAACAGTGCTTTGAGAATCACAAAGAATACAGAAGTCTTAAGATACTAAAAATGCCATTTGAATTTCTTCTTCTAAAAACCCACAGCTATATTTTGAAATCTACCCTTCAGGCAGGAACAACCCTTCCCAAGAAAAACACCAGAAAGCACCTAACAACTTGTTCATTCCGGATGCACAGAGCTGGCTGCTACCTGTAGGACAACATCCACCTGGCAGAAAGAGAGATGCAGAATGGACACCCCAGTTTTGCCCAAGAACAGGGGACAGGCCAGCAGGCCAATTCATGCCCTTGTTCCCCTTCTCACGTTACTATGGAGCAGCTGTGTTAATGTAACTGGCTCTGTTCTTGTCTGTCCTTTCTATATATAAGGACAATTGTACAAGTTCAATCTTGCTGTTGTGTTACTTTGTCCTGAGCAGCAGTGGAAATGTTGAACCAACACAGGCATTCAGCAACCCTGCCAAATCCCACTCAGTGCTGGCTGCCTGCAAGTGAATTGCATGCAAAAACATGCAGGGTGCTGTTTCCAAAAGCACTCAGCACTGGATTTGTTGTGTGTGGGCAATGGCTGGATGCAGAACCCCAGTGATCAGTCCAAAGAGCTCCAGAGACATTCACACCCTCAGTGAGCAGCACTATCTAGTCAACACTTCATAGAAGGTGATTCATACCTAATCTTATCTTTGAATCCTTTCCTTTAGGATTGCTGGGGCTTTGGAGGTGCAGAGAGGGGGATTCAGATACGTTATGCAGGAAAAAAAGAGATAAATAATGTTGTTTCTAGCTTGATATTTCTAGGGAAAAGCTCCAACATCTGCTGCAAATAGTTCCTCCTTGTGCCCTTCTACAGTTGCTATTTTAAGACCCCCAAAACTAAGTGGCTGGCATTCAAGGGCTCTTGAAAGCACAACAACTCAGGGAAAAAAAATAAAACAACAAACAAAACAAACCACAAATCATTTTCTCTACTCCCAACACATCAGGATCAGAGCCACAAACACTGGGCCAAAGGCCAATGGCTCACTGTCTACAGCAACAAGTCAATCAGTGCCCCCCATTTCAGCAGAGTACCATCCCACTGCCAGGAATAACTGTCCCCATTGACACCAGACAGTCTCCAGAACAGCTTTGGGAATGTTAGAGCAGCCTGCCTAACAAATCAGGCTTCAATTCTGGGTATATAAAACCCTCCCTTCTCTAGTCTTCTTCAAGGCTTATTTCACAGCACAGCAGTTGTTCTAGGTGATACATAATCCTAGTACTTAGGCAGGCAGAATTAACCCAGAAATAAAGCAGTGAACTTGGTACACCAGGCTTAGAAATTAATTTTTTCACGTAGCAGCTAGCTGGGATGAGAAGGCATGCAGGCAAGTTAACCCTTTCAGAGCTGTCAGAAGAGGCAACAAAACTTTCTCATCTCTTGCCACTTCCCTGCTCCCTGGCTCACTCTCCCACAGATACTGCAGCAAAGCCATAATGCCACAAGGAAAAAAGATTCATACAAAGGTTCTGACAGCAACCAGGTTGAGGTCAGTTACCTCTAAAATGTACCCTGACAAGGCCTAGATTCTGGAGGATATTTTAGACCTTGTGTATGTCTATTTTCAGCTTTGCTTTGGTTGTCACTTGTCTACACAACCTACATGACCTCATGGTGGGAACTGAGTCCCAGGCTTTACAGCTCAGGTAAGGACAAGAGAAACTTGCTACACTCTTAAGGCTTTTCTGAGTCAACAAGAGCAGTAAACACACTGCTCAAGTCCTGGTCTCAGCAAGAGAAATGAAGAGATGCAAGTGCAGACCACTTATTAGGGAAGGCAAATTAACAATTCCACATTAATACAGTGCTCAGCAAATCTGTTGATAGGGATTATGAATCCCATTAATCTCATCCCTATGGCAGTCTCACTGTTTTGTTTATGGGCATGTTCAATACAAAAAGCTCCTTAAACCAGCTTCACAAGCCATCCTACCAACTGTTCACATTTGAGCACGAGCAGCTCCTTTTTGTCTGTGTGCAGGGAGGCAGGGAAGGGACAGAAATGGCCCTGGGAATTGCCCTGGGTAACCCAGCTGTAGTTAATTTAAACTTTGAGAAAGCTAGAAATCACATTCACACATATAAACACATCTCTGTCTTCATTTACATGAACTTTCTGGATTGGCAGATGCCTCAGCCTTTCTACACATTTGATCTTTTCTCCATCTCACCCAGCCCCTTGAAATCCTATTTTATTTTTAGACAGCTCATTCCTTATCACTGCAGAGAACACTGGAGTCCTTGCGGTTTGTATCCTCAGGGAGGTGCCAAGCTGGCTCACGTAGCAAAGAGCCAGAGTGCTCAGAGGCACCAGGTTTCACTCCACCATGCTCCCAATTCCCATGAGAACCTCAGCAAGACAGAGATGAGGGGCTGCCCTTGCTGCTTAACATCAGAAATCCAAGCTCCTGGTGGCAATAAGTGGAATCAGAATAAGGGGAATCCCCACCAGTTTGCAGATGTTCCTCCAAAAAGCACTCACAGCTCACTCCTCATCACTTCTGCCCACTACCTCTCTCCTCCTAAAAGCCAACAGCTTCTCCCCTACCCAGTGACAATCTGCAGCAAATGCTTACAATAGAATCATGCCAACAAGAAATAAAGCCAGTTAACCTTTAACTAGCTTTCCAACATCTGCCCTAGACAGGCTTCTTTCACCTGAAACTTGCAGCTAGGAGAAGGCAATTTGTGACACACGTGGTGAAAACAAACAGAGATGGTGAACTGAGAACCATCTGGGCTGAGCTCATCTCTATCCCTGCTCAAACAAATCCACAGCTGCTACCCCAGTAACAAATGGAGCCTGGCATTTTGCTTCAAAAGACAAACCCAAAAGAGGAAAAGCTGTGGGGGGAAAAATTAAAACAAGAGGAAACAAATGACCCCAAGCCCCAGCCCACCAGGCAGTGGATGTATTTGGGAAAGAGAGAAGTTCACCATTCAGGCAAGCACAAAGCAAGGATCAGGACCTGTGGGGCAGGGACAAAAATGTCCCTTCCTTGCCCACCACAAGACAGTGTGCTGCCACCTGCCCTTTCAAAACTTTGTCTGGAAAGCTGAATGAAGCTGACTAGTATTCAATTTTATGTTCTCTGAAAAGTCTTCTCTGTAAAAAGAAATGTTTTCAGAAGAACATTTCTGTGACATGGTTCAATGACCAATGAAAAGCCACCTATTTTGCAAGAGATCAGATCCACCAAGGTTGTGTTTGAGCTACACACATGATAAAGTCACTACATTAAATGATATTTAAATAATCTGAATGATACCTGCAGTATCCAGGTGCCTTCAGAGACTAAAAAGCATTAAGTTCCAAGACAGAGTGAGTACAAGGCTCTCCTATGCATGCAGAGTCAAAGCTCACATTCTCCACACCCACATTTTTTTCTTAATATCCAAATATTTATTTTCTTTTACCCTAACAGTCATTTTCTCCTTTCAAATATACCAACACTGACAACAAGTGGATGCAGCCAGTAAACAAGAGCCATTCAGGAGTTTCAGTGTACTTAGTAGGGGTGTTTATACAAAAAGAAACATGCAAAGGAAATGAAGTCTTGCTCTAAATACAGAGCAAATGGGTGGACAGAATATAAAGCACTGGAATGGAAAGTTCTTAGATCCCCAGGGAAAAAATAACCTGGAAGGAGAAGTGTTCTTGGCTTTAGACAAAACCAAAGCATGCCATTAGTTTACTTCTGTATTTGTCCACTCTTTCCTGCCACAGATTCAGAATTCATTTTATCCTTCCTGATGTAACTGAATAAACACTCGAGGTCTTGTGTGAAATTCTGAAGAACTGTCAGAAAGTCCTGCAGTTCACAAAATTTGCCTTCTGACAGAAGCACAGATCCCCATTTCCCTCCCAACTTCCTTAACTGATCTTAGAAGCTGAAATTTTGGCACCAGCTAACACAACACTATGGTCCTTTGGTCCTTTCCCATGGATTAAAGAGAAGCTATACAGAGCTCACAAGTTAAGAGAATCAACGTACCAGCAGCTCAAGCATCTCTCTGCCATGCTGTTAAACAGCAAGGAAAACAAACCAACCAACAAACAACTGGTAAGTACAGTATTTCAAAATAAGGGTTGCAAGGGAGAGCCTTAGTGACACACTAATGATTGAGAACCAGAAAAATGCAGAGTCTAGATCAACTCCAGCTATATATAAGCTTAAAAATATGTGATCTTGAAGCAACTTGCAGAAGGCTGTGATGAATTCTCCATCATTAAAAAATTTAAAATCAGATAACACCTTTCACAAATGATATGTTCTAGCTCATCCAGAAGATGTGGCACAAATTACAGTGTGGAGTTTTACTGACTTTTGTATTTGGAGGGGTTTGGATTTGATGAACATAAACATTTCAGAGAGTAAGGGACTGCTGTGAGATGAAAGATTAGATCCTTTTGATAAGATTCTACCTAACTGCTTCTAAAAACAGTCACTTTAACTGCACTACACCAGTTACCACCAAATCATCCCAAACATAAATATGCAAATACAATCTTCCTTATTGTCTTTCCATACCCAACAGAATTGTAATTATGAATTATACACTGACTGTTGTAAATAGAAACTGATTTTTTTCAAGTGCAGGCCTAGGAAAGAAATCACTGCTTTAATAATAGCAGTGATATTATGATGATGATAATTTCCCCAAGATGACCCTTCCTAAGGATTTATGAGCAGAAAATATATTTCTCTGAGATACAGCCCAGAAAAGCAAAGCCATAGTCTAGTGATAAATCCAGCAGTACAAGTTGTAAAGCACCACACTGTCAAGCTGTGGGACAGCCAGAACTACGTGGGGCTGGATCTATGGGACTTAGTATTGCAGATGAGAAGCCTTAGAGTAAGTGGATTAAAAGGAAAAAAACCAAAAAAGCAAAAGAGACTCAAACATTAGATCTAAGCAACTCACCTGAAAAGGAGCCTTTCCTGTCAAACACTGATAAATGATGGTTCCTATACTCCAGAGGTCAGCTTTGGCATCATAGTGTTGAGACATAATGACTTCTGGTGCCTTTTGGGGGAAAGAACAGAAATTTGTTTTATGAAAGATGTAGCACTTTTTTTTGGCAGCTACAAGAAAGAAGCAAAAGTCAGTATTATCCTTTAAACCCCCCTGAGCTATATTTCCCAATAACCATGAGAGGCTTGGTCCCCAGAAGACTGTAACACCACCCTGAAAGGGCAAATTCCCTGTCTGTGTAGGGGAAGCAGAGTCTTTCATTCAGACAAAAAATACCAGATGCTGTCTTGCTATTTTATGCAAACTCATTTTCCCTTCTCAGCATTCCATTTTCCAGTGAAGCCACCTGTGCTCAGAAGAAGCCTCACTGAAAATGCATGGACAGATCTTCTAAACCAAAGCAAAGCTCTCTGTTGCTCCCTCCCAACTTTCCTCCAGAAGCTGGAGATAGTTCAAGTCCATGAAAAACTCCAGATATCAGGCAGCAATGTGCCTTAGGACCAGCAGAAGGGGAACAGAAGGACACACTTTCTACCCTCTTGTTTGTAGCAACAGATTTCATTGCAGTGCTGCCAGCACAGAGTGGCATCTATTTTCTAGCTGCTAGAAGGCAGAAAACAAGTTGTGCAGAGGATGTTGGTCAAACAAAGCCAGAGGACAAGAACTGCACAAGGAGGTTTCAAGTCTGACAAGACATCAATCATATTGGGGTTCAGACTGAAAGCTCAGCCTGGTGTGGGTAAAATACCATTTGGGGGGGGGTTGGTTTTTTTTTAAAGGAGTAAAATGAAAAGAGCAGCAATGGGATACAAGCTACAGCAGGGAATCAGGATCTGTCTTGCCAGGCAGATGCTCCCTAGCTTACTGCACAAGGTCCTCAATAGCACCAGGGACAAACTTCAAACACCTCCTAAATCCCAGCTGAACCCTCCCTCATCTTCCTTCAAATCCATCAGTAAACAGAGAACATGAAACATTCCGAGATTCCTTGTAATGTTCAGAGTTGTATAAAATAAATAAAATAGAAAGAGGTCATTATTAGCTTCCTCCAGCCTTTTCAAAAAATAAGCTGTGTGTTTCCATTTACTTTCAGAGGAGACTCCAAAAGAACAAATATCACTAAAAATAGACAACTCAGGAAACTCTCATAGGAGAAAAAAATTACATCATCTTCACATATAGCAAAGTTCAAATAAACATCAGGCTTCAAAAAAGGGAGAGAGAGGAAACCTGGTTTGGTTGAGTTAGTACTCTGGAACAGACTGCCAAACACACTACCCCTGGGCAGTGCAGCACAGTCCAGTTTAACTCTGCCCAAGAATACAGACTGAAAAAAACCTCAGAGAGGATTAGACCACATTCAACATCAGGTGCCTACTGCCCCCAGGTCACTTGTAAAAAATTCAGCCTAAATTTAGCTCAAAGTAAAAAAGACTATGTGAGTCAGATCCCCATATCCCCAGAAACTATTACATGGCTGACTTTGAATTTTTTTTTCCTTGTCTGGTTTTGTAATTTTTAATTTCCCTGCCTTGATGCAGCACTGAGATCTTGATTGCTACTATGAGTACCAACAAGAATCACCTCTTCATGTCCTGGTCCCAGAGTGGAAGGTAGATAGGGAGTGAAAGGGATCAGTTGGGCTTTTTTGAAACACATCTGTTTCACAATCTAAGAAGTCATCCTAGAAGAAGGTGGTTTGGTGAAAGAATTAGTGGGGGAAGGAGTGTTAGGAAGGGGAAATGCACAAAACAGATTGCAAAGAGGAGCAAGTAACCTCCATTTACACCCATCTGCTGAGCTGTAAAGCAAAGCACACTTCAGAGGAAGTGAGCCAGAATGGCAAAATCTCTGCCCACATAGCTCCACAGATCTGAAGGGCTTCTGCAAGACCAAAGAGCTACAAACAGTTGCAGAGTTTTAGCTGTTAAAGAGGGACTTTACTCCTAATGCTCTGGCTTTAGCAAAACTGACTACAAAACCTGAAGAGAGAGCAGGCTTACAGAAACATTCTGCCTCACAAGGGCTTGCTGAAGTAGTGATTTACTGAGGTGCCTCCCCAAGGAAGCAACACCTCAAACACAGCTGGATGTGTGAAATATCACCCCATCCCTCCATCTTTTGCCATTTCTTTGCTGACAGCACAACAGATTTAATTTCCCAGTGCCTTCAGTGCCCCCATCCCCTCTGAAAGACAAAGTTTCTGGGAGCAGACAGCAATCAATACTCTGTTCTGTTCAGTTTTTTCAGATCACCTGAAAAGTTCGATGACAAGACAGACATCTGTCATCCAATATTACCAGCAGCTAGAACTTTATGAAGTGTCCTTGTGAAACAGCTGGTTTCTGGCACGTAAATTCAGTTTCACTTCTGGGGGAAGGACTAAGGGGGGGAAAAAAAAAAAAAAAAAAAAGCCTTGCTTCTGGGGGGGCAAAGGAAGAACAATACAGAAAAACCTGCAGGCAGAACACACTTACCATGTACATTGGTGAACCACATAATGTTGCTGCCATCATGTTATTCTGTAGGTATCGGGCAAACCCAAAGTCAGCTACAAAGAGAAAGAGAGAGGTAGAGGTCAGGATCAGCTGATCCAGTTCTAGAGAGCCTGCACCTTCCTTCTACTTTCCTTTCACTTCCCATGAATCTTTATAGCCAGTGAAGTACCCCATCTTAACAAGAATTACCTCTGCAGGTTACTCAGTATCTGATCATATGATATTTTAGAGGTTGTCTCAAGGTTACCAGATATTTCAAGCTGGGAGATGGACACAGCTGTTTATCCTGTCATCTGTCACTAATTAATTGGTCTGGAGAGCTATTCACTGGGCCCTGTATCTCTCAGGGAAGCAGGACAGAGGGGCTGCAGGGTACCACACACCCAGGAGCAGCCATGCCCTCACCCTCCTGTCTGCATCCTGACTCCCACACAGGTAACCCTGCACATCACAAAAAATATTTCAGCCAAACAGGCAGCAACCTTTCCTCTGGACCACGTTTCTGTGCTGAATGAAAGCATTAACACTTCCTTCACAGCACAGTGTTCAGGTGAGGAAGTTTTATCCAATTTGTGTCAGCTCATGATCATAAAAGTTCACCCCTTGAGGGTGGTAGAATCCAGCACTCATTTCTGAGGGACCACTGGGAATACATGTGCTCTGTAACTGGATTACTGGAACATTTGTCCCAGCTTCTAGGCTATCTGTGCCACTTGTCTAATGTGCAAAAAGTGATTTTTTTTCCAGAGATGGACTGTGGGAACACCTGTGTTCAGGTATGCCTGGCTCCTGCTGGGCTCTCTGAGACCAGTCAGGAGAGTGGTTAGTTTTAGACCTTAAAACACCAAGATTCACCTTAATACCATTAAAAGCTGAAGACTGAAGTCACTACAGATACTCATTTCTTGGTAAGCCTGGCCATTACAAGCCAATTAGGGCAGGCTGGCATTTGTTTTTACCAAGGGAGGCACCCTTCAGCTTGGAAGTGGAGCAAGACCTGCCCAATGTCTTTTGTGGTTAAGTCTGTGTCCTGGCAGAGCAGAAAGCTCTTGCTCCTACTGCTTGGAGCCAGCTAATGGGCCTGTCTAGCAGAGGAACTAAGCAAAGAATATGAAAAACATCAGGTCATTTTAAAAACTGCAGCAATTCTTTCCTCCTCCTCAACAGTTCCCCAAAGACAGACTGAGGCTTGCCACCCATCTGTCACCAAACTCTCCCCAGAGCATTTAGGGTGACATTTGCACCAGGGTCTCACCGATCTTGATGCGAATGTTGTTGGGATTTGATTTCCTGCCTCCTGCATAGGAAAGGAGGATATTCTGGGGCTTCAGGTCCCGATGGATGATGCCTTTGCTGTGCAGCATTTTCATGGCACCTGCTATCTGCTGGAGAAAGAGCCTGATGGTGTCTTCACTAAGTGTCCGCATAGCTGGAGAGGGGGAAAAAAACCAAACAAACAAACCCACAGATGAAAAAATTACAATGCCAGTTCTCTGAAGAGCCCAGAGGGCAGATTCTCTGCAGCAATTAGTCATAATTTGGCTTTTTTAAATTCTACATGTGGTGTATTTTTTCTCCACACACTATTTCTGAATTATTCCTACAGGCAACAAGGGAGAGTGTTTGCATTACCAGCTTAATCTGTGGTCAGCACTGTTTTCAGCTCAGAGTCTTTCATGGTAAACTCTGTGACATGAAGTTTATCCACTAGGTCCAAAAAGTGACATTTTGTGAGGTGTAGGACTTTCCTTTGCAAGAGCTGCCAGCCAGCTCTAGACATACACTAGGGCAGAGCCTGTGGCCTGAGGAGTGGGCTGGTTTACTACCTTTGAGTTACAGCCAATAACTTCAGAGCTTTAACACAGCCTGTGTATAAACCTGGAGCTAAGAGACTCATTGTAGAACAAACCATAATTCCAATCCCAAACTCAGTGTTAGGATGGAACATGTATATAATGATGTAATCCTAACAAACAGCTCTAGCAGACTGCTCCTGACACCCTCTACCCTGCAACCACAGGTGGATAAGAGCAGCAAGACCTTCTCAGAATGCTTTTATTAAATAAATAAAAATTCTTATATTAGTAATCAAAATCTGGAAAGATGGAAGGCTGAATTGCACTCTCCTGAGATGGGCTTCCCAAGAACAGTGGTGTGAAAATAAACATCCAAAGGATTAAAATAATGTAATCAGAGCAGTGTAACATCAGCTTTTGTTATTTTAAGGACTGTATGTATGAAACTCTTGCCTAAGCTGAGAGCAGCCTGCTGAACAAAGCCCAGGATCAACAGTGCTACCAGGCTGCCTCCTTGTCACTCTCTGAGCAAGTCAGGCTTAGGGCAAGAACCATTCCTCTTGAATAAATTCTTTTGTAAAGGGTCCCTATAAATTACTTGGAACTTCATCAGTGCTTTTCCAGCTGTTATCTAGTAAGACATTAAAACAAACTGGCAGGAGCTTTGAAATGCTACTCTACATAGTCAGCTAAAAGGGAGGAATCCTTATGAAAACACAGATGAGGCTGCACACAGCTTTAAGACAACACAGGAAATTAAAAATCTAACTTTTAAAATACACGCATGGGAAACAGCAAGGGACACAGATAAGTTAAACAGCACTCAGAAGAGAAAATAAACTTCCACCACTCCCAAACCTTACTGTTCCAGAAGGCACAAGCAGAGGGATCATGTCACCATGGCTATCAGCTGGTCCTGGATTGGTACACAAGACCAGTGGACATGTAAACAGAATTCCTCCCAGCTCATTGGGCCTTTTTGCTCATGAACTGGAATTTAGGTGGAATTCAAGACACTTCCTGTGCAAGAAGGGGGGGATTCTGGCAAGGAATTTTTAGAGCTCAGATTCAGCTCTTCCAAACCCACTTGCATTTTCTGAAAAAAGCACTGCCTCATCTTTAATGTGGTGTTCCCTGACCTCCTGCTGAACTCCAACAGTGTACTCAGTCCTGAGCTATTTTCTGTCTATTAAAGGTCCAGCATCTTAGCTGTGTTCAGTCTTGTCTCCAACACAAGGTCTCTGCAACATTTCTCTGATTCTTACTCAAGGAATGGTTAAAACACTGCCTTTAAACCTCCCAAATCCAACCACTGCAGAAGGTAGGACTGTGGAACTGAGACATTTCCCTCAGTAACTGAGAAGGGACAGGAGTTACTTGGGGAACTAAGGGCTTACCCTTTTACCTCCCTCCATTAACCATCAGGATGTAACACAGTAAACTGAAAGCCCTTATCTCTCATATTCAGCCCATTAGTCTACTGTGTGACAGCAGCAATCTGCAACTGAAGGACAGAGACATAAATACAACTGACATTTTTAGTGGCTTCAGGATATTGGTCTGCAGAAGATCTACTAGACCAGCAGCCATCAGCAAAGGAAGGAAGAAGATACTGAAAGAGTCATTCAGTTTAGGTGCCACCAAAAAAAAAAAAAATGTGGGGAATGAAACAACTTGCTTTCTCTGCTCCATCCCAAATAGGGAACTACTGCTGTCCCCATCAGAAGACATCTCCCATCTTCATCAGAAAACTGCTGACAAGACACTAAGCTCTCACTGAAGTCTGTGCATCCCCATGGAGGCCTGTGGTCAGCAACACATTCTTGCAGAGAACACTGTTTCACAAGCCTTACTTTGCCATTACTGAGCAGTAATAACATCCCTGTGTTTATTTTCATGGGCTCCACTTCAGTGACAAGGCACTCAGCTTACTGCCTTGGGAACAGCAGCTACACAGGTCAGTAAATCAGAGCAAATATTTACTGTGGGTCAGTGTGGGGCCTGCATGCCTTGTAGCTCTTGAGGCATAGGAAAAGGATGAAACCACCTAAAAAGTGCCCTGGTCAGGTTGTGCTGTGATGTTCAGCTGCCAGGTTCACTGCAGTAAACAGTCCTTGTTTGCTGATCCAAGGGCAGATGCATGGGAGTGCACCCACTGATGTTAAGTGACAACTGTATTTTGGAAAAGTTGCTAAGGAAAAAGAACTCCTCTTACCCCTAGGTGTCACAAAGTGTCTTGAACCAATCCAAATCACACTGAGTTTGAGAAACCAAGCTGATTTATTTTAGGCTATTTATATGCAATTCCCTCAGCTCCTCCCATGCAGAGGATGTCTTCTGTACGAAGTCTTCTGTACAAGTCAGAAGACTTATTCCCCAGAGGTCTAGTCTTATCACAGCTATTCTTTATTACCTACCTGTAGAGGGTGAAAAGTTACACAAGAGCCTCAAACCTCTTGTTTGCAAAGGGGTCCCCACACCACTTGGGATGAAATAGAGGGGCACAGATCCTTGTGCATGTTGTGGTTAAACCAAGAAATGCCCAGTTCTGACATGAAGTTTCCTTCACAGAGATGTGAATATGCACTTAACTTTCTGTAACAGTCTGTGTCAATGCCAATTCACAGAATTTAGAAGAAATATCAGATCTGCCTGCTCTGGCCTCCTGTGTGCCCACAGAACTCCAGTTACTTCTTACAGAGGATGATCACCTCTGCAACACTTCCCTCAGCACTACCAAGCAATGCAGAAATCTGCAATTCTCAGCTCAAAACATACCTAGAAAGACAGCACCATCCATGGAGAAGGGAAATTGCACCATTAAAGAACACCCCCACCAGAAGCTATGTCCAGGAGAATCCACACAACCTTGGGCTGCAAAGACGACAGACAGCGTAATGCAGCAGCAATGTGTGCACTGAAACGTGCATGCACTCACGTCTCCCAGGTCTGAAGACAAGGGGAATTACAGTGCCTTTGGATCCAATTACCATATTGCCTAACACTTGTAATTAGAGGGCAGAATGGACTGGGAAGCTTACAAGCACCTTGTTCAGTGAGAAGCAGGGGATTTGCATGCAGCGCTTGCATAAGCGAACTACCGGCAAAAACATCTGAGGAGTAAACTGGGAAAGTAGATGTTGCAATTAAACACCATCACACAATTAACTGAAGCAGCACAATAACCACTCAACAGAGATGAACATACCCATGAAACACCCTGGAAGAAACTTTCCAAGATGAGCTTTGAGAAAAAAACATCACTATCAATGAAAGCACCCTGAGCGCTTGCAGAGGCTAGGAGAGGAGTCTGGAAGCCTGTGCTAAATTCTCTTCACTGGCAACTGGCACAGATGTTGAAATAAAAGTAAGCACCAATTTTCCAGTCACAACAGCTTCCCTTTACAGTTGTCAAAGTAAACTATTTCACTGGGAAATACATCTAAAAGGTGGCTTTTTCAAATTAACTTGGGCAAAGAAGGATCAAAGCCCAGGCAACGCTGAAACAAAACCATACTGGGGTAAAATTGAATTTTATTTGGAAAACTCAATTCATTGTCACTTTCTCAAACGAGTCACCGATTCCTGAGTAGTCCCCTTCAAAAAACAAGGAAGCGACCTTTAATTAATAGCCTGGTTAATTGCACAGTATGCTTTGCTTTTTTTTTTTTTTGGTGGGGTGGGGTTGTGATGGAAGGGAGATGACAACAATGGACACAATGAAAGCAGCAGTACTAACAGGAAGATTTTCTATAAAGCCATGATTCCATAAATCATTCAGCCTGAAACTGTGTTCTTATTTACATATGCAGCTTTGCCAAGCAGAGTGCACAGCCCAGTGCTTTAACATTAAGTTTCTAGAAACTTCAGCTTTCAGAGTCCACACATTAGTAAAACTGAAGCTTGACTATTTTTTAAAAGCATTTCATTAGTAAAACTTGTGCTTGCATTCAAGGAGAAAACAAAGGTATCAGATACAAAACCATTTCCACTTAGTATTCATTACAACATTCCACCTCCACTAAAGGTGCTCCTTTTAAAGCACAGCAAGACCCAATGGGTACAAAACACCATCACTTATCTAAGATAAAGCATCCTAGCCCTGGATTTTTAAAAACAAATGCCTGTCACTTCTATCTCACCCACTTTTTACACAATCAAAACACATGAAGGGCAGAATATTCCTTTGTTTTCCTTCAGCTACTAAATCCTTTCTGAAAACTGAAGTCCACAAACATAACTCATTACCCTGTATGAACAGAGTGCCACACACTAGCATCAAGCTCAAAATACACATTCTAGGGATACAAACACTAGCTGTAGGGCAAATGTCAATTTAGCTTTTAATCCTTCAATTTTTGCTATTTCCAGGCTTTGTGTACCTCAAATAAGGAGTCTGAAGTATTATCCAGTTGACTAGCTTTTAATTTGAACAATGTGAACAAACTTTTGTTTAATCAGAGACACACAAGAAAGGACATGAAATTTGCCTCCTTACTTTTGGTAATCTTCCAGTTAACATGCAAAACACCAAGAAAGCTACTTTAAAAAAAAAATACATAGTCAGGCCAACAGAAAATAAGGGCTATGTCTAACTCCAGCTAAGCCACTTGTTCAGCATGTTATCCCCTCAATGCTTAGGTACTTAGGTACAATTCTTCAAGGCACCACAGTCACAGATACCAAAAGACCCTGAAGTTTGTAGTTTTGATCATCCCCACAGCACTGGCTCCACACTACAGTCACCCTCAACACACTGTGAAGAAAGAAATGTGTTCTGGCCTAGATGTGGAAGCATCCTTAGGGGAAAACTAAGGAGAAAATGAAATATACTCTTGGGATCTTATTTTAATCCAATCCTACAGAACTGCAAGACTTTGGTATAAATAGCATTTTTCCAGTGACAAAAAAAAAAAAAGAAAAGAAAAGACAAACCATGTCCCTAGCAGTGTTAAAATGTTTAATCTATAAGGCCATTGTAACTAAAATACATAGCTATTGACAACAGTCACCACTGACCTACATAGGAAAGGCTACAAGATTAGCTTTTATTGTCATGGTTTCTCAGTTTTCAAATTATTATCAAGGGTGAACCTGTTAGAAGAGAAGCAGTGATACTGTGTATTTTGTAGGAATAAAAAAAAAGGAAACAACCATCTGCTACTTAAATCTTCCACAAACCCTAGCAATTTTAATGAGCTAAAACAGTCAGTGTTTTCTTCTGAATACAGAGGATATTCTCCATATTTTTCTACTTACTGTGAAGATAGTCTGCCAGGTCACCACCATTACAGTACTGCAAACAGAACAGAAAGCTCAGTTAATGCAAGGCAAATCAAACATTTAAACAAAAAAAAAAAAAAACAACAAACAGTAAACTTCACTAGGATAGCAACCTTACCATGGTGTTTAAACATAAATAGCCCCACATATGTCAAAATAAGTTTTCGGAAGTTGGCAAGAAAAAAATACAACATTCCAGTAGGTTCCTTTCTCTGTCCTGTTTCCCCTGTGTGTTCCATTGCATGATGATACATCAGCATCAACCAGCTTTTCTGCACATGCACATCTGTGTGCAGGCATCAAAGATAAAATCAGAACAAAACAGAAGGATGACCACCGGAGAGTTGGTTGAAAAAAGCCTGGGATCAGCCACAGCTGAAAACTGGAATTCCCCACATCACATTCTGTACCACTAAGTCAGCAAAACCTCAGAGTGAAGACTGCAAAGAAAATGTTCAAAAGCTTTGCAGCTAAGCTGCGTGGAGGAAATTTACTTTCCACATAGCTTTGAAGCAGAAAATACCCAGTAACACTTGTTTGACCCTTGAGGTAAGAGCCTGACTGATTAAACCTGTGCCAGCATGACCTTCTAACAGCAGCAATTTGAAAAATCCCCCTGGCTGCTATCTTCACCTACAGTGCTCTGGTTCTCCATGCAGCTGCAGACTACATTAGCAAAAGCATCACAGGTGGGACTGTAAACAGAAAACACTACTTGGGTAACAAAACTTGTCAGTTTGAATTTGTCTTAAATTAAAGAAATTTAAAAAAAGACACACTCACCTCCATAACCAAATAGACAGAGTTTGCCAGTTCCTGAAGACAGAGAAAATAGAAAAAAACACAAGTTTATGCATTAAAATATTTCATGTGCATCGCATCTGGTGCATTTCTTTTTAAACTGGTAAACTGTACTCTATAAAAACTTCACTGTCAAGTAACTCGAGGATGATTGCTTACTTTGAAAGTGCCAGGTATGTAAGCACTTTATTCTTTTCTGTGTGTAGATATTTAACCAGGGAAATTTTCTGTATTCATGGGTCTTCCTGTTCCTTTCCAGCTTTTAGGTTTAATAGTGGCATGCAATGTGGGTGCTGGCACATTACTATCTTAGAGCCTTAATCATTTCCACATTTAACTTAGGCCTTTATAGCAGCTATGCCCACATGAACAGCACTAGTCTGAACAGAGAGATAAGAGCAACAGAACTTTGAGACCTGCAACTCAACTCCACAGCTGAAAAGTGCCTGATAGATCCACTCTTAATTTGAGGACTAAACCAAAGTATCTCAGGTCAACAACACATCATCAGCTAATGAACTTCTACACAAAAATTAAACAGAGTGCTACTATCAGGTGGTTAAAGCTTTCTGGATGATCATGTACACAAACAAAATCCAGGCCCATAGCTTGTCTTTCTAAATTCACTACAAGGTGATGCTTCTCCCAGTCCTGAGTTTATCTTAGCTGATCTTCATTCATGCCATGGCCTTAGGGAGCATGTAGAAGGCTGGGCACACACTGTACAAGCACAGGACATTGCAGAGGTTCCCCACAAATACCCAGCACCATGGAGCTGCTGCAGGAACCTGTGGCTGTGCCCCCTGACACCAGCAGCTGCCTGCACCCATTCTGCAGAGCCACCAACCACAGCAGATGGATATGTCTGGAAGTGTGAGCAACTCTAAATCCTCTTGTTGAAACAGAAGCCAGACAGAAGCAGACCTACTATGTAAAGTCTGTACACCACAAGTCACCTCTGAACCCTAGAGCCAGTCCTGCACAAATGCACTCACCTGGGTGAGTTGGAGAAGCACTGAAAGCAATAGCAAAGCAAGAGAATTCACTCTATTTCCATAGCTGCAGGGCAGCATGCCTCTGGATACAGACTGTTCAGACAGGTACCTGCTTGGTTCCTCTTCAGAACCCAACTATAATTTCAAAAAGCCCCAGCACCTATCCTACCAGCCGTTTAGTTTCTAAAGAGTATCATTGTCTGCTCTCAGCCTCCTTCATCATGGTCAGCCCACAGGACTCTACCTTCCACCAAGCCTGTACCAAGCCTTTGTCATCACCTCCAGTCCTCAGCACCCCTCATCAGTCCTCTTTAAACCTCACAATGTGAAACCTGAGTTTCCAGATGTTTGCTGGGAAGATTGGTTTGAGGAAGCCAGGGAGAAGGGAGGAAGCTGTACCAGCTGTGGTGTGAGAGCTGATGCAGGAAGGACCAACATCCCCACAGAGGCACTGGGCTGTCCAGCAGCCTCTGCTCACAGTTAGCATTAACCAGACCCTGGGGCTGGTCACCCCCCAGCTCTTCTAACTCCCAAGCCCAGCTGAGCTTTTTAGGAAGCCCCTTTGTTTGTCCAAAAAGCAATTTTCTGTGGTACTGTAAGAAGGTGTTGGTTGCATTTCCCTGCATGATGAGCATAGCTTTGAAGAGGCCTTGGTTTCCAATATCTGCATTTAAAAGCAGCACATGGGAAGTCATCCACCTGCACACACTTCAGACCAAGTGGGAAACCAGTGTATGGCTCAAGGCAGTAGCCAAGGGAAGCAGCTCAAGAAGAAAATTCCAGGTATCATCACAAGCTTTGCAAGTGACAAAAAATATTTCAGAAGCATTCAAAGCCCACCAGGTCCTGTCATCCTTAGCAGGGGCAGTAGAAAGTCAAGGTTTTATGGAAGACAAACAGGCCTCTCACTTCCCCAGGAACACAAACAGAGTCCATAAGATGCTTGGAGTAAGATATGAGCCAATAGCTAATTTATACTGTACAGCTTGGTTGTTTTTCCACTGTATGTTATTTAAAGACTCTGCAAACAAACATCATGAAGCAAGTAATTGATTTTTGGCAGCCAGTGTGTACAGTCACTAGGGTTAAATAAGGACCTACACACACCAGGGAGATGCTCTGCTCAGCTTCCCCAGCAACAAAGTGACCTTGCTGGTCAGTGCTTTTATCCCACCAGCACAGAGTGAAGAGGTAAGAGGGCAATGCCTGAAAGGCTTCTAGGAGAGAAGTAGGTGGCAAAAACACACTGGCAACAGCATCCTTGGAACACTCAAGCCTTGCTAGGATGCACTCTCCATCCTGCAGCATTCACACCCACTGCAGCAGAGGAACATTTAGCAAAGTGGGATTTGCAGATCACAGCTGCCTGTAGCAGGGATGACACCTTTCCACGTTTGCAGTTTCAACATTTCAAGAGTCACTTTCCAGAAAGAGATTTGTAGGAATTCTGTCATCAAAAGTAAGCACTTATTTCGGGAAGGGCCCAGGAAACAAGCTCTCATTTGGAAAAAATCATTCAGCCAGGAGCCTACTTTGGTTACAATGGACACAACTCCCTCAAGAGACTTCTGGTTTCTCAGACAGGCTGATGGACTTTTCTCAAGCTGATTCAGCAGCAGAAGCCATTTATTTTCCATTTTTATCCTTCCAGAGTACTTAATTTTTTCATTAACAGAACAAGGGAAAAATGCTGCAGGCCAAAATTTGCAGGCTCTCCAAAAAGAAACAAAATGCCCAAGCCACTCATTTCCACATCACTAACAAGAACAACATTACAGTTTGTTGTATTTCTGCAGAGACAAATGTTCAAGAAGCACTACACATACTTTACTCTGGATTTGCTACTCATGTGTCAGTGTGTGCAGCAAGGCTAATCCTGTCACTAAGCAAGCTTGATGGAGGGAACAGAAGAGACAACTCCCAAACTTTTCCTCTCAAAGTGCAGCAGTACCCTGACCATGCTCCACAACAGCACCAAAAGGCCTCTGCCAAAGACATTAAGCTGATAATTAATCAGCCTGGATCACTGCCTGTTCTTGCAGCAGAGGCCCCAGCGATGAAGTTACAATTTAATTGAGTGTAAAAATAGGCAACAGCCTCTACTGTCTACAAATAACCCAACTGCTGACAGAAGACAAAGCAATGAAGAAAACTTCGTTTAGCAGTACAGCATAAATCACCCCAGAACAGTGCTGTGTTAAAATTCCTCCCTGGGACACTGAGTAGGCTGGTGTTACAGACATTTAGCCCCAGCAGCCCTGTTTTCCTTTAAAATTTTCTCTCCACCCATAGTAGAAGGTGGCATGATTCTCTTCTTGGAAAGTGTGAGTTTAGGTGTGTCCAAAGGGAAATGTCTGGGTGTACCCACAGTTAGTCATCCTCCTACCACAGCTTAAAAAGTCTGCAAGAGGAAACTTCCTTAGAGAAATCCTCCTCTGCACTCTACCCCAGCACCTGGCCTGCCACCCAGCTCAGAAAGATGTTTAGGAATGGAAAAATTTGAGGTTTAACAACCTAACACTGCAAAAACTCTCTCAGCAAAGCAGTGTTTCACCAATTTACGTGGGACCAGGGCTATAACAGACAATGGAATAAAACCAGCAAAAAATGGCCTCAACCTCACACAAACCCTCCTTTCCACGAAGGCTGGGGGATGCAGGAGAAACACCTGGGAGATGAACACAGCTCTGCTGTTCCCCTGTGCCGAGTACTACGTGGCTGACAAGGCTCTTACTGCCTGCAGGAAAGGAGCTGTATGGACTCAAAAACTGGTTTTGTTACTCTCCTGAAGAGCAGCATTCATTGCCCATTTGTTGGCTGACTGCAAAGCTTTTTGGTTTGTACCCCTCAGCAGATCCCCACCTCGTGCTGCTCAGCACTGCCTCCAACAGCACCAGAGCAGCTGCCGAGCCAAGATAATCTCAGCACACGCATCTCTGTAAATGGGGTGAGGACTCACCAACTGTACCAACACAACAGAAGCATGAAATAAAGCTGAGGGTGTGACAGGGGAAGAATAATTCAACATCAACTGACAGCTAAGCTTTTCTGGTCAGTGTTTTTCCTTTTTTTTAATGGTGCTTCCCCCCCCACCCTGTTGCACAGAACCACAGAGTGCTGCAACCTCCCATTCTGCCAGGAGGATCTCATGCAGCCAGCACCCTTTTGGCCTCTAGTCTTTACTCATCACTCTTCTGACAGCGGCCCTGGAGTCCTGAACACGGGCTGTAATGGACACATTTTTCTTTACAGAAAACAACTCCTCAGCCAACAGCCCTGGGAAAGCCTCCAATCTAAGGCAGGGGCTCCCGAGCTCCCATCCTTGAGGGAGAGGGAAGAAAATTTCCAAACTGTAAAATCTCTTGATGTTATTTCTCTCTGGCTCACAGCTTGGCTTGAGCAGACTCACCTCTAAAGAGGTAAAGGAAAACCATCATGCTAGGCAAGGATTATGTCCTGATGCAGCCATTTGAATGGAAGTGAGACAGAAGACAATAGTAACATTAATCTGAATTGTGGAAGCACCCACCAACACTGACTCTCTGGAAAACAGATCTACGGCAAATAGCTAAAAAGATATTCACAGGCCTTCTGACCTCATGTAGAAATCTTAAAGAAGTATCTTGGAGCCTACTGCATTTCTCTGGTCACTCTCTTTACTACTTCTGAACCTTACCAATAAGGAACTCAAGAACATTTCAAGCAGGTTTCCAATTCAGGAGACAACAATTAACTCTGATGAAGGAAGAAAAGGAGGATAGAAGAGGAAAGTACTCATTTACTGCAGGATAATCTCCTCTCCTCAGTGACACACAATACCACAAAATGTTTCTCAAACCCAGGCACAGGTTCACAGCCAGGGAAAAGCACCATTTAGGACAGATTTTTGGGATTCAAGTCATGAAGCCAGTAAGGTCCTGTACCAAGAGTTAGGATGTTATAAAAAGCCAGCAGACACTTTCCTCCTTCATAAGGTTTACACTGGAAGTGATAAATGAGTGCGTTTCACAAGAAATACCATTATCCACCAGTACACTTTGCCTGTTTTGGCACATCCAGATCCAGAAATAAAGCTCACTGCTACTGACTAGAAAGTTATTACCACAGTCAGCAGCTCTTCCCAAAAGAATGAGGGCTCCTAATTTCTTCAGGTAGATCCCAGGGAATCACACAAGCAGGAAGACTCAGTGAGTCCCACAGACACTGTCCTGGCTCTTGACTGCACTCTGCTTCCTCCAGACCTGTCAGCTCCCTCCAGGATGTGGAACACCAGAGGCACAGGGCAAGGAGAAGGGAGGCCCTGCAGCACAGAAGTGGTTTGTGGCCACCTTGCAGACTTCTGTAGGACCAGAACAAGAACAATACCAAGGACCAGTGTTACCCTGTTCCAGCACTACAGTATTCTCTGCTAATAAAACAGACTAGTTGTTTCAGGACAGGTTGTACTTCAGGGCAGGATAAAAACAGCAGGAAAGCTATCCTTTGGTTCTACGAGGGCTTCAGGAAGGGAGGGGAAAGCACTTCCCATCCCCCTGGCAACAGTCCTGAAGTCTGACTGCATGACGTTAAAAAACAAACAAGACAACATCCGTGGAACTGCTGCTTGCCAGGCAGCTAACACCCATCTAGACAAATGGTAGGACAGCTGGATCTTCAAGTAATGTGAAAGAACTTCACCATGCCTTCCACCAGCTTCCTTCCATCCACCATTCCTTCCACCAGGACATCAGCATCCTACAGCTTCCTCCAGAACAATCCCTGCCCTTCTCCCCTCTCCACCTCTACCTCCAGGCAGCACAAGCCCCACTGACCCCACTGCTGGCTTCACTCAAGCTCAGTGCAGGCTTCCTGAGATCAGGAAAAGCCCTTTCATCAAAGCCCTGAGCTCCAGGCTTGCAGAGAGCTGGAACAGGACAACATGACTCTTCCTTCAGAGGCAGACTGGGCCTCTGCAGAGCAATGCACTGCAGCAAGTCAAAGCTGAGAGCTGCACCTGAGCCTAACCACAGAAACCAAACTACAGGATGACTGTCATAATAAGAATAGAGCCAAAGTGGTAGGTTCCACAAGTGACAGAGCTGCAAGACCAGACCAAAAACATTCATCAGAGCAAATTGAAGGCTCTTGCTGCTGAAGCACTGAAAAGCAATCACTTCGTACAGCAGTGGTGCTGGTCTGGGGGTACTGCAAGTACCACCTACACCACTTTGTGCCCCCAGCTCCTGCCTTACTGCCCTGAGCATGCAGTGCAGTCACATCTGCATACACCAGCCCTGCATGGCTTAGAGACTGTGGAGGGAAAAAAAAAGAGCAGAATCCTGAAAACTCTACTTTCTGACATGGAGTAGAAAGAACTGGTTACTTACTGCATACTGCAATGCATTTTGTTAATGCTATCAAGAGAGGAAACCTCAGAGTTCTAAAAACATTGATAAATACCCTGAAGATCCATTTTGCTTTTTAATATTTATTCTTCATCTCCTTTCTGTATAAACAGTCATATTATAAAAAAAACATTTAAGGTTGAATTCTCTGTTACCTTAAGCTCAGTCACATGGACTGGGATGAAATCCTAGCATACCATAAGGCTGCATTTCATGAGCCTGCCCAAAGAGCAGAAGTGGGGGGAGCCGTGGGTCAAGGCAGGCTGCAAGAGCCAACATTTCCATTTCAGTCATACACTCTCTGAGACACATTCACTGACTGAGATGTTCAAACAAAGCCACTCAATCTGGAAGTTTGATTTTTAGAACCAAAGTAGTGTGGTTCTACTAATAAAGCTGGGAACAGCTTGTTCTTGAATGGCATATCCCAAACACAATCTGATATCCTGTAGGAGAATTTTTTTATGCAACTCTGGAAATTAAGAGGCCCAGTACCCACAGGGTTTTCTAAGGCAGCTGCATGACTGACCAGCCTTTGCAAGTCTCCTTTACATCCACTTATTTCATACTTCATTTACCAGATTTAAGACAACACACACTGCCATAGCAAATGGTGTTATAGTAAGGAGTTTAGAGAAAAAAATCATAAGTTTTCCAATTAAAAAAGTCCTTAGTTAAGTGGTTTAAAAAATATCCAATTACCAGAAGCCAGAGCAGCATGGCCTTGAATCTACAGTCTTTAAAAAACAAAACAAAAAACCTATGTCTATAATTGCCAGCTACACACACACACACAAAAAAAATTATAGTCAGTCCAACACAAATGAAAAATCCTGCAAGCAGAAAGTTGCCCAGCTGTGTCCACAGTGGCACTGAGCAGCACACATACATAAGAAATTCCCTGCCCATGTGCTCCAAACCCACCTACCAGCCCTGAGGGCTGTGTCTCAGCCCTGCTGACACCACCTCACCCCTGGCTGTGATCTGTGGGGCTTTCCCATTGTGCCAGCAGCTCTTGCCCTCTGGGGTACCAAGCTGGCTGGGAGGCCATCCCTGAAAACATAAGATGCTCTGCTAAATAGGATCTCTAATGACTTCAAATTCTGCATCTTTCATTCCCCCTGATGGAACCGCACTGTCTGGTGTGATCTTTAGTATGCCAGCACAGCTGACCTAATTTCTCCTGTTATTCTGATGCTAGGAGACAAGCCAGGTGCTCCTGCAGCCAGACAGAACATTACTGCCCTAAACAACCAGTGATGCAGAATTTGATTCATCTCTATAACCCCCCCTGCAAGAACCTTGCTTAATGAACAAATGCAGCTTTGACATCCTCATTTTGCATTCTGAGAGCATCTCTATTTAAGGCCTGCACATCATAAAGCAGGACACACCATACAGTTAAAGCACTTCTTGGCATTACACTGAGCACAAAAGGAGCCTAAAACTATCTGTCAGCAGGGCTCTTCCCTGGATTTTGCTGTAGACATTTATTAAATTTCTCAGAGTAGAACCATAACATCTGAAGAAATTCAGATGGCTTCTCTTAAGCAAAGTATAGTTAGGTCTGTACCTGGGAAACTTTGCCTTGGAAGACCGTGTTCACTTTCCATCAATTTTGCCACTTACTATTGCTACATGAACATAAACAACAGCAAATAAAAACCTAAATCCAAACAAAACACACAACTAACAGTGAAGAACAAGCAAGTACACACTTATTTTGAAAGTAAAGCAAAACAAAACCCCTTTTCTCCCTGACTTGGCAGATCAAAGGCCACCACACTCCTTGCTTAGCTTCTCACCTACATCTACCACCAACACTAACTCTACATTTACCATTTCCTAGTTTGCCTGTTGTGCAAAAGCTTCTCAGGTGGGAAGGCACAGGATGCAAGAAAGGGAAAGTAAAAGGAAAATACACAATTCTCTAGATATACTTGAGCATCAAGATGAGCCTTTGCAACACACACTTTTATTGCAGTTCCCTACTTTAGGGTCAAGTCCAGTTTGGTCACAAAATTAAATCTTTTCATTGTGCTTTGGTTTGAACTGACAAATATTTGAAGGAAACTCTAACAGTGGTTCTCTGATTTCCACCTCCTTGCTTTGCTCCCTCCCACCAACTGCATTCAACCATCACAAGGATTTAAGCAGTAGAAATTTTCCTAGTGGAAACACCAATGGACATTCAAGAGCTGCAGCACGAATAAGCACCTCAGCCATTACCAGAGCTTTGCTGTCAAACTGTGAACACACCAGCCTACCAGTTTCCAATTACTCCTGGGAAACATTCCTTAATCTGTCATTACAGCCTGAGTAATGCTGCCTTCCACAGGAGCTTCAGATGCTATTAACTTCTACGTTGCTGGCTCTTCCATGACACCTTAATCATGTGAGAGGGACACAGGTATGTGCTTTACACACAGGATGAGTAAAACAGTGATCATGATTTCAGAAATGCAACAAGACCACTCCCTCTAAAAAAAGCCCGTGACTCCTCTGAGCTCTGTATTTAGTGGTCAGCATTTGCTAGATGTTTTGTGATCTGCACAGTGGGATACTCAGCTAGTAAAGCCAACATTAAACAGGTACAAGGCTACAGAAATCTCTGCTCTCCATGAATATACTCCTTTTAGTCCACTTAACTCTCAAGCCTCATCCTACAGAACTACTGGCAGGGTGTGTTGGGTTTTCCATCCTTTTATCCTTCTGGCTCTAAATTAAGCCAGATCAAATCTTCAGTAACAGAGTGATTCCCTTCTACTGATGCAAGGATGCTGATAGAGCAGGATAGCTCTTGTCTGCAGTGCAAGCAGGAAGAGGATTGCTTGGGAGTTCAGAGAAGCCTGCACTTTACACCCACTCACCAGGCAACTTGCCAGCTTTGCTCAGGGATGGAATTAAAACAGGATTTAACCAGGCAGGCAGCCTGACCTCAGGAGTGTGATCTCCCAGACACAGAGTACCTCCTGAGTCATTCCAAGTGTCACAGTGGAGCCCTGTCTCCCAGGACGGGGTACCCTAACAGCAGTGCCTGAGGAACGAGCCTGCATTAGGTGGCAGAAAAGGTGGCAAGACAAGGAGGTGACACTGCAGCAGCACTGATTCATCCCACATCACACTCCTCGGGGAAGCGGCGCAGCAGAAGCGAGCGGTGCTGGAGGGCACACCAAAGGACACTGCTGTACTCGCTGCTCCTGAGCTCCCAGGGGACAGCAGAAGTCACGTCCACAAGACTTGGATAGCTGCTAAAGGCTCTGCTTTGGGAAAGGATGATGGCACAGACAGCACAACACAACACCACAGCCCAGCAGCCACAATCCTATTGATCCCAGGGACTGGCAGCAACAGAACAAATGTGTCATTACTTGGCTCTCAAGACCGGCCCAGGGTGACTGATCATTAAGCTAAGGAGTGTTTATTCTGCCATCCATTACTTAATGCATGTGCACAACAAAAACTGCAAAGTGTTCTTTGTCTCCTCTTCAGGAGCTCCAGGTGATCCAGTCACCCCAGCAGACATATTTTGGGTAAGTCTGTAGTGCATGAGTGAATTATGCATTCTCCAGCTGATGAGTAGAATATGCCAACTCGATATAAATTTTGGAAAGCAGACCCTCAGGTAACATAGGCTGAACCAGAATGTACTCCCTGCATGGTGTTAACTACTACATCCCTACAACCAGCCCATTCCACCTATGTGAAAATTAAAACAAAGCAAACAAACAAAACAAAGCACAGTTGTAGCTAGGTTGCTTTAGGAAGTTCAGATCACAGCACATAACTAGGGAAAACATGCCAGTAAATGCCAGTAATCCTTCTTCCTATTTCATGCAGGAAAAGGCTTTCTAATATCCAAAGCAAGATTTATGTCCAGGCCTAGCATGCAGTGCTCCCAGGATCCAGCAAGTTCAAGAGTGACTTTTCTATCTTTGCATTGATCACAGACTCAGATTCAACATCCTGAATCACAAAAGAAACCAAAACACATGCTGCTAACCTTTCAGGGTCAACACATCTGAAGAGTTGAGCTGATCCTCAAGAGTTTTGGAAACCTATGTTCTAAGAAACCTCATTTCCAGGATTAGTCTTCATGCAGCAGAAACCATTGTTTTTATCCTTGTTGTCACTAGCTTCCACCTGATGGAACAAGAGCTCACTTGGCTGTCTTCAAAATGAATAAAAAGACTTCTGATCTCCAGATGTCCCTCCAGACTACTGTACTCCTCCTGACTGCTGCAGGCTGGAGATCCCAACTCCTGCCCCACTACAATCCAGCTGGGGAGTCAGGGATTTCTCAGTAGCAACTCATATACCCTGCACATGGAGTTATCCATTTCTACTTTATGTCAAACACCTCCTCTGCCTAGGAAAGAACTGCACCACAACTCCATACAGACATTAACTAGTCAGTACTTCTTGAAATGCAGTACAGTATGACTTACTCTCTTTTTGAGAAGGAGTTCACATCAAGCTCCTAGACAATTCACAGTACCTCTCATTAATACATGAGCACATAATAATTGGAATATGCATATTTCATCCTGAGCCATTCTGATGTACTGATGCTACTCTCAGTGAGGAGATCTATTGAAGTCCAGGCACTGCACATTTATGCATTAAACATTGACTAGTAACATTCATTACCAGGAAGTTTCTTATTTTGTCATTATTTATGAACAAGTATCACAGAGATCTATAAAACAAGAAGGAACACAGCAATTTTCCTGGATTTGAAAGCTAAAATAAATGTCTTGGGGTGGGAGCTGCTGTCAGTATTCAGTATCAGCACTGTAAGTGTCTGTCTGGGGCAAATCTGGCATTACTTCAAAACTCTGGAGTTGTATGAGGCCTGGTTAACATTAGCTTTTAACCAGGAAAATGCAACCTAAAGCATCCCTGGGTGTAATCACTCACTTACAGACTCTGTGGTTTTGGCAACCATTTCCTTGTGTGTAAGGAACACACGAGTAAAAGTTAAAGTCACTGCTGACAGGAGGTGCAGAAGAAGGGAAGACAAAATGCAGCAACAGACAAAGTTACAGGGCAACATTGATTCACAGGAAACATTTTTTCCTTTTTTGCTCTATGATGTTGTAAGACAAGAATAAACTCTCTTTAGTTTTAGAAAGCCTAAAAGTAAAGGCTCAATTAACTGCAACTATGTAATTTTCAAGGGTAAATATACATGCAGCTATGAATGAAGCAACTAATCTCATGTCAGAGGAACAAGGCAAGAAGTAGTCTTTTCCACAGTATAAGGAAAGGTGGGCAGCAGCCAGCTTTCCACAGAACTGCACTTCTATTTTTGGAGATGATTTACTCTCACACAACTCCTAGGAGACACAGAGCAAGGCCAGACACATTATACACACAGCCCATGCGGGTGGACCACATCAGACTGTGTCTGATTACTGATTACCCTACACCAGGGGTGACTCCACACCCTGGTAGCACTACCTAAGATCCTAATGCCACCCAAGACATCTCATTTTGTCCAAGAAACCAAATGACCCAGGTCATACATGCAGACTCTTGCAACGGGTAACTAAACGTATAACTGGACATGCTTTGAGCCCAGGACCATTCTTAAATTCCTCTTTCCTGGTACCTTAAACAGCTTTTTGCATGTATTTCATCAGGCTACACTGCTACACACAGAATTTAACTGAAGCTCATTTGCCATCACATAAAGAGAAAAATACACTGCTGCAGTTGTAACAGTGATGAAATCACTCCTTTTGCAGGAAACATCTTTGAGCTGCTTCCTACCAGGCAGTTATTTGAAGCAGGGTGAGGAACAGAACCCAAACAAAGGTGTTGAAAGATTTGCAATAAAAAAAATCCAGCCGCATAATACTTCATACAAATGCAAACACCAGAAGAAGAGCAGAAGCAGCCACTCCCTCCCTCCACTGAAAATCTTAAGTAAACTTAGAAGCTGCAGAAAATTAAAAAACCCACGAGATCACAAGTGCCCCATGCACAGAGGTAACTACTCCAGCTCTCTGCAGCATGCATCAGGCCAAAGGCAGTCACTGCTTTACAAGACCACAGTGGCTGAGGAGCAGCACACAGTCTCTTACCCCAAGGACATTTCCAAGACACAACCCTGCTCCCAGCATCTTCTCCTCCCTCCCAGAGCAGCCCCAAACCCTCCACCTCTCACCAAGACAACACCAGGCATTAAGCACCCCCCCAAAGGGTGCAGCACTTCACCATAGCCCCCCCATGCACACACACCTCCCACGGAGAGGGACAGGGAGGTGACAGAGGTGCGCGGTGACGCGGACAGACTACAGCATCCAGCAGGCATTGCAAACCGGCTGCTCCAGCCACCCGGGACTCGGGTGACGCAGAGGCCACCGGAGCCAATCCACAGCAGAAGGAAGAATGTCAACAAACACGGTGGCCACCGGACACGTGATAGGAGGGACAGGGCAGCCAGCTCCTGATAAGACACCCCAGGGCCACCCTCAGGGTCCAGGGGTGTCAGCAGTCACACAGCTGTCACTCGTAAATACCAGAGCTGAGGGTGGCACAGGTGGTACCCACGTACGGACCAGCACCTCCGTCCAGGAACAGGCTGTTCCATTTGACAGCCTACGACACCTTTATAAAGGTGTCAAACAAAGCTTGCCCCTCCACCCAGCAGGATATTTTAACTAAAAATTTAAGGAAGAAAAAAAAACAAACCAAAAAACAACAACTCATTGCATAACTTGGGTTTCAGAGTGGATTTAGCCCTGGAGATTAGATCTTCAGAGCTGACTTTGAAGGAAAAAGCAACTGTGGGATACCACAATAATCTAAAAATGTCTGCTGCAGTTTTTAACACTTAGTGATTGCCACAAGGACAACAGAAGAATGCAAACGAAAATCCTCTGGAACTGGAGACAATCATATGCTACAAAGTCATGCTCACACTATTTTTACACTGCTTAGGAAAAAGAAATTTTCTTAGGGAGTGTATCCAGACCAGAAAAAGAAAACAAAAGGTAGGTATGCCAAGAATAACTACTGTAATTTTATTTCTAACATTTTGGGAACTGATGAGCTTCCAACAGACATACTCAGCACACATCTTGGAAGCAGAGCTCCCACCTCAATCCCCAGCAGCATTTGAGTTCTGTGGTCCAGGCAACAATCAACACATGATCTGCCCAGCCACATTCGTTTACCTTTCCCTAACATAAAGATTTTTCCTTAGAATACACTTCTGAATACAGAAACATATGTTAAGAACTAAAATACTAGAAACTCCATTCAACCTCTCCCAAATCCAGAATGCTTTAACATAAATGAATGTATTTACCTGGAAGTCATACAAGGCCACGATGTTTTCATGTTTCAGTTCCTAGAAAATGTATAACAAAAGCCATAAGCAAGGAGCAATAAAGCACATATATAACAAAAGACTGAAGAAAACAAGTCAGGGTACTTTTACCTTAAGTATTTTTATTTCCTTGCCGAGCAGAGTTTGAGATTTTGCAAGGTTTTTCTTGTTAATGCATTTCACAGCTACTTCCAGCTCGGGTTTCTGAAAGAGTACACATGTAATTCAAAGAGAAATGTAAATTTCACCATTAATTTACATTAGGACAGGCAGCCTCTTAACAGATTACAATTATTACTAAAACAAGTGTCTCGCAGCACTGGTAAAGGCCTCTTGATATCCTAATGCCTGTTCCTCACTTGTTCAGACTTGCCCTTTCCCGTATTATGCTTGTAAGCCCAAGGAGAAAACCCCACGATTGGGGTTTTTGCTACTGCCTTATATGATGATTATCCTCTTATTTAATCACTAGAAATAAAGGCACTGTGGGAGCCATGGCTTATCCCAAGCCCTAATGATAGAAAATCCACTGCCAGATTCCTTTCCTTTTATTTACCAGCGAGCGATTTCCCCTCCTCTTGGGAAAATGAAGTGGAGAAAGACGAAACTTCACACACAAAGAAAACCCCCACAACCAAACAACAAAGCAAGAGCCCTCTACACACTTCACAGACAGTGTGGGGGCTTTTTTGTTTGGTTTTTTTGGGGGGCTTGTTTCCAAGGCAGGGGCCAGCCTGGGCGGGCAGGAGGTCCCCGCAGACACCTTGGCCTCCAGCCCAGCCGCAAGGTGAAGCCACCTGCCCGGCTCCTGCTGGGACACACGCCTGCCCCCCAAAGAAACTCCAGAATAACGATAACAAATAATAATAAACGTGATCACCAACACGAAAGCTGCCCAGGTGCCCGGGTTGACGCCCAGGTTAAGAATAACCACCTTAGCCCAGTGGGGACGGGGCGACCGGGACGCGGTGTCAGGCTCGGCCCAGACCCATAAATAAATAGAAAGAAAAAAAAAATAAAAATAGAAAGACAGGATTATTCACCTCTTTGTGTCTGCCTTTGAAGACGACAGCGAAGGCTCCGTGCCCGATCAGGTCCTTTCTGCTGAACTCAAACTTTCCCACCGTCTCCATGTCGCTGCTCCGGGGGCTCCCCGGGGCCGGCGGGGAGACTGCGGCCGGGACGGCTTCAGAGCTGCAAAGGGACGAGGAGGAGGAGGATGGCGGTGATGAAGGAGCTCCCTTTAAAGAAAATTAAACCTCTCCCAATCCAAACACAACGCGGCGCGGACACACACCACCACCCTCTGCTCCCCCCCAGGAGCCGGGGACCCGCCGAATGGGGGACCCCCTTTCCAGTCACCCCCGGCAGCTCAGAGCCAGGCTCCGCTCCCCCACCTCGCCCTCGTCCATGGGCTGCCTCTTCCTGCAGAACGGCCGGGAGCTGGTCATTGTTAGAGGCCAGGGAGAAGTTGGCTCCTCAGCAGCGGGCCTTCCCCATCTCTTCCTCAGGACGGACCGGCGCGGCTCCTCCGGCAGCCGCTTCAGGCGGGGCTCTCCATGCCGAGCCCCGGCCCTTCCCGCCTCGCAGGCGCGGCTTGGCGGCGAGTCCACCTTAAGCGCGATCCACCTTAACTCCCGGGACACCTTACGGGACCGGTCCACCTTAAACGCGAGTCCACCTTAAGGGCCGCCTGCGCCCCTCGACTCTTGGCACTCAGCTGGGCCGCGGGTCCCCCTCACGGCTCCCGCCTCACACCCGATCTTCGCCTCCCGGCCGGGCCCTCCCGCCGCCGGCTTCTAGACAAAGCTCTGCGGAGTGCGGTGCGGCTGAGACCCGAGTGCCAGCCCCGGCGGCCGCGGCGCAAGCGCGGTGCGAAGCGGTGGGGGAAGGCAGGCGCGGCGGCGGCAGCGGCGACGGCCACCTGAGGCGAGGGGCCGAGTCCGCCGCACTTAAAGGCGCCGCCGGCGGCTGGGCCTGAGTCAGCGGTGCGGCCCCTCGTACCCCTCCGCGCCGGCGGGAGCTGCTCCTGAGGATGGGAGCGGGGTGTTCCTGTCGGTTCCTGCCGACAGCCCACCCCGGGCCGGTGATAAATTTGTTTCCAGCAGCTAAATAAATGGGTCCGCTCGGGTGAATTTCAAAAATTCACCACAGGATCGATGCCAGAGCCCGAGTGGTACCTGAGGGGATGGAGGGGCGATAGGTGGGTCCTGTCACTCCTTCTCCTCCCGCCGTCACCCGCCTCAGCCCCGCTGTTCCTCAGGGGATGGAGCCAGGCCTCCCGCAGGCACTGGGAAGTGTGTGGGTGCCTCACTCCTCTGAGGAACCTCTCCAGACACCCCGCTTCAGAGCTCAACATGAAACTGTTGTGATAAAGAACATCTCCCAACCTGAGCCTGCTGCTCCGTTCTGGCCATCCTCAGTCTCTCGTTATGCAGTGACTCACAAGTTTGTTTTTTTTTTCCCACTTGGCCTGGGCCAACAAGTCATCCCCTTCATTGCAGGAACTCACACGTTGGACCCATCCACTGCTCAGGACTGCCCAAACCAGCTCCTGCCAGCCATGGTGGTACCCAGACCACCTGCTCGCTCTCTCTGATTTGTCTGCATCCTTATCAGAACATCATATCTCAGCTGCAGAGAAAACAATGTGCCTCCTGGGCAGCACCCCTGCTCGTACACTCTGGTCACCAGTTTGCTCTTTACACAATTGTGTGGTATTGACCTGAATATCGACTGCAGCACCAAACACACGCTGCCCTTACAATGCCCACGGCTCTATGGATACGTGATGGAAAGGGTGCTCAGTATTGTGACACCAAGCATCTGCAGTTATCACAGTTATCAGTGAAAATTAGCAACAAGCAACACCTCATGGCACCATTTTTCTACACAAAAGCAGCGTCTGATGCAGTGTTTGACCTGAGGTTGCCAGATAACTCTCATTCAGGTACCATCCTGCACTTAAAATTTTGGTGGAAAAGTGACAGCACAAACCAAATGCCCATGTAGAAGTAGCAGTACCTGCCTGCTGTTACTCACATCCTGAATTCCAGCAGTTATTTAGTGCTTGGTGGGAACTGTAAAACTGATAAGGGAATTCAATGTGAATTTGGTAACAGTATCTGTTGAAGTAGCCCTTAAACCAAAATATAACTAGAGTACCTGTGTAATTTCAGCACAAATGAATGTAAAAAACTCCCCTTAAAAAAAAAAATGAAATAATGCTCAGCTACTTGTTTTCATTCTCACTTCTAGGCATATGTCACAATTCCATCCATATCTCCAGGAACCCATAGCATTACTGATAGTGTATGGTTAAAAGGTGGTGGTGCAGCATGCACAAACCTTTGCAACATAGGTCTAGGGCATGGCATGTGATAAGGATGGAATTAATAATGAATGTAAAAAAACACCTTTTAAAAAAATACAATAATGCTTAGCTACTTGTTTTCATTCTCACTTCTAGGCATATGTCACCCACAAGGTTTACAATTTCAGGCTTTTGTCAATGGTCACAAGGGGCTAGTTCAAATTTTAACAGAGAAACCAGTAAAAATTAAAAAATCAAGCTACTTGGCAGATTGGACAGACAAAGGAATTTATTTTACCAGTGCTCTCTCTAATGTAGAACATAACAGTTGCAAAAGGTTAAGGCAGGGAGTGAAGAAAATGGTTTGAAACATCTTAGATGATTTCTAGGCAGGCAAAACCTTGTATCCCCCTTCCCTGGAAAACAGCCAAGGCACCATGGTTAGCACTCTTGCAAGAAGTGTGGTAAAAATCTCTAGTGACCACAGGTGCAGAGCACAGACACACAGCCCTGGTGCAAAGGGAAGGAGGAAGTTGATACAAATGCTGCTCAGTTAGAGGCCAAAACACCACAGTGATAAATGTTCTTTGTTCTGTACTGCGTGTTCTTATTTGTTCCTTCATGTGCTGATTGTTGAGAAAAAAACTTGGTTTAACTTGGTTTTGATTAAACGAGGGTTCCAAGGTAGTTTTCTGCATGCAGGGTGGTAAAGTCAGCCTCTCTCTGTTGGTACTTAATTTTTATTCTAAGAACAGTAGGTTTGTTTTTAAGCAGACACACTGGGTAACACTCTAGTGAATAAGTGGAACTTCAAAGTAGCATGAGGGCTGTGAAGGTACTCAGTCTTTACCAGGATCAGGAGCAAGCTGTAATTGATGCCATGTGCACGCACGAGCCATAATATTTTCTTTGAATGGGCAGTTTAACATTTGTAGCAGTTAAATGTCTCTCAAATCTGTCTTCCAAAAAACAGGCTAATGAAAAGATTTCAAAACTTCAGGGATTTGAAAACTTACCCAAGGACAACTGATAAATGTAATGCCACTTGACAGCAAATAAAGCTTTGAGATATTTGGAGTGCACTCTGCAGACACATGGTATTAGCAAAACATTTTTCATTTGGAACAAAGGCAGCTGAAAAGCTTTTAATTAAAAAAGTAGGATTCTTTTTTTTTTTTGCTTTGTTTGTTTTGTTTTGTTTTTCTGGTCTGGGGTTTGCTGAATAAGTACTTATCTCTATCAATTCTTCCCTGATGTCCAGAATTCAGGGAGAGTATGTTTAGGCCAACATCCAACACATGCAAATTTTGTTCTCCTCCCACAGCCTCCCATTTGCTAATGATGAAAGTACTACCACCAGCACGTATTCAGCTGTTTCCTCAGATGGAGGCATTAATCTCTGAGGGGACAGAGTATGTAGTTCAATATACTAATGCAAAACATGAGCAGGGGAAGACCTACTGCTGTGATTTGTGATGGGTGGAGAAAAATATAAGCAAGCACCCAACTGTGGGAAACCTTTGAATACTTTCTTGAAATTGTTTTTTTAATTGAAGGCAACTTTTTTTTTCCTTTCTTTCTTTCTAATTGACACATGAAGGGAAGCAACAGACAGCTGATATTCTGTTGACCCACATGATACTCTTTTCCAATACCTTGTTTTAATCAGCAGTCTTAAATATGGCTGTTTTTACCTACTGGAATCCAAGAGTGCCTTATCCTTACCTCTGGGCTGCAGAGTTAAGATACCTGACACCACCTCTGTGCTGGTTAAAGCTACAGAGGTATGAGGGAGTTATGCAAGAACAAGCAAACTCAGTATAAAGACTTAGAATAAAGACAGAATAAGGATTTCCAACTTAATTATTCTCATCATAGTCCAGCCTATAAAATAAGTTATATATGGACCTACCCAGTAGCTCAGGGTGGGACTGAAGCCCATGTAGGTACAGCTACACTTGTTTTAAACAGGCTAAGACTTTTACCACCAACCTGGAGCAATGTAGACTTCATTTTGGACTGTAAAGCCTAACCTGGAAGCTGGGTGGATACTACAGAGAGCTGGTGCATACTCAGCTGCTTGCTATCAGTACATTGCTGTAGGTACCAGAGCTGCTGTGAACACTTAGATGAGACCTCAGAGCAAGACTACATCTGGGACAAGTGACATTTTCCATTTGCTCCTGTATAGCAAAGACCTGCATTCACATATCCCAGAGAAACTGTGCCAGATGCATGACATGTTTCTTGTTGCTGTTCTAGACAGTTTTGGCCACCACAAACATCCTCTGTGGGTCAGACAGCTGTCTTTTCCCAAGATTGTAATGTTTTTGTTTTTCTAAGTTCAGTGACTCCATCCCAGTGTTCCCAACACTGTCCCATGAGACCAGAAGCCTCACAGTGGCCACCCATGGAGCAGAATCACTTATCTGGAACACATGGGGAAATCCTTGGCTGGATACTATTGCAAAGAGTGAGTTCTTTCCCTTGATGTGTATCTCTATTTTGAAATCAAAGTTCTGCTCAACAGAGAGGGAATCTCCAAGGCCCTTCTGTGCAATCCTGTTGTTACATAAGTTGCCTCATAGACAGAGGCACTAAGTGCCAGGGAAACAAATCGGTGGTTCTGGAGGAAGGGAAATGCCTCACTGTGAGGCTTGGGCACATGAGCAAGACATGACTGAACAAGTAGCTGCACATGGAGTTGTGCATGAATCCTAATTGGCCACATTTCTTTGTGTGAAATGAAAGCTTCAGCCTGAAGATGAGCTCAAACATGAGCTGTAGCACAGCCGTAGGTACTGCTGTTGCTGGGTAATTTATTTTCCCTGCAGAAACAGACACTTGAAGCTTAATCTGGTTACTTCATATCTAAAAAAGATGGGCAGAGTAGCACAAGAGGAAAGATCAAGTATGGCTTAGGATTCATGGGGTTTCAAGATCTGATTCACATTCAGACATGTTAAGACAGCTACATATCCGCTTTCCACAAACATCCTAAGAGCTCAGCATAATCACCAGTATCTGGGCAAAGCCAACACTAACCTGAATGCTGGAATTTTTGCCAGCTTCATCAGGAAGGAGTGAAGGAACTGAATACACAGTTCTTGGCTGAACAATCAGTTTTGGGGAAGAAATATGTGGAAAGTCCACAAATATCCGTAAACTGTAAAAGTAAATATTAGCCTAGCATTAATGGAAAAGGTGGCCAGCTGCAGGCTGAATTCAATGGAAAATTTAAATTGTGGCTTTCAATTGCACCCATTTCAGCTGTCTGTTGGTAGGTTAGGTTCTGGCTCACTTGCAGCAAAGGTAAGACTCAAACTACAGTAGCACTGCACCAAAGTCACACCAGGATAAGTGGATTTTGAACACAGCCACATCATGTTGCATTCCTGGAGAGGCTGAATGAGTAGATTCATTTGGAGCACTGAAAACATCTTTAAAGTTACAGCAGCAGTGTAAGATATGTTAAGAGTGTTTGTTCATACCTCACTGGGGACCTGCAGACACAGCACTCCAACTCTGGTAAGATGCTTTCATCTTAGAAAGGGAGTGATCCTCCCCTCATGACATCAGCTCCAGACCAGGGAAACTGGAGACACCCAGTTAAGTGACAGCATTTACAGTCTGCTCCCTACCTTGCAGAGTCAGCTGCTCCCTCAGTTACATGCACAGCTGCATCCAAGACATTTTAGGGATGTCTGAACACGGATAACACAGCTGGGAAGACTGGATGTTAGAACTATTAGTGAAGTGAGGCTATTCAAATACCAGTTACTGGAGCAGTACTGCACCTCCCCTCACCCATGGGAGAAGAAGAATGGCTTTCCCTTCACTTCCATAGCCCTGTCATATTATGTTCTGGATTTATTTGCACTGTGGGCCCCTTTATTGATTAATATTGTTGAGAGATTTAACTGGCCACTCAATTAATGCTGGCAGGCAAGGTCTGAGATGTTTTATTACCCCCCTCCCCACACATACGCACCAGCTCACTGAAGAGATTTTATGAATTATTGAAGGTGGAGTCTTAATGGACTCAGCAAGGTGCTCTGGCAAGGGGCTTCCTAGGTTCCCCTTGCATTTTAATATTAGAATCATTTCAGTGACTGGCAGAGGACTCTGGGCATTAAGGGCCGTACTCAGTGTTCAGATCTGTCAGTGCTCAAATCAAGGACCATTACCTAACCTGCCTGTCAAACAGCTGATTATATTAAAATGAGGTTTGCCAATAAATAAGAGACAATCTGCAAATCCTCCACCAAAAGCAGTCTGTTTTCAGGCTAATTGGGAGCTACTTCTTGCCAGAACACTGCTTGTTCCTAAATCAGCAGGTGGCATCATGCAGTTCCTTACAAGATGACATCCCTGTCCTGGATAAGAACAGCCACATGCTCATCAGCCCTCAGACTGCCTCCCCATCCATACACACACTTTGGTTCATGCCATCTGTAGAGCCTCTCCTGTCAATCCTGGTGAAGCCAAAGTTTGTTGGCAAGAGATACAGACCTCACTTTAATCTGCACCCTGGTCCTCTGGGACCTCCTCCAATTCCCACTCAACTCAACAGCATCCTCTGCAGCAATTCCAATGGTTTGGTGACCCTTGCTTGGTGACCTCTGTGTTAAAAATAACTGCTCACCTCAGGAGGAGGAGGAGTGTCATGTCCCTTATCTTTCACACCTGTGGAGTCATATATTTGGAGGACCTGAAGGAGGTTGCTCAGCCTTCAGCCTGGCAGTGCCCATGTGGGGTGGGGACATGATTCATACAGGGGAAACCCAGAGGTTTAAGGATCATCTCCTCCTGCTCCAGAAGAGAGCTGATAATCATGGTCAGAAAGAACCTCTTAGCTCAAAAAACTCTTTCCAAAGCAGTCCAGGTGGAGTCACATTTATCACCTCAGGTGTCTTTGACCTTCCCCAAACCAGCCTGAAGACAAAAATCATCTATGAAAACGAAAATATTAGAAGCCAGCAGTGACTTCCCAGAGCAGCCTGAATCGAACCTGTTATGAATCAGAGTCCTTGTTGTTTTTCCTGCTCCAAACCCTGCCCAGCTCATAGCAGGTTTCACACCCTTTCCCTGCTGGGTTATGGCAAAGAGCCAGAGAAGTGTACAGGCTCATAGTAACAAATCACTTCTTCCTCTCCAGTGTTGACCTGGGAAGTCCAAGACCTGCAATGGCTTGAAAATAGGATTCTTTGACATTTTCTTTGCAGCTGGGCTCTTTCTGGGGTTTGGGGCATCATTTGGGAGGGGAGGCACAACCAAGAGCACTGAGCTTGGGACCATCTCACTGGAGATGGGTAACTGCTTCCAGCTTTGCCTTGGGAGGAGACTGCTCATAAAACTTTTCTCCTTTGACTAACTGGCTTGGAGGTGTCTGTGCTTTTGAGTAGACCAGCAGCATATACAATTTCAAGTAGGAATTCTTTCAATCAAGGCCTTACTCATCCCATGTTAAAGCCAGGGCAGAAATTATAGTTTTCATTATTTACAGACGTGTAAATAACAGCTGCAACAGTGAGAAATGTCCACAGGAGAAAGGAGAAGGCATGATGAGCTTCAGCAGCAAGGAAAAAGCTCTCTTCCTCCCCCGGATGGTTCAGGAGAGGAGCAGAATGCCTGGGCAGCAGAGCACAGTCCTGGGACAGCTTGGGCAAACACCTGGCAGGAACAACACAGGCAAGGTCAAACTGTGGCCTTGGCTGAGCAAGCAGCATTGCATCCAGCTCTCTGCCCCTTCCTGTGATGTTCCTTCAGTGTTCTGGTTTTGGGCAGAGGCTGAATTTCCCTCCCTAAAAGCCCAAGATGAGCAGTTACTCCTAACTCAGACCTTGGAAGTTATCATCCTCCTCCCATTCCTAGATATGAAGAAGGGGGTAGAAAAGCTCTCTCTGTTATCAACCAGCTTTTTCAACTGACAAGGACAGGCTGTCTCCCCAAAATATCAAACTGGGGAGTCTGCAGTGAGTCTGAACTCTGCTGCTTGCAACAGGGAGCAGCTGGGATCTGTCCCTGCATTGCAACACTCCTAAGCAATGATACCTCATCCTTGCAAATTTCTAGGAAACCAGAGGGACAATTCTCCAGCACAGAAGCCTGATGCAACAAATGACAAGGAGGAAAAGTTTCCAGTGGAAACTTCCAGAGAAGTTTTTAAGTTTTTAGTGCATTTGAACTTATATTTTATAATGAAAACAAACAAAAAAACCCCCAGCCCCCCCAAAAAGCAAAGCAAAATGAAATGAAGATGTAGTTTCTCTATCCAATAATTTCTTTGATTTGGGGAGCAAGTGTGATGCAGTGATTGTTACAGCCAATTAAAGATCAGAAATGTACCCATCTCAAAGCTCAAATAAAAACACACACCTGATTGAAAGCAAGAGGAAAAAATCTGACCCTGATTTAGGGATTCTTTGTCCAGAGAGAGAATCCCTAGGATGAGGCACAAGCTTCAAAGGCTGTTCTGCTAATATGCCAGGTTTATCCTCATGTTTCCCAGGAAAGGATTTTGGTTTTATTGACACTATATAATGTTGCAGGATGCACTTATATATCCAGGCACTGAGAAGACATCTGACCTGGCAGTACCAGACAGCAAGATCATCCAGAAGAACAGAGAGCCATGGAGCTTTCTCATGACTCATGAAATTGTAGTCAAATATTGCATGACTCATGGATTAACCTAACAAAACCCAGAGGGAAAACAAGCTATTGCCTTGTTGGTTGACAAGAGCTTTTTAAAATTAACATGGCATAACAAGCAGGATGCCAACGTGCTCTTTCTGACTCTTGAGAAATTCATAAGGAAGAGTTTCATCCACTCACTTATTACCAAAAGACCTCAGCTGAGGTTATGTAATTAGGATGGGACACTTTTTTTGCAGCTTCAAGGCTTGAATAGCAACATTAATATAATCCAGGGACAGAAAACATGACCCCACGTGACAAGCTATTGACACCAGCTTGTATTTAAATGCAGCTCCTTTCATTCCACTGCAAGAAAACAGAATTTATCAGCCAAACACATAGAAACCAGAATGTGGCCTTAAAGGAATCACCTGATAAAATACAGTAAACAAAGCTATTTCTGCCTAAATATTATATACTTTTTTAACCCTGTATCATGAATAGTCTGATCCCGTGGGCAGGGCATGGAATGACAGTCTGAACCCACGTTTCAGGAGCCCTGTGTGCATTCATGCTCTCTGCTTTGCAGTGAATTTCCTGGGAAGCTCAGGTCACCTCTGCAGCTACAAAAAGATAACAATGCTGGCAAATTAAAATAGACCAACTTCTCTAATCCCTCCAGGTCTTTTTATTCCCGTAAAATAGGGTGAGTGGAATTGCAAAAAGTGGAGAGGATGAAATCCCTTAAGCACTGTGGGGAGTGGTGATCAACTGCAGTAACAGAGGCCACAGAAAGGCCTGGGATGCTGCTGGCTGAACAGGTATGAATTCCAGAGAAGAACAAAGGGGTTGGCAGTGTGTGCACTGGGGAATTCAAAAGGGATAGAAAGCCCCCTATTATTTCAGTTTGGCACTTATTCTCTGCCTGACCCATCTCAGATCCTAATGGCTTGTTCAAATTCTCTAGTACAGATATAATAGTCTAGGGAGCAATACAATACATTTTGCATTTAAATCATCACAGTCAGTTTGGTTTAAATAATTTATATTGTATCATTTCAACAATACTGATTACAAGTTAAGAGATGTTCTCCTTCAGAAGCAATATATGATGAATAAAGAGGAAAAATAGACAGGAGAATAGAGTTTAAATGGCATGTAGGGGAACACTGGGACTATTTGTTTTAAGAGAACTTATCTTTTGAAGACATTATCCTGTAGTTTATAAAACTAGGATTTTCTTGCCATAAATTGTCGTAAGATCTCAGGGTTTATATTGAGAATCAGATCTTTCTGTCAACATTCTTAATCTTTTAACCAACATAATATCTTTTGTGAAAAATTCCAAGCACTTCATAGTCCTCAGGTCATATGCTTTAAGACTATTCTCAACCCTTCCCAACTTAATATCACATTCTGACAGCAGCCTCAAGCCTCAGCCAGATAAAACAATTCCTATCATATTGACTTGTGCCAGCAGAGGATCTAATGCCAGCCAACATGGTTAGGAGGAGAATCAGCTTGAGAGACATTTAACTACTGTGGCATCAGTCTAATGTGTCACAGGACATCAAATTAAGGCCATGATAAAAAAGAATCTCTGGTACCTGAATGGGTACAGACTGTTGTGTAAGGCACAGAAGGGCTGTCCCTGTGACTCTGGCACAGAAAAAACACAGGTAGGAAGAATTAGCCATAGCAAGATGCACACTCATTCTCTCATGTCTGCATATTCATTCTGCTCATGACATGTGAGTGAGAGCTGGGAGGATTATGTCTTGAGAATGGGAGTTTTAGGGGTTTTTTTGTGGTGGGCTTCAGAGGAAGGGTGCCCTGTACTTAAGCAGCACTTAAAGAAATATATATATAAACATCCCAGAGGCAAAATGCAAACATCATCAGGCACTGGGAGCCAGCACTGTCACTGAGGATAAGAGTTGCCACCCACAAACACACCCATGTCAAACCAAACTGCCTAATTTGATCACAGAAATTCTGTGTGGTTGGGTTTGGTTAGAAAGACCAGGGACAAACAGGCCCTGGAGCAAATGATAGCATTTTAACAACATGAGTATACCCTTATCTGAATCATAGCACATCTGCTGTGACACAATGAATCAAGTGTCCTCCTTATAATTGCTTTGCCAGCTCCCTGATGATCCAGAGGAACCACACACTGGCTGCATCACATGAGAAATGTCCTGTGTGCCCTGCTTATCAGCTCAGCATCTGCCAGGTAACAGCATCACCATGCAGAGCAAGAACAGGGATTTATTTAGCATTCCTGCTGCTAGGTCCTGAATAGCACCCCACATTCTGGATTTAGGTTGGCCATTTGTGGCTTTTCCTCAGCAAAGCTCTTGCCAGCTCCCCAACAGACTTGCCAATGTTAGGCAGTGCCTCCTGGCTGGAGTGACAGAAGTTGCAAGTGGGAATGCAGAACCACTGGGCAGCTGGACTCCAAGGGTTCTGAATACCTTCTAGTCTGTCTGATTACTTCTGGCAAGGAAGAAGAGGTGAAAAATTTCAGGAGAACATAAGTAATGAAGATGTTCCAGCTTCACAGTGTGTGATGATTAAAGGCAGCATTAAATCTATTCTGCAACTACACAAAATAAGAAGAAATGCAGTTTGTATATTGCTGGCTTACATAACAGCTCTTTCTTTTTCTTTCTACCCCTGTTTTCCAAGGAAAAAAGGCCTCTCCACTGTTTACCACCTAAGTTCATTGAAGTGTGACCTCTCTTACCAGGCAGCTCATTGTAACAGCTCTGCTCTGTACGTGTGTTTTCCAGGAAGTTTTCAACAATACTCCTTGTGCTTATTGCAAGAACTCTTATCAATCAACTGCTTTTAAATAGGCAATGATGCACATGTAGCCACTTGTTTTAAACCTGCATTTCATTTATCTTGGAAAAGGAAATTTGTTTAGCAAAGTTATCTCCTTTTACCCTTGTGTCTTTGACCTTCCCCCACTGCCAGTGCTCCAGACCCAAGGGCAATAAAAGATGCAGCCCTCTGCTATCCACTTGTCACAGGTGTCAGTCAGCAAATGTTAGGGTCAGGTTATGCTAATAAATTGAATTTAAGCATTTCTAGTGGGGATAATGTATTGTCTACCCACCTTCTACTCTCTGCCTAGAATAGATATATTTTAATGCATTTATTCCATCCTGAATAAGTGTAACTGTCAAGTGTCAGGCTAAGCTTAGAGGCAAAACAGGGCAGAGAACTTAGAGGAGCAGGCTACTGGGAGATTCCTCAGCTCTTACATGATCTCAGAAGTGACCTAAGTAAGGAAGGAGCTTAAAGAGCCTGCCAAAAAGGATCATTTTTGGAAATACAGACAGCAGCTGAAGCAGGCTCTGACAACACTTCTTGTCTCTGTTGCAAACAATGAATAGGACAAAAGAAGCAAAAAAAGCTTCAGCTCTGACATGAGGGTTTTTTTCTGAAGCATTGCAATCTTTTGATAGTTTTTTTAGTTCCCTAAAGTAGAGAAGATTTAACTGCATGTGATAATATTAGGGGAGTACTGCCTGCTGTGTAAAATGAAACACTAGGGTTGTCTTCCAAAGCAGAGCACAAAGAGAAGGTAATTATAGACAGTATTTAAGCCTGAAGAGTCAGTTCTTTAAGTTTCAGGGCTAATGAATTCCTGATAAGAAATTTCTGAGCCAGAGAACTCAAGGTGGGACTAATGGAAAATACTAAATTAACTTAAGAAGGCAATCAGAGTTTGTCATGGAGAGGTAGTTATCCAGTCCAGAGTGATGCTAGGAAAGGCTGAGAGCACTGTGACTTTCTGGGTCACAGGCATGACACAAGATCCAAAGTAACACAAAGAAAGAGGCTAAGGAGGGTGGGGAAAAAAAAAAATCACAAAGAGGTCATGGAGGTGCCATCCAGTTAGAAATCAATCCTTGCCACAGATTACAGAATTTTTTGCAAGAACTGACAAAAACTGCTTGCATATCCTACCAAAAACACCCCAGTGACATTCCCAGGTCATTTTACACTCCAAGTGCCACCAGCACATCATTCCTATCCCACTGAACTGAGCCAGGAGGAGCACGAATGCCACCCCAGGGCAGAAACCTCTGCTACCCCTTCCCATCCTGCAGATTCCTGCTCCACAACCACCATCGTGAGCTTCACAGAGCCAAGCAGCCCCTGCTTGGAAGGGAAGAGTGTGGGATTCCTTAGGCTTACACCAAATCAGCTCATTTTCTGAGCTAGTTTATACCTGGGGCTGTTTCACCATCCTGTTTCCTTGGTTAATAAAGTGATGAATCACAGCAGCTTCCTAGATACCAAGAAGTAGAGCCCTGAAATTCATTAATTTGTTAGCAAACACCTTTGTCTCCTTGATCAGCTCAGCCAAAAGAAAATAAGTATTGCAGTCCCAAAGAAACCTGAGGCCTTCACATGGCTTTGAGCTTGGGATTTTCCTAAGGATTTTCCAAAGAAGTACAGCTCTGAAGTATTTGTGTGCAGACCAGCAGCTTGCATCCCAGGCACTAGGAGAGAAATCAATATCAGAGCTCCAGAGTTCACAGTGAAATTCTCTAGTGTGGAAAACTCCATACAGATTTCCTATCAGACAGAGGGAAAGCCTGATTTTTTTTTTTGTCAATTTTTCATTTTTTTTTTAAAGTCCAGAATTTCAATCACCCCCTGTCATTTTCCCCCTCCCCCAAGTTAACACCCAGCTGTTCATTGGGTGAGGCTCTTGGTGAGGATCTGAACCTGTGTGGTGGAAATCCTGAGCTCAGCACCAAAAGACTCTGCTGAAGTTTTCATTTTTTGCCTGGATGGAAAGAGAAACAACCCAATGCAAATATTTGAACTTCTCTTTGTTCCTGGCAGGGCTCTCAGAGCATACACACGAGCAGATTGCACTTGTTTTTGCTGGGATGGGAGAAGCAATAGAGACAGAGCTGGGGATGAGCTGAATCCAGCACACAGGAAAGGCAGAGCCTGTGCCCAGGGCTGTGCCCACGTGTGCAGGGCTGGAGCACCAGCACGGGCAGTTTTATCAGGGCAGGGTGAGTTGGTTCCTGGAGCTTTATCAGGCTGTAGGATCAAGGGTAGTTGTTGAACATGAAGAGCAGCACAGGGCAGATATTCCAGTGGATAAACCCTCTGCCTGTGAGGGTATGAACAAAACTGAATCAGCCACCAAAAGACTCCAGAGATGAGCAAAAATCCAAGTGGTCCAACCTGGACCTTCCTGGTCACATCCCACTTGACCAAAGAGCAAAGCATTAACCAGACAAGCAGAACCATCTAAAATAATGGCATTTTCCTGTCCTTATTTCAGAGCAAGGGCAGGACCACTGGAAGCTGTGACCTCAGCTGCATGACCACACAGTGTTTTCCCCACCCCTCCATTTCTTACATCTGTCCCTGCACTGCTGTTGGAGGGTTAGTTTGTCCCTCCAGGTAGTTTTACAAGTTTACAGTGTGGGTGCCTTGTGTTTAGTGCAGTGGAAACTCATTTCCCCTCAGTCTTCAAAAAGCAGAGGAGCAGCAAGTTGGGGGCCTCCACCAGCTATGAACCAAGAGGCCAGGAGCAGACTTGGGTTCCCAAGTGCAATTTAAACTCTCTGTGGAGAAAACAAGCAGCTAATAGGTCTGATTCCCTGGCTCACAGCCCAGGGGAAGCTCAAGATCACTGAGCAAAGGGCTCAGAAGAAAGGCCACCAGACAGACATCAGTGACCAGTGACCTGCACTTGCTCAGGGGACAAGGAGCACCAGTGAAGGTACCAACTCCCCAGCTGGCTGCTGCTCCACTTTCCCTCCTGGTGTTGGATTTCACCAGCTGAGCTGGAGAGGAGAACATGAACCCTTAGTGACCTAACTTGCAGTCAATCTATAAGGCCTGATCAGAGTTATCTTTTAATATTTTTCGTGCTGCTCACCCTACCCTGATACAGCATGGTTTGCTAACTACTGCAATTTAGGCTTTCATTCTGACACTACAAAAAAAAAGAAAAGCAAACCTGCTCTGCACTGATGGCTTCAGGAGGAAAGAATGGAAGGTGAATGTGCAAGAGCAACATTATCTTAGCTTCTCTGGCCATAGAGATGAGCTTAACCAGACACAGCAGCTGCACAGACTGGTCTTCTACTCCACCTCAGCTGCTTCTGCAACACTGGGAACAACAACCCAAAATATCAGCCTTCAGAAGGTTGGTGGTATGATGGATATTCACTGAGAGGCAGTTGAATTATTTCTTAGCATTTGGCAGAGCTCTTCACATCCATCTCTGCCAGCATGCTTCAGAAGCTGGGTTCAAGGGAGGTGAGAGCCCTGATACCAGGCAGAGAACAATACTGCACTTTCCCTCTGCTATGTGCAACACCATTCTCTCCCAGCAGCTCCTCTGGGCACACCTCCCCAGTCCAACCCAGTCCAAACAAAGCTGGAGATAGCTTGTACATAAACAGGTGAGTTACAAGGCCAGGCAGGCATCCCAGTGGCTTTGCCTTTTGGTGGAGTCTGTGGGCAGGCTTTGGTTTGCTCACCCTTAATGACACAGACAAGCCAGTGGGAAGAAGAGGCAAATTAAAGCTCAACACTTTAATTGTGCTTGCAAGGCTCTGGGGAGCATTAGGGCAATTCCTAATGCTTTGGGAACACAGCAGAGAGTGAGATTTCTCAGGAGCCAGTAAAGCAACCCCTTCAGATATTTGTCCAGCCCATTTTGCTTGGCAGGCTCCAACTGGGACCCAAAGAGGCAGAAATTACTCAAGGATCAACATCTCCAGGCAAGCACTAGCCAAGTCAGCCCATATCAGTCTCCAGATACAAAAGGAGAGACATTATCCTTGGATGGCTTTGCCCAGGATCTGTAAGGGTGCCAGCTAACACAGCCACAGTCATCTCATCCTGCCCACACCAAAGGGACTGGGGGAACTGGGCAGACTGGGCAAAGCACAGAGCCTTGGATTGAGTAAAGCGGGAGGGAGAGGAGCCTGCTCTGGCTTCCCAGCAGGATGGACAACAGGAAATAAACAGATTGTCTTTGGCAGTGTGGAAATAGAGCATTTTACTTTGCTGATGAGAAACTGCTGATGCCAGGGGAAGATCAAGAGAACAGAAGCACTGGGGCCACCCCCTCCTTTGCAGCAGCAAACAGAACACAAATTGCAGTGCAGATGACCACAGCTCTGTTGAGGGATGAGCCATTCTTCAAAGCTGCCATGACAGCATGCAGAGCAAAGTTCTTCCATTACATCACTGCTACCTTGCTTAACCCAAGGGTTAAGAATAACAGCCTGGCTTCACTGCCTCACATTGCCAGAAAAAAAACCCCCACTATTTTAAGGCAGGTTTCCTAGGGCAGCCATGAGCTTGCACCCCTGGCAGGCTCACAGAGGGAAGAGCTTTGAGAGGTAGGGCCCATCAATACCCCCAGAGGAGATGGAGGCTAGCAGGGACATGACTTCATTCCTATGAATGCAAAAAGTGCCAAGTGTCTGGCATGTGCTTTGCAGAACAGGATTAGCGTGGACCTTGCAAAGCTTTACTCGCCCCAGCACGGCTTTTGCTCAGGGGGTTTCTGATCTCATTTGTTTATCCTGGTTGTACATAATCATGAAAACCTCCCAGAGCCAACAGAGATGAAGGAAGTGCATTCCTGATGAGCTGTACCCTCCCAAATCAGCTCCCTCTCTTTCAGGGGAAGACTCAGCAGGCATTGTGTTTCTTATGAGACTACAATAGAACCCACGTCTTGTTTCTGGACAAGGTGCACTCGTGTGACAAGGACACCTCAGAGTGCTCCTCTCACCTCCCTCATCCCAGAAGGGAGGATATGATGGAGATTGGGCATGGGAGCACAGTGCAACCTCTTGCAGAGTACTAGAAATGCTCTTTTTATCTTAGGAAGTCAAACATCTGCACCACCCTGACACACAGGGCTGGAAAAAGCAGGAGTGAGATTTAGGATCCTCATGACCCTGAGACTCTAATGGGTGCAAGTCACCCATGGTACAGAGGTACAAGGTGCTCACCAGCCACATGTACCTGCAGAGCTTCAGGAGCCTTTTCCTAAGGCCATCAGCTCAAGCCTGACCTGTGAATTTTTGCAATGGGGAGAGAGAACTTCACAGAAGCAGATGAAGAAAAAGGGTCAATGGACATAGTGGCAGAAAAGGGAAAGGCTGAAACAAATAATGGATGCAAAACACTGAGCCCTTTGCTTCTGCATGCTCAGAAAATTGGAGCAGTTATGAGCCCAGATTGAGCATTAATGATGACACTTCAGATAAGTTCAACCACAGTGATGCAATGAGGCAGGGAGTTACCACCACTTACATGGGAACTCCTACCCATGAACTTTGCTCTAAGGCAGGAGTGTGGCTTCAGCCAACCAGCCCTCCCTGGCCACAGTTCCTCCATTACCTGGCAACCTCAGAAACAAGCAAACCCATCCCATGGTGCTGCTGATTTCTGCAGTGTGCAGCTGGCATCCAAGTAAACATGGAGTAGCATGACAAGTCCCCTGGCAGGGATTTGCAGGATGCGGGATGACTGTGGTCTTTAAGAGAGCAGATGATGGAAAATTGCCTCATGAAGACCACTCAAGACCATCATTTTTTTGTTCCCCGGATAAAAACAGCTTCAGATCTAGAAAAACATTGATTTCCCTGGCTGAGAAGAAGGAAACATTGTCACCAAGCTGCCCTATAACCATCAAGTTGCCTGTCCTACTCCACATGAAGAACACACCAGGGACCTTCCTGGCTTAGCTACTTTTGCAGTACATCTGGAGTGGGAAGGAAAATAGGGCACTTCCACCCTTTGAAATTTAGTGGAGTGGCCTTGTATACAAACAGGTTTCTACAGTCCTCCCAAAGTCCTCTTATTCTGAGAGAGAAGAAGAGACCAAGTGTCTGATCCAGAGTGAGACATCCTCTTGCTCCCAGCATTTCCAGATGCACAACACATTGGCTCGGTTTAGCTTGTCAGATATAGGGCAGGAAGGCCTCACCCCACAATGTGCATTTCCTCAACCCAAAACCCAAAACCTAGTTGCCACAATCCAAGCAGCACAACCCCTAAGTATTGACAGAGTTCCTTGCAAAGCTTGTGAAGTCTTGTCCTCACCACAACAAAGTGGCCCCAACTTCAATGCAGCTCTTCTGCCAAGCTCTTGCTAAAAGCTGCTCAGAGCAGATTGATCATTGTCCCAGTGAAAGCCAGGGCTGGGTCTCATTTTATTCAGCTGCTTTGGATGTGCAATCAAGCTCAAAGTCTTTAAAAAAAAAACAAACCCCAAACCAAAACAGAAAAACAACCCCAAGCCCCAGAACACTTCCATACTACAGAGAAACAAGCCCACCAGAAGTGGCAACCTGGTGCTGAGTTAGGGTTTCACTGCTGACAGAATCATAAATCCCAAAGGGTTGGGATTTGGTTTTGTTGTTTTTTTTTTTTCTTTTAAACCAGGGACCAGAAATTTGAGTGGAGGACAGGGAGCTGCTCTGGCAGCTCTTGTAGTAATTTCATTTGTGCCTCCAGGTCAGCAATCACTTGTACTGCAGAAAACCCCGAGTCAGCCCCTCTGCTTCCCCATTTACAGCCCTAACACATGCTTCCAGAAATACTCCACATACTATCCCACTTTAATACTCTCTCCTATTCTTAGCTCAGGCTGGGCTTCTTATAGACTGCTACTCAGCTATGTACCCCCTATTTTTGGCTGTCCTATAGCCTTCCCCTGGCCTGTTCCTGCCCCACAGGGCCAGCCAACTCCCCCTGCCCAGGAATAACAGAGAAAAGTGAGTGAGTGAGCCACAATACCAAGCTTACCAGGAACTGCCAGGACATGGAGAGTCAGGACAAGCCCCCTTCCCCTGGAGAGAACATCCTTTGGGTTTGCTTCTGCTCCTTAAAGCTGCATCAGGCTCAGCCCCAGCTTGTACCCCGTGCTCCCCTGGCACAGCAGATGGAAAAAAAGCAAGGACAGCAAGGCCAGAGGCAGCTCTGGTATTTGTCCTCTCCCAAACTGCCACGTGGAGAAGCAAAAGAAGAGCTCCAGCAAGGCAGGAAAGTTCTGGAGCACTTGCTGATATAGGGCATAGCACCTTCACCCAAGTTATGGGGCTTATCTCCCCTACCTGCTCTGCTGTGCAAGGGGATTTTCTGATTTAATGTGGGGGATGAGGAGAGAAATGTCATTCTCAACAAAAAGAGAAAGTCCCATTTTAGAAAGATCTTTTGTGGTAAGGGCTGAGAGTCTTTCCCTCAGCTGCTCAGAGGCTATGGGAGGCAGGAACATTTTGTAGCCCACACACCTGTCTTTTGATTTGAATCAGCAAGTAAAGATGAGTCTCTTCTCAATGTCTTTATTGTGTTTCTCAAGCTCTTAAATCCTTGTCTTGTCTCTGATTACTTCTTATTATTATTTTAAAATCCAGGCATACCGTGGCTTTGTTAAAAAAACTGCTCCTGCCCACCTTATTCTTTGCTTTCTTTTGTTTCCCTTCTCCTTTTCTTCATGGTAGCAAAACAGAAAGGGCCTCAAGGGCTGGCTGAGCCTGGGAATGGGTGGGAGAGAGAGCCAGGAAAAGCCTTGAGGGGAGCCCTGGAGCCAGCCCCAGCCAGCCCCACAACCTCGCTGCCCTACACTTTTAATTTTAACTTAATTATTTAAAAACTTCTTTTAATTCTGGTGGTTCAGATTAATTCTGGTGGGTTCAGATGGCCCCGTGCCCCCCTCCCCCCTCTGGAAATTCCCATCCCTCCTGTTACATAAGAGAAATATTTCACCTCCGACATGCCCTCACAAAACCCTCTGGGAATTTAGCTGGAAAACAACCAGGCTGAGCAATATGCGATAGGAACGTGATGCTCAGGTTATTTTGTTGGAGGGTGGAGGTGGCTTTGCCAGCCAAGACGAAGGATTGTGTGGAGGAGCCAGCCTGGGGGCTCTGGGTAGGACTGGAGGCATCAGAGGACGGTGCAGGGCATCAGCAACGCTTCGGAGTGTAGCGACCGCGTTTATTGGTGTCACATTTCTTATTTTTAAGCCGTCGGGAAGCTCGGCTTGGTGTCCCTGCAGGCAGAGCTCTCTGGTGGCTGCCTCTGCTGTCCCCCCGCGGCCGCGCAGAGCTCCGCGGGAGCGGAGGTTCCCCGGGGAGAGGTTCTGTGCTCCCCGGAGAGGGGGCTGCTCCCCGGGAGAGGGGTTTGTGCCGCTTTGGAGGGGGTCTTGTTCCTCTCAGACAGCACCCACCCTCCCCGTGCCCAGCAGCAGCGTAGCAGGGCCGTGGAGGAAAACCCACGCAGTTCGCAGCGTGCCGGGCCCCGGGCAAGCGCCCGGGCTGGCGGTGGGGCCCGAGGGGACAATCGTGGGTACCGCAAGGACACAGAGACATCGCCTGTAGCACCCTGGATGCTGCCTGCCCTCCCCCGGGAGCTGCTCCCGGCAGAGGGACCGAGAGGGACCGAGAGGCATCGGCAGCAGCGGGGCAGGGAACAGGGCATCCCAGCGGCTGCGACCACGTCCTTTCCTTTAATATATTTCCCTCGGCAACACCGGACCCGAGCACCTGGGCCTTCCCAACACCTCTGTTGCAGTTCCTAGCACAGGTTCTCACTGCTTCCAAGGACTCTCAGGCGTCCAAATTATGCCTCAGAAAATGTATCAGAAGGGAGAAAATAAAAACCAAACCCAGGAACACCCTAGTGAAGCTCTTGACCTTGCTCCTGTTGCTGCAAGGTCCTGGCAGAGGCATCAAGAAGAGTTTGAGGCTGACTGTGCAGGATCCCTCCCCCCTGACCCATCGTCTGCAGCACACTCAGGTATGACATAGTCACAGATCAGTGCAATACATCTTGATCCCTCCCAAAACGTAAACCAACCTGAAACACGGACTCCAAAAGTGGGAGTTCATGTGCAGAGTTTAGGCTGAGGTGATGAGTGTGACTGCTTTTCATCTGGCTGTGCCCAGCAAGCCAGCACCTCACTGCAGATGGCAGGCTTGGTCTGGCAGAGGATCAGGAGATCACTGTGTAGGCAGCCAAGGTTTATTAGAGAAATTGCTAATGACTCAGATACAAAGATAAGCTGCACAGCCCTCTGAAAGGCAAAGGTGTTTCCGACCCGTAGAAGCTGATACAGGTTACCAGACCATCAGTGACCAGAGCAGGTTGGACAGAAGAACAATCACCTTGCAGTTAATCCTAGTGGACTCCAAGTTTCTTTCTACCTAGTACATCCGATGGGATGTGTACGTTGTGTCAGCATCTGACTACCACCTCCTGCCTACAACCTCCAGGATGTTGCCAGCTGTCTCAGTAGCATCCCTTCTCCTCCCATTTGATCACGGTAGCTCTCCCTTCCCTTGTTTGCCATGATTACACATCCAAAGCAACACATCTCTACGGAGCATTTCTAAATTCAGCATTAGGCTGCTCTCATCTTGAACTGGATGGGGGAATAAGAAGGTGCAGAACTCAAAATCTGTTATTAGACTAGACTAAAATTAAAAAGAAGAAAAAAAACCCCAACACAACAAATGCTGTTCACTTCTCATGGAGAATTCAAACCCTTCACTGGCATCTTCCTAGGAATGTTCTTCTGCTTGCAACAGTTACGTTCATGGGATCGTATCCACCTCCACTCCCTGGAGCACCATAGTGTTGTCTTGTCCATGGGATGAGATGTCATAGGGCAGCACACATCAGTGCTGCTGTCCACACACTCATCAGCACCAGGCTGGCTGACAGTCTGAGCAGAGGGCAAGCCCAGAGGGGTGGAGAAGCAGAGGTGCAGGAACAGACCTCGTAGCCGTTCCCGGAGCGGCTCTGGTCATGCTGCCCTGGTTTGGAGCGTGCCCCAGTCCTGCTGCTCCCCACTGCCTCTGGGGAGTCAGCCTGCAGGTCACTGCACACCAGCCAGTCTCTAGCAATGGACTGGGGATAACCAGCCTGAGCCTCCAGGTCGTTGTCCAGCACTTTCCAGTACTCCTTGCCTCTGAAGAAGTAACTTGCACCTGTGAATAGACCAAAACCCAAAGGCAAGGTGAGCGGTGATGGGCACTCTCACAGTGATGGGCACACTCCCACCCCAGCTGAGGCCAGGGAGGGAGGCATATACTGCTCTTGGTGCTGATACCCTCTCAGGGCAGGACCACAGCACTGGGATGCACCAAAAGGTGATGCTACACCCAGCCAGGATCCCACAGGAGAGAGGAGCCAGTAGCGAGGTGTCACCTCGTCTGTGGTGGGTCCTAGAGCAGATGCAGCCCCTGGTACTGATGGTGTGCAGAGTAAAACCCACAGCTGAGAACATCAGACACATCTCTCAGTGGGCATCAGCTGCAGTCTTGTGACTGGGCATAGTGGAGCTGAAGAAGACCTCACCTACCTGCTAATGGGCTGCTGCTGCTAGCCCTGGGCTCAGATAAATAACCTGAGCCTGGCAAGGCTCTGGGTGCTTTTTGCTCTTGGGTGCATTTTTTTCCCTGCTGAACTGGGAGGCTGTGAATTCTCCAAGCAGGTCTAACACTCATGGAGGACTCCTACCTGCTTTGGAAATTTAGTTTGAAAAGCTGCTGGAATCATCCCTACTCTCTGCCTGATTTATTGTCTGCTATTACACCATTAAGTTGGCAGTAAATAAAACCTGGAAGTGCCACTTTGCTGTGAGCAAAGAGCTGGTTCTAAACACCTCCTGCAGCAAAATTTTTGTGGTCTCCTCAGGAAGAAGACAACACCAAGAAACATCATCCCCAGAAAAGAAATTGTTACTCTGGGGAGACATCTCTTAAAAATCCTGTCCACATCCTAATGTACCTAGCTAAAAATCCAATGACAATTCAGTGAAGAGCAAACCAGCATGAACTACGATAGAAAACCACTGCAGAACAACATCAGCTGTGTTCTTTCAATAAAATCCCATGATTAGGCCCTCAGGATATTTTTGTTGCCTGCTTGAAATTACAAAATCTTTTAGCAAGCAATGTGGGGAGCTCTGGCTTGTAGCCCACCTTGCTCTTCAGCTTTCAGACCCTTGCTTGTCATCCCACCCAGGGGTGAGCAGTTTATGGCAGCAGGCACAGCACCCAGGGTCATGGCTCAAGTGCAAGTGAAGCACTGATTCCTTTTCTTGTGGTTTTTGGTACCAGCCTATAGACTCACCATCTGACCACCTCATGGCATCATCTAGAGGGCTTGGTATCCCCTTCCATGGGATGGTGTCTGAAGGGTACCCGGGATCCATCCTCCTCTCGTGGTCATCGTAGCGCCAGAAGAGATTGTCCTTAAAGAAATAAGTCTTGTCATTGTGGGCCCAGGAGAAAGCAGCATCGATTCCTCCCAGTGGCAAACCAAAGTCTGAGATGGGCCGTGGGTATCCTTCCTCTACGTTATTGTCTTTGAAGACCCAGTATCTGTCTCCTGTGGAAAGGAAAGAAGCACAGAGCAAAATCACATTGGTTTTGCAGCCAGCACCAGCATCCCCCTGCAGCCAAGCTGTTGGGTCATTGTCTGTTGCTGTGACAATCCTCAGGACTGAGCTCTTGGGATTTAAGGATGGGTAGGGGAAGGCAGCAGCTAAGTGGGGAATCTCCATCTTTGAACTGTTCCATTTTTAGTGTCAGGCTCTCCACAGAGCACAGCCCTGCACTGCTCCTCAAGGGCTGCAGGCATGACAGTCCCAGGACATGAACAATCTGACAGTGTCAGTGCAGTCATTGCTTTATGCATTTGGTGGTGGCATTTGGTTTTCTGCCCCTTTTATTTCTACCTGATATCCAGCTGCAAGTAATAGAAAGTTCCATGCAGCTTTGTGGGCAAACTGAGCACTACCTGCCAGGTAGTCAGCTCCTGAGCAGTCCCACTTTGGAAGAGAAATCAACACATTTTTTTAGAGCCAGGCAGGCTGAAGGACCTGTGCGTTTTTCAGAATGTGAGGATGCAGAAGGGTTGGACAAATCCCATCTGAGCACCTCACTGCTCTTCAAGTGTCCTACACAGCCACACTCCCAGCCCTGCCCTGGGCAGGAGGGAACTATCAATATGGGGATTTTCTGATAAAATGAAGCATGACATGAGTGCTCCCATGGTCTGTGGCAGAACAAAAAAAAAAAAAAAAAAAGAATCCAGATCTCTAAATTCCTACATAATCTTTTAACCCCTAGGAAGGTTTTTCTGTTCCTACAGTGTCCTTTTGGGTGTCACTTAACCTATTCTAAAGATCAGGCCTTTCCATCCCTTGGTTTTCTAGAAAATCTGATGAGGCTCTTAAATCTAATGTATCAGCAGCAGAACCTTAGGGGCTGGAGTAATTTATGTGCTTTGGTTTCTGTCCAGGGATCAGTGAGACAGCACTGGGGAGAGAGGATAAGACAGTATTTTATAGCTAGAAATAAAAACTGGAGTTTAATCTAAAAGCCAGGTAGGACTCATGTGTGGCCATGGAGTGCTGTGGCTTGCAGGGGCAAGACTCCAGCTGTGGCACAGCTGGAATTTTTGCCTTACAGGCCAGATTTAGCCAACAGAAGAGATGGGAAGGGAGGGATCCAGTGCTGCTCTGGCCTGCAGGCCTGATGGGGAGGGTCTGGTGCTGGGTTTAAGGACTGCCACCCTCCAGCCAGCCCCATTTCCTCCAGATTCCAGAAAGGCAGAGCAGGGCATCTGCCCAAGGCAGCTTTTAGCTTGTGGTTCCCTGGGGAGCCCCAGGGCTTGGGGCATCTCTGTGGGGCTGAGGCTCAGCCTGGAAAAGCTTGAAGTTGCACTCAGAACCCCTGTGTACAGGGGTTTGCACAGGACATAACCCATCCCAGTCTTGCTGGAGGAATCAAACCCAAACTATTGCTTCCAGAAGTGCTTGGTTCAGCACTCCTGAAACCAATAATTGCACCATGCTCAGAGGAGATCAGTCAGGAGACAAAAAGCAATTTTGAGCTGGGAAGCAAAGAGGGCTGGAGAGTATTTAGCTTTCAAAGCACACAATCTTTTTGAAATAAGAGCCAGTGCCTGGCAGGGCTTGGGTGACTTTCAGTGCATGGATAATATCCAACCAGCACGGATGGATGGTTTGGGGGGGACTTAGACATTTGTGTAGGAATGACCAAATCTCTTTCCTACTACTGTTCTGAAAGAAATTTGAGATTTTAAATTTTTTTTTAAGACAGGACTGTAACACTTACTTTAAGAAAAAAACCAGTAACAAAAATATTTAGCAAAACAAGCCTTAATTTTTGTCCCTTCTGCAGCTTCCTCCCTAAAAAGAGAGAAGGACAAAAGAGGAACACCAAACCTGTAGAGTGTGTTCATGGTGGTTCCTGCTTTCAATTAATTCTTAAAAATCTACGAGTTCAGTTGGGTTGGGCTGCAGCTTTTCTTTAATGACGTTTCCCTCATTTTCTGGGGAACACATCTCCTACTTTTGGCTGCCCTCCCTATGTGCTGGTTTCTCCTGGTCTCGTGCATGGACAACAGACCTCAGATCTGCCCTGGGAGACACTCGGCGCCTGACACCACTTGTCTCCTGCCTGCAGAAGAAGTTAAAATGCTGGGAAGGTACCTTGGGCCTGGGCTGTATGCCGGGGAAACATCCGTGCTGCCTCCAGCACCGCGTCCCCTCTCACCTTTGAAGAAGACAATCTTGTGGTCACTGGTTCTCTCATAGACCGCGTCCAGGCTGTCCAGGTTGAGGGGCAAACCCCGCCAGAAGCGGTGGATCTGAGCCGGCTGGAGGGAGACCAAGTGCTTATTGCGAGTCAGTCTCCAGAAGTACTTCCCTGAGGAACAGACTGGACATTACTGAACCACACTGCAACCCACCTGCAGCAAGGATAGATGGAGGGCCAGGCACAGGGCAGCAGCAGAAAGCAAAGTGTGTGAGATGGGAGCTATGGATTAGAAGCATCCTGCTTCTCGCAGCAGCTGCTAGGGCTTTCTATTTCTGGCAACCATTAGAAGAAATCCCCTTTTTTTGGGATCAAAATAATCCTCCGGACATTGCACCGTGGTCGTTGTACTCCTGGCTGCAGTGTGAAGCTGCACAGCTGAGCTGGAGCAGGGGGGGCCCAGCTGCTTGCACACTGAAGAATGTGTATGGTGTTAAGATGAAACACAGCAATATCAGAGGGCTTCTAATGATGTAAGGGAGTAAGAAAATAGGGAAGGAGGAAATGATATTAATTAAACTGGAAGAGGTTGGGAGGCAGGGGGGCACAACTAAGGAGTTTGGTACCATCTCAAGGCATAGGGTAAGCAGAGGACTTGTGATGCTCCCAGAGTGCTGGAAGCAAAGACACTTCCAGCCCCTGCAGCAGCACTGCCCCAGCTAGACAGGAGTGTGGCTTGAGGAATTGCTGGAGAATTTTGGGTAATGGAAAAGGAAACAGGTTTGTCCAGGGTGCCAAATTTTCTCCTGCTGAAGGAGCCTGACGTGGCATTTCCCAAGGACTCTTAATGATTTCAAGGGCAACTCAAAACCCAACTCTCTGAACTGTCTCTGGGATTCTCAGCTCAAGTTTTTGCAGTACAATTTGTGCTGCATTTTCCCCAGAGAGCTCCACACAGCAAGCTGTGAGCCAGAGCAAGATATCCAAGAGCCAGCTTTCAACTTTGTCTCCTATTTATTATTGCCTCTTAGAAATTATTGCATGTTATTTACATCTGTTCTTGCATGGGCTCCCAAGGGGGAAATAAGCATCAGAAACCCAAGATACATCTTCAGATTTGTATTCACAACGTTCAGTCCTTTCTCCAGAACTGGCAGATTGTGACACCATCTTTTAAAATGTTATGGAAATTGGATTTTCGCCTAATAATGCAGAAGGCAAAACTCTAACACTTAAACATCTGCAGAGAGAGGGTTTTATTCTAATTATAGGGATTTATTTCATATTCTTGTTCTTTTGCTCCAGTTTGCGTATTTGCTCTATCTGTCTGAAACCCACAAATGAATAATACATTCAAATTTGGTAGGAACTGCCATAATTACAGATTTTTAAGAACATAAAAAATGTAGGATTCTAATTCCATGGCCATTGTACATCGATGGAAACACATGTGATTAAATAAAGATGATCTCTGCATCTCTAATTAGTGAGGCCCTAGAGAAAACCAGATTTTTACTTTTTGAACAAGTAATCCAGCTCAACATAATTCCTTCTTTACTGTAGAATTATCTGAACTTTGGAGTGCCCTGGGCTCATTTGAGGCAAGGAGGGAAGCCTCAGTGCTTTTGACATTTCCACCCTTTGCCAGTGATGGCTCAGCAGGTGTGTAACTGCAGCAAGCAAGCTTTCAATCTACCCTCAAACTCAAGCTTAGCCAGGGCTGTTGGTTAGATTGGTTGGGTTTTTTTAATAAGCTATGAGGAGAAAGCTAAAAATTATAGCAATTAAGCATCAAGGAGTTCTTCATGTGGCAGTCTCTGTCTGCACATGCTTATGGTTTGTCACAGCCAAGCCAGCTCACCAGTGTTGCAGTTGCTTAGATGATCATCAGCCAAAGCCAGATCCATGGGGAATTGCAGAAATATAATAAATTAAAAAAAAACAAACAACAAAAACTCAACCCCTTGTTTGTTTAAAAAGCTTGATTGTAAACCACCTGCCCAGCTGGCAGACTGAGCAGGCTGGAAGCCAAGTGTAAAGTCCTGCTGTCCCAAACATCTCATTTGAGATGGGTGATGAGTTGAGGCAATTGCTTTCTGTACTGCCAGGTGAGTGTGGGCTCTGGTACTTGGGCTGCTGCATGCACCAGCCACACACACAAGCCAAAGTTGTTTTAAAACTTCTGGGGTCTGTCGTAAGGCACTTAAATCAAAACAAGCAGAATTTTGGAAGTGTGGAGAACCACTGCTGCCTTCAATACAAAAAGCCTGGGGGCTCTGAGGAGTTCCAGTCCTGGTGTCTCTGTGGTGGGGGAGGCTGCTCTCTAGTGAGAGAGCCAAACAGTCCAGCTAAAAATAAAAAAAATGTCCCTAGATGGAGGGAGCACATCACTGAAGGTCATTAAAATCCTACCCAAGAGGTAACATCCCTGCTTCTTGGTGTCCAGCACAGTTTGGTGGCAGCAGTAGGGACTCTGAGGGAGGTCCCATGCAGCTGTCACCCACTGACACTGTGCTCTTCACATTGGCACTTTGGCCCACAATAAATACAAAAATAGACATTGAGATGTATTTCCCTTTTTAGGTCTTTTTTTTTTTTTTCTTTTTTTTCCCTCCCCTCTGGAAGCCAGCCAGCCATTTATCCTGGACACCAGGATCTCTTATGTCCCCTTCTTCACTGTGGCTTTTTGGAGCTGAACAAATACCACAGGGGAACAGCCTCTGTATTGTGCTCCTCTGAGGACACAGACAACCCCAAATTCTCTGGAGCCCTTTGGCCTGAGACTGGCACTGTGCTACCCAGATAGGTCAATATGTGCCCAGATACTGCTCCTGATGCTTCTTCCCTGCTGGATGGCTTTGGGGTAGACAAATGGTGGCCAGGAATGGAAAACAGTGCCCAGTGGGCATTTTTCCATCTTGGAGGAGCTCTGTACAGCTGAGAAGGCACTTGTGGGATCCTCGTTGACAGCCAAGCACCCTAGGGACACACTGTCAGCAAGTGACTGCTGACACAGAAGCAGATGGCTCTGCAACCACATGAATGTTTGTTTTCAAGTGATGCAGATCAAGCAGCATTAGTGAAGGTGAAGCTTGGGAAGAAAGTTGGAGGCATCCAGGAAAAAAGCAGTGGAGAGCTCTTGCTGCTCTGTCATCCTTGTTTACACCCAGACTTTGATAGTGTGAATATCAGATTTCAGTTCTTCACTTGGGCACTGCAGTGCAGTGGATCAGAGCACAGCACAAAGCTCCTGGGCAGTCACCTGGACACACAGCTGCCCTGGTGCTGGGACTCATGGTCCTGGTAGGCATCACCCCATCCATGCACAGTGGTGATGTGGGTTTGCCTCCACTGCTTTCTCCTTCCCAGCCAGGCACCTTCCTAACCTGCCCTCAGCTGCACAGACACCTCTGCTGCACTGGGAGGGGTCACCCACCAGCAAGTGGGATCCTTCTGCACCCAAGCAATGCACACACACAGACTGCTGGCAGCACGTGCTTACCTTTGAAGAAGAAAGCTTCTCCCCTGATCTGGGCCACTGCATCAAAGTGGGTGTTGCATCTGTTGGGCACGTCCCTCCTGAGCCTGCAAAGAGAAGTCCAAGTGAGCAGGATCCAGATGGGCACCCAGGAACCATGTCCTCCTTGGTGTCCCCTGTCCAACAGACTGCATCTTCCCTGCTCCTAGAGCCTCTGGCAGAAGACCACAGGCTGCATCCATCTGTCATTCCTGACACTCAAACCCAGCCACGTGCATGGGAACTTCCAAGGACAGCTTGGCCAGCACTCAACCTGAAGACAGCTTTGCAGCAGAGATGACCCCTGGACCACTGGAGAGCATTGGGGTGAGTCAAGCAAGGACATGCTCTACATCTACCAGTGTAACCAGTGTAACTGGTGAGGGCAGAGCTGCCTTTATGCTCCTTGGTGGCACAGTGCAGCGCGGCACACTGCCCCTAGGCAGAAGGACACATGGTGGATAAAAGCCAAGCAGCATCTTGCTCCAGCAGCTGGGGATGTTCCTGCTCCAAGGCTGAGCTCTGAAATGCCAGTGAGAGGTGGTGGAGCTGCAAAGCAGAAAGCAGACGAGACCAAACATAGGGAAACGATGCCACATGCCAAATGATGCCATGTGATATGTGATATGTGGTGAAAGCCATCTGGTAGGTGGCAGCTGAGATACTGAGCCACTTTTAACAAGGTGGGTGGGAAAGGTGCAAAGTATGAAAGACAGAGAGTGCTACAAAGCCCATGTGAGAAATGCTGATCGATGGAGGACAAGGAGAAGGTGCTGGGAACATGCACAGGGAAGCTGTGGGTGACAGGGAAGCATAAATCTAATTTGCTGATAGGAGAGTTGTGCCAAGCTGCCAGCACCAGCATCACTGCCCTCTTTGGGCACAAAAGGAGAGGTGTAGAGGTGAACTCCATCCACCTGCCCAGTACCACACAGGGCAGGAAGAAGGGGTTGGCACAGGAAAGTGTCCTGCTCCTCCTCTGGCCAGTGCAAGATGAGGGTCTCCTACAGGCAGAAACACCCTCATGTTTCCATGTCAGAACACGGCTGGAGGGAGCCTTGTGGGCAAATTCCAGTAGAAGCTACACAGGAAGAAAGACAACAAAGAAAGAAATGGAATTCAGCATGTTCAAGGAAAAGCCTTTTTCTGCAGCAGCTGTGACACCTCCAGCAAGAGAAGATGCTCAGCACCTCTGTACTGAGGGCATCACACCAGGCAGGGCAAAGGGCGGTGAAGAAGATGCTAAAGGGAGAAAAGTAACTGTGGCACAGGGATAGTTTTTCAAGACAAGATTCCTCTTGGTCCCACTGCAGGACTAAGGCAGTTGTTCAACACTTCAGTGCTCCTGTCCTCTCTTTGCAGACGGGGCACTGAGGCACAGAGAAACAAAATGACTTCCACAATGTCACAGATAGGAGCAGACCTGGAGGTGAAGGTGAGCTGCTCCATCTCTGCTACTTTCACTTGGGGGGCTCCTGGTAGCTGGCTCCTCTCTGCATGACTGTGACCTCCTGCCTTTTTGTGCAGTGTCCCTTCCTTTTTTAACTGTCCTCCTGCCCTGGCAGTAACACAATTTGGTAACTCCAATGTTTATAAATGAGCTAGATCCAGAACTTCCCTTAATGAGGTTGCACACTGGTCAGAGTAAGCAGTTCCTTGCCAACTCAAACCTGTGCTGGAGTCAGGCTATCGCTCCACTTGTTCCATTATTCACCCCCACAGGTACATTAGGGAGCTGCTCACCATGGAAAGATTTAGGTAAGTTATCCTTGCACAATTCAGGATAATGATTAGGATTATTTTATTAGAATTTCAGCAAGGATGAGTTCACCTAAGGGCGATGGGGACAAATCTCCATTAACATGAGTAAAATTTCAAGTCTTAGGGAAATGCAAAGGATTGCAAGATGATAAAGAATTTCTGGACATGTCTTGAATAACAAAAAACAGATAAAGGATAAATGGCAACTATCACTTGTTCCTGTTCTTAATCACTTCAGGGGTGTGCTGGCTGGCCAGTCTCCAGCTCTTTAATCACTTCAGGGGTGTGCTGGCTGGGCAGTCTCCACACATACTGCTTGAGAAAACCAACAGCATAAACAGGAGATGATCAGAAGAGGTGAGGAAGAAGGGGGCAGTCTGCGTGTATGTGTTTTCCAGAAGATAAGAGGTCCGGAGTTAAAGACAGAAGCCAAAGTAGAGCAGGTAGGCAAGATGATTAAGTGGAGCTTCACTTCTACCTCTCCTTTGCAGGAGCATCAGTGACAGCTGAGAAGAAATGAACCTGACTTACGGGACCGTGGAGCGGTTCTCTGGCAGCTCTGGCAGGACGGGATGATCATCAGCTTTGCTGACTTCAGGCTTGGCTGTGGGGGACACAGATTCCCTGACTCCTATGTGTAAAGACAAAGAAGCAGTAGAGGGGTGGGAACACACCATCCTCCCCACCAGCTTCACTCACCCTAGAAAACAGCTATTCCTGCATGCCCCATGGCAAAAAAAAAGGTGAAGGACACAAACTTACCATAGAGTTGCCAGATTCGGACTTTGTCCTCATAGGGTAGGTCATACTTCAGAGGGTCCCCCACTGGACCTTGGTAGTAAGGTCTCATGATAGACTCTATGGCAGAGATATGGGTCAAGCCAATGGCATGGCCAAACTCATGAACGGCTACAGCAAACAGATCCATCCCATGAGCATCTGGAAATAAAGAAAAAAATGAAGTCACTACTTGCCGGTTGTATTTTGGGGGTTTGGGTGGGCTGTAAGAGAAGGTAGATGTTGAATAAGCTGGAAAGAAAAGCTTTGGGACAGATGAAGTTTGAGACTGAAATTTCCCTCCAGTTGAAAAAGGAGAATGAGGTGGATTACATGAAAATAGAAAGCCAGCCAGACATCAGCTCACAGTGTGAGTCCCCAGCTGCATGCCAGCCTGGGGATCACCCCACTTATTCCCAGACCACTGAGGGCATCTGAGAAAGAGCTGGACAAACATTTGAGACAGCAACTTTGGCACAACCATCTGTCATCCATCCTAAATAGCACTGCTGGAACTGGACCAGAGAATTCATCTCCTGTATCTCACATTTGCCCTGCAGCAGCTGCAGACACAGTCTCTGTGATGCCCAGAATACCAAACCTCTGCCCAAACCAGCCAGAAGCTCCACCAGTGCCCATAATAATAACCAAAGCCACCTGCCAAGGAGCTGGTAAGCACCCAGCAGCACCCACCAACCCACAGTATTTGGCCTCCAACACTTGGGTCAGATGTCAACAGGGGTTAATGTCCACTTCCAAACCTATAGCACTGCCACCAAAACGAAGGAGGAGCTTCCTCAAGGAGCCATTTGGGACTGATCCTGACTTGGTGCCTTCCCACCACTCAGCTCCAGATGGGCTGAGCTGAGCACCCCTGCAATCACTGCACAGAGCAATGCCAGAGGGAACCATTTTAAGCATGCAAGTATTGTAATAGAAAGACATCAAGGTTGGAAAACTGAGGTCTGTGGAGCTCAGGGGAGCCTCACATTCCCTGAGTCATTGCTCAGAAGCAGCCGTGGCTGATCCTGAACAGTCCATTGTGTTCTCCACAGGGCTTAGGGTGTGTGTAGAGGGGATTTTTTTGCTGAATTCTGCTTTTTTTCTGGATGCCTTTTATTTACAGCTGTGTCTGTAAACAGATGGGATTTTTATACCGTGCTGGTTCTCCCCAGCACTGTGAGAGAACAAGACATATGCTTTCTGACATTTTAATGTCAAACTGGCAACCTTGGGGATATTTTTATATCACCTACCAAGTTGTTATTCTTTGAATCACTAGAAAGAACAAAATAAATAAAATATGAAGTTTGGATAGCTCCAAGACCTTCAAAATAGAGGGCAGCCTTCTCACTGTCAGGCTCATCCCCTGGTTCCTCAGTGGTGCTTGGAGGCACCACCACTGCAGGGCTGCTGGCCTCAAGCCTGCTTTTTCATACAAGATATTTTGCACAAGAGTTCCCAACCACCAGATACAAAAAGGGACACCACTGCTCACCTCATCCCATAACACATCTGCTACAGCAAGCTGCCAGACCTCAACACTTGCCCCTGTTCTGTGAGGCTGCCGAGCAGAGCTGTTGGTTTTTTTTTTTTAATTTCCCTACAAGACATGGGTTAGGATTTCACAGTGGCACAAGCCAAGGAGAAGGTCAAATCCTGATTAATCAGCCTGTCCACACCTTTAGCCTTAACCCTCAACCTCCTCCAGCACTTCTGCTGAGTGTTCCTGCCCACCAACCCTCAGCAGGGGTGGACAGAAGTCAATCAGTAGGAAGGGGAGAGGAAGGTGGGGAGGAAGAAGCTATTAGCTGGTTACCGAGAAGATGATTAGGTCTAAGTGAAATCATTAAGCTGAGGCAGCAGGGAGGCTGTGGAGGAGGTGGCATGACAAGTAAATTAGCAGCTGGTGACTGCAGAGGAGACACTCTGTCAGAACATGCCTGACATTAAGGCTGGGGACCTGCTCCCCACAGGTGGCTGCTGCAGCTGGGGCACACTCACTGCTGAAAGCCCTTCTGCTTGTTACAACTCTGCTCCAGGCAGAAAAAATGAAATAATAATAAAAAACCTACAACTTGTAACCATCCTGATGTCAGGTAGTGGATGCAACATGGCAAGAAAAATCTCGTGTTCACAGAAGGTGTTCCCCAGCAGGTCACAGAGTCCTTTCCAGGCAGGCCAGCTAATAAGCATGATGTAAAAATAGGAAACAAGGGCATGTGGCAATGAAGCCACCCAAAACATGGCCAAGTCAAAGAACACAGTCCCTACCTCTGGGTTCCAACAGCTGCAGACCCAACCTGAAACCTTCCAGGTTCCAGAAGAGATGGGGACTGGGGGTTAGGTGATGGGGAGATCTGTAACTGCTGATATGATGGGGAGAAACAGGGACAAACCCCTGAGTTTTCCAGGAACATAGAAAATCCTTGACACCAGCTGTTGTTTCACTAGCAAGGCTGACTGGGGAACCAGAAGGAAGTGTTAGGACCTGCTTTTGGCTGCAGTTCTTCCAGCCTGACATACCTGATGATCGGAAGGTCCAATATTCATCATCATCAAAATGGGTGTCCCCTGCTGTATGATGCTCTCCAGGGAAGAAAGCGTGGGCCACTGTCCCACCAGGTCCATCAAAGGGGTAACCATCGTTGTGATCTGCCTTGGAAAAGTCTATCTGGATGTCAGCATTGTTACCTGCCACTTCATGGAAATTCAGAGGGGTAATGTCACTCCAGACCTTCAGGGCATAGTACATCAGTGCCCGGACAGTGTCATGGCCCAGGTGAGACTCTTTTGGGAAGGTGCGGACTCTGAAATAAAAGGGAAAAAAAAAAAAATTATAAGAGTGTGAAAGATTATCTCCAAGGACAACAGAGAAGGGCTCCTTGAGTGCCTGATGTGTCACAGAGCCTCAATGAGCCCTCCAGAGCTCATAGCACACCTCTAAACTTCCTCACAACACTTTATTTAAGTCTCTGAAACACTTCTGTTCCAGACCTACCAGGCTTTTCAGAGACTGAGTTTGGGTCCTCTGAAAATACCAAATTAGTCCTGCCCACCAGGGTGTGAAACACAACCAGGATTTAACTCCTGGTACCTCCCCATCCTGCTGTACCAGGTGGCAGACAGATTTTATTCAAGAACTGACTGCTGCTCATGCCCAGGACCAGTACCCTCAACCAGCCTTGGAAATGCCAACACCATCAGTCCCTTTCCAGAGCTCACCCATTTCTTTTTTCAAGCATCTCTTCAGGTCTACCAACAAACTTTTTCTCACCACTTCTTTGTTCCAAGTGCAACCCAAACATACAGAGAACATTAAGTTCTGAAGCCTTTGCACCACACGCAGGCTCCCATCAGTTTTCCTGCAACAAACAGCAGGTCCTTGCTCATTCCTATTACACACACATGGAAATCCAGTATGGATTTGCTGCCTCCACGTATTTCCCAGCATGTCTGCTGGAGGTGTAAAACATTCTCTGAAATCAGTACACTGCCAACAATCTGAGGCTGTAGTCCATAAAAAGAAGGAAGAGGAAAGGGTTAATTTTATGTAAATCACATTCAGATTTCCTCCAGCCTAATCCTATCTGATAGAGCACTGTGGTCAAGAGGCTTCTTGGTAGAAAAAGCATCGATGAGGAGGGGCTGACACCACCACCACACACATCTCAGGGCTGTTGGGGTTCCTGTGTCAGCACAGCATCCTTTTGTTCCCAACCTGAGGACAATTCCTTGCCCTGGCAGAGAAACCAGGTGGGATGAGCTGTTTGCTGGTGTCTGCCCGGAAGCTGTGTGAACAAACCTCATGGAAAAATGTCAGGGTTTCTTGTATGCTCAGACCTCAAAAAGGAATTTCTAATATTGTTGATTAAATAGAAGAGTTGAAAAGACAAAGCTTCTAAAAAGAGTATGTTTTGATAATCTTTCAGTGACAGTTCTGACAAAAACACACCCCAGGAAACTGTGCTGTTGGCTGAGTAATTGTTGACAAAACCCAAGCCTACTGAATAATCTCTAGCCAGCTCTGCCCTGGTAATAACAGGTACCTTGTTTCTTCTGTATCAGCACACCAAAGTGTTTAGGAAACAGCCATGGCTTGACAGATTTTTAAAGGCTGAGCAACAATTATGATCACCTCACTTGTCCTGTATAATACAGCTGGGAGAGCACAGCTCAGTATTATGCACCACTACCCACCACCGATGGGAAATAAGGACCCAACTAAACTTCAGAGATAGTTAGAGGTGTCAGAAAGGGATGTCACATCGCTCAAGCTCTTCCTACAAGTAGTGATTGAGTACTCTGAGACACCATGGGTCAGCAAAGAGGAGTAGGAACTCTTGCTGGCTGAGGTTGGATGCTCTGCATTCAGAGACACAGCATAGCGTGGGTACCACCTCATGACCTGGGCAAAACTAGTGAGGGTTAAATCCAGGAGAGAACAAAAAGGGACTAATGACAACAAGCAGAAATGTCACAGTTTCACTGAAAAGGTTGTGAACCCCATCTGAGAGGCAGTGGGAATGAGATGGGGGTAATCAGGCAAAATAAGTCACAGCCAGATGATCAAAAATCACTCTTATCTACTACTTAGCCATCCCTAAACTATTCTGGGCAAAGACAGATCTTATCTACTAAATTAAATGAGTTAGCATTCATGCAGCATCAGATAATCAGTAAAACATCAAACAAAGCACATTTGCAAACAAGACAGTGTGGAGGTACAAACAGTAGGAGTGTAAGTTTAGAAAAGACAATTTTCGGGCAATTTTTCATTTATACAAGAGACAATGGCTTGATGTGAACCTCTGCAGTACAAAAAAAAATGGCCACCTGGTTTTCAGGTATTCTTTAACACTTTGTCTTCATCTCCTACAGCATTCCTCTGGAATTAAGTAAACCCTTTGCTATTTAACCTCTGCTGAAGAAGTCATTACATGTTTAAAACACACCATGTTTATTCCAGGAATTACAACCTATCAGGATCATGGACATTATCTGCTTTTCCCTCCTCAAGTCTGGCTAGACTGTGTGAGCTGCTTTCCTTTCCCTTCCCTCTCTTTCCAGCTGTAGAATGAGGATAATAAATCTGATCTCCATAGTAAAAAGAAGGTGGATGAACAGCTCTGTCTAAAGAGGCAAACATCATTAATATTCATCCCAACCCCTGACTCCAGTAACATGAGATGAAGGCAGAAACAGCATCAATACTTATTTTCTTTCTTATAAGAGGTCCTGCACCACTGAGCTGACCCAGATTTTATTAACACGCTGCAGGTGTAAGTGAAAAATTTCCCATCCTTTATTCATGACTACTGTTATTTTCCAAGAGAATCCCATCAGGATTTTTCAATTCAGCATCTGATTTGATTGCTGGAGCTCTGCTAATTGTTTTCAATGAGATTAGGAGAAGACTATTATGCTGATAGGACATTTGTTGGCATTCTATTATCCAGTTCCACTGAAAAGGAGGCACATTTCTAACATCATGTAGATACAGACAAGACTAAATAAGCTTCCTCCTTCCTTGGTTGTTATTATTATTTGTAATAAATGGCATTTTGGTACCTAGAAGAAACCAGAACTCCTTCTTGGGTGTTAATCCCTCCTGAGTCTCCCCTTCCAGAGCTCCAGCCTTGGGCAAAAGCCTGATGTGAGTACTTGGAGAGCAAGCTCTCCCCTCCAGCTCATCCCTGCAAAGCCACTGGGAAGGTGGGAACTGGGCTCCAGCCATCCCACCAACCCTGCCCTGAGCTGCAGGGTCACTCACATCCCTCTGCAAGACCACCTGAGGGGGCTGACAGGGCAGCAACAGTCACAGCATTAGAAACAGCAGCTGCCAAGTGGGACAGGTTGTACCTGGCACAACTGGGTGTCAAGGAGGACATCTCCAGTCTGCTTTTTCAGGCCCACTGCCATGCAAACAAATGACAGCAGACTTTCACCCAGCTGCTGCCAGTCCTTAACATCTCCTCTTGGTCCACTCCTTCGCTTGTCCCATCCCAAAATGGTTTTGAGTTCAAATAGGTTAATAACTAAAGGCCAGAGAGGTCTGAGCTGTCTCTGTTCACCACTGAGGGGCACTCACTCCAATGATTTCTAGGTTCCATTTTGGGTTTTGTTCTCCCAAAGCCGTAAGTGGAGAGGTGTTAGTGATGTATGAGAAATCAATTGCTGGCTAATGAAAGCACTCCTTCACCTTCTGCAGCCCTGAAACCACAGAGAAATAAAATAAATGCTGGTTAACCACCAAACACAGCAGGTGAAGGACTGCCCAAGAAACCCAGATTGATTTTTCAATCTGGTGGGGGGATTGGTGAGGGAAAGAGGGGGCTGTTGGAAGTGGGATGCCACAGATTAGAGGAGGAAAGCAGGAGGATTGGGTCCTTCATGGGGATGGGAAAGTGGTAATGGGCTTGCACACCTTTACCCCATGGTACCTGCCCAGCAGCTGCCCTTCCACACCTCAGTAAATCCCCACCTCAGCTCAGGCAGTGCCAAACCTCCCCTGCATGTGGCCTCAGGATGCTGGGGATGATGGGCAGTGACAAATGTCACCGCACCTCTGCCTCCTGCCTTTGCTCCAGCACCTCATGTCCTGAGCAGTTTCAGTGGCTGCAGCTTTGATGAAGTGGCACCAGGGACACATCCATAGATAAAGATGGAGGAAATTCAGCTCTGTTTGACACCAGGCTGAGGTTCCAGCAAGAAAAAACTGGGAAATAGGAGCAAGGTGGGATGGCAGCTCCCCTGCCAAGGGAGGGATGCAGAGAGGGGACACGGCCCTGAGGCTGCATCACCCCTGACTACAGGGAGATGGTGAGAGCCTGGGAAGAGAGGGAGGCACTGCCCTTCTGTGGGGCATCACCAGAAGCAATAAAACAAAATTAGCAAAATTAAAACCAGGCTGCAAAGGCAAGAGGGAACTCTGCAGCAGCTCCCGGTGCCGGCAGAGGGCATCAGCACCACGCTGCTCCTCCCGCATCCCAGCCCTGTGCCACCACAGCAGCTTCCCCAGTGCCTTCCTACCTATGCACGATGCAGAAAAAACAATGTAATCATAAATAAATAAATAAAAAGCCACGAAAAGAAGATTTATATGCCGTGATATCCTGGCATTTCCCATGGACGCGATCCTGTGTGTCTGATGCTGCACTGGGATGCTGTGAGCCTGTACCACAGGCTGTGCAGGATGCAGACTGGACTTTTTTTTGCTCCCCAGGTACCCCACTCTCTCAGACTGGCTGTAATCAAGGGTAAAAAAAAAGCAACCTGAGCAACGTGCATGCCTATAAAATTTTGTTAGCCAAACACTGCCTTCTCTGCCTATAGTGAGATCATCCTTCCTACAGCTTTGCTCACCCATTTATTCCAGGCTTGCATTTGTTCAGGTTTTTCTGCAGTTTTCAAATGCTAGAATTCAGGTTTGTTTTCCTTTTAAAAAAATTTCAGTCAATGTTTAAAAGGTAAGCATATAAACTTTATGTCTCTACTGGCAGATTTTCATGGCAGCTTCAAAAGCACTATTTTAATCCTAAGTGTTGGATTTAAATACTATGTTGGAGTTTCTGTAACACTACAGCCTTCTGTTGGCTTATACAACCTCCAGTTACAAAATACAGCTCTTTCTTGAACAAAAGCCAAGATCTTGGAAAGGATCAAAGAATAAAAAAGCAGAAATTAGTTTGTCAGGAGATGTTTTTTTTTTAATGTCATCCATATAAAATAATCTCAGACCTAAACCCTTTTTTATGACAATAGTTACTGCAGCATAACAATTTCCAAGAGGGTGGAAGGTATCCCCAGAGCTGCATCCACCAGAACAGGGGGAATTTTTTCCTCTCTGAAATATGAAATTTTTCCTCTTACCCATCAAGACAGGGATGCTTAAGAGGAGAACAGGCTGAACTTCTTATAATGTTTTATTCCCTATGAGAGACTGCCCATGAGCCAAAATTGTTTCTTACTGAAGCTGACTTATGTTTATCTTTTCTGAAAATAAGGTCTCAGAGGGATCTGCTGGAACATAGACCAAATCCCTGGTAAAGCCACAGTTTCAACATGTGTCAACAGCAGCAGCCAAGCCAAGATTTGTTACTGCAGTGGGAGGTTGAGAGAATGAAAGAGCATCTTATTAATAATAGAGAGATATCCCCAGAGCATCCCTATGCCATTTTAGGATAGTACGAGCCCCTCATGGTGCACAGCTTTCTTGAGGAACAATTACTGCAGCACATGGTCTTTGAGGGAGGAAAAAATAGTCACAAAAAGTTTTGGTTGCCAAGCCTGACCTGCAGTGTGACTCCGGGGCCTCTGGAAGTTGTACCCGAGCCTCTCCATGTCTCAGGCTCAGTGACCCACATGTGTTGCTCCTTGATGCCAAGGGAAAAACATTGATCCCAAACCTGCCTGCAGTCAGCCCTTTGCTGCAACACTTGAGCAGGGGAGGATGAATTCCTACCTCCAAGACAAATTCCTTTTGCTCCACTTGGTGAGAGCCTGTGTGTGTCTCTTCCTCCTGGCCGGGGCGGTGGTGAGGTCGGGCAGTGAGCACCGAGGGGTCTTCATCAGCTCCAGTGTGGCTTCATCTAAGGTTAGAAAAAAAAGAATTATCATAGAAATCATGGGAATGGTGGGTTAAGAAATCACAGGGGGGATGGGGAGGAGGGAAGTGCTGAGGATGCAGCAGCAGAGTGGAAGGCAGTGGCTGGGAGACCCAGCATCACCCATGGGGCACTGAGCCCCTTCCATGACACTGCTGCATCCACCACCAGCAGCAATTCCTAGCTGAATTCCTGGCTAAAAGGCCATTTTTCCAACTGGGGATTGCCAGGAAGTCAGGGGATACCTGGCTGGTGGATTGAATGCTAGCTCTTTTAGCATCCATGGAACGTTTTATGGATTGCAGGAGAAAATGCAGCAGGTTACCTTGTGTGTGACAGGCTACAGATCTTGACAACCAGCATGGGAAACCACCTGTGACTATATTTGATTATATTTTAAACCCTTTTAAACCCTACGTTTTTAATTATTCTATTTTATTCTGTCTTGCTGAATATCCCATTATTACCCTGGCAAAACAGAGAATATGTATGTAAATAAACTATAAACTATATCTTGTTTGAGCTAAGAGCTTATCTGGAAAATGTTCCTGTTACTTCTTAATTTTTAAAACTGAATGAAAGCTTAAAGCTCCTGATCTCATCTGCTGAAAGGCAAACAAGTTGTTCACCCCTTTTCCACTCTGGCTTTACCCTTAAACATTTTGTTTTCAGATTTTGTTTTCACATCCACAAACACCCACTCCAAAAAAATGAAAATACAAATGCATTTGGAAGCCCATTCTTGGTCCTGGGACTCCTGCAGCTTGTGATGAGGTGGAAGTGAAATAACTGCAGCTTAAGAGCAGGGAGGGAAAAGTTCCAGTGATGGGATGTGCCCAGTGACTGCCCAGGCAGCAGCTGGTGCAGGGCTACTGAGGGCACTGGGCTGGCCAGAGACCAAGCTGCTAATTACCAACTTCTCATTAATTCTCTCCCAAGCAGCGGAAACGAGCTGGCCACAAGGCAGGAGGTCACAGTCATGCTTCCAGAAGGGGAGGAGAGCAGACAGACCCCCTTCTGAGGGCTGGAATAATGCTGCCTTTCTCCTTCTCTCAATGAAGACATTGAGACAAAGCCACCCTGACCGTGCTGGGGACACGTGTGTCCCTTCAGCCTGGCCTTGGGCTGCTCTCTCCCAGCCAGAAGTGGCAGCTGCCTGAGGCAGAAGCCACCCACCACCTTGTCCCTCTGAGAGGGTGACAGGCTCTCAGCTGGCCCGGGGGACTGAGGAGGTGCCTGGACCTGCTGTGGCTTGGTGAGAGCCAAGGGGTCCCACCACAAACCACCCCCCTCCCCTTGCACTTCATGAGTCTGTGTCATGGGAAGGAGAAAGCAGTGCTGGGGTGATGTGAAACCATCCTCTTCCTTCCCCCAGCACTGAAGAAACCAGAATATCTATATATACAAATTAGGAGGCTTAATCAGGATTTTTGCTCAACACAATGTGATGATGTAACCAAGACTTTGTAGCAGACAACCTATCACTGTTAGTTTCTGTCTTTTTTTTATTATTTTTATTTCTTTCCAACACACCAAGAGCTATTTTAAGCACAAGAGGAACCCCAAGGGTGTGTGGGTCTGGTGAAATAATTGCTTGCCTCAGATTCTCAAAAGCACAAGGCAACAAAGCACCTGAGCCATGTAATTACTCTTACAGCTGCAAACTGGGCCATATGCTACACCCAGGTGAGTTTTTCCTGGAGAGGATGCTACCCTACAACTCAGTGCCACCTCCCTGCTCCTCTCCAGACCTGTAAGGAGGTGTCCCTGCATCCGTGAAACCCATAGAGAGGGGGGAATAAGGAACCACTGACCCAGGACTCCTGTTGCCTCCAGCCCCCCGAACTGTTGCATGGCTGTGATGGCCTTGGTGAGCTCCTCTTGTGTCTGCAGCTTTCCAGTGACAGGGTCTGGAGGAGGCAGGTACCCAAATTTCATCAGCCAGTCCTGTGAAACAAGGAGAAGGTGGGTGAGGAGAAAGGGAACAGAAGGAAATATATACACAGAGAAATGAAGGTGCTGTCCATTCCCTTGGAAATCTATTTCCCAGTTACCTCTTTGTCCCCACTGGCATTAATTCCCACACTGAGACCTCCTGCTTCTTTCCAGTTCATGCATGGCTGGGATAATAGAGCATTAAGGATGCAAACACCCTGGGAGAGGCTCCCTTCACCTGGTACAGAGCTTGGACTTGAGGACAAGGACATCCCTGTGGTCCAAGTCCTCACCATACACTCTGATGGCTTGAGGGTGGCTTCTTTTACCTTGACCTTCACAGCTTCAGGATTTTCATTGGAAACAAACTAACCATGAATTCTCTGACCCTCTTCCCCACCATGCTGTCATTCAAGACCAGAGGTGGATGACCTCAGGGCTGACACAACCCCCAGCCCTCCAGAGAAAAACACCATGGAGACGTAACAGGCAAAGCTGCCACCTCAGTGGCCACCGCAGGACCTTGGCTTGGTCCCTTCCCACCAGTTTCCAGGTAACACAAGCACTGCAGCTGCAAAGTCTCAGCTTCCAGGAGCTAAAACACCACCCCAGTGAGACCCAGTGGTTTCCCAGTGGTGCTGTCACACTCCAGCCATGGCAGGGGGGGTATGGGAGCAGGGAGGAGAGGAAAACCCTTTGACAGACTCTCCCTATAATTTGGCCAACACCAAAATGTCATTCCTGGTGACTCATGGCCCTTGCCATGTAGGAAAAAACCCACATAATTGGATTTAAAAAAACCCACTGTATGAAAAGCCCATTGAGAACTGTAACTTCTCAGCTTCAGAGGATAAACTGCCAGAGTCACTCTCAGCAGCACCAGAAATTCCAGGATTGGCTTCATGGTGAAGCCAAAACTCCAGTCACAGGCAGCTCCTGACAAAACTACTTTATTCAAGAGGAGAAAAAAATGGCTTTTCTCTTTGTGGCCTCCTCTCTAACACCTCCACATGCCCTGGTTTAACCATCTCTCTGCCAGCTGCTGTACAGCATTCAGAGCCCAGCCCCACATATTTCTCTGTGCCAAAGCCCCAGCAATCAGGGCCAGGGTCTGCCAGCCACCCCCTGCCATGGGGTGCCACCCCCAGCCTGAAACTGATGAAAAAAAAAAGCAAACTCCATATACCTCCTTCTTACACAAGCTTTTAAAATGTCTGGTCAATTATCTTGCTAAATCCTTTCTCACCTTCCCTCTTGCTCCCTCCAGCTCTCAGCAGAAGGATCAACACAGAATAATGATTCCACATGCAGGAAATGCCATAGACACCAAACCTTTATTTTCTTTATCTGTACCAAAGGATCTATTGAGCCTCTTGAGGACTGATACTGATCTAGACTGCCACCACAGTCAACAGCACAGATTTATTGTGGTCAGATTAGTGCCAGCAGTCATTACCTGCTGACAGCTACTATCTGAACATCTCACAGCTCTGTCACCTGCAGTGGCTGTCCCCAAACACCACAGCATCCCCAGCCCCTCTCTGGCAAGCCCAGCTACATAATTTCCCACTTACAGAGTTTTCAAGAGGTGTCCCCATGCCTGGTGTGGCTTTCCACTGGAGAACGTGGTCTCCTGTCCCAAGTTTCTCACCAGCAATTCCCTTCCCTCCTTACCCTCCTTCCTGGCTGCCTTCTTTTAGCACGGGGGGGCTGTCACAGCCAGAGAAAGCAGCTTTGGCCATTTCTGGGTGCTTAATGCCACTCCATTAACCACAACCTTGCTAGAAGCACCTTAGCATGGTTGCAGCCTCACAAAAAAAAAAACAAAACAAAACATTTGTGACAGAAATTAGAGATAGAATTGGTCATGAGAAATCAGCTGTGACACAGAGCTCAGCAGCCAGACCATCAACTGCTGGGGACAGGAGGGGGGTTTAATTTGCTTTCTTCCCAGGCCATAGACACAGTGTCATTTATTGCCTAATGACAGTGGAGCTGATGCTAGACCAGAGATGTGCCTCACCCAGCTCTGCTCAGGTCCTCCTGGAGAAGAGGAGGCAGCAAAAGGCTGGAAAAACTAAAGCACAGGGAGGTCCAGCTGCATTGGAGGGAGCCAGGGTGAGATCTTCTCTTTCTTAACTCAAAGGGACAGAAAAAGGGGACAGCTGGACACTCTAGAACAAGTAGGGGCTCCCTAAAGTAAAGATGGAAGGAACAGGCAGATATCACAAGCCCTTCACCTGACCCACCTTGCAAGCACTGATCTTCCCACATGTGATTTTTCATGTAGAGCATCAAGTTTCTCCTGCTTTCCTCAGGTCCTCCATCATTTTATAGCCCTCTCTGGTATCTGTCTCATTTATCTCTTTTCCATTGTACAGACTCTTGCCCATTTCCTCTCCCTTTATAAGCAAAGCTGATCCATAATATTGAACTTTCACATTCTGCCTTTGCTGTGGCAGAAAATTTGATTAGGGAAAATGCAGATGAGTTTGAAGATGAGAAAGATCAGCAAGAGTTGTCTGGTTAATTATCTGCATGCCCTGTGAAAGCTTTTCAGATATTTTCTTGTTCTTAATTACCACAAAAGCTAAGCTTGTATACTCCCTTAAATGAAAAATACAAAACCATTTTCCACTGACATAACTTCAGTGTGTTCCCTTCCTACTTCCATTTTTTTTTTTTTTAAAATAAAAAAAGCTATTTATCCCCTAACTCTCATTAGTTTAAAATGTTTGGTGTGATTTGAGCTGAATAGTAAAATTCTTTGAATGTATTTCTTGTCTGAGTTTGCATGATAAAAACTTTTCCTTAAAAATGTGCTGTGGTAAATAAACAGACTTAATCCCACAAGATTCAGCTTCAGAAACTCCCTGTCTTAAAAGAAAAATACAATTGCTTCACCAAATAATTCAGATTGTGCCAATGTCCAACCATCTATCGACTCCAAGATGAGCTCCATGTAGCTCATCCCATAGCTCAGGGTATGTACCTTGGTCTGGGGCTCAAAGGCTCCCAGCTCAGTTTTTTGTAGGAATCATCCCATTGGGTTTCTGGCCCCCAATTTCTCATCTATAAAATACTTGTAGTAAACTTCCCTGGTCTCCCATCTATTGGTCCTGTCTGCTCACACTGGGAACTTCAGGATAGACCCAGCCAACATATTTCACTGCCACCACCATAAGTGAACCTATACAGTGGATTTCTCCAGCATGGGAGGTGAGAAAGATGGGGCTGGTGGAAGCTGAAGGCACTGAGTGAATTTTCTGATCCAGCTTCACCCCCTGAGCAATAGAGAAATAAGGTTTCCCATTGTGCTCAGAGTTGAAAAAAAAACCAAAACCAAAACCAAACCAAACCAGAAGGAACTGTATGCCTGGCAAGAACATCCAAAGACACCCATCCTTCTGCACCTCCCCTCCACTGCCCTGGGTAAACACAGCTGCCAGCCCAACCCTCCTGCTGCTCAGTGCTGAGCAGAACACACACATTCCCCTTAAAAACCATGGCCAGGATGTTTATTGACAGGACACCATCTTGTGTGGGGCTGGAGATCCCACCCTGCCCCATGTGGGATGGTGGGACTCGCATCATGCCCTGTGCAGCAGGGAAAAGCCATGGCAACATCCTCACCTCTTGGGACCAACACACTGGGAATGGCCCCCGGGTGCTGCCGATGTCCCATCCCCTATGGTCTCATGGGATCAGCCATCCAGAGGCAACACAGCTCAAGAAATAAAGAAAAATGCCAGCAGTTTTCAATGCTATGATATTGTTCCTCCCTGGGGTTGCTCTGTTCACATGGCTGGAGACAGATTGCTCACTGGGTTGGCTAAAAATTAACTCCATCATTTTCTCTCTTCTGCTGGGGCACTGAATAACAAGGAAATGCTTCTTTCTTGCCTTAAAAAATTGTAAACAGAATCTAAAACTGTTGAATTTTTTTGCATGGATATTTTTTTTTCTTTTGGAGAAGGCTCAGACTTAGGAAAGAAGCTAACCAAGCCCTCTGCTTCCCTGCAAACAAGACCTGCTTCAATTTGGGACTTTTTTCACACCTTAACCCAAGCAGCCAGGGACTGTGGTTCTCCAGGGGCAAATGATGACCCTGAGCAAAACACTGGCTTCAGCAGCAGTGAAGTCTCCAGTATATGATTTATTCAGAGCCAATTTTGAGATTAAAATAACAATTTCATTTTTTTAATCTATCTACTTCCTTTGTATCAATATCCTTTTGTCCCAGAACTTACTTACCTGCTTCATTTTAAAATAGATACAGATATCACCCCTCTTTTACAGAAGATTTATGAGCTCTGCAGGTTTGCTTCTACAAATATTACTATTATATAAGCTGATAGACTTATTCAGCTGCCACAGGCACACAGGAAAAGACTCACTCAGCAAGTTTTCTCCCTGATTATTTCTTTTGAAGGGTCGTAGGTTGGTATTTACAGGAAGACAAACTCATTCAGGATAACAAGGGGAGGATAAACAGGATAAACAGCTAAAGAGAAATCAGGGTAAGCAGAAAAACTCTATCCAAGCCTCTTCCATTCTTCTGCCTACTCTTGTATTTTTATAGTGACTGTGTTTCTAAAGCTTACCCCAAAAAATCAGTGTGGGTCCTTTTTTTTTTTTTTCCTTGATACAGAGGGACAAAAGCAGCCTTAAGCCTGCAGAGTGTGCTGAGTAACACTCCTTGTGCTCAAGGATGTTGGTTTATGCCACACATCAACCATGCAGAGAGAAGAGCAGAGAACCACCCAGCTCCTCTGCAAACTCCCAGGCTGGCTCCATTCCCTTCTCAGGAATACTGGAGGAGGAAACTGGGTTTAAATCTGGGCCACTCATGCAGACAGGAGTGCAAGCAGCACCCACCAGGCTCTGCCAAAGGGTTGTTGGTTGTCTCACCCATGGGTCCCGCTCCCTGGTCTGTGCCATGGCCACTGCTGTGGCTCCAGACACTGCTCTGCAGCAAGGACCTGCCCTGATGGTGACTTGCCACCCACTTCCAGAGACTTTTCAGATGTGCAACATGCACTCAGAGGATGCTGGTATATCCCAATTTCCAATTTTTCATGGTAGTCCAAGGCTTGAGCAAAACCATGGTTTTTAACTGAAAAAATCCCTTTCATGAATATTCCTTGAAAAGCTTTACCAAGCTGCACTTTTTCTCACTGATCAAGCTACAAGTTGCTTTCAGAAATGTTAAAAGCCTCCTGTCATGGCTGAGAGGTTAAACCCTTGCCCTGACCTCAGCCTGGCCCTTGCCTCCCAGCTGGGGGCAGCCCCAGCCAGGCCCCTCCCTGCTGTCCCCAATTGTCCCTGATGCTGCAGGAGCATAAAACCCTCAGTGCTCTTATGCCACCCCTGCCAGACAAACACAAGGAAATGGGCTTTATTTTTGTAGGGCCATCCAGGGGTGAGAGGAATTGGAAAGCTCCCTTTCCTGCTGGGAGTCCCTTTGTACCCTGGGTGCTGTTGCGCTTTGCACAGGCAGAGGAAGAAAATCCAGCCACACCATTCAACAAAATTAATGACCCAGATTACTAAAATAAAGCTACAGCTCAAACATCCGGAACTAATTTCCAAATTACACTTCACTTTATCTCTGCAGCTACCATTAAGTAGAGTGGAAGCTTTTAAAATAAAAATAAATTTTTTAACAAAACCAAAGCATCATCGCCACCAGAAACTAGATTAAAAGGAAACTGCTTTTGGCTGTTTGAATTTTTTTGTTTGTTTGTTTTCTTATGTTTTTGAAGGTTTACAGTATTCAAATTTTTACAGTCATTTTCCTGAAATCAAAGGACCCCAGGAACAATGCCCATTAATTAGAGCAACCCATATGGTGCTGCAGTTCTCCAAGGAGCACACTCCTGCCACGTAACAGCCTTCGGGCTATCCAAAGCCAATAATTTTCTTCCAAAGGTCGCCATGTACCTCTCTAATGAGCTACCATGTGCACACCATCAGCTGATTAATTCCTTAGGAGACAAAACTGCAGTTTGGATTAGAACCAGGATTTTGGTCCTGGCCGCCACTGAACCACAGGAATGGTTTCATCAGCAGAAGCCAGAGGAGTCAGTGGAATCCAAACATCTCTTTAATTTGAGCTAACACTGTGCACAGAATCCAAGGTAGGAGTTAATGCAGCTGCTAATGATTTCCTCTCCCTGCCTCTTGCTCTAAATGTTCGATTAGGTTAACAACAGCAGTGGTGTGAAAGGCCACAATCTACAAGTTCTGAAGACAGCAGGTCCCTTGGCAAGGGACAGATCTCACCACTCAATGACAACGAACCTGGGACATCCACAGCATTAAAGATCCAGAAGAGAAAGCACCTCTGCTCTGGCTGGGCTCACTTCCCAGCTACTAGATGCCAACTTGGCTGCCTGTGTGTCTTGTCAGATGTGATCAGGTCTTGCCTGTATCCTCAAAGTCCCATCCACAGGGCTTTGCCTGTGTCACTGTCCTCCTGGGTGCTGAGGAAGTGTCCTTCCCTGGGCAGGGTGGGCATGGAAGAAGGCTGTCCTCATTTGGAAGCAAAATTCATCCACTCTGCAGTAGATGCTACATAAGGGGTAAACATCTCCTTGGATGGATGAATATCAAAACACTTCCCAGAAACACAGAGTAAATCAAGAGATATTGTAGAAACAGAAGGAAATTCTCTGCGGACCTCAGAAACAGCCTTTTCAACCTCTTTGAACTGAAGATCAAAGAACCCATTCCTACCCATAGAAGGCAGGCAGCACACTACAACTGGCTTGAGTTTCTTTTCAGAGTGAGGAAAAGTGACAAAACAGATAAACAAGGTATAGTTTATTCTGTATTTTCAACATAAATGTGTGTTTTTCTTGGTGGAGATTCAGTACCCCAGGGCTTTAGGGAGGCTGTCAATCACTGGAGGTTTTCCAGCACATCCATTTCCCTCAAAGGCAATGAACGATGCAAAAAAAATTGCAACTGAAACTCCACATGGCCATCAAACAGGAGTTTCAATGGGAATAGATTTTTGTTTTTAAATCAGCCCTAGTTTTGCATAATGCTGCCTGTCACAGTGGAGCATCCTTTTTCATCAATGAGTTGGTTAGGAAGGAAAAGAAAAAAGTCCTGGCATATAATAGTCTGTTAAACCATGATGGGAAGTTAGGTAAATGACTGAATGAGCATCCTTTCATTTTGCTACAAAAAGAGCTCTAAATCACACAACTCATCACTCAGTTTATGAAAACAACCCTGCTCCTTTCTGCAGGTGTAGCCAGGGGCTATTTGAGCAGGCACAGGAGACTCTCACCTGGTGGCTCCATGTCCAAGGGATGGATGTGCCAAATCCTGTGCTAAGCAGCAAATCTGGGACTTTGTCGCTCTCCAAATACCCCAAGCATTGCTCAAGGCAAAGAAAAGTGCCAGTACTTGTGTTAAAAATATAAATGCAATATGTTTGAGACCTCTGGTTGGCCCAGAGGCCAGTAACACCAGCGGGGGATCTAAACAATTCCAATAGTCTATTCCATCCATCTAGAAGCACACTAAGTAATTACCATTGCAACATATGGCACATAAATACCAGCAGCAGAGTTTGGATGTGCTTTAAAATCCACTTTAGAGCATCTGTTCTGCTGGTACCTGGGCTGTGCCTGGCTTTGTCCCCATCATGGAGAGTGGTGGCCATGGAGTTCATCCATGGGCTTGTTCTGGCTCCATCTGCACAGGATGAACCAGAGAAGAGCCTTGGCCAAGAGTCCAGGTAGGATGGGCAGTGGCTGCAGGGTAGAGGACAAAGCTCAAAGTATGAGAAATAGAGCAACTGGAATCCAGAACTGCCACTCACTGCTCCTGGAGCAGCTGCAGAGGATGATCTGCAGTGTTCACAGCTCACAGAAACCCCCCCAAGACCGGAATTTCTCCTGGGTGCTGGTTCCTCTCTGTGCTGGAGCCCAGTGGTCTCCCAGAGCCAGGCAGCACAGACCTTGGAGCCCCCTTTCCCTACCAGCATCACCCACTGGTGTGCTCCAAGCACCCTGAAGGTACAGCTAGATCAAATCTAACCTCAGCTCTGGTGTGACAGGGTTAAATTAATTGTCACCACATGCAATTACAGTTCTCAAGACATTTGTAAGCTCAGGAGAACTCTCCTCCCCATGTATCCAGCTGCCAGGGAAGAGGTTTCCCTGGGCAACACAGTGCAATAAATCACAGTGAGAGGTTGCCTCACCCCTGAAATCACATCCTCTCCGTATGAAGAAAAGCCAAAGCCAAGGCTTTGGGAATTCAGGGTTTTCTGGGCACAGGACAGGGGAATGTCCATGTTTTCCTGGATGATTTTACACGAGGCTCATTGGAGGCCAAAGCTGCTGTGAGCAGAGCCAGCTGGAGAGTGCTCCTCAGGAAACATCTGCTGGAGATGGACAAAGGGAACAGAACGTGCCCAAACTCCTTTCCCCATGCTCGTCCACCTTGTCTTAGCCACCCAGCAGGAGACTGAGCAGGGAGGGCACCTGCTGTGTCCCTTGCCCATGGGGACTTTCACATCAGGAGGCTCCTGAACCCCTTCTACCAGGGCAGCTGGGACCCCTGCCACACAGCAGTGGGGAGGTTCTGCAAGTGGGGGTGTCTGGAGGTTTGGTTCATCTCAGCACACAGATGTTCAGACATTTAATTACAATCTCTGAGCTTCATGAATATCCGAGATGGGGCTGTTGACCTCACCCAAGCAGACTGTGCAGAGAACTTCCAAACACTCCTGTCTTCCAGCTGGATCTAGACCAAGATGAGCAAGAAAATGATGAATTCTTTTAAAATAAGCACAAATTGCTCTTTACCAAAGTGAGGATACACAGCAAGGCTCTCCTACGGGGTGACTTCAGAGCTTCTGGTTTTGCTTAATGAGCCTGCTCTTCTCATTGGAGCTGAACACCACATTTGCTCATGGTACAGAGAGGAAGTCAACGATGCACTGAGAAGATGATGGAGTTAATCTACATCCTCTCCTGGTCTCACTGAGATGAGCTCCTGCTCGTTCTGTTTCAGTCATTAAACAAGCCACGTCTGGTAGCTAACAGAACAGACTGCTCTACAGCAAAACAAATCTCTCACTGTCTCCCTTTATTGGATCTTTTACTAGGACAGTGTCTTCTCCAGGATGAAGTCCAGACCTGACTTTCTCTCTGCAGCATGGTCTGTAACACCAGAGTTTGGCTTGGCCCCTCACAGCTCTCAGCCTCCATCCCAGGCTTCAGAGTTGAACCTCCAGCACAGCTGAACAGTTTTCCTCTTTACAGCAAGCAACAATATTTTACCTTGGCAAATCAGCTCAGCTGCACACCTCTCCTCCACTCATTAGCTCAGAGATCAGTGGCTTCTTTCCTCCCCCTCGCAGCATCACGCTTCCTCCCAGCTCAGTTTTCAAGATAACCTCAGGACACAGCCTGCCTGCTTAAAGATGCTCACAGCATAGCTCAATAGCCCTTTCAAGTGATTGCAGAAATTCTCTCGTCCTCCCCAAACTGGGAATTCAAATGTGCCAAACTGGGAATTCAAATGCTGTTCTCACTGTGCTCTGTGCTAGGACTGGTCCAAGGGCTGCTGACAACAGCAGCAGTCTCTTTACTGCAGCAGATTTTAGATCAGGTCCTAGCTGCATCTTCCCATTTAGATTTTAGCAATGTAAATATTGTGGCATTAAGAAATCCAATAAATCAGAAGCTGTGCTGGGGTGTCAAGTAGAGCATCCATTTGGGAAAGAATTAAGCCCCACTTATGTCTCCTGTCCCTAGATCTATGTGACTGCAGAAACAACACATTTTGCTACCTGGTTGGTTTTGCTGCTTCCCTCTTTAAACCAGCAGTATTACAAAGAGCTCTTCTTGGCTGCAGGCTCTTTCTATTAGCTGTACAAGTGTCTTGAATAATTATTGATGCTGTAGACAACTGGCAAACACAAAAAAAAGGAGTCTTCTGTTCATGAACGAGGCTGTTAAATCAAAGGAAACACAATCCTCAAGTGACCAGCCCTTGGGTGCAGACACCAGGAACTCTGCAGAAGTGCTCCAAGAGCACCCCGAGGGCTGATGAGCTGAAAGAAATTACCCACCAGAGAGCAGCAGATAAAAAACAAAATTAAAATAGTCCTGCATCACCACAGAGTGCTGGACAATTTGCAAAACATGAAAAAATACCTTAATTATTAAAACAACCAAACTGAAATTAATAATTTAACCTGCTCTGACTAGTTCAGGGCATTTTCCTGGGGCTACCACGATGACTCTGCTTTCAGTGAGCAGTGGTCTTAATCATGACCTGAGACCAAAGAAGTCTTACAGGAAACAACCTGAACAAAACAGAAACCAAACAAGCCTCCAGTTTCACTCCTCCTGAGGGGGATTCACATGATACAGTGGCAAACAAACTGAACCACGAAATGCAGAACTTGCCCTAACCAGCACTCCCACTGCCCCAGATGTGAATTTAAATAACACTAAATCCTATCTCTTCAGACATCATAAACTCTTCTCTCTTCAGGCATTCCAAGAGGTCCCAAATTACTCAGCACCACTTGTGTAGGTACCAGAGCACCAGGGCTGGGCAAACATCAATAACCAGTTCCTGCACCAGAGCAGCAGTTTGGGGCATGGGTGCAGACCCCTCCTCTCCCCAAGCATCTCTCCAGCCACACACATCCCTCCCCAAGCCCCCCAGGGAAGCCCAGGGAGAGGGGCTCCTCATTTTGAACACTGTGCCTCAAACCAGAGGCTTGGTAGGGGAGAGCCAGGCTTGGCTGAGCACTGTGTGTGAGCAGTGATGTCCCTAATTAGAACTCCTCATTCCTGGCTCTGATCAGGAGCAGCAGGGACCCTCTGAGGTGGCTGCTGTGACTGATGGCACCAGCCATGGCAGCACAGCCATTATTTGGGCAGAGGCAATGCTTTATGCACAGCCTGCAGCTAATAAATAATATCTGGGTGGTTTTTAATGTTCCCTTGAAGAACACAGGTACAAAGTGGTGTTGTTGTGACTCATGGCCCTCTGAAGGGACAGAGGACTTGATAGCTGTGCACCAAAGGATGGTCTGTCCTGACATATTCCCAGAGAGCTTCAAATACCCCTTTCAGGGGGCTGATAGCATCCCAACCCCAGATTTCTGCTGGGTGGCTCTGTACCTTGTGCTGCTCTCTTCTCCTCACCTCAGAAACCTGCATGGTTTTTCACATGGGTCTGGCTGGACAGGGATGAGCCTTTTCCCAATGTGGCACTTGTCTGTATGACAGCAGCCACACACAGCACCTCAGATCCAGCCCTAATCTTAATTACAACAGTGTCTCTTCCTTGGCTGCTGTTCTGATCCCATCAACATGGGATGTGCAAATTAAATGCAGAGCCTGCAATTTTACACATCAAAAGCCACTCCTGGCTTCTGATGAAGGAACCAGCTCTCCCCACCACCCTCCAGCCTGCATCTCTGCACATCCCCTTCCTAGCACGGCTGGCAAGAGGCACATTTATGCACAGAGATCATCTCCCTCCCACTGGGCAGCAAATGATGAAATAAAAATATTATAAAACTCACGTATTTGAAAAAGCTCTAATGGGATAATATCCCAAATCTTCTGTGGCCTCTCGGTGGTGCTGATAGAGCTTTACACAGCTGGAGGGCCTTCACCTTTCTACACATAAATAGCCAGACTTTTTATACCTACTAGATCTGTTTGCAGTGCAGGCAGAGATTAAGAGGTTTCAGCTTCCCAGCCTAATACCCCACACTGAGACCCAGGCAAAGGGATCCCACCCAGCCACCCCAAGTCTCCTGAACCCTCAGCTCACTTCCCTGCCCCTGGGGCTTGGCTTGCCTCTTGCACCATAACCCTACAGCAAAACCAGATATTTGAATCTTTGCTAAAGGTGTTTCCCCTCTGTGGGCACTGGTGGTGATGGCAACACAAGGCAACGGCTCTTGTTACAGGTGGATGCTGCTCTGTGCTTGCCAGATTTATCCAGAATTTATCCCTTGGCCCCTTCCTAAGACCAATTCCAGAAGGAAAATGCAGACTAACTTTTGGTACCAGACTCATTAAATGGAGAGGTCTCACATTCTTACATACACGGAATATGAAATGTAGAGAAACTCCTGGAACAGACATCCTGCACAGCAGAGCAGAAAATCCATCTGGTAAATTGGATACATTTAATCACACCAGGTTTGTTTTGCCCCCCCCCTCCCTTTTTCTTTTAAAGGCCCATATATTTTGAGTCCTTTAGCTTCATGACACCAAATCTGTCAATGTATTTGATTGAAAGTGTTGAAGTGACCATCTGTATCAGAGCTGTTGTCCTTGCAACACCAGGACAGCTCCTTACAACAGACATTATGGTGAACAGCCAATAAAACCTACCAGAAAGGTTGGAAACAGAAGACCTTGGGGGGCTAAGGCAAAGCCCCAGGTTCTGCTGACTGTTCTGCTTAGGGTTTTGTCTTAACCATTCTATGAGCTTGTTCAGAAATACAGGTAATGGTTTGGTTTTTTTTTTTCCATAAAAAAAGCAGAGTGAATCCTTGTTCCTTATCAACACACCAATTTTTCCTGATTTGCATGGGAAAGGAAGAATGCTGCTGTGCTTAAGCTGCAGCTAGCACAAGAGAGCTAGAAAAATTGGAGTAAATAAGTGTTATTCATTCTTTAACACAGGGAATGAGATGATTTGACCTTTCCAGATACCAGCAGCTCCAGCTCTTTATTTTAATGATATTTTGGGGTACATCTAGCCTGCAGAATGCACAAGTAGTACAGAGAGCTTTCAAACAGCTTTAAGCAGGTTTGATGCTGAGACCCCAGCCACAATAACAAACTGGCCTTGTTTTGCTCAGGTTTCTTTTTTTCTTCCTTTTCTTTCTACATGCCCCAGCCAGGAGTGTATACATTATCCTTTATTTTTTTCTTAGCAAGGACACAGACACCTCAGTGCAAGCAGCTCTCTGCTGCTCTGCCATTAACCCACTTCAGCTCTTCCCCAGCAAAACCACAGCAGCAGCAGAGGTCAGACACAGCCCCTTCCTCAAAGGATGCAACTTCCAAAGCACCATTAGGCCACTTTCAGCAGTCAAGCTGTTAGCCCAAGTGAAGCTTCTTCTTGGTAAAATAACCAAGGAAATAAAAAAAGGCAACTCCAAAGTTAATGGCAATTTAAGCTTTCACATTGATTGCCCATCACATATTTATGTCATTGCTTAATCTAGCAGCACTAATATTAACATTCTTCTAGAAATGGTGCAAATAAAGATCCTCAGTGCCTTTCAGTGGGTGACAGCATCCCTGGCTCTGAGGCTGCTGAACTGCAGGGGTGCAGAGTGGCCACATGCAGACAGAGCCCAAACTTCTCTCAAAGAGATCTCTCCATGCCAACGAGTGGCACAAAGGAAAGAGAGAGGAGGAGGTGAGGGCTGGTCACACCATGGGGTGTGCAATGGGTCCCCAATGCCCCAGCCACCAAACCTCGGTGCCTCTCAGCAGCACTTTACATCAGGCATTGCTGCTTAGCCTTTCTTCCTGCTTAAAGCCTCAGGCTAGAAATAAACAATGTTTTTGTTGAAAATATCAATATTTCTTTTTTTTTTTTTTAATTTTTATATGTGTTAGCTTTTAAGAAAAGTACCTGAAACTGGTGGAGCATTGCTGGGGAGGCAGCAAGGTACCAATGTGTGCTGGTGGGGAGCATCACAGCATCAGACCATAATAGTTAACACCTCCCTCAACTAAAACCTTGGTTCCTCTCCCCTTTTTGCATTTAAAGCCACCATTTCTAAGGCCCTTGGGAAAAGCCCAAGCACATCTGTCTGCTTGCTCCCAGTCCATGTCTCTTATTCCCTCACTCACCCCCCAAAACTGGAGGCAGGGATCAGCTCTACCCCCCCCCCTCCCAGCCACCACCACAGCACCCTGCATGGATAGCAAATTAATTCATTATCAGCAGGCATGTGCAATTAATCCAGAGCAGTAGCAGGGCACTTAGAAGTGGCAGGTGCTGGGCAGGGTATTACTTGCTGTTGCAAAGAAATTCAGGTGGTGTGTGGCTCCCTTATTATTAATTAAAAATAAAAAGGGCAACTGCTTCAGCTTCTCTTTCCTCCCCTGGATTAGTCCCTCCACATGTGGCACAAGGCTCCTCAGCTGCCCAGGTACATCAGGAGCAAAACAAACACAGGAAAAGCAGCAACCAACTTGCTGAAAGAGTCAAGTTACTTCATGGCACCTAAACCAGACATGAGAGCCCTTCCCCTGAGTCAAACAACCTGGAGAGCAGCTGCCTTACCCAGCCTGGATTGATCAGGGTCACTCCAGCATCCAATTCTGATGTCTCTTGCTTTAATACAAAGCCCCTGCCTCCCTCTGGATGGCTTCTCCATCAGGCTGAGCCTTCAAAGCAATAAAAGAAGATGTCCAAAGTCCATCTTGTAACAAGGGAAGAAATCTTGCAGGCAGGGCTCACTGCAAGGCAGGCCAGCATTGTTATGTATATATTCTGTGAATGAATGCCTTTTAGCAAAGTGAGCAAGACTTGAATCTTTTCCAGCCTCTATGCTCATGGTTTTACTAAGTAGCAGGTATTGACTTTTAAAAAGGCCAAGATAATTTTATGAACATCAGGAATATTTCAAGCTATACAAAGCCAGATAATGGCATGGGGTGGAAGGAGAAAGAAATTAAATCAGCTCATATATATCACGCCTTAATTACTGACTGACACCAGCCAGGAAGGAATTTTTCCTTTCAGATTTCATATGCTATTAGAGACAGGGCTGACAGGAGCTGAGAGCACATTTGCCCTTGACAGGATGGGCTCAGTGAAGGAGCCCCAAGTGTTCCAACTATGGACCCTGTGACCTGCCCCAGTAACCCTTGCTGTCCAGCCAACCCTTCTCTTGACCACTGGGATGGTACATCAGTGAATAAACCCAGCCAGATGCTACCTAGAAAGAGATATTTCTCTCTTCAGATCTTCCAAATGAAGAGAGAAAGTCACCAGCATGAAGCTCACAGCAGAGCTCCAGAAGAATGCATGGTGAAAACATGATGTGAAAACACACAGGAGGCAGCTCACTGGGGCTAAGTTGGAATAAAGAAAAAATTCCTAATGAGTGGAGTGGAGAGGCTAAAGAACCAAAGAGGAGCCAAAATGTAGCTGATTAAATAAACTCATTGGTTGGGTGAGACAGAACAAGTGGGAAGCAGCCAAGTCCTGTGCAGGATGCTCCTCCCCACCCATCCCTGCACAGGGACAACTGAAAACCAAGTCCTTGTCACATTAAAGACAGTGAAAGTTAAGATATTGTATTTTTCTCTCAGTTCAATTGCTATAAAATGCCTTTCACTGTAGGGACAGCACTGAGCACAATCCAGCACTTCCATTGCCACAAAATCTTCACTCATTTTGCTCCCAGTTTGTCACTTTGTAGGCTGGTAGATCTGGGGAGGAACAGGACAAGAGAAGGAAGAGTGAAATCATGAAATTTCAGCTCATCTGAAACCAGGGCAATATCCAGGCTCTGAAAAGGAGGCAGGATTTCTCTCCCACACCTGATCACCCAGGTGAGGAGGCCTCAGAAGTCACTTTCCTCTCACAACCACACAGCCAGAGTTTGCAGGGGGTGAGATTACATCAGCCAAGTGCTCCCAGCAAAAAATCTACCAACACACAGCAAACCAAAACCATTAGGAGAAAGCAAGCGAGCTCTTTGGGTAAGAAAACTTCAGCCTAATAACTATAAGCAGAATAAATTCAAGATGTACTTGACCCAGACAGCAATAAATTCATCTCAGCATGGGGCTCTCACCTCCCTCTGCTGCTCTGGCTCCACTGGCTGCCCATGCACAGCAGCTCCTGGCCATCCCACCACCAGGAACATCAGGACAAGAGAGGCAAAGCCAAAATCCCCTGCTGCTTGGGCAGACAAAGCCCTGGCAACACCAGTTGGTGTGTAACTGGGGAACAGCTGGGGATGGGAGCTTCCCCTGGAGCTGAGACGTGTAAATGCATTTTAGTGTTACATAAGGATGGACTTTACAGCCAGGCTCCTTTGGAAACAGACCTTGTAAGGAAAGGTTAAAGCTTAAATTATTCTCTCTGAACTTGGAGGCTTAAGTGTGACATCTTTAATGTTGCTTAAGGTACTGGAAACTGGAAGCACAGCCCCACACGGGGTCTGGCTGCTGCTGGGGTTTTGGACTTCAAGGGAAAACAAAGCTTGCAGGAGATGATATTGCTTTTTATTTGTGCACTTACCACATTGTGGGCTCCAGCTGGGACTAGCTAGAGAAGTGGTGAAACTTTTTTTTTTTATAATTAAAGAGCTGTCTGAACATGCCATTATTCAAGCCCATTTTGGGGCTTTTTTGAGCAAATCTCCAAGACACGTCTGGGAAAACAACAGCAGGACCCTCAGACACTGCCCTTCCCTCTCCCCTTGCTTAGAGGGACCCAGCAGGGACCCAGCCACCTACTCCCTGGGGCTCTCTATCAGCAATCCCACACCCTGCATCCCTCACAGGGGATCTGTCCCACAGGAGCAGGATGTTTTCTTTTCCATTACTAACGTAGGATACTGCAGGACAGAGTTAAGGGAGGTTTTGGTTCAACAGCCACCTCCACCCCTGCCCATCAGCATTCCCTACACCACGTGCCTGCCTGGAGAGCTCCTTATCCTAAGGGAAGTGTTCCCAGCCTGGCCCACTGCCACCCCGGGGCTGATCTCTATACCCTGCCAAGAAATAGATTAGTTAATAGACAAGGAGGAAATATTTACTGCTTCTCAGAAGGGGACATATGAAACTCCCCCACTACACCTTCAGAAGGCCACAAGCACCTTGAAACCTGGAATCAGGAATATGCTAATTAAAGAATAAGATTAAAAAAAAAAAAAGTCATTAAGCAGTTTTTAAATTTTGCCCTCCTGCCTTGTCACATCATGGCACATTCTCTAAGACCAGAAATTAGAGGAGAAGGAGGAAGGTAAGACCACTATTCCTGAGGGACCAGCCAGAGCCCTGCTCCAGGTGGCTCTGCAGCATCTTCAGCAAGAGCAGGAGGCAAAGCTGGTCTGAGACAGGCTTGAGGGGCTGATTATTCAGCTTAATGAAGTAGTTGAGATGCTGAAACAGCTACATAAAGAACATATAGTTATGGATCATTTTAATAATGCATATAATGGCTCTAACTTCATGTTCCCTGATTTAATTATTGAAAACTTCTATTTCACATATACATTTAGTTCTCAAATCCCGTCACCAACACAACCACTTATAAATAATTTAATACACAACAAAGCACCAATTCCTCCAAAAGCAGCAATCCTGAAATGAGACTACTGGAAACTCTCTCATCATCTGACACTTTATTGCTGTAGCAGAGCACCCAGCAGGTAGCAATAGACAGCTTCTCCAAGCTCCATGTGCTCATTTAGAAGCTGTAGCTGAAGAGCTTGTGTGAGAAGAGCATCTCTGGGTGATCACTAATACACAAGAGAGATCTTTGGCACACAGCAAGGCAGGAGAGCCTACAAGCAGGTTTGCAACACCAGCATGACATCTAAACAGAAAAAAAACCCCCAAAAAACCTTCAGCTGCATGGTCCTCTCTAGCCTGGAGAAGCCCAGCCAGCTGAACAGATTGGGCTGGGCAAGGACATTCCCCCCAATAGCTTTTGGAAGGACCACACCACATTTAGGGTAGAGAAGAGTCATTACAGCAGGACAAACCACATGGAACAACAAAAAAGGGCTCCAGCACTGACAGCAGATGCTGAATACCACAGTCACCTGCAAAATAACCCCAGGAGAGCTGAAATAAAACTCACCTCCCAGCTGCACCAGGAGGAAACACGCCCAGTCATCCCAATCCACAACAGCATTTACTGAACAAATAGATTTTTCTAATTATGTTTGTCAGCTTTCCTAATTATACAAGAAATACAGCACAACACCTTAATTTTTCATGTATCTGCCTCCCTTTTTGCTTCCAATAAAATGAAATTAAAGATGAATCTGCCCATGCAATCTCTACCCCAATGCAACTAAGACTTACACCACAGCTACCCACTCAGCCAGGCTTTTACCTTCCATTTCTTCATTACATTTATGCCCCCAGTGAAACAACTGGAAACATATAGAATAAAGCAACAGATACCTCAAGATAAAACCACATTCTTGCTCTTTCAGTCCTGCTATAGGAAGCTTTTCTCTCTAAAACCCAACAAGGTCAACAGGAAATATGCAGGTGCCTCAGTTTTAAGCATTTCAGTAAATTGTTACTGAAGAGGGTACACATGTGCATGTTTTACTGATTGCTGAATCAATACTTTTAAGCTATCAAATTGGCTCAGCCTGATTGCCATCCCAGAGTACCCTTTTGCTTCCCCACCACTCAGGCAAGACCTCCTTAGATTGATTATTTTTGCCTTACTCAGTGGAAGGAGGGAGATGCAGAGAACTCCCATGGGGCACCCGTGCTACATCTTCAGCTCAAGTAAGTGGGAGAATTAAAAGCAGCTGCTCAGGAGCCAACTCTTGCCCTGCAAAGAGGAGGGGAGGGCACTCATGTGCTGGGGGGGTTGTGGTCCCTGGAAGGCAACTGTGCAAACCATCTGCTCGACAGTAAGATGGGAAACTAAGACATATTCCAAGACAACAAAAGATTTTCCCACTGGTTCCAATGAAACCACAGCCTGCATTCAAGCAGGAATGATTGTGGGTGCCTAAATTTCTGCAAGGAGAGGGCAAAATGTTTGCAGCTGAAGGTGTCAAAGTGAAGGCAGCCCTTCAGCTGAATGATCACCCCTGGGTGATTGGTTTCCACCAAATCCCTGCCACAGACAAGCCCATGGGATGGCAGCAGTAGGGGGGATGCTCTGGGTGACCCTGGCACTGCCTGTGCCTGCCTGCTCCACCAAAAGCCTGATCCAGCCTCCTGCCAGCAGCTCTTCCAGCACTTTGTGCTTCCATCTAGTGCAGGCAGACTCTGCCCCAACCTGCTGGCTCCTTTCCACCCCAAAACACAAAGGATTGGACACTCAGCAAGGCCTTGTCCCTCAAGCCCCATCCTGCATGACTACAAGGTGTTGCTGCAGGCTGGAATAACTCCAATTTTGAATCCCTTCAGGATTGACAGATGAAGGTCCCAGCCCCGTAATACGTCACCCTCTGCTCCTACCCACACTTCCATCCAGTACGGGAGTGCTGGGAAGCTCCTGGGAGCAAACAGTCTTTGCAAAGGGGCTTTCTGGCTGCTTGCAGGGAACCTTGAAGGTTCAGAAGGCAGCAAGGGAAATTTGTGCTGTCAAAATCAAAGCAGCAGTAATTAACCAGGAGTTCCTCTGTCTCAGGGAGGTGGGAAGTGGGGGCAGTCATCAAAGCAGTACTTCTAAGCCAGGACACAAGGTTATACCTACAAAAGAGGGACTGCATATGCATTAGAGCAAAACCCATCCCATGCTCCAGCATCCAGCTGAATCTGGAGGCAGAATGCCCACTGCACCCACTACAAGTGCATCCCAAGGACCCTCGCTCTGATTTTCCAAGTTCATCCTCACTCTGCATCTCAAAATCCATCCTTTCTGTGTTCCAAATTAAGAAAAACTTACAGAAATAAGGAAAAAAAAAGTTTCTGAAGCACTTCCCAGTCTGATGTGCAAAAGCCAATTATCCAAAACAGAGGTGAATCAATGGCAAATGTTCCTGGGTGTCAGGAGAGGCAGTGCCTTGCCTTTTCCAGAGCCTGCACAGCCCAGATTGATGCTGCTTTGTGGTTGGCATCCATGCTCCATATTTCTTTTTGTTGCAGTGATGGGTTGCCAAGGTGTCAAAGTCAAATAATTTCATTTCTCACTGAGTGAGAGATATTCAAGGTTCAAAATTACACCTTGACCCAGTTAGGTCATTTTGCAGCAATTATCACCCATTTCCATGGTGGAAGATTGTAAGACCTCAGAGAAGAAAAAAAATGTCTTGTCCTTTCTTCACCTTGCATACAAATGAAAAACAAATGTGATCTTCTTGTTCTTGACATAACCATGCTTTAAAGAGCTCCACAAACATCCATTTCCTCATTTGAGCTCCCACAGAAGACATATTATCTCTTTTAAATATGCCTTCTCCTTGGCAGTGTTCAGCCCATCTCCTATCTTTAACATTTTAAGAAGCCGCCAAGTGGTTATTTGCAAAACTGACATTAGGAGATAGATATAATCTATTTTAAACCTCAGCAAAATTGGCCAATTTCATGAGGTTTTAACAGACAGCTGAATTAATCAAGTCACAGAGATTATGAAATGTGTAGGCCCCCCCCCCAGCTCTCTTCCCACATTGGAGTGATTTGGAAAAAGCCCAACCACCTCATGGCACAGGGAGGAGAGAAAAATAATAATAAAAGGATTGGTTTCCAATACCCCCTGGGCTCTCCTTGGCAGAGCATCTCTGTCTTGCCAGACTTCTACCATCCATCTTTGAAATCACCATGCTCTGCTCCATTGGTGAAGCCCAGAGAAACCAGGAACAATGCCTTTGGGCTCTGCACCTTCTTCAGGGGCCAAATCTTTCCCATTCCTCTCCTTCATGGATGCTCTGGCTCCCTCCTTCCTTTTCCTGCTGCCCTTGACCCAGTGTTCCCTCCCCAGGAGAGAAGCTCCTATGCTGGCTGGAAGCAATTTCACCCTTTCATGGAGAAATAAACCCAGGAAAAGGCACTTCCTCTAACATTAAAATTCCAGGCTTCTGTCTTATGTGGTCTTCTTTTCCAGTCACCAGTCATTTGGTGATTTTTATTGCCTTGGTTTTCTGTTGTTTTAAATGGCTCAAGTTACCTGAGAACAAGGCCAAAAATATCAATTCCCAGCAAAATTACCTGGAGCTCAGTGTGGTTTCCAACTTTTGCTAAAGGTGAAGCACAGAGCCCCATGCAGGGGGCACACACGTGGCATCTCCCACCAAATGCTCCTTTGGTGCCTATCCTTTGGCCCATGAGACATCAGCAGAGCAAAGAGTTACCATTAAGAGTTAAATAAAGAGTCCAAAAGACAAGGGAACAGCACTAGCACAGTACTGGAAAACAGAGAAGGCTGTCAGAGATGTGAGCACCAGGCCCAGCCCTCCTGGGTGCTGTTTCCATGGATCACCAGGAGATCCTAAGTGGGAAGGGTGCTCCAGCCATCACGCCACCAGACCGTGGCAATTTTTTGTCCTCCCAGTCCTGCTCAGAGCTGTCTCTCTGGACAGGGATGATGCCAGGGATGCCCTGCAAGAGCCTCTCAGCCACAGCAAGTTGGTGCTGGCCACCATGTGCTCTCCTTCCCCCTCCCCACAGCACAGGGCTGGCAGGGCACCAGGGAAATTAAGCAGACAATTTCTAAAGCTGAGAGAAAAGCAGCCATCTGGGTCCTAACAGACAGGTCGTTTAGTGAACAAAGGGAATTTTCTAGAGAAGCCAGAAAAATGCAACAGCCTGAATAAAAGAAGCAGTAAATGCTCCCTCCCTCACCCCTCCAGCCCATCCAGAGGCTGCCTTCTTGGAGAAGCTTTCAGGAGCACTGAATTCCAGCGTAACGCCCCGTCCTGTCTCATTAAAGGATGAAGCAGGAGATTGGCTGAAGGGGTGGGAAACAGAAAGGAGCCCAGATCAAGAGCAGGGTGGGGTGGGAGGGGAAATTCAAGGGCATTTTTTGCCATAAAGAGCAGGGGCAGCCACCCACAATGGTGGGAGCAGAGCTGCTCCGGCAGTCCCCTCTGCACCTTTAGAGAAGGGATTTACATTGCTAAATTCTCTCAGACTCTCAGCATATTTCCCCACAGAAAGCAAGATTACTGCTTGTGTGATGGACAGAAAATCCAAGCAACTTTCTCAGGTCACGGCCCCAAAGTCCAGGGTCCAAACCTGGCAGCCTTGCTCTCACCTTGCACATCCCCTGCTGAATGCAGACACGTTTTCCTTCTGCTTCCTTGCCAGAAAACCATCATCACTCACAGTTCAATTTTCATGCACTTTCTCACCCCGTTGCTTTCTGCTCTGCCATGTTTCATAACCTTGTTTTGCATGCTTGCAGTCACTGCTCCCCCTTCTCCTGGGGCTGGTGAGCAGGACTCTCTTGAAGCACTTCCAGATTATTGAACTACTATGTTAATGCAGCTTGTTTTCCATCAGTTGAGGGCAGGGTGCCGGGGACATCATTTATTTTCCATGTTTATTTATGTCAGGAGAGTTCTTAAAGGATTTGTTTGCAGCTGCTTCAGTCACCACTTTTGCTGAGGTTACCTCCTGCCTTGCCACATGCCAGAAAGTCAGGTCCGGGAAGACTGGTGTCCAGCACCTTCCTTCTGCTGGTTTGATGCCGTGGAAGCAAATAATTTCCTTTATCCTTCTTAATGAGGAGCAAAATCTTCCTTTTTTTCTGACTAATAAGTCCATATGTTCCTTGAAGGTAAGGCAAGCTGGGAACTGGCAGCAATCTCTCAGTCATTTCTGCACAGTCCCCAAAAAAGAGCTGGCTCTGGTCACCTCCTTTTGGGATGCTGTGGGCACATCCCATCTGGACTTTGATGATAGACTTACAGAAGAAAGCAATGTTGTCTCTGTGATGTGTGGGGCCCCCCAGGAACAATGTGGCCCCCCCAGGATGATTGTGGATGGAGAAGTGCAAGACCTTGAAAAATTGAATTATTTGAACTATCCAGCCTGAGCAATTCCCTCTGCCACTATCGTCCCTGTGCAGGAACCAACTGGGCATATATTTCACTCCACCTGTCACTGCCTTTATTATTATTATCTTTTCATAGCTGCAGGTAGCTACTTTTTTTTATTTATTTTCTTCCTATAAACACTAATATTCTAATTTGCAAATGGCAGTGACTCCTCTGCACCAGCCCTGCTTCATCAGCTGCAGATGATGGCCAAACCCTGCACCCATCCCCAGGTGGTCCAAGCTGGCACATATCCCCCCCTCCCAGCTGCTTCCCAGCAACTTCCAGCTTTTTGGAGCATCCCTAGGTGATGTGCTAGGAGCTGGCTGCCAATTATTTTCTCTTCAGGGTTCAAGGCTATCCTGGTGGAGGAGATGCCATTTCAATTTCCTCCATCATCCTCACAACCATCTGGGAAAAGAAAAATTTTTTCTTTTGTGACAGACCTCTGTGGAGGCTGCTGAGGCATCCTACCCACTTGCATGCAGAGCTGGCAATTTTGCTAGAAACTCTGCTATAAAGAGTTTTGCAATGTTAATTAAATTTCTGCAGTTGTATCTCTTGGCCCTGAATAAGATCCGAGACTCAAGCACGTGAGCTCCTTGTCCTCATTCAAACCTGGCTCTGAACAAGTCTGGCTCCCAAGACTGAATTCCCTGGGTGCAGCATCAGAAATGTAATATTGTCCCTCACCAAAAGGAAATGAATTCAGGACTGTCAGGTTTCAGACACAATATGGGTCTAGATAACACAGAGGCTGAGAGAGGATCCCAGAGCTACAAAAAACAACAACAAAAAACAAAAACAAACAACAAACAAACAAACAAACAAACAAACAAAAAAAAAAAAAAAAAAAAGAAAAAGAAAAAGAAAAAAAGAAAAAGAAAAAGAAAGCAAATGTCTGTCCTTTCCTTGTTTGGAGAACCAGTTCCTCTAAACAGACAAAAATGAGTGTCTGTGATCATCCAGACAGACACAATGCAGGAGGACACTGAGTCACCCCAAGGACCCCTGGATGAATCCAACCCAAAGCTCCTGTGACTCTGGCTGCCTTTTGCCTCTGATGATGCACAGTCCCTCCTGTGGGCTGGCACCCAGGACCTCTGCTAACAGGACTGGGATTTTGTAGACCCTGCTTTCCAGGAAAGCATGGAAGGAAGAGCAGCTGCCAAGCACCTGGAAAATGCAGGAGGAGACAGATTGGTTTTAATAGTTAAGGTTCTTTAGAAATTTAAAATAGAAGTTGTTTTCTCAGGAAGAGGCTATTAATAAGTGAGACAGGCAGGGAACATGGAGGAGATAAGAAGAACTTTAACTCAGGGAAACTGTGGGTCTGGGGCTTCCTTAGGCAGGAGTAGACCACTGCTTGAACTCTTCCCATGGCAGAAGTGGGAGATGGGCTCCAGGGTCTCACCAGGGCTGGAAAGCCAGAACAGATAATGGAAAACAGACTGATGGTGCTGGGCTGGCATGCCTTACACAGCAGAGAATGATTTCTGCCAGATCTCATAAAAAAGCCTGGAAGCAAGGTGGTCAGCAGGGTCAGAAGATGCTTGGCACCAGCAGGTTTCCTCCAAGCTAGTGATTAATTATTACCCTTCGTGGTCAGAGCTGCCTGAGTGCAATGGATGGGTGGTGTTGGATTGTGAAGGGAAGAGCCAGAACATTGGCTTCACACCATCTTCAGGAGGTGGCTGAGGTGGTGTCACAGCCTCTTGAGGAGAGCAGGAGGGTCAGCAGTGATGGGTGATGGGTGGATTCTGTGCCTGTGCTGCAGCTATGGGAAATGCTCAGTGGGGCAGGAGGCTGTTTGTAAGAAGAAAGTCAAAGTTAGAGCAGCTTGGTGGCAGAGGAGTTTGCTGCAAGGGAAAAAGCAATTACTGCAGAATAAGAGCAAGGAGGCATTTTGCAAACTTAATCCACTTAAAGCTTGGTCTCCTGTCACCCTGCAGTGATTTAGTGATCAAGGCTCTGCCCCAAGGGGCAGGATTTGAATGCTGGGAGCACCTGCCTCCCAGGCTGAGCTTATATCATTCCCCTTACCCTCTATTAATAACACCAATAAAAGAGGCACCCAGGCAGCAGTCTGGAGGGCTGGGCACGGTGCGGAGCCGAGGGGAGAGCTCAGCACCCCACTCTGTTCCCAGGGAGGGTTTCCAGCCTCCAAACCAGCATCTTTTCTCGGCTATTTCCCCAATTTCCACTAGAGGGCATCGGCACAACACCGCCGGCTGCCCCCGAGCAGCGCGGCCAGAGCCGGGACGCGCCGGGGGAGAACCCCTGGGACGCGCATCTTCCTGCAGAGGAAGTGTCCATCTCTTCGGAAAGTGCCTTCCAAAGGCTGGGAGATCTCCAGAGAATGGTTTTGGTTGTAAAAGACCTTTAAGATCACCAAGTCCGACAGTTAACCCAGCACTGCCAGGTCCACCACTAAGCCATGTCCCCCAGTACCACATCTCCACTGCCTTTTAAATAACTCTGGGGTGAGTGGCTCTGGATCCCTGACTCATCCAGGCATTTGTAGAAAGAAACCCCTTTTGCTCGCAAAGGTTCTTCTGGAACAGCTCTGCAGGGAGGGGAATGAGCTTTCCCTGATGGATGTAGAGGGACACCCACCATCCCCCATCTCCTCCAACCTCTGCATCCCTATGCACAAGGAGAGTGAACTTTCAGGAGCTGCTCCCCTGAGGAAACAACATCAGCACTGGGCTCCTAGAAAAACCTTATGTCAGGAAAGATCTAGCTGGGAAGAAACAGGCCAGTCAAAGAAAATCCAGATGTCACTCCAGAGCATCACCTGGCAGAGACGCATAACCACACAGAGGCTGTCACCAGCAAGGCAGCTCTCAAGAGCCAAAACACATCATGCCACCAAGTGCTGACCAGCAACTGCCCTCAGGTGGAGCCCCTTGAGCTGCACCCCAGGGAGCTGCAGCCATAGTCAAAGAAAAAGACCTTGTGAAAGCCAACCAACACCAGACAAGACCCTTCACCAAGCCTTTGGACCGTCAGAGACCCAGTGCTTGGAGCCCAGGTATTTCAGCAAGCAATGAAGTTGCTTGGTCAATAATTACATCTCATGTCTCAGAGCCTGGCAGGTCAAGCTCTTGGTGCTTTGGGTTTTAGGAAGAGAAAGAGGATTTTAGTATCTTCTTAGGCAAGCTTTTTAACCCAAGTGAGCTTGTAGAAAACTTCTCAAACCACTGTTGCTCTGTTCACTGCCCATATAGGACCCTGGAGCACGACAGCTGATTTCCTCTAGAATATCTTGATCTTATTGGACACTGAGTGAGTGTGTACCAAAGCAGAGGGTGTATTAGCAATGCCAAAACAGCAACAGAGTCTATGATGGGGCTGTCACTCTGTCATGAAATATGACATGCACCCAGGCCTGGAGGAAGAACTGGATTGCTGTGCACTTCAGTGCCAGCTGAGGTCATGCAAGATTGTTTCTCAGTTTGGGTCTCATTGATCAGGCCTGGAGGATACATTTCTGCAGCATAAACAAAATCTGGCAAAAGTCCCAAACCACCTACCTCTCTTTAGCTGTGCCTTCATATAAAACACGTTGCCATTTCACAAGTGTGTCTGTGAGGGATTTCCCTTTCATGAACCCAATTTCCTCTGGCTTTTGAACAAAAATGCATCTCTGACATGAAGGATGCAAAAGTAGACACAGCATGGCTTGGTACAGAGCAACAGGGAATTTCCTGAGCGACAACAGACTGGAGAACAAACAAGAAAAATAAAAGCCAATTTCATGCAGATAATTTATCAAAGGAGCAAAGATGCTTCTTGAGCAGCCTCGCTGACTGCCCTTCTGTTGGCAGACATGCCAGAGGGACACTATGAGCACAAAGAAGGAAAACCAACCACAACAACAAAATAAACACCAATTACAAGATGGGAATGAGCCTATGGACTGGTGGGAGCTCCCCACACTCCCCACAACATCAAAGGTGTAGACTTGGCCAAGCACCAGCTGGGACATAACTAATGCTCAGTAAATGTCACAGCTCTGGAGGATACCCCTCATGGTTGCTTCAAGAAAAACAAGAGAGATTGCTTTGTTTCTCTCTTTCTCAGTGATAAATGAGACCTGACAACCCCTTTCCCAAAAGCCGAATTAACCAGCTCCAGAGCTTATGGGTAATTAGATCTGGGGCCATGGTGGGATTGGGTCTAGCAGTTATGGTATCTTTGGTCCTTGTCCTTTCCTATAGCCAAACTTTCCAGGAGCTACAGAAGGACAAAAGAAACATTTGTTTGTGTAACAGCCTTTGGCCAAGCAGGCCTTCATGGCTTTGGTACTTATAGGCCTTTGAGAAGGCACTGTGCCCATGGTGGCTGCAGCAGAGTCCAGCAGAGCCATCCAGTATCTCAGGGCACCAGGAGTCACAGTTTCCAATCCAGGTTCCCTCCAGGTTTCAGCTGCTCTCAGATCTGATTCCTCAGCCTCAAAAAAACCTTGGACAGTGAGATCCTCAAAGTCTGGCAACATCCTGTGAAGTTTCCTTTTGATCTCTTGGTAATCTGCCATCTCCAGCAAGAGGCATTTGGTGATAAAATGGAAACATTCAGAGCCAGATGGTTGGACATGGAGGCTCTGGAGAAGCTGTATGGGGTTAGAAGCCTCTGCACTGGGGAAGGCCAGGCAGCTTCCACAAGTCAAGACAGACTTGTGCAGTCCAAACCTCTTATCTCCTGCTCGCATTGTGGATGAGAGAATATTTTGTCCTGCATCCTTTAAAAGGATGTGGAACAGGCCATGTAGGGCATGCTCAAATTACAAAGCAAACCCAGGGTGTAACAGCAGTGCCTGGGCTGTTAGGTGATCTTCAGCAGCTGGGGGTTGAACCACAAGATGTGCCAGGTAGGGTTTGTTAAATGACAAGATGATATAATCCAAACATGTCCATCACCTTCAAGCAAGGACCCTGTGACACAGGCAAAATTGCTTTTTGTGCAGTCAGGAGATCAATACTGTCAGGATGAAATAATATGTCAGCTGGCTTGAAGAACTCCGCCTGACCACTGACAGTCAACAAGCAGAAACTCCATCTTGATAAAATAATATTAAAAAAAAAAATCTGAGTATACTGCCACTTTCCAAATCACCATACTCAGACTGTTCTCACCAGGAGCTGTACATCATCTCCAGATTTCTTGGAAGAATGATTTCCTGTGCACATGGCTTATTCTGATGCTGGAAATTCCTCAGATTTAATCAAGTTCTTCCTATTAAATCATCATGGCTAATCAAACAGCCAGAGTCCCATCTGAAGACCACACTCCTTGGTGAACATCAGCATTTAATCCACGTCAGTCATGGCAGGACTTTCCTCTGAACAAACCTTTTGTCAAAGGCAGTTTCTCATTACGCTCCTCTAAAACTCTCCAGTCCTTCAGCAGCTCCTTCCCCTTGCCCCCACACGTCTGCTTTGTTTTGCACTGGATTTAACTTTGCATATGTGGTCTGGTGTGGATTTTTTTAACATAACATCAAATCTCTTAATTCTCTGACCCAGAAATCAGAGACAATCCTCATAAAAATCTGGGACAAAGAAGACACATGCAGCTGTACGCGTGCAGCAGCAAGAGCTTCCAAAACTCCCAAATCCACCCATTTAAAGTGATTTTGATTAAAGAAAGCATTTTGAGAACTGTTGCTGTCTGATCATGGGTTATTTTGAAAGCAAACCCTTGGCTTCCAAGAACAGCTCTACTTTGAACAAGACACTTTAAAGAGCAACAGCACAGTGGGCCCACGATTCACACCTGAGACGTGATGACTTTTCTGTTCCCTGTTGTCACCCCCGCGAGGCCAGCAAGGACCTGAGACCCACGCAGGGTACATGCTTGGTCCCACAGCATCCAGAACTAAAGGTTCTGTCAGCCACAGTGTGACCTTTCTGTGCACCACTCCCACAGCACTTCTGCCAATGAGGAAATAATGAGAAATCAGTGCACGGCCCTGGCTGTGAGTCAGAGCCAACCACCACTGGCAATAATGAACCTGCAGGACAAAGCAGGGTGTCAGAGACATCTAAGCCTTTGGCTTTGTGACAACATCATCACCCATGTCACCCTCATGACACACTTGTGTCCTCGATGGGTCTGATGCATGTGGATGCACCGGTGAGTCACAGCCAGACAGCAAAGCTTGGGAGTGCCAGGCAGGGGCTGGGAAGGTGTTGTGTTCACATCAGCCCTTCACAAGTTTAATTAAATGAAGGAGACTAAAGAGATATCACAGGCTAAGCCAGGCAGGAGCCTGAGAGTCCCAGGAGCTCTTAGGTGCAGAGGGATGGCAGGATCTGGTTTTGGGGGGGGTCCTGACAGCCCTGAGCTGCTTCTGCCTCGCAGCGCTTCACCACAGAGTCCAAGGATGAAGAGCGAGGCCAAGGTGGGAGCACAGCAGCACCATTCACAGGGAAGTCCCCAGTGACAGCAAGGTTTTCCCCCCTGCTCTGACTCCTTCCAGAGGGCAGAGCCTCATTAAAGCAGGTAACTGAGCTTAACTACCTCGGGTAATTCGCAGGCTGGACCCACAGGAGCAGCCAAGCGCGGGAGGAAATTGCATTACTGTATCTGGAGGTCCGGGGTGCTCAAATCTGAAAGGGAAGTAGTGGCTCAAACCAGACAGGGCTTTAATACCAGATTAAATGCTTTCACAGCAGCCTCGCTATTTGAAAGCTTCCAGCCAGCCTTTTGTGAAGCCAATTTAGTTTGCATTGTACTTGGTCTACAAGAGGTACCTTAAAATGTAAGTAGCATTTTTTTTTTTTTTTTCACATGGTAGCTTAACTTTCTTGGAAGGAATACTGAGATGGCCACCACTCTGTATGGGAAGGGAATGAAGTGTTTCAATGGCAGAGGCACCAAGAAAAGCTCCTCTCCCCAACGCTGTTCATCTGAATACATTATTGTTTAGGGAATCTATTGAGCATTTTGCCCTGAAAGACTTGCCATTTTAGAAGACTGAATGAAGCTCCAACAGGGATTTTAAATTTTTAATTTCCCCATTAGCAGAAACAGAAGGTTACAAGTCTGCTAGTTTCTCCTTGTAGAGGGAACAGCTTCATTCCATACAAAGATTTTACTCTAAGAGGACCAGTTATTACAAGCCAAGGATTTAAGCCAAGTCTTGAAGACACTGTGGCCCTAGATGCTTAAATGCAGTGATTCAGGAGAGCTCTTGGCTGATCCCAGGGTGGGCAGGAGCATGACTGGATAAGCATGTGCAGCCCTAGGTGGGCAGTGGATAGCAGCAGGATGATCCCACTCTTCTGCAGGCATGACAAGGGACAGAAAAACAGCAAGAAGGAGCCCGTTCACCAGGCATGGGGTTCCTTCTGCCCTGAAATTCAGCACTGGGAAGACGTGGGGCACAGATCTGTAGGAAACTCCTCCTGCCCCACTGGTCCTTGATGTGGGGACACAGAGGAACCTCTGTCTGTGCCCCAGGCCCACACCACAGCATTGCAGGGCTCTGTGCCACCCCTGCTCTGCCCACAAGTGCATCCTTGTCATTCAAATGAGAAGCTGCCACAAAGGCAAAGACCCTGCCCTGAACAAAGAGCAGTTTGGGACTGAGGCGGAGGGGGACTCGAGGCTGTGGTCTCCAGTGATGAATGCAAATGCCTCCATACCCTGGGAGCAACTTCTCTGGAAATAAGACAGATGGGCTTTGTGAGAGGGAGGCTGAGAAAGGCATCACTCATACGCAAGCCCCCAGGAATGCCCAGCAAACCCCAGCTGGGGAAAGGCCTGGGGGGGGGGCACACACAGACCTTCCCCATCACCCCTGACCACACAGTCAAGAAAAAGCAGCTCACACTTGTTTTTTTGCACCCACGCTGACCTAAAACTTTCCTGGCACTCTTGCAGCCCTTGGTCACTGACACCAGAGCCCCTGTCCATGAGGGACGATCTTGGCAACGCCACCAACACCACCAATTCCTGTCCTGCAACCCCAGGGTCAGGGCCAAGCACCTCCCTAGGGCAAAGCATCTCCCTCGTGGCCAAGCTTGCTCAGCTTTGGGTATTCATCCCTCCCCATGGCACAGCTTTTTTCCAGTGTCCCTCGAGCAGCAGCAGACAGGAGCTGCCTGTTTAACAGCCACCACCTTTACAAATCAGCAGGTCTCCAGGTCAACACCTCCACTGCACAAACTCCACTGTGCTGGCTCTTCAGAGAAATAGAACTTGAAGGTAGATTTCCCTTCAGACCTGGTTCAGAGCCTGGTGAAGTGAGAGCTCTTATTAAGCAGCTACTACTAATGCATATAAAGTTTCTCCTGCTCACACCCCTGAGATGCTCCAGCCCAAACAGCCAGAAAAAGATGCAATTTGTGAACACTGGGCACTGTGGTGAGGAGGGTTTGGAAGGTTTACCGAAAAGGCAGCAGTGCCAAATGCAAAGCAGTAAAAGTCAAAAGCAAGATACTAAAATTCAAGGGAGATAGTCATATCAAGCTCTGTTCCATCTGCTATTTTATGCTGTCTGTGTTAGAGCAGCTAATGGAGAACAATAAAAGCATTAATAATCAAGCTAGATTTATAAACTGGGCAGGATATTCCACTAGTAATGAAATCTGGAGAATCATTCAGGATATATTGCTTTGGGCAGCACTCTAACAAGAGCTGCTGTTGAATTATAGCCCTCTTTCATTTTGCTGAACTTTAATTTGGCCCAGCATCATTGTTTCATTTAAAACAAACCTGTGGCAGGACTGGAGCTGAGGATGCAGCTTGGAGGTACAATCCTGCTAGGTAGTGAAAGCCTTCCAGCTTCAAGGGTAGGGTATTTGGGATGCAAAACTCTGTTGACATTGTGCTCTATTTACTGCAGAGGATTGCTGGATATAATTTCGAAAGGTTAGTGGAGCTTTCTATTGCCATGGTTTCATGCTTCCTAGTTTTCAAATATTTGGTTGAAATGCATCACAGATCTTTAATTTCTTAGTTGCCTCATAAGGTGGATGTCATATAATTCTTCTGAAAGCTCTCACTTCCCACGTAGTGTTGTTTTTCTGACAAACACCTCTGAAAATACCAGGCATTTTATGCTCCTTGCTGCTCATTAGAGGGCATAAGCACAAACCTGCTTTACAACCAACTCCTTCATAATCCCACCAGTGCCGTCTTGAGCCAGAAAGATGCATTTGCCCCAGCAGGCAGCCCCACCAGAGGGGAGAAATCACCCAGATACCCATCTAACATCGCCTACTCTGTACTGCCCAGCCTAAATAGGGCTTGGTCTTAACGTAGGGCTCTGTAATCCCCCTCTTCTGCAGTTCACTTCTGTGCTGTTATCACCCTCCTCAGCCCCTGTTGCTTTGTGAGATTGCCACAGCTCTTCAGAATGGCTTTGAGCTCCAGCTCAAAAGTGCAGGACAAAAAAAGGTCCTTTCCTGGCTGATAGCTGTCAGTGATAACTAATAAGCCCCCTCGAGTATTAACACTTAACCTACAAAAGCTGAGTGCAGTGTGCACAGTAGCAAGGGCAAAAGCAGGTCAAAGACAAGTTTGAGTCAAATTGATCAGGGCAGAATACACCAATTTATGTGCTATTTGCATGAAATATTAATTCCGGCTTTAACATTTGGTTATAGAGGAAATCAAATGCACTGTAATAACACAGATGTGCCTTACTTTCCATGCATTTTCTATTTTGGTCGGAATCGCTGAGGAACAATTTGCTAATTCCTTCCCAGCAGGTGTTTGAGCTGGAGTCTGAGAGCCAAAAGAGGAACTCAGTGGCCAAACCTCTGTGGCAGCAGTATCCTGGCACACTGCTCCACGTGAGTGCCCTTGTTAGATAACCCTGCCATGCTGCAAACCCTCTCTCCCTCCTTCACAAGCAGCACACAGGCCACCTTCTGAAATTTGCTGAGTATCAGGGAATTTCTCCAAACTGGCAGGTGCAGCCCCAGGGCTGCTTGCCCATGCCAAGCCACGGCCAGCTTTCTGACACCCAGGTCTGATGTAGTAATGGGGCTTCTCCTCCCTGAGCTACAGCTTGTATCAACTACAACAAACTTTTCTGGGAGAAAAGCCTCCCAACCTCTCCTGTCTCAGAGGAGACACTGTGGAGCTGGATGGACCTGCTGCCACTGTGGCCGGGCAGGGTCAGCACCCAAGCCCTCGCTGCCTGCTATCCAGTCACCTCCCTGCAGTCACAGCCGGCACCCGTGTGCGGGGAAGCACGGACCACAAGGACGCCCACGCTGTGCAGACCATCAGAGCGACGAGGTCAACCCTCTGCTTGCCACCAGCACGGAGCAGCTACGAGCGTCTCCATCCCCAGGGGCTGCTCGTGCTCCAAATGTACCATTTGAGCCCGCTTGCTGGCAGGAGTCTGTGTGGCTCCATGGCAGGCGGAGGCTAGCCCTCCCTCAGCACCTCAGAGCCCACCACCACCCATGTGTGAATGCCAGTGGGGCCACCCCCCCCCACGGCTCCCCTTTCGTGGATGCTGGGCTGGGGGAAAGCTGGGGCACAGCGAGAGAGTGTGGGGGGGACAGTATAGTGTGAGTAGGGGGCACCATGCACTGGGTCCAGGGAGGGTGGGCAATGGTTGCAAGGGGACGCGCTGTAGACTCGGGGAAGGGGAGGGGAGACACCGGCTTGCAAAGGGCTCCCTGCAGTAGGCATAGGGCGGGGGACAAGGGATGAGAGGAAGGGAGAGAAAATGGACCCTTCTGAGGGCGAGGGGGGACACCAGGTGTCACAAGAGGCACCACGCCGAATGCTGGAGGGGGGCACCGGGAGCAGCCGCCGGAGCTCGTCCAGCGCCGCGGGGACCGCCGATACCAGGAGGTGGGGGAAGATGGGACCGGGGAACAGAGAGAAGAGGAGGGTCGCGGGTAACTTACAACTCCCCGGGTGATGTCGTCTGCCGCGGGGGTCGGCGCCGCGGGCGCTTCTTGCCACAGCAGACACAGGGCGACCACGAGGAGCATCTCCCGGCGGCGGGCGCGGAACCGGGCAGCGGGGCTCAGCATCCCCCCGCGCCCCACGCCTCCGGCCGCCAGCCCCGGCAGGGCCCGGCCCCGCGCTGGGCTCCGCCGGGTCCCCGGGCTCCGCGCCGCATCCGCGCTCCCGCCCCGGGCTGCGGTGGGTGGGTGCAGGGGGTGCGCGTGTCTGCTCCGCTCCGCTCCTCTTCTCTCCTCTCCGCCGGGGGGATCCGCTCCGCTCCGCGTCCGCACTGCCGGGGGGACACCGCGCTGCTTCTGGGGGGTTCCACTGCCGGGGGGCGCTCGGCCGCCGTGAGAGGCTGGGCGGTCACATCGCTCCGCACCCCGCGGAGCGAGAAAGTTGCTGCGGGCGCTGCCGCGGAGCTGAGCGCGGCTTGGCTGGTGCTGCCCGGGGCCGCTGCAGCCACGAACCCCCCGCGCCCGGCCGGCGGAGAGACCCCGCTCCAGGAGAGGAGAAAGAGGAGGAGGAGGAGGAGGAAGCGATGCTAATAAGGGAGGCGGTGCCTGGGCTCCCAAGCGGGGTAGGGGGGGGGCCGGGGCCGCCTCTGCGCAGCGCTCAGCACCGGCTGAAGCTCGCAGGGGAAGGCTCGGTCCCCCGGGGCCCGTCGAGTCCCCTCTGCGTTTTGTAGCTGCGTCTGGCTAAAACGCCGCAGGTTTTTGACACGCTTCTTTCTAAGCATCAACACTTCTTGAAATAGCAGCTCCATCCTAGGAGGCTTTTTAAGGTGCTGGGGAGAAGTCTGGGTGGTTGGAGTGTCTCCGACTGAAACACAGCGTCCGAGAGACAAACGTCTGGCTTGTCCCCATAAACAGCGTAATGGGATCCTATGGACTCTGCAGTGTGCCCTCCCGTGAGAGCTGTGAATCTGCCACATTCTCTGACAGACCAGATGGCAGGGGACACCCTGACATCTCCAGCTCCTGCCAGTTCAGGATGAAAATGTACATAATACTTAGCATCTGCACTCTCCACTTCCTATTAGCACGTTAATATACTCAATAGCTTTGGAGATTATCTTTAAAGTTGGTTTAAAATGGAAATTGTAAAAACTGTGAATATTTTAAAGATGCATAAATAAGAAATTGGAATAATGAGGAATCTCAGAGATCAAAAATTGCCTCTAGATGCTGTAAGGCAAAATTGTAATGGACATTTATATGGCACTTTGCACAAATAGATTAATTCAGCAATGAACTGTAGCTGCTTCTGGAGATATATAATATCAAACAGGACTAGAAGAAAGCAGTGGAGGAGGAAAGAAAAAATTTTGTCCAGAAGGAAAACTGGTTAAAGAGAACTGACAGGAGAGTCTCGCTTCCCACAGGCAAGTTGTCACTACGCTGTGTCCCTGTGAGCTGGGCTGAAATTAATGCTCCAGCTACAGAGAAATGAAGGGGAAAGTCTGGGATTACAGGGCTCAGAGCCTCACCAACTAGCACTACCTGTTGTAGCTCAAGAGCTGTTATCTCAAGAGCTTTTGCTCCTCACTAAAGCAAAGTTCATCTTAAAAAGATGAGCAAAGCCCAACCTCTGGTTCCGCAGGCACAAGCAGGGGGGTTTCCAAGGACAGGAATGCCCAGGTGCTGAGCACTGGGGCTGGCAGGTCCTGCTCACCATTTAATTTCACTTTAGAAACATGCCCACGGCCACAAAGCCACCTCTCTGTACATCCCTCTCCTCTTTGCAGTACTCACTCCTCCTTTGTGCATCTCCTGCTGTCCCTGCCTCACCGCATCCATCCCGCAGCTCCTGCTGCTCTCAGGGGAATCTCTTTCTCACTTCCAATCACTGTCACACCAGCCCCCGTGAGACAAGAATTATTAATTGCCTTAGTCCAGAATCCACTGCTCTGAGCAGAAAGCAGTCAGCCAGCCACAGCCCTCGACCTTTCCCAGATTTTCCAGCAGAGCAGTGTTATCCCGGGCAGTAATGTCAGCCTGACATTGCTTAGCAACATCTCATGTAGTAATTTCCTGCAAAGCAGCTCCAGAATCTCTTCTTATTTGGGGTCATTTCTCTCAGTGGTTGACATGACTGTGGGCAGACCAAAGCAGTCCTGGGGAGGAAGACAGAGGTAGCACAGCCAGGCAGGGCTGGGAGAAGCACTCAGCACTGAATCAAAATTCTAGTGTGGGACAAGGTGAGCAGCTCCTGCAGTGACAGCTCTGGCAGGGAGAAAACTGCCAGCACAAGTTTATTAAGCCCAGCAAATGATATGAAATGAGTTTGGAGTTATCACTGACAAATAGTTCAGCACCTGGAAATGCTTTCCAGGGGGTTGCAGCTCTCTAATGGCTGCTCAGCAGAAAAAACCCCATAAAACAAAAAACCAAAACCTCTGTCCCTCTATGTGGCATGGTTTTCACACTAGCCTGATCCCTGTGCTGGGCAGCCTGCAGCTCCAGGGTGTGATCCTACACCCAACCACCTCTCCTGCCCTGGTCACACCATCCTGCAGCAAGGTTACCTCAGCTGCCTTCATCCTGTTTCTGGAAGATGTTGCACACTCCACCCTGATCTTTAACCCCATTTTGCAGATGAGGGTGATGAAGGATAAAGATTGATCTTGAGCTGCTGGACCAAAGATAAAGACTGAGTCCACTCCAGCTGGAAGTTTTTCTCTTAACTTCAAGGGGTCAAGATTTCAGGGCTCGTGGTACCATTTAGTTTTTGCCTCCTAGGTCATCCTTTCACAGCAGCACATCAGGAAAGAGATCCTCACAGTTTTCATCAGATCAGGTGTTTCAAGTAGATTGACAGCAGGGCAAATGGAAGATGCTGCTCCATGTCAAATGTACTTTAACCCATTTAAATTCTTTCCTGTGGCATTAAATGTAAGAGTATACCCATTTTTTAATCAAATGTAGAATATACTAAAACTTGCCTATTGCAAGACAATACTTTTCCCATAGCCATTTCTCATAAACCTGTATTACCTATAGGCACAGGGTATAACAAGAGAGTTTTGATGTTTGTAGAACATTTCACTGCAACAAACTCCACCCAAGCTGCCAGACCCATCCTCCTACTGAGTAGCACTGTGCAGAAGCCCAGCTTCCCACCAGCTCTTTCACAGCCTCCAGTGTACAAGGAATGAGTCTCACCCTGGTTGGGGCAAATCAGCTTTTGGTGAAGCAGATGGTCAGTTGGCAGCAAGAAATCTAAAAAATAATTTTTTTAAAAAGTTAATAATAAAAACATTAAAAAAAGTTTATTGCATCATCTGTTCTTGGTAACAACTCTTGCTGGGGGGGACTGTAACATTAGGGGAGCTGCAAATGAGAGCCAGGACTCACAAGAGCACTGCCCACAGCAAGATTTTGAATCTCCTTAGCAGCAGTTGCTCCATGGCAGATGGGGGTCCCCAGGAGATGGGCTTTAACACTGAGCTCAGTTAGGGAGAGCTGGATGGACTCCCTGCTTCCTTGGGTGCAGGGCTGCTCATCTGCACAGGGACACTTTGAATTCCTGAGTGGTTGGGCCAACTTCATCTGCAACTGTAAAATGCCCAAATGCTGCATTGGATCCTCCCCATGCAACAAAAGCAGAGGGCACACAGGGGGTGGAGGAGGGCGCCCACTGGCTCTCCTCTGCTGACACAGGGCTCTGAGCAGGCATCACCAGGGGCAACGTTCAGCTGGGTGGAAGTTAGATGGGGTGGCAGCACACATGTGTCCTGCTCAATGAAGCACCTCAGCTCATGGCTGAGGATTTTTGCCCTCATCCCATCTGCTTTGGTGGGGGTTGGGGTCCAGGGGTCTGCATCTTCCTCTGACTGGGACTGGAGCAGAGCCACATGCAGGGTGGGAGTCAAATGGTTTTGCAAATCTGGCTAAGACTTTCAAAGAGAACAAAAAACAAGCCCACAAAAACCTGAGAGCTTTTAGGTGGCCAAATCCACTGATTCTTCCAGCCTCCAACTTTGCAGTTCTTGATACCTGCTCTGTTTCACCATCTGCCCAGGTATTAGTTAGCAGCACCTGTGTTGTGACAAGCAGCTCAGAGCCAGCCTTGCAGCACAAGAGCCTACAGTGGGAATATATGTGTTGGACGAGTAGATGTTTATCTGTACCCTAAGCTTTCAGAGTAATTCCCAACATATTTATAACATTTTTAGCAACCACTTATAAAGACAGGGGTGGCAATTATTTGGCGCTGGATCAAACTGTCACAAATGATAATACCCAAAAAGTCTATAAACATGCCATGTACAAACAGCAGGGAAGACTCTCTAATAGTTTAATTTTATAGCATGAGACTTCCTCCTCCAACAAAACACTGCTTGATCATCGAGGCCCAAAGAAGTGTCAGAGAAGATCTAACCCTCAGACTGTTGTAATATATATATTCAACTTCAAGGGTATGAGTATCATGCTGACATCACTCTATCCAATGAATGTATAAAGGAAATTTCTTCCTGGGAAGGTGGGTGCTGTGCACACTGTAAGGCAGCAGATCATATGGGATGCCATCGAGGTCCCATACAGGAGGCAGGCAGGATGAAGAACCAAATGAGAACAAACAGGACTGTGAATTATTTTTTCTCTCTTTCCTTTTCAGTCAATAAAAATCTCACCTTGATAGCATAGATTTAACTCTACGTTCATGTCATAAGAACAATACAAAGCAGATAGAATTTCTTGCCATTCAATTACACAGGCAACTTGCTGAATAGAATGTATTTAAGGAAGGAACATGTGATGATTTTAATTCTGTTAAGTGTAGCTCCCACAATGCATTCTTTATGCTTCATTTGTTGCAAATGACTGGACTTGGTTAAAACAAGCATTTCATATACTTTAACCAAATATTTGCTTTGCACAACAACAAACTACAGATAACTGCAATCATCTCTAAGCCAAGCAAGAAAAATTAACAGATGCAGCAGATAGCTGTTTATTGTGATACTGTAGTCTTTTTAGGAACAAACCTTAATGCAAAACAAGAAATCTAGTAAAGCTGTTCTCCAGGTCTGAATTTCCCTGATCTGCCTGGGTATTGTCAGTGTTTGGAAAAAAACCTGCAGAAAAGTCCATTGGGATTATTTTCTTCCCCAGGCCCCCCATCCAAAATGCATGTACTTAAAAATATATTCACCTTTGTGGACCAAGATGGCAAGTACAAATTTAAGGTGTCATTATCTTTCCTAACTATATATGCTATATTCAAGAGGAATATTTTCTCTCTTTGTATCTTTAGTATAATTAGCACGTATGACAACGTTCAGATGATTTAATTTCCCAATTACACAGCTATACTGAAAATATCTTTACACTAAATACGCAATTCTTACCAGTAGATACTCTATAGCTCCTCTTGTATCACTGCAGATGATCATGTTTTGGCAAGCTGAGAAATGACAGCTTTCAGCCCTATCAACCAGGGAGACAGAAATTTCAGACCAGTCACAGCAGAACAGGGCCACAGCTGAGACTTCATCCCCTCTGCAGGAGCAGCCACTCCGTGGGTACCCACGGGGCTCTCACGGGGCACCCACAGGGCAGGGGGCTTCTTGCTGAGCCCACATGGTGAAGCAGTTGAGGCTCTGGAGTGTGAGAATGAGGACATTTGGGATATTCTCCTGCGTTCCCTAGAAGCCTTGGTAGCTATGGGAAAAATCAGTTGCTGCAATCCAATTTGCTTGCTTGTAATTAATATCACCCAGAAGCTACTTATTTCCTTGATTACTTTTAGGGCTGATGGGTGATCAGTGATAACAAAACAAAATTAATTCTTTTTCCAAGACCAATTGTGGGAATATAGTTGCACATAAAGTACTACTCATGGGAAATTGGGGATTTTTTTCTTTTCCATGAGTAAAAATGAAGCAGAACAGGGCATTTACAGACCATGAGAGAAGGCAGCTTTTTTTTTTTTTTTCTTCCTTGTTCTTTGACCAAAGACTGACATTTCTTCAACAGCTATATGATGGGAGGGAAACCCAAGATGGGAGGAATAGAAAAACCAGTATTTTCCTGCAGGTCAGGGCTCCGGAGAGGAGGGATGTTGCAGAGGTGTTTGCAGTGCCTTTGGCCACAGGGGTCTTGTTCTCTGCAGAAGCACACAAAGGTTCTCCAGCACCAGCTCAACAGGCCAAGACAGCACTCACCACCTCCCCTTGGGGCTCATTCCCCTTTAGCCCATTAACAAGATGGCTTAGAATCATAGAATCATAGAATTGGCTGGGTTGGAAGGGACCTCAGAGATCATCAAGTCCAACCCTTGATCCACTACTGCTGGAGTTACTAGACCATGGCACTGAGTGCCACATCCAGTCTCTTTTTAAATATCTCCAAGGATGGAGAATCCACTACTTCCCTGGGCAGCCCATTCCAATGCTTGATCACCCTCTCCAGAAAGAAATTCTTTCTAATCTCCAACCTAAACCTCCCCTGGCACAACTTGAGACCCTGCCCTCTTGTCTTGCTGAGAGTTGCCTGGGAAAAGAGCCCAACCCCCCCCCTGGCTCCAACTCCTTTCAGGGAGTTGTAGAGAGTGATGAGGTCTCCCCTGAGCCTCCTCTTCTCCAGGCTGAACACCCCCAGCTCCCTCAGCCTCTCCTCATAGGGTCTGTGCTTGAGTCCCTTCACCAGCCCACTTGCCTCCTTTGGACCCGCTCCAGGACCTCGATATCCTTCCTGAACTGAGGGGCCCAGAACTGGACACAGGACTCGAGCTGTGGCCTCACCAGGGCTGAGCACAGGGGCAGAATCACTTCCTTGGACCTGCTGGCCACGCTGTTCCTGATCCAGGCCAGGATGCCCTTGGCTTTCTTGGCTACCTGGGCACACTGTTGGCTCATGTTGTTGGCTTAGACCTCTCTAACTCACTTTAAGATGTAAGTCTTGCAGATTTCTTCCACATTAACACCTGGAAAACGCAGCCTTCCCCAGCTTCCCACGCATCTGCAGCTCTCTCCAGCTCCCTTCTCCTCTGCAGTAAAGCCCTTTTATCTCACCCTGCCAGTCATCCTCCTACAGGTACCTCTATCAAACACTGTTTCAGAGGTCTTTTCCAAGCTTATCACTTGGACCATCTCTCTGAGGGGCTTTTGCTGAATTCTGTATATCAGATCAAACATAAACTGCTTGCCTTTATTCAAAGGCTTTCACAGACAACCCTGCTTTGTCTTTTGGTACTCATTTAGCAACAAGAAATCAGTTCCCTCCTCCAGCTGGCTATGAAACCAGCCCTCTCTTTGTTAGGCTCTCAGACAAATCACCCTTACACTTTCTTCCATACTGCCTCTCTGCATGTTTTTATTGTTTTTTCTGTTTTTTTCAAGCAACCCAAGTCAGCTGTGCTATCTTCCCTTTGCCTGTAAATACCCTACAAAATCAGGCCAAAACCTGATTTTTTTGAAATACAACTGCTCCGTTTTGGAATACAATTGTGGGGATTTTTAGAATTTTTTTTTAAACAAATTGTATTTTTTCCAATACAACTGTGCTCCAAGAAGTTGAACAATATTATTTTGGAGTTTCCCTCATCTCCCTTGCTTGCAGTCAGACTTTGCTTTGTGTCTTCTCCCAGGTAAGAGAGTTCTTTTTTCCACATTTTTGAGGCACCTAACATGAGGTTATCCTAACCTACTGCTGGAGATCCTTGGCATTATAGTAGCATCAGTGGTGGCTGCAGCATCTAATGACTCAGCTCACAGTCACATTGTCACCAAGCAGATGCAAGCTCACACCATATCACATTGGCTACTGTTGCATCAAATACTTCTCACAAAATGCTATTGAAGGAATTTACACCCATTAATTACAAAAAGAGACACACTTTCTCCATGCTTAGTTTTGCTTCAAGCTTCCCCAGTACAGAAACTCATAGTTAAGATCTTGGAATAACGACCCAGGCAGAGGGATGGGCCAGACATCCATGTCAAAGCCACCTAAAATGTTATTGTCTCCCCCAGGCAGCATTCCCATCCTTGATCCCATTGCTTTTTAATAACATCAACATCTTTTCATGCACTGCCTTGTATAAACAATGAAGAGAAGTTTAGAGGTTAATTAATAAGTAGAACACAGTTGCTTTACTCAAAAAGCCCTCAACAAAAAGCAAAAACCCCAAACATTAAAAAACTACAAACTAGCATTTGATAGAGTTTTCCAGCAGAAAAATAAAGTACTCATTTAAACACCATTTAAATACAACAGACTGTCCTTTGACTTCAGACAATCATGGAACTCTTGACCTGCTTTTATAATTCTCTAATGAGTGTTTGTGCTTCCTGTCAGTCAGGAAGACAGCCAGTTATGCAGCATACATCAAAAGCCAGCAAACCTTTCCATGCACACATACACTGTACTCTGCTGAGGCAGACAGGCACTGCAGTGATGACAGAAACTCTCAGTTAAATCTACCCATACATCTTCTTTCAACATATGACATAGGTGTTGGCAACCTTTCTAGAGACCTGGCTCAGACCTTTTGGGGGGTTGTGCTGCCAAGGTCAGAAAAGCTTCAAACACAATGTTTTCCATCACAGAGTCATGGGAGATGAGGTCACAGGCTCAGCCATGTGCTGGGATGCAGAAACCCCCTGCAGACAGAACCTGGAGGGGCTTGTCCAGGTCTCAGGTCTTTGCTCTACTTTCTGTCCCATTTCTCTTCCTGGTTTACCCCAGAATTCCTTCCTCTGCTCAACCCTCATACATCCTGCCAGCTCCTTCCCTCCTCTGAAATCCCTGACAAATGGGGTTTCATTCAGTGCTGTTCCTTGCTTCCCACTGAGTATCCTCTTCTCTCTGCCTGGGTGCTTCTCTTAGAGGACAAAAGGTATTTAAGGTGATGATGAGAGTCCTGGGTTTTATCTCTGGATAAATCCTGGTGCCCTTCACCTTCTAGTTCAGGAACCTTACTTTTAGAGAGATTGGGATTACCTGATGCTCAGCAGAGAGCAATGACAAGCATTTTATGGGCAAGAACTTCAGACAGACCATACCTATCTTGTCAGGGTAAAATGTTACCAGAATTGGCAAGATAGAAACCATCCATGAGAGTGAGACAAGCATAAAGGAGATTAAAAAAAGAGATAGATTATGAAAAGCTGCAAGAATAGTGAAGCTTTTAACCCCATCACCTGGGAAGGCTGTTGGATCCCCACTGTCAGATCCAGAGGCTCTCAGGATCAGGGTGGGCATGGCTGGTCACCTTGGTGCAGAAGGATGGAGAGCAGTCTTCTAATAGGCTTCCTAATCTTGTTCAGTTTGATTTCTGCTGTTCCTCATCTGAGCTGGATCTTCTTGCCTTTAAGATCTTCATGAAATTCAAGAACTCAGAAAAATCAACCAGCAGCCTCAGGCCATTTGTGCATTCATATAGCTGCAGTTCCAGCTGCTTACCCTTTCTAATGGTATTTAGAAGCCTGAATATTAAAATTCAGCTTTTTCTTCATTAAGCAAAGAACCTTTAAGATGTGTTTGAGCAACATGTTTGGAATCAGAGCTGAACACTTACCAAAGTGCATGTCCAGAAATTTTTCCCTTGGCCCTGTTGGTTACAAAGCCCAGCTGGCAAACCATAAAGCCTGTTCTGAAATGTCAGCAAAAGCCATGGATATTTTGGAGTCAATGTTGCAAATGCAGGGCTTTTTCTTGCTACGAACAATTAATCTCAGAAATACATTGCCTGCAAAGCTAACATGGTCCTTAACAGAGCTAAGCACAACCTGAGGACAGCTGCCAGGGCTGTTCTGCTTCCCTGGGTGTGCCCTAACAGGAAAAATCTGCATCTCTCAAGCAAAGCTACTCCAGTGCATCAGATCTGAACAAATCAATACTTGCAAAGCTTCTTGCTCTACAACCTCTTATAGACCTTGGCAGCAAAAAAACACAACCAAAGGGAAGTTTAACCCTCTTCAGCAGCCCTCCCTACTTGAAGCCTGCAGGGAGAGTGTCAGTCAGATATAGCAAATGTTTCCTATGAAACCTCTTCTTGGTGGCAAAAAGAAGTTTTTGCATTTTTGGGCTATTCTTGCCTGTCGAAGTTCCCACTAAGGTCAGATTAAGTGGTCTCTGCTGGAAGAGGAGGGCTTCACTACTGGAGACACAAGGCACTGACCCAGGAGGAATACCCTCCTCTTGCTCTACTCTCCACTGGATTGATGAATCTCATTCAGTCTGGGAAGATTATGAAGGAAAAAGTAGTGTCATTTGTGGAGCAACTTTGAAAACTTAATTAATTCCCAGGATTTAACTTTATTGACTCCTTTCTCCTCCCTAGATCTTAAGTAGCTTGTGCACCATGGTGCACCAGAACCTGCAGCTGCAGCAGGCAGAACAGCATCAGGCCCCCAAAAAGAAGAAATAAGGAAATTCCCCTGAATAGTTTTCCTTTACCAAGAACAAACATATGCAGTAACACAGTGCTTTGGAAATAAATTGCTCATGATCCTTCTGGCTTGGAGCTACCAGTAAATCTTCCTGTTTGTGATGATGCCCAGGTATATATGGCCAAAAAATTCTCACTGCTCTATTAAAGGTCTTACAGAAAAGTCTCTCTGCTTTCATAGAATCATAGAATTGGCTGGGTTGGAAGGGACCTCAGAGATCATCAAGTCCAACCCTTGATCCACTACTGCTGCAGTTCCCAGCCCATGGCACTGAGTGCCACATCCAGTCTCTTTTTGAATATCTCCAGACACAGAGAATCCACTACTTCCCTGGGCAGCCCATTCCAACGTCTGATCACCCTCTCCGTAAGGAAATTCTTTCTAATATCCAACCTAAACCTCCCCTGGCACAACTTGAGACCTTTTGTGCCCTCTTGTCTTGCTGAGAGCTGCCTGGGAAAAGAGCCCAACCCCCCCCCCTGGCTCCAACCTCCTTTCAGGGAGTTGTAGAGAGTGATGAGGTCTCCCCTGAGCCTCCTCTTCTCCAGGCTGAGCACCCCCAGCTCCCTCAGCCTCTCCTCATAGGATCTGTGCTTGAGTCCCTTCACCAGCCCAGTTGCCTCCTTTGGACCTGCTCCAGGACCTCGATATCCTTCCTGAGCTGAGGGGCCCAGAACTGGACACAGGACTCAAGCTGTGGCCTCACCAGGGCTGAGTACAGGGGTAGAATCACTTCCTTGGACCTGCTGGCCACACTGTTCCTGATACAGGCCAGGATGTCATTGGCCTTCTTGGCCACCTGGGCACACTGCTGGCTCATGTTCAGCTTCCTGTCAATCCAGACTCCCAGGTCCCTTTCTGTCTGGCTGCTCTCCAACCACTCTGTCCCCAACCTGGAGCTCCCCACGGGGTTGTTGTGGCCAAAGTGCAGGACCCGGCACTTGGCCGTGTTAAACCTCATCCCATTGGAATCAGCCCAACTCTCCAGTCTGTCCAGGTCCCTCTGCAGAGCCCTCCTGCCTTCCAGTTTATCCACACTTCCCCCCATCTTAGTGTCGTCTGCGAATTTACTGATGATGGACTCAATCCCCTCACCGAAATCCTTAATAAAGATATTAAACAGAACTGGGCCCAACACTGATCCCTGGGGGACACCACTAGTGACCAGCTGCCAACTGGATGCAGCCCCGTTCAGCACCACTCTCTGGGCCCGGCCCTCCAGCCAGTTCTTAACCCAGCACAGGGTGCTCCTGTCCAAGATGTGGGCTGACAGCTTTTTCAGGAGAATGCTGTGGGATACAGTGCCAAAGGCCTTGCTGAAGTCCACGTAGACCACATCCACAGCCTTCCCCTCATCCACCAGACCCGATCATAGCCTCACCTGAGAACACCAGTGGAAGGCTGTGCAGCTCCTCCCAGCCCTTTATAACCCTGTGGGCAGTGCTGGGTGTTGCCCCCTTATCAGCTGATTGGCCTCACCTGAGAACACCAGCAGAAGGTTTTTTAGAGAAAAGTGCTTATTTAGCCCTTGTGTCCTCAGAATAAGAAATTTCTACAGCTCCTGGCAATCACAGCACAGCTCAGCCCTATGTCTACACTGCATACTAACGTGTATTACATAGATTGCAAGCTGTTACATAAACCAAGCTTTATTATGGTGGTTATAGCAGGAGGATGTTCCAAGGGATGTTTTATATACAGCCTCTCTCTGTGCTTTATCAAAGTACAATCAAATAATTTTATTTTTTTTTTTAAGAATCACTAGACGAATGCTTTATTATTTTTAACTCATCCAATATTTTACCACTAATTCCCTATGTTATTAAAGATTGAACAAGGAGACTAGGGTCTAGCTTTTGCAAATCCTCAGTCAATTGAGTTTGGGGTTTCTATAGCCTCAGTGATGAGGGATTCAGAGCTGAACTCCTTGCATCTGAACCATCAGAAAACACCAGTGGTAGCTGTCAGTGGACAGGAAGCTCAATACTATCCACCTTTGCTCAACCTTGTCCCCATTTTGTTCCAAGAACTGGCAGCTACACTACTTGGGAACAAGACAGTGGGGAAACAGGTGATGCTTTGGCTTGGAGATGCTGCATGGGACTGGGAACAACCAGCAGCCCCCAGTCACCCAGCTCTGACAGCAGCATCACATTTCTTCCTGAGGGACATGTAGGACAGAGCACAAGACATTCAGTTAACATCCTGATGTGCCTGTGGAAAGAAATAAGGCTTCTACAAAAAAGGTCTGAGGTCCCAGATCCACTGTCCTCTAAGAAACACTCTGGTCCTGATTGCCACAAGTGGCTCTTAATGCTTTGCTCAGCTGCACCTTATGCCTGGGACCAGTCAGAAGTGTGGAAGGACAGGGGCACAGGGGCTCTGTGATGGGTGTGCTGCATCAGAGCACCTTAAACACCCACCTCCTGTCTCAGAGCTGTGTACACCAGGATCCCCCCCATCATCCCATCAGAGCCACTTCACAGCAGCTCTCCCTGCACTCAAGTCCCCTTCCAGGGGACAGAAGTCATTTTCCCCTACCCAGCACAAGCAAGCTGTCTGCTGATGGTAAAGCCATGCTAATTGCTGTCTGGTATAATTAGGCTTATCTCTACTTGTAATTAAATTTCTGTGAGAATGCTGGTTCAGCACAGGAGTTTGTGTTCATTTGTAGCTCCTTCAGGTTTTGGCACTTTGGAGTCACTCAGAGGCTGGGACAGGGCTTTGTCTTATCCTTCCTGGAAAGATGCTCAGAGGGATGCAGGAGCTGGTGGGGGACAGTCCCAACCTTCCCACAGCTCAGGGCAACAGGGCAGGAAATTTGGGATGAGCCAACCCTGCCATCACCCCACATGGCAATAGAGATCATCAAGCAGGAGCCCTCTTGTCCCTCCTGCACCCAGGGCAGCCAGAGTAGAACAGGTAGAGATAGGTGGCAAGAGAAACAGGAGAAAGTAGAAGGGAGAAAGAAAGAAAGAAAAAAAATAAACCAAAAAAATTCCCCAAAAAAAGAGATGCTGGGGGAAGCCTGATATATGTGACACTGAGGCAATTAGGAGGCCCCTTGCTATGAAGTTTGCTGACCCACAGGGCTTGGGTGTCTCCAAAAGAGCAAAGGCTTCACCAAGGCCACCAACTAGGAGTTCAGTTTCATTAAGCTGTACTTAATGAAATCCTTTTCCCCTCTTCTCCCTCCTCCTTTTCCTAAGTAGTAGAAATCAGGTTCAGATTAATGCAAATCCATATTTGCTACCACTTGTGGTGTGCCACTTGCATTTTCTGTATTTCTTGTGGGATCAGGAACACTTCAGGTACCATGGGAAGACAAGAGGTCCTCATTTCCTGACATCTATCTTATCACACACAGATATTAGATTTGGGAAAGCTCTTGTATCCCTCTAACAAGTTTTCCTTTGAAAAAAAAAGAAATACAGTAATCCCATAGCCTTCAAAAACAAAAAAAAACCCCAAAACAAAAAACCAGACCAAAACAACAACAACAAAACAACACACACACACCCAAAAAAACCCCAATACAACTCCCCAAAACTAAAGAAAACAACACAACAAACCAATAACAACAAAACAAAACAAATCCTATTTTGAGAATAAGACCTGCAGAGGTCTGATTTGAAATTCATCACATCATCGCATCTCCTGCTCCAGACACATGCCTAAGGACAGACACTTCAGAACACAGAAAACTATTTTCAAACTTAGCCATGTCCTGCCAGTGCTTTGCTGTGATATTTGGTTCAAAAGCATCACACCACAGGGGCTGCTGCAGAGACTTCAAAGGCAGAACAGACCCCTTTGGTGCTGAGAGGCAAGCAGCCCCTTAGAGGGAGACAGGCACAGCACTGTATCACCAGGGAATTTGACAGATCAAGAGGTGTTTTACTCATAGAAACTAGCAAAAGCCATAAAAAACAACCCACCATCCACAATAAGCAGAGAAATTAAGATCAAGTCTTGTGCTCCTCCTACCTTCCTCTAAGTAATCCAACCCAAAACTTTCCCTTCGTTCTGATGGTTAAAGGGCAGCCATATCCTTTAACAGTTGAAGTAGAACCATTTATTTCAAAAGGCTGTAGTAAAAGATATATAATTTTAGCAGCAATTGCTTGTGGGAAGTGGAAAGGGATCTGCTGAATGTGCCATCAGCAGAGAGATTGAGGAGAGGTTAAAGAGGAGAGCTGGGAGAAAGCACTCACCTTCCCAAATGGGCCATAAACCCAAATTACCAGCTGCAGACAACTAAAAAGCCAACTAAAATCCAAGAATCTTTCCATTGTGTATAAAAATAACAAGCAGGAGGCTTGCTGGAGCCCTGAGGATGGTTCAGAGGGGCAAATTATGTGATGTTTTATATAGGGAGCAATCCAGTTGCTGCATGCTGCAACCAAAGAGATTGTCCCTGTCCCAGGAGCTCTGCTGTGTTGGTAACTTGAGTTCTCCAACATCAAATCCCCCCAGTCTGCCCATCTCTCAGCCACTGACACTCATTTTCCCCTTGTCCCTCTTAAATCACTCATAGGAAGTGAGGAGTGTCTGCATGTGACAATTTGCTGGTTACCAGAGCCCACCTGAGCCCAGGAGATTCCAGGGACTTGGATGGGCCTTGGCAGACTTGTTTCCAGCTGGACAGTGGGTGAAACACTTGGGAAGAGCTTTCACTGAATGATCATGAGCAGAGGCATCCTTGCACCCTAACATTAGCACAGTGCCATTAGCCAACAATCCCAAAGGGGTGACCAGAAGGCAGGGTTGAAGGGGAAGGACAATCTCCAAGGCCCTCACAGGTACTCTAAGCAGTGGTTTTGTGCCTTTCCAAGTGCCACGGGGTTGAAGTTCCTCAGATGATACCCCCAAGACCAGTCCTCAGCTCCCACACCTTGGGGACACATACTGGCTCCCTGCAGACATCTGCTGGGGGGCAGCATGATTATTTTTTTGTTAGTCCTAATCCCCACTGAGAGCAAGAAATTGTCTCTTCTCAAACCATTGCATTAAGGGGAAAAAGGGACACACAAGACCCACCTGGGCAGGCTCCTTGGCAGCATCAGGCAGAAAACACAACACCATGGGTGCCACCACTATCCCAGAGAGGGGCTGCTTCTCTTCCCAGTCACTCCCAAGCAGGAAGATGCATCATGTAGACCAAAGCAGACAGTGGTGAGAGCAGGTCTGGGGCTTCAGGTGACAGATTTATGCCCCAAAAAAGAAATCATTTAAGAATCAGGCAGATGCCCCCATGCTTGCCATGGTTCAGACAGCAGCTCTCCCCATGCTTGGCCCATTGGGAGCCTGGCAGTGTTTGCACTCAGTAAGTGATGCTCCAAGTCAGGCACATGCACTTCATGAGAGTCAGGAGCCAAATAACAGCTCCTTGCTTGCAAGATTTACACCACCACAGATTTATAGCATCTGTCATTGCCTCACCCACAAAGCCACTTGGGGCTGTAGCAGGGCACAGTTTCCCACCAGGCTTCTCATCTCCACTTTGGTTTGAGCTGCCCAGCCAGGGTCTCAGGAGCATCTTCTGTATCAGGGATCAGCCCTGCCAAGGTCCTGCCTTGCACTGACAGCTGCAGTGTTCCTTCACTGCTGTTGCTGTTGGATTTATTTCTGTTTTAAACCTCCCCATATATCAGGCTTCTCCTTCTCCTCACAGCCCTCATCACTTTTACAGCTGCAAGCAAGCAAGCAGAAGAAATTTGCCATTTTACAAGAATTGGATATTCTTTCAGAAGCAGCAGGGAAAAATCTCCTTTTACTGACACCAATAACAAAGAGGAGCCAAACAGGGACACTTCTTTACAGAAGATTTATGTATATAAATTGCACACAACCGTGGCAGAAGCCTTTCCTACCCTGTGTTTAGCTCCATGTGGAGCTTTCCTGCTCTGCCCCCCAGCCTGGCTCTCCCACAGCCCCCAGCACTCAGCCCAGCCCCAGGCTTCCCCTCGGCAACCTTTCCCAGCAGTCTGCCAGAGCTTTGCCACCCTAAGGCAGTCAAAGAAATGGCAATTACTCCAAAATGATAAATGGGGCACTTCACTCACTGCTCTGGAACAGTTTAGGGGATGAAACGAGTTGCACAGCCCAGGCTAACCCCAAGGAAGCAGTGCCCCAGGCACCCAGGGGCAGAGTGAACCAGGAGAAAAGCTGCTCTGAGAACATTCTTCTAGTTTATCAGAAGGAGGAGGTGGTGGTGAGACCTGTGGGTTTCTGAGGCTCCCCTTTGCTTGGGGGGAGCCACAGTCTCATCATCCCCACCCAAGGCACATTTTTGCTCTGATCACAATCAAAACCCACCTTGTTTGAGGCACCAGGAGGATAGAGAGGCTCCACTACTCTTGGATCCCTCAAGGGAGGCAGCAGCAGTCCCACAGCAGGACCAAACCCCCGAAAGAAGAGTGGCAACAAATACAAGCAGCACATCACCAAAACCCAGTCTGGAGTTAACAAAAAAACCCCAACAAACTGAAATGCTAAACCCCCAATTATTACAGGTTTTCCCTCATCCGAAAGAGTTAGATTCTTGATAAGCTTCTTTTGCAAAGAAGATCCACATTTATTTTAAAACAATAACTTCTTTCTTTAAAAGATGAGTCCACACTTAAAAAACCCCCAACAAAATCCACTCCAAAAAAGCAGAATCACTTCACTTTCTGGTCCTTTACAAATTGCACTCCAGATTGCTTTTCTCCTTTCCTATCTCACTCTTACTTCTACCCTTACACATAATACATTTGTAAAAATTATAGAAAGGACATGTTTGGTTTTACCTGGGCCATTTCCCCTCAGACATACTCTCCAACATCTCCAGGTCATGCTTCCTCCATGCCTCCTCTCTTCTGCTGTACAGGATCCATCGAGTCGTGATAGGGATGGTGTAAGAGCATCAACCACCCACCCTGCCAGGTGCCATTTACTGCAAACCTGCAGGGGCTTTGCTTTTACCCCTGTCTCTGGGCAGCTGGGTCCCATCACTCTTCCTGAGCTGCCTCCCAGTCCCAGCTTCTCTATATTAAGCAGGCAGAGATGCCAAATGTTACAAATTTGCATCCTCTGAAGAAAAAAAACCAACCCTCTGACACAGAGGAAGGCTGGAGAGGTGAGTAGCTGGGGCATCCAGCCTTGATATGGCCCCATCCACCCAGGTGCAGAGCAGCCAGTAGGAGAGGTAGCTGTGAAAAAGTCAGATATTCCAAAAGCAAAGACCATTTCATCCACTGTATCATGCCTGGTATTATCTGGAAGATGGGAAGGGGCCCCCAGGGACAGCTCAGCCCTTGTTTTGCAGCATGTCCTGGCTCCTTCCTCATGGAGCAGCCCTCTGTGAGAGTCCAGAGCCAGAGTGAACCTGCTGGGTTGGATCTTGGCACTTGACAGACTTAGCTAAATCTTGTGTTTTGAGCTGAAAATGACTCATGGGAGTAAATGTTAAGGTGAGAAGTCTGCTCTGTAAAACCAACTGCCTTGGGGCCTCCCGCACATGAAAAGGCTTGAAAGGATGCTATGGCAATGGAGGAACCATGGAGTTCCAGGAGAAATCCCAGAGAAACATTCTTTAAACTTGGAGTACTTGAAAAGGCAGTGGGAAAATTGTTACAGAAAGGCTTTGTGCCCTGGGCTTGCTGCCACCCGTGTGTGTCCCTGTCTTCTTCTGGGGTTCTGCTGCTCACATGGGGGTTATGTGTTTAAATGTATGTAAATGTATGCACAGTATTTGCTGCTGATTTCGCCTCTAAAACGGCTCAGTTTCTGCTCACAGCCACAGGAAAGCTCCTGCCTCCCCCCTGCACTGTGGCACTGTGGTCATTGTCCATCACTTGGGTGAGGTGTGGGATAAATGCACCCATGGCCCTGTCCCTCAATGAGTGCGTGCCAGGTTTGGTGCAGTTTTTCTAGGAAAGACACCAGTGTTTGTTATTCCCACCATGGTCCTCAGCATCCCCAGCAGGGCTGGGGTTTGGCCACCAGTGCTGTGGGAAGCTCCTGGTCTGGTCTGGTCCCAGTTCTCCTGCTTGCTGAGCATGGGCTCTGCTGTCCTTACCCTGTGAGTGGTCGGTGATGCTGCTGCAAACTTGGGCATTCCCACAGGATTCCTGCTGTGAGTGCTCAGCCTGGGCTTCATGGCCAGGGATAACACAACAATGTCAGCAAGATGTGTCCAGGGCTCTTGGAAATGTCAGCCTTGCACAGCTCCAGCCTGCTGGGGCAGCATTTCCCTGACTGCAGAGCAGTTAAATGTCAGTCCCTGTGGGCCTCTTGTGGCAACCATCCACAGCTTGCATTCCAGGGATTTCCACCTCCATTCCCTTCACCCTACCTGCCTGTCCCAAGAGCCAGACACTGCAGATCCTCATGGATGGGGATGAGGCAACTGGAAGGGATCTGAAGGCTGCCAGGATGATGGAGGAGCCCAGACAGGCCTGTAAGAAACCTTACAGGCTTCTTGGCTCTGTAAACAGCTCAAACCCAGCCAGAACACATCTGAATGCCCAGCTTGTCCTGCAAGAGCAATATCTAAGGCACTGTGGAGCAAACTCCTGCTGTGGGGTGGCTGCCATTACCTCAGGGCTCAGCCTTCCCCTCAGCCTCTCAGAGAAATCCCTCAGAGGACCCAGGCTGCCCAGAGCCGTGGCGCTGTCATGGGTGCTGGGGCCTCCTCAGGCCCCGGGGCAGAGCTCTGGAGAGTCAGGGCTGCCAACAACTCATTTGTCTGCAGAGCTGGGGGAATCATGGAATCATGGAAAGCCAGGGCTTGGAAGGGACCTCAAAAAGTCATAGAGTCCAAAGCTGGAGCAGGGTCACACAGATTCAGGTGGGCACCCTGTGCCAGGGCTCTGTCACCCTTACAGTAAAAAAGTTCCTCCTAATGTTTATACGGAACCACTCATGTTCCTGTTTATAACCATCGCCCCTCATCCTGTTGTCAGTCAGCCCTGAGAAAAGCTTTACTGTCCTCCTGGCACTTGCCCCTTACAGATTTATAAACATTGATACATATGCAATATTTATATTTATATAATACATATTATATAAACATTTATTCATATAATACATATTTATAAACACCCCTCATTCTCCTGTTCTCCAAGCTAAGGAGACCCAGCTCCCTCAGCCTTTCCTCCTTAGGGAGATTTTCCCCTCCCTAAAGCCAAGGAATGGCTCTGGATCCTCACCTCCTGCAGGGTGAGGAGACTTCATTCCAGCTCCCAGCAGGAGCTGAGTGGCACCCAGTTAATAACCAGGGCTCACACACTGCATTCCTGCTGAACACACCTGAAATCTCTTTCCCTCAGAAGCTCTGTAACCAACACCTGGGAGTCACCTCACTGCTGTTATAAAGGTAACAGGAGTGCTGAAACTCATCTGGATCCCATCGAATGCTATTGTGAAGAAGCAAGAGACCATCTGGGATGCAATGTGTCACTGAGGCATCCTCAGAGGGGGCACATCACTCTGATACCCAAATGTTGAGGGGCAAAATTCAGAGGACAGCCCCACCAGCCCTGGTCAGGAGAAACAAACCAGAGACTGAGCAGCAAGGAAGCCTGAGTGGTCCCCTGCAAACCACAAGGGTAAGGAAGGAATATCACCCATTTTGCAGGAGGCATAAACCTTATCCTGAGCATTTTCCTGCATTTCACAGGCTGTAAAAACCCTGTTTGGTGTTGAAAAATTGAGCAAGAATGATAAGAGCTTTAAAACAAGCTTGGCCTCTGGGAGCCCCCCACAAAGACGGAGGCCATCACCAAAGGGAAGAGGTGAGGGGTCTGCTCTCCTGGCTTCCCACCGACAAAGCAGGGCTGATAGAGATCCTCACCCAGGGAGATCTGATAGAGCTGCTCAGCTTGAGCTGAATGCAGGTCAGCAACCTCCTAGATTAACTCCACAGCTGGGTTCCTCAAATAACACTGCCATTCCTCTGGCTTGTGCCTTCTGGGCACCTCCTGTGGCTTCTCTTAGGAGAGAAGGTAGCTGCTCCTGCTCAGTAAATGATTTCAAAATTAGTGCTGGAGTCTTGATCTAACAGGAAAATGGACTTGAATTCATGTGAGGATGGAATACCAAAGGAATGATGTGGTCCACGTGCTCTAATCCATGGTCAAAGGGAACAACAGCACCCAGTCCAAGCTGGAGACTTCCTTTTCAGACACCCAATTCTACAGTCTCTTGCCTGGCTATGACCCACAACAGCATCACATATTTTCTGTCTTTCAGACTCTGACTCTGCACTCCCAAACACAGGATGGCTGCCTTGATGCAAGATTTCTCTCTGTTCCCACTTGTATTCTCATCCAGAAATAAATTTTTCTTTCCAGAACTGCATTTCTCCACTGAGACCTCTCACATAGCCATATTACTCTTCTCCAGCACTCCTGCCTGCTAAGGCCTGATAAACCCTTGGCCAGATTTTGTGTATCTCCTGAGAACCTTGCAGCTGTTTCTTCCAATCTTCTTCCAAGATCCCCTCCAAGATCTGGACAGCCACATGGTGGGAGGCACAGGACAGTGAGCAGGGTGAAGCCATTAAACCAGAGCACTAAGTGCAAATGGGACTGTTTGGTCATCCATCTATTATATTCTATTTAGAACCTATCCAGAGTACTCAGTTTTATGATATTTTCTTGGTGCATCACTAAGATCAGAACTTGGTTTGGCTGCATCATAGGGAAAGACTCCCTCAGACTGAGGCATCAGCCCAGGGTTCAGTGGCAGAGCTGGCAACTGGGCTCACCTGAGCTTTAAAACCCAGCTGGCCCTCAGCCTCTCCATTGCTCTTTATCTTGGTCACCAACATCATCCTGTTCTTTGAGAGCTGCTGGCACCAGACATGCACCTGCTGGGGCTAGAAACAGAAAAAGTATTTTAAAAGAAGAGTTAACACTTCCAAAATGAACTCACCCTTTCAGTTCATGTGCTAGCAGCACAGGCTGTCACAGCTTTATTTTTAAATGGCCTTTCCCTTTATCACTAGAAAAAAATTCCTTCCCATTGACCTGAATAGCACTAGCAAAGTCAAGTGGAATATATGTATTTCCTCCTCACTGAACAAAGTCATTGTTAATCTGAGCATGTTAAAGCCAAGGGGAACAAGACATGGAAGGTGGTTAACACAAACGTGATGGGAGCAAAGGGGAAGAGGTGAAGCCCACTCTTGTTGAAGGTGTTTAAAATGGAAGTGAATTGACTTCTCATCTTGGTCTGCTGGTACCTGGCTCAGGGGACATGGCCATGGTACAAAGGCTCTTCAGTGAGAAGAGACAAAGAACCAACTGTCTTGTGGAGTTAACAGCAGCATGAGAAGTATGGATATGTGCTCACACATAAAGAACTCTGGGAGATCCAGCATAAGAAACCAGCCAAAACAGGCTGCAGAGCATTTGAAGAGCACACTGCTGTCAGGTCACTGGAAAAGCATTTTGCAGCCACTTGGAAAACTGTGAGCTAAGATGGCAGATACTCAGAATCTCTCTCTCTTTTTTTTTTTTTTTTTTTTAACATCCTTCATCTTCGAAGTCAGACGTTTGAGCAAGTTTAAGGTTAGGGAGCAAAATGCATTTTTAATAAGCAACAAACAGCAATTATCTATGCAAATAACTTCCATAAACAGCATTCAAGTCACATGTCACTATGTAGCAGGATTTTCTTACATGAAGATGAGGGGAGGACCAGTCCTGCATTCAGAAGAGCTCAGCCTGGTGCCAGGGTCGATGGTCCTTGGCAAAACCAACTCAGCTAAAGCCCCATCTCTGAAATGGGCTGGAAACAATCCTACAAGGTTTAGTGGCTCTTCCTTTCCAAGGACAGGGGAAAGAAAAGCCTAGATGAAGAGTTTTAGCATGCAGAAAGCAGCGATGGGAACGTTTGACTAGCTGAGAGAGGACAAGATCTTTCCATCCTGAAAGTTTTATAGGAGAAAAATGTTCATTTGTAATCCACCCAAGGCCTGATCATACTTAAATCACTCTGAAAGCATCTGTGGTAGCTACTGGAGGGGAGAGGGAGGAGTAGGAAGCTGCAGAGCAGAAAGGATTGACCCCTTCTGCAGGACCCAGAAAGTCTCTCCAGGCAAGTCTCCCCAAAACCAGCCACCACCACCCTCCTCCCCTCAGTGTTCATGTGAGAAATTCAAAAGCTAAGCTTCAGCACTGGAATGATTTTTTTACACAGCAAGTTTCAATTTTAACAGTGAATTTCATCTGCAGGAAAAAAAAAAAAGAAAAAGTAAAGAAGAGCCAAAACACACCCATCCATCAGGAACTGTCAAAATTGTCTTTGCTGGTAAAATTGGGTGTCTTTCTCAATCACATAATGCTAGAGGTTAGGGTAGAGCAGAAAAACCTGCAGAGTTCTCTGGATTATATTTAACTCTACTGCAAAACATGGGTCTAATTAATCCTTGCCATTGGTGACATTGCACTTGGGGTGAGTCTGCCTGTTAAGCCTGAGGAGATGGGAAGGAAAAGAAAACAAACACACAAATGTATATATGTTTCAATTTGATTTCAGTGCAGCCAAAGACCTAGCAGATACAGTTGCTAACTAGAAATTAATCTTGATTTAAAGGTTAATTAGAACTCTACTGAAAAACCTAGGGGCCAAAGATGGTAAAGGTGAACTTTAATGAAGGTTTAATTACTAGAAAGATCATCAAGTTCTTTGGTTGGCATGTCCCCTGCAGCAGCGTGGAGCTGCAGTGGCATCTCTGCTCTGGGTACCACACCTGGGGCATCAGGAAGAAACAGCTGAACACCAGAAGGAACACCCAAGTTCAGAAGCTCACTTTTTTCTACAAAGCCATCAACAGTGCAGAACAGGACCAGACTCTGTTTCACACATGGGATGATCATTACTCTGCTGCCAATGTTTTTTTAACTTGGAAAGTCAAAGCAGCCTCATTTCTGGAAGTGATGAGCTGAGCTCCATCTTGCCTATAATGGCAGTTAAGTGCATTAGTACCTACACCTCCTCTTTAAATATGCCTTTTAGTGGCCTATAGCAAATTCCCATTAAGAAAAAAATTATGAAAATGTCCCCCAAAATTGGGACAAATGAAAATGGATGCAATTTCATTAATAAGAAAAAAATTTGCTCTTTTCCAGGCACATCACTGTAGCAGCCACACTGACTTTGTGACCATTGCAATCAGCAACACTTTCTAACTGGAAACAACAGAAGCAATGCTCAGCACATCTGAAAAAATAATTTATCTTCAAGGCATTGCTAATCACAGCAACAAAGGCCAGAATCACAATGCATAAGACCCATTCCTTCAAGCTATAACTTTAATTAATTGAATTATTATAAACCTGGAGTTCAAATTTAAATGACAATACGGTCTGACACTGTGTATTAAATGTTTTTTAAACAATGATTGAAAAAGTAGCATCAGTTACCTGCATCCAAGTCAAATTAAGCTAACTCATCATTTGATGGTGAATACACCTGACCCTGGGCATTGCTTAGCTCCTTTTTCCAGACACAGTTCCTCTCCCTTTGGATGCTGGTCCTCTGGATGGCTGCTAGGTGTTACAATGCTTTTTCCAGCTCTCACCCCAAAATGGGGCACTCTCATGTTTCCTTCAGTGTCCACTTCAAGGAATTCAGCTTTTCAGTCACAGATGATGCAGAGGGCAGCAGCCACCCAGGCACCACTGTGGTCCTCTCCCTGCAGATGCTGCCCAGCCCCACAGCTCCAGCCACCTTGCAGGCAGAGCTGCAGCCCCCAGCCAAGCTCTGGAGGTGCCCCAGCCCCTGCCTACTGATGTGCTTTGACAGTCACTACCTCTAATCAGGTACTCTTAAAGATTTTAATAACATGAGTATATGATGGCAAGAAAAACCAATAAGCCAGGCCCTGATGTAAGCTGTTTTTGTCACAGTCTTGAAACTCCTGCTTGGAGCAGATGCCTTATTAGCCATTTAATTCTCAGCTTCATGGCAAGGCACTACAACGGGAGGAAATATAAAATCAACAAGGCAGCTGCAAAGTATCTTCATGTTCTCTCTCAAATTCAATAGAGATTCATGAGGCTTTACACTAATGTGCTGAGAGAAAAGGATTACAGGGCTCTTGCACCTATCTTTTGCATGAGGGAGGTGAATAGCTGTAATCAGCATGCAGATGAGAAAGGCCTGGCAGAAGTTATTTACAAAATCCAACTGTGCAGATGCCAAACAAGGAACTTCAGCCACCGTGGTGTGTCCAGTTCAGGCCAAGCTGATGCAGAAACATGAGCAGAGGTAAAAGAGCAGATCCCTAACAGAGGACAAATGAGTGCTCTGTGACCAGACAAGTGGGACCATTTCCCTTCCAGACACATCAAGAGCTCCAACAGAGCTGCCCAAACCCATGGGTGGCAGGGGGGAGATAAGGTGAGTGTTGCTATTTCTCCTACCCCACCAGGCCAAAGAGTGGAGGAAGCCAGGAATTTTCTTTTTATTTTTTTTAAATGAAAGAATTTACTACAAGGTTTTGTTTCACCAACTAATGAGTAGATAGAGTGGGGGGAGAGGGTGGAGGTGCTCAGCAGCTCTCCAGCAGCTCTGAGGTGGGTAGAGAGGGTTGGTACCTGCTCTTCTGGAGCCCATGCAGGAGCCAGGTTGGTTTGCTCTCTGGCATGAGGCTTTTAGCCACTATCCAGTCACCCCCCTGCTCTCTGAAGCCACCCATGCTGTGCCAGCCCCACTGGGACACTGGTGCCAAAGCCCAGCTCCCTCTCTCTGTGCACATCACCTCAGGGCAGCATCTCGAGGGGCAGAACCAGACCCATATTTCTTCCCCTTCATTGGCACCTGGCTGACAGCTCCAGTCATGCTCAGTCAAAAACCACTGACACAATTGACTTTGCTGTGCCAGAACTGCGGATTTAATTGTCCAGTCACTGCTCAGGTCCTTTAACTCCACAGCTCAAGGGTGTTTCATGCAAGACAAAAAGCAGCTGAGCATCAATCCTGCAGCTGCTGGGCTGTGGTATCCAGCCTCCTACCACCACTCCTATGTGGCCTCCTGCTCTTTTCTCTCTGACTCCAAAATATTTTTTGGACTCCAAAACACATTTTTCCAGGGGGGTGCCAGGCTCCCACCCAGGACCTGCCAGCAGCATCCCTGCTGCGGAGGCGAGCTGGGTGTGTTAGAGGAACTGCAGATCCAAGTCAGTGAGCTGCCAGCCCAGGCAGTAAAGTTCACAGCAGCAGATGAGAAAGAGTCCCTCATGCTAGAAAACACACCCTATATGCTTTCCAGCACATAAGGAAAATGGATAACCTTTTCATTTGAAAATGCACTGTGCTCACATGAAAATGAACCTGCCCTAAGAAAGACTTCCCACCTTGCATCCTTTGCTGTGCTCTCAATAAGTCATGAAATTTGCTGCTATATATTTTCTTTACCATGCAGGGAACCTTGGCTGCCATACAGGAGTGCAACTGGGATACAATAGCGCCATCCAGCCTCAAGTCAACCTGCAAATGATTGTATTTATCGGCACAAAAACAGCCCTGAAAGGGCTTGACTGAGGCTGAACTATAGAGTAACAGGTAAAGGACACACAGACACTAAGAAAGCATCCTGACCCTAAAAATCTTAATCAGGCAGCAGGAAGGATACAGGAGTTATTTTTACTCCAGTTTATTGCTTGGAAGCTGCTTGCCAAAGGATGACATAAATTGCACAAACCTTGGGCTAGGCCCAGAAAGGAGCCTGAGGAATAATGCTGATTGACTGCCCTACCTGCAGCCCTGGCTGGCATGAGCAGCTCAGGGCCACCACCCTCCTTGCAGGTGGGGACATTGCTAAAGGTGAGGATGTTTCACAGAATAACATTTGTTATCCAAGTGCACTTCCCAGAGCTGTTGTTAACAAAGGAGGGCATTGCACAGTGGTTAATCTGTACTGTTTTGCTGATCATGTTGAAGATACCAACCTGCTCGTGTGCTCTGCACATCTCTTATTGAAAATAATGGAGCAGACTTCACCTCAGTGGCTTGCTTCCATCAAGTCAGCCTCTGTGCCCTTAAATGAATGATAATAGCTGCCATGGCATTTTAATTCCCCTGCATTAAAGCATGTTGAAACCTGTTACCTCCTGTTTGTTCTCAACATGGATCATTGCTTCCTCCACTGCTGTGAGAGCCAGACCAAAAGGAAAGCTGGTGGTCATGCAGCAGAGATATTTAATGAATTCACCACACAAATGTGAGGAGATGCAGCTACAAACAGATGCAGGAGGCTCTGGAAAGCACCAGGGCTTCTCAGTGTTTGTGTGGGACAGATACCTGGCAACTGGACACACTAATTAGAAAAAGAGAAGCAAGAAACAATGGGTGTTTTCAGTCCCTTCAGGCAGCCAGGGCTGAGGGTACAACAAAAGCTTATTGCTCCAGTTTGCTTTGTTAGAGAAAAAGGGCTGCTTTGTCTTTTTGTACCTCTGAGGTACCTTAAGCCAACAAGATACAATGCAAGAATTATTTTGAGCAATTCAGAACTGGGGTTTTTTTGTTTCTTTCTTCCCCCAAACCTTCCAGAAGCAATCCATTTTTATTCTGCACATGGACACATTCAATATCGCAGATCGCAGGCACTGAGTGCACTTAGGCAATGCAAAGGCAAGAATTCATGTAAAGCAAAAAAAAAAAAAATCTGGGTTTTGTTCAGTCTTCCAATTAAATTTTCAGGTAATTTGTAAAAAGGAATTCACAAAAATCCTGAGGCACTTCTTACGGGCAAGATGGAAAGTGGTTTGCGTGGTTTGGTTTTTTTTTTTCCCCTCTCATCTTGTGGGAAATTTCCTTTTCTTTCTCTGAAGCACATGAAAACACGTCAATAAATAAAGAATGAATCTCCAAAAACTTTCTTTGACTCAAAGGCAACTTGAAATTATACAGCCTAATTCACTTCAAGCACTCACGACTCAGCTGGCTGAGTTTCCCAGAGGCAAACACTGCACTTCCAAAGGACAGCCCATTAAGCACCAGCAAAGCCCCTCTCTGCCTTGACATATTGGGTCAGACTGCACATCAGCTCAGTGTCCTCGTCCCCTCCCTGTGTCAAATCCCTTCCTTCAGCTCTTTTTGCTGGCACAAAGAGCTGAGTCCTCTGCTAACACCACCGCTCCTTCCCGAGGTCTCTCTCATGCACCCAAAATCTGGGAATACAAAGAGAAAAGCCCAACTCTTCTGACTGCAAAATAGCTGTGGAAAAGAAGCCGGGATCTTTGCTCCCTCCCAGCCCTTGCTCAGGGTCTGTCTCTGGGATTTGACACTGGATGCTGGCAGGGAGCAACTCTGAGCCCAGCAGGGACCGTGGCTGTGCTGCTACCTGGCTTCCATCCTCTGAGGGGTTCAGAGCTCAACAAAAGTGTGTTGGCAATTCCTTGAATCTCTTGAGGTCTGGAGGAGGTTTTGTTACTGAGACAGTCAAATGTCATTTCCTTTGCAAGAAAAGTGTCATAAAAAGGCACTTGAGCTGTCCTGGTTGCCTCCAGCAGCCAGGAATCTATCAGGTATGTCAGGACAAAACAAGCATCAGGAAGGGCATTGTTTTTTTTTTTTTCTTTTTTACCTGCTCAGATCTTTGAGAAGCTGCAAGTCGTTTGGAGAAGGCTTAAAAGCAGTACAAGTCAGCGCTGAGACAACTGGTAAAAATAAATTAATAACTTAATGGATTGAGACAGAGTTCCAGGGCACTTTGTGGAAAGGAATGTTAAAAAGTGGGCACACAGAAGGGTGTGTGGTTACCTTCTGAGACTACTACTGCAGCCTGAGCCCATGGTCAGGATCAGGGCAGAGCCCTGCAGGGAAATGGCAGCACCAGCAGCTCCCATCCCTGTGATGCACAACTGGGGGATGCTCCAGGATGAGCCCTGGCTGGGGACAGCCATCTCAGCCCCTCCACTCGAACTCCTGGGATGATTTGGATTTGAAGAACATGCAGAACAGCTGAGGAAAGACCCAGGATTGGGTTCAGATCTTGCACACCAAAGACACTCCTGCTGCAGAGCACCAAAGGCTTCCTGAGATGTTTTTAGCAAAAATGAACCATTCTGCCTTGGCAGACTGTCCATGAGAGGGTTGCTGCAGGGAAGGATGGAGAGATAAAGCAGGAGGTGGAGGTTTAGGGCCCCCAGCTCTGTTCAAGGTAGGTTTATTGCCTATTTTCAGCCTTTCCCTAATCCAAAGCACATGAATTATACCAAGTCCCAGGGCTCAGCCTGAGCCCAACACATTCCCCCAGGACAGAGCAAGGGTGCACAACATGGGGTGTGGGGCTGTCTCTGCCTCAGTAGGGAACTGAGGCTGCAAGCAAGGTTTTGGTCTAAAAGCAAACAAACACAGATTTGCAAAACTGAATTTTCTCCATAAAACAGCTTTTCAGCCCCTCTGTTTTCTGTTCCCCATGCCTGGATGTGCCAGTTCTCTAGCTCAAAAGTTGGTGGCCTTGGACCACTTCTCCAAACATCTCCTTTCAGGCACATTTTTCCACTTTTCCACCAACAGCTACTTCACAAGCTTTGCTCTTCTTACATCCCTTTTTTTTTACCTTATCTGCAAACATGTCTTTCATTATCCCCCGCACCTCTCAACTCCATGATTTCTATCCACATTCCCTTCTACCCTACATCTGCCAGTGCTTGCAATTTAGACATATTTTCAGATGCCTGTTTGAAGTCTCTCTTAAAACCTTAATCAACACTGTTTCTCCTAGTCTGAGACAACTAGGTGTTAGGGAGACTGCTTCTCTTATTTTTAGCAGAAGATAAAACACTTTTACAGGTGTTTCAGCACACAGGGAGAAGGGAAGAGAAAGGGAAGAGGAAGAAGTCAGTTATATGATAAAAAACTTTCCACATCCAGCTCCCTTCCCTCCTGTACAGATGAGGCCAGTGGCTGAGGTGAGATGACATGTCCCAGCATCATAAAGGTCATGTTTTACCTGTCTCAGAGGTCCTTGTATTCAGCACACAGCCAGATCCTCACCATTTTCAGAGGGTACCAGCAAAGGCAGAACAGAAAATGCTCCAGTCTAGCTCATTTTAAATGAATTTAACAATTGTTCAGCAACCTTGTGCAAATTAGGGTTTCTTCGGGTACATTTAGCTAATCATCTGGGATTTTGAAGTTCAGCAGCCAGGAAGAAAAAGGATGCACTCTGTGTCCTGCTCGGTTGGAAAAGCCTCTGGATACAAAGGACTTAAATAATGAAGAATTGATCACTGTACTTTTGTGCATGCAAAAAAAAAAACCCCAAAACAAGCAAACAAACTCCTCCCCACCCCTCACCCTAGGAAAAAAAAACCAAACAACAAACAAAAAAGAAGAAAAACAACAACAAAAAAACCCAAATTGAACTCTGCAGGGCTGGCCTCTGAAATAAGACTCATACACTCATTTTTTTACCTATATCGACAGTAAGAGTTGCATGAGTGCCATTAAATCTGTCATTAGCACTGTAAATTAGGATAATTTTTTAAGTAATAACCATCAAAAAGTTAATCTATGTTTAAGCAGAGGAAATAACATCATTATTCAAAGGAACCTCTTTGTTTTTCCATGCTGCATGCAAAATAATGTGGGTGTGTGAAAAGGACACGGGGAAAATGAACGCAATAAAACTCCCTGTGCATAGGAGGCACAAGGTGGAGGATGGACCACAGCTGTCCTGGTGGCTTTCAGTGCAAGGTGAGGATCACCAGGATGGCTGCTGGGATTTGAGAACCCAGAACTGAGGAGTGCACAGAGTTCTGGGCAAGTGAGGACAAGGCAGAGGAGGGGGGAAGATGAGACAGAGCTGGCTGTGCACTGGCAGCTCCCTCTTTGCAATCCCCATCATGCCCCAGACATGGTCCTGAGGGCAGCCCTGGTTTCCTAAAGATTTCAGGAAGGGGCTCAGTTCATTAGGATATGTAAATTCACCAGGAGCTATAGAAATAACCTTACAGAGAGTAGGAATGGGTGGGTTGCTTCATTAAGTCACCCACCTGTTATTTCTCCAGGAAAAAAATTGTGTGCATCGCTTCAGTTCTACCAAGACAGATTGGAAAAAAAAACCATGAGGGTCAAACAAATGGGCTGTTAATATTACAAACATGTAGAGAGGAAGGCAGCAGCAGTTTGTCACTCACAGGAAGGCTGACAGGAATGTGGCAGTCAATGGGGTCCCCTGCACATCCAGGCACGAAGGCTGCTCTGAACACTGGCACCCAGTGATAGCTTTTTGTCAAGGAGGAGAAGGAAAAGCAAGGAAAAACAAAGCTTTGCTTTGGACCTGATAGATGGATTTCCCCAGAGTACCCCAGCAAGATTTACAAAAAAAAAAAAAAAAAAAAAAAAAAAAGAACAGAATCCTCTACCTGCATGAATTATGGATCAGGTGGGACTGAAGTTTTGTTATGAAACAGTTTTTTCCAGAGTAAGACATAGGCTGGATGCTTTTGAAGGTTGTAAAAGTGGTATAATGTGCTATGGATTTGGTCAGAAGTGTTTGTATTCCCTCATTTCTATCTACCCACATTAGCATCTGTGCAAGTTTTTACAGGCTTCTCCTTGTGCTTTTCTCTCCTTGGACATCTCCGTTTTCCCTGTTCCTGCCCATTTCCACTGCTCCTCTGCCCCTTCCTCATCCCTGCACCTCTGTCTGTATTCCCTGGGCTGCCTGGGGAATCTTTCCCTCTTCTGAATCTCTTTCACAAGCTGCTCTGACACCCCAGGCCATCCTGGCAAGTCTAAGATTTTCCTCTCAGGAAGGCAAGACCTCCCTTCCTAGTGCTGCTTGACCAACAAAAAACAAATGCAGCAGCCAAGACCAGATCAGAGTTACTCAAATGCAGTGTTCAACAAGTGTTTCCAGCATAGCACTATCTCCTTCCATCACTGATCCTAATATCAGCTTTCTGGATGCTAACAGGCTTCTTGTGACTAAAGAGACAGCAAAACCAGTCCACTGTTCCTTGTGCTGGCTTAACTGGTGGACTGGAAAAAGCTGTTGTGTTGCATGGCAATAGTCAATGAGTAGCTCAGGGTGAAAAGTGTATGTTCAAAACCCAGCATGCTGATTATCAAATTCATTGCTGGCTTAAGAGAACACAGATTGAACAGAATTAATGAATTGTGCCAGCTGCAAAACTTCTGGCAGATGGAGCAGAAAAAAAAAAAGAAAAAAAAAAGCAGCCCTGGATGCTGCAAATGATCTTCACTTCTTTTGAGGGAGATACTTCTACAATGAATATATTTAAGTGATGAAAAAACCTCTTGTGAGAGGATGATTTTGCTTTTTCTTTAATCTTTCTTTGAAATAATTATTTCAAACACAACAGCTCTTCAGAAGATCAATTGCTAGGATTATAAAAATATCCCAGCACAGACTGATTGCTGCCAAAGAATTATTACTAAGGTTCAACTTAACATTTTCTGTATTAAACAGGCACTATTTACAGGCTAAAAACCTCCATGTTTCAAGATCTGAGATGTCCTTTTTAGCTATGTATTCATCTTTTTTGTTCACATCAACCACCATCATCTGTTAAGTCAGCAGTTACCCTCCTTACCTATGTCTGAGGTGAACTGAATGAACCCATCAGTCAAGAAAGTCTCCAGTGCCATTGCTGCTGGAAAGAAGACAGAGCACACACATCAAAAAGAACCAGAAAAGTTTCCTCATACATCATCACTGAGATTGGTTTCTTAAAAAGTATTTATCCTATAGATATTGCCTTATCTATTGGAAATTATGTTAAGATGCAAAACCAAAGAAAATCACCAGGCAATGTGCATTTATTAACATTAGTAGTCAAGAATTTAATCTATTTAGAAATTAATTCCAAATCCAGTTGTAAGGCTGTGATGTAGCTGAAAACTAAGTGAGCTCTAAGCTCTAGAAAAGGGGGAAAGTGCAGTTAAAAAAAAGTTACAGAAATCTTATCCAGCATCTCTGGCACTAGGAAATCCCAGTCCATCTCTACACTACGGGAAGGGCATCTCCCAGTGAATGCAGCACACACAGAACAGGGGAACAGGAATCCCAATATGGCATCACTACCTGCATCTCTAGGAGATTTTAGCCTCATTGCATAAGAAATATGGGGTTCAGAGTGGATGGCAGCAGTCTCCAACCATACATCACAGCCACAGCAACACACTTGTTCTCTCTCTTGGGCTGTGTTTAAGCTTTTCTTTCTTGTCACCTCTGAGCTGTGCTCAAAGGTCTCAGAAACAACACAATGCCCTTAAACCCAGGGTTATGCACCACTGAACAAAATAAAATAAAATTACCTTGATTTTTTCTGACATAGACCTGAGGTTATCTATATCAGATCATGCAAGGAAATGCTTGGAGAGCTGAGGTCTGAACATGCTCCCACTGAGTGCCAGCCCAGTGCTCTGACCACGCTGTGGTTCTGTTTTATTTCTAGAGAGTAAAAATTTTCAGCTTCATTTTTTCCTCTTTCAGATGCTCTGCTTGGCATGTTCATATCTATTGTCCTAGGGGATAATGCTTCAGCCTCCCAACCTGCAAACATGGAATCTGAGAAGATGGCGAAAGGTGACAGGCACTCTTCATGGATAGCTGTTAATTATCAAAGAAATTATCAGGTAGAAAACTCAGTGCAATTAGCAGAAGACCTCAAGGTCTGATGTGCACTTGGCCAGACCTTAATGAGTCGAATAGCAATATTTTTGTACAAATCCTGACAATTAAAGGCAGCAGATTCACAGTGCTAGGACAGAGTGCCCAGATAAAAATTGTAGTAGTGAGTATGAATTAAAACTGAAGCAATAATGCAGATTCTTAAAGGCACTTCCTGCAGCATCTGGGGGCAGCAGAGCTGTGTGCTGCCCAGACTCATCCTCCAGACAGCCCAATTAAAAGAAAAGTTGAGATCCAGTGATTCAGTGTTTCATCATAGCACTGTTTACAGCATTTTTTCTGTGGTATTTCATGACATCGAGAGCTGGCAGAATAAAACCCATTCAACTTGATTTGTTTTTCATGGGGCTGACTTCCTCTCCATTTACAGGCTGCTGACTTTTTTGAAAGGAACATTTTCCCATTGCAGTGACAGTGTTTCATTGTCTTCATAAAAACAGGTTTCCAGATAGCTGTGCTTACAGTCACACCTTCAAACCAGCCTTACATTTTTTAAGAGTTAACCCTTACCTCTCCCTCTCTTCAAGAATTAAAGTCTCCTGAATCTTTGGGTTGTTAGCACTGCTTTCTCAAAATGGTTTTGAAGTTATTTGTCCCATCAGTCATGTAAGAGCTTAGTGCCAGGGTGAAGCAGCAGAGGTGCAGCTAGAAGGCAAGATCTCATAGAATGCACCTTGCCTACAGCATCCTCTCTTCCCCAGCCCTGCAGCCCCATCCCAAACTGCCACTTCCTGACCATTATTTGGATACTGCTTTGGCCACTAAATATGGAATACTTCCCTCTTTTCCTGCTGTTGTCTGAAGCCATGCATAATAAACCCACATAGGTAACTGAAAGCACCTGCATACCAGCAAACTGATCTGCATACTGCAGGATGATTCAACACAGAGCATCATCATCTGGAATGTTTTCAGAGAGTTCAGCTATGGACTGAATGTGGAAATATCCCTCTAAGGAGGTGGAGAAAGGCAACTGTGATGGACATTTCATTTTATTCATTGGCAGACCACTCACAGTCCTAACCTCTCTGGTAGGAATAACAGGAGGATTTGGAAGGCTTTTTACAGGCAGCCCCTTCTGCAAAGATCAGGCACTTTCAGGGAGGTTCTGTGAAACCTCCCCACTGCTAATTTCTGCCCAGGCAGCAGAAAAGGTATTGAAAGCTTTTTATAACAGATTGCACAAGATTTCAGTTGAACTCAAGCTATGCAATATGGATAGAAAAAGGAGCTATATCAGACCAAGTAATGGGAGCTGTTTTCTTATGGTAACAGGTCATTTCTAGAAGACTTGAGAAGTTGCTTTTGTATTTCTGACATTGCCTGAATGAAATCAGTGACTCTTCAGTGACTTAAAGAAATTGCAGCTAGATCCTTCTTTGCTGGAGCTTTTATTAAGGTGTAAAACTCATTACTAGCAAAGGGCTAAAAGCTGTAAAACTTTGATCTTGAAAGTTCCAGTGTTCGGATGATGAGAAACCTTGGCAAAAAATGGGTTTTGAATGGGCTGTCATGTTCAGAGTTAGAACTGAGCTTTGAGGTACATTATTAGAGACACAAAAATTCAGCCTGGCTACTTCTTTCCTCAGAGAAGGCAGTGACTTTTGGCATGAGATAGGGACTTTCAAGAGGCCCAGGATGAAGCTGGACAGCCCTAAGTGAGTCACTAGCCCAGTAGAAAGCCTGTGACACAAGGAAAAAAGTGCTTGTAAGCATCTGGGCACTGGGCTGCTTTCATCTGTGAGCGATCTGCTCACAAACAGAGCAATAAATTGGAGAGATTGTATGGAGAAACTTGGCCACCAGCTTTTCAAGGGGCCAGCAGAGTATTTCCCTGAGAGGATCAAATGAACTGATGGCCATTCATACTTGCAATTATTTTCAGACTGCACAACAGGTTCTCCAGGTCTCCAGCAAGGTAAAATAGGAAGAACATGAAAAAAAAAACATGAAAAATAGCAGCCAAGTGCATTACTTTCAGCCCTAGCTACAGACCACTGGCAATGGAGGAATAGCTCCCCAGGTGGCCTCTCACCCATGCACCTACTACTGGTTTTAGCTGTACAGTGACATAAATAAAGACTTAGTTTGACATTTCAATTCATTTTCACTCATCTGTCATGGCTGTCTCAGCCAAGTTGTTAATTTCTTACCACTCAGTTTTTCACATCTCAGTTCTGAAAGCTGTGGACACACTAAATCATGCTACTGCTCTCCCTCTGCTCTCCTCCCAAATGAGAAAGCACATCACTAAGTCTGAGTGAAATACAGAACCACATCTATTGCTAGATACTGACCTTGCTTTTACAATCAGCAGAATAATCTTGAACTGCAGCTGGAACTGGGCATCATCCTACTTGGTTCAGTTTATCCAAGGTCTTGAGTTCCTGAAGGATGGCAGCTCTGGGATCTAAGCTATATTTACCTGAACAAGTGTCCACGTGCAAGCTGTCACACTCATCTGAAGCTATTGCTGGCATTTCAAAATCTGCACATGATTTTTATTGACCCTTAGAATAGATTCTGTTCTCTCTTCCCGTGCAGACAGGGAAGATCAAAGATTTCCCACAACATAACCATTACTTAAGGCTAAATAGCAGTATTTACTGCATCTGTATATTCTTCAAGTATAAGGGCAAAGAATATTCCTTTTTTCATAGAACAGTTGATGGTCTGTGCTTTCTTGTGGCTTGAATAAGACAACATTTGTTCTCAGTATTTTCCTGTTACATTGCAGAAGTCAGGGACACAACACTGAACTGTCAGCAACATTTCCAAGTCCCTCTGATGGTGCAAACTTCAGCACACCATATGCAGCAAGACAGGGAGGCTAAGCTGAGCAGCTGGGAAACCCAGGGCTCCCCTGCCTCATCCTGAGCAGCCACCCCACTGAGCAGAGGTCTCTCACCCCCCTCAATAGTTGTTTTTCTTTCTGTCTCTCTGTGAGATGTCACCCACATCCACAGCAAAGAGTGCACAGCTTATTGCTTCAGAGAAACAGACCATTAAAGCAAACCCCTCCTTATAAAATTACATTCAACCCGTTTGCCCTTTAGAAAAAAGAACCTCCCTGGGTTTAGCTGTTACAGAATGCATGTTCCTACCTTTCCTAAATCATAACTCCTACATTGGGCCTGGAGGGTTGTCAAAAGGAGGAAGGAAATTCAGTGATTTTGAAGGCCAGCAGCTCAATCATTTCTGTAAAGCAAGAGGTCTGATTGCACGCTGCCTCAGCTCCATGGAAAGCAGTCATTATCCTGGGAAGGAAACATGGAATTGCTTCTGCCTGTAGAGATTTGAGACTTCACTCATAGGTAACCTTGCACTGGCCTTAAAATCCAGCAAATTTTCCCTGTCACAGTTTAAGAACAACAGTTTTTCACTGCCACATATTGCACCCATGCTCAGACACCGTTCAGTGTCATCAAAACCAGGAGGTTGTCAGAAGTGACTGAAGGGCTCTGTGCCACTTGAGGAACACTGGACAAGTGCCATCAGCTCTGCCAGCATAGCTCACTCATTTTTAGTGCTCTCTTTAAATTTAACATACCACATCACTCTTTGTCCACTTCATCTCTTTACCTAAAATGCCTTAAAATAGAAAAAGCTGTAGGAAAGGATGAGAGAGATGTGTTAAATTTTTGCCAAGTGTGAGACCACTGAAGTCATCAGCCAGTACTGGTTCCAATGGGAGATTACAAACAGCAGGAATTTAACCTGCTCCTTCTGCAAGAGTAAGAGATACAAATCTTACAACGTTTTTGTGTGCAATGACAGCTTGGGGCTGTCAGTTTATACCATTCCCTGATTAAAAAAAAAAATAATCAGACAAGCTTTGAAGGAGCACAAAAAGCAACAAAAGATGAAGAAAGGTTTAAAGCACAGGGATTTCTTGGCAGTGGAATCTCCAGCACAACCTCATGGTACCTGAGTGAGCAGGACAGATCTAGGAGCAGAGCTGGCATCAGCCCAAAGTCCAGACACCAGCCAGGTGTAGGGTGACAAGGGTGAAGCTGGAAAGTCACTCTGTGGTGGTCAAGATCCTGGTCAACAAGGTCCACAGGCAGGGAAAGGCTGTCATGGACCTGGAGACACAGACACACCTAGAGCCAGCTCAGCAGAGAGCAAAGGTGCTGAGCTGAAAGGGATTTTCCAGCCAGAGGCTGGGGGTGAAGGTCCCACGTGAGGCTGCTGCACCCCCTGAGGATTGCTCCTGAGTTCAGGGCTCTGACAGAAAGAGGAGGAATCAGCTGGAAACACCTTCCCACTGAGAACCTGGGGCTCAACTCACAGGGACAGTGTGAACCCAAACAGATAAGGGACTTGCACAAAAGAATGATGCTCATCTGTTCTCTCTTTGCAGTGGCAATTCTGAGACCACTGTTAACTAACAAACTCTAAAGCTTTCACAGTTCAACTGAGGAAATTGCTGGCTTCTTATGAAAATACATGAAATGTTTTGTTCTGGGAATACAAAATAATAGATTGGGGCATCTAAAGAATCTGTAGTCCTCTGTCACTATTATATCACCACACTTAAATCCCCTAAGAATCCAAGGGAATAAGAGGTTTCTGGCTAGGAAGACACCTCCAGTGCAGTTGCCTTTTTGCTCTGTGTTGAGTATCCACTGGGAGAAGGTTTTTAGGTGAGGCCAAGGCCACACAGCTTCCCAAGTTTCTTGTAGCAGGCAGCTTACTGCAAATGGGCTCTAATGCTGCCACTGTAACATGGGCTTCACCCATCCCAACATTTTTTGGGGGCAACATCTTATGGTTTTGATAAAATCTTTACATTGTTATACTGGGATATTTCCAATCTTCACTGTGCATAAGCTCAGGCACTGAAAAACCTGTGGGCAGAACACTTCTGATTGCCACAAAAGTTCAAAGCCAAATGTCTTTGCACACTTACTCAACTCATGGTGGAAAAATATTCATCTTTTCATCAGTTCTTTCCATTTTTCCTTAGAAAATGAATCTGATTATTAGAGCTTCGGAAAGGAGGAGATTGCAGATTACTTTTATTTCCTTCCTTGTGATACCAAACTCTTCTGACCTGTGATTTGAACAGAACTGAGGTTATTTTTATCTAAGCCTTGGTATTTCTGAAGGAAAAAAACCTGTTGTAACAAGCAAGAGAAATAACTTGACAGTCCTACAATCACCAAGGCTACTACATCCTGATAAATGAAGTTGTAGATTAACATTTTAATGAGAAACTGCAGAATTCCCTTTTTAATAGAAGAAATCTAGGGCATCTAGGGGACTTCTCCCTGGCAGAATACACCTTAGGATTTATTTTGACATCAGTTTCACTGAGGTACTGGATGGTATCTGCCACTCTGTGCTGCTTGGGGAAGTCAGCATCTTCTCCAGTCTTGCATACTGGAATTTCTATTGCTCTATCAGGCAGCTGTATTTATAACACTGTCAAGTATCATCACGAAGTCATCACACTTTCTATTTAGAGATCAACAGTTTAATACTCGGACTAAGGAGAAAAATGAGTTTGTCAGCATGCATCTAGACGTGCAGCCATTTTGTCCTTATCAGAAAAAAGGCACAGCACATCTCCTGAGGAGAGTATGGCAGGGATCCAAAAATAGCAGATTATCAGCATCAGTTTTAAAATGGTCCAGCAGAGCTTTTCATGTTTGTCATGCTATGTGTTCAGGATTAATAGTTGCCATGAGATTCCAATTTTCATTCCAATTATAAATATTAAGTTATCACAACAGAAGTTTCAAGTTAACAGGAAGGAAAACGTGGATTTGTTACTAACAGTCGGAACTTGCTTTAGGATTATACAAAATCCAGTAGGATATTTCCATACTTACACTCACCTGATGTGAGGCAGAGTGGGGAAAGTTAAGGCACAAATCAAAGATATGGTTTGCATCAAGAATTATCAAGAATCCTTTCATGGCTCAAACAGAGTAACAAAAGCAATACCACACCACTTGACCAACAGAAAGACTGAAGCCTAATTAGATAGTAGACAGCTATTAATTTCTAATAGCTCCAATAAAGTAATTTCTAAGTGCTCCAATAATTTCTAAGTGCTCCAATAAAATAAAAGAAAAAAATATCTATCTATCTATCTAAATATCTAATCAACTGCTCCAATAAAGCCTTTCCCTCTTACATGTAATACTTAACCAAAATACACTTTTGGTACTGAAAGGACCTGTCTGAAGCAAAGCAAAACATTCAGATCATGTTCATATTTAAATCACAACAGATAAAAATTTCCAATGCCAAGCTTGCAACTTGTAAAAGCTTTATTTAGGAGAATTTGAAACAAATGTTCATAGTTATAGCCAGGTTAATTTATGAGATTAAAATGTTAGATCTGTGCATTGCTGTATTTCATGCTTTCAGTTCATGAGGCAAAAGGAAAATTAGTAAGCAAGAGGCTGTAGTCTTTTACTAACCTCAATTCACAGGTCTTCTGCTTCTCTGCTTCATATAATTGTTTGCTGGATAGAGACTGGAGAAGAGGAATAGATGCTAAACACAATGTAATTAAGTAGAAATGTAATTAAATAGGACTTCCTGATACAATTTCTTCACAAAACTTAATAGACATTGCCCTAAATCCAAGAAAACATTAATTCTGCATATTATCATTTGCTGTGCCATTGAAGAATGGGAGGTATGGCTTTGCCTCTAATGCATGAAGCCTGCAAGTGAAAAAGCCTACACACCAAAACTGGTGTCAAACAAAATGTTGTGATACAGAATTGCAGATAGAAATAGATGTGAAATCAGGATCAGTGCCAAGAACACACACACCTGCTTCTTGACAACCAATTGTTCAATGCCAAACAACCACCCCAGTCACCAGGAGCTGCCCTACAAGTGGGAGCAGGGTGTGGGATGCACTCCTGTGCCCCTTTGGTGAAAACCCCAATCCTGGGCCCATGGTCTCATCCTGTAACTGGATACAGAGAGAGGTTCCTTCCAGCAGTTGCACTGAAAATCCATGCCTAGAAATTAAAAATTTCTACTTTGAAGGTCTTAAGATATTTTCCTGAAGCTGGTTGCACACTGTCCTGTTACATTGGACACCAGAAACTGTACTTATGATATCACCAGCTCCATGCTGTATTTACAAGCAGCTACCACACAGCTAGTGCCTGTGAAGACCTAAAAAGCAGCAACAATTTCTAAATGTGGGTACACACAAAAATAAATTATTCTGGTAAAGCAGCTGGAGCCCCTGTAGTATGGTGAAAATGTCCAGTCTGGTTGAAAAGAAAAAAAAAAAGACAATAAAAACATTACAACTTTTTAAATTCTGGAGAATATAACTACCCGCCAGAGAGAGCTAAATGCAAACAAACTCAATAAACAATGAAAAGTGTATAAAAATGTAGTTTAATTTAAATTTTCCTGAAGCTAGATGCTCCATCTCACTTCATACCACAAAAGGGAGCAACAAAGAAAAGAAAAAAATATATACTCGCTCACAGACAGGGAAAATAATTTAAGCAGAAACAATCTTCCAAAGAGAATAAATCTGCAAAGCAGCAGCAAAACAAGCTGCCCAGTCTCTTTTATCAGGGTTGGGCGTTTTTTCCTATTAAATGACAAACAACTGGCATCCAAGCTGCCAATTATTTAGCCATGGTGAGACTTCTGACTCCATTTAGGAGAGAAAAATAAGCCTGCTGTAAATTTAACATTGCAAAACAATCTACAGCAGCTGCCTGCCTACAAAATTTACTTTATGTCCTTTTTATCACTGTCTCTACTAAGTAAATACTGTTTCATCAACACATAAAGAGAAAATGTTCTCTCCACACTGGTTGAAAGTGATTCTTGTTCCAATCAAAACATTATATATAACTTTGAAATAATTAGGGAAATGGTGGATAACGTGATGCTACATTAATATTTAAGATGGCTCTGTTTCATCTCAATTTATGTGCAAACTGGCATTTCTCTGTATGAGACACAGCACTTTATATGTAAACTCTACTAATTATTACTGGCCAAAAACTGAAAAGAAACCCAGCTGATCAATGTTTCCAGTGGTTTAAGTATTGTTCTCCCAGTTCAAGTGAGCAACAGCAAGTGCCACACCAACTACCATTTTAATCATCATGTTACTTAAATCTTGACCTGTACCAACATGTTTCTCCTCCTCATGCTTTGAACAAAAAGATTTTGCTTTGGAGTTATTAATCTGTGTAGTTCTACGCAGTTAAGTTACCAACTAGTCTATGATTAAGCACAGACTTTACCACATTAATTTCTCTAATCCATTTGGAACCTTCTCCTCTGACTAAAATTAGAGAAAATTAGATAATGAGTCACGATAGCCACAATCTACCTGATTATAGGTCAGAGTTTTTCAGGGGTCATTAAAAGCCTTGATTCCACTCTTTATGAAATCAGATAACTGCCAACTAGGGCACTGCTGAATACACTATACTTATTTTAAGGATTTTTCAATTAAAAATTTAAATAGTCTCAGTGTACCAAAAAAAATAAAAGTGCATAATAGACAAATGTGCAATGACACTGAGGCCACAAACTTTCTAAAAGGTGTTAGCTGGTTAATGGTCAGTAAAACATAAGTTAATAGGACTCTTTCTCAACTGCATGTAAGCTGGTAAACCTGAGGAATGATGGCAAAGTCTGCCTGTTGGATGATCACAAAAATATATTTTGCTTTTTGTAGCTAACTAGAAAGAACAGGGCACATTAAGACAAAGGGGCTACTGACAATTAATTATTGACTTCAAAAGGTCACCTACTGTAATGGAGGCTTAGACATATTTCCAGATAATGGAAAGAAAAACATGTCCCTTGCCCAAAAACTGGCCACTAACATCCTACTAACAAGCATTTTTTTTTTAATCATTCTGCATGTAAAAGTACAGCTCAGCTTAAGGTGGTCAGACAGGCCAGACAGTTTTTTTTTTGAAAAGTAGAAAGCAGTAAAGAAAATGAATTTGTAACAAGTCACCCCCAGACAAGTAAGGACTCCACAAGAACTCCAGCTAATGAAAGATGTTTCCTTCTTTATTATTGTTTCATACTTCTTTCACAGAAACATGGTATTTACAAATATACACATATAGACTGCTGATCATAAAATGTTACTGAAGAATTAGTCAAAAAATCAATTTACAAAACCCAAAATCTTTCCAAAGATAATTCTGGCTGAAAAAGTTTAATGAAATTTCCAGGAGAGACTTCTGTACAGAAAGAAAGGTTTTAGCTCCTTGACTTCAGGTAATATTAGACGAGTTGTGAACCAAGTGAGCTAAGCTCAGCTGTACATTTGAGATGAGGCAGTTTTTTTTTTAATATTGTTCTTTTTCACACGATTTCTTGAGGGCCAGTTCCACAGGTCTCAGGAGGCACTAGTTTGTATGTTTTTGGAAGCTGCAAGCATTGCTCTCACTTTGGCCATAAGATCCTGCAGAAAATAAGAGGAAAATGATCAGACATGTCCAGGTTTTGAACAGAGCTGAAATACATGATTGTAAAAAACCTGCTTGAAAAGGTTGGCTTGTGCTCCAGTTCTATAGCATGCACAGACTTGTGATCATCAGACACTGACAGTTGTTAGGATAAATGTGAAATAATTTGGAGAAAAGGCCTGTAACAGCAAACAATGTCTGTTTTTACTACAGTGTTATAAACTGCAGTGCATAAATATGTAGAGCAATTTTTAAATGACAAAAAACAGAAATTGAGTTAGCTGAAACAGAAAGAAACTATGATGGGATCTTCAAAAAATTGCAATGAAAGAACAACTACTAACCACTGAAAGTTAAAAAAACAACAACAAACCAAACCAAACACAAGAAGAAAGAAAAAACAAAGTTAGCTGCTAGGAGGAGAGTACTAATAATTACTCTGTAACAGAAAGCTTTTTTTTTCCTTTACTTTGTAAACCTGAACCAAAAATTCACACAGCAGTGGTATTTTCACATCTCAGAGTGACTGAAAGATTAAGACTTTTGTGAAACCAAATAGCAAATCTCAGTCTTGTTTGAGTGTTCCAGGGGGAACAGCATTATAAAAGGAAATGAAATATCATGTAAATAGCATTGAGTAATTGTGTTGCAAAAAAGGATGACAAAACGAAAAGTATCAGTAATAAATTAAAATTACTTAAAACATTTATGCAACAAATGCAATATAAATGAATCCTTAGTTCTTTTAGGGCCTTTTTCATCTGAATCTCTCAAAACACTTCATAGGAAGTCAGCATTATAATTCCACTTTAGAGAAGGAAGGATCTGAATGAGAAATGACATTCAATTGGCCAGGGTCAGTCAGCACACTGGCAGCAAAATAACCTTACTAATAATTAGTTAAATTACATTTCTCTGAGCCATTAAAGATAAACTAATCAATGTTGGGAAATATCTTGCAAATTCACAAAAGTTTCATTCCTCTTATTTACTTTTTGAAAGTAGTAACTAAAAATTGTATTTAAATCATTCCTCATCTTGCAACTGTGCTAAAATCAAACAGATTAATGTAAAACTATCAAATACTATGCCACAAGCAATATTTAACTCAAGAAATACATTAACCAATCACCTTTGTGTGAGTGGCATAAGGTTTTAAAGTTTTCATATTCTGCATCTTATGAATTTAGCTTTAGTCTTGAAAGGCTTGAGTAAACTTGAAAGGATAGTAGCTAGAGAAGCAACAAAAATGCTTTTCTATTAAGCAAACAGATTAAAAATGACAACAAACTTGACTCTACAACATAGCAAGAGAAGAAAACAATATGATGAACGCACCAAATTACACCACATACTCTAAATTTGTTTACTCATACCTGAGTGATTTTACTCTGCACTGAAGACACAATTGCTGAAGAGATTTGGCCATCTTTTTCCTGAGAAACTCCCCTAAAAAAAATAAAAGGAGAATTTATAGTAAAGGTTTTATAAATGCATTCTACTCACCATCACAATTTTAGGTTTTATTGTTCAAGTCTCATACTCAATTGCTGACTGTTATTATTGTTGCTATTAATATGTTGAGTATTAGTCAACATCTCTCTCAGTCAACAAGAAGCCATAATAAGTCATAATTAGAGGAGTGCCTTGTACAAATGATACAGAGAAATATGAACAACAGCCCTGGAATTTTTAACTGGACTCTTCCACATAGTGTAAAAACAGTTTAATGATGAATCTTGCACAGACATTGCAGTTCAATCTCTATTCAAATTCAAATTTAAAGCCTTTATCCATTTTTTGAGTTACCAATTTCTAGTTTAGAATTAGGCTGCAGAATTTTCTGCACCAGTTCTACTTTAAGAGTTTGTGGAGGAGGCAACAAAGATCCCAGGTCTTCATCAGACTGCTGCACATAGTGCTGTCCCTCCCAGTGTCTCCTGGTTTCAATCTGCACACATTACACACACACAGAAATCCCCATCACACAGGTTAGGTTAAGAGACACCCTGGCAGTCAACAGCCACCAGGATACTGATAAAGAGTAGAAGAGCAAATAACCTGGAGCGTTCCTGGCTGGATTCCCTGCTCTCCACAGGAGAGACACTAGTTGAATGTATGGAATTTTTGTGTGTGGATGGTCTGCCTGGTGACATGGATGGTGAAGGAGACCTGGCTTTGGACTTGGTACGTGATCTAGACCTCCTCTTCTTCTTCTTTTCATGGGGACTTCTGTGAGAAGAAAATATTTTATTAAAGGATATCTCAAGCAGTATTACACTAGCTCAGGTGAAGATATTTTCCACTGTTCTTAAAGCTTATGCAACCCTCTTCCATAGGATACTTCACACGCATTCAGCAAGCATTAGAGTCCTGCCCCAATAAGGCACTTTTATGGTGTGCAAAATAACTTTTTCTTTTCTTTTTATCACATTATATTATGCAACTACCAGCACCTGAGGTTCTCACTTGGAATGCTGCTTCATGGGTACACAGGAATTACTGGCTAGTAGCTGGCAGTTTAAAAGATGAAAACAAAAAGTCTCTCATTGGAGACTTGCAGCATAACTTTGCTAGAGGGAAGTTCCTTCCCAAAGGACAACAGACTTAGAATATAATGAGAAATTTAAAACTTTATATCCCTTAAAATTTTTCATAAAGGAACATAAAGGTCATAAAGGAACAAATCATAGAATCATAGCTGTGCAAATGATCTGTAAGGCAGGATAGTTGGTTTGCTTTTTAAAAAGAAATTACCCCCTTCTCAACATGTAATGAAACAAATCAGTCTCAAACTTGTAAACAAGCTGTGTATGCCACCCAAACAAACCTAGTCCTAGCAACACGTTTTAAATACAAACTGCTTATGACTTGGAAATAAGTTACACAAATTTTTGTCCCTTTGAGCACAGGAACAAAGGATTTATGTGTACTTGAAGGGGACAACAGGGAGCCTCCTCATATGCAGAATTAAGTTCAAAGAGAATTCATTTAGTAATATACTAGAGATGGACCTATAAAGATTTTTATATATGGTTATGAATTTATGTTTGTATTATTTGCATACCAGTACTGACATTACTGTAATTAGAATTACTAGAATAATGCCTTAATTAGAGTTAGGCAATATCTCATCTCTCTCTCTACCATGCACTGCTAGAAGTCTATTCAGAAAAATATTAAAGCTTCCAGAACATGTTAAGCACTGTAAAACTTCAAGTCATTTTTTAAGTATCACATTATTGATTTCTTTATTTTGTTTTTCTTAGGCATCTGCTAAGCAGCTTTAACATTAAATTCCCTATAAACACAGATGCTCAGAATTTATCATTCAAATACCTGATTTTCATAAAGAAGTCAATATTCAAGACTTAAAGCTGCCAAACCTCCTTGCATTTTTCTTGTGTAATCAGTACCAAAAGAAAAACCCCACACTCTACTAGCCTCTAACATTCTCATATATATGCAAAAACCATCAGCTACAAAGTTGGTTGTTATTCCTTGAGTAGCTAATCATGTACTGTAACTGCTCAGTTTCTTAAAACATCATAATGTAATCAAGCTATGAACACATTTCATACTTAACTTCTAAAAATTTCAGCAAACATTCGGTATACAAGAAGAATATTTTACAGTAAGGTTTTCTGGAGGTTTTTTTCCTCTCATCTCAGATGATGATGAACAAACATCATAAAAGCTGAGTGAATGTGTCTTATAAATTTTACATTTTTAGAAAACTGTTTAGAACTGTGCAAAAGCTTAGATAATAGTAATTGCACTGGCTGATGTACAAACACAGTCTTCCCTTTTCACACATTTGAGGGTTTAACTGCAACAGGAGGGTGAAGCTCTACCCCCCCTCAAGCAGAGCATGAGAAAATGACCCACCAAGAAGGAAATAAGAAATTCCAAACAAAATCTGAACTCTTACAGCTTGGAGACAGTAGTGGAGATAGCAGTGTTCACTGATTTGTTTGTACATAATGTTCAAACATATGCAAGAATGAAGGAAGAAGTGCTTCTAATATTATCATTTTCTCCACACAAGTATTTATTTATTAAAATAAAGCTCCAGAACATAAAAAACAGAAGTTCTACCTTGGGAGTATACAACACATCAGAAAACGTTTAAAATCTCACATTATTTGAACAGAGCAGAACAGAACAGAACAGAACAGAACAGAACAGAACTTTCTCCAGGACCAGGCAGACTTACTTGGAACGTGGGCGTTTCCTGCTATTTCCAGGACTGTTACTTATCCTATAAGCTGTAGGAACACTTCTCTCATCTCTCCTCCTTTCTGGTGTGTGAGTCCTTCTCCTGGGTGACCTCGATCGTGACCTGAGCAGGAAAAAACATCCAAAAGTTTGCTTTTTGTAACTTATTTCATCATTTTTATTTCAGCGGAACTGTGTTGTCACCAAATGCCAACCTAACACCCTTCAAATGCCTGTTTATATCAGCATGGGGTATTTAGTCTCCAAGACTTGTCAGCTGCCTAAATACTTCTTACCCAAGACATTTAGGGTGTAGTTATCCATTGCTTTTCATTCCCAATAGTGGGGAAAAAAAGACAATTATTTTTTGGTATTGTGTTCTAATGCAAGCTTCTGCATTAGTAGACAGGAAAGTTATTTGAGCCCAGTCACCTTTTGTGGAAGAGTTCACCAATGCTGGATGCAGAAGCCCAATTTGGCTCAAAACGTGGGACTGTCAGGCCTGACCTTGTCTTCTCAAATTAGTGGTATGTTTTTAGAACTGTTGCATCACAGAGATAAATACAAGTTTTTGTTTTCAGCACATCTCCAACACTGACAAGTCCAGGAAATTTTGTCCCTGATACTGCAGAATAAATCTAGAACAGCCAATATTTTCACCTGTGCAAGTGACCAACAACCCATGATCAGCATTGTTTGGCACTAACACTTTGACTTGAGATATTTTTCTCCTAGAAAAGTGAGAAAGAGATAGATATCAAGAGGGAAAAAGGAAATCATGCCCAGTTAAGATCGGAGATAAACATAAGAGCTCCATTTTTTAAGTCTGTGATTTGGAATTAAGAGCATGTGCTAGTAAAACCTGAGCATTTCTTAATAACCAAAAAAATGGAATAAGAAAAGTCCTGAGATATGGAAGGGAGGAAGGAAGATGGAGAAAGGGACAATTCAGGGCTCCAGCTTGGAAAAAAGAAAGAAAAAAACCCAAACCCAAAATCACCCCAAATTACTGACAGTAACAGTTAGTTCTGTTCTCACTAGAGTATATAGTTCTAATAAATTTACTTCTATTTACTCGTCATTTTAAAGCCTTTCTATAGGTATGCCATTCCACGTATAGCAAACGTTCATATTCTTGAAAATACCTAATTTGCAGTGACTAAAAGACAAGCCATTTATGAAATCATTGAACTCCTGCAAACTCTCACCATATACATAATATATATACACACACACTCCTGAGCCATTTCTCTTACAATCTACAACAAAAGAGATCAACTGAAAAGGAAAAAAAGGCAATCACATGGTGCAGTTAAGTGCTGCAAATTAACTGCTTTGTCACTTAGAAAATCTGATCTTTACCAGGCTATTGAAAAGGATTGAAAAAAAAGCAAAAAAAGAAAAAAAAAAAAAAGCAACAAAACAGAACAGATTCAAAAGTGTGGGGTCAGTCAGACACCTTGACATTTTACCAGGATTTCCCTCAAAAGAGCTCCAGCAGTCAAATCTTTTCGTTGTCGGAGTTGCCTGATAATTTTCCCGCTCTGTTGCTGCTGCCACTGATGAGCTGCTCAGACTCGGCTCCATGCTCAGTGTCCCTGTGGATGCTGTGAGTCTGTGATATGGAGGCACACACTTCACATTCAGAATAAAATGTGCTAGTTTTGGTTTTAACTAGAATCCTGAAAAGGCTCAGTCCCTCAACCCAAAGCTGAACCTTAGTGAAACATGTCTATGTGGACCAGCCTAAAAAAAGTCCAATCAGAAAGAAAAAGGCATTAGCTTCATTTTTATGAACTCTCATTTGTGGTTCTACAACATTCTTCCAAACACCAAATGTTAAAAACTTTGGCCATTGGCTTCAAACAATTAAAAATAGCTTAACAGTTTTACTGCAATACATTGATTATCAGTTTCATTAGACTTATTTCAGAAGGTGCTCTATCCCTTTAAAGTCAACATCACTTCTGCTTAGTAGGATCTCAAAGGTTCAAAGGGTTACAAAGCTTGGCATGTCTCTTTACAAAAGAAGAATTAAAACTATGTGGACACTACCTCAGCAATAAGAAAATCTGTTTGGAAGGAGACAAAAAACCCAAACAACCCTCAACCAATCTTTTTTAAAGAACAACTACTTTAAAGTCTCTTGAATTCCTAATATTGAGGCCAAAAGTCTCACACAAACATACACACAGTTGTACCCTACCCAAACTTACTGAAAAGCAAACTGCTAATGAAGTATGCCACCACTAATTGTTATTTAGAACTCATTGACTGGATAAATTAGGTGGCCTATTTCTACACTATTACTAGACAATATAAAGGAAAAAAGTATCAAAGAGGAGTAGACTCTCCATTCCTAGCTGAAAATGAACGCCTAAAATTTCACTTCAGCACATCACTAAATCACCCAGTGCACAGTGAGTGCCTCCCTTCCCTTCCTCTCACACACACACAAACCACACTCACACAAATACATCACATACTACAGAGTATTATTGATAGAAAAGAGAGACACAGATAAAGATGGTCACTGTTTACAGTTCCTGCCAACCCTCTCTCAAACTTGACTGCTCAGCTAGAACAGCCACTGGGAGATGCAGTGACCCAACAACCTGCACCCCTTTCCAAATCACCACTTCCAGGTACATTTCCCATCCAACTTTTCAGTGATGCTCTGAAGTCCATTAGAAAGAAAAGACACTGATGAAGCATTTACTACAGACGACCAAATGGTACCAAAGCCTTTGTTTTCCAAGACAGATTTATCAAATGTGCCCCATCTTGCACATTAACTACTTCTTTGTAATAACTCATTGTACCTTAGTGACTGACACCTCCAAAGCAATCCACAGTACAACACAAAGCTTTTGGACTTGTGTTTTAACTTTAATCTGTCATATTGGTCTAGAATTAAAACTGTGTAATACCAGGAGCTTTATGAGACTAATTTTGTTCCAGAAAATAAATGTATTTATACAAAGAACTGTTGTTAGCCACAATTAAGCAAATATATATACATGGGTTCCTTACGTATAGCTACATTTTTTTTAAACTTGTTTCTGTTAGAGAGGTTTGGTTTTGCTACCAAGAAAAATGAATACCCAAAGCATGCTTTGAATCAACTTCATGTTATTTGAAGAGATTTTTTCAACTTTAATACTGCATAAGTTGCACTAGAAAATATAGAAACCTCACAACATTAAAAAAAATTTGTATCTTAACCACCAAAGGCTACTTTTAAATGAAGCAGAGTCTCTAGACCTCTAATAATCAAAAGACAAACAAGTGCTATAAAATTATATACTGCATCTTATATTGCAAAGTTAATCTGCAGGATTTCTAAGGACAATGCTCACTTCAGAAAAGAAAATTAAGATATTCAAACAAAAAAGGAGGAGCTTGGAAAGTATATGGAACATAGCTTGAATGAAGAACAAAGAAGTTACTGCAAATTGTTGTGTTTATCTTCACTTCCCACACATCATTCCCTATTAACTTGACACAGTAAGTTCTATGGTAAAGGTGGGATATGCTTTTTCAAAAAGGAAGATTAATAAGCACCAACAGGAACTATTCAGAGTGGTTTCAAACAGGAGCTCAACTAATGTCCACATGCAAACCTCACAAAATCTCAGGTTTTAAGACTGTTCTGCAAATACAGGGAATGTGCTGAGTGGTCATCATTACAGTTTAGAGATTAAAATCCATTATCACCTGAATGCAGCACAGTCTAGTGAAAAATTATGAAATAAGCATAGCTCCTCTTTTAGCTGTCACAGTTAATTTAAATGTAATAGTTTCAATAACTCCAAATTCAAAATATTTGCTTGCACTGTGCAGATATTTCAAACCTAATAAGTTCCTCTCTAAGAAAGTTATGAAAGTTTGTAATTAAGAAAAGTATCTTTGCTGTTATTCTAAATTACTTGATAGACAGGAACTGGAGCAGTAATTACTAGAGGAAGGTAAAACTCCAGCTCTCCCAGCCCACTACTGAGGGTCAACAATCACTTTGTATTAAGATTTGTAGGTTAGAATATACACTCTGACTAGAATAAAATAAGGCAACAAGATCCCAAAAATAAAACTTTACACTGAGATACTCAAATAAAGCACATTCAAAACAGGGATGTTCCAGTGAAATTTAGCACTTAATTAAGCACTTAATTACCCTTAGCATGTTAATTTTAGGAATACAGTAAGTATGGTAAGGCTTGACCAACACCTTGAATAAAGCAAACCTTTGATCATTACAATTTGTTGTGTAACGTGGGACCAAATGGAGCCTAATTGGACAGGCAAAGCTAGCAAAGACTTTAAAAAAAAGACCATTCATTATTCTCTGAACTATAATTCTTGATACAGAAATTTCCCACAGTGGTGTATTCACAAGATGTATTAACTACCTTTACCACTGAGGCAGTTAAGAAAAGCATTCTAGTCTCTCTGGTATGAATTTAAATCCCTAAACCCAAGGACTGAAGAAAAATGTTCTATTCCTTCTTTATTTTGGCGTACATGAAGATTCATTTTATTTTCCTCCAGTCTTTCCAAACAGTTATTCCAACTCAGTATCTTTTTCTTTTCTTTTTTAATTCTGAATCATTTTTATTATTCCCTCTAAACTCCTAATAAAGTCCTTTCTCATTTAGCTCCAACTTCTATCAAGTTTTACAATGTGCAAAACCTTTTAAGTGCAAGACATGAAGCAGTTGTTCTGAAACAATTTTAAAATTCAGGCTAGCCAGCATCAAGCCTCCTGGACATCTCAGGCTGCAGAATTCAACAGCTCATCTAGGAAATATTCAACCAGATTTAATCAGGTGTTGTGTTGATTCATGATGTTAAGGCTTTTATATGTCTGTTACTTGATTTGTGCCAGAAAACACTCTCAAGATGGCACACTAAGATTAGCTGCAGTAGAATAACTATTCTGGGTGATTTCTCTGTAATTTCTCCACCAGTTGAATTATGGACACCAAAAAACACACCAAACAAACCAAAATAATGAGACTATCCACTACATATGTGGTGAACACATCTCTTATCACCCTGAAGCCACTGAAGATGTATCTCAGTATACATCAAACCAAACCTGCACGCTCCCACTAATCTGTTTACTGCCTCACACAAACCCATGCAACATACAGGATTATCTTTATCCTATTGTGTAGCATTATCAAGTACTGGCAAGGATCCTCTCAGATGATTCTTTGTCCTTTTCAAGGTATCACAGATGATTATTTATTTTTTTTTAATCATTAGTACGATGCTGCTTCTTGGTTTTACCATATATGAGAAAAATCATGGATAAACATATGCAACATAGGTGGGATGAAAAGACACAAGGGGTTCAAGTGACCATTTGGCTTGACAGGCAGTTGAAAAGATGAAAAAGATCCCTTTCCCCAAGGAAGACTTGCATTCACTTCTTGAACAAGGGAAGCTTCATTCAGCATCATTCCCTTTACATACTGGTAAGCACAGCAAAGGAAGGACACACAGGATTTTGGAATGTGCCTTGCAATACAGAGCATCATGACCACCTACTGAAGGCAGTCAGCAGCAAGTCACACTGACTCTTTCAGTTCCTTTACTTCCTGGCACTTCTGAAATGCTGAGATGTCTTCAGCAGAGTATTGCTGAAGACATTATATTTCACTTCAAAAATCTAGTATAAAATAAAAAACTGTTAACACTTACTCATATTAGTGTAGTTAGCCACTTTGTTAAACAAACAAAAAAGTGCACAAGCAAAATATGAGAAGTTTTGTCACACTGCCAGGAAGGGCTAGAAGCTGTTTTTCAGGAAGAAGCATGTCATAAGCACAACCACAAAGATAAAGGAATGGACAATTTTGCATGCATCACATACAGATATAGTTACTACTATGGTAGTATTTATATACACAATTTGTTGGAACTGCAAGTTACTTGAACACTGTTTTGTAGCATGATCCAGAGAATGCAAGCTCAGTAATAACTCCTTCCAGCTGACTTACTGACTGCTAAGTGGCAGGGCATTCAGAGAAGTCAAATCTTACAGACAGTAAACTTTAGAGCCTAGACCCAGTGTTTTAGATCCAAGACAATATAAACAGTCTTATAGCTAGATAATTAATATAGTGCATTCAAGTTCATTAATAATTAAGTACAGAGTTAACTGCACTGGGTTACATACTTTTATGGTCTCCCTTCCTCATGAACTCTGTTTTCATCCTGTTTGGATTCCTGTCATATCTGTCCTTCCATTCATCCCTCTTATTTTATTCACTTGCTACTCAACTGCTTTCTTCCTTTCTGAGCTTTGCTGTTCCACCACCTGATTCTCTACCTCTATTTCTCATCTTAATTTGGTCTGGCTACTTTAATCCAGCACCAGCCACAGACATTTTATGAAGTTTTCCTCTTGCTTCAATCACATTTCAATGTATTATCTTTAGATATTCCAAAGACTAGAATTAAAAGGACTTATGGGTACAAATTTTCCACTATGTAATTAGAAATGAACGATTCATTATTTCATTAAAACTATTTTCAAAGACCCTGCACATCTGATGGTATTTATTTACTGTCTTCAAGGTGACCACACTCCAATGGCTACGAAGGCACTTATATAATGGAAGAAGTGCAAAAAATGTTTGAAGTGTTAGACCACACAGACTCTAAAGAATAAATTTGCTTTCCAAACCCACCTTGAATGTCTGACAGTTCTATAGGCAGTGGGAAGTGAGTGCTTTGCTTTTGAATGTGATCTAGATCTGGACTTGGATGATGAATGATACTTGAAAGGTGATCGAGATCTTGACCGAGATCTTTTCTTGTGTTTTTTTCTTTTCTTTTCTTTTTCTTCATCCCTAGGAGGATCTCTGCTTTTGCTTGAAGGCCTTTCTGCTTGTGTAACTTCCAAGGTGGGTAACGTTCTGACTGCAGTCACAGGACATGGTATACTATTGACACTCTGAAATCAAAGGCAAATGAAAATGAAAAACAGCATTCAGTTTCCAAGCCAATTTTTAATTTGAGAGAGAACTGTAAGTGTGGAAAACACATTACCATCTGAAGTCCTTTACACTAAATAGGGCTACACCTGCTCCTGTGCATGCTACATGCACCCACATGCTGGCAAAGAAACTTAAGATTACCCTGCCCAGCAATCTTGACAATATACAACACACTTTTTTTGGCAAAAACGCTGGATAATGAGTAAAAAAGCAAGGAATATAAAATGTAACAATCACTTTATACTTTTTGACTCACAAAAGCATACAAAATGCATCTTAAGAAAGTAGTTGTTAAAGCACTAGCAATATAAACTCCCATGAATGCTTTAAAACCTCACAGTGCTACATCTGTATTAACCAAAGTGTGCATAAGTAAGGCTGACATCTTCAAAAACATGCATCTAGTAGTATTTAATGGAGGCCAAAATAGCTCCCCAAAGACACATACCCAAGTTAGGATATGCATGTAAGACTGTAAGCTTAACTAGGACATAGTTCTAAAGTTTTCATCTTTAGTTTTTAGAAGAAACATTCTAAAATATGGGTACCATCAGACACCTTTTTATCTACTTATCCCTTTTATTTAAAAAAGGATAATACAATCAGGAACTACTGACATTCAAAGTTAAGTTTTAGTGTCACTTTCATCCCTGAACTGTGCTGATTAGATCACAACCTCAAGAAAAACAGCAAAGTGAAACAGTGCTGATACAAGTTATTTCTGTACTTTGCCAAAGAAATGTTTTGCATGTGAAGGGTTGGGAATATCACAAAAATTATTAATCTTAAAGATAGAACAGGTCCATCCAAAAGGTTCCTGCTCAGTGAGTAATTCTGACTGCAGTCAGTTAATCAAAACATACATACTCCAAGAAATTTTCAAATTATCAGTTTGTACCTGGGAGAATTCTGCTCAGAACCTTGTTTAGGACAATTCCTGTCAGACACAATAGATATGTTCCTCACTTCAAAGCCTGTCATTCCCCCAGCTGCCATTCCAAGGCAGCTGGAGAAATCAGATTCCCTCTGTCATAATTTCTGCTCCAACTGATCTGACACTTCCACCATTTGATACAAGGATGCTCACCATGATTGGAATAAAAAGCAGCACATAAAGATCAGAAATAACCAACTAGAAAAAGTTGATCCTTTTCTTTCTTTTACCCTTCTCCCACTATGAATCTGTCAAGACAATAACTGACCACAAACTGAGTAATTTTAAGTCTAACTTTGCTTCAAGTTACAGAGGCACGAGAATTTTCTGAGCTTTAATTATCACAGTAATTAAAAAACAAACAAACAAACAAACAAAAAAAAAAAAACCAAAACAAAAAACCCCAAAGTAGTTTGCTTCAAGGATTTTAACATTTTACAGCACCATCATTTGAATGACTGGTTTACCAGGGCCCATTTCCAATATCAGTAACTTCCCAATCCATACATAATTGCAGACACCTCAACTCCAAACTTGTTTACTAAGAGATCATGGCAGCCAACTTTTGTTCCGTGACAATGTTATTCATCTCTTTATACAGTTTCTTAGTCTGCTTTGAACACTACTGCATATGTAACAGAACAGTTTGCCTTGAAGTAGACACCTTTAATAGCTGGAAATGAAATAGCTGTAGGCAAAGTAGAGAAGAAAACAAGGGAGGGAATGGTAAAAAAAAATCCCAAATCAACCAGTTTTTAGCACCCAAGTTCATTTGGCTGCCAAAAGCACAAGGAATTATAGCACTGCCAAAAAGGAAGATAATAAATGAATGACTCATTTACTTTTTTGCTTTTAGCTCACAGCAATCTGGAAGAAGAACATCAAATGCTAAGCACCCCTACATATCCACCTTAAGCATCAGACGCTGAAACCTTCTGAAAGGCTCCTTCTGACTTCCAGGATGCTTCCAGGAGGGACAACACTGTCCAGGTATCTCTGGGAAAAGCAAAGCTGCAGACTGGCTGGCTGTAAATTCAGACACCACTGCTTCAAGCTACTGATGAATCATGTTTGGAAAGCCAGACAGAAGTAACTTTTGTGACACTCAGGTGAATATGTATGTTCTGGGGTACAGGACAACAGCTAAAACACAGATAGAAGTCCCCCATCCATCCAAACCTGCACAATGCTCCACTGTAACCAGGAGCTCAGGTGCTGTCAGGTCACAGTGACATGATCAAGTGTGAACCAAAGTGCCCATTCCCTCAATGGTGAAGTGGTTGCCTTCAAGAAAAAAAATCCCCAGCAAAATGTTCTGATTCACCATCAGAACACAGCACAGAGCTCAGGGAAAGAACCTAAAGACAGCAAGTTGTGAGACCAAAAGAAAAATGTCTAGTTGTATAAATAATACTGAATTAAAATACTTGGAAAAAACCAAGAAATTGACAAACATATAGGAAAATTAAGGTAATGGGAACTAAACCCAGAGGCATGAATGCAGAAAACAATAAAATATTGATGCAAGCACAGATACTGGGATATGATGAAGGATTTCCAAAAGGCAGGAACACTGCTTCCTGACTGGGCTCTGCAAATCTGCAGGCCAGTAGAACAGTTTTGGAAAGCATGGCAACAAACTGGTTACACCTGATGAATTTTATTATGCATCTCAAGAGATGAGAGATTTAAAATTTTTTCAGAGCTCTTCCAGTAAGTTACACTGTATTCAGATAGCATACAGCAAATCTCACTTCTTTGTCCATGTTGAGTAGCAGCACATCTTTTTGGCCCTTATTAAATGTATCAGACAGTGTCAGAAAATTCCACTGGCAGAGCTATTCTTCAGCATTTCATTTGCATGACTGAAGCACAAATCTGATTAAAATGACTCTTCCTACGGTAAACACTTGGTATAAAAAATGCTTCAGAGATACCTTTTTGGAAAACAAATACAATTCAACAAATCTTGTTCAGGAGGAATGGTTAGAGCTCTGTATCAGGAATAATTTACAGCTAAATGAGAATCAAAATGAGGACTTCAGTTCATACCAAGACATTTGCATATTTGCAGGATTCTTAAACCCAGAACACACATGAGTTACTCTAGGGTGATTTTACTTTATCCAATATACAAAGCCAACCTTAGAAGTGAACCAAAAGGTGCTACTGCAACAGAAAAAAAACCAAAAGAATTGTTTCTGCTACAAACAAAATCAACCAGGAAAGAACATTATCAATAATGTTACTAACACTTTTGCAACAGGCTAATATTCTGTTCTGAAGGGCTGAATTTTGGAGTAATTTGAATCCTACCTTAGAGCAAAATTGAACAGAGTGTAGAATGTCAGAACTGTGAAGAGTTAAATCAACAATTCTTTTACTTCATTAAAATCTGAAAGCACTCCAGATTCTTTTCTGCCCCTGTAACTTCTCTGACTGAGAACTGATAAGCAGCAGCCTGCCAGCAATGGAAATGTATGATTGCTCTGTGTATTAAAGCAAGCAGGTACTGCTTTTAGAAGGGTTTCTTAGTCCTAGCCCCAAAACTATTAAACAGATGTGATAAAAACATTTCCTACAGAGCAAGTTCCAAGAAAACAGATTAAATATTTAAGACTCAAACACTCAACAGTTTCATCAGACTTCAGCTGCCTCATTGAAACACAGCTATTAACTGGACACTGATCATGACAGGTGCTTCAAAAACAGACAGAATTTTGCTTTCTTAATTTTAAAGGGCCAACTGTAAAGAAATCAGTGGCTGTCAATCTGTTTGCTGTATATTGAGTACAATGAAGACTAGAAATCAAGGCACAGAACATGCTTAGCTCCCTTACCCATCTTAATTAAGGTGTCAGATCTTGACATTTATGTTTTCTCACCCCTATTAAATATTTACTAAAGTACTTCCAGGGTGAGGAATTACAGCTGTCATGTAGTTTTTGATGGTAGGTTCCTGCAACAAAAAAAGTTCCAACTGCCAGCAAGCTATCCACCCTCTAGATGCCACATTAGTATGGCCTCCTTTCATGCTAAACAGAAGATACACATTCTGAATAAATAAATGGCCCCAAAGTACTTCAAAGCATTTTTTCATTGAACACTTACTGGATGGTTTTCATTAGACAATTACATTTTGCTCACAAACATTAATAAAGCATACAAACATAAAATTATGTTATACATTAACTGGTCCAGAGGGGTATGCAGCAGTATCTACAATTCATTGCTAAAAAGTAGGATCAGGAAAAGCTTCAGCAGGAACTGTGAAAGACTTATACTGTCTACTGCTGTTGATAACCCTGTTATGCTTGGCAAAACTTGAATAGCATCTTATTTTTAAACATAGCACACTTCTATTTCACTCATAAACAGGCTACTTTCCACTGGAAAAAAAAATACTATTCTATGCAGGACAAAAGTAAGGACACGGCATCTAAAGAAAGGAATGATAAAGCAGGGCTTCAAAGCAGGGAAGATGAAAGATCCTAAAACAAGATAAATTCTGCTTTGTGCTATAGAATCTTTATATACAGAGGTACAATGGCAGATGACAAACTCAAACTCATTTTTCAGCCTTTTGTTCCTCTTGCTTGATTTCACTTTAAGGAAAACCAGGAAACCATACAAAAGAAATAACTCAGAAGCAGAAAAAGTAGAACTGATTATTTTTAAGATTCAGCTGAAGCAAAAAAAAAAAACAAAACAATTTTAAATGCACTATATTCCATGGTGTTAACTGTCCTTTACATGCAGTTAGTAGAATCAATTTTGTTCAAAGGTATAACATATACTCAGTGCCAGCAGTTCTTTCAAGAAATACTTGGTATCAGAAAAACCTGACAGAGGTCAAAACAGCTTTGCTCCTTTAATGCATTTCTGCACAGTGTGCTAAGCACGCTTCCAGCACAGATGTACACTGTGTACACACTTAAATAGCATTAGTAGTTTTTATAGTTACTACACAAGGGCAATCTCATAGAAATTATACATCTTCCACGGACATTCTCAACTCCCTTTCATGCTTTATTGTACATCTCAGTCATGACTCCACTTTTTGAGACATATTTTAAGCTAAAAAAATCACCCCACTACATCAATTTTATGATCACTGCATATCCATCTTTGTTTCCTAGACTCCTTGCTGGATGTTTCTTCCTCCAAAATGTGAGATCAAATTCATTACATAAGACTTTTGGTGGACAAATATTTATTTTTTTCCCATCTGTTTTCAGAAATTTCTCCAAATTAGTTTCATTGGCCAAGCTACAAAGCTAATTTCATATGCAATTTTTCTTATTACATCCACTCCAGTTACTTCTTGTTACTTTTGCAATCAATGTTTTTAAATGTATTTTCTGTTTCTGAAACATAACTGAAAAAGCCTCAAAAACTCCTGTGCTACATATTTCATTTACAAACCAAGTTAGACATTATGATGCAGCTTACTGAATTCTCAGTGCTACACAACAACAGAGGTTATCAAATCCACAATATGATTTCACTTATTCCAATAAAATGTCTTCAATCAAATGGGGTGTTACAAACTGGAAAACCAAGCAAGTAGACCAAAAGGCAGATCACACACTCGAACAAATACAGATAACAGCTTTGTCAAATATGGCAAATGGAAAGACAACAGCTTGAGTAACATGCACATTTCAAAAGAAACTTTTATATGAAAAAATCTATGCATGGATCTTATATAAACACACACAAGTGTGTCAATTAGCAAATTATACAAAGCAGGAATATTACTTCCAAAGACATTATGGAATTCTTTCTATGGGAATGTAAAACCATGTCAATAATTTTTTAACCAGTTTGTCACAACTGATATCTGAAACTTTCAATCAGTGTCCACAGATGAAATTTTGCTTGATTAGTGCAATCAAGAGCCATTTGCTGCTTTTCTGGAAGTAATACAATCCCCAACCCAGAAAACTGAGGCTCTGCTTCCCAAAAATATTTGTATTTGCTACGTGCAAAGGTCTGACTGCAGCATATACAGACAAACACAGGAATTTCCATCTGGCTTCTGATGGATCCTGCAACAATTCCCCAATCTGCATAAATTTCTCACCCTATTTAGGTTAAGTTTCAGGAAACTACATCCTCTATGCCAAATTCTATTCCTACTTCTTCCCCACAGCTGCTGCAGTGAAGACATAAGTCTAAGGTGACCTTGTTGAAAATGGATTTTGACAGTTTTTCTTCCATCAAGAGGTTGTTTAGACTTGGAGGTGTTGGTATAGGTGCTGAAAACACAGAATCACCCATCTTTTAGCAAGTGTGCACTGGATCACACTGGATTAGGATGTGCTTATGATAAAATGCTGCTTAGGCTGAATAAAAATGAGTGACACTCCTGGAGGTAAAATTATCACTTCATAAGCTAGGACAAGCTTGTACTGGCAGAGACTGGCTCAGTGAAAAAGCTAAACAAGGTGAAAAGAGTAAAGAAAGAGCATAAACCAAGTAGGAGAAGAGCCTATTGTCCTCCATGGGTGAAGTTAAGCAACTAGGAACTTATATGGAAAATATACAATGTAAATGGGAAAGTGACTCTGTACTAGAGAATAGAGCTCTGCTGCCAAAAACTGGCAGATGAAGAGAAAAGCTTCAGGACAGTGCTATGATGCATAAAGCAATCAATACTTGAAGTATTTTCCTATATAATAAATTCAAATCCCTCATTAGTTTTTTTAAATTGTAGTTATTTTATTGAAATCAGAAAAGGCTTATGTGAAAAATATTACTACCTAGTTATTTTATACAGCATTAATAGAGTTTTTTAGTTTTGGTTTTATATTTGGCTTTATATTTGGTTTTCTATTTCTGAAATTTCATTTTTGGCCAAAGATTCCTTTTTAACCTTGTTCCAGAGGCTCTATCCAAAAAAATATTTTTGTTGTACTTATAAACAGACTAGCAAGTAATAGTTCTGTTCACTGCAGGGGATACTGCCAACTAACTGCTTAGCAGTTCATTCTGCATGGTCAGTTTTCTGCTAGCTTTATTGTAATAAGTTAATTTCCTGCTTACCTCATTATTGAAGGAATTCTCTTCCACTTTCTCAGTTTCTGCCTCTGCCAAAGGGTTTTTCAGGGTCTGCAGGAACAGTGCAGCTTTCCTTTTGCGCTCTGCTTGTAGCTGCTTTTCCTTGGATTCTTTGGAGGCCTGTGCAAGCTTCTCTCTTGCTGCAGCTGCTAATCTGTCCTCTAGCTTCTGCTTTGCTAAGGAAGAAATTAAGCACAAAGTGAGCCACACTGGGGAAACTTAAGTTTCCTCAAAACAAATGCACACACTCCAAGACAAAAAAACCATGCAGCCCCTCCAAACATTCTCAGATCTTTCTAATACATCCATCCACAGATGTAATAAGGACATATCAGCTTGAAATTCTATGGAATTCCAAGCATGCTAAATCAGAGATATGTAATTTGCTTGATGAAAAGCAGAGCAGCAGGGGTAACAAGTTTTGAAGCTTAAAGAAAATGATGTAAAAAAATCAGTGCTGAAAATTCAGGATACTTGTAGCTTTCTATTTACAAAAGCTATCTAAAAAGAACTGTAAATACAGAAGCTTTTTCTTGCACTTGTTAAAGCAATACAAACTCTCCCATTTTTCCCTTTCCACAGATCTGATCCTTACTGTGTCTTTTCCAGATCTAATTACATACATCTTAAAATGTGTACACAAAAGGCTGCTACAGAAATTTTGAGAAACTGTTTCCCAGCCAAAAATTACTTTTATGTGACTACAGGAATAGAATGAGAATAAGCTGATTTATTTAGCTATGCAAAATGGATATTTTGTCTAGTCTAATATTTTTCATATAGCACTTCCCCTTTTGTCTTTTGTGCATGCACAACATGACTGGTTTTCTTGTTCCACTGCAGTTTTTCCAACAAACAACTTCTTCCAAATATGTTTTACACTTGATTTTTACTATCATACAAAATATTTCACATTTTCTTTAGATAGGCATCACAGCAGCATACTTTGTGCTACTGAAGTTTACACAGGAACTACTGCTTAGGAGCAAAAAACCCCTAATATTTTGAAAATGAAAAATTAAACTCCTCCAGCATACTCATATTTGTGAGAGAAATATTAAGGTTTCAGCTGGTCAACACTAATAGCATCTCCACTTTATTAAACACTCTGATGTGAAACAGCCTTGGGGAGGAATATGGGAAATTTGATCCTTTTAGGAGATTGTTTTATACAAATTCACACAGCATCCCCTTCTGCCCTCACATGCATAACCACAGTAACAGGAAAAAACCACAAAGACTTAATGGCATTGCATTATAAGAGTAACAAAACATCAACAAGGTAATTTTAGTCTATAGGGCAGTGCTCCATAACTGAAAAATAGCTTGAAGCACTTAGTTGTTCTCTGAAGAAAATGAGAAACAGACGTGCCTTTTTCTAGGCTAATGCAATCTGGAAACCAGAAGTTTAGTGCTTTACTTGGATGTTGTAATGGAATAGCAAAGTAAAATTCAGAAACACCATGAATTAGGGCAAGGTACTCAACATCAATGTGTTACAAGTTTGGTTTTCGCTGAGTGAAGATTTCATACTCAACAATAAACAGGAATGTGTGGGAAAAGAAAAAAAACTCTAATTCCTTTTAACATGACATAGTGAAGATTCAAATGCCCCAAACACCATACTTATTCACGTGAGGGTTTTGTAATTTGCCTGAAGGACTCAAGCTTTCATTTTGTTTTCAGTGTAACACGGGATACCTTGTTTAGCTTCCAACTCTTCTTGTGTAAGTTGAGGTTTTTTCTCTTCAGGAGCAGTACAAGGAGTGGTAGAAGCTGGAGTATGGTTTGAAGCACTATTAGAATTCTCTTGGCCTTCCTTGCCCTCTTCTTCCTCCTCATCACTGTCATCATCTAATTTAACACGGTTTTTCTCCAAAGGAAGAAGGTCATTTTCTTTGGCCTTGATTGCAAAGCTTATTGGAGCAAATGATGCTGTGAATGAGTGGGAGAGATTTTACACATCATTAGATGACAGTAGAAATCACTTTGAATTTCTTGGCTTTAACCATTACTCATACAGGCTACACCACAAAAAAAAAAAAGCTATACCAAAAAAACCTCACAGCTTGGATCATCCTTACATTATGGACATTATTTTGGGGAAAAGGAGAACAAAATCATTCTTATTTTTTGTTTGATTTTTTGTTTGTTTCTTTCTTTTTGTCACATTTAAGTAGCAGAGTAGCATCAGGGAAAAACAAAGGTGCTGAGCCATTTCAGGAATTTCCTGAGATGAGATATGTAATTTCATATTCTATCCCATACAAATTGTGGTTTCAGTACTTTTTTTCCCAAATGAAGAAACCAGGATTCAGATGAAATTGCTCTGTGCTCAGGCTCCTATCTGACACACTACAATGGTCCCTAATGCCTCCTTCACACTAAATCAAAGGTTTGCACAACAGCATTTGGCAGGCTCACAGAATAGTATTTAAAGGTTTATTTCCATCTATATGAAAATTAATTACTTCAGGGAGTTAGCAACATTTCATTACAGGATATATAAACAGTAGCTAAGTACTTTTCCCCTAATGTCTTTGCTGGTCTTACTGTAGCAAGGCTGGTGAAGCCCCTACTACTCCAGTGCAAAAGGACAGAACAGCACACACCTGCCAGTACACTCAAAGAAAAAGGAATGCCTGTAAAAACATGGAATACCACAATTAAAGGGAAATTGTGGATCATTTCAAGCTAGGCTGTATTAATGGATCTTCAAAAAAAAAATTAAGCATAGCTAGCATACAATATAACAGCTAATATATAATTATAATGGTCTGAACACATCCTTTTTCCTCACAGAATTTCATTGGAACTTTTTTTGAGAACCATTTCCTGAAAAAAATACAGAATTAAAATGTCAAAACATTTATCAGAAATGCAACACCTAACAATGAAAATTGGGATTTCTCTCACATCTCAAGCAAAGCAGCTCACCACCATATGTGGTCTGATGTAATATTTATCTTTCTCAGATGTATTTTGCATAGATATCATATAAGATATTCAGGAAATTTAAATACAATAATTAAATTACACACCAAGGTTTATAAAATATAAGTTTTGCTTCTCAAAATTCTGGTGTAAAGAAGTAAGCTCAGAAATAAAGAACTTGGATCTTCCAAGAGACAAGGTGGCATAATAGAGATTTTCCAACTTTTTCATATAACCAACCAAACTCTAAAATGGGATTTTACTCCCTCCAAGGCAGAAGAAAAATCTAGTGTGGATGTTATATCTTCTTGCAGCAAAGTACTGTATTAAGGTTATGAGGAAGTGGGATTTGTATCATATTAGAGGAAATGAAAGTAAGTTTAAAGGCACAGGATTGTAATGAAATGACTCACTGGTTACATTCATCATCAAATTTGGGCAGATTTTTATTATTAAAGCACAGGTCCAGTCTGGCATTTATTAATAACACCAGAAACAGTATCATCTTCTATTGTACACTATATTCTCTTAAAGGGCATTGTTGAAGACAGGGAAGATTGCTTGCTCCTTTCCTGGGGAAGCTACTGAACCTGCCCAGACAAGAAACTGCAGAGTACAGTGAGACAACTACAGCTAAAAGCTCGGAGCTTCCAGCCCTTTGAGGGAATGAAAACTGCAGTGAGAAGCAGGAGAGAAGAATTCCAAGGGACCACAAGAAGCAGATAAACTTATTAACATACAAGAATATCACTGAAGTGCCAGAAAGGCAGTACCTATCCATGGGAACACAGGTTAAGAGTGTTTTCCCTGTTGAATTTTTTTTTCCATGTCTAGTTAAAAGATTTCAGTTTCTAGTTTTTACTGAACAGAAGATGTTCTAAGATGTCTTTTTCCAACAGACCAGGAAATCAGTTCCCAGGTATCACCTCTCCAACTCAGGACACTAACAGTGTGTTGACTGACTTTGTCTGGCTTTCAAGAGATCCTCCTATTTTGCCCCTCTGCTGCTATGACTCCAAGTGGAAAAACATTCCACTCAGACACAAAAGTCTTTTCATCCAACATTAACACCCAACACAGGAAGACTGAGTACCCAAGCAATAAGCCTGGTGTGCTTCCTCCATATGTATGGTTTTAAATAATGCTACTGCTTTTATTCAGAAGGAATAGCTTCTTTCTCACCCAGAGCTTGTAACTGACAAGTTTAAAATAACAAAAATAAGATTCTACTGGGCTCCCTGATGAAAGTCTTCAACTTTGCAAAAAACCTGAAATAAATGGTTCTGTCAGACCATACATACCTGACAGCCTGAAAAGAAATATGAAAACTATCAAATTACTTATTTCAGTCTTTTTTTTGATGTTTCCAGTGAAAATTCTCTTTCCTAATTTCCCCTCTGCCTCTCCCACTGAATATTTTTTTTCTTAGGTTTAGGATAAGAAATACTTTTATGCCCCACAACTACTAACATACCTTTCACCAATTTACCATCGCTGACAGCTTTAGAAGCAGGGACTTCCTTTTTAGTTCCTGGGACTCCCTTAGCACTTGGCTCAGATGCATCTTCAGGTGCATGTTCATCTGCAAACTGAGTCTCACTTGGTGCATCACCAGCAGTATCTGCTGGAACATCCTCAGATGTAGGAACTCCCTTTTCAAAAGAAACGTGCAAGCTTAGTAACTGGTTAGTTGATGAAACAATTCATGCAGTGTCTGTGGAGCTGCAACTCTGCTAGCCAAAATTCAGCTAATTTTGTAACAATAGGCACTCATGACCAAAGTCTGCTTCTTATAAATAATGCACTGACTTGTGTAAACTCACAGCCTGCAAGAACTACAAACCTACAGCAAGAATGTTCTTATCTGACAGCAAAGAAAATGTTCATCAGCTGCTACACTTTTGTTAAAAAGATCTTCTTAAAATTAGACCCTAAAAGACATTTTTTTCCCAAGTATATTCTCTTAGGTCTTGATCTCCAAGATCCAGGACATAATCCTATAAAGTTAATCCACAGCAAAAAAAATTAAACCTTATAACATGTTTTCCTACCATACAATTGTGTAATATCTTCTTTATGAAATCAAGTTTTAGGGGGATCAGATTAGGTTAATGGGTTTGGTTTGTTCCAGAATTTTGCTGAAGAATACTGGGCCCATTAATGTTTTCTTTGTGATGTGTTGAGATTTTCAAGAAGTAAAGAATCACTGTCTCTACTGTTACATGACTGAATCACTCAGGATGACCTCGTAAACTCACAGTACAAAAATTTTGAGATGGATATTGTAGAACATTAAAAATATCTGTCTGGTGAGGCAGGCAAGGACACCAAGTAATTTAGCATTTAAATGAGTGTTTCAGTAAATAATTTAGTTGCTTTCCACTTGCTGCTGTTAAGTATATTAATGCTGAAATACCAGGTATTGAACAGATCCTTTCATTACTCCATGCAGCCATTCCCTGACCAACTGAACTCATTTCTGAAAATCCTCAAAGGGAAAAAACACAAGGAAATCAAGGACTTCATCCTATATTTACTGCAGTCAGTAGAACTGTTTCTTATTAACTTTAATGGCCAAAAGGAGAATGACCAATTGCATGAGTAGCTTATATGTACTTTCCTAATGCATAAAGATAATATTGAAATCATTATTCTAAAAAATTAAAGAGAATGGCATTATCTACAAAACCAGGAAGCAGGAAAATATGCACTGCTACACAGGACCTCAAGGGACTTAAATCAGTCTCTGCTTGCTTCTTAGCTATACTCATCTGACCACTTAAAATCAATCCTTTATTATTATGCTTCAGGTAGTGTACTATTTCCCCCCAAAATAAATGTTAACAATTCCTTATAAATTATATAAATACTATGAGTCCAACCCACTAGTTTGCTAATAGATCCTAGAAAAACAGCATTGTGGTGCAGGACAATTTTGCCTGTAATTTATTAACTGAATAGGATTGTATTTACCACATCTTACCTTTCACAAGAGTGTTTTCAGAACATTTCACTATTAAAACAAAATATTAGACACAACTGTTTCAAACAGCAAGTGATACTGAATTTCTTCATTTTCCACAAAGCAATTTTGAGGAGTTTACCCACAGGCCTACCTTCTTCAGTTTAAGGCTCCCCAATCTAAGCCTTGAGATGACAAATGACATAGGGCCTAAAAAAAAAATAGCTCTTTCCCATGAAAAGTTAACATCAGATAATGTATTTCTGATATTATTTGCAATTTTCTTTTTCAGTAAGAGAACAATCTAATGAGATTACCTAACATGAGAACAGCTAAAAACAAGGATACCAAGTCTGGGTATCATCTTCAGATAGCAAGGACTAGGAGAAGCAAAGTCAGGAGGAAACTGATGAAAGATTCTGAAGCTCCAGTATTGTTTCAATCACTCATGACAGGAGTTTTCCTTAACAAAACCTCTCTTAGAAAAAAAGCATGTCAGAAAAATAGTCTAGCTACTGTGCTGCTGTTCTAAGGAACCAGGAGGCATCAGAGAAGGCATGGCTGTTAAAAAGCTATACCTAACCTTTCTGACTACAGAATGCTAATCCAAATCCTTCAAGGGTCTAAATCTCCATACACTCCCTTGTGTACAAAGCCAAAAGACTTTCAGGATGCCATTTTATATTACAACCACACTGAGTGGCTGCCTATACTAAAAAGAAAGAAATTAAGTATCAAGCCATCTCACATATCTTTATTTAAATGCTACAAAAAAATAAAAAGCAATAAAAAAGAGCAATCACATCCTTTGCTGAACAATACCTCCATAATACATACCACATTTTTAAAACATCTCATGATAAGACAACAGATAAGCAAGTCCATTTCTCACTTACAATGCATTTTACTTATCTATACACACACAATATATATATATATATACATACACCCAAACATACCTGACTGTTGTCACTGTTCTCTTTTTGAAGGAAGAACTGTTTTTTAAATTCATAATAAGCATTATACTGGTGCCATGGTTGTAGGAACTCAAATCTGTTACAAGAAAACTGAAGATGTGAAATTGCACATGAACAGGGTAAATAACAGTCCTCTGCCAGTCCTCTAGCAAATAGAATGCTATTTATGTTTAGAAGCACTGTTACTTATGCCAAAGCTTCCTGAGGACACGTTCAGAGCATGGTTTCTACAGCCTGATTACCTCTTTTGAGGATTTGAGAAATTATGCTTTGGCATTACCTGTAAGTGAGTCCCTGAATTGCAATTTTAAAGAAAGAACTACAGTTTTGAGACCCACATGTCCTGGTAACAGCCTTAAAAATTAAAATCTCAACTTTTAAAATAGAAGTTAAAATCATGTTTTCTCCTACCTGAGATCATTCTTGGCACGAACACTGGTTTCAAATTTTATCCCATTCCTAGCAACATACTCAGCCAGCTTATCAATAACAGGTTGGATGTCTGGGGGTGGAGGTATAATGGCAACCACTGGGGCAATTGTGCTGAAAGTATCAAAAGCACATCATTTTTAGAAATAGAATATAAATATCTTCCAGACTTTAAAACAAACAAACAAAGAAACAAACAAAACCCCCCCAAAATACATGAGGTTTGCTCTCTGGGATTAGGTACAATAGGCATTAGGTACAATATCCAAGACCATAGTAGAGGTAATAAAAGTAATATAAACTCAGAGGAATCACTAATAACAGAACCCTCACTTCATGCTGAGGGACAGGATAGAGACACCTATAACCAACAAGCAAATCCGCATCTGGTACCTTGTAGATGTTGTGGTAGAAGTCAACCCACTGCTGCTCTCAGTTGTGTCTGGGGGAGGTGGAGGTGTAGTACCAGGGGGTGGAGGAACTGTTGCTACACCTGTAGTGCTGGATACAGTCACCCCTGCAGGCAATGCGTTGTAGTAGGTGGCAACATCTATTCCTGGAGGTGGAGGCGCAAGGCAATAGGTTCCATCAGGGAGCATATAGTAACTGTAATACATGGCTGCCACAGTTGCTATAAAAAGAAACATTTAAGGAAAAACGTTATAGTTAGAATAAAAACACCCAGTAACAAAGAAACAACACCACATGGGTAAGCACATTGAGAATCCAGATTCACACACTGATAAATGGCATCTTGTGTTAACACAAAACAAAACAAAGAAACAGAGGAAAAAAAAAGAATGCTGATATTAGCACACTTCTGATGAGTAAGAAATATGTAGATTAAGGGACAGAATCAGACATTAAAGGTCAGGGGGAAGACAAATAGGTATGAATAAAGAAGTGAACTCAAGAAGGCCTACTAAAAAATCATAAAATCACAGATTTGTTCTGGCTGGAAAAGACCTTTAAGATCATCAAGTCCAACCATTAATGACCTAATAGGAAGTTGTACTTCCTAATTCATCTCTGGCAATTAAACTCAGTTAAAACTATGTATACATTAGGAAAGAAATGTGAATTTATTAAAAAGTAACATCAAAAAAAAACCCCATTAGTATCACTACATTTAAGTACTTATTAAACCACGATGTATAGATACACACCTACTTATTGCTATCTCAAGAAGTAGACAGGTTTTGCAATTTATCAAGAATACAATGACCAACCAATCTGAGCAAACTTTCCACACTAGAAACTTCTCTGATTCTAGATAATAATTTATAAATATTTATAGCCATAAGTACAAAGAATTATGGCTTCCTTGTTTTCTGTAAGAACAATATTTTAGAATGCTTTTATTAGCTTAACACTTTTAAATGACAGTTACTTCTTGTAATTCTAAAGATTTTTCTGCAGAAAGAAGTATAAACAGAAAGTATTCAGGTAAATTACTTCAAAGGATTTACAGTAAGAGTTTACATTCCTGGAGGCAAAGTTTAATCAACGTATTAAATTATAATGAATTCTCCTCTTAAAAGTTTCATAGCTATTCTTGTGTGTCAGTATTTACTTTGTTCAAAGAATAAGTTATCCATCAGGAGAGGAGAATAGCAGTCTGTTTAAAAGAAAGGGAGAGGAATTGCAAACTGAACTTCTACTGATATTAAATTTTAATCTTCCAGTTTGCATCATAAACATTCAAGCTTGACAAAAAAGTAACCAGAAAACTGATGATCATTATTTATCTGTATATTACAGCCACATATTCTGATTTTAGTATTTGTTGAAATAACCACTAATTTTCAATTTCTCCACAGAAATATTATTTGAGTTTTATTAAGGTTCCTTAAGGCACAGTTTAAAATAAAAATTAGTTCCATGCATATTCCTCTCCACCTATAATCCTTTATGTGGTTCTCACCCTATAGTGAATCAAAATCAACTCTGGTTATGGCCATGCCTATTTGAAACAACTTTACTGGAAAAAAAAAAAAGAGCCCCAACAACACAACCTTGAAATAACACTATTCATTACCTACAAATTTACAGTATCATGAAACCCTAGTGTAGTGAAGGCTGCAATATAATTCCTGTATCTCAGTAGTGTCAATTCAACAGATAAATCAGAGGAATAATGAACCTTCAAAGATTCAGCAGGTCGAACAGGAATAAATATCAGTTATGACTGATAAAATAAGAAGCTAACGTATTTTCTACCCACCAGCATCCACATACAATTCATCAAGACACACCACCAGCTGCCTAATCACAATGCACTTACAATCAGAAGAATATTCTGCTTGTGATGTCTGTACAGCTGCCCCATCTGTTGACTGTGGTGCAGACGAGCTATTATCTGACTGCGCTTTGCGCACCAGTGCTGCCAGAGGATGATCTGGGTCTACCACCTTCAAAGGCTGAAAACAGAACAGAAAGAAGATTAAAACCTGAAGCACGTACTTAAAATAAGATAGCATCAGCCTAATCTGGAAAGAAAACTTATTGAAATTAGTAGGATCAATAATGTTGTCCAAACTCTGAAGGTACTGTGTTTGTAGCTCTCGGATCAGAATTAACTTTCTGAAAATTAGGGGGAAACAAACAAACAAAATTAATGTGAACAGAAATCCATGACATAAAAAAATGAAGGTATTGCTCTAACTTGTTTACTGACAAGGCTGGGATATGACACAGAACCCAACTAATCTAAATATCTCACAGCACCACTGCCATTCCTCTGAATTTTGAGAAAATTCTGAAATGCTATTCACTGAAACTGGTACTTCACATCAACTTTCTATCTCCTAAAATCTGAAAGAAAAACATTCTCTCTCAGCTTATACACAGAAGGCATTAAATATCTTAATCTTTTCAGCTCCAATACAGGTTCTGAGATAAATCCTTGAGTGATGCTCTCAATACCAGAGGGTAAAAATAGAAATATAATTCCTTACAAATGGAAAAATAACAACTTTTGTGCTGGAGAAAAGGTAATTTCATCAAAATCAGACTTCAGTTACTAAGATATAACCTAGAAAAAAAAAAACTTGGTTAACAAAAGATCTCAAGACCTGCATATTAGATTTTTTTTATGCCCATGAATCAGATGTTTTACGAGGTATGCAGTAATTTTAATAGGATCAAGTACCTTCATGAGCTCTTCAAGCCTACTGCATTTTTTAGATGCAAAGAGACTTGGATGCAGATAATTTCCATCATCATCGTCATCATCATCATCTTCTTCCTCAGATTTGACTTTCAAGTCTAAATAGAAACAATGAATTTTATTTGGCTTTGCTATGGATTTGTATTGGGAGAAAGATATTACAAGACAAGTCTTTGTTCTTTAAGTCTGCTTATTCACAAAAATATAAATACAAGAAGATACTGTTAGTCAATCTGAAACCTAAGTGCACAGATCAGCTTTCCACTGGACTAGAGCTATACAAGTGTTTCTAAAAGCCTGAAGATTGTAGCAGCTTTTGAATCTGAAAGCTTCACAAAATAATATTTTCTCTTACAAATTTCCCCCAATTTAAGCAAAATTTTGAGTCATCACATTCATCTCAGGAGCAGGATAACTCCACTGCCATTGCAAAACACCAAATAGATGTGGCTATTTTACTAAAAAAAAAACCAAACAACCAGTGGCTATTTCAGTGCTACACATCCTTCAGACATCCATTTGCCAGGGAACAACTCACGTTTTTTCTCGTCCGCTTTACTTTCGGAAGGAGCAGCGTATCGTCCCTCCTTCATTGCCTTCTGAATGAATTTGTAGTAGGGGTTGAGGTAGTGATCAAACCTCAAGAAGTCAAACTGGGAGTTGCGTGCTTGCTTGGCTTTTAGCATGATCTCAAACTGTGCTCCCTGCTTGCAGACAAAGTTTGCAGTTCGCTCAATGATCGCGTGCATTTTTGCAGTCGGTGGCTGTGGGAGTAAAGTAATACATTTGATATTTTCATAAGCAGCTTGTGAAGTACAATAAAGCTCCAGAGGGAACTAGAAAGAGCAGCAGTTCCCTGTCCCTCTCCTCAGGTTTCTCTAGCAAGTCAGTTCCATAATCACTTTCAAGCAGTGAAAGCACATCAGCTCAAAAACCACCAACAGTCCCAGTTTTCCCTGGTTGCTCATTCATTCTTTTTTTGCAAGATCCTCTCCTATACAAACAAATATTTTTGCCATTGCACACCAAACTGAAGAGGGGCACAAACCCTGGTTGAGTTTGATATAGCAAAAAGATTTTTCTTAAGCCAGATACATTCCATAGCCAGGGAGACTCTCGTGGTGGCACAAGACAGAAGACAGAGCTGTTTCTTGACCCCGCAATGCCAACTTAAAGTAGCCCTACTTTACACCTCAAGGTGCTCTGAAGACCCAACATGCATGACCTTCCCCCAAAAGCTGTTCTCTATTTTTAATGAATGTGGAAATACTGGTCCCAAGTAGAAAAGCTGGTTACTTTTAATTTGTTTGGAAGGAAGACATAGTTTCTTAATAACAAAATTAAAATTGCTATTCCAGTGTGCTGTCACATTCCCATAAAGCCACTGAACACTTTAGCAACAAAGCAAAAAGGAAATAATTAAGTTGAGCAGCATCCATGCACTTCCATTCCCAAAATCCAGTGTAAGGAGAACTACAATATCAAACTCAAGCATTGAAAAGAACAAGAATGTAGTGAAATAATGAATGAACTTCACCATTCACTCTCTTTATTTTCATACCCAGATAGCTCTGTTTTGTCTTGAGCTTAGTAAACCGTGGAAACACATACTCTGTGCCTATAAAGACTGAAGTGTCACATTAATGATTCGTTTTAGCTTTGCATTTTGATTATTCAAATGAAAATATGCTGCAAACCTCAGGTAATCTTTTTCAGAAGTCTGGAAGCACATGAAACATTGGTGCTCTTTTCAGGGAAAAAAGTCTGAATGTGGTCACACAGCACATTCTTAGAAATTATTTTCAGCTGACTGGATCCTTTAGTAGAACAACATGTTCAGTATGGAAAATAATTAGTTTTTTCAAGTTTTACTTGCCCCTCTCAAACATTACCAAAGGCAAATTTAATTAGAGGCCAGGAAGCTCTCAACAAACTGGTAACATTTTGTGCACAGCCAGTTTCACTATTTAATCATACATCAAGTCTCTCTATTTCTGCAGTTCTTGTACAGAAATACAAAATACACTCAGGGCCAAGAGATTCAGAAAGAAAACTGAAAATCAGCAAGGCAGCAGAAATTACTGTCTGGTCTTGAATTTGAAACTGGTACCACTGTAATCTCTGGAAAACAGGCACTACAAATATTAATCTGCTTTTAATTGAATTCTAGATTACTCATCTAGATTATTAACACCACTGATCAACAAAACACAATCTGAAAAATACTAAATAACACACAGAGACATGGGTATCATCAACATATTTTAGTTTGCTATTACATTCAATAAAAACACTAAACTTCTGAACTGAGAACCGTTAAAGCTCCTGAATTTAAGAGTACTTGCCAGAGCAAAAACCATTCTAAAAAATACTCTATGTCATCACTACATCTAGTCATATGTACCCTGCTCCAGCCATTAAAGACTGTAATTAAAAGTTTTTCATGAGTCAGTCCCTCTTACTGCAAGCTAAGTAACCACCCTCCAATCAGCACAGGCAATAATTTAAAATCTTATGCTGCTCCAGACCTCCTGCATCCTCCACACAACTCTTCTACATCCCAGTGTGAGATGACTGCTGCAGCTCAAGTTGCTGTAGGCTCTGCATTCAGTAGCTCCCTACAGCCCTTGAGTGTCTCCTGCTGCCTGCCTACTCCTCATTTGACATTTACACCTTGGATTGCTCTGCATTAAAGGAACTATTTTATATCTGTTTTATTGAACTGTACCTTGCAGGTCATGAACACAGTCTCCAAGTTAGCAAGATGACTCTTAAATTGTATCTTACTCCCAAGCACTACAGTTTTCTCTCACAAATGACTCAAAATTTATGTGCTCTTCCCCTGCTGTGACCATCAACAAGATTCAGGGGCCTTGGATATTAGTGAGCAGAAAACTCAGGAGAGACCTAAAACACCACTGTCATTTCCACAAATCAGTCTGTGTCTGTGCACCTTTCCCAGTCACTTGTAGACTGATATTAGGGCAATGGAATTAAATATAAATTTGATGGATTTCCTTGTATTTGTTTGGGTTTTTTTGGGGTTTTTTTTGTGAGAAATATTTTATAAACATGCCTGTAAAACCCCCACCTGTAATTTTCCAGGTTTCTATCCTTCACAGGAATTAAATTTAAAAATACACATATTCAATAGTAAGACCAAATGACTTGATAAGAACAGCAACAACAACTTCTCAAGACTTAAACCATTTATCAATTCACAATCAAAGGCCAAGTAAATATTGTTTTCAGAGCTGCTGTCTAGACATTATGGGTTGTTTTTCTGAAAATCAAAAGAAAATATGCCAACATTTGCTTTCTATTTATTTGAATATACTAGAATTCAATAGCTGACTGAGAAATCACTTCAGTAAGCCCCACACTGCATTCTGAAACTTCCATGTAAAATATTTCTCAAGTTTCAGAACAAAATGCAAGCAATGCAGCTATCTAGAACAGCAAATATTCTTTCACCAGCAGTTACTTTCTGTAAGCAGCATCCATATGCTAATAAGCAGCTTCTCACTAAGAACTCAATGTCCTTATTTTGAGATTGAAGTATAACTCATAATTCAAAGGCAATAATATATTAAAACCTTTCCTGAACTCAGAAGCAAGTTTGCAAGCACTTCACTAATGAAATGTATTATAATATTGTAAAGAAAAGCACAAGTAAAATTAGAAGCAAAGTTGCACATTAGATTTGTTAAATAGCTCTTATAAAAAAAAAAAGAAAACAACAACAAAACAGGATAAAAATTTTCAGTTAAAAACTAATGAAGTAGAAAAACACCTTGAACACAAATATCTGTGTTCACTATTAGTAAGAGAGTACTTTGAGTCATTCCTGTCCTAGGCTATTAAGTTGAAAAGGCAGTCCAAATATACATTAACATTTTCATGGCCATGGTATAAGAGAAATAGTATTATCTCACTACCAATATCTTAAATGAAACTCAATTTCTCATAGTTTAAAATTTACTCCATCAGGTGAAGGTTCAGCTCCCTTCAGGAAAAACACACAAGCTGCAATGTAGTTTACAGTGTACTACATAGCAAATTTTGTGGAAAAAAAGAATTTCTATATGTTAATACTTTTAAGTTAATTCAGAATTTCCTAGAAATCAGCTCCTGCATTTGTCCTTGAGTGGGCTAGTCTTAAACACTGCCTTTATATTTGATCACTTCCTAGCCTACACCAGTTGAAACTCAATTAAAAAGAATCCAGGAAAAAAACTTCATCAGAAGTAATTTTCTGCTTTAAAGGTCCTTTACATTTGGAATTTCTACCTTTACATCCAGTAAGCACCCACTGCAAGAGCAACTGACTTTTTCCTGCTTTATCTAAAATATCACAAGTGATGCTAAGTGCACTTATGATAAGTGCTGCAATAATTTCAGTGTGAAGAAAATTCAAGAGAGTTGACAGAATTCAAGAAAGAACATTTAAAATCAAGCTATTATATTCGAATGATTTAAAATGTACCACACCAAAATTAAGGGAAAAAAAATTAAATCTGCAAACCACTACAAACTCCTTGCAAATGGACAGAAATGTAGGTTGCATTAAATGTACACACATACCAGCTCCACATCAGAAGGTACGTTCAGTCCTGGAGGGGCAACAAAAGGTTCTTCATTTTCCTCTACATTTTCTGTCTGAGCTGTCTCTACAAGAAATGACAGAATAAAATGCTATAGGACAGAATATGTCAAAGTACTAAAATGTTAACAAAAAATTTAAATTCTTAAATCCAAGTGTATCTAAAAGCATGTGCAAAGAATTTCTCAATGAAATTCTAACCATCATTTGCACTGAGGACTTTTAAATATGGTTCCTCTCCCAGGTGTTATGCATAGTTTATTTAAGATTACATAAATTATGCCTTACTGGAGAAATTAAAAAGAATAAAGCCCTAACACTTCGGCCCTGACTACAGGGCTGAAAACAAGCAAGTGCCATAAGAAAAATACTCATTTTCATGAATATTACTTTTTGTTTTCACCATAAAACTCATGCAAAATTAAGGGGAACCAGTTTCAATGCACTAGGTGAGTCATTTGCTACCAGTGATTAAAATACTATAGGTATCCAGTATCTGATAAAACCCATACATTTGGTCTATCTGAATTCAGTTCCCTGCTAATCAACCACTTCCACCTGTGCAAACAAACCTAAGCACCTTCATCAGTTTCCCAACCCTAATGAAATATATACAGGATAAAATCCACTTTCATCACCTACAGAGGGAAAACAGCAGTTGCCTTAATAATCAAGTAAAAAAAAAAAATGTTGCAAATAATCTGTGAGTTCAGCCTCCAGTTTGTATAGTTCCTTTTATATCAAGTCTAACACATCCAAAACTTGAACCAAATTATCCTGTGAACTACTCATCTAGAAGTTATTCTCTTACAAAAGCAAATCTGTATTAGATTCTGTTATTTGGTATACCAGACATGTTGCTCTGAAGATATTTTGCTTTACAAATTTTTTAAGTAATTGAAGGGGGAAGTTTACTTTTTAAAGTTACTTTTACTACTGTTCTATTAGCTTTAAGAGAAAATGGATTCTATTTTTACCCTAAAAAAATTAGACAGCACAAATTGCATGAAAATCTAACTATGGAAACTATGGACACGGCAGAGCAGCCTAATCATGCATGAGATGTCATAGCAACTACTGCACACAAGCTTTTATCCATGCAAGAAACTGGAGTCCATGTTTTTGTTACTGTCTGGTAGTTTTGTTTTGTTTATTTTATGTTTCTTTAAATAAATTCAAACAGTTTAAACTCCACAAAGGCACACAGAAATTATAGCATCAAGGAAAGGAGGAAAAAGCAGCAGACAAAGCAGAATAGGACTGGTTCTGGCAGCAGCTCCAGGCAACACTAAGTGTTCACAAAACTACAGCCTGCAATTCACATTACTGTTATCTTCATCTTCAAATATTGGATTTCACTCTACTATGATTTATAAAGAATGAATGTTGAGTTTATAGTCCTGTATTATTAGAAATTGTAACCATATAGCAATCTATTAAATGTATGTAGAGTACAGCAAAAGGTAATACCAATATTTCTATCTCACGACTACCACAAGTCCTTTTTCCCCAAGAACTACCAAGTATTAGGAGAAAATACACCTTTTGTTATCCAACACTACTACAAGTTTTCTAGACCACAGCTCAGTAAAAAAGCTCACAACTGAAATAATGTTCCAGTGATCCTCTAAGGATCTCTACTTCTCAGCAGCAGCTAAGAGAATTCTCACAATTACACTGCAAGATTTTGTAATAGCTCAGGGTGAAACTTCCATGCTGCATCAAATAATAATTAACTTAACATTAACTTGTCAGAACACTGATTAGTTGAGTATTTCTTTGCCAAAAACTAAGTCATTGTATTTCAGCATTATTCCTAAAAATTACTTAATAAAGCTGAACTACATTATTTTAGACAGCTCATCGTTCTAGGAAGGAGAACAATGCAGAGTAACCCAGACAAAGCTTGAACTCTCAACAGCTCTTACCAAATGAAACTGCAATTTTTACTTACTCATAAACCTGATAAAAGGTAGATTGTGTAACATTATGGCACATGTTTATTCAGTTTTGCAAAGGGCTGTAAGGTTCAGCAGATTGCCTTTGTAGTGACCACTGAAGAGGGGGCATTCAATTTTTAATCTCTATGCAGCAAAGAAAGATGGGGGAGCCAACCTACAAGTATGTTCTCTATCATCCCCAATTTTTAAGTTGGCTTCTCCCTATACATGAAAAACACCCCTATGACAAGAAACACTCAAAAACTGTATGCAAAGAGAACTAGAAATGATTTGATTATGGAATCTACCAGACAAATGGGAATAAAACAAAGAAATTAAACCCCAGAAAAGACAATGCAATTCAGCATCAGTGCTGAAGAATACAGAAGAAATCCCTGGTACAATGCAAGCTGCATGAACACTGACATCACCTCTCACACAGCAGCAAAATCAACAAATGTGTTAGCACCTAAAATAATCCTGCCCTGTAGAACACACTCTGGTAAAGCAAAATCACATCTCATACCATGATAACACAGCAATATCCAGTTAGACAACCCAGTTGTCATTAAACAATATTAACTTTACTAAGGCACAGTTCAGTAACACCTGAAAACTTCCTTAAGCCTTCAAGTTAAAATTGCAATGTTATCATAATTATAGATGGGAACATGAGAACTTGAATTCTGCATTTTTTAAGATCACAGAGAGCAACACACTCTGTTGAAAACAGGCTCATCCATAATTACTAAGATGACAAGATCTAAACTTCAAAAATATATATTCTTGCTAATTACAATTCCGTGTTTGTAGTACTTCAGTATTGCCTGCACTATAGCAGAAAAATACAGTTCATCAAGAGCAAACTTGGCAAATATTCAGCAACAGGTCCCTAAAAACTTCACTAAAATGCTCTGAGATTTTTTTACTTGCATTTTAATGAAACATACATTTGCAACCTACAGCTGCAAGCGAGAGACAGAAGAGGTACTATGTTCTTCCCCTCAATTAACCCTTGCTATTTTTATCCCTTACCTCTTTGTTTTGCAGGCTGATGCTCCTCCTCCTCAGTGGGTTCTGAAGGGTCATAATAATCACTGCCATAACGGAATCCCACTGCATTATAGGTACCATCCTCTGCCAGAGCTTCACTCAGTCTTTTATATTCCTCCTCTTGAAGAAAAATGCAATTACCAACCATTAGAACATATTTAAAAGCTAATTTGTTAAAAAAAAAAAAGAAAAAAGGAAATAATATTTCTTACTTTAGCTTTTAAATGAGAAGTTTTCACCTAATCATTTTAACTGTCATTAAAAAATTGAACAGAAAAGCACAGAATGCACATATGCTGGCCATTTATTTCCTCCTGAAGAGATAAAGGCTGTGGGTTAAGACATTCTACTATAATTATGCATACCAGAGCACAGAATTTCATTTACACAACACTAAAAAAGCAGAATGTGTTTATTCTGGGTTTTTTTTTTTTGGGTCTCAAATCCCAGCCTGCCCTCAGAATCTGGGCAATTTCTGTGTGGCTCTATATTTAAACTATCCTGAGGTCCTCTCACATACGCAAAGACTCCCGTTTTTCGAATCCACTGGGTACTGTCAAGATAACATCAGAAAAAGAGAGTATAAAATTAGGAGTAAATTTAACTTAAATAACTATTTATTTAAACATAAGCTAAACTCAGGAAGTTTCCTTGAGCAATACCTTGCCTCGCCTCCTCCTCAAGCAAGTCCGTATGCAAGGCTAAATACCTCTCTTCATCACAGAGGGCTTCTATTCTAGCTTCCTCTTCAGACAACTGATAATCTCTGTTCCATGTGGAATATTCAGCATCATATTCAGAAAGGTCATGCAGGTGACCACGCCCATCGTACCTGCAGGACGAAACAGTTGGTCAATGCAAAAAACTTAGGGCTTGGGTTTAGGTGACTACTTAAATACTTACCCATTAAAAATGAAAACAAAACAAAAAAAATACTTATAGGTTAAAGCATACTTCCTTTTAGAAGTTTACGTTTACTTTTGCTAATCATTTGTTCACCGAGTATGGAAAAATTTGTTTAATAGTCTAAATTCCTCTCCGAGAAACTAAATAAATTATTACAATTAAAGGCAAAGGTATCCTTTTAATAGTTTTAAGTGGGATCCATTTCCTTAACAGCTCTTACCGTACGTGCTTCAACCAATCAATGTCACTTGCAAACTATGTTTTTTTTCTGGAAAGTCAAATAGCTTACATTCACACAAACCCGAATACATAAATACCTATCCGTAAGAACCAAACGGTCGAAATTTCCTCGCTTCTTTCTGCTAGTCCCGAGCTCTCAGCAGAGATCTTCACCATAGAAACTTGCGTCCATTGGAGGTAAAATCATGGCTAGGCTCGGCCCCTAGCCATTTGGCTGAGGAAATAAGTTCTGGGTTATGTGATAGAGAGACACACATACATAGGAACAGTAACATATACATGCAATTTTAAGGAGGTTTCACCGTAAAAAAAAAACCCAAAAAAAAAAAAACAACCACCATGGCAGAGATCACTGAGGTACAGAGTTCCTCTCCACTAAGCAAAACAGTTTTATTTGCAGGAAAAGCACTGCACTGGGGTAAGGTTCATTCAGCAAGAGAAACTGATTGAAAAGTAAAGTGATAGTGAACTCGACTCCGTGGAGGTGTCTTCCCACACACAACTCTTGACTTGTGCCAACTCGCTAGACCAAAAACAAAGAAAGGAAATATCCTTAATAGCAAAAAGTTAATGAAACACGTCAGGTCTGGTTAATCAAGCTCTGTCCACAGGCAAACTTCAACCCATGTCTTCTTATATAGCAACGTGCTTTTCCCAACGTGGTGAAAATGAAGACTTTCTGCTGCTGGAGATAAAACAATCTAAGCTTCCAAAGGAGTTTGTAAGATTAGTAATTGCAAGCTACCTGAACATCCAGATGTATGTTATTTGAATTTTTTTGGTGTTATAGGCACATACTTAGTGTTTGTTCCCAACAATTTCTGTAACAAATGTGAACTGGGTTATTGTTCCACGGGACCACAGAACCAGCCTCTTCCCACTAGTGACATCTGTCACTGAAGTGAGCTGGATTAGAAGTGTGCATCCTAACACTTCTGTCCTCGTTTAATTCAGAAATTAAACACAGCTAGAAAGAGTTAGGGTTGTTCTGTCATGTACGTTTATTCCAATTTAACCAAGTTTAATCATAAAATGCATTAACAGCACAAAACCCCAAACAGTGCAAGGGTATCACTTTTTTCTCCAGTCATATGGAAAAAAAATGAAAAGTCTTTCCCTTACTGCTTGTTTTTGGAAGGCAAATGCAGCTGCTACATCAACCCAAGAAAAAACACCTATAGCATCAAAACAATGATGAAATTGAGGGAACAACTACCTCGAGTATGTCACATGATCCTTTTCAACCAAAAATCCTCCCATCTTTCCCACTAAGGCTTTTAGGATCAGCCACAACTCTTCAATTACACTTTCAGTGCACCACTCAAATATACCAGACTTGGCCTCCCACTTGCCCTCTCCAGGAAAACATTCAGAAAAGTCATTCTGAATAAGTTTATTTCTCAATCACACACTGCACTGCTGAAGCAACTTTGGAGACCAGCAGCAAAACCAAAGCAGATTCCATTCCTCTCTCAGGCCATGAGCCTGCATCTACTGCAAAACAACCAAATGCCACCTCTAACATAAAGTCTGAAAAGCAAGAACACAAAACCAAAGCCATTCTGCCTGATGCACTCCATCATGGCAAAAAGAAAATGTAATTAGGCCAAGATTTATTTTTGGGGTATCTCAACAACCAGCCTGTAGCTGGATTATGCAGGAGAAACAAGAAAGCCCCATTTCCCCTAACGTGGATCCTTTCCCACTCCCCACAATGCATCCTTCTCACTTAAGAAAATGCATAAAGTGCCTAAGAAACGTGCCCAGGAAACCAGGCTCCCTTTGTTACCAAGTGAGAAAACGTGACATTCGTGGTTTGCACTGAAAAGGAACAGATTATACCCACTCTCCCTGTAAATCCTACCCTAAGAAATGAAGCAGAAATGACTCCACGCACACTGTCAAAAGGAGGGGAACCTCCCAGCGCTGCCAGAGCGGGAAACCTCGAGTTCCCACTGCCGGAGGGATGGCCCAGCAGCCTTACAAAAGCAGCAATCAAAACACTCTCTACCAGGAGGAGCCAGTGAATCTATCTCTGCCAGGAAGATCCCCACACGTCTGCCAGAGCGAGCCCTTTGCTCATTCCCCGCGCTCAGTCGCCCACAGCATAAAGGGAGGGAAGGGGGGAACAGAAAGAGGCTATAACAGGAGATCTCGGAGCAGAGTCTGGGGGTTGTGTTACACCGACCTATCGATCATGATCTTGGGGTCTCCCATCCAAGGAATAAGGTGTCGCCCCTGCTCCTGGTACTGAGCCTTCTCATCATCTCGAAACAGCTTGCAGGCATAGCCGAACACCAGCAGCTCCACACGGCTATTCCCACCTCCACCTCCTCCTCCACCTCCTCCGGGGGGCCCGGGGACCGCTCCCCCGCCTGACAACAACATTAGGGGCGGCTGGCCTGCTTCTTCTGCACTCCGTCGAGAGCCTCCGACCCCTCCGTACATCACCAGGGGAGGCAGCAAGGAGGAGGAAACTCGCAGGAACAACGACTGTCCGAGAAGCGAGTCGCCCAAAAGGTCGGGCCCGCACTAAACTCCCCAGCTCCAGAACACCTCAGTCGCCATCACCCGAAACAAAATGGCGACGCTTCCGCTTCCGCTGAGAGAGCAGAACCTAAGCTGGCTTCGTCCAGGGGGCAGATTCGCCATCGGTGTTTTGCAGCCCGAGTGTGAAATCGAAGGAAAAGAAGGTGGAAGGCGGAGGACTCCGCGCTACCGTCGGGACAGCGCGTCCTTAGGGCGACTACGGCTGATTTCCTGGCGCGGAGCGGGACGCGGCGTTTGGGACGAAAGTGCGGAACAAAAGGAAAGAGGGGGAGCGGCTCCTCTGAGGCGCTGGGAGCGATCGGAGCGCGGCTGCGGGGTCCCCTCAGCATCCCCAGCCTGGGGTTGGACCCTTTTGTGAAACATCGCGGCTGATATGGCTACAGAAAGTTTCAAAACAGAAGGGGGGATGTGGCGGGGGCTCTGGGCAGGGCAGGGAGCCGGGTGTCTGTCCCCTCAGGGAGCTGAGGAGGGGAGGTAAAGGGAGACGAAGGAAATGGAGAGGCTGAGGGGCTCGGCAGGAATCACTTGGGGGGCTGGGTGACCCTCCAGAGGGGCAGAGATGGGTGTTATAAATGACCGAGACTCAATATTCGGTTAATGGTTTAATTTAATTAATAAATTGAATTTGCAGTAAGCAAAGCAGCGCTGGGTGCACGGGGAGTCTCCGCTCCACTCACACTTCTAAAACTCTAGAATTACCTTATATTGATTACAATTCTATGAATATTAAAAAGGGGTGGGTTTACATAAATATATTCATAGGGATTACATCATGTTATTACAATATTCATGATAGGTGGAGTCTGGGTGGAGTCCTCTCAGGGAGATATCGGGGGGGGGGGTCATTAGGGAGTCTTTGGATGAAGTAAGAAGTCTTCCTCAGACTTGAACCCTTTGCCTTTCTTGTTTTCGCCGACTTCATTATCTTGTTACAGAGCAAAATTAGACCCTAGCCATAATTCTTCCCTTATCTGCTGATTGTGGCATTTTTATGTTGTCTCTGTGCAGATGTTCACATCCTTTGGTGCCTCCTTAGCCTGGGCAGTGCCTTGTTTTAAGAACAAGACCCACGCTTCAATTATTGCCGAGACAGAAGTTCATCTCATTAAGGCCTTGTGTTACTTACACTGTTTTTGTGGAAAATTATAGGTCTCAATTGCTTTGTCTAGCCCCATATTCACTTTCTTCTTAGTTTAATTCTGAATTTACTGGTTAGGAATACAAATTCATTAACATCATACATCACATGGGGGAAGGCGCGGCAGAAAGCGGGGATTTGCCTCACGCTGCTCAGGGAAAAGTGGGCCTGGGAGGCAAAGCTGTGCTGCTGAAAATGGACTGAAAATAGACTAATTTTATTGATAAAATTAAGTCATCCAGGCCAAAAATTTTCCGTATTCTTTGCTTCAGGATTATAGTTTGTCACTCTTCAACAATTATGAAGAAATATACTGCTTTTTGCGTGTGTTACAATAAAATGTTGCTCCGCAGCTCGTCTTGTTTTGCAGCTCCCAGCTCATCCGCTGCTTGTGGGAGGAGAGGTTCTGGATGGTTCTGAGTGGAGATGTTTTTGGGGAGGAGAGGTTCTGGATGCCCATGGGTACAGGCAGAGCTGCTGGGTTTTTCCTGTGTGAACAACTTCCTGGCGTCAGTGTACACAAAAGAATGAAATCTGTAAAACCCTGTGAGAAAAAGCAATGCACAAGCACTGGAAAAGAGATGGATACCTTGTGTCAGCATTTGGAAATACCTGTTGCCATGTAAACATGCTGAAAAAGGAATCTAGAGACTTCCTTGGGGGCCTCTTTATTCATCTGGAGTCATTAAATTGAGAACACTGTGGTGTTTTCATAGTATCTCAAAATGAACTGCAAAATTTGAGTAAACTAGTGCTGCTCTTAAGTACTCGTGATGCACAGACAGTTCCACCTGCAATTCCTAGTAAAGATGGTTAAAAATCTAAAGTTAACATCTGCATCCTTTGCAATATGTGGACGTTATCCATAATTACCTGGTACTTCAAAGCTATCAGTGAACAAATCCACTAAAAGTAAATGCTCACTGCTCTAAAAAATAGTGGCTTGAGTTGTTTTAATGAGAGAAGTTCTAAGTGCAGCACTCACCTCTGAGAAGCAAAATTCAGTCCTGAACACTAAGGGCACTTGAACATTGTGCAGCAGATTTATCCCAGCTGGGCAGCATTTGCAGTAAAGAAAACAATAAAAAAATAGAAACAGTTTATGGGGAGTAAGCAGTTGATCACTGATACATGGCAAGGATTTTGTGGTTTCTGAAAATCTACTGGTAATGCAACTGATTCAGAAAAAAAAGGGCACAAAAATGGCTCTGTGCTGTTGAAGTGGCAGTATAGAAAACTTCGGGTGATTTTATTGGGGATCAGCATTTGAGACAAGGACACGAACTGTGCATGAGTCAGGTGAAGGATAAAAAGTGAAATCTTTGTTACAAAGAATGCTGTTAGAGAAAGATGGAGGGAGTATTTTAATGATCTCTCTAATGGTGAAATGGATAAACGCAAAGGAACAGCAATTTTGCAGCCAGCTGAGCCATTTGTAGAGGAGACCAGAACACTCAGGAGCCATAAAGCACCAGGTGTTGATAATGTTCCCACTGAATTATTAACAACAGGAGGGGATAACATTTTAAAACCTAATCTGTGTTAGTTTGGTGGTTTGAAAATAGTGTAAAGAGAGAGAAAAGAGGGAACCACGTGTCTGTTTTTGAGAGGGGGGTGAAATACCAGGTTTTTTTTTATTCTTCCTAGTGGAAGTGTGCTTGTTGTCACTTAGCATTGTTTTGTGTTTTACTTTTAGCTGAAGTGTAGAATAGCACATTATTTCTTTCAGTTCTGAAGTACATTTGAAAGAAGCTGTATTGTGTTGGTTTTAAAGAAAAACACAATCTATGTCATGTTGCAGTGATATAAAGGAATTTTCAACCCACCAGAAGAACACATCAAATGTTGTTCCAAGCACTTGGGAGATACCGAATCTGAAGCTCTGGAGTTAGAGATCCTGCAGAAGACAAAGCACAGGATAGGTAAGCAGTTCCTTGCAGAAACACTTTCTATTTTTCATTAATTAGCAAGCTATAATTTGGGAGTAGGATTTGGTATAACTTCAAAGACCAGATTTGTAGCCTTCTACATTGGTTATAAAGGGAAAAAAAATGTACATGAGAGAGCTACCATAAAGGGTTTTGTTGATCAACATGAGCACAAAGTTTTTTATAGTAAAACCAGAACTCTTCTATGGCACTGTATTAATATTTGTAGACAGCATGGGTGTGTTTAAAACATGTGTTTGAAGTTGATTGTGCAACAAAAGCAACAAAGCAGCCAACCCTGTGTTAGTCTCTCCAGTTGTGTTTAGTCCTCCCATGAAGTGGAATCCTCTGTGTGAAAGAAGAGAAGGTCACAGCTGAGCAGGTTTACTGCACAGAGAAAATAAACTTATTTTTCCTAGGGGTGGTACCATTTGTTTCATGGTGCAATGGGATTCCTAACTAAACCTTGATGATCATTGATTTGCTGCCTGTAGAGAATCCCACTTGATACACAAAGATATACATTTATATTTGGGAATATATAGCTATTAAAAGGTCATAGTCTGCCCTGGTGTAACCATGTATCAGAACCACTGTTATTTATTTAGAATAGGAGCATGTTTAAAAAACTCATGGCAGATTCATTAGTTTTAATGGTGTGTGAGGCCATATTTTTTTCTAATAACAACAAAGAAATACAGATTTCTAATGTCATTTAGACAATAAAATGAATGTAGAAGCTGGGGAAAGAGGGCTTACTGGAAAACTTCATAGCTCTGATGCTGGTTTTTGGAGTGTTTTTCTGCAAACAAAATAAATATTGTTCTTCAGTAGCCACTATGTTGAGACTTCTTTCTCAAATGATTCTAAAGCACTGCTGGCCCTCTGTGTGCTTTAAATAAATCAATACTGCACTGCTGTGTGGAAATAATTATTAAAAGATTAGGGCTGGGTAGACTACTGCTCATTTCTAGAGGAAAGAGGTGGAGCAGCAGCAGTTTATATTGTTTACTGGTTTCTTTAATGTTCTGTGCTCTCTGTTCTACAGAGTATTTTTTGAAGAGTTTCATTTTATTTGCATTTAATTTTTAAATGTTTTGCCAAAGATTAGTAGTTAAATAAAATATATTGAAAAATTTTGGAGGTAGGAGATACTAGAAGAGCTCATAAGCCTCCCATGATAGTGACTGTTCTGGGTAGTGATCTTGCTTTGATTTTAATACTGGTAGTTTAATATCACTAAATTTAGTTAATTGGTTCCTTTAATCTATAAGAAGAGATGGAGGATGTGTCAAAAGATAAAATTAACTACTGAAAATTATTTTCTCCCCTTCACTGGCAAAGTCCTTGTTAGCAGATTGGAGTATGCTTTACTATTCTTTAGTTTTGATTTTCTAGTTGTTGTTTGCCTCCAAATTACTTTCTAATTTCTGTGTATTTTCACAAATAGCAATTTCTTAAGTCTATTAATCCATCTGTGCAGAAAGTCATCTGCTTGTTTTATTGCCATTCATGTCACTGGGGGTTTTGTTGATCCATAATGGCAAGCAGAATGTTCAGTCAATATTGAGGGATGTGAGCTGTGAATACAATTAGGATTTGCTTTGGTTTGATGGAAAATTGGAAATTTGATGAGGTTCATCTGTAATATTGATTGTTGTCAGATAGAAATCCCTACATCTTTGTATGTGGGTGAAGAGGAGAGAAGTGTTCTTCTGAAAGTTCTCCATTCAGAGTTGCTGATGGAGTCTGCCTGGACTGCAGAAACAGCCACAACACAGACACTTTGCCTAACAGGTCTAGAGGCAGAAATGTTGATATCAAGCCCTTGATAGTGGGCTTGAAATAATGAATTTAATTGCTCCTAATATGAATTTAGGAGTAAATGTTTGTCTGTGTGAGATCCTTAATAAGTGACTACTGTAACTGATATTTTGTAAATGCTTTTTTATTAGATCTTACTGCAGCAAAAACTCTGTCTAAAACATTTGAAAAATGCTTTTTTGAAAAATAAGCTTTTCTTATATCTTATTAGATATCTTATTATATTATTATTTTGAGCACTTTTAATTATTCTTATTATTTTTTTATATGTCAGGATATAAATCTTAAAATTATAATGTTGGGGTAGGCTAGCTTACAAATCAAAGCAGACATAAATGGGTGCATTGCTCATGTAGCTGAGGAATAGCTTGTCTGAAGTGTAAAAGCAGTCCCAGCTGGACACACTAGCCCAGTGCCAGATGGCACAGGGTGACAATAGACCTCATGCTCCTGCTTATGGCTCTCTGCATCTTGAAGCTGACCCCTGTGCAGAGACCTCCAGCAGCCCTGTCTTTTGTGAGGCTGCATGATTCTCAGAGATGCCAAATCAGAAGGCTGAAGTGCTGGGCTGAGTAATCAAATCCAGCTAGTTCTTCCCTCTAAGGCTTCAGGTTTTCTTGGTTGAAAAACAACTTTGTTTTCCAGAGTTCACTGTTTGGCTTCCAAATGCCTCAGCAGTGTCAAGTGTCTCACACTCAACAGCTGATGCTTTAGGAGTGTGCTGCACACTCTGCCTTCTAATCCATCAGTGCAGAGCCATATTTAATTTGCCACTGTCTTCACAGCTTTTTTCTCCAGTGCAAATAGGCACCAACCCTTGCAAAGCTCTTGTCTTTCCCATTCATGTGTTGGCTGGGATCATGTGAAGAACATGGGAAATCAGTGGAGCTGTTGTCCCCTCATTGTGGATCTGCTGGGTATAAATTGTTTGTGTTTCTATAATGGCAATATCTTCAATGCAATTTTTTTTTTAAAAAAAAAGCTTGCTGACACTCTTCATTGAAGTGTGCCTAATATTTAAATCTGACACACATCTGAGTAGAATATGCTTATTACATGATGAAACAGGCATCTTATATTAGAATTTATTCTAAAATTCTTTTGCTTTTTCAGAGTTGTGTGTGTCATGCTGTCTCCAGCTATTGATGTTGATATCCACAGCTTCTTTTTGTTTTGGTGCTTCTTTTCATAACTCATAATTCTATGTGAAAGGCTCAGAACATTACTGCTCTGAGGAGAAAAACCTGAGCTATCAAATCTGGAAGCAAAGTGCTCCAAGATCTCTTGATGCTTCATAAAGATGCCTCTCTGTGTAATGGAATGGTTTTCTTAGCTTGAAAGTCTGAACTATGCAAGACATTTCAGTTAATGCAATTTGCCTCTACAGGGGAAGCCAAAACAAAAGAAATGCTTTGTGCTTCTGAGCAAGTTAATAAAATCTCCTGTGATTAGTAAAAGTACAGGAAAGTATGTTTGCCACAATGAGCATGATCAGCATGGTAATCTAAAATCTCAGCATACAAGCACTCAAGCTTTGTGATATTTTTCCTAGTTTTGTAGGCTCTATAATATAGGAAAACAAATATAGACAAAGCTCTCTGCCTGGTATCTGCCTCTACACAGCCCAAATGATCTGTTTAGAACTAAAGCAGCTTGGGCATGTCTGGGTCCTTCTGCTGATCCAGTTGCAGGATGAGACAGTAATGTTTTTTTCTTGGCTTGCTACTGTTTGCAACCATGAATCTTTATTCATTCACATTTTGTATGTAAGTATACCTGAGCTGAAGACATTCTCAGAATAACTTGATTATACTGGCATTGTGTTTCTTAAATAATCTGCTGGGTCAAATAAAAAACTTTACAAGCAATATGTGTTTTAAAGATTGCTTTGTGTTAACTTCTTCAGTAAGCCCAAGAGTTTCTATGGGCAGAAAGAGGTGGTGATTAACATTGTATTGCTTCTGATCTGCACAATCTTGGTTGTATTTTATCATGTTAAATAGGTGTCAGACCACAGGAGAGCACACTGAAATGTGTTAACATGGAAAGGTAATAAATGCTGCTCAGCAGTCAGTCATTCCTAAATTTCCTCCCAGTAGAGGTAATTTCACATTCAGTACCTTGGTGGCTTAAGGGACTTAAGGGTTTGAAATATTGGCTCAGAGAGCTGGTTCATGTTTCAAAGGAAAATAAAACAATAACATCATACAGGTGTTGGTATATCTTGGGAAATAGAATGAATGTCTTAGAGATCTAATTTATGGCATAAACAGCAATATTTTGGTGATGGGAGCTCAAGTTAGGATGAACAAAAATAGCAGGCAAACTAAAATGAGAATGTTAATTTTGCACATAAAATATTACATTGTGAAACTGCTTTATATCTTTGTCCTAATAATAAAAGCAAGGGAAAATAGAATCAACCACACAGAATGATCCCTAAAATCTGGAGTAGTGAAGCACCCCCTGAAGCTGAAGGTTGGTATTCCTTAGCAAATTCATTTTCCAGAGCACTTTACAGCCAAGTTGATGTCTCCAAGCTGCACTTAATGCAGTTTTCATAAATTCAGTTTCTGGAAGGGGAATTCAGACAAAAATCAGAAAGACACACAGTACCCAGCCCAAGGATTTGGCTTGAGTAACCTGGTCTGACTTCACAGCAACCTTGCTTAGAACACGAAGTTGGACTGATGGCCTCCTGAGGTTTTTCTTTTTTTAAACTGAGTGGTACTGTGAACCATACATCTCTTCCACTGCCACACACACAGTGTAGGAATACATGATCCATATAATTCTGAGAGGGACTGTTTCTCCCTTACTCATGCAGGCAGTGATGAATGTTCATTCTTACGTTTTCCTCTGTGGCCACTTGTTCTCCAGCATTTTGCCTTGGATTGTTTTGCTCTTTTTTATCAAGGATTAAATTAATTAGCACGTGGCAAGCACTGCTGAAGGATCCTAATTTTTTTCCCATCCCTTCAGTTTTTTACTCTTTCCATTTTACATTTCCTGGAACTCATACTTGCCAGCAGATGAGATGACCATTTTCAAAGGACTGATTTTATTTCGTTGAGCAAGATGGACAATCCAGCTGCAAGAATAATATTTATAGTCTTCTGCCAATAGGTAGATCAATGAAAAGCTTTTAATTTAAAATAACACAAATGGGTGTGTACCTGCATGTTTGTGAGGATGTGGCTGCCTTGCTAGCAACAGGAGGATAAAGAGCACTTACTTTTTTGAATTTATGGTCTTGTCTCATAAGCTGAGAGCAGATTTAAGGAGCCATGACAAGGAGTGCTAGAGGAAAGCTGTTAGGGGTGATGCTGTATTAATAATTGCCAGTGTTTGACTTGTGAAAATTGATCATTGAATTTCTGTTTGAGTGTGGAGATTGGGGAACAGATTGAGTTGGAGCTTAATGAACATCAGATGTTGATCTTTGAAACACAGGTTAGAAGCAGACAACCAGGCACAGCCAGAACTCCTTGATGCAAACTTTGAGCAAGATGCACAGATTAAACTGGAAACAGCAAATATTCTCTTGTAAAACACAGAGTCTGACAAAAAAACTTTGAAAGCCTTTGTGGGAGGATTTTGACAGCGATGTAGATGTCTCAAATGTAAGTTTATATTAATTTGTGTAAAGAGGACATCAAGATTAGAGAAATCCTAGAACCCCTCCAAAGGTAAAATCTGCACTTTGAGCTCAGACACCTGTGAAATCACATGGGAAAAAGGCCTTAATGCTGTCAGAACTGGTGTTTTCATAGCAAAGCTGACAGAACCCAATTTTACTGTGCTCCAAAAAGCTGCATGATTCAACAGAGACAGAATGGGATCACCTGCAGCAGGGCACAGACACTCCTTGATGTTTTTGGTTGTTTACTGTCTGGATGACTCCTGACAACCTGCTGTCTTTATAAGCTTTGTTTCTGGAACATGCTACATTAATTAATTATTGTTCTAATTGTATCTGCAAAATGTCAGTGTGGTTTTAGAACGTGTTCTAGGAATGCAGGGCTTTGTTTGCAGTGTGAGTCTTCAGAGCTACAAAAAAATCTATAAGTGACTTGCTTGTTCCCACCTAATTACTGCTGGTTTGCTTATTAAAAAAACCTCATGTTTTCAGCTGTGTCAGGAATACTCAGATGAAGCACTTCAGTGTTGTCTTCCTTGTTTTCTGTGGGCACTGTTACTGCAGTAAGAAGCTTTGGAAGTTTTGGAAATGCAGGAAGCAAATACCACTGTGTTCTCAAACAGAAAGCTGTCTGCAGAAATACTTCATCTAAGAAAACACTGCAGAGTTTTGCCATTAAGCAGGTTCTGACCACACAAACCTTTCCCAAATGCCTACTCTGAACAGGATTATTTAGAGCTGACTTTCTCCTGGGATGCTTCTGTCATGGCAGGCTACTGAAAACCATCTTCCCTTTTTCCCCCACTGCAACTTACTCAGTGTTCACTTCCTTGTTTTTATTGGTAATTTTATTACTGTTTTTCAGTTTATGCTCACCAGAAAATATAGGGTTTTTTTATCCCAAAGGAAGATTTTTCTATTATGATTCTTAAAATTCAGGCAGCCAGAAATGAAATACCAGAAAGGACTCTGTTCTGTGCCTTTCTTGTGTGAGATAACCACTTTTTGTTTTGTTTTGTTTTCCCAACTCTAGTAATTTTATTATTTCTTTGAGACTTGGTCATCTCAAAAGACAGAGTCTTTTCATCCTCTATCAAACAGCAGTTCCACATTGCATCTGATGTTAGTCTTTCTGAAACTCTTAAAATTCACCTCTCTTTTGCTGCTCTTTGTGTTGCTCTACTATAAATCCAGTCCAACCCACTTACTCCCATAAGAGGATACCTTACTCAGATGTAATCAAGTCCACTCAAAAAAACCATAACATAACCAACTGTGTTTTCAAGCAAATTAACACTTGCATAGCAAATACTTTCATGACTATACTTGAATGTGTGCATTATGTAGAGTCAATTTTTTGCTTAAAAAATCTTATAACACCAGGTAAAAGTTCCCACCTTCTGATTTTGGATGAAGAAAACTAAATTTCACCTAAGTTTCTCTTTAATGTGTTATTTCAGAGCTGTTCTGTAATTAAAGGCTTGTTCATAGCTGGGCAATATAAAAGCCTAAACTTAAAAGACAGAACCTCTGCCTTGGCAAGGTGATGTAAAAAGCTCCTAATGTTGAGAAATACTCCCCTATAAATGCAATATATGGGTATTGTTCTTTCTGCTCTTTCTAAAAGCCTCCTTTGTAGTGTCAGGTGGCTAAGGCAGCACTGGCCATTGCACATGGAAATGATTCAATAAAATCCAACAGTTCAGAGTGGATTTACCTGCCCCACCACTGGGAATTGCTGCTTAGGACTTGAGACCTGACCTCACTTGTGCCTGTGTTCAGCACCTCCCAGATTCCTGAGAGGGTTCCTGTTTGGTGGGCAGCTTCTTCCCCTTTTTCTACCTGGGAATTTGAAGGACAAAGTAACTCTTCAAAATGCATTCAGTGTGCTCCTAACTCTCCCTGGATGTTGGTCAATGAAAAAGGGTGGACTAATCTGTAGTTATTTGGAGACCACTCAGTCTTTGTCTTTGGGCAGCCCTAAGCATACAAAAAGGATTGAAGGTTTCCCTGAAATTTCTGGCACTGTCTGCCAGAGCAGCAAAGCAGCACCCTCCCTGTCATGATCTGTAAAGATAACTATCAGCTCTAGGCAGGATCTTATCAATCAGACACTCCCCAGTTAGTGCCCTTTCATCTGCAATCACAGGGTTAGAGTTGAAAGGCTGCAGTGGATGCTTCTAACTACCAGTTGAAAACTTGTTATTTGGGGAGATTAAAGCAAAAAAAAAAAAAAAAAAAAAAAGAAAAGTTTGGGACAAGAGGGTGGTTTGGAAATGTGCATAGCCAAGATTGCAAATGTAACTGGAAATGGGCTGAGCTTTTAAATTTTTAGTGTATGTAATTACTAAAGATGTTGAGCAAAGTTTCAATTACAATAAAATAGTATCTTCATGGGAAAAGATGTGTTGGGTCTTAAGTAGTGTTTTTGTAAGGATCAGCAGATGGAAACTGAAGCCAGACATATGCCAATTAAAGAAGATTAGGCATACATCACAACTGCTGCAATAAATCCATAGTTCTCTGCCCTGAAATGCCTTTGAACTAAGTGTTAGTATCTTTTTGGAAGATTAATTTTAACAAAATATGCATTAAGCTTTAGTCAAATGTAAATAATTGCAGTAGGTCTGAGAGTGTTATTTTTCCATAAAGCCATTTGATGAGACTTTCTGGGTAGCTGGCTCAGGATGGAGCATGACTGCCTCCAGAGGGGGCTGGGAAATGAGTTAAGGAGTTGTGGTGTTAGAGGCATGATTCTGGATGAAGAGCAGGTTTCATATCAAATTTGAGTAAAATGTGAGTGGAAAATGATAATGGACCCCAGGACAGGGTTGTATATATGGCAATAGCTAATCAGGGAACATCTTGGGTAGGCTGAGCAATGTACATGTTGGGCACCATGCAGAAATTGTGTTAATACAGCTACCAGGCTAATAACCTACTGTGAAAACATCTTGAACATGGTAAGAAATGGGAACATTGGAGCTTCACTGTAAGTTTATGCAGTCTGCAACACAGAATGTGTCCCCATCAGCTGTTACTGATGAAGAGGGATCAGACTGTTCCAGAGGCTCCTTTTCCCTTTACTGGGGCTGTAACTGAATGCCAGGCATTCAGAAGCATAAAGAATTTTTATGGATTTATGTGAGAACCAGAGAATTTGTTCAGCTGTTAATTTCCCCTTTATGTGTTTATGTGTTCAGGTAGATTCAGAGTATTTGTAAGACTCACCTCAATAACAGGGCACAACCTCTGCTACCTCTTCAACAGCCTTTGATTTGACTTTCCTGTCCATAAATCCAAATGTGTCAAATATATCACTAAGCCCTTCACTGACAATTTATGGATCTTCATTCTCAAAGCTGTGCTCAGGAAACCTACAGCATAAATGCAATAAAGGGTTTAAGGGTGTCCACTGGGGCAATTCAAATGCTTCATAGCTCCCATATAGCAGATAAGGTGCTGTGCCAACACCTACTGTTTTGTTTTGATAAAAATGTATTCTTGTGCTCTGAGCTACTTGTTACTGTCTTCAGTGCTGATAGCACAGGGAAGGAATGGTACATTTACTATAAATCTGCTCATGGTACTGGCTTTCTGTTGAGAGAAGAATTGTTTATTAAAGCAGCATTTGGCAGCCCTTACTGGCAACTTTTCTCATCTATTTAAGTGATAGATGGTAGCAGCCTTACTGCATGGCCAGATGCCTCTTTGGTTGTGTGCTCTTTTGTTTGTCATATAGGACTAATGTAAGGCTTGAGCCACTTACAGATGTGTTGTATTCTGCTATAAAAACCAACTTCACCGGTAGCTGAAGCGTGTAATCTCCTTTAGGATTTGTTTCATTGATACTGCACAACGTGTGGGGATTAAGCCCTTATAAAAAATGTACTGATGCTTTATACAGAGAAATTTGTGCACTGAAAATACAGAAAGGCCAAGATATTATCTTAGAGAAAGATAATACTACTTAATATTAAAATGCATCAACTGAAAACAGTTATTTTTCTGCAGAAACAGCTCAAGGCCTAACAAGAGAAAGGAGAATTTTGTTGTCTTCCTTGCTCAGAAGATGGCATTTGGCATTGCATGAAGAGTGGAACAAAACTGAGGGACAGCTTCAGGTCTTCAGTCCTAGTCCAGTATTTTGAGCACAGGTTCCATTTTTTTTCACTACTTAAAGCTAGCTGACACTTGATGGAGTTCACATAAAGGTTTTGCCTTAAGGATTTTAAAGAATCTTTTACTACACTTTACTGTATGAAGTATTCCAGTGTATTAAAGTGTATTACAGTGAGTTGGGATGAGAAGCATGTGAAACATGATTCTCTTTTGTATTGAGCAGGAAAAGAAACTGAGCTACACGGTTGCCACCAAGCTTAAGAATCTGTCAAATAACTAATTTTCTGAAGAAAGCCCATGGGAAGTATTAATGTAACTGTGAGCTGAAGCTGAGCAATAAAACTTGGATCCTAGTCAAAGCTGTTATACCCAGAAGCATTTTGCAATCCTTTTGGCTTGATCCTTCAGTGCATTAAAAGTCTGGTCAGAAGCTGGACTGGAAGGCTGAACCTGGGTGTCTTCTCTCATCTTGAGCCCACAGTGATGTCTTGGGATTTTTTGTGTGCTCATTAAACTCCTTGCTGGGAACACAGGAGTCAAGGGCTCTCTGGGTCATCTGTTGAGAGGCAGATTATTTATACCAAGTAAGTGATGGTTAGTTGTGAACAACTGATTGCTGTATTTGCTTGCTCAGAGAGTAAGTCAGGGATAGGTCTAATGGGATAGTTTTTTGCCTTAAAGGCTTTCTGTTCCTTAGGCAGTAGATAGAGCTGTTCTGAGGAATAGCAGCTCTGCAAGTTTTCAGGTCAGAAGAGCCTGATGCTCTATGACTTCCAGCCTAATGGCACTCAAGCCCAGGACATAAAGCCTATTTTTAGGCATGTCAGCAGTAACTAATAAATGCAGGACAGATGTATCCAATTATCTCCTATTTATTGTATTGCCACAGTGTCCTTAGCTAAAACAATAAAACAACACCAGCTCCTGACAGCAGCAAGTGGTGGTATTGTAAGAATAAAAGCTCAAAATATGCAGTGAAAAAGCCCAGAATTTTGCTCAAATGAGAAAAAAAAGGAGGGTGCTCATTTTTCTTTCACAAAGCAGATGCTGTGATTGGTAATTAGGGAAAGAGATCAATTATTTTCAGTTCATTTCTGCACTTTGTTTGTAATGCACCAGTGGAGGGATGGATATACCAAAGCCTGTGAGAGATTTTTGCACTTGATCTTCAAAGGGCAAAGCTTCTAATAACAGGCATGAACCTTGGAAATCTATTGAGAACCTACTTATTTTCCCTTTAAATTATCTAGTTGGGGTTGCACTCAGAAAAAACACCCCAAAAAGCCAGTCTAAGCACCTTACTCTCCTTCTTCATCCTGCAACATATATTTGTGAGCATCAGACTTGCTTGACATTATTGTGTTTAGTTAAAATGAGGCACACATTGAACACAGTGATTTGTAGGACTGAGTTTACAAAGCTTTTCAGAGGGACAAGGATAATCCATAATCTCCAGCCCTGACACTGGCACAAATACTCACTTCCATTAATCTGTACTGTTGGGGAACTGTATAGATGCTTGCATATTGCAGCTAAAGTGGTGGTATAATCTGTGACTAAATCACAGGACTGGGAGGTCAGAAATCTGATGACTTCAGGTGCTTGTGCCATTACTACTATTTGTAACCATGTCTTGCTTTACATTCACCACTTTGTGCAGCACAGTTTCAGGAGATATTTATGTGGCTGGATAAGTCTGGCTTTATAGGCTCTCTTGAGGAAGACCTCTGGCTTTGCAGGGTCTCAGCAGAGGCTTTTTTGCAGTGTGCTCAATTGTATTTTTATGTATCCATCATCTGAAATATTTTCTAAACACTTTGGGAGTTTTGGCACATCACATCCTTTTCTCCCTTCCCTCTTCTTTCAGTTCAGTTCTAGAATCTAAACCATCCTGACTTCATATGCAGTTTTTGAGGCTTCTCCTTGTAATAATTTGGGATTATATTCTACTTTGCCAAATAGAATAGGCCATTGATTCTGTGTAATTGTACTGCTTTAATTGCCAGTAGGTGTTTGAAGGGGCAGAGAACAAAGAAAACTGTCCCAGAGACCTTACATGCCAAAAGGAGCCTTGTCAGGGGAAGGCTGGAACAGAGGGGACAAAACAAGGGAGTGCTGATAACAATTTTGACATTGATCGTCTATTCAAACTGCTTAGAGAGCTCACAGTATAATTGTTTTGGGTTCAATACAGCACAGTAGGAGCACTATTGTCCTGTTACACAGCTATTGTTATCGGGTGCACGTGTACAGAAATAGTGGGTGTCTGATAGAAGATTTTTTGCTGTTGTTGTCACTGGGGTGTGTTGCTTCCCTCTCTCCCATCCCCTGATTGCTGTGGGTGTAATTGCTAACTAGAGTCTGTAAGGAGACAGGAGGCTGGAGAACCTGCCTGTTGTCTGACTTTGGTATTGCTTTGATAACTGGGGAGAGAATTAGAAGGGATGGTTATTTTTTGTAGAAAAGGTGAAAAGTCATTAACAGATCTGTGGATGTAAATGGTCTTTAAAAAAAGAGTATCTGTTGCATCCCTTCACATCTAGGTGAGGACTGCTGGCTGTCAGAGTTTGCAGTGGTTTTCTGCTTGTTGTGTTGGAGGGCTGTGATTGATTTAGTTTTGCTTTTAGATAAATTAAAGGCTTGAAGCAAAGCAGTTATTGATGTAATTGTTTATATCCTGGTGAATCAATGGCATAGGTAACTGACTTCTGAACTGTGCATTTATCCAGCTGTCTGTGTTGGAGGCAATTTTGACATCCTTCTGTCATGTACAGCAGCACTTTTCTAGGAAGTGAAGAGAGGTGAAATTAGCATGAGCAGAAATTCAGAAAGGGCCATTGTAGAAACCAACACCTTTCCATCTTTGGGTCCCTACAAGCAAACCCTTTGAAGCCTACATTTTACATCTCTTATCACCACTTCTCAGGAAACATTGGATGGAAAATGAAACGTTACCCATCAAGCCAACAGTATTAGAAAACAGGGGAAGCAGATGCTTATTTAGTATTATTAGCAGATGAAGAATAAAAAGCACAATAATGTAAGGATAGAGTCTCCTTAACAATGCAAAGCCCTGCTTTCAGGAGACACTTGTATAAAGAAATTGTCACAGTGGCACTACTGAATTTTCAGAGGACTGAGTCCAGTCCCATTTACAGATGTAATGTGTGCTGGTGGAAATCCCTGCACATGAATTGCTCTCCTGCTTAGGCCAACATCTATTAGGCCTCCTTAATGTTTGTTGGGGACACATGATAACCACTTGTTTGATCAATATTCCGTGCCTGTAAGAGGATGAGCTGAAGGCAATCAGCCAGCAAATAATCACCATTGCAATGCTTGAGCTGTGTGTAGCAGTTAACTGAGAAAGTTTGAGTCTGTATCAGCCACACACAACTCCTTGGAAATGAGAGAGTGAGATTCTCTGCTGGCTGGTGGGAGTCCTTTGGGAGGAAACAGCTATTAATGGAATTTTTATTGCTCACAAGGTATGGATTTTTTGTTTGGCATGATGCCTTATTTGTGCTTTTTTTACAGTCTCCCAGTCAGGCAAATTAAGATCATGTTGAACTCTCAGTCACAAGCATTAAAGAACAGGAGAACTAGTAGAAATGGGCATAATTGTTATATGCAGGGAATCAGGAAAAGATTTCATCATTTGAATTATCAGTCAAGATAAAGAGTTTTATGTTATCTTAAAGAAAAACCTTTGCAATAGGGATAATGTGTTTCTTTGCAAGCATTATACAGTCATATAACAGTGACATTTCTTACATTTGAACTGCCTGAAAATATACTGATATAGCAATGTGTCTTATCTATGGAACACACACTAAATGAAAGAAGATTGATTAATCTGGGAACTCATGCAGATTAACACCTTAAACCATGATACCTGGATGACAATATTTATATGGTGCAGGGCTACTGTGACCCTCCTTCACAACTGTAGCCCCTGATTATTTTCTTAAATACAATCCTACAACAGCAGCAGAAGTCCCTGATGATCCATCTCAGTATTTTGGAGTAGTTTGAAGCTATCTGAGGTATATATAGTAAGAACCAAATCCTGATTGCATGAAAGTTGATGGCAAAATTCCCATTGGCTTAAGTGGGACCTGAATTCTGATTCCAAATAGGAAATGAGTTGTCCTGAGTGTGTGTACTATAAATATGCAAAGCACTTCTGGATAACTCAAATGGCATAGAATTGCCAATAAAATATTTCTTTAATATCTCACAAAAATTGCTTGAGTAATATGCTTTCTAAATAACATCAGTTAATGACCTCTCAGAAGTGCTTGGATTTGTTTTTTTTTTTTCTACTGCATATTAAGTTAAGCAAACTTGATATGTTGGCAATCCAATCACAATGCCTTCCAAATAAATGGCTCAAAACCACAAAGTATATTTAATCTCATTAAGGGTGGACACATGGAGTAAAAATTACCATCTCATGTAATGAAGTTTTCAGTGATGTCATGTGGAGGGTGAGTATGGTGAATCAATGCAAGTTGTTCTGCTTGTCAGTGTTCAGGAAACCAATATGTTAAAACCTGGCAGCAAAATCTAAAAATACAGACAGAAAATAATTCATTTTTAAAGCTATTAATACCCCTGTCTTATAGTAACTCAATTTAGGTAGATTTGTACCAAGCCTGTTATTAGTTGGAGAGGGAAGAACTATTGATCAGGCACATAAGAGTGTCACAGAGTAACACAAATATGACCAAAATGGAAATTTTATTAAGACACTTAAACTTCTGCCTCAGTAAGACCTTTAATTTTTTCTAGACACAGTTCATGCTGGGTTAACCACTTCTTGATGCAGTGGTTGTAGCTGAATTAATGTGAACACAGAGACAAATTTTAGTTGTAACAGTATTTATTAATGTCCTAGAGGAGAGACTGCATTTCATTGGGAATGTTGGGACTGTTTAGGTGTTGTGCTGGGACTGTACACTGACACCTAAACATAAACAGGGGTAGGACAGACACAAAAAAAGCACTGTCCTGGTCCCAGCTCCATGCACCAGCTTGCACTGATGTGTGTGCTGTCTGCAGCTGCTGGGATGTTTCCCTGGGATATCTGGACAGCACAATGGTGTTTGAGCAGGTTGATGACCATTGCTTCTCTGGGACAGTTCAGGAATGCTTCCACCCATAACAGTCCTTTCTTACCTCCTAGCCTAGTGCTTGCATGTCTGAAGAACCTCTGGTCTGGTACAGAGATGCTGAAGGACCCAGCTCAGAGCAGCAGTACAACAACTGCTACTTCTGGGCGTATTCCTGGTGCTTCTGGCCCTCTTTTAGCATCTACTCACACTGCTGTGAAGCTGCCAGATCCCAGGTTGGTATTTTTTGCATGCTGCTCTTCTGGGTGGCACAGCCAGATTTCTGTGAGCTACCACAGTGATCATTACAGACCCAGACTTGTGTGGGTCTCAGAGGAACAGAGCTTTTTGGTAAATCTCCAAGTGGCAAATGAATTTTAAGTTTGGCAGAACAATTCACACTTATCCTCATTATTAGAAGCAGTTGGAGTGATACAGGCAGCAAGGTGTTAGCCTTCTTTTTGACACTGGCTCTTATCAAGTTCTCTTGGGAACTAACAACTATAGGGAGGCAGAATTTATTAAAGCCAATGTCAGCTATAAATCATTTCCCAAAGGGGTAAGGTATATATGAATTATTTACCTGCTGTACCTCTTCTAATTCTTTTGAATCAGTGAAATGCAGGAGCTCCGAGGAATTGGATACATTTTCAATAGGCATCAACAAGGAAGGGGGAAGGGGTTGAAACAAGGTCCTCCGGAAAGGAGCCCAAGGGTGGACAGCGCAAGTTAAGGGACAAATCAGCAGCCCAGCTGAAATGCATGTACACCAATGCACGCAGCATGGGCAACAAACAGGAAGAGCTGGAAGCCACCGTGCAGCAGGAAAGATATGATGTAGTCGCTATCACGGAAACGTGGTGGGATGACTCCCATGACTGGAGTGCTGCAATGGGTGGCTACAGGCTCTTCAGAAAGGACAGACAGGGTAGAAGAGGTGGAGGGGTAGCCCTGTATGTTAGAGAGTCTCTTGACTCCACAGAAATTGAAGTAGGTGATAATAAGGTGGAGTGCCTGTGGGTAAGAATCAGGGGGAAGGCCAACAAGACTGATACTGTGGTGGGAGTCTGTTACAGACCACCCAACCAGGAGGATGAGGGTGATGAACTCTTCTACAAGCAGCTGGCACATGTTTCAAAATCGTCGTCCCTTATTCTCGTGGGTGACTTTAACCTGCCGGACATCTGCTGGGAATTCCACACAGCAGAGAGGAGGCAGTCTAGGAGATTCCTAGAGTGTATTGAGGATAATTTCCTGATGCAGCTGGTAAATGAGCCTACCAGGGATGGAGCCCCACTTGATCTACTCTTTACAAACAGAGAGGGGCTGGTGAGGGATGTGGTGGTCGGAGGGCGTCTGGGACTTAGTGATCACGAAATAATAGAGTTCTCAATAATCAGGGACACAAGGAGGGTTGTCAATAAAACCTCTACATTAGACTTCCGGAGGGCAGATTTTGGCCTTTTCAGAAGACTAGTCCGGAGCATATCCTGGGAAACAGCCCTTGAAAACAAAGGGGTCAAGGAGGGATGGACATTCTTCAAAGAGCAAGTTTTGAAAGCTCAGGAGCAGGCTATCCCGGTGTGCCGAAAGGCGAGCCGGCGGGGAAGACGACCACTCTGGCTCAACAGAGAGACTTTGAAGGAAATTAGGATTAAGAAGAGGGCCTACCGGTTATGGAAAAAAGGGTTATCTACTCAAGAGGAATTCAGGAATACAGTTAAGTTATGTAGGAAAAAAATTAGAGACACAAAGGCACAACTTGAACTAAATCTCGCCACCTCTGTGAAGGATAACAAGAAGTCCTTCTACAGATACATCAGTAGCAAAAGGAGGGGCAAGGAAAACATTCATTCTTTAATGGACATGGACGGGAATGTAATTGTCAAAGATGAAGAAAAGGCTGAGGTATTTAACACTTTCTTTGCCTCAGTTTTTAACAGTAAAACGGGCTATCCTGATGACAGCTGGCTTCTGGAGCCTATAGGAGACAAGAATCTAAACACTCTCCCTGCAATCCAGAAGGAAACTGTCAGTGATCTACTGGGCTGCTTGGATCCCCACAAGTCTATGGGACCAGATGAACTCCATCCAAAGGTGATGAGAGAGTTGGCAGAAGAGCTCGCCAAGCCTCTCTCTATCATCTACCAGAAGTCCTGGCTCACTGGGGACATCCCAGATGACTGGAAGTTGGCGAATGTCACGCCAATCCACAAGAAGGGCCGGAAGGAAGACCCGGGAAACTACAGGCCCGTCAGCCTGACCTCAGTGCCTGGCAGGGTTATGGAGCAGATCATCCTGGGGGCAATCACACAGCACCTGCAGGATGGACAGGGGATCAGACCCAGCCAGCATGGGTTTAGGAAGGGCAGGTCCTGTCTGACCAACCTGATCTCCTTTTATGATCAGGTGACCCGCCTGGTGGATGAGGGGAAGGCTGTGGATGTGGTCTATCTGGACTTCAACAAGGCCTTCGACACCGTCTCCCACAGCATCCTCCTGAGAAAGCTGGCTGCCCACAGCTTGGACAAGCGTACTCTGCACTGGGTTAGGAACTGGCTGGAGGGCCGGGCCCAGAGAGTGGTGCTGAACGGGGCTGCTTCCAGTTGGCGGCCGGTCACCAGCGGTGTCCCCCAGGGATCAGTGCTGGGCCCAGTCCTGTTCAATATCTTCATTGATGACTTGGATGAGGGGATTGAGTCCATCATCAGCAAGTTTGCCAATGACACCAAGCTGGGGAGAAGTGTTGATCAGCTGGAAGGCAGGAGGGCTCTGCAGAGGGACCTGGACAGACTGGAGAGATGGGCTGACTCCAATGGGATGAGCTTCAACAAGGCCAAGTGCCGGGTCCTCCACTTTGGCCACAACAACCCTATGCAGTGCTACAAGCTGGGGACAGAGTGGTTGGAGAGCAGCCAGGCAGAAAGGGACCTGGGAGTCTGGATTGACAGGAAGCTGAACATGAGCCAGCAGTGTGCCCAGGTGGCCAAGAAGGCCAATGGCATCCTGGCATGTATCAGAAACAGCGTCACCAGCAGGTCCAAGGAGGTGATTCTGCCCCTATACTCAGCCCTGGTAAGGCCACACCTTGAGTACTGTGTTCAGTTTTGGGCCCCTCAGTTCAAGAAGGATATTGAGGTCCTTGAACAGGTCCAAAGGAGGGCAACCAAGCTGGTGAAGGGACTCGAACACAGATCCTATGAGGAGAGGCTGAGGGAGCTGGGGCTGTTCAGCCTGAGGAAGAGGAGGCTCAGGGGAGACCTCATTGCTCTCTACAACTACCTGAAAGGAGGATGGAGCCAGGCAGGGGTTGGTCTCTTTTCCCAGGCAACTCTCAATAAGACAAGAGGGCATGGTCTTAAATTGTGCCAGGGGAAGTTCAGATTGGATATTAGAAAGAATTTTTTCACGGAAAGGGTGATCAGACATTGGAACGGGCTGCCTGGGGAGGTGGTGGACTCTTCGTCCCTGGAGACATTTAAAAAGCGACTCGATATGGCACTCAGTGCCATGGTCTAGTGACTGTGGCAGTAGCTGATCAAGGGTTGGACTCGATGATCTCTGAGGTCCCTTCCAACCCAGCCTATTCTATGATTCTATGATTCTATGATTCTATGATTCTAAGTTTAGAGAGAAATTACTTCTCCTGATAGGAGTAATCACTCCAAATGAGAAACCATAGTTTCAACATTGGCACCTTAAATCATACAGTGTGGAACAGAGGTTGGAAATCCACTGGTTTCTGGATATGAGCAAAGGGGTGTGAAGGTTCCTGACAAAGCTTGTATTAAATTAGGGCCAAGGCTTTTTCTGTGAGAAAGTGTGAGATCCGTGATCTGGGTGAGATCAAGATGTATACAGCCCTTCAGCCTCTACCAGTTACATTTTTTTGTTTGGTTGGTTTTTTTGTTCATTTGGTTGGGTTTTTTTTTTTCACTTGAGGCATATAACTAATTCTCCCTCCAGAACTCCTTTGAGGAGGAGATAAGTTTAATTTTGTTATCAATTTTGTAATACAGGACATTATCTGAGCATATGTTTACTTAAAAGAACATCCCGGGCAGCATTTTACAATCCAGTTGAGCTTTTCCTCCATTCCAGGTTTCCAAACACCAAGTGCAGTGTTCTCCCCACTGCACTATATTTTGTATGGCATGGGATGTGAACAGACATTTAATTTACTTCGCAGAGTTGTTAACTCTTAATTCTGCAACCAGCTTAGTGAGTGAAATGTGCTTGCTGAACTTCTGTATTTGCTTTGTTCAGTCTTGTGTCGATACATCTGTGTAATGAAAACTCAGTACAATTTTAATTATTTTTCAAAATCCCAGACAACAAATGAACCCTTTCATCAGCAGATCACTATCTTCCTGCAGCCAGGTCATGCCAGAGTGTCACTGGCCCAGAATCTGAACAGCATCTCCCCAGAAGTCATTCTTCAAACATGAATCCCAGAATGAACCAGTACATTATATAAGATCTGTGAATTATTCATTAGCTCTCATTTAACATTCATCCTGCCACTGAGGCTAACACCAGCCATATATTTGCTGGTAAAAATACCAATTTGCATTACAGTGGATAATAATGAAAATGGTTATTTTATACTTAACTGACAATGTTGTTACCATAATAACTTTATGTACGGATAGAGATTTTTATCCCTTCACACTTTGAAGTCCTCTGAGACCCAGTAGTTATTCGTGTAAGGTTGTTTTATAATGTATATGTGCATGTGTGGTTTTGTGTGTATCTACATACTCCTTTGCAGCAGAAACTCTGACTTTGCACTGAGCAAATAAAATTACATTCAAGAAGTGAGCATTACATTATACTTCTGGCTACATGCTAAGCAATCCATTATGTGTGCTTCTCTTTTTTAATCTGTTCATTTTTCAGCCTGCCTTTTCCTTATGCTGTGCACACTCTCTGTTCAGTACCTTCTTTTTCTTTCAGTTGCAAATGTCCAAATTATGTTCTTTGACTTTTTCCCTTTGTTTTTGCATAGCAGTTGAATACATTGACTCCAGAGGAAAATAACCTACAGTGGCCAGCTCTGCCTGGAATACTGAATGTACAGATCAATATAATTGCTGGCATTAATTATTGAAGCAATTTTTCCCAGTGCAGCATTGCAGCTTTCATTCAGTTCCATATTATTTAGTCCCAAACAGCACCAACGTGGGTTATGTAACCGAGAGAACAAGTTCTTTTTACTTCCCAAGTAATTAGTGACTTCTTCCCACAGTGCAAAGGGTCAAATCCTCATCTCCTGGCCCATTAGGCTGACTACAGAAGGAACAAAAGACTTTTCAGTTGCATTGCATCACTTTGAATATTGGTCCATTAAATTGAACAGAGCTTTTCCAGGTTTGGCCAGTTTCACCATCCTGTAATACCAAAGGGCAATAGAATTAAATTTCTGCAGATTGCCCATCTGCCTATGACCACTTTCTCAGCACCTCTAGAAAACTTCTAAAGGTTCTTGAAACTGAGGTCTGAAATAGGGCAAAAGAGCAAGCCTTCACTAGACCCAGGAGGCAGTGAGAAAAAGTGTAATATTGACCTTAAGAGGCAATATATTTAAAAGCCAGATGGAGTTTATAAGAGATTCCTAAACACATAGGTTCTGACCTAAAAAAAAAAATTGTTGTCAAATATGGTTGACCAAGGTCTCCATTTTGTTGTGCTGCTGAATAACAATGACAAGGGAGATTACTGCAGCTCTTCTTGATGCTTTTCCCTTGTGTTTAAAGAAAAATTATCCTTCTTTTTGTAGCATTCACTGAGATTTTATTTTCTTTGGCTTTGTGTGGCAAGCTTTGTATGCAGGGTGTGCTGCTTAAGAAGAAACCAACAGCACTCCAGTGTGAAACCTGTGTGAGCTATTGTCTGCCTGCTCACTGCCCTGCTGGGCTCTGGACGTGCAAGCCAAAACAGCTTGCAGACATTGTTTTTCCTGGCACTGTTAATATTCTGAGCAGAATCTGGTTTGTTCTCGTTAGCCTTCAGCAATCAGAGATGCAAACTTCACTCTTCATGCCCTGTCAGAAGCAGATGTTTCTCCTTGTGCACAATGGAGGGATGTTCCTGTGGAGAAAAAATTATTTCTAAAGAGAGCCATTTATCACAAAGGCAGGAAGAATTTACTGGTCCGTGCTCCTTATCTTCATCTACTTTGTATGTCTGAAGTAGTAAAAAGTAATTTTTAATCACCGTGGGCAGGTGAAAAGAGATTTTTGTCCCCTTTGTTGCCTTGCTCTGTAAAGTAGAGCTGAGTGTGCCCATTGTTCACATGTTCAGCTTTGCTTACATGGACAGATCATTTCTGCCATGAGATACTTTTGCAAGTCTGGACATGGTACCAGAGAGGAGTTTGCTGGCTGTCTTTAGCAGGTGTATCAAATCTTGCTTGTCCAGGCCCTCCTGGCTTTGCTGTGGGGCAAATCAGCTCCTCCTTGGGGCTTCCAGAGTCTGCCCATCCTAATGCAACCACTTGCTCTGTCCTTTATATATCTCTTCTATCTATTTTTCTGAGCTATGGAGCAGGCATGATCTAGTAGCAATGCTAAAGGAGAGGCTAAATGTGAGAGCCTAGAAAAGAAGCAGGCAGAGGAAACCCTCCAGGGACTTGCCAAAACCCAAAGGAATGACCCCTGTAATGATACCCATTTCAGGACCCAGCTTTGGGTCCCATGCAAGCAGTGTACTTGTAGTTTAAAGCTCTGGCACTGGTTATCCTCGGTTGCCATGCTAACTCTCCAAAGCCACCCTTAGGATTTCAGAAGAGGGCTAGAAAACAGTGAAAATCAGTCTGCCTCATGCATGTCTGGGACCTAAAATTTATCACTAATGAGCCTTGATGTATGGGAGAATAGGAGCAACCTTAAATGAAAATTCAACTTCTCTCTGCTCTTGTTCATTTTGAAGTACCTGCTGCTGCTTACATACTGTGCTATAGCTACTAAAGTGCTGTTTCAGAGCCATTGATTGGATTTCTGTGTTGTGCCTTCCAGTTGACTGCCATGTGGAACTGAACCCTAGTTAAATTTTTCATATTGCTTTGGAAACAGAACCAGTTCCTGCAGCGTGCACCACAAACAAGTCAGCTGTTAGAAAGCCCACCCTAAAGGAAGCAGTTTTAGTGGATTTCTGTGGACCTCACTTTTAGTATTTTCTTTTGTTTCTCTTCTAAATGGTATCAAAAGCAGGTACAGAGCAGAGAAGATTATGCTAATACTTGAAGTTATAATCTTCTGGGACCTCTAGTATTTCTTTCTTTGAAGACCTGAGGGATAACTGCCCAGCTGGACACTATCCTGTTCAAAGCACATTTCAGCTCCTGCTCTGGATGCCATTTATTCTGGGAAGGAAATGACAAAGTTTTTTGTTACTGGATTTATCTGGCAGAGAGCCCTCTCTTTATTTAGACCACACATGAATTCCCAGGCATAGTAGCATTTTGCAGAGCTCCACAGCAGGAAGCATCTGTCACCTGAGCACACTGTTGGAAAGAAGAAAACATTATTCTGAAGTCTCTCTGCTTTTTGTAAATCAATATTTTTCTGACTGCTTTCACTTGCCCAAGTTTTCCATCTCTGTGCTCATTCTTCCACTCCTGTAATCAAGAGGACAACTTTCATTGCCTTCACCAAATGGGAAGATCAGGCCCATGCAAATTCCATCATTACAGGGTACAGTTTGTACACACTAATTGGTGTAGAAAAACTGTTATACCAAGCAATGGGCTCAGTGCTTTCTGTCCCAGTCATATTGTGTTGGTAGAAAAAGAGACAGAAACTTAAAACAGACCAGGCTGTGTTCTAGGTAATTTGCAGCTCCAGGGTGGGGAATGCCAAATGGAATGCAAGGAGGGCAGGATTCTAGAAATAGTGATCAGCACATGTCTAGTTTTGTGGCTGGCATCTTATTGTCTGCTCTGTAAGCTCAACTTTCTGTATAGTTTCTAGAGAGCTGTGAAGCTGTGAGAGAATTTACTGCTGCACCATTACACTTTAGTTTTTGTGTGTGTCTTTCTTTAATTTTCTGTGCCAAAAACGTTTGCATCTAGGAATGCTTTATGGTAAAAGCAGCCAATTTGCCCTCTGCTTACAGTTATATTTTCTATAAAAAAGCATTTAGTGTGCCATAAACACCTCTATGCTGATGGCAATAGTACTTTTTCCATTGCTTGTTTTGTAAATGCCATGGAAGGTCTGGTACACATTCCCTAGCAGACTGCACAAGAAAAGCTCAGCATAATTGGCATTACAGTGCCAATGTCACCCCTTCATTCCCTGACAATCTTTTTACCTTCCTGCTGCTGAGTAGCAGAGGGCCTGTGACTGTTGGTCACTACAGGCAGGGTCTCAAACCAAGGAGTGGAAGGCACTGGGGGAGCTGCTGAAGGTTGTGAAGAGGGCAGGCATGAGATGGGGTGATGACCATCCTGAGAACAAGGCACACTGAAGAGCAAGAGATGGTGAGTGCCAGTTTTTGAGGTGGGAATAGCAGGAAATTTGGGAATAGCAGTACTAACAACTTTCTGGGTTTTTTTGAACACAATGATGTGCTCAACAGCTCCTTTCCCCAGACTGATTTATTTCTTCTCCACTGAGTGTGTTCAGCTGCCTTTCTGAAAGGTTTCTCTTTTGAGACACATCCATTTTATTCCTGGCTAAGTGATGCCAAATCCTTATGCTAGAGTCCTGTCAGGTGAGCACCAGAGCATCCTTCAGAAAGTGTGTTGGCATTTCTGGAAGTGCAAACTGTGCTGATTCCAAGTCCCTTTTCTGGCAGTGATAGAAGAGGGAAACATTTGGCTGGCAGCACAGCACAGCCCCGGGGTGAGTGATCATTACAGAGATGTGCTCATTACTGCATATCTTGGAGATGATTTTACTCTCTTCTTCTTCTCTGCTTTACATCACCAGATGAGAACCCAGCTTCTTGAAGGAGAATGTGGATATTAGCTCCATGCAGTTGTGCCCCTAGCAAGTAAAAAGCTGTCTGTGCTGAGCTGAGCTCTGGCATTGCCTGGCAGGACAGGGAAAGGGGAGAGGTGTAACCTCGTTTTTCTCAGTGGAAGCTGTAATTTGGGTCTCACTCCCTTTTAGCTGCCAGGTTTTATTAGGCGTAGAGGCATTCACTTAGAGACCTTTTCCTTCGCCAGTTTTGTTTTAAACCAGCCAACAGATTCAGAAATGAGGTGGAAGCTGTATTAACAGCACATGAATAGGCAGATAGCACAACTGGATATGTTTTATTTCCCATGGGAAACCAAACACACTTTTCCATCCGAAACTTGCAGTTTTGAAACATTTAATGGGAATTCATTTGAAACAAACTTCTGCAAATGGCAGAAACTTCAGTGTCATGTCTTAGTCTTTTTGCATAGTTAAGTGGTGTGTGAATAATACATATACTGAAAAAACTTCTATCTTAACTGGCTCACAGTTTGCTAAGTTTAGCATTACCTCTGTGCTGGCATTCCCTGTCCCTGAAATGGGAATAGTGCTACCTCTTACCTCCTGTTATCATTCTAGATTTAACTTCACAAAAATCCTCTAAGAAGTGCTACTGACAAACTGACAAGGAAACACAATTTTGTTACCAAACTATGATTTATCTGTGATACAGGGAGAAGAGGCAGATGATCAGCAATAAAACAGAAATTGCACATCAGTCAAACCAAATGCTGCTGCTTGTTCTGGGCACTGAGTGAGGCTGTGGAAAACAGGTCTGGGGTCACATAGCTGAGGACACTGAGATGATATATTCGTACTAGATGGCTTAACTAAGGTTGCATAAGTAACTCTGGTTCTGGCATTTCCCAGTGCCTGAATGCTGGATTTTTTTACTTTAATAACACTCTTGCAAGTGACTTTGTGTGTATGTGTGTATAAGAACTAAATTCTTCTTCCCCTAATGAAGTTCTTTTTTTTTGTGGAAGAAATACAGGAATAGTGGCCAATGCAGAAAGTCAGCTGACTGGAGTATGCCAGTTCAGGTGTTTGATCATCTAACCAATAAAATTATCTTTCTGGGCTGTCTCTAAGTCTGTATCTGGAATTTGACAGATGCTCTGAAAGTTACTGTACTCTCTTATTTCCTAGCAAAGGCTTAAAAAGAGAGACTAGAAAGGATATCAGGAAAATATGAAAAGGAGAATATGGCAAAGGCTGAAAAAGCTTATTCATAGGAACTTTCTAAAATTCATTACTGTCTACACAGCTGAAAATATGACTGCTGTTTTGCCCTTGAAACAACAGAAAGGTTAAGCTATTAGCTACAGCTTTTATTAATGGGGGAAGAGGGAACACAGACACCTTAAGAACCTTCTGTTCTCATTACTGAAGTAATATGCCCTTTGTTTTCCTAATCTTTGTTAGAGCAAAAGGTGCAGCTCCTTGATAAGGAGCAGTATCTAGTTAAAGACATACCATCACTTCTGCCTTTCAAGGGAATTGTTTCAAATGAAGAGACAGTGTCTATCAGCTCTGGGAAGAAAGGTCAGGCCATCAGCCACCTTGCTTGCCTTACACCAGCCAAAACAATCATGAACAGATTGCTGCTGCCTCACAAGTTCCTCAAACATTTTGCAGCTTCTGTTGCCAATTAGGAGCCCATATAACTCCCCCAAACTCCTGATTCCTCTTCATGTTGAGCTGGATGCCAGAACAGCTATTTTTTCCTCTCTGGTGGCTCTCTGTCCATACATCTGATGTGATTCCTTGTCACAGGCACAGAAGAAATACCTTAGGGGATGAAATTATCCAGCAGAATCCAGGGATGTGCTCAAGACCAGGGTTTCAATTTCACTGCCTTTCTACTTGGCAGTCAAGGTACTAGACATAGGTCACATCAGGTAAGAGAGCAGTTTGCACTGCCATGTGAAACTGGGAAGCCTGTGGGCACTTGGGTAACATGCCTGTTACTCCATTATTTTATTTTTTTTGTTTCCAACCCTACATGCATCATGGTACCTGCTTTGTGGGTTGGTCTGTGTGTTGTGCTGAACTGCTAGATACTCACCCTGAAGACTTCTTATCTGGGAGTCTGGATTTATAAATTGTCCTGTCTGAGGGAGACTATAACACAAAAGTAATGGTTACTTGCTTTAAAACCAAAGCATGCTTTCCAGAATGGTGTGTTTAAGTTCACTCTGAATTAAGAATGACAGAACAGCAAAGATGAAGATGACATTTCAAGGCAAGAAATAGAAAGTGACAGCCTCCAAAAATGGATTAAAGGGGTAGGTGACTGTCACAGCACTGAGGAGCAATGATAGGCAATCATATTCACTGATGAAAGTTGAGTAATGAGAAGCAGGCAACAGAGGAAGTGACAGAAGGCAACACCTGAGGTGAATAGCAAAGTGTTTCTAATTCTCCCTCTCTCTTTTTGCTTAGTAACAAGCAAATAGCCAGAAAAACTCCACCCCTTCCTAAACAGCAATAGCCATGAGGCTGCATTTCTAAAGAAGCCAAGCAGTGCATTAGAAGCTTTTGCACAATTTTGGAAGGTTGATTTGCACAGTGTTCCTCTGAACTGAAATGGGGTTTATCTCCATGTTATATTTGGGAGCTAACACCCAGCATGCCCCGTTGGTGTAATTGCTACATAGGACGTAGTACTTGGAATTAATTGTGTCTTCTGAAGAGTTTTCTTTGGGATACCAGCAACTAGAGGAATACCAATCAATGCATGGTATGACAGAGGCATTAATCAGACTTGTTGCTGCTTCTTTATTGTCTAAGGACTTGTCTATTTGAGATAAATCGTGCACAAAAGAGGAGACTGTTAGTGTCCCTCATGATACATGAAGTAGAAAAAATACTCCAACCAACTCCCAAAGTTTGAATCCTGTTTTGTAGTTAAGTAATTTCCCTATTCAAAGCTAGCAGAACTTAAACAGGACAGAATCTTGTGACTGTTCTGTTTGAATCCATTCCTCTTTTGCTCACACTTGTTTGCTCAAGTGCAGCACTCAGTGTTAACCATTGACTGCACAGGTGATGGCATTTAGGTGCTTAAGGCATTTATTGAAACTTTCATGGTTTTGTTTTTTTTTTAAATTTTTCTTAAAATACTTAAAGTATTACGTGCCTATTGCTGTTTGAAATTCAATGGATAATGGGCATCAGTTCACTTAGGCTTCTTCAGAAATCCTATTTCTTTTTTTTTTAACATTTATCAAATGCCTGTCTTTCAGCTAACAAATAAAGCTAGGCAACAGCTTGTGTCCTTCTTTGACACAAAGAACATGGCATCTTCCCATGTAAATCTGGGAAAACTGTGTAGGTGGAGCTGATGAGAAAGGCCAAAATATTGATATCTATATCAATATATCCATCCCCAAATTGTCCCACCTTTCCAGAGATGTTTGCAGAAGCAATGAAACGTTTCTGTGTGAATTAAATAGAAACAGCATGCTGAGGTGTTAATGTCCCTAATATAGTGGTGTGTATAGTGCTGGGCAAAATATTTGTGCACCTGGCTTTACACCTAGGTGTCAGAAATTAAAGTCATAGTCATAATTTGTCAAAAAGGAGGAGGATTTGGTGGCCACATCTAGGAAAAGCCAGACAACAGGGAAGAATCATGAAAATAGGAAAAGCCTTGAATGATTTGACATTGCTTTGGACAGTAGGAGGAAACTATTTATGATTCTTTCCCTCTATCCCCAAAAGTCTTCTCTTCAGTAGAATGCAAATGGTTACTGAAAGCCACAGCAGGGCACAGGCCAGACCATGTCAAGGGGAGATAATGGCTTATGGGAGAGCAGGAAATTTTCTTTCACAAAAACAGGAGAGAGATGGGAAAGAGCTGTGAAAAGAATAAGAAATGTTTTATATAGATGCTTAAGAAATTCTGCCTTACCTTTGTCAAGAAGGTCAAATATGAAAAATATATCTCCATCTCCTCACCTTCTCCTGTTCTTCTTCTGAGTACTCCTAGTGACTCATTCATGTTAGAGAAAAAGAGATACTGAAATGTAACTGACTTGGAAATACATTTTTAAAGGGAAATTAAACAATAAATCTGTAATTTATGCACTTATATTCCTTGGGTTTTTTTCTCCACCTTAGAAATAAAAATAATGTGTTATCAAAAACCAGTCCTACTCTCAGTTTGTCTAAAATCCTTTCAGACTCCTTTATTTAGGTGAGATTAGAAGAGGTTAAGTTTTATCTTTCTAGATCTACACATCTTCTATGGGACTGGTCACAGCTTGGTAGAAGGAACCTGTTCAGCTACAGAAGATCAGTTAATTGGTTTTATGCTGAAAAAAATTGAGCAAAATTTTTTCAGTTTTTGAGATTGTCTCTGTCTCTTCCAGTCCTGCACTCAAGAGCTTCCCAGTAAAATCTTGTTGGGCAACTTCCTAGGTTTTGTGTTTTCTCAAAGTTTATACACAAGTAACTTCCTGAGATCCCAGAAGCCATGAACACACAAAAGAGAAACTCTTTTCCCTCAGTTTTATTTTAAACATATTGATAATCTTAAAAGCTCAGTATTTGTCTCTCTAACTCATGAATAAGGATGAGATCTATTCACCTGTCACTTTTGCAGCTTGGGTCCTCAAGTCCCTGATTTATATATAAAACAATGTTAAATTTAATTTTGATACAGAGGTAGCTATCTTTGTTTTACAGAGTAGCAGAAGAGAGGATGTAAGCTTTTCATTCTTCACTTTTTTTTTCCAAAACTACTAAGTTTAGAAAAATTAAAGGAAAAGTGGTCCTGAGAGACAAGTTAATTGTTAAGAACATGCTTAGAAAAAAACACTCCAGCCTAAATCCTGTCCATAGCTCAGGCCTTTGGCCTTTTTCCTGAAGGACATGGAGTTGTTTGTGCAATAGAAGGTTAATTAATAAGCTTTTTTAGTTGATGACTGTCAAGTACAAGAGGCCACCATAGACGTAGTTGAGTTTCTGTGTTTATGTCTATGTAAGCATATGGACAACACTGAGATGTTCAAACATGAGATGAACAATGTCAGGTCTCAGATAGAGAAGTTTGTTTCTGCAGGTTTTATGCATAATTTTTTTAATAGCTGAAAGGGTCTTTTTTTGTCACGAGATGGCCTTTCCAACAAGTCATAAGGTGGGACTACATTTCAAATGGACTCATTCTTTCTCATGAAGGAGAATGTGTTGTTTTAACAAGTATGAGCAAGAGGTCACAGAAGAGCATCACCAATAACAAGGAGTTTCAGCTCTTAGTGTTCATGGTTCAGACTAATGTCAGAACCACAGATCACCATTAACTTTCCCCCTGTAACAGAGTATAACACTATCCAGGAATAGGATGCTTGGTTAGCATATGTCAGAGTAATTACAGAACTCATATGAAAGTGAAGTTAATTAGCTGTACAATCTAAAAGAAGTGAATGAGAAGCTATCTGTATAATTCCTGACCTGTCTGGTAATTTGATGCTGTCATGCATGAAGTTCAGCTCCTCTGTTCCCTCCTGGTCACTGAAAAAGTGTTTGTACTGATGCATTTCTGAAAGGACAGAGATACAAAGGATGAGGATATTGTGCATTGTGGCAAAGCATGAGATGAGCAAAACATTCTTAAAATATTGTGCAATGTCTTCCTTCTTTTAATCATGAGCAAAGAGCTCCAGCTTGCATAAGCAATTGCTCTCACGATGTTATCAGTCTTGATTAGGACAGAGTTGGTCCTTAAGTCAGTATTTGTATGAAAGTGCAATCTGATGTGGAAACTGTTTTCATTAAACATCCCATGCTGCTGAAGGAGACAGATGTCTTTGCAGAAGACTAAGAGCACTGTCTTTCTGAAGTAAGGTAAATCACTTTAACCCACTTGGCTTTAAAAAATAGCACAGGACATTTCTGGAATCTTCTAAGTGACATGAAAAAAAACACTGCATCCCACTCTGAACCAATCTATCTCCCTTCACGTTTTCCTTTCAACCAAGATAGAAAAGTAATAATTTGGGGTTGAAGTTACTCCATTGTTAATGAGATGCTTTTTATACAACTTCAATAAGTGTAGAAAGGAAAACTTGTCACTACTTATTGCTGTAAATGAGAAGATTGTGAGAAAGTATTGATGGGAGAAAGCTTTCTGAGGAATGCTTTTTCCCCTGTTCTATTTCAGGTTTCCTTAGACTTTCAGACCAGTGCCTTGGGAAGCTCCTCCTCCACACCCATCTCCTCTCCTAACACCATTTCCTTCCTTATCCCAACATCAGCTCCCACATAGATTGATAAACAGTGTAAGTTTCTAGGAGTGCTAATTGTTCCATTTTTATAGGGAAAATTTGAAATAAAAACCCCATATCATTTTGCTGTGAGATAATGAGCTAAAACTTAGTATCCATCTGTTGTACACATTTTAGGTAGCAGATTTTTATTATGGTAACACTACAGAGGCCCTAGAAAACTGTAGGACTGTCTTGGTTTAATGTAGCTCTCTGGGATTCTTCTGCAGTCTTTTACTGCAGATTTCCTTCTGTGATCTTCCAAAAGCAATGAGAATAATTCCATCCATTTCTTGGCATATTATGAAGCCCCAGTAAATGCTGTCTCTGCTTGGGTCTGTCATGTTTCTCCAAGGAATTCAGTGCATATGTGGGCAGGGAAGAAGAAATGCTCTGAAGGGAACAGGTGCCACCTGCTCATGGAAATGAAGCTGAACCTTCATGCTCTTATTTCTCTTCCACCACCCAAGCCCTGCTCCAGCTCCACCTTTACCTTTGAAGGCAGTTCTGAAATTCAAACACATTCATGTTACCTTTTCAGCTAATTTAATCTCAGTAATTTCTCATCACGTTATGAACCATTCAGACTGAATAAACCAATAACCAGACATTGTGCCTGGAGTTAGGTGTGATTGGGTATTTAAAGGAGAGCTAATAATCCTGTTCAGGAATTTTACTTTTGGGGAGGGAGGGGGAAAAAGTGTTAAAATAAACCTATAAAAACTCCTTATAAGTATAAGAAAGTTTTAATGCATAGAATTATCATTTTACTGATTTTATACTTTGTTCTGTAATTCTTCAGCTAAAAGATGCTCCATTTTACCAGTAGATTAGCTCCAGTTTATGGGAAGCTGTTTCTTGTTCAGTTAATGATAATACACTTTTTCTGAGCTATCCTTTTCACACTGAGCCTCCTGCTTGCATCAGGAGTGGATTTTTTTGACTGAACAGTTGATGATGGTGAGGTAAATGTCTGATTATGTAGCCTAGGTCCCACAGGAGGAGATTTTTTTATCTTATATATGAAACCTGCCTCAGAGAATGTCTTTATATCATGTAGCTTGAGCCAGGCTGGAACACAACTAACAAACAGAGGGCAACCAACTTAACTGAGAACCCCTTCTGCATGATGTGACTCTGGCTGTCTTCCACACTCTCCTTGAAGCAAATTACTTGAAAGCGTTGCCTAGTGATGGGTCCTGCTTCTTCCTGCTGTACCTGAAAAAGCCTGGACTATTACTGCTTTTCATTTTCTGCTTTGCTTCCCACTATGGTCCTAAATTTCATCTGGCAGCAAGTAATCCTTCCCATTTAAAAAAATCTGTCTCTGACAGTGCATTTTCCTATCAAATGGCTGTGACAATTTTATATATTTTTTATTTATGTAATATTTTATATGTTTTATATATAATAATATATATATAATGTATACATATAATAATTTTATCTATAACTCCCAAACTGCCATCGTTTAATTCATTAAAAATTAGTCTTTGAGAGTCACTGTTTCTGTGTATGAATGCTATCAAAAAAATTAACCCCCTGCCTTCCAAATTGTTATAAAACAAATTATTTCAGACTGTTTTGAAATGTTTTCAGTAATTATTTGACTAAATCTCTTGATTTGAAATCTCTTAGACAAAACGTTGAAAAAAACTTGTTCAGGATCTCATGCACTTGGAGGTGAGAAGGTTGGACAAAAGCTTCAGTTAAGAAAGTGTGGGGAGAATGAGGTATAGAATTAGGGTAATTCAGGTTAGAGGGACCTCAGGACATCAGGCCAACTAAATATGAGACTAAATATGAGTTTCTGCAAAGCTGTAAATACATCCTTTGCCTCTTGCTCTCTATGCTCTTTCCTTCCACCACAGCTTGTTTTGCTGTCATTCCATCAGGCTGGGAAAGAGCAAACCAGTTATTAAAACTGGAATGGTGTGGTTAAACATGTTTCAAGACATGGCACTGTAACTGCAACAAGCTTTTCTTTCTAATTAGCATAAGTAATTAATAGCTACCTAGAAGCAAGTTTCAGATTAATTAATTCCAACCAAAGATGTCATCCAAAGTACCAAATGTTCAAGGTAACTCATTATAGTCTGAAATTAGGGTAGGAAAGTGTTATTAGCTACAGTGATAGCAGTAAGGTTAGTAACTTCATTGAGCTTTCTTCTGCTCTTTTCCTGTGATTTTTGGTATTATCCAGGAAAAGGAGAAAAATTCAAAATTTTGCACTGGATAAGACTGAATTGTTTTCTTATTTCCTACATTACCCTGCTGAATGTGGCTCAAAATGTTTTCATGTTTTCATTGAAGTCTTAACACAGGCAGTAAAAATAACCGAGTTTTCTCATTTTGGCCATTCTGATGGAGAAACCCTGGATTATTATCCATTTATTAAATTATTTATACAAATGTGGACAGGGAAGAAATGAAAGCAAACCTCAGAGGTCTTTGCCACTGCCCTTATTGGGACATCAGTAGTTTTATCAGAAGTATGATTTATCCTACAGCCCATCCTGTGTCATGTAGAACAGAGATCTGCTGCATCAGCAGTATTACCCAGCAGTTGCTGCTTAAGCCACTAAATTAATGCTAAGCCACTAAATTTGGTATTCCTAAATACAGCTGCTCTTCCAATTCACTCTCCCCTCAGAACATGAGCCTAGGTTCTTCTCCTGCCTTTCCATGCAAGGATTTTATTTGGATTTTATTATCTATATTTTATTTATATTTTTCTTTAACTCTTAAAACATTAATTGCAGACAGTATTAAACAGGAGGGCTGCTTAGTGATCTAGCTGCTGAATAGTTATTTAGGAATAGCTACATTAACATGGAGAGTCTTCTAACTTATATTCTTTAATGATGAATTCATGATAAATGCTTGAAAACTTTTTTTGGTTTAGGTGTTCAACATTTACCCTATCAAAGGTAGGTAAAGACATTTCCCCATCCTCCATGAGAGTTACATCATAGCAAATAATGAGGCTCTGGGGAGGCTGCATCTGCCTTTATCTCCTAAAATTTATCTTGAGAGGATTTTCATAATCTCCCAGAAATCCTGGATTTCCAGATCCCCTCACAGAAGACTGCAAAACCTCTTGTCAAGTGCTGTGCAGGGAGGCAGTCACGTTGCTCCACTGCAATCTGCCTTGATTCTCTGAATAGTTTCTCTCCAATTCCTTACTTCATCATGAAGTTTTTAGAAGGTTTTTTTTAAAGAAAGCATGATCACATGAAATAAATACGTAGAAAATCTACTTTGAAGAGTTTGGGGTCTACTTGTCAGGTTATGGTTTTATTTGGAGATGGAACTAGGTTTTTTGCATGCTTAAGAGTAGAGGAAGAAAAAAAGGATTGTAGGCAGAGGTAAAAATCAATAAATCAAGTGATGAAGTGGGAAAAATGAGTCTAATGTAGCAAGGAACTTCTCTGGAGAAGGGATGTTAGGAACTGAGTTTATGTGACTAGAAGCTTTTTCTAATTTTTTCTACTTGCTAACTCTGCCCTTTGATTAAAGGAGAATTGAATAGTTTCTATTCAGCTGAATATCTGCAGTTCCTTTGGGATGATCAAGGCTTTATGTAAAAGTCTATTTATTATGCTAATCACTTTTCAAATGGCAAGGAGTAAACTACAGAGCTCCAATTGCAAGGTAACAATAGGAAGATAACAATCATTAGATTTGGTTCTGAAATACATGAATTGCCCTGGTTTGGTGAAAAAAAACCAATCTCAGGGTGGGGGGACTGGGGAGAGATTGCCTTGAAAATCAATGAAGTCATTGCAGTTGTAATGTAGTGTTTTTATAAAACTGGAGATGATCCAGGTAAAATTGTTGCCAATAATGAATAAGAAATGTGAATGATGGCAAGTGTAGTTTTCTGCATGATTGTTGATGTATATCTGTATATGTAGAGATTATTTTCTTATGCTCTAGATGCAGAGAAATAGGAAACATCAACAATGGAAGAGACATCCCAGAATAGTAAGTTAATTAAAAACACTTCTTTTCTTGATAGCGTCAGTTTGTTAGGTTAGGAATTAAAGAGAGCCTTGAGAGTCTGCATTGTCATGACACTGCAGCAGGAAGGCAGCAGCAAGTCTAAAAATAACAATGTATGGGTGAAGTCACAGAATGTGAAGCTGTGTCTCTGCAAGATGCTGAGCAGCTTCTGAGTGTTTTGTACCTGGCAGGGCTGAACTCCTGAGCACTGACTCCAGGGGTCTCTTCCTCCACCTCACTTTGATTTTGCCTTCATCTTTCACAAGTGTGGGAGATGAAACAGAGAAACAAGCTGAGCTGAACAAGAAAGTTGGAGATGTATAAAGTTATGTAGCAAATTGAAAGTGAAGGGGTCATTGTGTCTTGAATTCCTGGAAGGATTTACCTGCAAACACGAGGCACAGAAAGTATGCCAAAGCTTAGAGCACAAGAATCCAACTTGGGAGAAAGAGTCTCAAGTCTCCAACAGATTTCTCATAACTTTAGGACAGCAGCTGGGTTCCATGAGGATCAGTCCTATATAATAACACTGTCAGAAAAAAAATCCCAAACAGCACTTTATTCACATTCTTCTGTAAAATACTAAACACCTTCTAAAACTGTAGGATCTACAGGGACTATGGTGTGGCAAGTTGCATCGTCTTATTCAGTTTAAAGATTTTGGATGCTGGTCAGATTTGCTGCCTAAATCACAGCCGTGTCTCCCAGGTTCTCTAGTGTGTGACTGACAGATCATTTTCTAATGATGTGCATTTTTATGAAGAATAATCCAAGTGCCTTTTGTTTGTCTAGAACTTCTATGTTCCAGGACATCTGCTTCTGGGGATTTGTTTTTTTCTGATAATAGACAAAATCTTGTTTTATATCAGCACACGCACTGAAAAGCCATGCCTTTTGCACAGAATGGGTGCTGTTTCCTGTGTTCTGGGTCATTTTCATCTCCCACAGTTATGTCATTTCATATAATTTCAATGAATGCTTGCAGGCATGTGGTATTATTCATTGAAGGATGATAGAAAAGACTGCACACATTTTAGAAAACAAATAAATACTCAGGGATGTTGGTAGAGAAAGGATGCACCTTTGTCCAAATAGGGAGTCAGGATACTTTGAGCCAAATTGAAGATGACAAATTCAAAAGCCAATGAAGAAAATGCTCTTAATACACAGCATATAAATATCTCCTGCTTCTTGGAAGGAGTGCTGAATTAGGTGACATAAGGACTTACCATTACATAAAAGAGGAAGCAAAAATATACCTCTGTAAAAGCACCCTCTTCAGTTTAACTCAGAGAAGCAGTAAAACAGAGCCTTCTAACTCATGAAAGCCTGGATTTAGTGGGCTGCTTGAGCTCACACCAATAATTTAAGCTCTAAGTAATTGCATTGACTCCATTAACATTCTATGTGCACTTAAAGTAAAGTACATGTGAAGGGATTTACTAGATGTTAGCCTAAGAAAACTGTTAGTTATATGGCATAAGGAAGATTTTTTTTCCATGCAAGCTCTTTAGGAATTTGTTCCAGTGTATTGCTTTCTCTTGCTGGGCACATTAAGGATGAAGCAAGACCCAAATGCTTTTGTGGAACTTGCTAGACTATGTCTAACATAAATGTAAAACAACTGAAAAGTACAGTGAGTGCCTTTCACTGGGTTCATGACAGGCTCTGTCTGACAAAGAAAGACAGGATTAGTCTTGGTGCAGATAACAAGAGTTTAAATAAAAAGCAAATTAAATACAATTATTTAGTATTAAGCTAAATTATTTAGCATCACATTCAGGTTTAGACGTGAGAATGGGGTTTTGGTATCTGTGGAGAGAATGCACTTTATTTAAAATGTAGATTAGCTCAATACTAATTTCTCTTTTGATCTACATTTGTTATTGCTGCTAGGGTTCCTTGCCTTGATGAATTTCAGAAAGAAACCTGTGGTCATCAGTCTAACTTTGTACCACTGGAGTTTCTCTTCTCTATTGCCCCTGCCCCTCTTTTGGTCTTCTATAGAAAACTTGTGTTGCAAGCCAAGGATGCTGATATCTCAGTGGGGTGACTAAAAGCAACAGATCTGTGAAGAATTTCTAGCATCTACAGCTCTTCCTTAGTGCTGACGTGTCTTCTCAGTGCACATGTATAGTACATCTTTGCAAGGAGAAGGCAAATTTAATTGTCTTGTGTATTAGATCAGTGTTTGGCTACTTACAGGTAGCATTTGGCTACTTACTCTCTTGGCATTGGGGTAATGGGAATCACTGCAGCACTTCCTTAGTCTTACGTCTCACCCTGCAAAGCAGACAGCAATTACAAAAGAAAGAAACCTCATAAAAATAAGGTACTGATCAATGCTGGTGTAGAAAAATAACTAACCCTAAGCATGGATAGTAAATAACTTTTTCCACCTTTATAAAGCCACACAGTAAAGTTTCACAAATGGCTGGTGTCTACAACACATTAAAAAGATTTCTGAGGAGGAATATACCATCCTATTACTTTTCTCTTGTGCCAGCCATTACAAAATCACTCACATGTTAAAACAAAGTCACAGCACAATTTATCAATTTCACTGGATCATGGATAAATTTAATGTACTCTGTACAAGAAATCCCATTACCACGACTTTGTATCAAATACATAAATATACGGATTCTATTAAAACCAAAAGACACAGCAGCACCGGTTGAACTCCTCTGAAAAGGACTTACCTTAAAATGCAACATGGTGTGATCTCCAGTAAATTCTTCCAACTTAATTTTCCTTTGCAGTGTGCATTTTTATAGTGCAAGCTTTACTCTATTAAGCTGTCAGATAAAAAGGGAGCTAACGGCCTGGCCACATTTTCATCTAACAAAGGATACATTTAGCTAGCTCAATTACTGGGGGAAGCTTTAGATAGAAATACAAAAAGGAGGACGACAGAGCAATTTATTTTTACAATATAACTATTAATTCTTGCACCCTCCCCTCCTTACAATAGTCCGATGCTTAACACTCCATTAATGAGGCTCTCTTAATATAATTATGGCTGTTTTTTGTTCCAGCTCTTCCTGATTTTTACATGTGGCCTTAGAATTAACTGTCCTTGGCCAGAATTAAATGTTCCCCTTAACTGGGCTGAAACTGCCAGCTTTTCACAATTTTCTGTGACATCTTTTGCTATTTGTTTACCATTTGGATTTAGGGGAAATAAAAAGAAAACATCATTTCACGATGCTTCTCTCTTTGGATAATTTAACCCACCTAAAGTCTGTAGCATCATTGCTGAGATTTGCAGACTCTGAAGGTCAATATCTGGCCACCCAACTGTTTTTCTTTGCAATGTTTACATGCAATATAATTAATTGACTTTCACAGTAGGCTGAGGAATACAGGATCTAACTCCTAATATGAGTAACTCACTAGCAACAGGTTATGTTGATCCTGCAACCAAATATAACAATTACCCAAAAGGACTTTAAGCTGCCTCTTAAACAATTATTTGAAGGAGTGTGCTTTTTACACATCACATAACAAGTTGTGGAGACTTTTACCTTTCAGTTTCTGGTCTGGGCTGTACTGACTCTTATTTATTTGTGTCCTATGACTAAGTGGGCTGGTGCTGCACACAGCCAGATAGTTTGGAATCTCAAAGGATGGAGGAATAAATGGACCATAGCAGTTGAATTCCCTTTTAATTTTTAGCATGCCACCTTCCACTCACTACAAGGAATATAACACTTTGTAATTCAGCTCACTATCTTCACTGTGGTGTTATCTTCATCTTTATGCATGCTGCTATCTGTAGCTGCTCTTTGATATGGTTATGAAATTGCAGTATAAATTACATCTTTCTCTGGATGTACAAAATATGTATCATTATTCCCTTATGCACATTAAGAAAAAAAAGTAATTATTTTGGCTTGGATACTCATGCATAGTAAGACAAAACTGGTCTTACAGACATTTTACAACATGAATGAGGAAATTCCTCTTCATGGTCCAGTTAATCTAATGAACTTCATTACCACACTTTGTATCTCCAGCAGTTTCAGAGAAGTTGTAAGGGTGGTTGTTTTTCCTGTTTACCTTCATGTATGTGTGCAGCAGCCGTGTGGATGCATTGCAGGAGGGGATGTGTGTTCTTCCCTGCCTCCTCCCCAGTGAGCAATTCACCTTTCTGCTCCTGCAAGGGCTCTTCCAGAGGTTTTACCTGTGGGCTTCTACAGGCTGTGCCCTGGAAAAAGGAAAATCACTAAAATAAAAATAATAAAAATATATTTGACTTCTCTTGGTGCAGTAAATGATTTGTTTGAATAATCTGTTTAGGACCTGAAGGGATTCCTTTGGTTGAAAAGACTGATAAGAGAGTTATGAGAATTCCCTATGGAAAAATACATGAGATGGATTGAGTTTCTGTGGATGAAAAGATGAAGGCTCCATCTGAGCTGCCAAGTCAGAATTCAAAAGCAATGTTTTTAAATCACAGAGGGGTAAGAGGAAGGAATTGCTCTTAGAGCAGCATGGAGGAGTTCCCTGTGAACAAGGAGGTGGCAGGGTTTGCCATCCTGATGCTCTGCACTTGCACAAGCATTGCTCCTCTGAAAATCCCCTACCTGTAATTGTGACAAAAGCACAGGGGAGGTGATTTTGTGTTGGGCAAAATGAGCTTTTCATCACCAAGGCTGGCAAGAGAGTAGAGCAGAGACTTTCTTTACTTTCCCAGCAACACTTGGAGACCGCCCAGGTCTTGAAAAATATCCCAAGGATCACTTATTTTGCTTCAATGCCTAAGGCCATGTGCTCTGGTTCCTTTTGAGTAGAGATTAATATTTAATGACAAATCACTTTGAAACTGAAGCAAAAAATTAATGGTCATCTTTGGTCTTCTGTGTTCAGGGTTTAGTAGAATGTAATCCTTTATAAGAAGGAACCTTTGCCAGATATTTAAGTCTGGCATTGTCCAATGAATCATTCAATGATGAAATATTCTGGAACCATTATAATTTTGAAAAATTAATCACACATTAGACTTTTTGCAGCACTTAATGTAGCAAAGAAGGGTACTATTTAAATATTACAGGCTTCATTAACTGAAACTAAATTATTGTTCAAAATCTAGTGCATTGATCTCATCCTGAGAGATATCTGACTTGTATTTATTTCTGCTACTGGAATATTTATAAGGAAATTGTACTGTCAAGGTTAATTTTGGCCTTGTTATTAGGAAAACTTGCAATGTTCACTGTCTTGAAGTGTAGGAGAGGTTAGGAGATGTGTTAGCACTGATCATTGAGTATTTGCTTGGGCTGCTTTTATAAATCTACAACAACCCCCTAGAAATTCATCTCTGCACAGTACTTAAAAGATAGTCTAGATCCAGAAAGAAGAGTAAACATCTGAAAATGAATCCTGCATAAGGTGTAAACATTTTTATTGATAGGTGAAATCTTGTTGATGTCATAGGCCATTTAAATCTATGTACTCTTTGAATGTAAGGTTTCAAAATAGAATAAATTTAAGCTACTATTCTGTCCTTTTGGTTTTGCAAACCTTTCCGTAACTTACCTGCAATGGGACTGAATTATACACTGGTGTATATAGTTGAAAATGCTATTAAAAATGCTAATTATTGATTACAGAGGAAGAGTTATTAAGTTATGTTTTAAATGGGGTTATTTGAGTGCAACTAGTTGCAATTACATCTTTGGATATGTCTGTATTGTTAGAAGATCAATAACTCATTGATGGAAGTGATAAGTAAAATTACTATTAGATTTCATAAAGTCATTAATGAGCAAACTACCAGCAGTGCTTACTGAATCACTAGGGTATTACTGCTTCATTATATGCCTAACTAAGCATACCCTCTGCTTTAATTAGTGGAAAATGAATTAAAAAGTATACAGGATGTGGCCTACTTCTGTACCCAGTCACGGTTTCACTGATTTTCTTTAATTTCCAGATATTATATCAACATTATAAAATATTCAACACATCTGTTTCAGAGTTCTGCCATCATTAATGTCAGATTTGTTGATGCAGCTTAACTGATCTAGAAGTAAGTTTAGAAATTAATATTAATGGATTGTTTAGGAAGACTGCCAGTTGAAAAAGTACTTTAATCATAAAGAAGGCATATTAATTTCAAGTGTCTGTGCTCAAATATGATTAAATGCCCATGGGAAATGTATTCAAGAAGACCAGAGGAACATTGCAGAACCTTTTTTGGCATGAGAGTGTTATTATTCAACTCTTTCCATAGTAAGCAACATCCACAGAAGTGTCAAAACCTCTTCTTTGCAAGGGCTGATTTTGGTTTGAAATGAATCACAAATAGAAAAATGTGTTAAAGAAATTCATTTTCATGAACATGTTTGGTTGTGATTGGCTGGTAACTTAATGCAGCATTTAACAGTCTGTTACCCTCAGTGTGTGCTTGGTGTGAAGGAGGCTGAAATCTGAATTCTGCCCCTGCTTGTGTTGATTATGGTTTGGGTTTTATTGTCATTTTTGTTGGGATTTTTTCTCCATTTGTATTGGAGTTATTTGTTTTGGGGTTTTTTGTCTCTGTTTGCAAACAGCAGGAACTTCAGGTGATCAGTTCTTCAAGTCAAACTTTCTTCCTAGTTGCACCTCCATTTACAGGCATACAAAATAAGAGTCAACAGTCCCAGAGGACACTTGGGAAGCCCACACAATATTCTCAGTAACTTTGGCTACTGGGTGGAAATTATTCAGGAAATGTAAAGTCTAATAAATGAATGAAAAAAAAAAATCACCTTTGGCTTAGCAACTGCCTGAGCTGCAGGGAGAAGTATCACAAGGTGTGTGCTTTGTTCTTACAGTTTTCCTTAGGCATTCACTGCTGGAGACCAAATCCTCAGCTAAGTGGGCCTGTGGTCTGACCTGGTCCAGAAATCACAGGGTAATTAATGCCTGTCAAAGCCTGCAGCAATCTGTCTAATTCACTACAATGCTGTTGCTGGATATAGGCTAATGGGTGGTTTCTTGCTCTGGTCTCAAATAACACAAATTAATGTCACCACTGAAATAATACTTTAAGCACTGAAATTAAATGAGCTTCCTTCACCAACACCAGCTGATAATTAGGTCCAGAAAAAGTAAAGTTTACCCTGTGGACACTTTTTTTTTTTTTCATATGGGTGTGTGAAAGACTGAATCATATAGATATAAACCTACTTGGAACACATTTTCTTTACTGAATTAACATTTTAAGTATTCCTATACTCCAGCTATTTTAATTCTAAATATTTTTATTGTAATTTTATAGTTCTGCATTTTATGGATGTGTTGCAGCTCATTTGCAGTGCAAAGTCTTCTCTCTCCTTAGAAAAGGTTTTCTATAGCAGGTTTGATATAAAATTTAACTTCATGGGAAAAAAAAAGACATTTAAAGCTGCACATCCCAAACTGAAGGGTTGAAGGAAGTTATTTACATAGAAATCCCTGACAAGTAAGACAAAACAAACTTGACAGCATGGCATCAGCATGACAATAAGAAACCAAATAAAATCTTTAAGTATCATGGCAGAGGAAGAGTGAGAGACAGGCTCACTCTTCCACTCTTGTTGAGTGGAAACTGATGTAGTCAGCTTGAGTGAGGAACAGAAAACCAGTGATGTGTAGGTACTCCTGCCTGATGAGCCCATAATTCCTGTAGAAAAGGAAAAGGTTTTATGGAGTCATGGTTAGCCCATCACAGCAGTAAAATCAGTTCTTCTAATGTGATCCCTCTGGACATCTTCCAGTGCAAATTATGCACTAGACAGGCCACTGAACTGGCTTGCTTGGGAATGTTTTATTGTCCTCTCTCATTCTCCACCTCCATGTCCATTCAGACCCTTCTTCCTTCTTACTTCCTGCAGGGGATTGTAGCAGACCAGCACTGGGAAAATGTGTGTGTGAGAAACCATCTCAGCATGAAGAGTTCTGGGCAGAGATTCTGTCTGGAGAAGCAGAACAATGAGTTAAACCTAAGATCAAAGAGCAAATATCAGAGACTGTGGGAGTTCAATCCTGGCATGAGGAGGTGACCTTCAGAGGCCCTTTCTGAGCTCTTCTGGTCTGTGATTCTGTAAAATGAGGTTTGTTGGTGTGTGTGTCAAAGGGAGTTTTGTTGGTATGGCATGAAACCTCCTGATAGGGGTACAGAAAGAATTTAGGCTCCTCCAGAAAAATCAGTTGCTCATAGCAAACATCTTGATATATATGGCAAATGCCTCTGGGAGATGGGCAACTCTGTTATTGCCTGCTGGCAATAACATATTTCTGCAAGTAGTTTTATTGCCATCAGTCATATTTCCCTCAAGTGCACTCAAGTGGCAAGCAAGGCTTGAATATCCAGGAGATGACAAATACACTGGTGTAGAAGCAAAATCCTTCAATAGTAGAAACTTCTGACACTTAAAAGTGATGTCCTGAACATTCCTCTGTGCTGCCACTGACACAAAAAGCATCTGAAGGAAAAATTTCTTCATGCACAAATCCTTCCTTCCCATCAGGTAGATTTTCAGTTTTGCAGAAGCTTTGAGTTTTACTGATTACACAGGGGTAATTTAGATAGCACAGGGATTTCCTAAATTATCAGTTCTTGACAAGTTTCCCATTGCTGTGCTCAAAAGCTTCACTAGAATGCCTGGGCCATGGCCATTCCTACACATAACAGGTAAAAGCCCCAAATCCTTCCCAGCAGGCACCTTTCACAGAAGTCCCCTACTTCTTGTTTTACAAATTACCAGTGTTATGATCACTGGTCCCTCACCATAGCCCTGTCCTAAACCCCAGATAGTTAAGCTCATAAGCTTCTATCCAAACTCATTATTTGCCCCTGACCTTTTGTCTTTGCACACTTGAAAATCTGGTCCCTTAATTGTTATAAACAAGTGGGATCCAGAATGCCTTGAAATCTGGAGTTTTGTCCCAAGGTCTCTAACCTCAAAGTCACCTTTAAAGTCTGAAGTTCAGACAACCCTATTTACACAGACATTAATTCCAGGTATATTGAAGAAAGCCATTGCCAGGAAATCTAGGAGGGAATCTTTGCGACCAAGTTCAGAATCCCTGGGTACTGCCAAATGCTTCAAAATGTCTTAAATAAACAGTTTATACAGGAAAAAGCTAAAAGAATCACCATTTTTCTCCCATGGCTAAAAGAAGTTTTCAGTATTAGAGGTGGCTGCATGTTTGTAAGGGACTCGTGTCCTTTCCTGCCTTGCTGCACAGCTGTGAGATATTTGTGTTAGCAGAATATTGGAGAAGGCAATGGCTGTATTCTTTACTGAGCACTAGAAATATGCTTTATTCTATTGTCTAAATTTAAAAAAAATGTAATAACTCAATATCTTTGGGTTTTATTTTATTTCATTTTATTTTAAAATGCCTATTTTGATTTTTTCATTTTTTTGTTTACCAAAACTACAGCCTTGGTTGCTCCCAGAAACTCAGAGTTAATGGGAAAGAGCTTTCCAGATGTGTCCTTCTTGCCAGGCTACTCCCTAACAGGCTTAGTGAGAAATGCTTTGAAGCCAGGGCTACCAGCTTTGTGATACACAGCTAAGCAGAGAGGGAAGAAGGAACTGAATAAAATTATTTATTCTGGTATTCATGAAGCATTTTTTCTGGTGATTTTTTCCCCCTCTGTTGCTTTGTCCCATTAATTAAGTGTTGATGGAGACTTCACACTGTTTTCTTATGGAGCCTTTCATATTCATGTGGACCTTAAACAATTTTTCCTGGAATTCAGCCTAAACATATCTTGTTTTTTCCTTGGTGTTAATATATTACTTTCTTTTACACACTCACTGCTCCTCTTCAATTATATCCAACTGCATGTGAATGTGTCCTGCATTGGGGCTTATCTTGATGTGAAGGTCACAGCTGGGCAGGGGGCAGCAGAAGCAAAGGCTCCAAATGTCCCAAAGGTCTCCCCTCCATACACAGTGCACCTGACACACAAATCATTGAAATTCTGGGCTTTTTTTTTCCATTTATGTGGGAATATAGAAAGTGTGAATGCTTCATGATAGCTGTCTGCACATAAATGAATTTTATCCCCAGCAAATTTCTAGTCTGAAATGGAGCTGAACAGTCCTTGTATTGAGCCTTAGACTTCACTACCTTCTAGTGGCATTTTGCAATATTTCTACAATATTTCCTCCTTTTTAACTTTTTATCACTTGCTGACAGTGATCAGGAGATTCTGATGCAGAGCTGAACTAAAAAAGGTGCCTTTTCTGTTCTAAATAAATGAAAAAGCTTTTATTTTCTCAGGAGCTGTAAAAATAGGATGCCAAAAATCTCATTCTATTGCATGGACTTCATTACCATCAACCTGTAACTGATTTTTTTTTTTTTAAAAGTGTATTTGCTGCCTTTTAATGCCATTTGGCATATCACACATAATCTGCTTGATGTAAATTAATTCATGGGTGATAGTTGGACTTAATACTGGGTAGGTTTGCTAAAATGTAACCAGGAATCCTCCAAATATAAAACTGGAGTTAGAAATGCTGAAATGTTTAAGAGTCCACGAAGTGATGTTGGAATAGATACTTCCTTGGTGGTGGTTTCATTTTACTTCCTGAGTTCTTTTTCTGCAAAGCAGAAATAACAATAAAAACAAAACTATAAAACCAATTGGCCCAGATTAAAGTGTATTGAGAGTGTTTCAGGCTGTGTTCTGCATGGATGAGAGTGCAGGAACACTGAGCATCCCTACAAATGTTCTTGTGAAGGATTGGATCCTGGGCCAGCTATTAAGAATGTGCATGAGAATGAACAGGTAGCCCAGGACTCAGCTGATGCACTGAGTGCAGAATTTCTCATTGAATTTGACTCATAGGTTTGTTCCTTGATTATTAAACCATCTTTTGATGCAGAAGATGCAAGAGGCATAAAAAGAGATGGTTCATTCCAGGCAAGGAGCAGAGTTCTGTCAGCAGACATCATGGAGCAGTGTGTGCACACAACCTGCATGTATGTAACAGTGTAACCTGGAAATTCCTATGCACTAATGGACTTTTTCACAACACTGAAGGGAGATGTTTGAATCAAAAAGAAAAATCATCCTTATACCACAAACATTTGGTAAGTGTCTTTTTTTATATTATTGGTTTAGTGTAATTTATTTGAAGAAAAGCTTTCCTTGGCTAGAAAAGTAAAAGTCTTGAGGAAAATCTTAAGTCATGAGAAAACTTGAATGAATTCAACCCTTGGTAATTCCATTAGCATCACAATTACTATTATGGTGCAACTGGGAGGGGAACAAATCCTGTTATTGAGATACTTGGAACAGAGAAGCAGATAACACTTGAGGAAGAATTTTGCCTGTTATCTCCTGATAGTAGATAAAAACAAGTGAAAAAGAAATAACCTAATCTTATGATTCTGAAATTAACATTTACACTAAATCATCTGAATTAAATTCTTGTCAGAGTTTAATGTCTAACTATTATTTTCTTACCTATATCTCAATTCAAAACTCATCTCAATTTTTCTCAAAACATTTATGATTTGATGAACTAATAAAACAATCCATGTCTTGTTATTAAAAATTGACTCAAAATAATTGTGCTGATGCTAAGGCTCTTTGTCCCCTCCTTTCCCATACTTAATTGGCAGATAAATTCAGTTGTGAAGCTTATAAAACAGAGATCCAAAGCAAAGGCAGTAAAAGTAGCCTTGGTACAGTTTTAACACATTACCTGGGCCTTAAGCAAAGAGTCAGGGGGAGAGGGAGATTTGAGAGGCTTCCATTATGAACATAACCCTTGTACATGTGCTTTCCAAAGAAATATGGATAATCTAGGTCTATGAGAAGCTAAGAAGGGTGGAGTGAGCCTGCAACATAATTTAATCCTCTCCCTTCTCCCAGAAATAGCTTTTTTGCAGCCAAGAAATCATCCATTTCAGGAAACTGATCTGGCCCCAAAGCAAATAATTATTAATATTCAGCTTAATCAAGTTCCTGACTGAGCTGGCTGCAGGGCCCAGCATGCCAGAGCTTATGAGCTTGCACATGATGAAAAAGGCAACATCAGCATTGAAGCAATTTGAGCATTGATCTGCTCTTCAGTTCTAATAAACCACACAATGAATTTGCTGTTCAGAGCAAACCTCTACTGGATGTCTAAAGCAGAGCTGTATTCAGAAATAACTGGCAGGGAATGGCCAGGAGAGGCATCCAGGCTGTACCTGCACTACTCTGACAACACCAGCCAGGGTGTGGGAAGGAAGAGTGACTGTCACTCCAGCTTGGCTCTGGGTCCTTGGGAATGATGGGCTCCTCACTAGACACGTGTGGATAAGCAGGAGCCTCTGGATTTGGTGAGAGCACCTGCAGCTTCCATCTGAGTTTCTCTGTTCTGTTTCTTGACTGTTCTCTGGGGGCCCTTCCACACTTCACTTCCAAGACTTTCCCAGATGGCTCCTCTGCAACCCAGATGTTGTTTATTTATTCATTTGTCACTTTAAAAGGAAGAATACTAAGTGAAGGATAGAATGAGAAAAGTTTGTTCTCCATCAAAGGAAAAAGAAGGAATTTTGTCAGAGTTTCCAACATGTACATTTTTAAGGTCAAGAAGGATGTCAGAAACTGTTGCTCCCCTATTAAAAGAATCTTTTCCAGTCTTTTCCTACTAGAAAACTTCTGCTCAGTGAGAAGCTGGGTTTTAGAAACTCCATTGCTGAAAAGCTTTCAGTGCTGGAGGCACTCAGCAGCTATTTGCATGTTGGATCTGGGGTACTTCTCTTTGCTAACCATTAGGTTAATACCAACTCTGTGACAGCCTGTGGCAGAAACCCAGGGACATCTCTGAAATGCCTTGGTGAGGGATGGCTCTGCCCCTGGTTGTTCTTTCATGGGGTTAAAATATGCATATTTTGTAGACATGCTAAGGTGTCTGCCTGTCATATTAAGTGTATGTAGGTGGCAGAAGAGTGTTACCATTTCATTTTCAGGTACCTGTTTCAAAGGACCAGTGAGCAATCCCCTTCTACCAGCCCTGACAGATCGGAGCATCTTTTATTAATATTGCAGACAATGCAGTATTTATGAGATCAGCCTTTTGCAAGAGTTCAAATAATAGTGAATGAAGAAATCCGGGGTGCAAAAGTTCAAGCATCATCAGCCTTCCCTCTGGGGCATCCAAGACCACTGAGTTCTCTAGGGCATTCAAGACCTTTCCTATCACACTGCTATGCTGAATAATGGGACTTTCAGAATTTCATAGTTCTCTCAAAGTGTCACTGAAGAGATTGAGGAGGACTTGGGCTGCAATCAGTCTCTTTAATGATATTACTATAAAGATTGTATCTCTTGTCCATTAATTTGTTAGAAAGCATTTTTATAGCAGACATAGCTGTAGAACATTTGTCATCCAAGACTAAATGTAATAAGAAACCTGGTTCTTCATGGGCAACACACAGTTCTCTCTCTTCCTCTGAATGGGACTTGGGTGTTAAAGCAGAGGCTGTGGGCTGTGGCATTTTTGCCCATTGATGCTGTGGCTCATTTTCTGGAGTGGAAACAGATGTGTTACTGTCTGAATGAGCACATGTCAGAGAGACAGTCAGGTCTTCCATTTGGTTGCCTCCTGCAAGATCTGTAGTAGCCACAATTCTTGCTTTGCTTACAGATACAAGGTTTGATATATTTGTATCCTCCATATCACTGCTCACAGCAGCAGCTGCAGTAAATTTCAATCTCTTGCTTAGCAATGCTCAGACCCTGAAGATAAGTTTTAATTGAGCTTGCAGAAGCTTTTCTTTTGTTGGAAAATTGTTCATATTAATTTGCTGAAGCATCTTCTAGGAAAACTCCTGGGCAATTTCAGGCTTTGACAGGATGGAGCTCATTAGCTTCCACCCAAGCTAAATGTCAATTTACATACTAATGTCAATTTTCTTTTACCTCTGTGTCCCTTGTCACATTTTTCAGAAAACTAAATGCTTAAAGGAGTCTTAAATTCAGAAAATCACAACAGTTAAGGAATCAGCCCCAGATGTATTTCTCTATTAGGAGCTATTACATAAGGTACTGCAAACCCTGGGCTTATTCTCTAATTGCCTCAGAGGAGAAAGGGGCTCTTTTAGGAATTATATTAAAAGTAAAAAAAAAAAAAAAAATAAAACTTAAAAAAGAATTAAATATATAAAAATTCCAGAGAACACTGAATGTTGTTTTTTTTCAACTTCAGGTCATCAGAACAAATGCATCTGCAATTGGTAATTGGAAAGCTTAATAGCAATGGTGTAGGAGGCAATGAATAACAATGAAAGAAGGGAGACCACATTTCTCCTTTTGCAGCAGATGCACATAGAAGGTAGATCCATAAGACAAGAAAAAAATAGTAAATCTTTTTGCATCCATATAAAGAAAAGATGCCAAAATTATTCCCAAGAGATATCCTTAACATCAGGTGATTTACAGTAATTGAAAAGTCTCTCTCCTCGGGGCAGACTTTACTTTTGTTTTAAAAGGAAATTTAGTGGTAAAAAATTCATGTCATGATCTAAGTAACAACCAAAATGCAAATCTAAGAAAGGATTTTAAAACAATTTTCCTTACCACTGTTACTGGCATTTCTTGCATTCTTGAAGCAGCTGGTGATGCTTGTACTTAAGGTAGGTACTTCTGGAAGATTTTGTTACTTTTATGCTACATTTTAGAAACTAATTTCCTCAAGCCATATTTGCAGTTTATATTTTTTTTTGAAAAGAATAATTTTGCTCTGTTTCACTGATTCTTGGAAAAGCCAAAGCAACCTGTTGCCAGGGTAAAGAAAACTGTGTATGCAGAGCATCTAAACCAGAGGAGATTTAGCACTCATCTAAACAGGAGACAAAAACCGTACCAAGTCTTTGGCTCTAGCAGCAACCCTGTCAGGCTTGTAAGGTGAATGTTTTATATTCATATAAATACTGAGAAGTCATTTTTAGTTCATACAGTGCAGCAAGGACTTGTTTTGATCAAGTCTACATCAAAACGTGGCAATTTCTCCTTTGAATGAAAATTGCAATCAAGGAAAACATTTGCTTAACACCAGAATCACTGTGGATGGGTATAGTTCTGCTGCCAGGTAAATCACAAGGGTTTACCATGATTATGAAACTTCTTGTATTTGAAACCTTCCTCTCAAACATACACAGTGGGATTTGTTCCTTCTTATTATCATGTTCCTTTGATAGGACCCCAGAGTTGCCAGCATGAGCAGATTAGTGGGTGCTCAAGAAGAAATGAATTAGTAAACTCAGCCAAGTAATATTTGCACCACTGCTTGTTTTGGGTATTACTTCATGGAATCTTTGTCCACATGCCAAAAACTAAGAGGAAGCTTTCTTGACCATGGAGCAGAGTCTACCAGGTAAGGTTAGAGGGGAGGTAAAGTAGCATGACTAAACTTTTCCATTTGTGCTCTTAATAGCTTCTGGTCTTGGTCCAATACCCTGTGATCCAATTTCTAGGTTATGGTGTGAGTATGATATATATTTTTGTCACCTTAGAAATGTGAAAATACTTACTAACTGGCTGAAGAACTTCCTGGTGGCTGGAAAGTTTTTGTAGCTATGAAGACCCTGAAATTTATAGAAGTATGGTAGAAGCTAGAGATGAAATAGCTGCATTTATGCAACATTTTATACAACATTTATACAACATGCTGGGAATACCAGCCAACTGCTCTGTCCTGCACAGAAAGAAATAACCTTGTAAAGTCATTGCAGGTGACGTGGAGAGGCTCATCTCTGTAGCTCTAAGAAACAGGCAGCATTTCAAAACTAGTAACTGCACAAAATTATTTCCTAAATATTGAATGTGCAAGTGTTTGGTAAACTCTTTGTGTTGGTTTGACTGTAGGTATATTTAAAAGTCTTTTTTCCTGTTTTGCTCTGCATATGTGTGAGCCTTCCAACATTAACAGATGGCTACAGTCTGATGACAATATTTTGCAAATAAAAATCACATATAGAAGAGAAACAAAATCAACATCACATAAAATGCGATCATTAAAATGAATCCTGAACAAATATGAGAATAGTGCAGAAATATAACATTTTATTTTCAGACATGTCTGCAAAATTGTTAGTCCCATCAAGTGATGGTAGGGAATAGATGCACCTCAGTTGTTTTATGTCAGGGATGAGAGCTACCATGTTCTCAGAAAACACTTGCAGGCTGGCCTCCAGGATAGAGTAGGGTTTGGCCAACCTCCAAATTAACCTCTATTAAAAAAACCCCAAAACAAAACTTAATCCATATAATGTCAGAAAGAAGTTTTTAAAAATCTCATTTCCCTTCTTACGTTGCTCCCTGTTGAATATGATAACTGAAGGCACTGGGGAGAAGTCCACAGCCCTTTACAGACCTGAGTCCATTACACATATGTTATTTACATTGCATTCTGAGGTGAAATTTTGGTCTGTTAAGCAACGAATTTTCATAGCAGAGTGTAGAGAAATTATTCAAACCAGGTGTTCCTGTAATTTCAGTGCACTAGGGACAACACTGAGAGCTGAACAGATCCCAAATTTATCCTTTCAGCTGAACGATTCAGTGTTTTAGAGTTAGTACACAAGGAAAAAAAATAAAAAAAAAAAAACCCACAGTGCAAAATAAGGCAGGCGAGGTGGCTTTAAACTGCAAAATTTCAATTAATTTTATGCCTCTTTTTTGTTTTGTTTTGTTTTGTTTTCTGTAGTTTTGGCCTTTCTATCTGTTTAATGGTGTGAAGAGATGAACCTGTCCATTAAAACTGGGAGGCAGCTACTTGTACTGGCTGAAATTCAGCACAACAGCCTCATGTCCTCAGCTCTGCTCATTGGCCTGATGTGTGGCATTCAGCAAGTAAAATATTGACACCCCACTAGAGGGTTATTTGCCTCCTTCCTCTACATCAGATGAAAGGAAGGAAAATTTGAAAACTCAAGTGCCACCTCATAAATTTGGAAATATCAAGTAACTCTCCATTTTAAGTACATTTTAATGCATTGCCACAAAGCACTGGCACATAGGTTGAGATGCTTAATGCAAGTCTGATTTCCTCTAGAAGTATGAAGCATGGATTTTCTGCCATACCAATATGAAATTAAGTGTGGGTCATCTGGCTTGTATCTATAATATATATTTAAGAGAAAATACCTGTATGTGACCTGCAGTATTGCTATGCCAATGATATCTTGGTCGTTTCAATAAGGTATTTATTAATCCTTTCAGTAAAAGTACTGTCCCTTGGCAGAGTTTTTAATTTGACAACCACATCTGGATCTTTCTGACAGAATATTAAATCTCTGACTTTTGCCACCTGTTTTATAGAGTCAGCCTGTGTTTATAATTTCCAAGTAATATTTTAAAGGGCAGAAAAATATGAAGATAAGTCTCTGGAATACAAGAAAAGTTCATTAGACCTTATAAACTTTAGCCAACTGAATCCCAGATATTAAAAGTTAGCCAGCGAGATAAGTCACCAAGCTTAAAAGTAAATAAAAATAGTCAAGTTTAACTTAGCTGCTGCTGCTAATATGGTTTGGCTTATTTTTGAGATCCTTGAAATGAAGGAGGAAGCAGTTGATACTATCTCAGTGAAGGTTATTGTTTAGTCCTAGAAGAAATATTGTGATTTTAGGGAACTAGGACCTATTAGAAAAGAATATTAGCCTTTGGTACTGGGATGAAGCCTGCATTTAAGAAACATCCCCAGAACATGCAAAAAGTGCAAATGAGAGAAAATTTATAGAAGTCAGAGCATTCCATGTGACAGAGTCGGGGTGGATGCTCAAGAGGAAAGTACGTGGGGCATCTTCTATAATCTGTACCTGTCATACATCCAGGATCAATAAAGGAAGGCAAATGTAATGAGTCTGAGGCATTCAACAAATAAATTTAAAACCACAAATCTTAGGAGCTGAGGAGCCAGCACAGTGTAAGTTTTATGTAGTTTTTTTCTCTCCTTGCTCTCCAGAAGAGCAGGGTAGAATAGTATGAGTTTGGGGGAAATATATAAAGGAGAATGGATAAAACAGGGAAAGGGATTATTCAAAAAAATCCCCAAGTAAAATAAAAGCAGGAGTAAAGGCTACAGGTTATAGAAATACTTAGAGTGACAACTGTATCGCAAAGGAAATGTAACAGTGAAAGAAAATAATGCTTTCTACCCTGGTGGTGTATCTCTCTAAATCCAATTACAACATTTGTCTCACTGATCTTCTTATGATAAAGAAGTTCATGTGTCTTAGCTGGTATCAGGACACTTATCTGAGTAGTGCTTCCAGCAAAATATTTTAAAATGTGCTCATTTTGAAATCCAGCTGACTGTAATGTGGTTACTCATATGCTCAACATCAGGCTTGCACTTGGGTGTTTTGCTAAATTAGGCCCAATATTTACATCTTCAGTGTTTCCATATCCTAATAAGAACTTAATCTTCTAACCACATAAAACATTGAGTTTGCATGTTATATAAAATACTACTGCAGAGATTTGACAAGCTAAATTTCATTGTAAATAAAGAAGATTAGTTCAAATCCCATTGGTGCCATTGAAAAGGTTCCTACTGGTTTCCATAGTTCATGCATATAGAAGAGAGGAATTAGATAAATGTTCCCTTGGAGAAGAAGTGGGAGGTTCTTGTAAGCTACAAAACAACAGATGTCTTTGTTCTATATCAGTCATTTAATTTGTGATTATTCTGCAGCAGGGCTTTGCCCATGATGATTTAAATGGTAGCACCTGGGGGAATCTTAATAAGGGTCCTCAGTGCATTGACTTCATGTGGTAATGTTGCCTCTGAACTGAGCCTGTGTTTTGGGAAGCATGAGGTAAGATATGAGCACAACACAAAGCTCAAAAAGAGTGTTAGTTAAATTCTAATTGTAAAATGCAAGAATTATTCTATGTTTATAGTTCATTCTAGCTGGATATGGCTATTAAGAAAATAAATCTTTACTTTTAGTTCTTTTTGTACTGTGCTGAATTGGCCAGGAGGTTACTTTAATTCTGTATTACCTTTCAACAAAATCTTGTAAGGAAGTTCTGGGTTTTTTTGGATAGAATTATAGCAATGAGGTGGGTGAATATGAGGTACAGTTCACAGTGCATTCCTCTTATAATTTTCAACATCTAAAGGTATTACAGAGATACCCTTAATACAGTGTTTGTAATGCAAGAGCCTCTTATTTGTCTTTATTTCTCTCCTGAGTTCTGTTCTCACAAGTTCCTGGTGCCTTTGCAGGGTTTCTTGTGTTATGCTTCAAATAGCAGATCACAATTACAAAATTAATTCTTTCCCTGCAGCAGTCAGGATGGCTGATAGGAACAACATGCAGTGGGAGAAACAGGGGAAGGAAAAGAGTTTTTGCATGTGGAAAAATACTAAATGAACCAAAAAGCATATGAAATTGATTTAATAATAACTGTTTTCTAAAATGGACTAGCTTATCTCTAGATAAAACTTCACAATGTTATTGCTTCCTCTGCCTCACTCCTTTTTCCTTCCTTGCTTTCTCTCAGTTATGAAATCTGTAACATCTCTTGTCCATCTGGTTCTAGTTGTTGAGACCTGAATTTGTGTTTTTGTCCTTACAATATCTGGAGTCTGAGTGATTCAGAAAATGAGATCCACTGTGTGGAGGTAAATCAGCTGGTGAGGCTGTAAAACCTGCAGGAAGGAAATGAGGGCTTTGGCAACTATTTATTTATTGGAGGCATTTGCAATTCCTAATGGCCCCATTAAGAATATGAATTCTGTTGATCTGTTTTCTGCAGTGTTTTTACAAAGAATTGAAATGAAGGATAGATAGGATTGTGGCTGTGTTTGATTGGCTTGATTTCTACAAACCTCAATGGTGTGAGTCAGAGGGGTTGGTGCAGATTTGCCAGCTTAATTACAGGCAGGGCTGGATCCTGTGTGATGCCTTTTCATCCTAAGAAGGTTTTGTGTGGGTGAATGTTCATTCACACAGCTGGGTGAAACTCCTACTTCTGTCTGAACACCACTTGTGGCTGCGCTCAGACCAGAAGCTGATGAAAGTCCTTGTGGGTTTAGATGGGAGCTGCAGACCTGGTGTTGTTGGTGTGAGACTTCCTTTTGTAAAAAAGTGTTTTCCTTTGGCACTCAAGTTCTGTACCTGAGTCCCAAATTCTCTACTTGCTGAGATGTACCCTGTGGTTTTGGGGATTTCAACATTAATATGAAAACCCTGGAAGTTGTTCCAAGTTTTTACAAGATGTTCCAGAGCTATTCACTAGTAGGAATATATAATGAGCAGAGGTTTCCAGTTGTGAGTATTCTTTAAAAAATACTCCTTGTAATGCTGCTGCAAACTTCTTGGGTTGTATATGTAAAACTGAGTCAGCCATATCATGTGTTAGCCATAACTGCTATACCATGTACATTCTTCTTATACCCTTGAAACATCACAAGTGTTGTGTATTCCAGAGAGACCCATTCTGGAAGAAATTATAAGATTTAAACTGTTCATTCATTCCAAAAGTGCTACATGGTGAACTATATTTTTCCTATTTTAATTGGTAAACATTTCAATTTTTAAAGTCCAAATTATTCATGCTCTTGAATGAGGATTGCCTTTTACTCTGTTGTCAGTTGTAACAAGGTTCTAAATGTCTGTCTTCCCAAACCTTGGGCTCCATCCTAACCAGAAGTATTTTTAAAAATGCAGTAATTTGATATTTATTACATTATTCTCTTTAAAAACACAATTTTGCTTCAAAACTGAGTAAAATGAATCTACTATGGAACTTGTTGTCATTCATTGGAGCAATTAAAGAACTATGATTATCACAAAATTATGTTTCCTGCTTGAGGATGAGCAAGAGTAGCTCAGTGTGCTTCCATCTCAGAGAACAGACATGTAGGGGTCTTTCTGTCATCTGTGACATGAGAAACATGAGAAAATTGAAGCCAGATAATTGATCTGGCAGACAGAGACTAGATAGGGCTCATGGATCAATAGTAAGATGAGAGAAATACAGAAAAATATTTTTCAGGCTAAAAGAAGATACAGCTGCAGCTATTGCAAGTGGTGATTTTATTCAGAAGCTTGTGGAAGAGTTGTGTAGTGAGCAGCATGCAGCAGAAGATGGATGATTCAGTCACTATGAACCTCAAGTGCCAGGTATTTTATTACCTTGCATAGGGAGCTACTTCCAGAGGTGGTAAATTTTTCATTTAAGCTTCCTTTGTTGGCCATAATAATCTTGATTGCTTTCTTTAATTAAATCATACAAATTTTCTGGCTGGAGTTCCTTTGCTCTGCTTAACTGCTCACAATCTTTAAACAGTGGTGGGCAGAAGAGAAATAAATGCCTGACAAATACACCTTGGCAGAAAAGCCAACTATAGTAAATCCTGTGACCAAAATACCAAATTGTACTCTGAAGGATATATATTGCATTCAACCACCCCAGAAGACAGCTCTGAAAACTCTAATCTTTCCCAGAATCCCAAATCAGGTACAATAATATGATAGGAGAGAGCTACAGTGTTCCAGAAAGGATTTTCTTCTATATATTCAATCTCTGGTTAGTAAACTTTCTGACAGGTTATAGAATTTAAATGTTCCAGTAATATTTCTGTAATTATAGTCTCTGGGTGTAATTTCTCTCTTATGGCAATGCAGTTTGCTCTTTAGAAGATCAAAAGTATCTCAGTGATTTGTAAGAGCAATTTACTTGACAGTTTTGATATAGTGTTTTGTAATTAGGCATTGGTTCAATATTTAATTCAAGAAATACTCAATCATCCCCAAATCCTGTGGAAATCCATGTGTGAAAGACTTTGTTAAATGAGGACTCAGTTTACTGACAATAAGATGAAGTAAGAATTCAAATTGGATTTTTATTGCTAGAACTGATAAGTGGCAGTAAGAGAATATTTGTGTTGCCTCTTCCCCCTTCCCACAAGATGAGGTGTATGACTGATATTTTGGCCCTTCCAGGATCCCCAATAAATTCATTGGTATATGTGGCATCCTCAGGTTAAATTATAATGATTACCCTGAGACACATTTAAATAAGGCAATAAAAGGAATTTCTCCTTTAACTCTACATTAAAAAGGATGCAACTTCAGTGTTATGCAAATCACTTCAAGCTGAAGAGTTGTGAAATGCTGTTGCTCATCCATCCTTCCTACAAGAAAAAGTGGACTCTTCCGTCTATTTACCAGTAAAGCTATTGTCAATTGGACATCTTTGATCATATAATAACGGCTTCATTTTCATTTCAGTCACTATCTTCCCACTAACTGGTCCCTGTTATCACAAGTTGTCTGGACAATTACTTGGGGAGAAGAGCAGAGCTTGCCTGTAGTTACTTCACTGCACTTCAAAGAGTTATTTTCAGTCTGACTGACTGACACTTCATCATTAAACTTGCAGAACATCTAAGCCATCATCTCTGGCACCTTCATGTATGTACTATGTTTTTCCTCTGCTTTACATGTACCAAGAAAAACAGATATGTAGACAATTTCTACAAACATAGAGAGGCTTTGTTAGGTGCTTATTTGCTAGCCTAGGAACCCAAATAGTTCAGTCTCAAGTTCTGACTTTTGGCAAATAGTTTAATCTAGTGATTGTTTTCCAGCCATAAAATGAGCATCTGCTTTCCATTCCCTGCCTTTTATCTGGCAATGTCTAAGCTTTATTTCTTTCATATATAAAGCATCAATTTTATAGTCTTTGATCCCTGAGGAGGTCTCCAAGCACCACTCCAATGAAAGCAATGACCCTTACTTTCTAGTAGCTGTTTCATTTTAAATGATTTGAAGGGCTGGCAGGCAGCATTTAGTGCAAGTCAGAAAGGATCAGGTTGAGAGAGAGAGGGGTATAGGTACTAGAGGTACTAGAAATTTTTAGCAGAGGTCATTTTATGGCAACCCTTTTCACCTCTACCATCTCTTTACCTGGACTTCCCACAAATGTACTTGCAATCTTCAGTTTAAGCCTTAAGATATTTCTAATATTTTGTAATTTCCATTTTTATACTGTTACATTCTATTTTTTGGGTTATTTTGTCTGTGCTCATATAGTGCAATGAGTTTTGATTTCAGCTTTTTCACTGAAAACATTGGAAAAATAAATTTTTTTCTTCTTTGTGACAAAAATGTCAAAGCAGAACTTTTAAGAAGCTTCTGAGTTTTTTTACTCTGTTCCTTAATTGCTTCATCTGTAACATAAGGGTAAGAATTATTCTTGACAGGATACCTTGAGAACCTTGGGTTAAAAGGTATTTAAATTCTGATTGCTAATAGTGTTTGGGAAATGATACTCTCATTCAACTCTCTCACAATGGATTTCATTTCATTACTGATTTAAATCTGCTTTTTATACAACAATCCTAATTGCTGTTAAATTCATTCTCTCCTCTGTTTATAAGAGGAAACAAAAGCCTCAGGTTTATATATTTTATATTCCTATCTTTATTTGCATCTGAAAATGTAATGCAGTTAAGAATTCAGAGATGCTTACTTGTCGTGTTTGTTAAAAAGTACAAGATAATTTGTTTCCCTTCCCAAGGCAGCCCACTGCTTTTATTATGTATATTAAGATGAATGCCCTCAAAAAAACTGTTTTTTCAGATCAATATCTATGATTAAATGATTCCCAATGCTATCTCTTATTAAGAAGAATAAAAGGTGGTTCTAGAGAGACAATAAACTGGAGACCAGATAGTCTCTCCAATAGTTTTATGCAAATAATGTGCTTTGTATATCAGTGAATGAGAGCAGATAAGAGCAGGCAACATTTTAGAAGTGGTTTATTAGAAGTGCAGTCCCTTGTGTATTTATGCCTGTTTTCTTCATCATCAGTCAAAAAAAAAAAAAAAAAAAAGCCCAGAATGCATGAGATAGTAATTTCCATATATCTGATTTCACACTTGTGTGAAGTTCTTAGGGTCACCTCTAGGGATAACCAGGAGGAATATACACAAAATATAGGTAATATAAAATCTCTAATGGCCTTAAGTAGTAGGAAGTCATCCTTGGTGCAGAAGACATCCTGCAAAAGGTATCTCTGCTGTTCAGCTGATTAGATGCAGCTTTAGAATCTTGAAAGAGCAGCATGATTAACAGAACACAAGAAAAAAATTGTTAAAATTTCAGTTTTGAATTATGATGGAACCTATACAATAGCAATCAAAGAAAGGTCATTCAGAGAAAATTGAGACAATTTATTTATGATTCTGTTTAATGATAAAATTGCTGCTCTGTGAAGTTTCTAAAAGAGTATTATACTGCTGATATAGCAGCACTGGCTGGTTTTAAGGCAAGTTACGGGAAACAAAGTTTGACTAAATTAGTGAGTATTTTGAAATATAGAGTGACAGAATTGTTTGTGATGGAAGGGACCTAAAAGATCATCTAATTCCTCCCTTAACAATACCTCCAGTCTCATTTTTGAGGCAATAACTCAGTGCAGTTATTTTGCAATTTCTTTCCTGTATTACAAAGTTTTTTAAAATACTGATGTTTTGGTTGCATTATTTGTATAATTTCCAGCAATTATATAATGAAGGAAGATGTTACAAGCACTGAGTGAAATTTTGTATCTCTTGTCATGATTAGAAAATAATGTGCCGTAAATTCAGTGGAAGGTGGGAATGTAAATGAAGTCTTTGATTAAACAATGTAATATTTGATTCAAAACTTGATTCAGGAAAACATCTGCTTTAGACCTGATGATTTTAAATGTTATCTCCTGTACTTAAAAGTACATTTAAGTACTTTTCTGCTCATATGCACATTACAAATTTGAGGATAAAAGGAACAAGGCAATGACCAGACCATTTTTTGAGCAGTATTGCCTCTTTATTCAGTTAATTGGAAGAATCTATATTGGATTATCAAATAAGAGAATAAAAAAAGTTTTTTGTTTAGGCTGAAACTGACTCTACCACCAATTTCTGTGTAATTAGCAGATTAGGGTTGGTTATGTTCTTCCGAGGTGTTAGAAGCAATCTGAAGCAGGATGTTGACTTAGGTGGCCCATTGAGTATATTCTGTAGAGTCCTTTCTGTGCCAGCACAGATGGATGGGAAGGAAAGGCAAGAAAACGTAAGGAATGAGAGGCAAGATGTCAAAATTATGCAGGAGTTTGTGGTGGATAAACCTCTTCCAGTATGGACTTTCCATGGGCAGAAGTTCCTTTGGGAAACATCAACCCCCTCCGGACTGAGGTGCTTCCCACCTCATGGCCTCCCCACCATGGCTGTTGGGGATTCTCTGTCCCGACACCTTCAGCACCTCCAGCACCTTCCCCTCGCTCAGACCTGGGTGCTCAGGGAGCTGTTTCTCACACTTTTTCCCTCAGTCTGTGTGTGTTTTGCCCTTCCTTAGCTCTGCTTTCCCAGAGGCAGCACTGGGCTGGCTGAGGGGCTCAGCTGTGCCGTGCGCTGGGGCTGCTGGAACCGGCGGGAACCGCCTGCAGCCGGCGCGGGGCAGCGCCTCTCCTCACAGAGACCCCCAGGGCTGCCGGCGCCTGAGGACACAATATGAAGATGAAGAGGAAAAGATAGATAATTTTGGAAGCCCTTTTTTTTTCTTTTTTTTTAGAAGGTATGGTGGCAAGTTCTGAAAAGGCTGCTCCAAATAACCGTGTGGGTCTTTGAGGTGAAAAGGAAACGGTAGAGGGTTTGTGTTCACCTGAGGTGCAGCTCTCTCCCGCCGGGAGTAAGCGCTTACCTCACGTTAGTTATGGAACAGAACATTAAGGCCTTTCACCACAAATTGATGCTTTTTGGTAGTAAACCCCAGGGTTCATACAACAAGTAATAGAGACCTCCTTACGTGGTGTTTTTAGCATTGGTAACGTGAGTATATTAGTGGATAAAATATTGCTTATGTGTCACTTTATTTGAGATAAATTTGTTCCAGTAAACAAAGCCTGGAGAAGGATTAATTAAGATCATAAGCTGTGCGTACATCAGATAAAGGAGAAACTCTCTTCTGTTTCCATTTATCTTTGTTAATGGAAATATACATTATTTTATTAGTCAAACGGCACAATTAATTACTCAGAGGATTTTCTCTCCGGGGCTGCTTTATGGCTCTTGCACTGCTTACAATTAATCCTAATGGAAAGATCAGACTAAAAATTCATGGTCTCTTGTAAATTTTTATAGCCTGATTGGTGCTTCCAGGTGCCCAATACAAAGAAAACAAGCTTTCTAAATGCTCATGGGTGGAGCACAGTCCATGCACATCATTTTCCAGTGGCATCAACTGAGAAACCTGCCCTGCTCACCTGTTCCAGCTTTACAGGAGCTTGACCTCACATCCTGTTTGCTCCCTGAGCAGCAGGTATATTTTCTTTTGCCCCAGGTAGTAAGTAGAAAGTATTGAGTGTTGTAAGTTTTGCAAATCTGTCCTTCATGCTTATTTAAAGCCTAACACGCATTTCTGTTGAGAATTAATTTACACATGGACATATAGTCAAATTAGAACGATGTTACACTGGGATGTACAGACTACAGCGAGGATTTTGACACATCAGACTTAACACCCAGTATTTAAAGGTTTTTGGGTTCCTTCCTTTGTTAAGTACTTCCATAAGTTTGGATTAAATACAATTGTTATCTGGTTGACTCTGGTGAATCTCTTTACCTGTGTGAGATTAAATGTGATGAGGTGATGAATCAGCACTTGAGATGCACAGACAGGGAAGAAAAATGTTAAATGTCTGTTTTCAGTGCTGCTTGATAGCTGAAGAGATAAGCTATAGTACTTGGGTTATATGTGTAAATAGGTCTTCAAGCAGAAGGAGGGTAAATGTTTAAAAAAAAAAAGATCCCAACATGCCTCTCTTCCAAAATAAAGTCTATGAACTAAATCTAAGAACTATGAATCTTGCCTAAATGGCAATATTGCAATAGAATACAAACAGCTTAATTTTCAAAATTGGATTCATTAGTTTATGGAATGAAAATTAATGTGATATTTAGTCTCATAAATAAAAAAAAAAGGATATTTCTTTTCCAAAAATAAATAGTGATTGGATGGTCTGAAGATGCTTGCAAATCCAGAGCGCTGGGTGGAACTCTAAACAAAGGGTAGTGAACAGTGTGTTTTATTTTTCCACCCAAATGTCAGCAGATCACATGTCTGCTCTGAGAATCCCACATTAATCTTCTTCATTTCAACTTGACAGTTTTCCCTCATATCTGAGTCATATTTAATACAGATAGTTTAGTGGAACTCTAAACTTAATTGACAGGCTTGGTAATTTATGAAGCAAGCTGTTCAAGTGTAACATTGAAGAGGCATACAATGATCTGTCTGGCTTTTGTCTGGCATTTGGCTGGTTACTCTGAAGTTGGAACATTTTTTTGAAAAATAATATGAATTAAATACTCGTAAAAGCAGGAATGTAAGGAACAAAGTAACAGAAGAAATGGCTTTTTCTGGTTTCATATTGCATGGTCTCTCAATTTTCTGCTTTCCAGCTCATCAACTCATCTGAAAAGTCAGATCTTAAATAGGAGATTGAAATTTTTTTTTCAGAAAATGACAATAGTTTCTGAGCTTGTACAGAGCACAGAAAATTATCCTTCTTGCCTTTACGCTGGTAAAGCACTCCAGAGATGACTTTTCAACAGAAGAGTGTTATTTCCTAGAGATTTCTCATGAGTGTTTAGTTTTCAGCAACACACATTTTTTTTATGAGGTATGCTACACATCCTGAAGCTATTGTTCTTCTCAGTAGTTTTTGTAGGTTCCTGAAGTGGATGGTAGGCACTGTGATCTGGAGATGAGCAAGCTTTGTTACACTGCATTTTCAGAAACAACAGAACCAATTGTTCTTGAAGCTCTGTAGTGCCATTACAGCCACATGTTTTCTACCTTGGAAACTCTTCTAATAAATAAGTGGAGGCACCATGCATCTTCTAAAACAGAGCAGACTTTTCCCTTTGTTACCTGCTCTGCATTTTGTCAGTTTCAGCAAAGATTTATTTACAAACTCCTGAAAATTATGTATTTATTTAGTTTTAGAAAGCATGTGATTATTACATGCAAGCTGCATATCAACTCCTAAATGCAACCATATAAGTACAACTTCTGGTAGAATAAGTTTGGTAACCAAATTTACTCTGTTACTTTATTGCTGATTTCTTAGATGCAGCAAACTTATGAGCTATAAATGTCTGAGGTTGCCAGACTTCTTGCCTGTTTTTACTGTGAGTCTAACTGTTTAGAAACACAGAATTCTTTTATATATCAGATTTGAACTATTAAATGTGAACTATAAAATACAAGGTTGTTTTAGTGGCAATGTCTGGACAATATAAATGCTTGTTTGATATAGATTGTTGATTAAGGGAGCCAGTGTGAAAAAAGGGTTTTCTTGTTGGCTGATTGAGAATATAGTTTTTGAATCTTCTTGGATTATCGTAGTCAAACACTATTTTGCAGTGATCATACTGTCCCCAAGAGAATTTTGATCCCCATTCACTAATCAGGCTCATGATCATATTAAAGTGCAAATACAGGAAATTTCACAGAAGAGTTGGTTATCTCATCATATGTGAAGTAGCTAATATAGGAACATATCTGAAGCAGTTCTAAGGAAGCTTCTTTGAGACAATGGGAAGGAGTCTCCAATTTAATCATACAACGATTATTGATGGGGCCAGTCGTGGGAGTTGATGGCAGAACTTGGAAGCTGTGTTAGAAGCTTCCACCAGAATTGTGTCAGCACCAGTTAGAAAATTAAAATGTGTTTATTAATAGAGTAAAAATTAGAGATATACAATTAGAGGTGGTTTAAACAACACAGACACAGTACTCATGTGAAGTGCTTTTCTTCTTAGGACCTACTTTGATCGCTTGCTGAGAAAAGCTTCAGGGTTTTTTTGTTTGTTTGCTTTTCTTGCTTCCTATACTTCAACTTACTTGAATTTCTTTCAGTCTTTGCATGTGTAGATATAAGCAAAGGCTGCAGTATTTATCTACTGCAGGGGAAGGAAGAAAAGGAGGCACCACTTCTATTTTACTTCAGATTTTATGGATGTGAACTAATCTAGAAGTTATTTGCAACAATGACCAGTATAAAATGTAAGAAAAAAGTTTAGATTGAGTGATGCTACTTTGGGTGAACCATCTCAGAAAGGCACAGGAAAAAACCACTGTACATACATGAAATATTCCTTTCTTTCTGTTGTAGTTTTTGTTTCATTCATCCACACAGTCAGAAGTTAAACAGTTTCAAGCACACAGACTAATCATAAAGATACTCATCACTGAATAGCTATAGCCCATTTTAGAATGGGAAACAAAATATTGTGTGTTTTATGCTCATGTTTTCCTTATGAGAAGTGAGGCATTAAGTTATCTCTTTCACTTTTTCAATTTTTTTACAAAATAGGTTTGTGATTTGTAAATCTATAAAAAGACCTTTTATAAGTGATAAAAAAATTCACATTCAGGCTGTTAGAGAATTGCAGAGTATCTTTTAATGTAATATTTTCCCTTGGAAATTATTTCCCAGGTTTCACTAAAAAGATTTCATGGCAAGATGTACTCCTCTATGCCAGGTTATCTATCTGCAATTAGGAAGTAGGCTGCACAGTTTTAAGTATTTGATACGTTCCAACAGTAGTCTCCATTTTCACTGTTAGCCTTGACTTTCATTAAAACTGAGTCCTCTTGCAAGAAATCTTAAAGAGGATTCAGCTCTTTTATTTTTCATTCCTGGTCTGAGTATCAAATGCCTCTTACAATGCCTTTTGGAGTGCTCCTTTACACTGGCACAAATCTATTTTGAAATAATTTCCAATCTGTAGCTAAATGGGGATTTTTTTTTACAGAAAGTTCCAGTGTTGAATTAACTACCCAAAGGAGAGGGATTGCTTTGATTTCAAAAATCATTGATATTAAACTCTGTTTAAAATCTCATTGTGGGGAGGTAAGAATATACATAATTGCTGTTCTGGATAAAGGGTGATTTCCTCAATTCTTTTGCATGCTGAAGGGAAATTACATGAATGTAGCCATCCTTCTCTGTATTTTTCTACAGATGATTGGTTTATAAAATGTATGTTGGAAATCTTATTCAATCTGGAAATGGAGCCCATTCTTGCAAATTACTCCAGAATAGAAATTAGATACAATTTTAGACAGCTTAAGCTAATTCAGCACTTGACTGGGAGAAAGTGGCAGGGGAGGGGAATGCATTTTTTTTACTAGATTTATTGCACCCAACTTGTGATTAAATTGATACATTTATGAAATTAAATTTTGGGTAGAGCTATGTTAGACATCAAAAAAGTATCTGCATTGAACCCATGCTATTTATATTGTAGTACAAAGTAGATACATGAACTAAGAATAGAGCTATAGTTGTTCATGCTTTGCAAAAAGCATAAAACATCAGATAGTCCCTGTCTCAAAGTTTAGAGATGGCCATCACAGCTCTTGGGAGAAAAACTCAGCTATCTTTACAACAGCTGACTCAGAAGTACCAAAAATGCTATGGGATTTGTTACAGAGCATATCCAGGGTTTTTAATAAATATTTAGCTTTGAATTACTTGACTTTGATATTATTAACGCTGTTGCAATGGACTGCAGACCCTGCTGTAGACTTACAGCTGTCTCATTTGTGTCTGAAAATACTGCATAAGGAATAGAAAGATGACAACCTCTAGCCATGTGCCTGGCTAATGTAAGAAGCTTCGGTCTCCTTCCTTCACCCCCAAGACCAATTATTGCTGTGCTTTCTGGTTTTGAAACATCTGATCATAATACTGTGCAGCATCAAACTATTCTCTTCCCCCTCTCTTCCCTACTGCAGCTGATTCTCAGAATGTCAGGAACTGGGTATTTAATAAGTATAAGTATTGGGAAATCATAAACATATGAAAGTTAATTCCATGTACTACTAAGGAGAAAGAAGGAATACTTTTTATTCCTGCTTTAGAAAAGGACGGGAATTGGGCCACCTGCAGAATATCAAAGCGCTTACAGCAGAGGCTCCAGGCAAACTTCCCTTGGTACCTTTTCTCTGTAACTATAAAAATGTTAGGAATTTTGTTACATAGTCTCAGCATCCAGGGTCAAACGGTTATTGCTGTCACAATGCTAAATGAGTGTGATGGAGGTGGAGATCAATTGTTGAACGAATTAGCAACAGTGTTATCAAGAGGAAGGAAAGAAAGGTTTGTGAGAAATAGTGTGTGCTTCATTGTGCAGTCCTAGGATGGAAGGTGCAGAACACATCAAACTAGAGCTTGATCAAGAGCATCATAGTCATTTAGCTGCATTCAAGGAGAGCTGAAAACTAAAGAACTCATCCGTATTTCTTTGAGCTGTAATTGTTTTCTTCCAATATGTGACTGGAAAGTTTCTCAGGTTCATTGCTTTATTGGCATATAATTCATGTGCTGATGTTGTTTCTATTCTAGAAAAGTTAGTAAGCAAAAATCATTCTATAAATTCTTCCTGGTAACTTTTTTTGGCATAGCTTATTAAGAAAACTTGGATTAATGGTCCAGGAAATTGGAAGTTAAATGTTCACAAATATTGATAAATGAGAGCATCATAACAAATGTTTCAGTGGGGTCCTAGTAGTATTCTTATTAACTCACAGTGCTAATGATGCATCAAACATTTATGAAATATTAAAATGCAGAGATCAACTTCCCATTTCAGGAAATGATCAGAAGCTGAGGCTGTTGTGTCTGTTTGAAACTTGATGGGTGAGGAAGGCAGATGTGGAGTAGTCAATATCTGAAGCATGATTCTTGATATTTGGGGTGTAAAGATTTTTAACCGAGGGAGCTTTCACTTAGGGATCAGCCAAAAATGCCTATGGATAAGTGTTTGGAAAAAAATGTTTTATAGAGTTAATTTTACACATAATGAAACAGTTTACAAAGTCATTGCATAACTCTACAGAATATTACGCAGGAGGTTGTAGAAGCTCCAGCAGAAGCAATGACAACTCTTGTGATAAGCTGTGCTCCTTTAACTGAAGATGATTATGTAAATAACTTGTATCACTTTCCTTTGGTGCTAAGGAAGAACTGCAGTGCAATAGGAAAGGTATCCTAATCACTGCATCTGATTACACTGAAATGAGAATTAGTGAAAAACTTCAAGTGATAATTATTCTTTTTATTACATCTAAGGCAATCAAAGCAAGAAATGCCACGTTCATAGCTTAATATAGAAAATCTGATGTGGGGAATATCTAAGACTTTTGAACCTTCTGGATTTCAAGTGCTCTAATATTTTTGTCTTAATAATTGGTTGATGTTTAAGAAGCCATGACTCCATACTAGAGTCATGTATCATTAAAATTAGATCTGTATGTTTGCAACTCAGCTTTATATGCCTTCATTCTACTTGGCTTTTTGGTATGCAAAGTCTAAGTAATTGCTTACTCCATGTTCCTGTGGTTGTAAGCTAAGAAAATTGCATGTTGCTCTTACAGAAGAGGTTCTCAGCTGGGCTAAACATTCTGTGCACAGTTATAAGCAATGATTGCCTAAAAATGCCACTTAGTTATAATTAGTGCCTTTGCCAAATATAATTCTAAATTGTTAAAAATATAAAGCCACACTGCAGTCCAAGTTCAGTACCTCACACACTGGCAGAAGAGTGTTGGACTGTAAAGCAAAAGCTTGAAAATGGGAGTCTCTCTGAACAGCTGAAAGAAATAAACTTGAAGACTACATGGAACAACACTCCTCTTGTTACTGAATTTTCCAGAAGAGATCTTATGCAGCAGATTTTTCCTGTCATTTGATTTTAGAGAAAAAAATGCTAGAAGAGCTAATCAAGAGCTTTGACAATCAGACACTGAGACAGTTGAGGCTCTAACCTTTACAGAATCTGTAAGTTTTTAGTGACTATGGAGGACTATGAAGACTTTCACAAGACACTATGCATAGTTCTATTAAACTGAGCTGTTCTCTACAGACTTCTTCAGAAGCATTTTATCAAGAGAGGGATGGGGTGAAGGACTGTACTCTAGTACTACCATAAAGAAGCAAAGTCTTGAATCTTCAGTTCCTTTCGTGTGGCATTGTTGATGTCACCAAGATCCCTAAGTACTTGTCAGACTATAGTTTGGGTTTTTGTTTTGTTTTTTTTTTTAATGTTTGTTATCTTGAAAGCTTAGGGTTTGGGTTTTTGTTGTTGCTTTTTCTTCTACAAGAACTTGCCTGATCTTGCCTTTGTTTTCCTCCCACAGGATTCTTGATTTCACCATGGGTGATCTATACCAAAGTATTTATCCCTGAGATGGAAACGGGATCTGCATATCACTGAAAAGTAATTTTTGTACTGGAAACATATTTCTTAGACTATTTTTCTTCATTTGCTTCTCATCCCATGTCTTCTAAGCACAACTTTCAATTAGTTATTTCTTAATGAGTCAGCACACTGTATTCTCTCTTTTCTTCATCTTATGTTGAGGGAACAAAAGATTTATACTGTTTCTTTGGTTTTTTTGTGTGTGACTATTTCCCAGTCTCAATTGTCACACTGAAAGCAGGTTTTAGTTGCTTCAGAGCATTATTTTAAGTATAATTTAGCTCTTCGTGTAGATTTTACAAGACAGCTATTTAGATACTTTTGGTTTTCACTTCTGAAAACCTGAACGCAGCTTCTTGTTTAAGTTCTCTCTTTCCCATGGTTTGCCTGATGCATCTTGAGTTCTTTTATTCTTTTATGGTTGATGGTGTTTGCTTTAGTCATTCTGTGAGATCAAAAAAGGAGTTAAAGCCTTTGCCAGGATACTGTCATCTGTTAAATTCAGTTGTCCCTATACTTCTCATTAATTCCCCTATAGTCTGATCCTAACACTGTTCTAGGATTTCTAAATTCAGGGGAATGCCTGTGTTGCAGGAGGTCCTTCTCTGAGAACCACCATGAAAATAAAAGGAAAAAAAATTGCTTTATCTGTGGCTGTGAAATGGCTACCAGGTGTTTGCTCCAGTAAGGAAATCCAGCTCCATAGATCTTGGGTACTCAGGCTGAGTCTGTAAGTGCAACTTCACACCAGTGTATGCTGTTGAAAAGGGATGGCTTGCTTTCTCTCCAGGGAGAATACTGCTCTCCTCACTCTAACTCTGGGCCAGCCTTTCACTGGGGTATTTTACACTCTGTCAGAAGAAAACCAGCCATGTACTTTGTCAGATTACACAGCAGTTCCTCCTAACTTCATGCTGATTTGTATGCTTTGCAATGCTTTGCTTTTGAGATTAAGTATTCTTAGTATTTTTCTGTTTATTCCCTTTATGATAGGATACTAATACATAGAAAGCAAGTTATCAATTTGGAGTGCCTAAAGTTCTAGTCCAGCTGTGTAAATCTCACTTATTATCTAAACTTATTATCTAATGTTGATAACTATATTTAACGCATTAACTTTCCTGCTTTCAGGTGAGTCTTGATGTGCATTTGGTATCTAGACATGTAAATGTTTGGACCTGTTACAATACACCATTCAGGGATCTGCTTGTTAGCATGAGCTGCCTGTCAGTCTGGAATACAAGAATGTTGCAGTGTTTAAAATATGGAACCATGTCACTGAACAGGTTTTACTGACTGAGAAAATTAGTGCAGCAAGTGTATGTTACCATGACCAATACGAGGAAGGATGGTGACCAAATCAAAGGCCATAGTCAGCTTCAGTGTGACTTTAGCAGCATAACTTGAACTTGCTGAAGGTTGCTTTTGGTGACTTAAAAAAAAAAAAGAAATCCCTGATGCAGTAAGCATTTTCTCCCACTCGCTATGTGAAGCTGCTTTTCTCTCAATCACAATCACTCTTTGGGCTATAGGTACTGAGAATAATGTATCATGACAATTGTTACTGCTACCAGAGTAGATATGATATGGAATAAACAAGGAAAACAGGGCTGTGTGTTTTTGAACAGTGCTGTTCTGTTTTTCATTCTTATGGTGTCTTTTTTTCTCTACTGCTGCATGCTTCCTCCATTTGCTCATGCACAGTGGGCAATCAGCTGTGAATTCTCACTTGTCTTGTCTTACATTTCCTCATACAGCTGACACCCCTGTATTACCATTCCCCATAGATGACTTCTGGAAGCAAGAAAATAGGATTTTTCTTTGTTCTCTGCTCATGGCTTTTATATTATTTTTCTGCTTAGAAGAAAGGTGTGCATAGCTTTGATTGGTGATGCATATCACATCCAGAAGGCAGTATTGTTACCTGTTGTATACATTGCATTGCCTCTTGTTGGACTATGACATTGAGATGATAACAAAGCTGATGAAGCAGTTGTACTCTGGGGTATCTAATATAGCACTGGGTGGAGAAGACAAGTGAAAATATTTAAATTGGAGAGAGGATGCTGTTAGGTTAAAACATTGTAGTACAAAGATGGTGACAATTTTGGTAGAGGTGTCTCTATGGCATTGTTTCTCAGTATTTAACAGCCCACAAGACAGCTAAAGTGCTCTTTTAATTGCCCTTTGCATACTGAATGGTAAACATTTAATCAAATTAATTTAAAGAAACTGCAAATAAATGAAAAACATTTTTACGCAGAGCTTGTTGCCAAGAATACATTGATGTATATGGCTGAACCCCCTAAGCACTAGAAACTGCTTTTGCCAAGTCTAACATTAAAGAAGACTTTATCTAATAATGTATAATCATTACGTCTTTGATGTACAGCCATGACAATGATCTAAGTAAAGAATTATGGCATTGCACTAAACAGAGGAGGAAGCTGCTTTAATACCACAGTATTAAGCCACCGTAGTGAACCCTGGAACAGCATAACTTATCTAATCCATTAAGGAGAAATTCAGCTTATTAAGCCTCATTAAATCCATTTTACCAGGATTTAGCTGCATCTGTCTGGAGGTTACCCATCTTAATTTAAATTTTTCTAGAGCCTATACAAAGCTAGGTAAGTCACTGAGAAGATTATTGTGCATTTTGTTGTTGTTTGGATCAGGATGATCTGCAGACAGATACACATCTTGACATAAAAAAATGTCAAAATGTATAGTTCTGTAGCTATCCTGGTAGCTGTTCCAGTACAAATTAAATTTCCAGTGCAAGTTAATGCACAGTTTCCTGCTAGAGTTCAGGCCATCACCTTAGGTTTTTTGTCGTGAAAAAGTGCGTTTAAAAAAATAAAATTGTAACAATGCTTTTTAAGCTGAATCAATCACTTTGGAGAAGAAAACATAATGGTTCCTAAAGAAGTTGGAGTACAGAGAAATGCAGAGACTGCTTGGTTCACTACTGCCTTCCTTTGCTCTCCTTTGCATCTGCAGCTTCTGTCTCTGTACCTTGAACTTCTCTCTGTCAGGAAGAACTTCAGAAATCAAAACCATACCTCTGGAGAGAACTCCATACAAAGCAGTATAGTCCAGTGATATACCAGTACAGAACATGATGGATAGAAATACAGAACACTCCTAGAGATGTTTTTTGTCATTTGCTATTTATATAAGCAGGAATTTAGGCATTAATGAATGGAAGTGTGAGGCTGAATGCAGGAGACAAAATCGCTGTCCTGCTTTCTCCCAGGGAGGCTTTTTCCTTTGTGTCTTTCATTTGGGTATAGTTGGAAGTATACTGCAGACCCCTGAAAAGAGGAGCATGCATGTATATTCCCTTCTCAGAACGAGAACTATTGAACAAGTTCAACACTTGAAATTTTTATCTGGATTTTTTGCATGGTCCTTTCTTTCTAACGTAGCACAGCAGAAAGCTTGTGTGTTAAATATGCTGTCAAAACCTGATGAGAGTTATTGAAATAGGGGATGACACACAATTTGTGCACTGGCTTAAATCTCCAGTGTGTGGACCAGTCTTTTTTGATCAGTGTGACTGCTTTATGAGATTTGTATACTCAGTTTTTGCATTATGTTGCATAATAAGATATGGTGTGATACAGAGTGAGTACTGTAATGCTAGGGGATGGTGATGGAGAAAGAAAATTGACTGTTCATTTCTGCAGTGTCAACTGCTTTTTGCCTCTAAATTCAATACATCACCATTATTGCTGCTTTGTACTACAAACTAATAAAAATTAAATAGTTGGCCTTGTTTTCCAGGACTCTGGATTTTGATTTTGATTCAGTAATTCATTCCCTATTCAACAGAGCCTGTGCTTGCATTCTCTGGACATTTGTTATGGACAAAAATCTTGGCCAAGACATAGACACTTTCTTGAGGCTTGTGAAGACACATTTTCATGTTTTGTTGGGTCTGTCATAATATCTGGATATGATCACGAACAAATCAGAATCTTAAAGAATAATGTACTCCTATAATTTCAGTTTCATTAACTGCAATATGTGCTCTGCAGAGCTTCTGAAAATGTTGTGGTCAGTCTTTCTGTTCTCCAGCAATTTGTGAATGAAAAATTGTAGCATTGCCTATCCCTATGTAATGCTGTGATATTTGATTTTTCAGTTAACTGAAGCCTTAAGGACAGAAATGAGCTGTGGCATAAATATTTAAACTGTCGTACAGGTGTTCTGCTATTTTTTTCAGTTAAATCTCTCTTTATAAAGTTCAGTAATTGAAGCAGGCATAGTTGAAGAAACAGTGCTTTATATTCCTCTTCATCTTGACTTGTCTAGAAGGCACCAGTGCCTGAGACACAGAACCATTTCTTTAATTAAATTAAAAAATTTTCTCCTTTGTACTTGTCTGTTGAGCCAGCCTGTTTCATCCATGTGGTTATGGTAACTGTAACAGCCTATTAAGAAGCAGCAGTTTATATTGTTTTCTTTTAAAGATTAGAAAATCTGAAATACAATTCAGTTCATGCAGGAGCTGGACCAGATATGTCTTTTTCTTTTTTCATCATTATTGATTGTTGGTAAGTTTATGACTTGGGAAATATGAGAGAAGAAAACTCCTGATTTTTCTTTCTAAGGTGATGGGAGAGAAAAAAATATTTGCATTGCCTGTTTCTTAATGTCTGGGAGCTAAAATTTCAGTTCTGACATTTTGGTTTACAGGGTTATGCATAAGAGACACTTGTTACTAAAAATCTGTTCCAGATTTTGTGAGTTAAATTCATAGATCACCTTATGTTTTAACTGGTACCAGCTTTTTTTTTTTTTTTCTTTTTCCTCACCTGGCTGATTTATGATTTTCAAAGTAATAGGTTTCCTGTTATTGAACTAAGGTTTTGTGTCTCCTTTTGTCTTGACTGATCTGTGTCCTAGAAAAGCTTTGAAAGGCTACTGTGTAGCTGGGGGATCACTTCTGAGAAAGAAGCATGAGGAGATCTTTACAAAATGCCCATGGTTTTTCCCAAGAATGGGGGACATCTGGAGCTCTAGTTCTACCTTCTGTATTGCTTTTAGCTAATGGGTATTTTTCACAGCCTGTCACCAGTATACAGAGAGTGTAGTACAGGAGCAAATCATTGCTGTGTTTTGCTTTATCCTGATGCTTTCAAGGATACAAAACATCCATTCTCTCTACTTTTCTTTCAGGCTTTTTGCTGTCTAACAATAAAGGAAGCACAATATCTTTATTTTTAAGAAATATTAGTACTGTACTTCCTTGCTTGAATTCTTCCTTCAGGCTTCTCCTAGACCATGGTTATTCTGACCCCTAAATACATTTAAAGGTCCAGGCACGCAATTCACTGTCCAGGCTGTAATTTTGCATGACCAGCAAAATTTTCTCAGTCTCTGAGCAAGCAAGAGAGATGTATAATGTTAAAAATAAAATGCAAATGCCTGAGTTATTTGAATATAATCACTTTATTAATTTAACTGTCTAATAGATACTGATGACAGTCTAATAATAAGGTCCAAAATGTTCCTTCTCATTAAAGAAGTTAATGAACTCACACATCTTAAGAACTTCAGTTTAATTAATTAGGAATAATTTATATGAGTGAGAGAGAAGTACCGAAAAATATTCCTATTGAGGAGTGGAGAATTGGTAAATCTGCTAAAGAGGGATGCTGGGTGCCACAGCTTCCATGACAAGATTCCTACATTTCTCTGACTGATGTATGGAAAGCCACTGGGTGGCTGGATATTTTCATAATTTCAGCACCATAGGCATTCCCACTCATTGTTTTTGTATGTACTAAATAGAATGTAATCCCTAAAGCAGGCAAACAAACATTTACTTCAAGCAAAAAAACTTATTCATACATAAAGGTGTAGGGTGTTGGAATGTGATAATGATTTATTAGTAATTTAGCTCTTCATAATTTCAAAAAGTAAAAAAATCAAAGACAATTAATTCCCTTGAATTAGGGCATGTGGATCCCCTTTTGAACTTGAGCTCCTCCAAAACTTAAATTTCAAAAATTGCACTTTAGAAGCACACTTTATATCTGGTCCTGCTCTCTGTTACTCTACAAGAAAGATGCTTTTAGCCATTATGCTGTGTTAGGATTGGTTTGTTGTCTTTAAGGAGTTAAACAGTACAATGGAAGCAGCAAGCACATAGCTCTAAGGAAGTAATTTCAGTTTTGAAAATTCCTTTAGTTTGCATCTAGAATTAACTGTTTTGACTGAGTTGAATAAAACATCTCTGTATTTCTTTGGAAGCTTGTTCATGTTAAAAGAACTAACCTGAAACTGCTGAAACTACCAACCTATGGTTGGTAGGTAAAATGATAAGCTTTAAAGCTTCAAGAAATGCTGAAAGTAAGTTAGGAGCAAGTGGTAAGCAAGTAGATGTTTTCTTGAATTGGTATCATCATGCAAAGGTTTTTTTTAGGCATATTAACATAATTAGGATAGTACCTAAGGAGTCTTTAGTGTTATTACAACCTTGTTCTTATTCCATGCTGTAGGTACACTTCAGGAAATAATAATTTCAGCTGTAATTTGAATGGGCTGGAGAGCAGGAGGTTTACCAGAGACAACCAATGGATTTCCTAAGCATGACACAGGTAGGAACAAACAGTATTTAGATATTTCTTTATTTGTATTCTTGTACTCCGATGGGTACACTACAGGATTTTCAGACAGTGGTGGGGTTTTTTTGAGCAGTAGCTGTTTCAAAATTGTTCTTTACTTCTGAAAATAAATTATCTTGGAGGCAAACTCCACTTGTATTTTTAATATCTCCAGAGTATGCACACCATATAAATATACATATGCTTTTACTTTCAGAGACAAAGTTTTCCGTGAACAAATACTTACAGACCAGTATAGATTCCAAAGCCTTGTAACCTTATGCTAAGATACTGGGCAAATGGACAGACAAAAAAACCCCAAACTTCACTGTGGACATACTTCCAAAAAGAGTAAGAGGACACAGTTACAGAAGTTCCATTTTCCTACATTTGTGTGTGGTTGACAAAGTAAGGTAATAGGCTAGAGATGAGGAGTTTTGCCTCTCCTTCTAATTCCCACTTGCCTCCCTGTTAAGCAGTGTTTAATGATTAAAAATTCTTCTGAGCTACACCTTCATTCTGTGGATCTGTAAATATGCATTATGTCTTCATCACCTTTTTGCTGATGGCCTTGATGCTCTGCCCATTACAATAACAACAAAGGACAGGAAGGCTTGTGTAAGCATTTAGGCAGGATCTGCATGGTAAAGGTAAAAGAAGCAACTAGAAGTGTAGATTTAAAGTTATAACATTCACTGTTGTGTTTTAGTAACGTGTGGGGCAGCCTCAGATAAAAAGGTTGCTAATGAGTCTTTATATAGGGCTGGGGTATTTGTGCTTGCTTTGTTGTGATGTTGAGCAAGCAGCACTGCAATGTTCTTTCCTTTCCATTCTAAATGGAAATTATGAACTTTTCCAAACGGAACTTGAGGAAAGCCATGGTTTTGGGCAGGTATACCTAATTTTAAAAATAAGCATGATAAGTTCAATAGCATTGGCCATTTTGATAGATAAAAAAAGCTTAGAGATGGATGGCAAAGAATCATGATGAGTGCTGAAGAACCTTTTTTTGCTAACACAGAGGCAGTGATAGGCAAGAGAATTGCAATTGGTGAAACCTGGGCAGATTTTAGCAAATGGGGGTGAGTAGAGCCACAAAAGACAGAACACAGTGCCACCTAGTGCCTTCGGCAAAATCGAACTGGATAGCCTCAGTTCACTATCATGTGGGTAGGATTTCTAGAAAAAAAAGTGCATGAAAATAGCATTAACTAGTTAATGTGAAAATCAGGGGGCTGTATCTTCTGTTAGGTGACAGGTCTCTTCTGACCTTCCCGGAGAGCCCTTGGGATGTGATAAACATTCTCAGCTTGAATAGATCCCTCCCAAGTCCCTTTTCAGTGTTGAAATATGGGGTGTCACTTGAGCAAAGTGTGTGATGGGATTATGTGTCAAACCTCAGCAAACAGTTCATTTCCCAAAGGTTGTTACACACCACTTGTACATGAAGGCAAACCCCTGCACAGGGTTAATCTCCTGCTGAAAGGTCAGGACTGCAAATTTCCCTTAGATGCAAATTGCAAAGTTGAGTTGAAGTCTTCCTTCGTTAACTTTATGGAACATGTCTTTTTTTCAATGAAATTTGACATGAAGAGGGAGTAATTACTATGTTAAAAAAATCAAACCAAACACAAACCACATTTCACTATTTTTTAGCACATTTGTACCTTGAAACATAGACCAAGTCTGCTCTTTGATGGATTGAGTTGCCCTCTGGACTTCTTTCCCCCCAGTGACTGTGGAGAGAGCTGAAAGTGACTACTTTAATCTCTCAGAAATTAATCCAAACTAGAGTGTGATACATTTGGATTTGTGTACTTCCTTTATATTAGGCTGATTTGAATTTTCATATGTCAAAGGCAGAGGAAGCAGTAGCTCACATGTCCAATACAGAGATAATAAAATAGGTAGACCCATTGTATAGTTGCAGAGTGATAATATTCATGTGATCATGGGATAGGACAGGCAGAATGACAGCCTCTGCTCTTTTCAAATTTAAAGGAAATGAGACAAACTTGAAGCATCTGATAAAAGATTGCCAATGTGATTCTGCTTCACTAACAACAGAGGAATCTCTCTCTCATCTATGTGATGGTTAAGGATTAGCAGCTCTCCAGAAACAGGCTACTAAGAATTTGTGGGCAATCTCTGAATGCTGTGCAGTGGAGTATATGTGCTTAGAGATGAGTATAAAGGAAAATCCTGACCACAGACATCTTAGTGTGGATGATTAGGATTCCAGAATGTGTTGTCTACTGCCCTTGGATTGTCTGCATTTCAAGGCTTTGAAACTTGGGGAAAAAAGCATAAAAATGTACTATTGCAATATGGTAAAATTTTACATTCTGCTTGGTATGTGTTGTTAAAATAACTGAAATTCACCTTTCTGAGAAATCTAAACTCTACCAAGGGTTTATTTTTGTGTTTTCTGCTTGTCAGAACAAGAGGAGGGTGGTAGACTAATAATGGCTAACTTGTACTGCTAAGTTTGATCTGCCTTGATCCATACAGTCCCATATGAATAATATTCATATTCATCAATATCTGTAAATCCTCAAAGCTGCTAAATCTTAGTGGTGAATGGTATTCCTACAAAAAGCCTCTTAGGGAATTTGTTCTCCTTCCACTTAAAATGTCTCAGTTATTCTGTATGAGGGCAGAAACAATGTAGGATGCTCTATCAGACATCACAAATATATTACCAGCAAGTCTAAGGGAATACTTCATTAGCAATGAATGATTTGCAAATTAGTTGGTCCGATTGTTTGGTAGATGGTTAATCAACAAATCTAGGGGGAAAAGAGCAGCAAGGTAGTAGAATAAAAAGTTGCCTGTATCCTTAATATCGGTCTCATTAACTACGTTAAAATAGTTTTGAAAATTAAAAAAAATTGAAAAGGGGAAAACTGCTTAAGAGATTTCAGTTTCCCTGAATTCCATTGCTGCCTTGACTGACTGGAAAAGTAGTGTGATCATGAGAACTTAAGAGGCATTAATATCTTTTTCATATTTTTTGATTAATTTTTTTGTTCTTGTGACCTTTATCATTCTCTTTTTCACCCCAGTTGCATTTATCATAGTTCTCTAGTCAAAGCACAAAGTGAAAACTGCAGCACTGTTGATAAAATATCTCTGATCAGATAAAGTTAGTGTTAAATAGAGAAAATACACCTCTGTCCTGCCTTGTGCACCAGAGGCACTCCAAGAGTCCTCCTTTCCTGCGCAGCCAGCCCATTGCATACTGACAGCCCTCACTCATGGCACAAAGCTTTTAAATAAATCACAAATCAGTAGCTGTTTTCCCTTCAAAGAATCTTCTTTTCAGCTATTGGTGGGTTTATATTTCTGAGCATTTTGACATATCCTGGAGAGCTGCATCTACCTTTTATTACAAAACTTTACAGGAATTGCTATGTTTATAGATAGAGTATTGATGAAAGCATCTTAACTTGTTGTAATTGGAAGCTGTAAAAGTGTAATGAATGTCATTGGAAGGAGTTTGAATGAAGGGCTTTGCTGGTATCATTTGTGCCTCCAATCTTTGCAGACAAATAATCACAAGTGTTCTGCCTAAGTAACCCATTGTGAATTTTTCTCTTGCAATCCTTTTCCATGAGGAATAAAGAATTCTAGAGTGGGAAACTGTGGGCAATATCAGTAAACCACTTGGACTGAATGTGGGCTCTGAACTCCTGCTCCAAGGCATGTTTTTAACAGTTAAAAGCTAATGAGAGTAGACTTGTTACATTATAAGATTGCAGCTTCTTTAGTAATCTCTGCTCCACTGTTACCTGACTCTGAGCCCTTGTGTTTGAATTTAATATGGATTAAAGCTATTGCATGTATTCCTTAGGAAATACCTCGAGCATGAAAGCTGTTACATTAAATTAGTTCATTGCAGTACTACATGCATAACTGCATAAACATCCATTTGGTCCTTGCTTTGATCACCTCTGATCTCGGCTGTTATTGCTACTGACTTCTACAAGACTTTTTTTCCCTTGTATGTTTTTTAATTCTAATTTGAAGTTGTCAAGAGCAGGTTCTGTTTATTTCCCATGATAACAGCTTGCCTATTTTTTTTTAATAGTTTTGAACTCGAATCAGCTCTGTTGGGGCTTTTTTTACATCAGTGTTGAAAAGTATTGATGTGCCAGCAGTGTTTTTCTACTGCTATCGGTGTTTCACCTGGAAAATTACCTTGTTTTGTCAGTGAAGGGCACTGCATGAAAGTAATATTGCTTTATTTATTTATTATCACAGCACCACATGGGCAAGTTACCTCCCAGATATATCAGTAACCAACCTACCTTGGCAAGTGTCATTCCAATTTTCTGTGTTCTCTCTCTGTGTTTATTTGAGGTTCCATGAAACATTGCTATGGTCTTTCTTTATAATTAGACACTAGTAGTTTGTACCAAATCTACAGGTTCCAGCCCTTTGGGTTATCCAACTAATAATTGGTGAGGTTTTTTTAGTGTTTTGGGTTTGGTTTGTTTGGTTTTTTTTTATTTTTTATTTTGTTGTTTCATTTTTTAAGTGCTTAATGTGGAAAAAGAGCAAAGAAAACAACAAAATAACTGGTGAAAAGGCAACCTTTTGCCATCTCCCATGGGTAGAACAAAGGCCGGGCAGTTCTAGAGGAGAAGAGGGCTAATGCCTCTAAAATCCCTTCTGTTCCATTCTGTTGCTGCTATGGCATTATATTGGTATGAATGTCTCTTTATTTAGAGGTATCCCTAATCGTGTCTCCATGTTTATTCTACATCCCCCAATCTACGAATGTGGGAGGGGTAGGAGGGGGGAGGAGGAAAGGTGGAGCAGAAATAAGAAGAGTAAGAATCAGAGAAGGTACAAACAGTCTTCAGCAGAATCTAGAACATTAGTGCATTATAAATACTGTCTTTGTCATCCAGTAACTTTAAGACTTTTCTAGTCTGTGTAAACTGAAGGAGATGTCTGGCTTCATGTTACATTTTCCTTTTAAGTAGCAGGGAAAGCTTCTATTGCAATAGACAACTCAGTTAATGCGCCATGTGCTGGGCTCTGTTACTGCTTACAACTATGTCTCATGCAATGTAATGTGATATGTAGTTTTAGATAATTTCCTCTGTTTTTTGTCACTGCTGTGCCATGATGCCCCAAGTACAGGTACAAATTTCCCCCAGATAACATTTGGCATCTGAGACTGAGTGGGAAAAGAAACCTTGAATAATCAGGGAATAAGCTTATGAGATGAATGGCTTTAAAAGTTCTGAGTCATTCTAAAACTACTCATACTAGAAATGTATGCAATTATCCATAAAAGAAATGGCTTTTGTGTCAGAATTGCCTTTGCTAATTACCTTTTCAGCAAATTTAAAGGTGAGAGGGCTCAATGTTTATGTCTACATTTTTCAGTAGTGCATGATCATACTGTCTTTGTTAGCATTGATACCAATCCACAGTATAAAAATTTTAGATTTCAGCTTGTACCTCAAGCAAAGCCTGACAGAGCAATCTGTGCTACCTGTAAATAAGAGTGTTTTATAACTGTTGAGATCCATCAACTGCAGAAACTGTCTCTTCTTGCAGTTCTTTTTCCATATTAGAGAAAATGTTCCAATTAAAAGCTGCCTATAATTAAAAATCTATCACCTTTACAATGCTTGCAGTATCCTGAGGGCTCATTTTCTTGTTTTCTACCGTAGCTGAAGAGTGCTTGGATTGAAAAGAAAATTATTTTTATGGAACTGGAATGAAGAGTAGGGAAAGTTTGTTTTATCACTAAGTGAAACATTTGACAATGGCTGAATAATTAACTTGGCATTCCTGCCTAAATGTGAAATCTTCTATGTTCTAGAATTTGCACATGTTCTTATCTATGAATAAGGACAAATTTAACAGCTAGGCAGATAAAGATCTAAGCTGCTTACAGTTACTTTATCCCTTTTGGTTAAGATTTATCATAGCAGCATCCCAGCCATAAGGGGGGACCATTACAGTACTACCACTGCTCTTCTTTCACATTTCTCTGATCAAACTTCTACACAGGTAACAAAAGAGTAAGAAAATCACATTGATTTAAAAATGTGACTCTACTTTCTAACTAATAAATGATACAACATGAAAGCAGTATTGAAAAATTTATAAAACATGGTTCAGTACATCTGTATTTCAACAGTTGAGTTACACCAGAGATGTGGGTGTCAGCAACTGATCTGTAGTCCTTTTGGTAACAAAATAGATAGGTAGAACTTGCACAACCCTTGCTCTACTGATCAGAGACATCTCAATTTATTTTCATTAAAAACAAAACCAAAAAAAGCTAGTTTTTACCACAAATCCCATATAAGGATCCCATATGAGTTAGGGAGTTTTTCTTATGCAGCCTGCCCAGTTTAAAACTTGAACAGCAAAACTATGAATATAGAAAAGAGTTTTTAGCACTGCCCCAGAGCATTCTTCTGTTGCTCTGGCAATCCATGTGGGAAGCAGGACTCACTGCTCAAAATTATCTTCCTTGAAGAAGAAATCAGCATCCAGGTTAACTTAGCTCTGCTGTGATTAACCTGCATCAAATGTATATTGGAATTACTGTGTGATCATTTGCTCTCTACTCTTAGCACTGTTACATGCTCTCTGACTTCTGGAAGCAAAAGCAATAAGGCAGAAAGAATCAGCTTTGATCCTTTCCCACTGGATTACAGGATAATTTGTTTGGTCTCTGAACATATAATGAATTATAGGGTTGGCAGATAAGTACTTGGGCTGAAAAAACCTCTCCAAGCTACTCCCTGGAATGAAAGCAGCACTCTGGTATTTCTTTCTATCCCCAAACCACTCAGATTAACCCAACAGAAAATACTCTCTCTATTCAGTTAAGAGGTTTTTTGTGCCCGGGTGAGTGAAGGACTTAGAGGTCACCTGAGTGTGAGCCTAGGTCAGTGCTGAAGTGAAGAGTATTGATGCAGTATCAATTGTATAACATGACATAAAGACTGAAAATTGCTATTCTGCAGGGGACATTTGTACAGTTCTGTCAGAGTTCTGCACAGAAGTTTCTATCAGATTGGTACTTATGCTTTGAGATTTTTTTTATCCCCTGCTGTGTTTACTGACAAGGAACTAAAAATTCTTTCCATCCAAGGATTGAGATAAGGCATCAGAATACCTTTATGGAACATATTCCACCAGAGAATCCTGCCTGTAACACCAAAGAGATAACAATATTGAGAATACTCAGTAGCCTGGAACTCCTCTTTAGTTAGAATTGTAAAAGCTAGCTGAGCTTGGAATAAAAAAAATCTGCCTCCACTTTGAGTCCCCTTTCCTGTTCCTTAAATAAAGAACTGGGAGCCAGTGAACCTAGAGGTGACAAATTAATTGAAATTAGCAGAGAACTGAAAACATGACATTGGTGCAAAACAGTAGTGTTAGAACCTAGATTCTCAAGTGGTCTGAGCTAACGTATGTCAGTGACTTAATTAAGCTATGCTAGTTTTTTGTTTGGAAGGCATTTTGGTAGTGAGGGTTTTGTTTTTTTTTTTTTTAAGGATGGGCATCTTTAACTTGGTCTAGTGGTCATGTTATGGCTAGGCAGTGCAGGGTGTTGCATAGATTGGTTTGTAAAAATATTGCTGCCTTAGATGTGACACATATTTATTATCTTTTTCTGAGAATTTTGGCTGTGTCACAGAATACTTCAGCTTTCATTGCCATTAGCATTGTTATCTAAATGGCCCTGCTTTCTTACTGTGTAGCTTTTAGGTCGCTAATGTTAGCAGAATTTTGCAATAAAATTATTTCTCTATCTACTTTCCTTAACTCTCTCCTCATCTTCTCAGTAAAGAAAGTTGATAACTTTATCACAGAACATGGCTGGAAATTTACATGCCCTTATTTTACAGTTCTTTACCCTCTGTCTGTACTTGGTCAATTAGCAAAGCAATAGATCCATTCAAGAGCATGAGTGTAGAATGTAAAAGTACCTTCAGACTGGTAATGAGATCTTGTCTTTCTGTTGTTAAAATAATTAAGCTCTCACTCACTCACTTCTAACATGTCAAGGCTTCACTTTGTACTCCTGACTAATAAATTTCCCTAAAGGGTATTTCCTACCTTTAACTGAAACAGTGGGATACTGAAAGTAGAAAAGTGCTTTCTGCCCCTTTCCTGCCAATCCCTCCCCCCCCCCATCCTTGCATCTACAACAGAATGAAAATTTTCAGAATTGTGTATGGCAAAGATCCAGTTATCTATCCCTCGTGTATTTTTAGTTTATGCAGATATATTCAGTGACATGGCCAAAACTGCATATACTCTGTCACCGCCTGATGGCATTGTAGCTGTGTCATGCTCTTTCGGCAGGTTTTTTTTTTATTGTTGTTGTTTTTATTAGCACACCCTGACTATGGGGCTTGAAGCACTATATATCACAGGAGATGTTTAGGTGGAAATGTTTGAAAATTTCCAGTGAATTTTCTTTGTACAAATTTCATGAGATCTGAAATGAAATAGAAATTAGAAATTGCTCTTCTACTAATGAGGAATCGAGGCTGTTAGACTATGGTATTCTTTGAAGCTATTTTTAAACATCTAAAAACCATAGGGAATATTCAAGGAGAGAACATTAATTAATCTGTAGTTTGAGAATAACATCTCATAGTTTATTAACAAGATGGCTGCAAGTGGTACAGGGGAAGGGGAGTTCAAAAAAATCTTACTGAGGGGAAATGGAAGAGCCAAGTGAAGGTGAAGTGACAGCATCATATCTGCCCCTGTCACACCTGCAAATATGAATTAGAAGAAGTTTGTTGAGAATTAGAGGCAAAGATGCAAGATCAACTAGACTTTGGGCAAGTAAGTTTTAAGGAATTATACACTTGTTTATAGTTTGAACTGGAGGAAGTGTTACTGGGTAAAATCCTGAAGCCTAGCAAATGCTATCAATAGTTTTACATTTCTACCATGTGAAGAGCTGTGTTTTTGTGTTCTCTGCAAAAGCATAAGATGAATTGCTGCTTGAAAACATGTTTCATCATAGATTTAAATGATTCTATGTCCTTAAGAAAAGAATTTTGCAATCCAGCTTTGCTAATTCTTCGGTTCTTGCCCGCTGAAGAAGCTGAAGCCTCAAATGCAGAGTGAGACATAGATTTTTATACAGCTTTATAATATTTTGACATTCCATAAAGGTGACCATGATCTTCAAACAGAAGAGAGATGTATTTTTGCTGGAGGATCAGCTGAACAGTTGAAATTTATGCCCTGAATTAGAAATTTTTTGTTGTTTTCCTGCGCTTTTTGTAGATCTGAAAACTTTCAATATTGCCACTGGTTGAGGATTGATGGACATCTTGGATTGTCAGTCTGTCCCAGTGGTTCCTGATCACATTCATTCTCATGAAGTGCTGTTCTGCCTGAGCTTTCTCTCAGAAGTGGGATTTAGCACTTTTGCATTTCTTAAATAGAAAGCCTGTGATGGGATCTGCAGTCATAAGATGTTGTGTCGAGGAGCTCTTTGCTCCTGAAGCCATCAGTGTGCATGGTTGTATTACAGAAAGAAAACAAGCAGCTGCTGCAGATGAGGAGCAGTAGGGTAGCAACAGGAGGCTTAATTAGACACAAGCTGCACAATATTTAGGTGCACCTGGCACCTTTAGGTAGATTAAGTTTTATTACGAAAATATCTGAGGGGAAAAAAACCTATTTAAGCTTTAGCAAACACTCTGGAAAGGCATTTTACCACTGTAAATGCTAATTCACCGAGTTTGTTGAGATATGATTTTTGAAGTGTACCCTGTAGGTGTCAGCTGACACTTCTAGAAATAAAGTTTCAGTGTGTCAAGTCTGTTAAGTAAAAAGCAAAGTGTATTATGGAGAAGCCTAATTACCTGCAGGAGTTCTATGCAGAGAGAAAGCACAGTGTATTGCTCATGTGCAACCTGTCTGAGGCAACATGAGGTTGAATACACACCACAAGACAGAGTGGGAATAAAAAATTGTCAGTTTGGTGCATGCAGGGTTTCCAGAGAGTCAGGGTGACCTCCCACCTCTTCTAACTGGTTTGAAGCAGTGTGTCTTCTAGTGGAGCTCTTGTTCCTGGCATCTGACATGTGTCATCTTGAACGGGTAGCAACATTTTTTTTTTTTTTTTTTTTTTTTTTTTTTTTTTTTTTTTTTTTTTTTTTTTTTGCTGACTTCTGTTGCCTCTTCCTGGAAGCAGCAATGCCCTCATTTGCCTTCTGTGCCCTGTACAAGCTCAGTGTTCAGACTAACAAGATCTTTTGTCCTAGTGCTGATGCTGTGATTTCCTAATCCAAAAACTCTATATTAATGGAAGGACTGAATTATTTGGCTTCTGTTAGTTTGGGGTTATATAAAAAAGAACCAGTATTTAACTTTTACTTAAGAAGCATGTTTACAAACCAATGTATCTATTCATACCTTAGTTCCTGGCCCACTGAAATAAAAAAGGATAGGTTTAAACAAAATATTCCTAACTCTGTCCATTATATTTCAGAGTTCAGCTTGGTGCCTTTCAAAATTTATCTATACAACATCTCCCATTTGATTAGAAAATTCTTGGCTGGTTTTATAGAATGCAAAAAAGAATTTCAGCTGGAGAGAGTGAGTTAGGTGGCTGGCAAATGTAGAGTTAATTTTATTTCCTTGCTTTCAGTGCAGTCTTACAATATGAAAAAAGGATTCCTGAAAATGTCAGTCCTTATTGCAAAAACTCTCAGTATTCATAAGTTATCTTAGCATATTTCATGGTATCCTTCTAAAGGTGAATTTAATTTTGGATTTTAATTCATTAACATCAATAATTTCCTCCAAGCCAGAAATGTTTTCTGCTTACTCAGCATATTTTTATGGCTGACTTTGAAACCATGCTGTGTTGAAATTCTGATTTATATTTTCTATGGCATAAGGTGTAAATATTTAAAGGAGATACTAAAGTTTAAGGATGCACTAGGAAGTTTACTTATCTTTGAAACCCAAGAAGTGAAAATGGCATGGGGGAAACCAATGAATTTAAGTTTCCCTAGCTCTGATTTTGAGGAGTAATACTTTGAGAAGTTTTCATAATAAATAATTTTCAGAAAATAGAAAATTGTGACTTACCAATAACTTCTTCAAAAAATACATATACTTGTAGATGTAAAGCACATTTAATAGTAAGAAAGAAATATCACTTTAAGCCCTTCTTAGTTTCTTCTGTATGCTTAAAGTAAAACCATCTCAGTTTTGGGCTGCTAACACTTGATCTAGTATTCTCTAATGTTTTCCTAGCATTTCTCTGGAGACTTTCAGTGTTCAGAGAAGTTGACTACAACAGAATTCTAAAACAATAAAATATATCAAGATCAGAGGGAAAGAGCTTTACATCTTTCAAAAAACCCAGAAATTTAGAAGTGAGGAATGAAAAAATCAAGGAGTTATTTATACACTTCTCCACGTGACATTTCCTTCCATATGAAATTCCCATCAACCATTCCCATTCATTGATTTAATTTCTCATACTAATGGAAAGAGATTTTGTTCTACATCACACTTATATTTTGAATTTGTTGTTGGAATAATGTCTGAAACTTTTAGGGACTTACATGACCTAAACTTTAGGTTTATTTTTTTTAACAACTTAGGAAAGTTGGCATCCTTTCCATTGCATAAAACCAAACTATCTCATAGTGTATTATTAAATGATGTTATTTACACTGAATTCTTTTCAGTTCAAACTGAAGGATGTAAATCTTAGTCTGATAGTCCTTGTTCTGCCTTGCATAATTTTGACACACTGTCCACATTTTAAATGGAGCTTGAAATGTGTCTAATTTAGGAAATATTTACATATAATCAAGAAAATACGACAGGGAAATCTTTTTAGTAGCAATGCAATCAGGACTGTAATTGATATTGGAAATCTTTCTGGGAGGACACAGTTTAGCAAAAATGTTATGGTTTCATATATTGCACACAGAGGAAAACAGTAAATTGCACTGCTTATTTATTTACAACATTGATCATTTCAAGTAATTTTATTATGTTGATGGTGTGTTAACCTATTTAGCAAATTTGCTTTGTCATGACTCAGTGAACCACACTGCGTTTTGTGCTTGATATTCTTTTAGGATTTGTATCTGAAGAGTTAGGGAGCTGGGGAGAAACCAAACAAAAAACCAAACAAAACCCAAACAAACAAAAAAAAACCCAAAAACCACAACTAAAAAAATAAAATCAAAACAGAAAAGCAGAACTGCCTGAATGCTTGGCTTGATTAAAACAACTGTGTGTACAAAAGATTTCAAATAAAGAAGCCACACTTTGAATCAAGTGCAACAATGTCCCACGTAATGGTGCAGTGGGTCTTACTAGTGCTTCAAGTTGTATTCATTTTTAGAAAACGTAGCCTATCAAATTGCTTACCAAATTTAAACAAATTTATCTAGTTTCTTGCTATTATCCCCAGTATCTCATAGTGATTTCAAACGCCTGTGGAGATTTTCTGTGGGAAAATTGATCTGGATTTGCCCTCTGTGTATCTCTGTCTATTTTAGCAGTATGCTGTGGTGGGGGGGCACAGGTTGATGGGAATGATGACAATGAAGATGGGCATCAGCACTGGGTGCTTCTAGAGTCCTCCTATTTAAGGAATTTCATCCTCTTTCCACCGTTCTCAGACATCCAGCAGCACAGAACACCTGTGCCAGCTGTAGTTACCCGAGAAGGATCCAGTGTGAGTAATTAGAGACTCCCAGGGTTAGCAAGAGCAAGGTTTTCTACATGGAAAGCTAAAGGCAATTTGAACAGAATTTACTTTTTCTACCAGCAGGATTGTATGACTATAACTTTGCCCACTTCTTTTTCTTAATTCCTGAGTGTTTAAGTAATACTTGGTTTCATGGCAAGTATAATTTTCTTTTCGCTTTCTGTATTTTCATTGAGATACAAATATTGAAGTACTTAATTTGCTTGTACACAATGTTTTATTAAATACATTTGTTATTCATGTATCCAGCAGTGCTCTGAGCCTTGGATAGCAGCCATGTATTTTTAATGCAGTAGCCTAGCACTGGATGTGATGATGTGAAATCAGTACCTAAGAGGTGAGGATTGCCACTTATTGGAACTAGCTGTGAAAATAATAGATATAGCTCTAGGCTTGAGATGTGGATGCAGATCCTTTCCATTTGTTTTTCAGACATCTATGTTCTTAAGCACGTGTTATTTATTTTCTACTGAAGGAAACAGGTTATAATTCAAAACCTTCTGACTCCTCTGCTCAGCAAGAACTCATAACTCTTAAATTTTTATTATAAGTCTCGACACATGCAACTGTTCTTGAGACAACTGCTAAAAGTTCTCTTCATGCAACTTCCTGACAGCTTCAATAGCTGTACCAGCACAGAATGCAATCTTGCCTTTAATTTTCATTGCTATGGTTATGTGTTTAATCTAAAGCCACTAATTTATTGGAGGTGAAGGCAGTCAGTGTTAGATTAGAAAAGCCATGAATCTTAATACTGATCCAAACAGAATAAGTAATATTTACTACTGTGAGACATGAAGCAAAACACAAAATTATGATAAAGAGTAATGGAAGTCTTCACTCTGCTAGAAGACTTTGGGATTCTGCTTGCCTAGGAATACCTCAGGAGCTGATGAATCAAGGCAGGAAATAATCTAAAATGTAAAAGAGAATTAGGGTGTTTAAATCTCTGATAATCTGTGAGTTGTAACATACAGTGCTTTAAGGAGGTGTAAACCACTTTACACTTTTTATAGCATTGAGTATTCTGAGGAAAGTCACATAATTTGAATGGGGTGGTTTTATAACAAACATAATAGTGTGCTGTTTTCTAGCTAGTTCTTCACTAATATGATTTGAAAGCACTAATTTTAAAATTACTAAGAGTCACCTTTTCAGAGACATAACACATGATCTGAATTAAATAATAGGATTGGCTTAGCATCTGGTGAAAAATAATTTTGTGTCAACTCTAACACCGCATAAGGAGTAACCTAGCACAATTTGCAGGAAGAAAATCAGGGTTTTCAACCATTTTTTAGTTAGGATTACTTGCATGTTTCAGACAAAGTGTAGTTCCACATCATAATTAACAACAGGCATTTTCCTTGAACTGCCAGTAATTAGAGCAAGCAGGGCCAGAGATTCCCATGTCAATTCTAGCACTTGTTGGAGACAAGAAATAGAGCTATAGCAAGAAAGTCCAAGACAAAACTATTCCCTGGCTTCCAGTAAAGGCAAATGTTAGTTATGAAAGTTTTAGTAACATTATTTAAAGGAAATGTTCATCACTAGAGCTGTATTCAGGTAAATGCATCCCAGCCTACTGATGAATGCTGTTCATGAAAGAAAGTGCTCTTTTTGTGCCAGCCAGGTGTTCTTACATTTTTGCTTTGCTTGTTTTTTGTTCTTAACTGCATAAAATTGTATTCAGCTGTTTTTCTTTATAAAATTTAGATTTCCTTAACAAAATACTTCTGGATCAAAAAAGAGCTGTTATTACAAAATGTAATAGTAGGGTAATACAATTTGTAACTTACTGGATACAAAGAAGAGTACTGCAGTAGTTTGAATGTGATTGGAAAATTTTTATTCACTGACTTAGAAATTTATTATTTTATTGTTATTATTGGTGGAAGGTGGAATTGTAATTCTTTGATTCAAGCTGCAGTGCATTTACACTTTTAATCCTTAATATTTTTGTAGGAATGAAAAACCCAACAGTTTTTCCATCATCTTAAATGCCCACATGATTGTGTTGAGAGGCTTATTTATTTTGCTGGTAGACAATACATACAAGCTTTCTTCATAGCTAGGGACCCATTCTGCTCTCACTGGAATGTGTATGGAGTTTTATATAGAGAATTAAGTCAGAATTCAAATTGCACCTTTGTGCTCCATAACACTTGATCTACAGCTTTTGGGATTATCACAGTGTCTCACTTGGAATAATGATGCTCTCAACCAGGATGGCAAAGCCAAGAAGGGAGAAATTTTCCTTTTTATTGTGCAGATCTCATTTAGATGAATTACAGAGGGGTCACAGCTTTTCATTACAGATAATCACTTTTATTAAATCACAGGCACTATTGTTTCTTCTTTCATACATATTGAAAGCTAGACTGGAAGTAATCCAAAAAGCTTCATTTTCCTGAAATAGGAAAGGAGGTGAGAAATTGCATTTTTAAAATATGTTTCAAGTCACTATTGTTTAAAGTTAAGAAAAATAAAGGAAGGTAAAGAGAGTTAGTAAATAATTTTTAGAGTCTAAGAGATGTCTAGAAAGAGATCCTTAAGGACATTTCCTAACACAGCATTTCAACATAATAAAACTCTTTAAGCAACAACTTGTTTAAGAATCATCCCTGATATATTGCCTTCTGCACCAGGGTACTCAGGTGTTTATCATTTCCCTCTATAAGACAATGTTGCATCAGTTCTGCCAACTGCTCCTTTGCCATATCACTCAGCAGAAGGTAAGTACATTGAACTCTTACAAAAAAAAAAAACATTTGGAGCTGTCTAGAACTGGGCAGAGTAGGATTCCTTGCATCCAATCACTTTCTTTCCATTTCACTTCGTGTCTGCAATTTGTCCTATTTTTGCAGGCTTTTTTTTTTTCCAAATATGTTTCTTTTGTTATTGAACTAACAGGAGAAATTTATTTCCATTGACTTTCCTGACTGTAGAATCCTAGTTTATTGTATTTCATTAAAGGGTTTTATTTAATACATGTACACACAGAAAAAAAAAAAGAGGTTGAGAACTTTCTTGCTTCAGAAAAAAATCATGGAGAGAAGTACAGCATTACCAAAGTCCCATGACTGCTTTTTTTTTCTAGAATTTCTTCCTTCAGCTTGTAGTGGATTGTAAAACAAGAGCAACCAAACACAAAGATTACAGTACCAGAGTCAATATGAGTGTTATATGGACCCAGGTGGTTAAGAGACAAGAATTGATCTAATTCCATAAAGTCCCTCTCTGACCATGTTGGATGCTATAACTCAAGCTTCTGTTTATTCTGCTTGAACTCAATGTGGGGAAAAAAAAATCCATAATGTGAAATGCAACAGTAAATAAAGCATGTTAGTGTTTGGAAGGAACATCAGAACTGTCAGTACCTGTAGAAGAGTTACTTTGGGAAAAGACTCTTTATCTTTATGTCTCTTATCTTTGTATCTTTGTGCTCTCTTGCTGTCAATTCTGAGCCTAAGGAAAATCGGGAAACTCTGTAGTTATTTTATGTCTTCAATGCAGTGTACATGATTTTCTGTGTAGACACTGTCAGTGTTCTGGCAATAACTCACTACCTGCACAAAAGGTGATTTCTGTGTTATAGTACTGCAAAGTTATACAGCAATGAGGAGTAACAGGAGCAGCAGGAAAGATTCTTTAACATATTTTTAACATTTCATTTAGTAATTAAAAATTATACTAGCAGTAGACATAAAAGCAATGTACTTCATATTTTCTTTGAAAGTGGTTATTATTGTTTGTTCACTGAATTTCTGCAGTTCCTGTGCACTTCAAAAACACAGCCTTATGTTTTGAAAGCTTGAAGGAAATGTAGGTATAAAGGCCTGTGTTACCCAGGAATGGGAAGTGGTTTTGCTTCACACATTTTCAGATGAGTTGTGCCAGGTTTATTGGCTAAAAATAAAAGCCAGAACCAAAATACAAAGCTCATCAACTGAGAGGCATAGTTTAAATGGCCAGGTCATTTCACATGTCCTGAATAAATTCTAAGAAATCAGTCAGAGTTTTGAGATTGTTTAACTTAAGTATGCTTACAAATACAGTGAATGTGAGACTTCCAGAGACCTGGAAAAACGTATGGAATTCCTAGGAATCCTATTGCTGATGAGTTCTTTTAGAGGTAGTTCTTTCATTGCATTAATAAAGATATTAAATAACTGTTTTGATTGCTTGGACACAAAGTTATATAGGTAATATATTTTCAAATTCAGATTTACAATGTGAATTTGAGAGGTCAGATGCAGGTTAAAACTGAGGAGTATCCAGGCCTATAAAAAAATCAATTATTTTTATGGTTCTCTGTCAAAAGCAAGTAATACCTGAACAAATTTAGTTGGATCAAATCTACATTGTCTGTGCCTATGTAGAAAACTGATACTTCTGGTTTGGGTGAAGATTGTAAATGGCTTAGTTAGAAGATCCTGTGTGTTCTGACCTGAATAATTTTGCTGTTCTATCTGTAAAGTAGTTCTTATGTGCTTTTCTGCACGGTTTTGGCATCTCTGAAGTCCTGTATGAATGTTTTTAGAGGTTCAGTTGTCTTAACATGCATGATATGCAACTGTGTAGTCAGATTATTGCAACTCAGATCCCTGAAAACCTGCAATGTGGCTGATTTGTCCCATGATGCCTTTGAGTGGAGCCATGCATATTCCTGCAAATCCCTTAAAGCCAGAGATCTTCTGTAGACTGAGAAGGTCACTGCTTCCCCACAGCAGCAAAATGATTTCCTTCTCCTCATCTGCAACTTGGTGTCTGAATTATAATCTCTAATTAATAAACTTCAGCTTCTTCATGTTGACAATAGATCCACCACCACTATTCTTTTAATACTTTTTTTCAGAGCATATATTAAACATTACAAATATAACTTTAAAATAAAGATATTGAGAGCCAGATGTGCAACGGGGTCGTCATTAAGCAGAGGAACATGAGCACCAACATGAAAACTTCACAGGCACATTTCTCCTGCTGTTCTTAACAGATAGCTATAGAGTTAGTTACTGATGTGCTGTTAATTACATCTGTTTTTCTTCATCTGTCTCCTAATAGACAGACAGTAACATGGAAATTACTTTTTAAGAAATCTTCCTCTCAGTGGAGGTGCTTGTTAGTGTAATTGAGGTGTTGTTATCCAAGACAGTGTCAGTGCTGCTCAGCATGCATTTCTTTTTGCAGGTTGGCATATAACCAAAGAACATTGGCAATTCTGCAACATAAAAGAGAAAGTCTCTATTATGAGTTTTTCAAGGAGCTGCAATTAGTAATGAGCACAGGGATGAGTAGAGTGAACCCTTCCCAGAGACAGGGATTTGGTTGGCAGCATAGTCAGATTTCAATCACCACCAGGCTCCATTATGCCAGTAATGGATTTAATTGCTTGTATAAATTCTTCCTAATATATCTACAAGGACAATGGTTTAAATAGACCCTGGAAATAACATTTCCTTTTCACAATATAAATTTTCAGGGAGATTATATATGCCAATTTTTCCAAGCATTGTGTCTGTGGGGTCCTCTGTTCTATAGCAGCTCCTACAGAAGCTTTCTTAGCAGCATATGTGAATCTCTGGATGCCTGCTGTCAGATTATTCATCAATATTAGTTGCACTAGATGTTTCCAACAAAACAAAACTGAATTTACTTGAGTTTTCTGTGGTTTTGGTCATTGAGTACTCCATCAGTTGAAGTACAATGCATGTTTTCTTCTACTTAGCATTAGGTATCAAAACTTCAAAACTTGGATTCCATATTGGAGGCCATGGTAGAAGATAAAAAAAAGCCTGGAAATGTATTTCTGTAATCAGGCCTCTTTGGTTCAAGTTTAATTAAATGGTCTGCACAAAACTTCAGTGAATCTAATCATAGGAACCTGACAGTACCCTACCTCTTAGTTTAGTTGCATTTTCACTCAGTCCCTTAAGGCAGACAGTTTCTTCTCCTGGCCAGAAAGAATGGAGATACTGAGTTATCGATTTTACTTTTTTTGTCATTGTGCTTGAGGGAATGAGGCAACCTTTCATGCAATTCAGCATCATTAAGCACCCCTGAAAATCTTTCTATCTTAGGGTTTGCCACCTTCTTCAAACAGGGAGTTTGTACACTGTGAGAAAATATGGGAATGTCCATATATCTTGAAAGAGGAACTCGCCTTTCTTCTGTTGTGAAAAAGCACAGCTATTTTTAAACTTCTACTGTGTATATCTTTCAGCTGCATGAGTACATATTTGATGGAAGGTTGGTTGTATTACCAGCTCATTGTGTTCTGATTTTATCGTGCAGTAAAGTGATGACTGAAGTGATGAAATTCTAGTAAATTAAATGCAAACTCTGGTTATTACATCTATAGATTTTTTTTTTTATCCAGGGGCTGTAATGCTCCTGGTTTTTCATGCCCTTTTCTTTTGAGGGAATATATATCTATTTTTTTTTTTTTTGTGGGAGACAATTGTGCCAGTTGGTCACAATTTGATTTTATTTTGAGGAGTGTTTCCCTTTACCATTTTATAGGATGAATGCATTGTTCCATAAGATGATTGGCCCATTATTTTCCTTCTATAGATCTATCAAGCAGGCACTGCTGAAATAGGGCTGACCAAAGCTTTGAAGATAGCAGAAGCCCTGCAAAAATCATTTTAGTATTTTTTTTTCTTTCCTCCCACTAATAATGAAAGCTGAGTGATAAATCCCTGTGTCTACTCTTCCATCTCTGACATTCTAAAACCAATTCCTCAAGACATGTTGATTAAGAAGTAGGGACTATCTTAAAGCTGATCCTGGGATTTTGTGGCTGACTCTGAGGAGCTTACCACACCAAAACAAGCCCTTTAAAGGAATTTGTTCAAGAATACAAAGATCAATTATAACCCTCTTAGTAGCATCTCATCCCTTGGGAGAGAACTCCAGTTCTGCAGCTTTTAGCTACTGCTTCCCACTCTGGTTGTCCACTGAAGTGCCTGAAACCTCCCAATGCAATGCTGAGGATTCATTTACTGCTGGGGAGAAAACCATGAAGCAGCCCATGGCTAAACAAAGCAGGAGAAAACAATCATTGGTTTGGATCACAGATCAATTGTGCTGTTGTACTGTACTTCAGGCATGGAAAAATGTGTCAAAAAGACAACTGTAAACTATCATTTTATATTTCAAAAGCTTCCCTATTGATGTTACCAGCAAGTTGAAAGACAGCATGACAAAGCTGGCACCATTACTCTCTTCCTATCAAAAATGAATTTACCGTATATCTCCAACAGTTTAAGGGAGAACTGATACAGAACATTATTTCAGTATATTAGTTATGAAAACAGAAGCTCACCTTTGGAGCATGGTTTTATATTAGTTCTAAGTATTATTAATAAAACAGAAAGCTCAGTAAGCTGTTGCAAATCCTGCAGAGTTTTAGGAGACCAAGGTGATATATCTACACTAATTCTTCAGAGGTGCTTCTTAATCTCTCAGGCATTACTCCTTGAGCATAGAATATCCTGATAAAATAATACAAATTATTTTATCATATGATAAAAAAATTCCTTTAAAAGTCTAAGCACCACATTCTTATCCCTCAGTTCTGTACACTGAAATAGTAACCATTGTCAAAAAATGAGTTCTCCTGAGCACAGACCAAATTTCTCAGTATTAAATTTGTTGTAGACTTTTATGGACTTTTATTAGTAAAGGATCAGAATTATAAAATGCATGTAAATAGCTTTTGATCAGGTACAACTGTGGACTAACTGGAGTTCACTCATATAGAGCATTTGGGCTCTTTGACTTTCAGCCTTCCTACATCTGTAGCCAGAAAAATCATTGGTGTCAAAACACACCTGTTAAGTTATTCTTCAAATAGGTTTTCTGCTTGTTTACCTCTCTGCCTATTTTTGTTACATTATTTATTTGCAATATTCAGTAGAATTCACCTTGTCACCAATGTCTAATTTTAAAGCAGAATCACCTACAACCCAAAGTGCCAGATAAAAGATAATCTGTATATGATATTCTTCTGGTAATGCTAAAAACTAAACTATAAAAGTTCAAAACACCCTGTAGTATTCTATAATTGCTACAGCCCTCACCTTCTACTCCTACTAAGTCTGAAGTGTTTTGCAAGAAATCAATCACAACAACAGCAGTTTAGCTGAGCTCCTGAATGTAAGGTCTTGAAATTTGTTTTTAAAATTTGCAGGAGTTTGAAACTGGTACCTACTACTAGATATGTGTAAATAGATTCTTACAGTGTTTATGAGCATAAACCAGGTTAAGAGTAGAGCAGTAGCTAATAACAGAGTTACTTTCTCCATTTTCACTTAGCCACAGACTCTGTCTCTTGAATTCTTTCTGGTCTGACTGGCTCTGGTCTACCTTTACTACTTAGCACCTTATTAAAGGCATGAGCAGAAACAACCTCTTGCCCTAGCAGAGCAACTTCAAACCTTTAATGTTCAAATCTGGATCTAGTTCTAGCAGTCAAAGTTCATGTGTAGTTTGCTATTCAAATTCTGACATTTCCTTTTGTAACTGCTTTTTGTTGCTCTTGCTCTGCAGTTTAGAACTTTCCTATACTATAGGAAGTAGCTTGAAGTTTTTAAGCAAGGTCACAGAGGTACAGGTGAGTAGTGCTCTCTGCACACAAGAAAGGCATTGCACACATGGCTGGAACTCCAGATTTTAATAATGATCTCTGCAGGCAAAAAAGAAGCACTTCACAGTCATTGAATAGCTCAGTCTTAAAGAATAGAAAATAGAAGTGAGTTCTGCATGGTCAGTGCTCTGATGCATGGAATAATGGACTACTGGAGTAATTAAATGGGAGACGGAAGTATGGGAGATGTATTTGTGAAATAGGTGAGAAATTAGCAAGCCCTTTCAACTATTTTGAATTAATGTAGTTGAACTTATTTTTTGTTGGAATAAACTGACATAATTTCAACAGTTTCAGAATGGCAACAACAGAATTATTATTAGTTAACCCTAAGCAAAATATCTGGCCTTTGCTATTCCTTTTGATAAAGTAATGAGTAACTACAGCTTGTAATTCTGAAGTATACAGCCATATATCTCTCAAAAAGCCTTAAAAATAAAAAGTTTAATAATGCTTTGTGCAAAATAAAACAAAATAAGCAGTTTGCAATACTGTTTCTGTGAGGGTGCCACAGATATGCTGAGGAAGTTTTGCTTGAGTCAGTCTTTTGAGTTTTGTTTGGTTTTTTGTTTTTGTTTTTTACATCCCTTCTTATATGGCATCATGGTCAGTGAATTATCTCTAGCAAACAACACTTGACCTGGATGGGAGACTCTTGCAGCTATTTTTATAACTGAAGCTACAGCCAAATTGGTGAAGTTATTTTTTAACAATGTAGATATTATAATGTATTCCAGAGCTTGGAAGATGTGTATTTCCTGGGCACAGTGCTATAATGTGCTACTGGAGTCTTGTCATTGGTTTCTTATGAAATTCACTAACTTTAAAAGGTGGAATGGAAAACTGGTAAAGAATTTTGTGATGTATCATTGAAGTATATGAAAACTGCCAGGTGTTGCTGAACACCCTCTGCTTGTACCATTCTCAGTATGATGCAAATATGTCTGCTGCCTCTCAAGATCAGATTTAATATCTCTACTTTTCCCTTACACTGTGACAGGATTATAAAATACTAGAGCATGGCTTATTAAACAGCTGGCTCTTAAGTAGCAGATGTCCCATAATGATAACAAAAACTACATATAAGAAATGGTCTGACTACTAATGTCCTTCTGAACCTTTGCAGTAATGCAATGTTGCTAATTGTCTCTAGCCTGGAGGCTCTATATGAAAAAAAAAATGGGCAATGTTTGGTAACCTGCAGTCGTGTACATGTTCACCTTTACTAAAGAACATGGCAGTAATTTTTTCACAACACTGACAAAAATAATATCTTTCAGAACAAAAAGACAAGTTTCTAAAGCTAACATTATCAGGTTTTTATTTCTGTGGTACTTTTTCTTATTTTAAAATCTGCCTCAGTTACTAGGAAAGGTGTTTTTCTGTCGGCCTGAAACAAATTGAAGAGAGATTCCACAGAAGACCATTTCAGAGTTCATAAGCCGAGCTGTATCATGATAAGTGATTTATAGATAACAAACCATTAACCTTGAGGAGGGCAAGCTCAGCAAACTGGAAGCATTTTTATTACAAAGCTGTGTGGGAAGAGCAGTATCTCAAACCCATCACAAACACGTGAAATGCTGTGATCATTCTACACCTCAGTAAGCAGGGCTGCTTATAAGAATTCATCTTGTGAAATAAATTGGATTGAATTAATGAGCACAAACCAAACACTCAGAGTAGTAAACTTTAGCCAACATCAAGTTCCTGATACACATGTATGCAAATTTGCATTGTAAAGGTTTTTAATCAATTAAAAATAGACCCCATGGGTAATGCTACTGCACTGCTGATGGAAAGACTCTTCCCAGTTTTCCTCTGACTGCTGCCATTTCATTGCTAGCTCCTACAGGAACTGGATTATTTATAATGAGCTGTTTACAGTTAATTTGTGTTAACTCTCCTCAGTCCTACTTCTTCCCCATGGTTTTTAAACACTTAAATTGCTTATAGCCCACTGAATGATATCATTGGCTTCTCAGCATTTTGGCATAATCTTTCAGTAAAATTTTATAGTATTTTCATGCTAAAAGTTCCCTGGTTAATTTTCAGCTCTTATAAAATCTGCAAAAGACTTAAATTCAGGTAACTTGATTGCTTAATGTTAAAAAATACAGTTCTGCTTTAAGTAGGTTTTCTTTTTAAAGTAGTTTGATTAGTGTTCAGTTTCTGAAAAACTGAAACTTAGTGATAGGACACCTTGCTTTCCTGCAGAGCTTCTTTTTTCCCTGTTAGGGATAGCTTTGCCACTGTTGGGTTTGTTATTGCATTTTCAATATGATCCTATTTTCCAGCAAAAAGCAAAACAATCAGCTAACTTTTACCTCTAAACAAAATTCAGAAAGTCTCCTGCTTCATTCCTTTAGTTCTTAAAAACACTTTCTATATTCAGGTCAAGAAGTGTAGTTTACACCCAAAGATCAGCACAGCTGTGTCAGAGAATGTCTTTCCAGTTCAGCTTTGGAATGCAGCTTTTTTGACAGAGTGAAATTTCAGATTGGTTCAGATGTTACAGAGTTAGGATGAATGTGTTGTACAGGTTGCTCTCTAAAACCAGTGTTTAGTTACTGTTTGACTTGGGGGGCTTCCTGAACCAAGTATTCCTCGTGTGTATTTGTTAACCACAGGGCATGTTAGCAACCGTGTTGTTAAGCGTGGTTCTAAATACCTTTCTCTCTCAGAGTATTCCTCAAGGCTGAAGTATTTTTTTGAGTTGAAAATAAGGTGAAATAAATTTAAAACTCATACTGAATGTCTCTGTGTGAAAGGAGAAATTCAACCTTCAATATTCTCTAGTGTATAGATTTTTATGTAGTTTTGTTTGTTTTCCAGGAGGCAGTGTGTTTAACAAATGTGATGCTGGAGGGCAAAAAAATATTTTATAGTGATTTTTTTTAATGTTGATAAGGTTCTACAATAAAAGCTATAGTTGATATTTAATTGTAGAGAAGATGTGCTGATGGCTATACCTGTTGACTGCCACACCTGTAGCTATTCCATAAATAATACATTTATATTCTCAGCACCCTTGATTCTGCATCATTCCCACCAGTTACCAGGTAGGATATACTTAGCTAGCTCAAGCAGTGCCATGATATAAATGATTAAGTGAATACAGAGTTCTATCCAACACACTGTGCAGCACCATGTGGAACTAGTAGCTTGAACCCTGGAAACAAGAGTTCAAGCCAAGGTAATTAATTCTGTATCTCTGGAAGGATAATTAGTCAAAGCACTGAACTGAAGCAGTCCTGGTGCTTACTTCAGAGAACTCACCACAGTCAGTTCAGGTGGCTTCACAAGATGCTGCTCCTCTGAGCCAAGGCATAGGCAAGTTTGTCCCTACTGCATCTGTCTGTCCCCACGTGTCTGTCCCTACAGATCAGCTTTGCCTCCCTTTGAACTGCTGCATCTCTTAGTCATTTCTCTCTGTGATCTGAAATAAGTAAAGCAGCTTTGGTTGTACTTTTCATATGAAATTTTACCTTCATGTAAGTTACACGAAGGTCAGATCTTTCTTCTTGTCCTTAAGTTCTTCAAATAAGTGACATCTGTTGTGAAACTGCCATGGTTGACCAGAGGGTGGCCATTAAAATTCACAGCATATTACAGGACATCATTTAGACTCAATATCTGTAGTGAGTGATCATTTAGGTATTTTATTTTACCATGTTTACCCCATTTAGACTGTAGAGTCAGTTCTTAAATGTGTTCTCTTGAAATTATATTATTGAAGCCTACTCCCTCTCCATCCCTGTACCCCATATCATTAATAAACTGACAGGTGTTTCATTTGCCTCCCTCACCTTTGCTTAATATGGATTTTCAGCGTTTCCCATTGACATTGACTCAAGGCTTTTATTTTTTAAAGCAAAGTTTAACTCCTGATAGAACCACCTCTCTGGTTTATAAGCTAATATAATGTCCAGAGGCTCAGACATAAATCTTTTAACTGCAAGTCAAACCAAGTTGCTGCTGATGACTTCAGCCAAAACACCCAAGTGCTGAAATGGTCTTTCAGTGCTGACTCTTAGTTAAACACTATAAAATGACATTTCCCACTGCCAGGCAGTTTTTGAAGGTATTGATATGAAAGTCACTGCTGACATGTGGCAGAAGTAAATACAGGATATTGAAAAATAGTCCAATTATTTATTTATTTATTTTTTAAAGTAAACAATCCAAGCAAAATAATTTTCAGATATTTGAACAGTTGGCTGTCTCCAGTTCCTATTGTTTGTGCCTGCTTAGCTTCCTGCAGAACGTGACATAGCCTTCCAGGTCCTTTTTAACTGTCAAAATGCCTTTACCCTATAGTTGAGGATTTTGGCAGTTAAATAGTAGGAAAAGCCCCCCCAGAAATACACCATAAATACCCCCCCAGTCTCTTCATATTGTGTACCCCTCAGTTTTGTTAGCACATTGCTGTTTGAAATGCAAATATCTGCTCTCAGCTTGGTGTGTCCATGCTCAATGTCTTAGTAATGAATGCTCATCTTACTTATTTATTTATTTAAGGCTTTTTCCTTCTCTTTCAAATCTCTAGTTCTTCCCTGAATGGGTGTTTAGGTTCATTTGACACTGTCTTCCATATGTATTGTATTTCTAACCCACTCTGAGCCCTCCTAATTCATTCTTCAGCAGTTATGAGTTCAGGTTAATAACTAGTATTATAAATACATGAATATTGGGTTGTACATCATACTACCAGTCAAAAGAAGGGATCTTGGTTACATTCTCTCTAGATACTGAATAAACCCTCTGCTGACTGTACTGATTTATTGAGTTTACAGAAACCCCTAAAGCACAGCCATGTGCTTTATGATCAGTACTTCTGAATTCCTGAATCACAGGAGTCTTCCATCTTGATAAGAGAAGTTGATGTGACATAGTCAGGAAAACTTGAACGCTTCTTATATAAATTTATGACAATTCTGTGTTTATAATTTGGTCCCTTGGCTGAGTGTGTATTGCCAGGTATTAAAATACAGAACTATTAATTCAATCATAATATGCATAAGCTGAAAAATTACAGCAGACAAGAACCTGAAAATCCCCTCACTACCTTGATGCTGATGCACCAAGACTGAGTGATAAGATTAAGCTTTAGTTACTGATTTCCCATTCCATTACACCCTTCAAAATAATTACCAATCAATATTGAAACACGCCAGAAAATAGATTTCTGTAACCTTGTAGACTGGCTAGATTGAAATTAATAAGAACAAAGAAATTATTATATTGGGTAGGATAAGGCCCATTTATCTTGGTGTCCACAGAGACTGATATCAGTTATTTTAGAGGAAAACTTTAGAAAGAAAACTTTATTTAAGGACGTTAGAAGATTTTCCCTCTACTTTCACATTCCAGTACATTGCCTTATGACTGTGTTTACTTCAACACTGCTGCTGAAATGAGTTAAATCTGTAAAAACAGTACTGAAAGCCTTTTTCTCATTGTTCATGATGCTCATTTCTTGTATTTTTCTTTGCTTTTTTAATTCTTTTACCTTCTCTTGTGAAAGTAACATAAAACCAGTATACTGTGTACTGCTAAAACTGTGCTCCAGAACACTCTGCTTCATCTTCCCTTTCTCTTGGAGCTACATGTTAGAGTGCCAGAGTACATTTTATTTTTTTTTACCACTGCAGTGAAAAGGGAAAATGTAGCTCACAATAACTACTGCATTGTCTAAAGGCTGATCATACCATAAGGAATTGTTCTTCCATCTCCTGCTAAATAAAGTAAATACAACTCATTTCTGCCAGTCATATCTCCTCATAACCTTTTGGAAAAAAATATAGAATTAGAGTTATACTTAAAATATTTTTTCATGCCTAACATACTACACGACTCAGCTGAAGGTGCAAATCAAGGTAGCTAAAGAAGATGCTGTATTTCAAATTTGACACTTTTGACAGAGGAATTTCAGTATTGCAGAGAAGATGAAGTGAGCAAGCAGCTGTGGGAAGCACTGTTAACCTTGGCCTTTTAAGGAAGGCAGTTCAATAGAGTGTTAGGATTTCCCTGATCTCCAAATTCACCCAGAGATGTAGAACAGTTCTGGTAGTGTCTAAATTGACTTCTGGAAAGGTCTGCAGAGCTATAAGAGGTAAAGACTGCAGGGTATGCAGAAAATACTTGGCTCTGATTAAAAAAAATAATTAGATAGCTCATGTACCTAGAGGGGAAAAGCCTCTCTACAAACAATGCCTTTTTAAAGAAAATTGAAAGTACTGATAACTGCAAGGCTGCTCACATAATATTTAGGATGAAAACAGTGGCTTAAAAAAATGCTCAGCTAGCTTATATGAGGAGATATATTGTATTGATTCTTCCACCTGCTTCAACGTAAAAATATATTAGCTTTTTCATTCCTATTTCTTTATCTCTCAACAAATGAAAAAAACTGATCAACAGATGGATTTTTGATGGATTTCTAAGTTTGCACACAAAATAGGTTTGGTGGCATGTGGCCAGAGCCTATAGGAATGGGGAGACAAGAAGAAAAGAGTAGATAATGCTCTGAGGAAAGCCCCCATCAATCACATTCTATATTCAATGGAAAAATGTGCTGTTCCCTGAAGGACTGTGATGTATTGGGTGGTATTTTAGCAAATATTTGTACATAGTTATTCAAATGACTGCTATGGCATTGTGTAGGTTTATGGCTGGCTGACATGTAATCTTGCTAACAACTCTTGTGTAGGATAGAAAACATTTGGCTTTGAATAGATGATGATAGCTCTCCTTTAAAGGAGATGAATTATGATCTTGCCAGGTATCTGCAGTACAAATGCATACCCTGAATATAAATCAATATGAGAGGATTCCATTGCTGAACTTTGAAGGATTTTTTTGAAAAAAAAGCAATTCAAGGATTTGGTTTTCATTTTTTTAAAGCAAGTGATTTAAAACAAGATTTTCTTTAATATTAACATGGTCCTTTTATATTTTAAGATGAAACTTAAGTACAGTGTCCTTCTCCATTCAGAGCACTATTACAAAGCTGTGATCTTGCATCAGACAGGATAAATGTTAGGTCTAAAATTGCAAAGGAAGATTTTTTCAGTTAGAGGTGAACAATAAAGCTTTCCAAAATCTTGGACTATTTTGGGGTGATGCCCTGCATTGCTGCTCCTAAAAATCCCAGGAGCACACTGAGGTGCAGGTACACACACACTGATGAATTGCACCATCTCAGGAGTTGAAGTTGTGTGTCACAGATTGGCTGAATCTGAACTGCCAAGGAAAACTCAGAGTATTGACCCAAGATTTATTATCCTAGTCATTCCCCATTTATGACAAATGCTTCATATTTCAACTTAATCAACTGTTGTCAGGTGTACCTGGCAAAGATAAAGAAGTAATAGTAGAATAGGTGTGAGTGCAGCTACAGGATGCTGGATATAGGGAATAACCTCACATGCACTGCAACACAGAATGCTATTAAACCACCCGAACCTCAGTAAATTCAAATTGTCCCTGGTAATGCCATTCCAGAGTCAAGGGAAACAATTATATTGGTGTTAAGCTGTAAACTCAGTTTTATATTGTAGCTCAGAAGGGAGACTGAGTCCTAGTTCCATTTCCAGCAGAACTGATTAAACAATTCAAACATATTTTACCCTTCCATTTTCCCTGTTATTAAAATACCATTATCACCAATAGTTTTTGTCCCTTTCCTCATTCCTTCCCACCCTTTTTCCCCTGTCTCTGTTCAGTCTAACTCCACTTTAGCACCAATTCAGCTTATTTACTGCAGGAAGGCATCATTTTCCCAGATGTGTGGAAGCCTTATCACAGCAGTTGTCATGGCAAACTCAATTTTCTGGTTTTTTGTTCTTGAATTCTTACAATCTTTTAAGTAGATAATATAGAGAAAGTAGGAGAGTTATGAGAGCTGTTGGTTTGTAACTTGAGGACTTTTAAAATTTTGAGAGATTCAGAAAATTAAACATCCAAGAGACTATTAAAGAAATTCTGTATTAATTATCAACAATTGCCATTTCTTGCATTGATACAAAATGAGATGATCACTGCCTTTGCCTAGTAATGAGAAACAAAATCCAAAAGAAATATGAAATCAATTACTTCTGTGATTGTGTGCTGAGTGTTGTGCAATCAGAAGCTGCTTTGCATTCATAGCACATCCAGAATCTGCTGTCTGAATGAGCTCAATTAGCCTGGCTGTTTTTCTAAACCTTTGTTTCTTCTGAAGCTAAAATCTTTGATTGCAATAATAGTGCAATTTACTGCAGAATTTTTTTTCATTCTATGATATAAATTGTTACAATCGGGAGAATCAATATGTAATAATATTTTGAAGGTCATACATTTCAATTAGAGTCAGACATGCATAGGTTACAAATTGCTTTAATCATGGATATGTGAGGCAAATTCCTAGACTTTGGGAAACTGTTCCAGATATTGTCTTATTCTTGTCACTTCTTAATTTCTTAGTAAATGTTTCCCAGAACAATGAAACTGTTTTGCCTGAGACAGACAAATAAAAAAACATGGAAACTTTATTTGATGAAAATATTATGTGACTCGTAGATGAGTATGCAATATGGCTTTGATCTGAAAATCTGTAAGAAAAATACACATTCCCAATAAGTAATTCCTTGATTAGTATTATTTGCAAAATACTATATACCTAAACCAACATAGAGACTCCAAATTTTCCTTTTTTTATTTCTTCTTGATTTTTCTCTACCTGGTTCTTACAGTTTTATTCTATACTCTCAGAGATAATCTGCTATATAAAAATGTGGCTTTAAGTACCTCTTCTGTTCAGAAATGGTATACAACAACATAAATTAATTTACCTTCTTTCAGGTGTTCAGAGTAAATTATTATATTTACATATTTTAGAAATTGCTTAACTTAAAACAGAGTGAACAGAGAATTCTAGGACATAAGAGGGAGGCAGACCTCAATAGCACATTTTCTTGTTTACTCAATGGAAACTGAGGCCAAAAAAAGTTTATTTTTTAGGATTAAAACACTTGCCATGCTAGGGACATCTAGATACTTATTATTGCTCTTGTTGACTTTTAATTTTGTCAGAGTTCTTGACATTGACCTTTAATTTGAAAAGAGTTTTATATTCACTTGAAACTTCATTGAAGTTTTCTGTTGAAGAGTTTGTTTTTGCTGCTGAGTGAGTAAGAGAGTTTCTTATGGTTTTTTAAAGGTCACATTTTCTTGGATTTTACTCAGAAATTCTGGAGGTCAGAACATTTACATTCAGATGAAATCTAATTATATGCTGAGATCTAATACATACAATAATACTAAATTACATGCTGCATTTCACAACAGCCATCTAAAGTGCTTGGATTTAAACTGTTTAAAGTCAGAACCAACCAGAATTGGTCAAGATTTAATGATACATTGTGCTTTCTTGTAAGATCTTGAGCATCAAAGCATTTTCTCCAGATTACAAGGGTTCAAACAGTTTTTTGAATCCACAAGATCTGAAGACTTTATGAGAACATCTACATTTCATGGCAATCTAGTCAATTCCAGGGTTTTCTTGATGATCAGGCATATACTCATTACTGTGGCAAATAGTATAGAGAATTTAGCAGTTTCATCAAAACCAGAGTTGAAATCAAGAGCAACTGGAAACCCCAACTGGCAAAGTCCCTGTCAGTCATGTCCCATGACTTGCACACATAAATAGTGCTACTGGATCAAGACAGAGATCTGCCTCACACCTGAGGCCAGCAGCTGGTGGGAAGGGAAGAACATAAGAAAATCAAGCATGTATAATATCCACATAGGCAATAATGTAAATTAACTTTATGTTAATACACAATATTTTTCCTCCTTGTAATTTAAGTGAATTTCAACATTGCAGAATGTCTTTAAATGTGAATTATGTTCATAATTTTAATTCTGAAACTTTTTTTGTTTAATACTACACACAGTACATTCATATCCAGGTAAAAATAATTCACAAAAAATATATATTTCTTATCTAGGTGAAATTTGTGCAGATGCAGACAAGTCTGTTAGTTCTAACAGCCAAGAGGCTTCTCTGCATCATCCATACTGAATCTCATTCCTGACACTTCTGCAGCCTCTGCAAGCAGTGAAGAAAGAAGAATCCATTTCAATTCCTGAATTACAAACCCAACAGAATTCTCCTCCACAGGGGAGCATAGAGTTTGTTTTTGTCAAAAACCCAATACTTTTACAAACACAATTCTACAGATTCATGGCTTTAAGGAATACAGAATAATAACAACACTATATATCTTAACTCCTTTAAAGGCCTGTCAAGCATGGTCAAATAACCGACTGTTTTAGAAGACATAAAATGCATAGCATAGCCAGGGAGGAGATATGTCAAAACAGTTAAATAATCATGTTGACAGTTTGAAGCAAATCATGCATTTTCATTAAAAAAAAAAAAAAAAAAAAAAAAAAAAAAAAGACTGTAAGAACTTGGTCTAATGCTAATAGTAAAAGGTAGGAGTGAGAAGACCCCAGAACTGGAGTTGTTTGTGTTTTTCATATTGTTTAATGTTTGACTGTAAAAGGTCCTGAAGAAATACACCACCAGATTTTAGCGTTATTTTTCCCTGTATACAGACACACATTTTTTTTAGGTGAGTCTCTCAAACGTGTTCCATAAAGGTGAAAAATATCCTTTTCCAAGTAGAAAATCTTTTATGCTTCAGCATTTTATTTGGCTATAGCTATCATTTAAATTGATGTATATTAGATAGTAAAAATATCCATTACTGGAAGTGTTAGCTATTTCAGGCCCTCTTGCCATTTTCAGAGCAAAGGAAATGCATTGTCTAAAACAATAATCAAAGTTTTCTGGCCTTTTTTTCCAGTGCTTCATGCTAGCAGCCTAAGGCATACTGAAAGGTGATCATAGAATCATAGAATTGGCTGGGTTGGAAGGGACCTCAGAGATCATCAAGTCGAACCCTTGAACCACTGTTGTGGTTGCTAGACCATGGCACTGAGTGCCACATCCAGTCTCCTTTTAAATATCTCCAGACACAGAGAATCCACTACTTCCCTGGGCAGCCCATTCCAATGCCTGATCACTCTCTCCGTAAAAAATTCTTTCTAATATCTAACCTAAACCTCCCCTGGCACAACTTGAGACCCTGCCCTCTTGTCTTGTTGAAAGTCTTCTGGCAAAAGAGCCCAACCCCCCCCTGGCTCCAACCTCCTTTCAGGGAGTTGTAGAGAGTGATGAGGTCTCCCCTGAGCAGCCTCTTCTTCAGGCTGAACAGTTTTTCCTGCCAAAAGGCATATCATCAATATTGTCAGCTTTCCTTATTGCTGTTTCCTTGGTCAGTGATTTTTCCCTCTCTTAGACCTTTTTGAGGTAAATGCAGAGGCAGCATCCATACTCTTTATTTGTAAAGAGTGCTCTGCTTTTTTGAATGGGGTGTAGGCCATATTGCTGGTATAAATATGGGAACCTAGACCTCTGCCAAGCTTTGCAGTAAAATGGTGCAGAATAAATACTCCACTTTGGCCTTTAATGGGTATTCGCCCAAAGCTTCCAAAAACCCTATTGCAAACAGAAATGAGATGAATTTTATTGTAATATTGGATTATTATTATTAAGCCTGAGGTATTAGTACAGATGAAAAAATACAGGCAGCAAAAATACTTATTTTTCCAGTTCCCTTAGTATGAGAAGTAGGTCCATAAATGATACATAACTCTGTAGCTACTCTTCCTCCCTTCAAGCCCTTTCTTCTTTTTTGCAAATGTGTGATTTCTTTAAAGGTTAGTAGGACATTACAAAAGAAACTAGATAACCTTAGGAAATACAATCGCAATGATTTCTTAGCAGTTGCTGTACAGTTGGGCACTTGGCACACCCTGGTGGGCTGCAGGTACCTAAATTAACATGCTGTATCTGACAAGAGGCTTAATCTGCAATGAATATATTGAGTCTCATCTCATAGAGTTGTTCTGCAAGTTTCTCCAGTTTTCATTGCTGAACCTAACTTCCCTTAAACAAACCTTAAACCTTAAACCAAACTACAGCCCATTGTTGAACACTGATGTAGAAAGTTTGACAATGCCTGAAGCTGGTTTATTCCAGGAATTGGGGTACTTTTTCACTAGGTGAGAGATTTTGAATGAATTCATAGAGCTGATGTGCCCCTGTCCTGTTTCAGAGGCTTTCCTGCTCTACACCATTTTTAGCTGAAGCATTTTTAATTTACTGCCTTGACTCCTAAAGCATCAAAGTGCAGAACCCATTTTGTTAAACAATAGGTATGAAGTGAATACTGCTGGCTATCTGAAAATTGCTACTGCAAAATGAAAATGATTTTTCACCAGTTTACATGTGGTAGCTTGGCATAACAAAATCAGATATGCACCTAGGATTTTGCATTTTCCATCGTTAGTGGCAGGGCAAATAATATTTTCCATGTAGACTGTAAGACTTGTATAATTTTTTAAAGTTTATTTTGTAAATCTATGGGGAGGTAACTTTCTATGCTTTGTTTTCTTCATGTGCACTGGAATAATTTTTCTTTTCAACTAAACTCTGATTCATAATCCATAGTCAATTTAAAAGAGTGGGTCTTGAGTATAAAGTTTCATAAACAAGAAAATGTGTATCCCATTTTATTTAGCTCAGTATTAATATTTAGGAAGTACAAAACTCAAACTTAATGTAAAATTAATGGTTGAAGTTCTGTTTTGATCTGGCAAAACTTTTTTTGTCTAATGATATTTTATTTATCTTCCCCAAGAACTTTGTCTTAGACTTGGAGGAATTGTTTCTTTACAGATATTACCAGCATGTTTATAGCTGCTACTGATCAGAGTATGGTCAGAAAAACAATTTCAAACTGCTAGAAACTAATTAACTTATTCTCACTTATACATTTAGGAACAGAAAGAAAAGATCACATTTAATTTTTCACAGAGAAATTAAGACTCATACTTTATATATTCAATTAGCCCTTCTCAAGCACTTGTCAGAGGAGGTAAATATTATCTGGAAAGAAAGCTTCTACACAAGCAATAATTCCATCAGTTATTTTAAAAACCTTTTTCTTATGATGTTTGATAAAAAAGAACCTACTCTTTGTTGGGATGATTCTTTTGCATCAGGTTGTTTATGCATTTGTTTATTTGAATACAGACTTGAGAATTCAAACAAGCATCACAATTAGGAATTCAATTGTTTTTCAAACTAGTGCTTTTGACTGAGTCATGTTCCAGGCAATCAGCTTGATACTTAATCAAAGGGAGTTGTCAGAGAGTAAGTGCTAGGAGCTTTCTGAAAACCAGGCCTTTTAAAAATGAGTGTTAATATTGTGAGACTTTTTATAACTATGTCTGTTTCCTTCAGTGACTTTGACTGAAGTTAAATAAGGGAGAGTCATTATGGCAGCTACCTCTGAGGGAAGCAGTGAGGAAAATCTGTGAGGAAATTAGTACAAGCAAGTTAGGTAAATAGGGAAGGACATTCTTGATATATGGGAAATGATAAACTTGCAGCAGGGGTAAAGGATGGCAGTAAATTCCTGCAGGGAAGTAAAGGACTTACTGATTAAGATGCAAATAAGTGTAAGGGAACATCTTAAATCTAATTTAAATACCAAGAACAGTTTCCAGGAGATGGTCGGGTATTGTAACAAGGCCATATAAATGAGATGACAATCCAGAAAAAAAGTTAAGCAGATCTGTCAGAAGTATCAGTATTCTAAGGTCTTTTATCCACAACACAAAATAATATAACAGAACTGAACCAATGTAGAAAAAAATAGTACAGGCTTCACCATAGCTTTGGTGATATGGCAAGGACTTAATATGGGATATTTAATGGCACATGGGGAGCTGAGACAAAGGATTCAAGACAGTCTTCTCTTCCTCTTTTTCAGGTATTTTTTCTGTCTACTTGTTATGTCTCCTTCCTTTCCTAATCCATTCGCCTGAGGAAGTAGAAGGAGCAGTTATTTAAATTATTACATAGAGCTAAAATACATATCTATAAAAATTAATATTGTGTAAATATGTATCCATAAAATTAAAACTTTGTAAATTACTGTGATAAGCAATTTATTTAGCCATCCTACAGAAATGTCAAAAATACAATTAAAAAGGTAAGGAAAACATTGTGTGAGATGAGTAGTGTAATGAATTTCTCCATGTATTCTTCAGCATTGCATTAATGATGATAATGCATTAATGATATCATAATGAGGACTATAATTTTGAATAATGTTTCTTAGAGATTTAATTTTACTGCAGATGAACATACTGGTTCTCCTGTGCTTAACACAATGTGGAGTACCAAATGCTCTGTGACTATTAATATTTTTGTTTATTGCAAATATTAGTAGATAGGTTTTTTTCAGAAAAGCATTCCTATTCTTCTGTACAAAAGGCATTGCACTTCTAGAAAACGTGCAATTTTCTTCATATTGAGTCTAAAGGAAATTTCACACAATGCTTTAAAGTGTTGTTTCAGTTATGTTTCCAAGTATGTTCATGCAATCAAACACCTGGACAGCAGAGGCACTTTGGCACTTAGCTATTATTCTTCTCCCTGGGGATGTGGTACCTGAATGCCTCTGTGGATTGGCCTTAAGTCCTGCTTAAGGCTCTTTGGAACAAATAATTTCTATAGATTGCCCTGCAAAACCATGGGGGGTTAAGTCTTGAGTTGCAGACCTGGGACCTCAGGCTACACCAGCCCCTTGAGGTCAAGTCTGGAAAAAAGGGGCTGCAGCCTTAAGAAAACTGAATTCTTTTTTACTGCTCATCTTACACATAGCAAGGAAAAAAAGTGGTATTCAGTGGCATTGCCATGGCTTATTCTCACCTTTAGGATGTTAATTTCATCCTGTCTTGGACAAGGATTTTTTGGGCATGAAAGTTTGAGTTAAAATAAAACCTGACCTTATTACCATATTTACAGCTCCCACTAGATACATTCACATTACCTACTTGTTCTGAATTTCCAGAGAGGGAAGTGCTGTGCTTTCTGGTTTCCTTGGGTGTGATAAATCCAGGAAAGCTTTAGTCTGAAAACAGACTTTCAGAAAACATGCTACAATCCTCTGTTAACACTTTGGGTTGTTTTAAGAAAAAAAAAACAATTAGGCTTATTTCTTGTATCTAAAAGCTAATTATGCTATCACTGAATTTCTTTACTCTTCCATATCAGTGAGAATCTTGTTGTATATGATCTGCAGGAGACAGGGTTGCTCAGATCACATGTAGTCATTAATTCTGTGATTTTTTCTTCAATCAGTTTCACATTTCCCACAAGTAATTTTTATTTTTTTTACACTGAAAATGACCAGTTCTATAAAAAACGTTGCAATTAAAGTGAAATGTGGAAACTGAAGTGCCTCAAACCCAGCAGGAGTTTTAATCATTTCACAAATTAACTTTGTGAACACAGATTTAGTAAAAGCTGTTTTCTCATGAGCAAGGATCAAACAGGTCTGGTAATGCTTGTAAGAGAAAAATAGCAGCTTCTTCCACGGGCTGTGAGAAACTAAGCAGCTGAAGCTGCCTCTGAACCAGAAAGTCAATTTTATGTGTATCAGAAAAAAACAGTGCATGATTTTTCACCAGCATATTGTTATTGTGGCTGGCATTATCACAGCAGCCTTTGTTCATTTCCACTGCCTGCCAAATGTCTCCCTGAGGTATTGTGACCTTCAGAGTGACAACAGAACAACCCTATTAGACACTGAAGGTGATGCAGTTGTTCTCAGAATGCTTATGAAGGAATTTTCTTCTTTCTTCAGACTTTTCACACTGTTTAGTACAAAAGGTTAATTGTGAGAGAGCTCCTATCTGCCTGTTTTGACTTCGCAGCTCTTGTAAAAATAGATGATGGGGAATAATTGTGATGATCTTTAGACCTCAATTTTAAAGATTTTGTTAAACTTTAGACAATGTAATTTCTTCTGAGCTTTTTAACATCTGTTTGTTAAGCAAGTATTTATCTGCTTATAGAGTAATGCATCTGATGGAAGGTGGCTAGTCTGGAGTGTTACTTCTCTGACAGTTTAAAGTCAGAACTTATCCAACTAATAGCTTTCTTAAAAATGATGGGGGTAAAATAATGCACTGAATTATTAATATTCAGATATAAATTATAGTATAAAGGTTAAAAAGTGTGTATCATAAAAGTCTACCTCCAAGTAAATTAAAAACTTCTTACAGAATAATTCTTTTAAAATATGGCACGTAACTGGCAGCAACCCAAAAAGGAAAAAAAATATTAAAGAAAAAAGGCTTGTGACTTAGTTTTTCCTTGGTCAAACTTCAGTAATCACATTATCTTGTTTTTGCTTTTGGGTGCATGTTTTTAATAAAGTATAGAGGAAAGCAAGAGAAACAGAAAGTTTTAAAGAAAACAACAAAATCACTAATTATGAGGACTAGAACAGTTGAATAAAAGGAATCATTCTAAGCATAGAAGAGGATGAAGTTGGTCATTTGCACCAAAAGGGATGTAATTTTGAGAAACCTTCTAAAATATGACTTGTTGAAAGAAGATGCACAGTCAGTTGGTGGAATGCTCAGTGCTGGCCCTTGCCATAGCTGAGTGTTTATCAGGGCTGCTAGAGATGAAGTGCTAGATGGGAGGGGAAAAATAGAGACTGCATGATGTTTCTGAAATCTTTTTCATCCCTATTGCTATGATGCTGTACCTCCACATTCCTAATTTTCTGTCTGAAAGCAATTTATATAACTTTATTCTTTCTCTTCAGTAGATAATCAGTGGAAAAAAGACATTTTACACATGCTTCACCTGTATATTCAGAGCAATAGTTTTTGGTAGAGCATTTCTTCATCCTCATAGAATATTTCAGACTAAAACCACTTAACACAGTTCTACCTGACAATAAACAGAAGTAGAGTTAGTACTGTAACCATGGCAAAAACCTCTCACTTTGGGTAGAACATACGTGCTGTCTGATTTTCAGTTTCTTCAGGTAAGAAGAGTTATTCACAAGTGGCATTCTGTGCAACCCACCTGTCACTACATTTAAAGCAATGCAGATGGAGTGTAATATATTTAGTTAACTTGTTTTCTGCATGTGGCCTTTGTTTCTCAAATTATTTGTATCAAATTGCTTCCCCTTCTGCTTATATGTGATACTCCACTACTCAATTCTTCTGAATGCTTGTTAAAAAAGAAAGCTAAAAAATAGTTGATATTGAAATGCAAACACAATGCAAACAGCCTCCCTCCATTGCATTAAGATATATTGAAAATGATCATTTTATACCATTCTGTGCTCTGAATATGCACCCAAAATAAATACAGTCCATCACTAATACTTTTCATCTCATAATGGGCCATTAGTGTGCTGTCTTCATACAGCAAATAATAGCTGGCAGCAAATAGCTAGAACAGACTGACTAACAGAACACACATAGAATTAGACAGGAGGCAGAGGTGTGGCTGTGTTTGCACTTACTCTGTATTCGCTGGCTTCTGGGGAGCAATTCTGTTATTCTTACCAACCTAGGGGAGGAGAAATTCTGCCTAAAATACAGCATAGTGGAATTACAATAAAAGTAGCAAATGCTGTTACAAGAAAGTCATAACAGCAGAAGATATATGTGATGCCTAAGCATTTAGGGCCTGTTGAAATTCTTTAAAGAAGTCACTTTTAGTGGAAAATTCTTATTCAGTGAAATGGAAGCCTTCTGCTAACTCCAACAGGTCAAGTCTGCTGGAAGAAATCCTTCCAGCAAGCCATTTCTGAGCCACCCATTCCCTGTGCTTGATTGTTGCTCTGGAGCTTGGCTGAGACTCATCACTGCCCCCCTCTCAGGGGGACCCTGGACTCTCCTTGTCATGCCAGAAATATTAAAAAACCTCACTTTACCCTCTTCCAAATAAAAATGTGTCTTGAAATAAAAACATATTCAAAGAAGGTGGAAATGTATGTGTTCCCATTAAGGGGGGATAGATAAGTATGCACAGCTTGTGCTACCTATGGGTATACCTACACTGCTTTCTATTCAGCTGTTGCAGAGGCAACCCAGGTCAATTAAAAAACTTTTTTTCCTTGTTAAAGAAAAACCAATTAATTTGAAGTTTCATTAGATTCTGAAGACAGAAATCAATGGCTCCCTAATGGAAAAAAGAGATCAGTGGAATGTTACTTTTCTAACACTCCTCTGTCAGAGGCTAAAGACTCTGAGTGGAGGCTGTGAGTTTACATGCTTAAAAGTCAGCCCTCCTTGTCTTGGTCAGCAGTTTGAGGAAGGTGATCAAAGATCTTTGTGATGGAAAACATGGTTACTGCTTGACTGCTTGCAAGCAGTGGACTGACAATGTGCAGGGGGATGTGCAAACACTGAGACACTCTAAATAGGAATTGAATTTCCCTTGGGAATTCAGGTATGCACAGCAGACTTGGGAGTAGGATGGCAAGTTGTATCTCTGCAAAAGAGGCAGTGATCATGTGAATGCAAGTGTCCTCCTAACACTTAAGCTAACACATTATATTCTGCTTTGTGTTTATGTGCAAAGGTGGGCAAGGTCTCTATCAGTCTCTATTTCATTTGAGAATGTATTTAATTTATCTTTAACCTGTCATTTAACCCTTTAGACTAGAATGTTTAATGTGATTTTTCAGAGTAAACCATTAGCAGAACAGGCATAATGACTACAGAAAGATCTGGATGTGCAGGTCTGCCATGCTCTCAGTGTAGTTTTGAACATCTGTTCATATGATACCTCAAACATCATTAATAGGCCCCTGATTTTCATTAGGCTTTGATTTTTCATTTATTCTCACTGTTCAGTAAAAAAAATCAGGAAAAAAAATCAAGTTGTTGTCTCATGAATTATTAGGAAGAATTAAAGGTTACTCTAATAGTGAAACAATATGAAATCTTGAATGACAGTGAGAGAGGTGACAATTTCCAACACATCAAATGGCCAAAATAATGAATTAAATTTAACTGCAGACTACTTGAAGACTTCAATGAAGGGGGAAGGCAGCCATATTACTCAGGAGTCAGGAATGCCCCCAGACTTGCCCAAGACCAGTGCTTGGCACACGTGCCTGTGTCCTCTTTTCATTCCAGGTTTCCTCTGTTGTAGTTAATAGCTTGTCTACAACACCAGACTTCTTTCTTGTAGACCAATCTTTCTTGGTTTACTCTCTCATTCTGAAGTCTCCTAAGGTAATTGGGAACTATTCTAATTAAGTTTTGTTAATGTGAAGAGGAAGGGCCATTATACACTTTAGATGGGAAATGCAGTATAAGGGTCAATTATTGTAATGAAGATTATTAAGCATTTCAGGCTATCTGTTCTATTGACAACCTATTTGCAATCATTATTTTTATATGAATATTCATAAGGACCATAGAGATACAAAGCATGATACTTGGTAGCATTTATGCAATTAAATAGACATTTAAATTCTGCTGGTAGTGGTGGAAATTAAAATCTTTAGACTAATTAGAAGAATGCAATACTTTATTAATCCCCAGAATCTTTACATCAATCCCTGTAGCTATATGTACTCTTTAGATGTTTCAAAGGTATTCACCTTTAGAATTAGAGAATAGTTCAAGCATAGTGTAAAATAGCACAACTTCTTTAAAACTGAAAATGTTTTAATAAATATTTATATAAATATCCATACTGATGTCTTAATACCACAAAAGTAGAAATGTTGTTTTTCATAAAATCACAACATTTGATAGCTTTTCAGTGTCATAAAAGGTACCCCACTTGAATAAAGTGAAAAGAGTGCAGAAAGATGAGGACTAGGCTTACATCATAGATAGGAATTTCATTTGAATAAGTAATTATTCCTTAGCTTCTGAAAAAGCCAGAATTTGGGTTTCTCCTCAATTATTTTCAGCTATTTTGAGCCTTTCCAGTCTTTGCTCAGGGCTTCAGTGAGTGGTGGTTGTTCCTAGGCTTTTAACAAACCAAACTCATTTCAGCATCATGGTTGTCTGCTGCTTTCATGAAAAAAAATCAGGCTGCTTGCTCTGCTCTCAAGTCTTTCTCACTTTGCAGCTACTTCAGAGAAACAGATTTGCAGTAGAATTTTTCCTCAAATTAAACTGAATTTGTTGGGTTTTTTTTTTTTTGTTCTACAGCCATTGCCAGGAAAAGGAAAAGAAAGGCAACAGTAAAACTGGTCTAAAATATTCCTGTCTATTTTATTTGAACAGACAAAACTACTGCATTCATTTCAACTATACTTCAGAGTGCCTGTTCACCCTTCACATAGCCCTGAGAGTCCATTTATTTCACACATTAGTTCCACACTTGACATTTTAGCACAGTGTCTCTGATTTTAATGGGTTCTACGAACTTCATTATGATTAGAGAGAAATGCTTCATTCAGGGAAGGAAACACCAATCACCTGCATGACAAACAGAAACATAGATTGCAAAATGTTAAAGTTAATGTGATTGGAACTCAAGAAAAAGACAAAATACCTGTAGGATTCCCATCTCTTAAGCTACTTCTATGTAAGTCCAGAAACCATACTGCTGCTGTGATACTCTGATTTATTTTTTTGTGTTCTGCACCATTAAGAAAAACATTCCTCTCATGGTTATTACAAGTAACAGTCTTTAGCATTTTTGAAGACAATTCTATGAAGTTGGAAGGGTCTGAAATCACTGCAAGTGTTCTGAGTTAGAGAATTTCCCAAGTAGCACTTTGATGTTTCCAGCTTTTCCCTTTGTAAGATCTGTTGCTGAGTTCCAATGTCAGCTACATGTGGCTAATGGCCAAAATAATATTTTTCAACAGCACACATGAGAGTTCTGCTATTGATTTCCCTTAACAACATTTCCCACTAATAAGAGTTAGTCCAAAGTGTCCTTTGTATAACAAGAAAAAGTCAGGAAATTTGCAAAAACATTTTTCATTTGTCAGAGTGTATTTAAAGTGACTCAACCACCCAGAATGATTTGAATATCTGATGTTTGGGGTGTTTCAGGAGAGGTTTTTTCCATCTGCAAGAAGCTACATAGAATCAAGGTTGTGTGAGGTATTGAATAAAATCTAATTTTAGGCAGTCAGACTTCAAAGAGTGTTTTACATAAATTCCTTACACATAGAGAGGCTCCTGCTGAGTTAAACTCCTGCTCTGGCTCATTGTCTGTAGACAAAATCAGGAGTCTATGGAGTTAAGCTTTCTGAAATTCAATTTGTATTTAAAAACAGATGATAGCCAAGCTTGCTAAATAATAATAATTCCCAAAACACACAAGAGACTCAAAAATTAACTTATTTTTCAAAGCTTGGCTCTTCTATGAGCTGTACATATTGCATAATAAAATAATAAAATTTAGCTTTGCAATTTTGTCCTTTGGATTAAATTATTAATTATAATTGAGCTTGATTTTCCTCTTTCTCTACTTAACAGGTAACTTGCTCTGTACAAGACCCTTTCAATGATACCATTTAAATTTTGTTGAAAGAGGAAAATGCTTCAGGCTAGATTTACAAAGAATGAGTCATCTCCCACTTGGTATTCCTGCAATTTAGGAGACAAGACAGCCTCAAAAGAAAATAGAGTCAATATTATTGGCATCCCTATTTCATAAAGGGGAATTGAAACACAGTGGTTGTCCAAAGGTCATTCTTGATGTCTGTGGAGGGTTTGATAATTGCTTTAAATCTTAATACCAGTCCATTAAGTGACAGGTAGCTTTTTCTAGTATTCATTTAACTCTACTTCCCTTTTTAACAATTACTCGGGTTCTTTGTATTGTGATTTTGATATAATTTAATTAACTGCTTCACATTTTGAATACTTGCTGAACAATAAATCTTCTTTGGGGTTTCTTTCAGAAGTGAAATTATAGAAAGATAAAAATGGAGATGAGGTTTAAGTGAATCAGAAATGGGATTTCTGTTTCATCTTTCATACGTAGGCTTTTCCTTTCCATGAGTTTTTTATACATATGTGTATGCATGTATGGATGACTGTATGTGCTGTTATGTTTTTGCTGTGTAATAGTGGCTGACAAATGTGCCATTGGCTTGCAGAACTGATATTTATCTTTTGTCATGCAGCTTGGGACTTGTACCTAGCTAAGGCCTTTTTTGCCTGGCAAAATACCAGGTCAAAGTAAAAGAATATTTGCTTCCACAAAGAGGTTAAAGTAACATGAGGATAAAATGAATAACACAAAAAGATGCAGACAGATAATGTGTCTGGGTGTCTACCAGTCAGCTTGCCATTGATCTGAAGCCAGCTGTATATAATAACACACTGTATTTGAGAAATTGAATGTTGTATTCTAAATTTATAACCTTTCATAGCTCTGCTGGAGCAGATGAGGGACCAGGTAACAAAAGCAAAAAACTCTCTTTTCCCTTTCTCTTTTGCAGGAATAATTGTTTACCTGCCCACAGCAAGATTTCCTCCACACTGGTTCACCTGGACCTAGTGAGTACATGAATTCTTACTCAAGCCTTTTTTATCACTCTTCTCCCTATATGAAATTCAGCTGAAGTCTGGAAGAAGAAAAAGATCAATAGTTTCATGCTGTGCTAGTTTATACCAGGAGAAAAGAAACTCTGCAGACATGGTGTTTATTCAGTTCTTTTACATCATTGCCAGGGTTGAACACAGTCAAACATACAAGCTGAGCAAGTAAATTAATGAATAGTGTCATTGTTGTTTTGGTAATTTAGTAATTTAATATAAGATGAAGAGGGGGTGATGACTGTGAATGATTGATTTCTGATGCCCACCCACAAATTAGCATTCTTTGTGCTTTCTGTTTTGCATGTAATTTTGCACTTCAACTGAGAATTTTAAACTGTAATTGGCTCACAACTGAAAATACAAAACTTGGACACATTTTGCCACAGTCTGCCTGTCTATTTTCAAATCAGAAATTTAAAACCAATAGAATGGCAGGTGGCAGTGATTTTTTACCTACATGTGTATATTTATATATATATATATATATATAAAGATGTTATGAACACATGAGGTTGTCTGGTTGTCTTGGGTTTGGCTTCTTTATTTTTGATTTTGCTCTCTGATTGCCTTTGGAGTATCTGCAAGGTTTTTTTGCATTTGCAGGGAATTTACATTTTAAATTGCAATTACATGTGTTGTGCTCTCTCTCCACTACTCTAATTTCTAAATGTTATTTTGATTGCTAGCAATTTCTGGCACAAGTTAAGTTACTTTTTTTCTTTCTAACTGCATAGCTTCAGTTTCTCCCCAAAATCTGTTTTAGGGATATTCTTTCTCTGTCTGTAGTCAAGTATTTAATCTTCAGTTGTACCCCTCACTTGCACATTAGTTTGTTTAATTATTTCTCCTTTTTAATCCTTATACTTCAAGAGAAATGGGAAGACCCATGCTATCTGAATTCTAAATATTGTGAAGTTCATTTTAATTGATGCAATTCTTCACTGAAAAACATCCAGGGTTTTTTTCCAGCTCTTGCTTTTCTCCAAGGTGAGCTGGAGGGGATGAACATCATCCCTTGTTACCACCAGGAGATAGGGACAGGCCCTGCAGCCTGGCCCTCCTGCAGGGAGCCCTACAGAGCACCAGCCTCCAGCCCAACTCTTTAATCTTTGAATCCTCTAATTTGAATTTCTGTCTAATGTTTATTCCTGGCCATCATTGCTCACAGGCACTTTGATCCTTGAAAAACCTCTTGAGAAAAAGCAATGCAAAGAACACCATCACAGTCACTATCTCTGTTTCTTAATGACATTGAGCAGCCTCAGTAAAATTAAACAAGTGTCTTGCACAATTTAGTTACTTCCAGGCAAGGCTCCAAAAGATAGAGTTCATGTCAGAAACTGCTGGCTTGTAGCCACCTTCCTTGTTAATGTTGCCTTCTTGCCACTCTTCGTCTACCTGCTTAGAATTTCATTTACATGGAAGGTAGAGCATGGCACAGAACTCTGTGATAAATAATTCTTGGAGGAATGTGAGCATTTTCCCCAAGTGCACACGAGTACAAGTGCCCAGGTGTAGGCATTATTGTGGTTGGTATCTACTCTGCTCAGTGTGAGTGTGATTGCTAACTGTGACCTGATGAAATTCTTGTGATTTCACCTCTAAAAAAATTCCTGTTTTGGAAACTTTAATGCATAGATTGGATCAAATAGAATTGGGAAATTGTGCTCTTGATGATGGTGTGGAGACACTCTTTTTTTACACAGTGGATTACAAAAATTTACAGAATAAAACGCTCTTTCTGTTGGAGAAACAGAGAGAAAGGGGGCATAAAGACATGTCAAGTTTTTATTCCAAAAAACTCATATTTATGCTATTTCTGAATATAGCTGTTACAATAACAATTTATCTTCTGCTGGATTTAATAATTCTCTCCAGTGTAGTTAAAAGACCTCCCAGTATTTTATAGCCATGATCAGGAGCTGATTCTGTGCACAGAGTTGCATTTGTGATTGGACAGCTTTTAATATCAATTTCCAATTCATTTACTGGATTTCAGCAAAAATCAGCTTGCAGGAAAGACTTTGATTATTCTTCTCAGCTCTATAATGTTTGCTTGTAGTCTCATTCAGTTGAAGACAAGATCTGTTTCCTTTACAAATAAGGGATAGAGAAGTGGCTTGTGTAAGAGTTCTCTTGTCCTAGATATGTCTCCTAAAGCTGTAAATATATTTAGGTAAACAATTTAGTTTTATAACTATGTATATAGCTTTGACTCTTATACTTGGTTATTGATTTTCTTCATGACTTGTATGGCAGTGTTCAGTGGGAGAATGAGTTTCAGAATCTGGCTATTGAATTAAAAAAATTCACTTTAGGTGGGTGGGAAAGGAAAAAATAAAGTTGTTCATGCTTGATAAAAAATGGGGTTAAGGAGTATTAGGCACAATTGCACAATGTATTAGGAGACATTGCAGTTCTTTTTGATTAATAGTTCCTACTTGATTTTCCACTGCCTTTGGGGATTCCTGTGTTGTACCTGCTGGGACAGCTCAGTGCCAGCTGAGCAAAGCAGAGCATGAGCCACAGGACCCAGGTCCCTTCATCAGAGCTGAACAGGCAGCACTGCAAGCTTAACACCAGGCAGATGCACAGCTCACCTGAGCTGGCAAATAGCAGAGGCAGCAGAATGCTGGGAACAAAGCACCTGGAACAAGGGCTTCAGGCATTTGCTGTCACTAGAGAGAGACCACTTCATACTTCTCATGGGTGTCATGTGACTAACACAACAACCACCTTATCTCAGACATATATGTGTGTGTATATATATGGCTATTACTGTCTAGGACATACAGATATTCCAAATTTTCCTTCATTTTTTTTTATACTGTTGCTGTCTTCCTAACTGTAGCTTTTCACTAGAATCCCAGATGATATTGAAGAATCATTATCTCCATTAAAACCCAGAACCTGCTAATATTATTAATACTGCTGATGTTATCTTTCCTTGGACTGGCTGCTTGGCAGTGCTGGGGGTGCTGTCCCAGATCCAGCTGCCTAGCAACTTCTCCTGCAAAGTGTTAGATTGGAGCTCTTGGCTAGCACCTCTTCTTATCTGGGTTTTCTTTATTCTATTGCCAGATCATGCATTAAAATCTGTTTAATCCCTTTTACCTTCAGGAATGCTGGCAAGGGTAGGTGTCACCTGACAGGTCTGACTTTCATTATCTGTTCATTTTAATGTGTATTTTTACTTTTTTCTGTTTCATTTATTTTTTTCTCTCTTTTTTTAATAAACATGAAAGAGTTCTCTTACTCTGTTAATATGCCTAACAGGAGCTATTTCCTTAGGCATGTTTTTATTTTAATAGAGCAATTTGGAGTATTTTTCAGAACAGATGCATTTACATTGATTTATTCTTTCACCATGACACTATTTAAGGCACCTAAATGAGAGCCTAAGACATATTTTTCTTGTATTCTCTGAGACTCTAACATACACACTTCAATTTCTCTCAGGTGGAAAAGGCTGTTTCTGACATCTCTTTGCAAGCTCACATATTTCCTTTCTCTCATTTTACCACTATGGTGATTAATGTACTTTCTGAATCAGCTTGCCAAATGAATCTCTAGAGGAGAACCCAAATAAGAAATATTTCATAATCTGAACAGCTGAGGTCCCACACTGGCCAGGTGTGCAGAGAGCATGCATACTGGTTTGTCATTCCTACTTATCAATGAGAAACTGAGGCACAGAGAGTTTATGTGACTTGTTCAAGGCAAAAATAAGCTTGCTGCAGAACTAGCAACACCATCAGTTCCCCCCAGATTTCCTCACTTTCTATGATTAATTCCTAATTTCTTGTTTTGATTCAAAAAATGCTCTGTATCAATCAAGTGCTGACTTTATCTTTCAAGTGTTTCTTTACTTTTGAGCCCATGTTTTGGGATTAAACAGCAGACAGCACTGCAGGCTCCTAATTGCCCTAGCAGGTGAGCTGACAGTAATTCCCAGAGTTTCCAGAACTCACTCTTGCTTTAAGATCTCCTCCCTTATGCTCCCTCTGTAGTTGCAGAATACCTTTTTTTTTTTTTTTTTTTTTTTTTCTATTTTTCATTACCATGACATCTCACTGAATGCAGAGGGGTGACGTTGCAACTAATGCTGCTGTGAGAGTTATCTGGCAACTGAGAGACAAATAACCCCATCACTCTCCTCCTGGGTGGAACAATCTTCCAGCACTGCAGGAGAAAAAGTCTCTCATGTAGATCTGAGAGGAGCTGGGAGGTCTGCTCTCCTGTTTGTACCCACAAATAGGCACAGCAGTTTCAGCAGGGAGGGATGAGACAGAATATACCTTTGGAATTCACTGGCCAGGTGCAAAATGAATGGAAGAAACTTGGAATGCAAAATGAATTGTCTCATAACAGGTATAGAAAAAGAAGACAGCTGATGATAAATGCTTCTGTTCTGTAAGTGCAATGGTTTTTGTCACCTCCGTGTTTTCAGCTCTCAGAAGCTCAGGAGAATTGCTCTGAATGATGTGCTCAGGATTTTTAGGATCTATGCTCTTCCTTACACTTGCTTCTCTCCTATATCTTATTTATATGAGGTTTAATGCACACGTTATTTCATCCCTAAGAGAAAAGGACCAGCTCATTTCAGCATTTGAAAACTAGAACAAAAGGGCACTAGATAGCTTTAATGTTATTTTATGGCTCACACATTAAAAGTTCTCCTGAAATAATGAATCTATCACTGTTTTTGCATTATTTTTAAAGCAGAAAGTTTCCAAAAAGCCCCAGATCAATCTTTTTAACATTAAAAAAAATTTGTCTTCTAGAATCTACACAGTAGAAACCAGCACATTTGCTCCAACTCTGCAGGCTCACAGTAACCACTGTCTTACCCAGGGTCCTGGCATCCAGCCCTTGAGACCCTCATCTGAGGCAATACATCCATCCCAGGGGGACCCCCAGAAACTCCTGTCTCAGGTGGGATGCAGCCTGGAAATTGAGGGGAGCTTCTCAGTCCCATCACTCAGCATATAAGGAAAAGCCCAGACACAGCCAAAGACTCCAGGTGGAGAATGATAAGTACTGCCTCAACTAGGCTGAATTTATGTGTGTTTTTCCAATTGTCTGAAGATATTTCAGTTAAAAAAGCAGATCAAAACGAGTGAAGAAAGTTCAGTTTTTTAGTTAGAATCAATCTCTCAAAATTTGAACAAAAAAAATATTCACGTTCTCTTGAACAGAGACATTCAAATTCTGCCTCTGGTGAAGAGTCACAATGACCTCATTCTACATCTGCACTGGTGAGATAAAGAAGCTTGCAGCAAAGAGTTTGCATTTTTTTCTTTTTGAAATGAAGCAGAAAGTTTCTTTTTTTGTGAATATAATTTTTGGAGACACCTGGCCTCCTCAGCCCTTTCTTGAGTCCTTGAGGTCTCTGCTGTAGAAGCAGCCCAAAGATTTGTCAGTGCACAATGGCACAGAAACTATGATCAGTGTTAGTGAGATAAATTATTTAACAATAATAAAATAAAATTTTTAAGACTAAACTTGCAAATCATGTAGTGTCACCTTGGAGTGATATTTGATACTGTGACATTCGTAGCTACTCTAGATTTCCCAGTAACTACAAATAACTTTTGCAAGGAGAAATTTACTGCATATATGTGCTCTCTTGATTTTGTCCCTCCATCATTTCTCAGTTCCTCCCCAAAAACAGATGTTGCTATAAAACAATATGTCATTTCTTCCTGAACTTTTCTTAATGATGGTGATGGCATTTCTAATATTTCTTAGAGGTAAGTGTAGCAGCTGCCACTGTAAGTTTTTCACTAAGTCAATGAAATAAATTTTATCACAAAAAAGAATCCAGCTGTCATTTCAGAATTATTGCTTCCCTTGTTCAGCTCCAGAGATAGTTGGTCATTCCTTACAGCCTGGACATCCCCCATTCCTAAAGCTCAGGATCCTATAAAACTCAGTACTAGCTTTTATGCATGTTGAAGAAACATCTCCTATATTTGAACAAACTTGCTAGCCTAACTATTCAAGAGACATTTTGATTTTGTTTCTTTGACCTGTTTTAAGTTCTTCTTCTTAACACCTCATGCAAACATATGATGGATCCCAGACTGATTTTCTAGGAGACCTATTTGGGCTTCCTTTCTGCTATAGCTCACTTAAGGTGAGAATTGTCATTCTGCTTTATCTATTTTTTTTTTTAGTTCTCCTGATTCTTCTTGAACAGACTCATAGAAAAGGATTCAAGTGAAATTCCCAGCTACTCTGTAGTGCCTTTTGGCTTTATTTTCTTTTCTTTTCCACTGAGGTAGTGAAATGAAATTAAAACCTCTAATACATGCTTTCTACTGTGGGCAAAGGTCTATAGGAGTCCATAATTTTTTTGACCTTCACAAATTATGCAAATGCTACAGTCCAAGTCAATATTGAATTTCTTTCAATAATCACAACACTAATTTATATAAAGTCTATCTTTAATATCACAACATTGCTTCTCAGCAATTTTCCTTATGCTTTTGAAAACTGAAGTTCGTATCAATCGCTCTGTACTTTTACACAATCAGATGCTGTGAAAATACTTTAGTCATCTGCTTTAAAGAACAAAATAACTTTATCTCTGCAGAGCACTCATAGATATTTGGAGAATATCTGCCATGTCCTGCTGAATTGCTCATGGTTCATTAGGTCACACTTTGAGGAGCTGCAGATGTTTAGACATGGGGTTTTAATTTGATCCATTATAGACATTTAGGACAGCTATGAAACTGTGATCTGGATCCATATCTACATTCTGGAAATGTTACAGTGCCATTAGTGTTAAAACCATTAATTCATGTTTTGGATATTTGGGTTGGCTGTCTTGTACACCTTGGTTTCAACTCTCACTACAATGCATTCATGTCATGGTGTCTTTTCTTTTAGCCATTTATAGAATGTCCACAGCTGTAAGCATCCTCCTCAGGGAAAAGCAGAAAAGCAGTCACAGTGCACTGCTTCACAGCAATGTGTTTAATTCCAAATACTACATAACACAATAGCATTGCTGAAATTAATGCCTGTTGCTAAGCCAAACCCCAGAATTTTTGCAGTTTAAACTCTGACTGTATCGAGCTTAGAAGTAGCCTGTGGGAAATGTAAAAGTTGTAACTAAAATAGTTACAAGTTTTCAAAGGGACTTTTGAAGACTTATACATATGACTTTGATATATTTGAGAAATAGTTACAGTAAGAAATGTTTTCCAGTTTATTTCAACATCCTTGTGAACCGTTCAGTCCATACAATCATCTGTATTTTTCCAAATTCAGTCAGATAATAAAATGTCTGGAATCAGAAAACACCATTGCTTATTACATTGCCTCTGGGGAAATGGGTGTCCTTACTTCATTTGGCTGCTCTTGACCCATCATGCTGATGTTACTTGAATTTACACTAGAATTGAACCTGGTATTGAAACAGTAAAACGTTTGTTCAAAAAATGGGAGAATATGTGGAAAAAATAATTTATGACAATGATATAAACACCTTTAAACTGAAATTTTTGTAGGAAACATAAGCTTTTTAGAAAAGAAAAAAAATATATTGAATTGAAGCTTGAATCTTGTAGGCATAACATTCTAAACAACCCTGAGAATTTATGACTGCCTCATTTTTCATACCTCAAACCATCCTTTCCTGCTTTCACAAAGAGAGACTTTTCCTGGTATTGACAAGGCTTTTCTTTTTCTCAGTGACTCAGACTTCTTGTTTATATCTACATCTATCTAGCTGTCTCGGGGCATAAAGCTTTATTCTTGAGAGTGCAGATATGTTGTCTTGCAAATATCACAGTGGAATTTAGACAGCAATATTAACCCAAGTCAGCTAAGCAAAAGCACTCAGAACTGACTATCCCTGTGTTCAGTGAAGTTAGTGGTAAAAAAAAAATCCCACTAAATACATTCTATAAGTCCTTGATGTGTGTTTAATATTTTTTTCCATCTGTGATTTGTTTCAGTAATGAATTTATGGATGTCAGAAAATGTGGATAAACTCTAATACATAATTTATCCAATGAGCAGCTGATCCATGATAAATGCAACAGGACCCACAAAAGAAAACTGTTAAGTATTGCCCCTGTCAAGAAATTAGTTATCTTGCCTAGGATGTTATCTTGCCTTTTCAATTTCTTCAATTATCTTGATTTAGTTTTGACAATTCAATTAATCAAAGAAAATTGCCCCTTTTAAAATTGGCTGCTTAGCCTACTCTTCACTGATTATATTAAAAAGAAATCAGTTCTATTAACTGTAGCATTCAATTCCCAGCACTAAGAGTATTAGTGTGTTTGGGCTTGATCAAAGTTGTGGCATAACAAATGCCAGGCTACAATTTCTCATTTATTTCTTGTACTTTGACTAATGAAAGTGCTACAGCAACTTAAAAAAAAAATAATTCAGAGTTCTTGCCTATATCTATGCATAGTAACATGCATAAAGTGTTCTTTTATGCCACTTTTTCCATGTTGAGCCTGGACTGAACTATAGGAAACCAACTAAACCCTATTCTTACCCCACTACACATCTTTGGAACTTCCCCTGAAAGCCAGGCTTGTCATTCTTTTTCTGTGGGCTTTCATACTGTGAGACTTGATTCAGTTGCTCCTGCTTGTTCAGATAACTGTGCAGATATTTGTTGTATGACAACCTTAAAGAAAAGAAAGAAAGAAAGAAAAAAATGAAACAGCAATTTGGACTGGCTTCATCCCTCTTTTTGAGAGGTCTTAGAGGAGTTCTCAGAAAAATTATCTTGTTCAGCAGTTTCCTGTGCTTATACAGCAAACTGTCTCCTTGCCTATTTCTATGGATCCATGGATTGTGCCTTTTCAAAATGGGGTCAAATATACTGGAAGACAGTATTAGGGAATTAGAGAAAAGTAAATATTGTTCTTTTTTCGTGGTCTAGATATGACTTGTTTCACTGTTCTGATAACATCAGAGTTCTGGAAATGGAATTGTCAGTGAGGACCTTGAGGGAGATTTAAAGGCATTTAGGCACTTTGCTTCTGTTGAGTTCACCTGATTATCCTAAAAAAAGCTGACTCACTCTCAAAAAATAAGTGTTTCATTAAGCTCTAAGTGCAATATGCAGATTGCCTGTATAGTCACTGTCCTTTTACTGTCTGCCTTTGCACAATCTAACACCAGGGATTTGAGGTTCTTGCTGTGCTGTTTCTGCTGAACCATCCATGTATGTACTCACATTGCAGAGCAATGAAAAAGCTTTTTCTTTCCTCATGTAAGGAACAGCAGCTGTCTTGCTTTTGAGGGGAAAAGCAGAGTAGTTACAATTTTTAATAGAAACCCACTCAGATTTTCTCCTTCCATCCACTACATGCAACTAAAATGCAAGATTCTCTTGGGAGATTTAGTAGCCATTTTGTCACAAAGTCAAGTTTAACATTTGATTAGGTAAACAAAAATGGTTATTTTAAGGTAAGCGTTTGGAAATAAACTTTATGAAAATAAATGAATTTTTTTGTTGAGATTATTTTTAAGAAGTTTTTCTTTCAAGACTCATTAATTGCTGCCAAAAAGGCAAACATGCAGAAATCAGGTGGCATTGCTATTTCATATCAGGCTTTCCAAAGTTCACTGAAGTCAGTGGGGAGCTGCTACCCCACTTCACTGCGAAATAGTTGAGATCTGAAGGGAGAGCAGAGTCGAGAAAAAGAGGGATTTGCTTCTTTAAATGGGACCAATTCAAACCCTTCCCTGCCTCTCCCTGCTTGTTTTATAGAGGGGTGGTTGAACTGAGCCCCCAGCAGTTTGTCCCACTGAAGAAGGCTGTAGAGTAATGCACAAATTACTAGAAAAGCAATCAGTCTGGTTTAAAAATAAACTTGCTACCCATTTGCAAGTATCCTTTTGCTGTATTCTGGCTCCCTATTCTTGCAGCTGGTTCATGCTCAGCTGATAGCTCTTATCTCCAGCACTGTTCTGAAACCTGGTTGTGCTGAGGTGAATTAAATCAGTGTGTTTTCTAACAAGGTTGATTTGAGCTCAGCTGACTGTATAGACTCATTAAAAAGGTAATAACTTGGGTATTCTTTACATCAGCTATCCCATATTTTAGAGAACTGGTATATAAATATTCAAGGTTATTGTCATGTGGTTCCTGCTCTGTATTTTTATAATACAAGCAGGTGAGCAGCAGGTGTATTATACAGAACAAGCTCTACCAGAAAAAAGGCATAATTGAAATGGACATTGATGTCACTGAACAATTTATCTTCCTTAAAAGGGTTTTGCTTTACAAAAGAAGCTAATCTAGTCTGGGAAATTAAATTGATAGCCATGTGGGAACATTTGTCTAATTCACTTACAGAGTTGTATCATTAACCATGATTGTTTGATCAATATTTACAAAACAGTAGAATTTACACAGTTGACAGATGTCAGAGTTTCTTTCCTCATTCCTGAAAGTGGAGTCTTTGTGGGTAACCCACAACAACATCTACCTCCTCAGAGACTCAAAATGCTAATATGGTTTTAATAATGGATTTTGAAGTGCATGATGCAGTCTTCTACAATGTTTCCTTAGGCAGCTAAAAACCAGGAAAAAACTCTTCCTAAATTCATAATATTAATATGTACCAGATACAGATGTTTTGTGGTGTCCTTACAGCATTGGGCAAAACCTAGAGAATGCCAAACCAATGATATCTAACAGTTAAAAAAAAAATTTCTATTCTCAGTTTATATGTGTATATTAGCAAGAGAACTACCTCAGAAAAGGAAATACCTCTACAATTGCATGGGTACTAACAGAATTCCCTCTTTAATTGTGCATATTGTTAGCCTTGTACCAGTTTCCCTCCATTTCCATCATGTACATTTTGCTTCTGACATCTGATGTGAAAGATCTGTGCAAGCTGAATTCATGACAGATGTATTTTAGACCTGTATAACAAGTTATTCAGGTAAAAAAAAATTCCTACATGTTTGCACCTAAATAACATAGAAAATTTTTATATCTGCATCTTCAGAAATTGTATTCATTTAATGAAGCTTTCCTTCATTCCTAAAATATTTTTCAATATGTATTAGGCTTTACATTCTGTGAATCTGGACTATATATCACTTCAAAGACTAATCTGATCTCAGTTCTGCACTATCTTATTTTGAAGAGAATATTTTTTTATCAAGTGGCTAAAATATGTAGAAATTCTTTTCCTTCCTTCTCAAACAAAATGCATTCAATAAGCAGCTTTCTTTTAACTGCAGATTTAGAAATTTTTCTATAAGATTTATCACTATCAAAACTCTGGAGTCTGGGCACTGATAAGAGCAGCAGAATCCTGTATATTCACAGTAAACCACAATCTTTTAAGCTAAGCTGTTTTTAGACAAGAGGTTGAAAGCAAAACTCCTCTCTGTAACCTGCTTGAATCTTGAACCTAGTATGAATGTGATTCTTTAATTATCTTCTTCTATTAGCTTCATCTGAAGCTAATTTCTTTCATAGTTTTTGGGTTAAGTCATTCATATTTCTTGAGTTGGTAGGTAAGAATACAAATGCTTTGAATAGTCCTATACTTAAATTTCATCTTTAAATTTCTTCTTTTCAGCTTTAGGATTTCCAGGGATTGTATCGCTTGAACTTGTGACTTTAGCTAAAGTAGTTAAATTGATGCTTTTGAGAAGTCTATTTCTTTGATTTCCTTCTCTTCTCTTTGGTCTTGGATTGAAAGTGGGAATATAGAGACAGTGACAGATTTGACAACAGACCTATTGTTCTCCAGGAAAATGAGACCAGGATGGATATATTTTAATAAGAATTCAGAAGGTATTGATGTCACTTTCAATCTAAGGAATGTTTGACCTTTGTTATGGTCTTACAGAAATGATAGTTGCTCATACTCACCCTTTACTCAATTGTAAATGCATGATGAAAAATGTTTAAATGTGGAAAAGCCACAAATTCAAAGCAAGTTCAAGAAATTGCTTCTGACTTCAAGCATTTTAATTAATTTATGAATGACAGAAAAAGCCCAAGGTAGCAATCAAAGGAACTAAAAAATCCATTTCATAAAGCTACATAGAAGGCTTTCCCTTCTTTGGAAAGCTATGCTACACGATTCCACAGATTTTCATAGGTTTAATTTCATTCCAGCTTCTGGGAAGAAAGCCAGAGGTTTAATCCCATTTTGTAAGTGACTGGGGCCAGATTCTATTCCCAGAAAATGAAATGAGAGTTCTGTGATGGAGTTCAAAAGAATTGGGAATTGACCTCTATCTAATATCTTTCAGAATAATTTATTAAAACTATTTAAGTTTTTCAGCTATTGCATTGCCAATGCAAATTTGTACATTGGATTTCAGACTCCGGGACAAGGGGAAAAAGCAGCTGAATAATGATTGAAATTCCCCTTATGTAAGCTTTATGCTTAATTCACAGTGCTCCTAAAAACAATTTGTTGCACGAGTGCATGACATTACGGGAAAATGTTTCAGAAAGGGCTGTATCTGCAAAGATCTGTTGCATGAAAAAGCTTGAAAAACAGAGCTCTGATCTTGGTTAATTACCAAATAAGACTGGATCCAAAGAAACCCTGAAGGACCAGGGCTACAGAGGGAGTTTAAACTCACCACAAGAAACACTTAAAGGACGGAGAGAGTTTAATATGAGCTCCCAATTTTTGTAATACACGGAGTAAATGATTAATCCTCAGCTGAGCAGTTCCACCTTGCTTTCCTATTCAAACTCCCCTTGAGCAACTTCTTAAGCTTATTAGAACTACTTGCTTTATAGAATATTTGTGATAAAGTATTTCATGTGCTGTGCCTTTTGTCAGGAACACTCCTCCATGGCAAAGTAGTTATTCTACCCAAGCAGCTTTGTCTGTGACACTTGCTTGAAAATCTCATTGATGCCCATGGAGTCGTTCCTGCTTAGCAGGCAGCTGGGTATTTAACAGCTTCCAATTTAATGTAAGTGTAGGTATTAAATTAATGCACAGTCAATATTGTTTTAAGGAATGGTTCCTTTAATGAACAAGCAACTCTCATTCTTTTAGATTAGGTATTTCAAAGTAGTTTTGAGGGATTAACATATTAAATTCCAACACTGCTTCTAAGATAATAGGGCCCCTATGTACATGTAACACATCCTCAGTGTGTTTTGTCTTAGATTTGTTTGCAAAGAAAAAAGGAAGAGGTTAGGATTTTCTCAGGTTTTTTCACTGTTTTGGAGAATTGTCAGCCCTAGGTCAATGAAATGGCATCAGCTGCTTAGCTAGGTCCTGGCTTGTCAGTTAAACAGAAGACCACATGAATCAGGGAGAAAGTAAAAGATTCTAAGAATGCAATTCTAAAACAGTTCCTTGGAAAACCTCTCAAGGAACAGTTCAAGCTTCTTTGGGAATCAAGGTGTAGACTGTGTGATTTAATGGCACTTCCCAACTTATTTTCTACCATTTAATTACATTTCAATTTCTGAATATAGTGCTTTCATGTAAATGCAGTCATTTCTTCAGCCAAAATCTGGGAAGAAAACTCACACCAGAGACTGAACTGATTTCTGAGATAGCTGTCTAGTGTTGTAGGATGGCAGCCTCTACTTTTCTTCTTTGATGAGAGAGGAGGACAAATTAGATGAGAAAAATCCACTCTTAATGGCCCTTAATGGTCATACACCAGTAACCTTCCTCCCTTTTGACAGTAATAACTATAAATGAAATGTGCTCGGTTGTGGGACTTATGGAAGAAATTCTGATACCTAATTCATATAGTTCTTCATGTTTTAATAGAACAAGATAGAGTTTGGCTTAACATTCACAAAAAACCTAAAATATAGAAATTTAGTTTATTTTTTAATTGCAGTTGATAAGGAAACCAAGGAAAAAAATCTTAAAAAACTGATGGTTTCATTCACAGCTCTTCTGCCTAAGCTGTGAATAAAAAATATCAGTGTACTACCATTGGGATTTGGTTTTGTTTGGTTTTCTTTGCTTGGTTTTTTTGTTTGTTTTTTGTTTTGTTTTGGTTGTTGTTGTTCTGGGTTTGGTTTTTTTTTCCTTTTTCTTTTTTTTTCACAAGTGCCCTTTCATTGCTAAATTCAATTCAACACCTGCAATGTGTTTGGTGTCTGAGTTTATCAAACTTAGGTTATTTGCTCACAAACCAAAAATCCCCATAGAAGACAGTGATGTTCCTGCTTGCTTTTCTGTCATTTGATACACCTGTTGTCACCAGCTGTGCATAAAACAGTGGTGTTCTACTTCAGAATTAATTCAGGATTCCTCCTCATGTTTAGATTCCTTAAATCAGCATGTGCTGATTTTTGGCACTGCTCCATGTCATTTCACACCATCCTTATTTACCATCCCAAACTCATTTACAACTCAGCTGTCCACTTCTTCAGTGTTTCTTGCAGCCTCTACTCTGAAAGTTTGATTAGGAAGTTTTTAGTTTCTCAGCTCTAGGAACACAGCTATATTCTTGAAGTTTACACTCAAAGATGCACCTTTGTTCAAGGATGGAATTTCTGGTGAAAACCAGAGATCCATCAGTTAGGATGATAGGAACTGGAGGCTGATCTCCAGAATCTCTGTATTTTGAAACCAGTCTGAATCAGAGACAGCAAAACCTTAAATCTGGAGTGCTCATTTCTCAGACTGGCTTTTCCTTCTGTCTATCCTTTCATCTACCCATCCACAAAAAACTTTGAAAGAACTTGGCTGTAATGTGCAAAAGAGTTTTTGCAAACTTCATTTTGAGATAATTGAACCATTTGCCAATTAGCTTTGCTTGTGCTAATGAGAATTGTACTAAAGGCTGCTGCAAAGTTCTGCTCAGTGATGAGAAGGCACTAGAACTTGGGCCCAGGGTAAGAGATGGAGTGTGTGTGATGCTCAACTTCAGGCATTTCCTTACATCCTCACTGAAGTTAGTAGTGCTACTAAGATGACTCCCTCATTAATCACATTTAATTGCTTTGCTGAAGCACACTTTTTAGGCAAATTGAATAAATGAAGATTATAACTTTGACCTATTCCAACCTTGGGAAAAGAATTTTAATGCCAGAGTTTAATGAGCGAACCGTAGGACAACTGCTCCAAAGTGCACAGTACGTGGTGCTGGTGGAGTACTCTGCTCTAATGGAGACATATCCAGAACATCTCCTTGGACTGGTCTGGTCTGCCACCAAAGAGGTCTAGAAAAGAAATAATTTATATGGAAGTTTAGGTTCATACCTGGAACTATTTGTGGAAGCAAACTGGGAATATTAAAATATGCCAGAGTCCAATAGAGTCCGATGGGTAAAGGATGAATCTGAGCCAGAGGAAGCTCCAAGTGCACGTTCAGTTAACCACTGAAACTGCATCCACACCAGGAAAGATTTCACAGCTTTAATTATGCTTTTGGATTAATTAAAGCAGTAAAGCTTTCTAATGTAGATGAGCCTTTGTACTTCTCATTTCTTCACTTCCAGCATGCAGTCTATGAGATTTGCAGTGGAATTCAGACCCCCTTACTGTGTCACTTTGCAAAGAGCTTAGGAGGGCTCCTAACGACTTCACCCAGCCTTGCATTAACTTCTGCTTTGCCATTTTCTCTTCATGACTGCACACTCATAAATCAGCTTACACTGCAGCTCTTCTTGGAGGCACTTTTTTTTTTTTTCCTGTGGCTTTCAGGCATGGTGGGGTTTTATTAGGAAATTTGGTCCAGTGCAATCAGGATTACAGTTGAAATGGTCTTATTTATACTCTGATTATGGCCTCGAGGTGTCTGGTATGCAAACAGGTGCTCAGATACCTCTTCTACTGCAACAGAATTTGCATTCTGTCCACACCAGCTGTTTTACTGAGGCAATGAATATGAGAGATGGCCCTAAAATGTAGGGCCAGTGCTATCAGCATGCTTATAATGGCTTCCTTTTCAGTCTTTTTTAAAATTTAAAAAATATATTTATTTATTTTTATTTTCCCCCTCTTCTTTAGCCCAAAGGTGGATGTTTTGAAAAAGATAACAAAGATTATACAGGCAGATGAAAGATGAGAGAACAAGACAAAAAAGGACAGTAATGCATATTATACATATAAGGAGGTATATGAAGTGGCAGTGTCATGGATTTGTTCATCTTCAGTGTGCTGCTGTTTTCCACATTTGCCATCAGACTTAAAGGCCCTGTCTAGTTAGGAACATGTGGAATAATATTTTTGCTGTTCTCTGCATCAGCTGAATAGCATAAAATTATTTTTCAGGTCATGGCTTGGTACTGAAGCAGTCTCTGTGCCTCTCTGGAAAGGTTCCAATTTCCATAAAAGATAGACACAGGAGTAGGAATGGCAACCCCAAGAGTTCTAAGTTTACAACTAAAGTCTACAAATCATAAAAATGGATTGAAATCAGAAAAATTTTAAATGAAAAACTCTCTTTTACTTTGACCTTAGGGACACGTATTTTGATAATTTAAAATCTTTTCTCTATCATCATGAAAACTTTCATCTTTCCTTTCACTTCTGTAAAAAGTTAATATTTGCACAAAGTTCTCAGTTGAACACTTAATAAATTACAACAGGCTTCCTCTTAAGCCACGGAACTGAGCAAAGAGATTGAAGCATTCAAGCAGTCTTTGAAAAAAATAACATTACAACATGCACTGGGGAGTGGTACCAACCAAAATAAGTATTTCTACCGTTTGATGGTAAAAAATGAGCTAGTCTGAAACCTGAAAGTATTGGCCTGACTAAAGTCTTGCTTTTGTGCTGTGTGACAATGAAAGAGTCCATCAGAACTCTGCTCTCTGCTGCTGTGCTGCTGCTGAAAACCTGTGGATTCCTTTGTGATGAGTTTCAAAGCTCATGCGTGTGCTGGCTTGTGGTAGAGTTCCTAAAACTGTACTGAGTGACTGCAGTCTATATATTTGTCTCATTGAATAACAATCTGCTGAGAAATAAGTAAGAAGGTGAGACCCTGGGTGGGTCTTCACAGGGAAGTAATGTTGGAATAAGAATTCACTGCTCTTAGTTTAGTGTCAGTTGTTGATTGTCTGATTGCATTTCAATTAAAATACATTTTAAATCATGTATTGATTATTTTTAAAGCCCTCAAACAACAGCAACAACAACAAATGGTAAATATATTGGGATTTAAATGATAGTCCATTAATTATTCATCCATCTGTGCCTCACCAGACCCAAGAGAATCATAACTGATTTGCAGGATACAGGGATTCAAGCCTTTTGCCTCCATGGGGAGCAGGACAGATTTCTCCCTGGGAAAGATGCAGTCACAGAGGCAAAGTTAATCCTGTGAGCAGGCGAGTGAGCCCATACCATATCCATAAATGATTCCTCTCAGTTAGGAACATATGTGACTGAGGTTTCTGGCAGGAGTTAAAGGCACTACAATATTGCAGTTTCAGCCAGCAAAAGTGAAGAGTAGTTCCAGCCAAGTCACTTCCACAAGATCCACAAAAATGTGCAAGAGCTAGATTTTATTTTTTAATAGCAGAATTCCCAATATTGATGATATACAAGGTCAAAATATGCCAAATATTACTGATTACAAGGAGGTGGAAAGGCTTGTATCAGTATTAAACGGATTTTAGAAGCAACGAGTGCTATTTTTAGGCTTAAATTCCTAAACAGAATGGGACAAAAGGTCAGTCTGGCACTTCTGGCTCATTTCCTGTTAAGCTGTTCAAAGAACCTTGTAATAGCTGGGGTTTATAATAACTGCAAAACCAAGGGATGAATGGACACAAAGAATTAACTTCATGATCTGAATGCTGCAATTGACTGTTACTGAAAACAAATAGAATTATCTTAATCACTAAACTACATTTACATGGTTTGAGTTTTTCTTTTGGGATAGTTCCCTAGTTTTCTATGACATCTCACTGGCTGGTAAATATTAGGCTGCATCTAACAGCTTTCCACTACATGGCAATATTATTTTGAGTGCTTGAATGTAGCAGCAGCAAAACACATGACGGGTTGTGGCTGTGGTGAAATCAATACATTCATACAAAATGAGGAGAGCAATCTTGAGTTAGGAAAATGTTCTTCCTAAGAAGGAGCAGACTTAATGGTCTGCAGCAAAACCACAGAACTGTGAGGATCATAAGGCAGCCTTGGTGTGCTATCAAAATCCCCTGTGTCCCTCTAAGGAGAAACAGGATTTACTCCATGATATGTTCTTCTTAAGGAAGTAGAATAACTTCTATAAATAAACATTTAGGGAGAACCAACCAAACAACAATACCAGGGTTGGAATCAGCCTTTTTTAATTAATCTGTCTGCCTCCTGACCAGGAATTAAGCCTGACAGGGAAAAGCAAGAAAGGGGACAAGCTGCCCACACTTGGTGGCACTGAGCATGGACTGCAAGGGAGCTTGCCAAAGGCCTGCAAATCTCTGAGTTTCTGTGAAAAAGGCTACTCCTGGCCAATTTCTTTAAGCAAATGGGACTTTTGTGATTTATGGACTCATTTCTCTAGGTGAAGGGTGTGTAGCAAGCTACAAGATAGAGAGCCCAGAGAGGACAGGAGGGGCTATTTGTGGATCAGGCTTAGAGCTGACCTGGCTGAAAAGTCTGGGGAGTGGCTGCTGATAGAGGAGAGACCTTTCAGCTCTCATGCAAAGTGAACTCTGCTGCACTTGGAGATGGAGGCTTTGGGAATTTGAGACTGCAAGACAAAAAGCCTTACAAGAAGATTAACTGGGCATCACTGCTTCCCGTAGTAGATTCAAACCAAGAAACAGAAATGCCACCTGAAATACTCAGGGCAAAAGCAACGCTTAAATATCAAAACCACATGAACTAAAAAATTAAATGTTCTGCAGCACTGCTTGTTGCAAGGGAATAAACTGCTGCAAGCAGCTTCATTTGTGCCTTGCCTTATTTTTGCTGACATATGGGACCATAATGTCTATTGAAATATATTTCTTTGTTTGATATCTTCAATTTGTTTCATGTAGTTTTTTGACCAATGGAAACAGAATTTCCCTTGCTGCAAAGCTGGGTTGAGCTCAGGTGCAATAAGAGGCTGCTCTTTCTGACAAGGGAAAATCTTGAGCAGTTTTTGTAACTGCTTGAGCAAGGACTGAGGGCAGACTTTGCAGCTGTTGAAGGAACCAGCATTGGTTTCCTCAGCCCTGCAGTAGATGGCTGCCAACACTGAACCTCTGCAAACCAAGAAACCAGTTCCTCCTCATACCACGTTCATCAGAACCCTTCAAAGCAGGATTCAGCTGCCTTAATTTAGACATCCACAGTAGACAACTCTAGCTGAGCTGGGCACACAGATTACTTTTATGGTCCATGGAGGGAAATAGGGAATGATTTGTCTTATTCTGCAGTAAATGTCTAACGTGCCATGTAAGTCATGTTGGAAAAATGCCTATGTCTCCCCACAGACTAATAAGATGTAGATAACTAGTTGAAGACTTCTGAATTTACCCCTCTCTAGGTAGGTGAGATGAGGCTCCTTCCCTGGCTTTCCAGTGAAATGGTGAGACAGTGTCTGAGAGGCACTGGGGCTGCTGCCCCCATCTCGACACTGCCCCTTCCCACTGGGTCCTCTCTTCCATTTTCTATTCCAGATTCACTCCTGATCACCACCTCTGGGCCTGTTTCCTCTCAGATACCATGTGCAGCAGCTTGTGGTCTCCCTGAGAGAGCCTCTGTGTCAGGAGATTGTTTCCTATCCCTCCAGGGCCCCAGTTTACTTGCTTTAAACCAGTGATTTGTACCTCATCTCCACAGACCATGCAAAGGGGAACATGTATGGGATGCAATCCAGCTTTCAGTTCAAATCCTGTCGTTTTCAGGATTTGATTGTGCTCAGCACACTTTTACCTAACAAACTTTTCATAATTCCAGATGATTGCACAGTATTTAGTTCAAATCCAAACCTAGAAGAAAAGGACATCTTCCTTCTCACAGCCTAACCTTGGGCTACTTGGTTTCCATCTCAGTCCCAAGGTGTTTCTCTTTAAGTTTATTTATAGAGGACAAAAGTGCTGAGCTTGGTTTTCTGTTTCCTTGCACCTCCCAGTTGTTTACACTAATGAGGACAGGATTCCGACTGCTCCACAGCCAAAATGAGGACTCAGGATAGAAATTATGGGCTAGATTAAGTTCTAATTTGCATTTAATTCTGGATGAAGTGCCCTTCCTTTTCTCTTCTCTCATACTAGCTCTCATTCACTGTTGCTTTAGGGTTTTCTCTGTCCTGCTTTTGCATTGTGCATTTGTTCCTTGATTGCAATGTGCTTTCAATAATATCTGCAATTGCTCAAGTTTCAGTAGCTATTTATGTTAATGGAGGAGCTGGACAGATGGCTCAAGCATCTGATATTAAACGTACTGTGCTGAAATGATGTAGCCATCAGGGTTTGAAGTATTACCATGGGAATGCACTTCTGAAAGCTATAGAGAGCTAGGAGCATTACAGAGTGACACTCCTGCCAGAGCTGTTGTGACCCTTGTTTTTAGGAGATCAGAGGCAATAGAAGGTCACTGTGAAAAATCTCTGAAGAAATAGTGTGAGATGTTGGCAGCTGCTGTACAATCAACAAAAGGGTCTCTGCACTCTCACTACTCTGAGAGCATTAAAGCTATGATGAGCATTTCTTTCTGGAATAAAGCAGAACTACCATTTAACTAGTTTCACTGTAGAGTTTGAATTGAACTAAACTGTTTCTGGTGTCCTGAATCCTCTGTTCATCTCTCTATAAAGACTTTTCAGTAGCCTTCAGAAAAGGAGGATGGTTTGGTAACTACGACTCAAGATGTTATTTCAGTAAGATCCACAGCTGTTCAGGTTTCTGTAAGGAACTTTGTGAGCTGAGAGCTGGACAGGTGGCTCATATGCATCTTCCATGATGCTTACAGTGTTGAAATGAAGTAGACATCAGCCTCAGAAGCAGCATATGGCTGCTTCTACTTTATATCATTTTGAGCATTGAGGATCCATTGAGTTGGGTCACACTTAATCCCATGCAATAGAGTGTCAGGGTTTAACACTGGCCTGGCAATGAAACCGAGTAACAGACACTCTCTATTAATCTCTCTCTCCTCCGTGATAAAGAAAGGAGAGAGAATAAGGGAGAGAGACTGATGGCTTGGAAACTAAATTACAGAACTTTAATGAAACAGTAATGATAAATAGGAAAAATTACTAAATATATACAAATATACAGGAAAACGGAAACCACATTCCTCCCCCCTTTTCCCCCAGTAACTCTCACGTCACCACCGAGGCTGCAGGGAAAGTCCCACCACCTGGGAAAGTCCAGGCTGGAATCCTGGGGTCAGCAGCAGTTGGGAACTGGAGGCAGGAACACACAGATATGGGCTGGCACAGATCAGGAGCACAAGCAGAGGAACGGACAGAATCCCTCCAGGATGCCAGGTGAAGGAAGGGAAGCAGGAAGGGCAGGCAGCCGGAAGCTGGAAGCAGGAAATCATGGCTTGGCCCTCGTGATGCCTCAGATTTATGCTGAGTATGACGTGTATGGGATGGAATACTCTGTTTGGTCAATTCTGGCATCTATCTTGTCCATTCCTCCCCAAAGGAGGGCTGCAGGTGGGACCTCTTTATTCCTTCTGGAGGGTAAAAGTTTTCCTCAGAGCTGAGCAGTGTCCTTGGCTCTGCACACCAGTCTCTAGCAGTAACTATAAACATCAAACGTTATCAGTCCTAGGAGCACACACTGTCTGAGAAACTTGCTGTTAATTTCAGCAAGTGCAACTACTTACAAGAGACTTAGCTAAAAGCAAAAGTACAAGACAGAAAATCACCTTTATCCTGGCCCAAACCAGGACATAGAGGCATAGTGCAAGGACAGCTGCTGCTTTAAGAAAGGCACTTCAGGGCACTGGGGATGTTGCTAAGCTCTGCTATTACCCCCTCATGCTAATAGATCAGAGGAGTTTCATCCACTCTCTTAATTCCCTGCCTATGTTGGGTTTTATTCCATGTGGGTTTTCTGTGGTTTTGTAGGGCTCTGTTGAAAGTTATCCAAGATTAGTAGGTGCTTTCTCTTGGTTACAGTAAGCTTTTGAACCAGTCTGTAACAAATGTTTAAGCTGGCTTCTTGTCTTTCCCCTAAATAATGTTCTCATGTGTACACATTACCATTTAATCTTTCAAGTGATCTGTTCTGCAGAAGGAAAAAGAATAAACATGAACCTAACAGTGCAGATCAACTAGAAAACCTGGCAATGGCATCAGTAGAAGCTTTTCTTGAGTAGAGAAATTATTTAATTTGATTCATGCCCATCACCATGGTAACTGAGCACTGTAGAAAATTACCTGTATCAGTAACTGTGCACATACACTGGATACTTTCCTCCTTTTCATTTTTTTTTTTTGCCTTTATTTTTATAATCTAATAAAATCTGTGTTATTTTTTTCCTCTACCTTTATGATAGATAGGGACTAGAGCCTGTGTTTACTTTGTTACATAGGGTAATTCCCCAGGATAAATATATTCACCACTTAGCACTTCCTCACATACACAATACATGTGTATAGCTGAGCTGGCTAGCAGGTGATTTTTTTCTTGTTTTCTTCTTAACCTTTAAGCTGAAAAGATGCATAAATGTAAATCCTACCTGCAGATATAACATCCTCAGTGGTACCTATTTCCAAATCCTTCCAGCACCTGGGATTTATAGTCTAGATCACATTAAATTATTTTCTTTTACTGAATCACTGTGATGTATTGCAAGTGTTCTCTATGTGATGCCCCATGTAAAACAGTCACAGATGAAATTCCCAGCCAGCTCACAAGAACTGACATGACAGAACACCACTTCCAAATATTGGTAGGTTTTTTACTCCCCACCAGGGTAAAGACTGAAGTTGATAGTTTTCTGAAGCCAAATACATTCTGTTGAAACCTACATTGCATGGCATAAGGTGTACTCTTAATCCCTCCATTTCTGGCAGGGTTTCTCAGCAACAAAAGAAGGACTGCTCATTAAGATCCTTCACAAATTGAATTGTGATAATTTGTCACACTTTGTCAATCAAAACTCAAATAATAGAAAGGGAAAAAGGAGACTGGCTCGATTATTTCATTTTATCCTAACATGGGTTTTTATTGTAGTGATTTACCTTGTATTTGGCATTTTCCCATCACTGGACACTTCTTTAGAATCTATACTAGAGGAAAGCTGAGCTCTCCAGAAAATCAGCCCCTAAAGTACAATCCTCACAGCAATTGTCTTTTCCTAGTAAAAGTCATGGAGAGGGAAAGGTCTTTCTGTCTGCCTGGGGCTTTCCCACATTTCTCCCTTAGCTGGTGGTGCTGATTTCAGAGAGCTGTGACTGAATGGCTTTAGGCAAGATGGCCAGCTGTGCTTGCCTTTTTGTTCTTTTCTTTCTAAATAGCAGTCCCTTTGCAGGATTTGTAGCTGGAAAGAAATTGAAAATTGGTAAAATTAGTTGTACTTGAGTAGAAAGGAATATATGCCAGCACTGCTCAAGACAGGGGTGGAGTACAGTGAAAAATACTCCTTGGGTAGCTAAATGCATTTGTGAATCAGCATTGTAGACAATTCCTAGTCCTGCTTAAACAATATTTCTTATGAAATATGGACTGGCAGCATGATGGTGGATTGTTTTCATTGACGTTTTGTACTGCTTATCAAGTGCTGCCCTTCCTTCTGAACCATGAAAATCAGTGACAAAAATAGTCCTGCTGAAATGAGCCAAAAGCTTATCACTGACTGTCCTGTTCTTTAGAAAATTTAGAGCACCATATTCTTTTATTAACTTTCTTTGAGAGCATCATCTGTTGCTGGAGCAAGTTTTTGATTTTTTAAAAACCTCTTTCATTGCCACACTTCATCATTATGGATCTAGAAGTGCCCATGCTTCAGATCTTATGCCTAGTTTGAAGCAGAGTTTCAGTCAAAAAGTAATTAGAGATAAATGAGAAGCATTTATTCAGCAGAACAGCTCCTGGGTAAACTTTGAAGCCCATCTAACAGGGAAAATATGTGCCTTTTTTTCCTCTGCTGTTATTAAAAAAAATTGGTGTAGAACATTGCCCTCCACCCTGTCCATCATCATCAGAACTATCATGGAATACTCTCAGGCAACAAGTAGATGGCTTGGTTTTTCCACACTCCACTCTTGAAAAAGGGCTCTTTCTTCATAATGTGCATCACATTTTTTCACTCATTATCTCTTCCAGTCTCCAAAATGTACAATGTTTTATGCTTGATATGTCCATCTTTCTAGGACTACCAACTTTTTGTTGTTCTCCTAATGTGTAATAACAAAACAAAAAGGGGCTACAGTTGCTGATATTAAAGTAGTTTTCTCAGAAGTCTTTCCATAATGGCTTTTGCCCAGCTCTCCACAGATCAAGAGGGGGTTGGTGAGGAAACTGTGGCATAACCTGAATAGAAGTAGGACAAGCCTTTCAAAAAGACCTACAGGCAGTTTCTGTTTGCAGTAGCAATAGAGAGAGCAGAGGTGATAAAGGTGGCTTCATCTCAGGCTGCTGTGTCCTCATGGTATGTATACTGCCAGTTTGAGTTCAAATCACACAGTGGTCACTAAAGTATAGAAAGACTGTTTGTCTCTGCAAGATGCCTCATGGAAATGCTGTGCTGGGATGCAGAAACCCAAATTCTTTGCTTTTCTCAATATTACAGTGATGGAAATGATAATGCAGCTGGATCATTAGCTTCAAGAAGATCATCACATTCTCACCATTGCAGTTACATTAATTAGTCTACATATTATTATTTAACAGCATTCTCCTCTTGGATGATCTCAGTAATGTACTCTTTGGCTGCCACAGTGGAGAGTATCTCTGCTTTAAAAGTAAGCTGTTAAATGCTAGAAAAGATATGAAGGTATGTGGAAAACCAGCCCAAGGTGTTCACATTTGAGTAGAAGCATGCAGACACTGGAGGATAACTTTCCTTGCTGCTTACTTATGCAAAAGTCTATGTTGCTACCTCACATGTAGGCACGAAAGAAAAAAAGAAAAGCAGAATATCAAGTACAGAGAAAGACTGGATTTTTATGGACCTGAGAAGTGAGATAAATGAATGGTTCCAGAGAGATTGTTTCAGCAGAAATTAAGGCACTGTTCATAGGCCAGAAAATGAACAGGAAAATGCTGAGTGCAGATCCTTACAGCTGTTCATTAGGTACTAACCACTCTGGTTAGATGGATAAGATAGTGAAAGCCAAGCTTAACTATGAGAGCCCAGATTAAATGTATGTTACTGGCAGTGGGATCAGATAAATTTTATTAGAATTCCTTTTAGGGCTAAACAAGAAAGCTCCTGATGTCATTTGCATGATGTCATTCAACAGGTTGGAACTTCAGTTAAAAGGACTGCTAAGGCCTCTTTTCTTGTTGGGTTTAGAAATCAGAGTTGCAAATAAGTGATGGTTTTGAATATAAAAATCATGTAAAAATTCATCTAATTCTTTGTCAAAGGGCAAAAAGTTCATTCATGAATGGACATCATCAAATGTGGTGACTTTAGATAATAAAACAGTGAATGAAGCAAGTACTTAAGGGTTCCTCTACCCATGAAATTGAATGATTATTCAATGAGAATCAAATTTAAACTGTTGTATTGATTCAGTTACTCCTGTAAAAAGTAATTTTTCTATATTGATATTTTTTAACTGCAGTTATATTAGCAAATGCAGGCTGAGGACTGAGGGAATTGCATGGGTGGCAGTACAATGAAAATGTTTATTGTGCACCTGTGCTGCCAGCCATGAACAATTCATGAGCATGATCATTCAGTAACTGCTTCAGATGCTAAGGACATGCTCTAAGTCTGATGATATTATGGAGAAAAAAAAAAAATCTATGTTGTAACACTGGTGAGAAAACAACTGTCTAAATGTTTTATTGTCTTTGATTTCACCCAAGGCTTGAGAGATGCAGGGATAATGGTACCTTCTTTTAACCCAAATAACTCTGTTCTTTGTCTTGGAGTGTTACATATTTCCCTAGAACAAAAAATGCAGAATATTACCTACTAGCCATGATAGCAGATGAACAACTAATTGACTCATTAACCTTGAAGAGCTTCTTTTAACTGTGAAGGTCTCATGGTCTGAAGATGGTAATACCTTTAGCTTACAATCATCAATAAACATTTACCACCCACTGCTGAAGGGCAAAATTTCCTTTAGTAACACTGAAAACTTATGTAAAGGAAGCTTTTTTTGGTTTATTTAAAGAACAGAATACATGCAACATTTTAGACACACCAGTGGTGTTAGGAGGTAACTCCCTTGTTCCCCAGTATCTGCACACTGTACATTAAAATTCACTTTAGTTAACTCAGAGAATATTGATTTGCCATTCTTGCCCAAGTGTGACACTTCTTATTGCTATTATCTCACTAGAGTATATATAGGAGACATTTTTTCTAATTATTATTCAAATATTATCAGCAATTTCAAAGAATATCATATCAAGTCAATCTCAATACTCTGCTCTTGCATTACAAATATTCTTCAAGAGTTCATCTTTCAGCTTCCATAACGTGTTCTGTAATTTACACACTGCTGTGGTTGACATGTCTGTAATTTTGTTCTTGGCAAGGAAGAGCCAAATACTGACATCAGAATAGTAGTATATGAAATGAGGATAGATGAGGTTTCCATGCAACCTTAACTTAAGTTTTCTTGGTAAGTGGTAGTAAGAGAGATGATCCAAAAATACATCTACTCTTCAGTTAAAGGTCTGATTTAAGCTCATGTAGAGATATCTGAGCCAGTTTTACCTTACCTAGCCTGAGGAATGATAAAAACTCTGCTAATTTACCCCTCCAAAATTTATCTGCCTTCCCAGACTTGTAGTCTACAATGAGATCCTGGGTTTGGTGTATGTGTAACATACAAGTAACACATTACAAGAATTTGTTTTGCTAGCTCTAGTTCCTCTATGCAAGAAACAATTGCAGACTGATTGCTGTACAACATGGGGATATTTGTGCAAGTGTTGTTGGCGGGGTTGTTGTATAAAAAGTGGCAGTTGGTTGCCTGTTTTATTTTCTGTTGTGATGCCCAGAAATGTTGCTGATTTGTATACATTATATGATTGCTCCCATTCATCTTGGAGCTCTTTAAAATTTTTTTAAGCAAAACAGACCTGAAGCTACAGGGAACAACAGACCCCATAGCAATTCCCACAATATAGGGAATAATAAGGTAGATTTGGCATGTGCTGGCCAGTGCTCCCCCACCTTCACAGTGCTTGGTGGGCGTAACACAGGGACAGGAGAAAAATATGAGGGGCAAGGAGCCCAAGTTGGAGAGCTGGAAGAGGCAACTGTAGGACAGAAAGCCTCTCAAGCTGAGTGAATAGTTGAGAGACAATAAAGAGTTGAGAGACAATAAATGCACAAAGATTACTTTTCCCCCTCCTTCCTTAGTCTGTTCTCTTTATGCTTCAGGTCTTGAGATGCACAGCACGTAACCTGGTGTGTGGGAGGCAGCGACTCCATAAATGAGTCGCTGATTTAAGTTAAGTTATATATTGCCCATAAATTGTTATTTTCTGGGGCTTATTGTCTTCATTAAAAATCACTTTGAGCTGAACATTGCTATTACTTTATCAGCTCGAGGCTGACTATTAATGCCTCTAAAAAATCCACTTTACACTTTCTGGGTTTTTAAGCTTTTATCTAAGCCTTTCAAAAAGAACCCTCCTTCAAATCTTTTAAAAGAAGGAGACACAAACACCATTTTAAATATAATTCCTCTTTTTTTGAAGTATTCTGGATTAAGTAATGAGGGGTAGCATGGAAATCAACAAGTTTTTGAAATTACCCAAATACAGAATTAGCTGAGAAAGCTATAAAACTACTCATTAGATAATGATGGCCATAAACCAGCAATGATGCTATTTCTTTCTGAGTTTTAATTATGTAATTGCCATGACTATTTTGATAGAATACTTAGACTGTTTAATGATGTCAAAGAAAATATTGTGACATTTTAGCCCACGTTCTTTAGATCCACTTTTAAATGGCACTAGAATTCATGTGCTTTCCCTCCCCTTCCTTGAATATTTTATTTTTCATTAATGAGAGGGATTCTTTTAAAAGAAGCAGAGTTAAATTGAAAACATAGTATGTTTTTTATCCAATTTCCACATCTGGATCCTTCTGCAATTAATAATTCTCATTTTCCTACTTTAGCAGGAGCTTGATAATTTACAGCATCATGCTGATCATGGTCATGATCATGATCTCAAAATAAGGAGATTAAAAGCTAATATTTAACAGAGACAAATTCCTGATAATAGAGGGGAAGTTTAAGGTGCTGAATAAAGGGTTGATATGGCATATCTTTGCAATTCTATTCCTTTATACTCAATAAATATGAGTTAAAATCAGAAAAGGAGCAAAAGAAGATTACTAATACACTCAGGAGAATGGAAAGTTGATCATACAGGAGGAAACCAGGAATGACCTCATTCATTCTCGGAGCAAAGTCTGAACAGGGACATCAGTGCTATAAATAAATAAAAATGGAAGGAAGGAGAGGGATAATGGTGATAAAAGAATTAATAGCTACAGACAAGACATGAATGCTTTCAGACTGGCAGTTTAGAAGCAGGTTTCCATCCACTAGAACAATGAGGTGCAGCAGCAGCCATTCCATCAGAACAAGAGTCCAATTTTTCTTAAGGTCGACCTCAGTGCCCTGATGGAGAGAGGTCATGGCCATCATGCTTCTGACAGAAAAGCATCTGACATTTGGATTCAGAATTACCCCTTCTGTCTTGTATTTTACTTTTTCCCCAGGGTAGTAAAACATTTAAGCAAGTCCTAAAGTCCTGCTGAAATGAGAAAAAGAGGAGACAAAACCCTCCACTTTTGGAATCCCCACTGACAAGATTCAACATCATCTACATCATTTGCCACTTAATTGTTTTATTGTTCTCTTTGTGAGACTAAATGTCAGAGTAATGGACCATTTCTATGATCATACACATTGCTCAGCTACTCCCTTTTTTAGCCATTTTAATTCTTTAGTTAAGATTCTATGGCATCTAATTCAGTCCTATTGCTTTCAATTAGATTTCAATGAAGCTTGCACTGGACTATGCAAGACCACTTTGAGGATTCCATGAACACTGGCTTTTTCTGAGTGGTCTTACTAGGAAATAAAGTTTTCATCCTAAATTAATTTAAATGAAATTGACTCCAGCTTTTTGGCTGAAAATGAGAGGTCATCTGAAATTACTTTTAGTGATACCCATGAGTACCCATAGTTCACAAATGCATTCAGTGGGGAATGTGTAACTCAGTACTACCCCAGATTTTCAGTCCTTGGAGATCAGCGCATAGACTTGGCTGCATTAGAGGAAGATACCAAGCTTAATGTTATCACTGCTTTTTCTAAATTGTGTGATATTAATCTGCTGATCTCTTTGGGACAGGAGCTGTTGCTTGCTATGCTATTGGACAATGCCCATCACACTGGGGTTGTAACTTGATTGAAATTTCTGTCTTTTAGTGTGAGATCTGAATGTAAATCCAGAACCAGAAAAGCTTGATTGGTTTTCTCTCCTCATAATTTATCAAATAGCTCATACATTTTTCTCTAGCATTTCAGCCTTTTCCATTTGGCAAACATTGATGATTTTTTCCAGAGCTTTAATGGAGGTAAAAGTGTCACAGAAAAAAATAATAATAATTGCATGCATTTCTGTAACAGTTACAAGCCAGAAAGCTTTTATATTCTTCCACAATAACAACTCAAATTAATATACAGTCTAAGCTCTCTCTCAGCTTTTTAAAGTGTTCTAATTTGAGTCAATCACAGCTTCTCCAAACTGTAGTTATATGCAGTAGTTTTTGTAAAAGTACTTGATTACTGCCTGCCCTAAGCAAGAAGACTTAACTTGCCAGAGTTTATTAGTGTCAGCAAACATTTCACACAGGTATCACTAAGAAAACTTGCAGGACCAATGTCAACACTTTTAGCTATGCTCACAATCATAATACTGAACTCCCAAGTAGCATTGAAGCTGTAATAGTTACTCAGAGAAAACTTCAAATAATAAGCAAAAGACTTTTTTCTTTTTTTCTTTTTCTTCTTAAATTGATTTTGATACAGCAGTGATTTTTTCTTTCAAATGAGGAGACATTGAATAAACTGGAAGCAGAGGAAATTAGGAAGAGCCAGTCCATGGCAGACAAGCTCATGCAGAGTGGCTAAGCAATATACCCATCTGCCTTTCTCCAAATTAATTACATACGTATAAAGGTACCTGTCAACTGAGCTGAAGAGTCAACTAAAGCAATATTTAGAGCAGCAGCTGAAAATGGATAAAGGCAGCAGTCCTTAGGAGTATCTCTGGCAGCTCTGAGAGCACTTGACCTTATAAAAGCTCCCAAGTACAAGCTATCAAGTCTCTGGTTCACTTTGGGCATATTCAGTTTCCATTAGAGCAACAACTTCTCTAGAGTAAACCCAGGAGTAAGAAAGGGGCTTTTGTAGAGATTACCTGATAATGCTGCCACATGCCTTGTAACACAGGGGAAAATGCACATGGTTGGAAAGTTCATTTAGAGGTGCCCTGTTTCTCTCATTGTGCTGGCTATGGTATTGTGCAGCACAATGAATTCTGAAGTCTTGTATTTTGGCCCTTTGACAGCACAGATAGAGAGATTACATTATTCATTCTTTTGTATGATACCTCTTGGTTTTAACTGTAAAAATATTTGTAATTTGATGGTTCATAAGGCATCCTAAGCTGTAAAATGCAGTTTTTACAGTATATTGTAGCCACACACCATCTTTATGGAAGAATAGAGTATTTTTATGGATTAGAACATTTCAAGTCCATAAAATTTCACCCTTATGCCATTATTAGTAAGGCTGCCATGAGCAGAACACTAGACAGGGGAGTCATGAAAATGGGATGGAATCCCCATCCCTGCCCTTGATCTTTGGGTAGGCAAATCAGGCAGAAGTCTCAATCTCTATTGTTAAATGGGCATTAAATCTTTGATTTCACTTCAAATCATTGCGAATGTAAAGGATTGTATCAAAAGTAGATGGCATGTTATTGGACCTGGAATTCCCATTAAAACTTGTCACTTTTAATGAGGTGTTGCAATATGATCTGTGTAAAATTGCTAAGGGGTGTTTGCTTTAAAATAATTCAGGCAAGACAGAATTGTTAGTGGCTGACCCCTTTTGGAGACATGACTGCCAGTTTTTCTATGCTACATTTTTTCATTCTTTTCAAAAGATTAAAAGGCCTTTCCTTTCACCTTTTGTGTTCAGATTCCAAAGAATTATTCAGAGTGACCATCTTCACCCTGTGTTGTAATGGTGATATAATGAGTCAGTGATTATAACAAAGTGGACAAACTTGTTATAAACCACATCATGTTCCTTCAGTTCTGCTGGCTAACACAGAGTCTGTTTCTTCATAATCCAGATTTTCTCCAAACTCTTGTTTATATTTGTTTTTTGTTTCTGCTGATGGATTTATATAATTTTAGCCATGTTGGAAAGACCAGACAGTGACACCTGGTGACCAGTTATGTGTATAAGGTTTAGGTTTTGATTCTTTGCCATTAAGCAGTTACTTCAAAGTCAAATAATTACTCTGGAAAAATCTAATAAACAAATCTATTCTTTTTAAAAAGAAAACTTCAACAAGCACTAGGGAATGAAATTAAATGTCACAATTTTAGCCAAGTCTGCTGGAGAACTCAATATCAGATGATTCTTTATCCATGTAACCATCTGTTTGTCCATTGCCAGCAAGCTGTTTGAGGTCAGGTCCTACATTGTCCCTATGGGTCTCCTTTACATCTGCTAGGTGTTTGACCTCAGTTGTTGGCTGACCAGAGATGTATAGGATTGTATGGTATTTTTAGACTTGGATGAAGCAGTAATTGAAAAAGGTTACTGACTTCTCTGTACACATCTTAAAAAAAAAAAAAAAAAAAAAAAAAAAAAAATCCCCAACTCCTCAACCTAATCTGCTGTCACAGATTTGTTCTGTTTTGTTTTGGTTGTTTTTTTTTTTTTTCTCTAAGCAGCCTGCCAGCAGGACTCCTGCTAATAGCCCGATGCCTCAGCATGCTATGCTTTTTGGACCTAATAATTTCATAAACAGAAACATCAGTGCTTCTCCTCCCTTCAGGCTTTAGAGGGCATGGCTACACTCAGCAGCACAATGCTGGGGCTGCTCAAGCTGCACCTCTGCTACATCACGGGACTGCTTTAGCTCTCAAGTCTTCCTGGGGTTGTTCTGATGATGTTGGAAAGTAGGTTCATTTATCCAGAGATTCACAAGTAGAGAAAGAAATCAAGAGCAATAAAGTATGTATAGAGCTGCCTCTTTAATCAAATTAGTTTCCTGCCTTATCCTGTAAGGAGCTGAGGATAAATGGCCCTGCATTATGTTGTTACCCTCTTTGGCACTGTTAGGACAGGCAAGGCTGTTCTGGGAAGCAACATAACCCAATGTTTTATCTTTCCCCCTCTTTCCTCAGCTCCTCTGCCTGGGGAGAGAGGGAGAGGAGGCACCATATGCATCCCCTCTGCCTGTCCTGAGGCAAGGGCAGAGCAGGAGGCCCATGACCTCCTCTTCCTCAGAGAAATGAACAAAATACCTCATGGTTTTCCCCCAGATCATCACCAGAGCTGCCCTGGGGCACTGCTGCTTCTCAGGGCAAACATTTGCTGCAGCTTCCCTCCTGATGAGGGGAGAATTTGCTTTCCCAGAAGAATATTATTTCACTTTTAGGTGGTCTTTAAGACTTCAGTAAAGCTTTCAATTATTTTTTTTTCCAGTTGAGATCCAGTCCTTTTTTCTAATTCTGAGTAGGGGGAAATACTACTTTTATGAGGAGTTCAGGCAGAAGCCTCACACAACCACAGCCCTCAGGCTCCTGCTTGAGCCTCCAAAGGTTTCTGGCCAGAGCATCTCAGTGGCCCTGGGCACCCCAAAGGATGCTGGCAGGATGGATCCCACATTCTTCCAGTCCAGGGCCACTGATTCAGCACACAAACAAAGACATCACCTTCTTTGTTCTCGGAGCCCAGCCAGGCTGGTCACAACCTTTTCCTTTGTGCTATGTGATCTCTCCCCTGCCATTTCATCATATTGTCTGGACAGCAATTTAAATAATCAGAAATTACTAATCTGTGCTATTAGTATTTGCCCTGAGATGAACAAAGTGCTACAAAAGTTATTAAATCTAATTTCTTTGCATGTTGTTTCTTTCTTCCCAGCTCCTGCAGGGTTTAGCAGTTATGCAGATTAGCTTTGATCCTTTTTTGGAAGTAATTTTTAACTATTAACTTTGTAATAAAATAATTAGAATAATTTTTGGAGTTGTTAAAGATATTTTAAATTGCTGTCATTTTCCTAACAGTACTGTTGGGTGTAAATAAAAATGGTTATTGCAATCTCCTGACCTAATGGGAGTAACCTGGCAAGTAGTATCTTTCCAAACATTTTTTTCAGTCTTTCTTTTTTGGCCCTCATCTGAGCAAAGATGGATTTTTCCATAATATCATTATAAAACTTTCATAAACAATAATGTTTTCCTTGTTATGTTTTAAATTAAGGTTAAAGCATCTGAAAGTAATTTATTGCAGAACTACATGGTGTCACTTGAGAAAAGAAAATCAAAATTGCTTTTGAATTTGCTATGACTTCAGTACTACTTGTAATGGCAGCTGAAGCTGCTGTTTAGAAAAACTGAGTGCCTAAGTATCTTGAGGTACAATACTTAGGCTTGAGGAGGTAGAGGAGTATGTATATGTAATTTCATCAACTTCCTGAGTACTTTATATCTTTGCTTTCTTTCCTTACTGTTCTTGTTAAGATAGATATTCTTTATAGGGTATTTACTCTATGTTATTTATTTAAGAGTACAGTTCAGTAATGACTGGGCTACTGAACCAGCCTCATTCAAGCATCTCTAATGTCTTCTTACACCTGAGGCATGAGAAACAGCACACCTTGGATCTAGGAGGTGCCACACCAGCAAAGTCATTGGTTTTTCCTAGGCACAGGTGACAATTTTAGGTTGTATCAGTAGAGAAGCAGACACTTCCAGATTTGAAGTGTCTTTAACAGTCCAAATTACCCATTCTCCCATTTCATCTTTGGCTTGCTTATGCATCTTATGATGCATATTTTGATATATTAAGATGATAAACCTATCAGGCATCAGTCTTAGGAAAACTCAGTTTGCTCCCCTGCACTCGAGGTGCTCCTATATGAGGAGAGACTATCAGCAACCTTTCTAAGTGCTTTGAGATTCCTGGTTAAAAAACATTACACAGCATCTTGGAGTCCTGATTTCTCCCAATTTTAGGAAATTGCTCCTGATGTATTGCTTGCATTTTTTTTGCTGTTTTTCCTCTCCATTCTAAATAATTCTGTAAACTACAGATAAGTGTGATATATTTTGCACATATTTATCAGTCACTGGTTGTTGGTTTGCTGTTATATTGTAAGAGAGAAAGAACTTGATCAGGTTTTCCCAATATAACATCAGAAGAGATATGGATAGAAATTGAAGGTTATTTTTTACAGCTGGTTGGTTTGGGGGCTACAAAGAATTTTGAATCTCATAAAATAATTAGGTTGTTTTTTGTGGATCAAGATATTAAAATAGAAAGAACCTAAAATCTGTCATAGTGTACTTCCCTTTTAAGGAACAACAGTTATATAATGGTGGCTTTGTCAAACAAATGATAGATCTCAAATGAAGTATAGTGAGGGACAGAAGGGAACATCCTGGGAAAGGTACTTGAAAATTACAAAGATGAAAAAAATTATTGTACAAAGATGAAAGATTTTTTAAAAACATGCCCAGCATTCAAGAACTAAAGGTGCAGGAAGCTTAGTCTTTAAGACATCATTTGATACCAGTTTGATAAAATAGGGTTACACAGTGAGAGCACTGCTACCTCCTCTGCAGAGGGTGTTTTTTTCCTAAAAAACAGTAGTTTAAAAGCCCTACTTTCTTGGTAGGATAGTATTTTGTTAGATCTTGTGTTATAGAAATGTGAGAGCAAGTCACTAACTATGGAGTATCTCAGGGGAAAAAAAAAAAAAAAAGGCTTGAAAAGGCAGAAGAGTAATAGCAGAAGGCTTGAAAAGGCAGAAGAGTAATACTTTCCTTTGGTAGTACCAAGACCTCGACAGGAAAATGTTTGCTTCCCCTTAAAGAAGGAACACAACTCACTTTCCCTGTGTTGCTAAACCTCACAGGTAACCCCAGGAAAATGTAAAGGGAGGGATTCAGCAAAACCAAAGGGCTCATTAATGTGAATTCCCAGCAAGAGGAAATCTATGTCCTTGAAAAAAAGGAGGCAGAGGATGTGCTGCAGTGGTAACTGATGCATAGAAACAACAGGATCAGCTCTGATTGCACCCTGGGAAAGATGCAGATCTCATGCACACTGAAAAGGGCTGGCAAGTTCTGGAACACTTGCTGTGATCACAGAATGAAGCCTCTGCAAAGTGTTTGATTGTCACAGATAACATAATCCCTAAAGACTGAGCAATCTTGTTTAACCCAGTTTAACCCCTCCATCATCTAACAACCTCATTCCATTCCTGTTAGCTAACACTGAGAGTTGGTGATGTGTAGCCAAGGGGTATGATTTGCTTTTCATAACTTAGCAGAAATCTGGTGGCATAAAAAAATTAAGCCTTTATGTGTTTCCAAGCCTATTAGTTTTTTATTTCTCTCAGCTGTTACCTGTAGCAGGGGATATGGTAAGTACTGAAATCATAAGCACCATAAAAAGAAAATTTCCAAGCAAAGATGACAATGGATACTTATAATAATTATGGACAGATGGTGAAACCCAGTAGAAACATCTATGTTTGTAAACAAAGGCAGTACATTTTAATGATGCTGTAATCACATTTTTAGGAAGATTTAAGTATGATTAGCAAAAGACAACCTTTTGTTGAGGCCTCACTTCAGCAAAACAATTATAGGATGTTTTAACTGCAGGGTTACTGTAGCTTTGTATTCAAATCTTAATACCCAAATATTGTCCCTTTATAAAAAAATTCTCACATCTGTTTTAAATGGTGCTCTAAACTCTTTCAGAGGTAAATGCTACAGTGAGTTTTATTTTCATTGGGAATAGCAGCCTACCTATAGGGATGCAAAATTAATCACTTAGGTCCAGGTAGTGGTAGTCTGCCCCCATAGGAGGAAATAGCTACTATTCCTATATAGACTGGGAAACAAATAATGCCTATTCCATTGCTCTATTCCATGAAGCATAGTAGTATCATGAGAAATGAGTGAAACAAGCAGAGAGATGTTGCCTTGCATGTCATGGCAATGTAGATGCTTGCCAGCACATGACTGGCCAGGGCAAGACCTTCATGCTGACCATGTTAAATTTCACTGAGCATCATCGTGTATTTGCATAAGGATTCTGCTGAAAATCAGGTTCTCAACTCTGAATCAGGATGCAGAATGACTTCCTTATCTCCACTAGTTTGAGTTCCAAACTGAGCAGAAATATCAGTGCTATATAGCTCCATCCTTCTACCTCACTATACAGTATAATACTTGGCACTATAATGATGTGAAAGTTTTCAAAGACTTCAGTTGTTTTTCTCCCATTCTTTGGGAAATGGGAAGTTACTTAGCTTACTCTCAAAGATGGAGGATTTGTCATGAGGTCATTTACTTGTTAGTAATACAGTCTCAAAATCCCATGCAAAGAGATACAAAATATTTTATGTTCTTTGACCTCCTACCTCACAGAAATGGGGTGGGTATTTGGGAAAGAACATCTTGACAGTGTCAGCCCAAGGCAGAAATTTTCTAAGAGATTTCAGGGGTCCCCTGACTTCAGGCAGGAGCAGTCCTAGCCTGAAATACAAGCTGTATCTTTTTTATAAGCTTAAGTTCAGAAAGCAATTTTCAATTTTTTAGATTATGTAAACCATAACCAACTCTAAACATTTAGAAGCATACTGGGGACTCTCGCCTTCCTTCTCAGCTGCATCCACCTTTTTGTTAATTAATGTCTTTTTCCTTTTTTTAAAAAAAGAACATTTGGTGTTCAGCCCAGAGGGCTAAAAGCAAATACTTGCAGTTGGAAAGAGCTGTAACATTGTGTGACTGGTACTTACTGGGAAGGATGTGAGAGCAGACAGAGCCTGACTACAGCTGCATAGAATCTGCTGCTGGGGCATGGAAATTTCCTTCTTTCCTTTTGGGTCCCTCACTGATCCCTGGGGAGAGGCTGTTTTCCTTCCTGCTACTTAAAAAGGCATATTGTTGTTAGCCAAATGGAGGATCTGGAAATGTCAAATAGGAACTGATTTAAAAACAGCAAAAGAGCAGACTGCAAAAAGTTTTGGGCTACGAAAAAAAGAAAGAAGCATCAGCTAAATATGGAAGGCAGAGAGAAAGCAATTAATAGAAGTGTATATGAAAGAACATACGAACTGAGGCATAAAAACTTATATAGCAGGTTTTGTTTTGGCAAGAAACATAGAATAGAAAATGGAAAGAATTATGGAAGTGGATGATAATGGTTTGAATGTTTTAAGCAGGATAAAGTCTTTAATATTTTCCAGTTGAAGTGAATGCAAACTTCGTGTTATTATTTAAAATTCTGGAAGTCTTTTTTCTTTAACCAGGAAAACAGTAATAAATATAGGTCAGCCTACTGGATAGCTGGTTGAATGACAAAATTAATCCAGCAGGACAGTAAAAATTCTTTTTTTTTTTTTTTCATCTCTCTGCACCAATGCTGTTTGGAGATGTTGATGATCAGAATATTTCCCTCCCAATTTTACGCCCCCCCAGTTCCATTAATAGTGATTGCAAGCCTCTTCTAGTACAATATACTGATTTATGGAATTATTATAATCTTTTCATGCTCAAACTAGTAGTTACCAGCAATTTTGATAAAGCATTGAAAAGTACCTAGATTTAAAAAAGACTCTTTCCACTTAAGGAAGTGTTGAAGTTGAAGCATTTGTTCTTGCAAAAATCACTTTTTTTGACTGCTATTTTATCCCATGGTATCTCTACTTGACTCCACTCAAGGAAAGAGTCATTGCTCATCATTTTAAGTCAGTCATGATGAACATGTCCATAACTTGCCACATTATTTTAATTTTTTTATCTGCAGCACTTGCTGCATAGGTACAATACCCTTCATTGTAGTAATCCTCATTTAAGAAAACATTCTAGATAATAATCCCTGCAGAAAATAATCATCCTGCTTTCCAGCTTCATGCAAGAGTCTGACTTTGCACAGAACTGGAAACCAGATGTGTGCTTAAAGGCTTTGCTGGGCTGGTCCCAGCACAGTGGATCTCCCGTGATGGAGGTGCTACACAAGCAATGGGAGCTCTCCCCCATCTCATAGCATTAAAAAAAAATGCTTACATGGATTCCAATATTTTTGCTGTACTGCTTTAGAAAACTGGCATAAGAAAGACTAAAATTAAGTCCATTCTGGTTGTACAGCTACAGATCTTCATGTTCTTGTGTGACCTTGTGTTCAGAAGCTGAGAGGGGGTTCCAAGTCTGTTTCAGAAGCTCGACTTTTATCCACATTTACAGACCAAAAATTAGCAATGAAAACTGACATCAACAGATCAGTGGGGTTCATCCACATAACTGCATGAAAGATCAGCTCTGCAAAGTGTAGCAGATTTATTTAATTCAGCCTGCTAATGAACAGGCAAGCATTAGTTACCCCCAGGAAGTAACAGTCTCACACGTCTGATACCCCCTTTTCTGAAGAGTGAGAGATGACTCTCAGACCAGCTGATAATATTTTGTTTTTCTTTGTATCTTTCACACAGTATGGGATGAACTGATTATAATCTATATTTTTCATTGAAATGAAAGATAATTAACAGTTCTCAGATACTGGTTTTACAGAAAAGATACAAATTTCAATAAGTATTATTGATTTAACAGTGTTAAACAGGTTGGTTTTTGTTTTGTTTTTTTAATATGCCGTGTTTTCAGAAATTTGTAAGTGCTGCTAAAATATCTTTCATTTTCTTGACTATTAGATCATCTAATTTAGCTGTTTTGAGCACAGTACAGCGAATAGTTGGTGTATTTATTTTTACAGCAAAAAATGAGCTAACATAGAGTAATCTATTTTCATATCCTAGATAAGAAACTCAACTTATAAAGAACTTTATGCTTAACAACTCATAAGGTCAATGTCCAAGTTTCAGCTAGAACCATAGGAACTTGTGGGATGATGGTTTTGTCAAGTTTTTTTCTTTTTTTTTCTTTTTTTTCTTTTTTTCTTTTTTATTATTTCTTTTTCACTTTTTGCTTTTTCTTTTCAATTTTTTTCTTTTTTCTTTTTCTTCTCTTTATTTTTTATTTTTTCTTTATTTTTCTCTTTCATTTTTTTCTTTTTCTGTTTTTTTTCATTTTTTCTTTATTTTTCTCTTTTTCGTTTTTTTCTTTTTCTGTTTTTTTTTTTCATTTTTCTTTTTTTGGTCTTTTTTTTTTAATTTTTTTTTAAGTTATAAGATTAACAGCTCCACAGACTTTTGGCCTGTCTGAAGGAAGCAGGGACACTGTTATTGCACTAAAGCCTTTGATTCATTGGAAGCTCAACAGAACAAGTAGTTTTCCGGTGAAATACTCTGGCAAACCTGCAAACAAATTTATTTTCTCTTAAAACTATGAGTTACCTATTGAGTAAAAACCTTACACACTTTACACTGATCATATTTTCAATAATATAATTTTTCTGAACAGGAAGAGGTAGATTCCAACTCATAATAATACAGAGCAATGTGCTCAGCTTATCAAAATTCTACTTTTCCTTGGATTTCATGTCATGTGCATTCACTGAATACTGAACCCAAAGGTTAAATACTCCAAAATCACTAATCCTTCAACCTTTGAGAGGTTATTTTCTCTGCTGTGTTTTCAGAGAAGGCTACTGATGGTTTTTTTTTTTAATTAAACTTTATACAGCATTAATCACACTTTGCTTTAATGCAAATAAAACTTCAGTTTGAAGTGTTTCTAATGAAATATTTACATGTATTCAAGTCAATATTACCACAGGTTCCTAATCTTATCTTCTGAAGGCAAAAGAAAGCAGCTTTTTTGTTTTGTGGAGGAACCCCCCCATCTAAAGCCATGCAAACCAGACACACAGAATTCAGCTGTCTTGCACACTGATGAAAATAGCAATTTTTAACAATCACCATTAATACAAGCATATTATTCCCATGTTCTGGGGATCAGATGGCTCAGTGAATGTAATAGAGATTTCTAGAGACAAAGATCACGGGTGTCATCATTTGTCTTATGGCAAAAGGCTGATCAGCTCCAATAGCTACAATATAATTTTCTCTTTCCTGTTCCAGAAGGGAATTTCATTGTTGCAGAACCAGTATCTAAACCTGTTTCTCTATAAGGCACTCTTGGTCTCTTCAAGTGTGCCCAGCTTTGTTGCAAGATCACATTATGTCATGTAATATTATGTATTACATTACATAATCATGTAATAAGTAATTATTACATTGTGAGGGCAAAGGCTTTTTCACAGACTGGAAACAGCTCTGCAAGGAACTCTATCTATGTATCACCATTCCACAGCATTTACAGTTTTTAGGTAAGAAGCAAAAAAACCTTGTTGCCCTTCTCATACCTCAGCAAAGTGAAACACAGAGCAGTTTGATTAATTGCACAGATCAGTATGTGGGAGAATGGGGCTATGATCTCTGACCCCCTTTAGAGCTAAGGTACAGGCCCTCCCTTCTTGTTCAGCTTCATTTGGAATAATAATCAATTTTTTAACTGTGCTTCTGTATAAATCATTTAGTAATAAACCATCCTCTTGAAACCAAAGCTATAACAATCAGCTGGGTATCAATTGGTCCTAAAAGGTGAAAATATCTCCTTCCCCATTAAAATATCCTCCTTTCTGAATCAATTAATTTTTTTCTCTCTGCTATAGAGGGAAGGATATTCAGACCACAGAAGGATGATTTTGTTTTCATTAAAAATTCTTTTTCCAAAAATCAGTAGCAAAACCCCATCCCTTCACTACACTGAGCATACCAAGAAATGTTCTCCTCCAGCAATGAAGGAAAATCTGCAGCCTGTTCTCCAAGAGCCTGGGGCAAGAGCAGTGCCAGGCAGATTTGGCTTCACTGCTATTACCAGCTTCAACACTTGTAATAATTAGCCAGACCTCCCAGGTAAGAGCAGACAATCTGTAACTGGAAAGCTATGGCTCAATTGCAGAAAAGAAAGTGAGTTGCTGTTCACCTAATGGTACAACAGGTAGTCTGGAAAATCTGTTTCTGTTAAATGATCAACAACAGTGTATCAGAGAGCTTTGTACTTTCATCTTCTCTTTTTACACAAAAAGTAGATTTTAGTTATCATTGCTTTGATTTACTGACTGAATCAAATCTGTAACAGGAAAACATGGAAAGAATAATTTCTTTAAACTTTTTTCTTTTTTGTTATTTTTCTTTTCTATATTTCTTTTTTCTTATTTTTCAATTTATTTTTTCTTTTATTTTTTCTTTTCTTATTTTTTATTTTTTCTTTTCTTTTTTTTCTTTTTTTACTTCTTTTTTGGTTTTTCTTTTTTATATTTATTTTTTCTTATTTTTTAATTTCTTTTCTATTTTCTTTTCTTTTTCCTTTCTTTTTCTATTCTTTATTTCTTTTTTTTTTTACTTTTTTCTTATTTTTTTCTTTTTTAATTTTTTTTTCATTTTTTCACTTGTTATTAATTTTTAAATTATTTTTATTTTTTTCTTCTTTTCTCCTCTTCCTCACAACCTCCCAGAGCCTCCCCCCCTCCAGTATCCCCTTTTCCCCCCTCCCAGTATCCCCTTTTCCCCCCTCCCAGTATCCCCTGTTTCCCTCCCCCCCCCATCGCCTATTCCCTCCCACCCCCCACCCCCCACCCCCCCCGGCCCTTGCCCCCCAGGAAACAGTCCATTTCTTCCCTGTGTCCCTTTAGGAACACTTTTTTTCTAAACCATTGAGAACACTTCGTGGAGAAATTACATTCAAAGAGCCCTGGAGTCCAGAAGCAAGTCCCATAAGCACATTTTAAAACTCACTACCACTAAGTCCAAGAATCCGTAGAGAAATGGTCGGAGCACTGCAGCTGGAATGGTCACTGTGTCAGCAGGGCTCTGCAGGGCTGTGCTGGAGCTTTCTCTTCAGGTCTCAGTGTCAGTGGGGCTGTGCTTGATTGTTTCTAAGATTTCTCTTCATGGCGTTCTCTCTTCTCCTGGTGCCAGCAGGACCTTGCAGGGCTGTGCTAGAGCTTTCTCTTCATGGATCTTCAGGTCTTGTGGCATCACAGCAGGGCTCTGAAGGGCTGTTCCTGAGCTTTCTCTTCATGGGGTTCTCTCTTCTGCTGTCAGCAGGGCTCTGCAGGGCTGTGCTGGAGCTTTCTCTTCAGGTCTCAGGGTGTCAGCAGGGCTCTGTGCTGGAGCTCTGTCTTTATAGAGCTTCAGGTCTTGTGGCATCACAGCAGGGCTCTGCAGGGCTGTTCCTGAGCTTTCTCTTCATGGGGTTCTCTCTTCTGCTGTCAGCCCGGCTCTGCAGGGCTGTGCGGGAGCCTTCTCTTCAGGTCTCATGGTGGTGTCAGCAGGGCTCTGCTTGGCTGTTCCTGAGCTTTCTCTTCATGGAGCTCTGTCTTCTGGTGCCAGCAGGACCTTGCAGGGCTGTGCTGGAGCTTTCTCTTTCCATGTAGCTTCAGGTCTCATGGTGTCAGCAGGGCTCTGGAGGGCTATCCTGGAGCTTTCTCTTCATGGATCTTCACAACTCAGTGTCAGCAGGGCTCTGCAGGGCTGTGCTGGAGCTTTGTCTCTCAATGCAGCTTCTGTTCTCAGTCCGTATGGCAAAAGAAGTGAGAGACTTCAAAGGATGTGCAGACACGATGAGTTTAATCCTGTTGAAATCAAGGAGATTTTTGCTAGGAACTTCAGTGAGGCTGAGATTTTGCCTTCGGTCTTTGTTGGCTGCTTCGCAGTTTAATGTGATTCGATTCTTCACTTCCTTTTCTGTTCAGCCTGTAAATTCGGGTTGGAGTTTCCCGCCTTCCTCTCACAGGGAGCAGCAGGGGCAGCTGCGAGCTCTGCCGGCAGAGCGGGAAATGGCGGCTTGCAAAGTCACAGAGTGAGGCTCTGCTTTCCAGACTAAACATTCGTTTCCAGACTAAACACTGGTTTCTAGACTAAACATTGGATTCTAGAATCACCAGCAGCACCCTGGTTAAACAGGAACGTGCAATCATGGCACCTCAGCCATTGAAATCAAAGTGCCATTAGGAGGGTGCAGAAATCTTAGAAACCACTTTTAAATTGGTAGTGTTTTCAAAGATTTTTCTTTAAACGTTTTTTCAGTCCCTAGGGTCAGTGAAGCATTTGAGATGTGAACCTTTCAGCTGGCTACAGTGTGGCCAAGTGTGTGAGGAGAGCTGTCTGTGTGCTCCAGGGCCCTCACTGAAAATGGCGCCAAGGGTGCCAGAGGGTCAGGGGGTACTTCAGGGGCCCTGTTATTTGTCTGAGTCCTTCAGAGAATTACTTCAAAGAGAAAAAAATAGCTTCCATTAAGTTAAAGAAGGCAAAAGCTGAGGAAAACCTTAGCTCCAGAGACAACCTAAAGTGTTTCTGTTGAGTGTTGTCTTGCTTAAGAGAGGAAACAAAGTGTGGATTAGAGGAGCTGCAAAAGCACGAGGCTGCTTTTCAGTACTCTCTATTATTAAGTTTATTCTTTCATGAGGCACTCCTACCAAAGGTAAAGGTGTACACATACCTGACAAAGTGAATAATCAAAGGGAGGAACATGTCTGAGATGGTTTATTTTGCTGTTAAAAAGGGATATAGTATTTCAAAGAAATACTAAAATGCGAAGAAATATTAAAATTATATGCCATAGAAGTGGAGCTGAGAAGCCTGGATACATTAACAGGATCTGTGCTGCTTATTACTCCAACCATGCAAGCTGATACAGAGCTTGGCAATGAGAGAACAAAAGATCTTTCCTGGAACTGAGTAGCTGCTATAAAAGGCTCCAAGGCCCATACATTAATTTTTAAGCAGTGTAAGACCATTGACTTCAAATATCTTGCACAATTTCCTCTATTAATACACCAGGCTCATTATTTGCATCGTGTCACTGGGTCTTTGCCCTTGTGTACAGATTCAGTATCAAAACTTGAGATAAAGAAATGCTCTGCCTAAATGAATTTCTACAAGAAAATCATCCATGCATGTAACAGCATTGCTAATAGTCTGTCATCCTGACAGTTACAGTAATTTACTGGTGATACTTTTGATAGTAAGGAGCCTGAATCCTGGTTTCTCCTTATTAGATAATGACAGCTGCTCACACAGACTTTCACAGTTGTTGTTTTCACATATAGTTATACAATATAAGCAGGAATAAGCAGTGGAATTGGTAGAAAGTTGCATGGTGTTTTTCATATTCATATTTAAATGTGTAATTAACACCTAGCTGTACATGAAATTATAGCACTGACTAACTGCTTATATAATTTATTTATCTGCTTTTGTCTGCTGAACTAAAATAACAAAGGAGCAATAAGCCTCTGCTATCTCAGATTCTTCAGTTCTAAAACAGAATCAAAAGGACTTGTTTCTTTTCTCTCTCCAGTAAGTACTGGCACTGCCACATCCAGCCACCTGCTGTGAGTTCTCTTGACCTTTACTTCTGTCTGCAGAACAATCATATCACAATTTTTCCCTTTAAAATGTAACAGCTGAGAAAAATGCCTATTAAGCATTGCTGTAGGCATTACTGCTTTTCACAAGTACACTGTAAAGTCATTTGAAAAAAGTTTCATCCTGTTCTTTCGTCAGGTGGACAAGAGTTACCTATAAATATATCTCATTTACTTTTATAAAACTCTAAGAAGCTTCAGATACTATTTAACACATTTGTTCTCTGAGAATTCCTTGTCCCGCTTTTGGGTTTTTTTTGTTTGTTTTTTTTTAATTTGATAGTATGCTATCATCAGGCAGCTTAATCTTTGCTTCAATGTTTATTAACAACTATGTCAACTTTAAAGAAAAAATATCTTTAGTACAAGCACATTGACTTCCTCAAAGATACCTCAGTTGCATGGATTTTGATCTTGATTAGAAAAAATTCCACATAAATTGTAATTTTAGAATGTTTTCTACCCTTTTTCCTATTATGATTTGCTATACATTACCACTATGTGTCACAGGTAGTGTTATATTTTCTGTACAGATATAATAGAATCCTAGTTCAAATAAGGATATCTTACAAGGATATCTTAAGAAGGATATTTTATTACTTAAAATACAAGTAATTACAGTTTTTAGTTATTTTGGCTAGACCTCTAGCTGGTTACCATCACAATCCTGTATTTAAACAGATTTACGTGGAGTATTAAGAGTATATGTATGCTTATTAATGGACAGATTATCTTTCCTGTTGCACTAATGTCATGGCAATTGTTTCTTCTCACCAAGACTTCACCTGACTGATGCAAAAGCATATGTGCTGTTCCAGATGGTGTATTGCTTTAATCTATACTGCTGAAAACTTTTCAGGGGCATCCTACAACTCGCTTTACCATTATGAGTTTTATAAAATGAACCAGATTAAGCTGAATTGCTGGACTATTTCAGGCTATTACTGCTTCCCTGGGCAGTTGCACTTTTGGCATAAAACAGAATAATGTGAAGTATCCAGACCTGTGGGCAAAATTCAAACAGTGTGCCATGAAGTTGTAGGGTACAATATTTTTGGCTTTCCTCTCCTGCTTACTCATCACTGGCTTTAGTAGGCAGCAGTTGTCAGGGGCCAACTTTGCTGTGCTGAAGGCTCAAGTAGGCACTTGCTGACATTTGCCAAGTGCCAAAGTGTGTTAGCAGATCTCTAACTCCTCATTGGCATTCTGTCTACCTGACTTGCTTAAGAGCTTCTGTAAATCCAGCCAGACATGTATGTTCACCTTTAGGGGTTTGCAAATTTGGCCATAATCCCATGAAGTGATCTACTCAGTTAAAGAAGAAATGTTCATTCAAAAATTGTCTTGCAAGAATTGGAAAGGAATAAAAAAAGAAATGCAAAGTACTTAAAAAATATTTCAGCCTTACTGTTTCTCATTTATAAATCAGCCTTTCTCAGTTCTGAGAAAAATTAACTGACCTGTATTTTAATGACCTCTCTGACTCATTTAATTTATTTATTAAAAAAATATTAATTTTACTTCTCTCCTGCATAGGATCATTGACCTGTTTCCAGCACAAGTTCTCATGGCTAAAAGCACTTCATGTGAGCCTTCCTCTGCTATTGCCACCTTTGTGCTGAACTTTCTAGACCTGAAAGGAACTGAGATCCTGTGGTCTCAGCCACTGCAAATCAGGCTAGAGAAGTTAACTCTATTACACCTTTGTTGAGCCCAGTATCTTGAGTTAGAGTAAGTCAAATCTTTCCACAAGAAAAGGAAAAAGAAGGCTTCAAGACACACAGAGGCTCACTGGCTTTCTTTCACTTCACCTTGCCTCTCTCCCAGCGTGACAGCTGGATGAAGCCACCATTCCTTCTTGTGGGATCCTGCAAAGTTTGCTTGTGGTGTCTGGTACTTGTCTACACCACAGCACCTTGGCTTGCAGCAGAAGGACTTTGCCCACACTGAGCAAATGCTTCAGTCATCCCACTTCCCACCAGAGTGCCAGAGAGGATCACTCATAACAGCAGCATATTGAAATGGATCTGCCATAGATAGACACTAGCAAATCTGTCATATTGTTTTTCAGACTGCTTTCTGATCTAATTATTATTGTACAATTTTGCTACAAACAGAGCGATTTCCCTTGACATTTCACCATCTGGGAATCCTTTTCTTCTCTGAATGTAAATGTTCTGCAGTCTCTGAAGGGCAGCTCAGTTCTCTTACATACTGGTTATTCTCATTATCTTTATTCGTATTCTTGAGATCTCTGATATCTGTTCTTGTTTTCTTTAACATAAGAAATGTCATGGACCTAGAGTCATGAAAATGAAGCCTACAATAGTGGAGGTCTGGAACTGGAATGGCTTTGAAATTTATTCACATTCCCTAATTCCCTGGCAGGTTAAGTCAGGAACATCTGGCTACACCTGCAGCAATGTGCTGAACGTATATGTCACACTTATATCTACATGTAGTTTCCATTAGCATTGTTTTCCCTCCCCTGGTACTGTCACATTGGCTGGAGCATGCACACAGTAACGTTATCTGCTTGTCTCTTCTTTCTACCTATACATTTTTTTGTCTAATGTGGTGGGGTTTTTTTTAGCCTGTATTTCTGATCTGTTCTTTCTGGGTTCTGAAGATGACTTTCTCTCTTGTCTCTGGAGGAATCTGGCCTACAGTGTAATTCAGTTTACTGCTTCAAATATTGCTTTGTACCCAGAATGCTCTGATCCTGCATCCCAAATCTTAATTTCTAAAACTGAACTGAAGCCTGATATAGATACATTTTTCATGGAGACCTGAATTCTTCTTTGCAGTTCCCCTTTTCTGTAATTCCATGTTCTCAAGCATTGAGTTATTGTTGTTTATTTTCTGAACCCCTTTATCTGATAAAAAATAAGTTTGTTTTGAATCCTCTATTTGTCGTTTGGTATGAATTTCTATCCCGAGAACACCAGGAGATTGCCAGATGTACTTTTAACATCTCTGCTTTGGAGATAAGGTTGATATTAATCCCATCTTTTTCAGTAATCTCCTGAAGTATTTGCCTGTCTGGAATCATCATCTTATTTTTATTTTTAGATTCTAAATTCCTTTTTTTTTTTTCCCCTCAATATCTTCTATATGCTTTTCATTTCAAGTTGCTTAGATGACTCAATACAGGTCTCAGGTAGGGAATGTATTTTCTGAGCCAGCCATTGAATAACAATTTCAGATGATTTCTTCTCCATAGCTGATTTTTATTATTATTATTTTAAATCTTACCTATGTCTTCTTTCAGGATGAGCTGCTGACTACTAGCAATAGATCTGACTGTAGTTTATAATGAAACACTTATCTGACCATTTAAAGAAGCATTAAACTGGAAGTAAATTATTTGTTGCTTTTTTTTCTGATCCTCTGAAACTGCTAGAGTTGTAAGAAAGGGATTTTGTTTTAAAGACAGCTATATTTTAAGTGTCTCTAAAGAAATAACAGTTTAGTGTCAAATGGATAAAGATGAGAAATTTAGCTGATTTTTTAAAGTTAATATACTATATGTTGGAAGACCTCATTTAGAAAGAAATTGTTGGAGTAATTCTCCTATTCTGCCTAAGATTATTTCAGCACAGGCCAGTTCCAACCCACTATAGAAAGATGATCCTATTCCTGGTTAGCAGTCACACAAATCATAATAGATGTTAAGATTTCCTGTATTTTAATGAGAGGATGTCTTTATGGTTTTGCAGTGCAAGGATGTACTTAAAACTCTCAGAATATTGTGAGAGTATAAATATAAATATTATAAAACTTGAAGCAGACTGCATGAAGGCAATCCCTTCTCTAATTATTCCCAGATCTTAGAGCTTGTCTGCCTTTAGCCTTTTTCATTAAGAGACAACTGTTCCTGAATAATTTTTGTCTGCAAGCTCATGTCACCTAATTATAACTGTGTGACAGGGCAGGTGTTTGCAACTGAACAAGTCACCTAAGTAGTCAGTGGCAAGACAGAGGCATTTCCAGGGTGTGATTTCCCTGGCACACCTCAGAGGTCCTTGTGAGGGTGAAATAACAAACACTGGTTTCTTATCCTTGACTAAAGAGGGAATCTCAAGCCAAAAACTCAGATTCTGATTTCTGCATGGCAAATACTTAAACTCAAGTATGTGTTTCCATGCCCTGTTTCAAAAGTAGGCCAGCATCCCAAACAAGCATATCATCATGGGCTTGTTCAGTGATTTCTTTTGCAGTTTAAATTCCTACCCATCAGAATTCAAATATATTATTAGAGAAATTCTGGAAAAAAAAAAATACTTTGTGGCTAAACACTGAGTTTTCTCAGCTAACAATATGCTCTGCTTGCCAAATACTGAGCAATAGTATGAACACACACATTGTTTATCTGTTTATCCTACTTGCATTTGCAATTATTAGGCTTTTCCCCTTCTTTTTCCTGTGCTGAAGATTTTGCCAATAATGGTATTGTGTCACCCATACACCAGTAACTGCAAAAACAAAATTTCATCTCTTCCTTGAATGAAGCTTTTATGACAATGTAACCAGATGTGTTCACAAGACCCTAAGGATTCATAGCAGTCAGTGTCACAATGAGTAAAACTGGACTTTGAAACTTTTTTAAAAAGGTTTAAGATCTGTTTGAAAAGCTAGGAGGAATGGCAAGTACCAATTGGACTAATTAAACACCAGTCAAAATTAAAAACAGATGAAAAACTTAAGACAAATGAAACTTCTAAGAACTTGCCATCCATTTCATTTTACTAGAACATGCAAAGTGCAGTTCCCTGGCTACTTCAAGGGTAACTACATTTTATCAAGAAAGCTGAGAGCCCACCAGATGAAAGTGATCTGCAAATAATTTTGAAACCAAAATGGAGCATGCCTCAAAATAAAGAAAAGTTGCATGTAAGTCTTTCCCCAAGGCAAAGGTTATAGGACAGCTGAAATGGTATTGTTTTTCTTTCTAATGCACTTCAGTTCTTCCTACAGTAAGTGGATCTGGTTTCCTCTGCCTGTTTTGAGAAGACATTACTTACATTATAGATGAGGGCACAATTCTGTGTCCAGCAGTGCATTAGCAAAGAAACAATTCCTTGCACATGAGGGCTCTGCCTGCCATCTGCGTAGTTCAGTGTGCCAAATGTGGACATCTGTCTTGGAGACATCCATCTGCAAAAACTCGTGTTCAAAACCATCCTCAGGTTCTCCGTGGTTTCCCCCTTGCTTTTCATGAGCAAAACTTCTCCCCCACACACTCAAAACTTATTAACCACCTGCTGTGTTCAGAGACTGGGACTTCCCAAATTACCACCCCATTGCTCAGAGCCTGAGTTTCCTCTGCTGGTGAAGTCAGGAGAATTGCAATAGATCCACATGGAAACAACTGGGGAAAGCAGGGGGAATACTGCTTACAGAGGCAGTTCAGAGAAGGAATCTCCAGAACATACACTAAAAATCAGTAGATATCACTTTTGTTAAAATGCAAATGACACGCAGCCTTTATCACTTGTTCCAAATCTATCATTAAATCAGCTGCTAGACTTTGAAGCTCTTGTTAATGGAGTGAGTTAGGAGTTAACACTGCTAAAATCATCAGCTTCCTTTTGTCTTTAAGTTAGTACATGACAAGAACAAAAACTGGTAACAGTTTTCTTCCCCCCTTTTAATTAAGTTTGTGGAAATAAGGTCAGAAGAGAAGTATCTGAAGTTGCCTTGGGGATTTTTCAGACTTTTTCATTCAAACTGCAGCTAAAAATACGAAGAAGAAAAAAAAAATGTAAGATACAGTTGGAGCATCATTGCCACGGCTTTAATTGCTTTAGAACCAGGCTGGTACACTCTAAAAGAAATGTGAAAAATTTCAGTTGATGTGTTGAGAAAATGGATTTTTTTCTGAGTGTTTACTCAGAAAAATAATGATTTAATCATGATCCCCAGCTAGTCCCTAGCATTTGCTGAAGTCAAGACTTGAAGAGAAAAAAAATAATCAAGTAAATGTTGAATGATGTTAAATGGCACTGATGTGTTAAGGACATTAAATACTTATATCAAATAGTTTTAGCCTTTTCCTCTCCAAATTAGTTTAGACATTGTGTATTGGTTGTGATTTTTTTTTTATTTTGTTTTGTGCTTTTTTAAAGTGTTCAAGTCTAGAAGATTTCTAAAGTTTTTGACACAGACATCTTGGAGGTCATACATGGAATTAGTATTGCTGCCAGGATTCAGCAAAGAATAAGGTCAGAGAAATGATGATCTGTGTAGAAAATTCATAAGGAGAAATCCCAGTGAAACCTCAACAGAGAAATACTTGCACAGCATTAGCCAGTTCTGTGCATCATCTGGTCTCCATTTTTTCCCCACATTCTCTTTATTATGTTCAGCAATTCAGCAGATGAAACACGAAAAGTTTCCAGTCAAATCCAGCAAGGCTTCAGCCTCAGTGAAATTAACATGTCCTAAATGCCTGTGATGACCTCATGTGAGCCCAAATGTGCTAAAAGCTAAACACTGCTTTGAATGTTTCATAAGGTCAGAATCTCTATCAGTGGTCATAGAACACTTTGAAGGTCAAAATGAGAAACACTTAAAATAATTTCTGATAATTGTATTTGTGTTAAAACAATGACATATGCAACTCTCTAGTTTTCAGTCCGTATATATTTCACTAAAATTAGTGTTACCAAGGTTATTTTTCACAAGACATGACTTTTCCAGCCTTGGAACTTTATTCCACATAGTAGGACTTAGAGCTGCATCTTCTCTATGTCAGGCAGTGACTCTGCAACACTGAAAGTGCCCAGATACTTTAGTCCATGAAGCTCCAGTGCTCACACACAGAAGAAGCAGAGGTGGTTACACAAAGAGCAAAGCCTCTCTTCCCTGTGTCCCTCCTTACTCATTGCTTTGGGGATGGAAAATGACTCAAGCAAAGAGTTTGTTCAAGGTTCACTAAGTCTTACACAAAATTAAATGACATAATGCTGTTTGCATGCCATTTACACTGCAAAAGAGCTGTGTTACAGGCATAGAGTCCTGATCACTATGTTTATAATGGTTTATAATATTTTGGCATTTTTTACTTACGTTGATTTGATTAACTATATTGTGATGATCTCTGTTTTAAAGAAATGCCATTGATACACACTGGCCTTCCAAATGAATCAGGTATCAACTCTGGATAATCCGTCTTATTGCCAAGCACCACAATGGGAAAGGGTTTAAAATCTCTGGTTTTAAATCTTAGCAAAGAACATTTTTTTCTTCTCCTCTTTAAATCTGCATGACTATAATTATGAAAAGCAACTCATTTTCACCATCACATATAGGCAGAAGCTATAAACTGTCATTTCTTCTCTTATACAGCTGTCTGGTTCAGTAGATACCTCTTTGGGGACTCATTTGCATTAGTTACCAAGAGATGATGCAGCAGTGAATGGTGGGTTGTGCTTTATATGGGCTTTCCCAGCCCTCCCTTTCCAACACCATTATGAGATCTTCTGTAGTTAAGGGAGGGGGATGCAGATTCAACACTCTACAGGAGACCTGAAGGTTAGGACTTAGTAGGCAGCTGGGACATCATCTGGCATTCCCCACAGCATCTTGCAGCTGACTGATGCCAGACTTAAAGCCAAGGTCCAGCCAAATTTCCCTTTTTGAGATCTGACAGCTGTTTCTCAGTTTCATTGGAGTTTGGTATTATAATCTAGGAGCTCATGAGAGAGGGTAAAGTGCACCCTATTAATATTTGCAGTTATTGAAAAAGCAAAAAGAAAGCCAAAGGGATCTGCATTTAGATTATTAAAAATTTTGAATGTGTGGCTGCATTATTTGGAAAATCAATAAATTCCCAGAAAATAAGGAAATTAGGGGCAGAAGAGCCATGTTGTTTCTCAGCCAGTGTAACCACTCATCTCAAAACCATAGAGTTCCATGGAATGTTTTAGAATACAGTAGAAGATCTGGAGAGAACATGTCCTACAGCTTTTCAGAAAAACACATTGGGTTCATTTCTTTAGGTAACTGTAGAGTTGTGGTTTCAGATTTCTTAGGTTTTCAGGAATACACACCAGGGTGTCTTATTATAAGCCCATAGCATGAAGTGTTTCTCTTGATTGGTGTAAAAAAATGTGATGGCATGAATTTATACAAACAAGTAAGCTCATTAGTTTGCAGGAGGGGCTCTCTTACTGTTCACTTTGCATAATTATGTGTTCAGGCAGGAAGGACTGTGGAGTAACTACTTTGCTGATTGTGTACTGATTTCTCCCCAAAAAACCAACCCCAAAACAAACCAAAACACAATTTCACTGAAAAACTTTTTTTTTTCAGATTGATGTATGTTTTGTTCTGAAGTAAGTTATTTAGGGTTTCCTCTGGTGCAAATTAGACTGAGTGTGAACTAAGGGCTTTGTCTTCCAAATTTTTAACTTAATGGAAATAATGTTAGAGTGTGATAAATTAGATTTATTAGTGAAAATAAACCATGCATCTCATTGGATAACAACTTCCAGATATCTTTCATTGTATCTTGCCTACATCAAATATTATTTTGAAGCCATATTCCAAATGAGAAAAGGACAATCTCTTTGCTACCTGCTAGGCCTATTCAGTGATCTGCTAAAAGTGAGGGGGTTGTTGTGAAATAATAGTAGTGGGATAGATGATTGATGTCACTAATTGGTACCTGTGGCTTTTAAGCTAGGAAGACATATGAAACACTAAAGGGACATGAAAGCTGAATTCACCTCTAACTCTTACAAATGAGCTATCTCAGCTGGGCTTGGAGCATGTTGTTTAATCAGTGAGGAGCAGCCCCTGCTGAGACTCCCAATGTTGTTCCTATTTGTCATTAAACAGAGGTCATCCATCTCTGTGACTCTCCCTACAACCTGACTATTACATTTGCTGTAAAGAAAACAAAAGCTCTGATGAGTGAGGCCTGGAGATGTTTGGCAGGGCTACAGGAGTCTTTCCTAACTGGAGACTAAATGGAAAAATAAATATTTGTAACATAAAAAGCTTCTATTTATCTTGAAGGGGGGAGGAGGACTATGTATAGTTGAAGATGAGAGAACAAAATTGCCAGATCTGAAACATAAAGGCCTTTTTTATCAATCAGAATATTGAGTTTTGTTGCTTTCTTCCCCAGCTGATAGGAATAAAGCTCATATTTTAGACACAGCAAGCTTGTAGAAATAAAACAACTTGAAGAAATAAAATCTTGACACTTAAATTTTAGTGCAGTGCTGAGTGTTTAGTAGCATGTTTTTAATCAGTGTATTGGCTTGCAGAGAATTAGGTTTGCTGCCAGATATACAACCATGGTTCTAGTCAGCCCTTTCCATATGCCAAACAACTTCCAGCTTCCCATCCTCTCTGCAAATCCCTGTATCCTTTGCCTCTTCTCCATCAACATGCAGTCACTAACATCTGATCAGAAAACTTCATTTAGATGAACCATACTTACAAGCCAAGTATGCACCAAGTATGCAGATGTCCTCTGAGGTATCATGAGGTTTTCTTCTTTTTTGGGGGCTGTTTTTTGTTTTGGTTTTGGGTTTTTGTGGTGTTTTTTTTTTCAGGGGGGAGGGTTGCTCTGGTTTTTTGAAACTCTGCAAGGAAGAAGTACTGTTGATTGCATCAGATGCCTGAAATGTGATCAGAAACAATTCTTCTCTCTAGATTTCCATATGAAAGTCATCAGCCAAGATTAGCTGGCTGCTTTGTACATGTCTGTGTGATACCCTATGCCAAATGTTCTCTTTGAACAGGTATATGCAGGCTGGGGCTTAAACTGGTTTAATTCTCTGTACTTTGACAGTACTATGCACTAGACTTTCAGACAATTCAGAGAGGTAACCTGCTGGGATGGTTATGAACTGTGGGACTTTTTTATCCTACTGACATTTTCAGGGCTCTTGTGGATAAGTCCTGCTCTTAGCTGTTCACAGACTCTTTCCTGACATGCCTGGAAATACAATGAATTCCTGATTATTTAGTCTAAAATGTGCATTTGATTCCATGGATATCTACAGAAGCAGATAGGTTAGTAATTTTTAAACTAAGAATGGCATAGATTTACCTGATCATAAATTCACAGACACAGAAAAAAACGGGTTTGGTGCTTTACATGTAGGAATAATGCAGTTAGGAATAACACTCCTTCCTGCTTTGCAGTACATTAAAAAGTCTGTTTCTTGATATTGATCAAATGAAACATGTTTTATTGCAATGTAATTGCAGATGGAGAGACAGGAGAACCCTTAAAATGGAGAGAATTAAATTTGGAAGAAAAAGAGCTTTAGGACTGATAAATAAAAGAATACAGCTTAGATAACAGAATAATAGTTTTTTTAGGAAGCTCTAAGCAGATCAGCCTCAAACTTCCTGAGTCTGGGAACTGCAGTAGTAGGTAACTGTGGTGACCAGTCTTAAATGCATGCCATATTGATACAGATAGTAACTGATCAGGGGGTTCTATGCCTGCTTTGCTCCCAGGTAGTACCAAATGTGTTTCTGTCAGTAGACTCAGCCCTCAGTTGTTTTGAGAACTTTTCTGTGAACGTTATATTATTTTCCACATTATTATCACTGTATAACCACTCAGGATCTTCATCTGAAAATAGACCTCGTTGCTTTGAATGTGACCAAGAGCTTTTTTTTTCATGGTTAACTCCTTTCAAGTTTCCAGTTTTTAATGAATCTTAAATCTGAGTCAGTTTTGACTGGGCTTTAGGCTGGACTGGGCTTTAGGCTGGATCCTGAGGCTTGTATGCAGTCTAAAGAACAGCTTTACATGTTTTACATGTCTCACTTAACTTTTCTTTAAGCTCCCTCAGCAGTTCCTGGGGGAATTGGTTTTATTATGTTTCAAACCCTTCACTTTCACACATCTAAGGCATCCTTTTTCTGTTCTGAACACCCAGCATCTGGTTATGCTCATACTGAGCAAAATGAAATAATAGAGGCAATGGCATACCAATTAGATCACTGAAGAAATCACAGTTGGTTGCCATTTCCAGGAACATGTAGTACTTCTGCAAGACAATCCTGTTATTACCTTGCATTTGGAAGTACTGCAAACTCTCAAAAACTTTCATGGATGTTTGCCTCAGCACTGAAGGACTCCAGTTTAATTTAAATGTAAATGAAAAGTACATAGTTTTTAAATGTTTAGCAGAAACACAGACGATTTTGGATTGAGCAGAATTATTAATTTACTGTGTTAATTACTGGGTATTATTCATTTATTGCCACGTCTAAAGTCCTTAATCAGATTCAGATTATATTCTGCAGATTTCCTCCCTCTCCCTTCCATGCAGATAGCCTTCAGGAAGACTTCCCAAGGGTTATACCAATTTGGCTTCTGCAAGATGTTGCTGGTTTCCTAAATCCTGGCTGGAAAATAGCTTCTATCATTGCAGAGCATAACTAATGCCTGCTAATACTTTCTTTGCAAAGAGTAGCAGACTTGAGGCAAATGGCAGGCCTTAGTTCCTGCAGCACTCCTGGCAGACTCTTCTCAGGAGTTCCTGGTGTCTTTTAACTGGATTAAACTTCATGTTTGAAAAAAAGGACTGCAGGGAGTCTCTTTAAAGCTTGCAGGAGTTTTAGGGGGACTCTTCTCAGCTCTTCCAAATCACTGCTACAGTCTTAGAACTAATAAGAAGCCTTGTTCATATCTTCAAAGCCTCTGACATGTTCTTCTTGATTCAGCCAGTTATTCATAAGTGTTCACCATGCATGTAAAGTATGTATAGCTGTTATTTTACATATTATTATGGACATTCCACTTAGTGTCATTATGGGTTTTGATGTGTTTCATGTCTTTGTAGTTTCCAGGCTGTTCTTTTGTAATTAGAAAACTTCATATTTTTTTATTTTTTTTTAACAAAAATCAAGATAGAACCAAGTCAGTACTTCTTTTAGAGAAAACTGTAGTACATCCAGGCCTTTCTCCATTATCTCTCTCCTGGGCCTAAGGACATCCAGGTACATAAGCAATAAAAGTACAGCTCTTTTGACCTCCCTTAGCAATGAAAGTAATTGGAACACATTCAGTTTTTCTGCTATAATTTCCTTTTATAAGAAATAGCTTCACAATTGGGATTGCAAAAAAGTCATCTTGGATGTCTGAATTGTTGCAGATTCTTGTTACAGGTTCTTGTTAGTCTATTAAATTCATAAGTCAAAAAAACTCATTCTATTTTTTATCACCTTCAGCCCTTTCCAGTCTGCAGCTTTCCTTATTTCTTATACCTGCTCAGAGGGTTGGATTTGTTTTCAGTGCCATAATATTTGACATGCATACATTGAATCCTGCTGAATTTCACATGATTTTTCATTCTCTAACTTGCATGGAGATCCCTAGACTGAGAACTTGTGAGTAGTACAATTAATTCTTCGTACTGTTCAAGAGCTATGAATTTAATCCTGCATGTAGCACAATCTTGTCATATTAACAGATTCTTCCATTTTGTTCTGGCTGCTGCTCATGGGATGTAAATAGAGAGAGAAAATCCACCAATTTCATCAGGAACTGGTTCCAACACTGGACAAGACCTTGCAACCACAAAAATTAGGTGATGGTGACTGCTACAATGAAAGCTGGAAACCACTTTTTGTTGTATACCAAATTTCTTGGGGAGACACAACATGGCTGGGCCTTGGCTCTCCTACAGATGCAAAGTGAATGGGAGCTCTTGGCATGACTGCAGTGGACTTCAGCCAAATGATGCCCCAGACAGCATGGCAGTGGTGATTCAGAAAAGTTGCCAAGATCTTCTGACTGGCAAATGAATCCAAATGACTTTCTGTTTTCTCAAATTCGATCTTAATATTCTTTCAAATTTACAGTGAAACCTTTCCCTATAGATTTGCAATCTAGTAAACACCAATGGCTGTATATATATCTATACATTTCTGTTCTGCATGGTTCATACAAAGAGGAGACAAATTCATACTAATGTGCTACTTTCACTCAGAGCATTGGGCTGAACATGGAACAGGTTACACCAAAGTGCACTGTGTGACAGAAGTTCCCCAGGTAAATGTGGCCTCAGCCATTATATTTTAGCAAAAAGTAACTGTTGAATTTTGTCTGCAGAACAACTGTGTGAGAAGTAATTTCAATACCTTAGTTATTCATGGTAAAGACATTGTATAAATAATTACTGACTTATAGACATCAATTAAGTTAGCCTAAGAACCCAAGATTAGTAACACACATTGCTCTGTCTCTGGCATAATAACTTGGATACCATTTCTAAACATCATATATCTCTATCTTGGAATCTGACAACTGTCAGCTTATCCTGACCAAAAGAGCTCTAAAAATGTAGCTAAAATGGAGACTTCTTTCCTCTTTCCTTTAGTACTCATTTTTACAACAGTCAGGATTCTAGCGATGCAATCTTTATTTATTAGTTTAATCAGGGTAATTAGTTGCTGTAGGCTTTGGTTATAGAGAAAAATGTGCAATGAAAATAATTTTGACTTGAACACTTTGACTATTATTATTTTACAGACTGCTACAATGATTATTGTATTATTATTTTATTTATTTCCTGTTTTTTCAGGAAGAAACAAACAGAAAAGTATAAATAAAAACGCACCCAAATTTCTGATAAAGCTGTTGCTACCCAGCTATAGCTGCAGGCAACTTTGTAAAGACATATTAAAAGTTTAAATAAGTACTCCCCAAAGTATTATAAATTACACTTTACAGGAAGGAAAAAGGAAACATTTTTGAAAGCTTCTAGCTGATTTTAAAATCTATATCATATTATTACGTGACATGGGCAAAACGCATATAGCTTTATCTTTAAAAACATCTTTTGAAAGTAGAAGTTGGACTGCAGTTGCTTTTTGAACATTTTGCTAGGTACCCACTTACATCTGAGGACTTAAGTATATTTCAGTGGCTGTGCCTATGTGATTTCTGTGCCTAGACTGTTCAATTCCTTTTGCTACTTGGGCATCCAGCTGCCTAGGCACTTTGGAAATCAGGATTAGCTGCTCAAATCCTGTAGACCTTGTGATGCTTAATGCAATGGCATGAAAAAAATTGAACCTGGCTGCCTAAAGATACAACTAATACTCAGCAGCGTATCAGAAAATGCCTACACAGGTTAGGCTTAAGGAAAACTCTCAAAAGTGCCCATGCTGCTTATTGAACAGGGTCTAATTAGTATATGGGGACAGTGATTACCTTCCTGTAAACGAGGAATGATTCTCTGCTTGTTTATTGTGCTGAAATTTGTATATAATTGCAGAAAACCTAATCAGGTTACTTACTCAAGTCTTTCTCTGAGACCGACATGGTTAGGGTTAGGTCTCTCTCTCTGCCTGGGTCACATTTTTAAATGTTCACAATAATCCTGAAATTTTATGTAAACTGAAATCTAGCCTGATTGGGTAAATAGATGCCTTCTTTTATAGTCTGTCAACTAATGTGAACTGACAACAATTCTGTTTCCTTTTAATAAAACATCTGAAATGTAGCTTCTCTGGCACTGCCAACAATTTTACTGAAACTCATTTATTGCTTGAAGCCTACTGGGAGATGAAGGAACTGAATAAACCTAAACGTGTTAACATGGCTACTTTATGTTTTATAGATATTTTGAATTTGAAAAAATGAAACAAAAAAATAAAGGACTTTGCATCTGAATTGAAGCAAATATGTAATGCTAAAGTTCATTGGCAGAAAATCATCTTTGTGCCAGACCCACTTGCTTGGTACAATTTGTTCTACTTGGAGTCTAATGAGATCAAGGTGGGATTCCTGATCCTGTGAATTCTACCACCAGTCCTGCCTTTAAGCCATACCCTTCATGTTTCTGCTGGAAGAATTTCATAGTTCTCAGGACAGCTTCATCAGGGTAGAGGAAATGATTTAAGGCTGATGGACTGCTGTGTAACTTGCAGGATTCTCCTAGAAAAAGGCCTTTTTCCTGAAGGATAATTTTTTCAGGAAAAAACAAACTATTCAATGTGAGGAAGAGGTTGCACTTTGCAGAACTTACACCTTACTGCAATATTTTTTTTTTTTTTACCTCAGTATTTCCAGAGTGCCTGGTAATGTCCCTAATGTATTCATTAGAGAGTGGATGGACCAGCGTGGCACAGAACCAGAATGAGATTCACACCAGGAAATGTGAAAACACAATATTGAGATTGAGAAAGGAACTATTTTCATGTATGAAATACTGTATCTTCAGAGTATTTCCCTCTCTGCTTGCTTTCTGCAAATATTTTGCTTCCTCTTCTTACATTTCCATTTAGAAATTGCATTCCTGTATGAGGGCCTTGCACTTTTTTCTTTTTTGAAGTTAAATGGCATGTACTGTAAACAGATGCTTTAAGCAGTAATAACTTTCTCTGGACTCCTTCCTGGAGAGTAGTGAACCAAAAGTATATACTGAGGTCAAAAATGGGAACAAAAGTTTATCACATTTTTTACTTGATTTCAGCAAGAAACTTCGATTGAAGTAGTTCGGTTTCTATGTTGCTTCCCAAGAACATCTGAGTGGTTTTTGTTTGGTTGGTTTTTTTTGAGACATGAGGGATTCCTCAAATAAGAGGCAATAATCTCAGGATGCTCATAAGAATATTGTAATCAGAATTTCCATGTTAAAAACCATCCAGAAAGACAACTACTTCAGAAGAAGGAACACAGTGGATTTCAGATACTGTAGATGTAACCATTATCTATCTCATTCAGGCATCTGATTCCAATTTTGTATCAATACTCGTATAAAAATAATTATTATAAAATCTGTGCTGCTATTCAAGATTGGCATAGGACCCTTCTTGTATTTCTCTGACTAGTTAAACTGAGTTATGCTGAAACAACTTCTGTCATTCCATTGTAGCTTTTTAATTGATATTTGGTTTGGAGCAAAGATGCAGATAAAAATTTCTGACATTAGGGCCAGAATAGCTCAGATGATGATATCTGCAAGTTTGAAAGTGTGTATACATATTGATAAATCCCTATGTGAATACAGAGATCTCCAAGAGAAGTAGACTTGCATCTGACTTACAATTTAACTTGTAGCTGGGAATTCAGCTAAAATACACAATCAAGTTTATATTAACAGTAAGAAATGTTTGCTCTAACTCAAGGGGTCTAACATCTTTTAAAAATATATATTTTCTCATTTGTCTGGACATCTATCAAGTTCATTACTCTTTCTTGATTAAATATTTTCTAATGATTTCTGCCTGAACGAGAAGTGGAGAAAGGATAGTCACAAATCACTCCTTAGACAGAATCTGGCAGTGATGTATATGAGTCATTTATGTTCAGCTGGATGTAAGTCTCTAATTCTTCTTAACTGTAAGGAAAAGGGCATCATCAGCAACAAATATCCTAATGTTTTACATTCTAAGGAGGGAAACCAGAAAAAGGAAACCAGACCCATTTCTTATTCTGGAATAGGCTGATCTTTATTTTGCATGTTGTTAGCATCTTAACTGTATTTAAATTTAAACATGTGTTAGGAAATAGAGGTGGAAGCTACTCTGGATGGTGGAGTTGCGTTGTGGATTTCTCTTTCAGAATCACAGCCTTTGAAGGATAAATACCTCACCAGGCAGTATAGTTGGGAGAGAAGGGCTACAGCCTCTTTAGCTCTTCTGGGAAATTTGTACTTGTGTAAAATTAAATATGTGCTAGGTGCAGAACAGGAGCTTCCCTCGGTTTGGCCTTCCAGGTAGAAGGGAGGAAAAAATATTCATTTCCCCTAAACCACTTTTCATCTTGTTTTTTTCTCCTTTACTTACTTTCCCTTGTAAAGCTGACTGTAAATGTTGCCTTTTCTGGCAGAAAACTGGGCTGCTCTGAGTGAGATAACAAATGTGCTTTTTCTCCCACTTTCCTTACATGAAATAATATTTCTTATTCTATTTGCTTTGGTGCCAGCTCTTATCTGTAATTTGGATCATAAACTAGGACTGTCTTTTTCCAAGAACACTGAATAATATGATGGCTGGCGAATGGTGAGGGTATTTTTCTTGTTTTTTCCCCTTCTGTTCTGATTTTTTTTTCTTTTGTATGTTTCAAAATAGATTAGGGAACTATTCATACTCTAGAGGAAAAACAGAAAGAAGAGCCGTTTATCCTCTTCATTTCTGACTATATCTGCTTGGTTTTACTAAGTTGGCTTTCCCCTTACTAAAAATCAGAGAAGGCTTTTGTCAGTGATACCAGTGTGAGTGAAAGTGGGATCCAAAGCTTACTCCTGTTGGTACCAAAACTTTGTCATGTTCCTCTGGTGCTGAATGCAGCTGAATACTTGAGCAAGTATTTGTGCTTAACAAGAATATAGAGCTGCTTTCCCAAACTCCTCTTATTAACCACAGTGCCAGAACAAGAACCAACAAGTAAACTCAGGGTAAGCTGTATTGCAAAAGAAAGATTTTACTGTTTATTATTCACTGAGTTTATATTCTGCCCTTCTACATCCATCCTACTTACCAGTGAGGAGACTGCCTATTACTCTGTGTTTATGCAGTTTTGTTTCTTGCCAGCCCCTAAATGCTACTGTCATCAACAGTATTATTTTTATAGATGATAATAATAATGAATAGCAAGTAAGCACTGCAAATACTGCACACAAAACTGCTCAAGAGAATATTTTTCACAGATTAAGGCACAGTTTATTGTATCATTAGATCTCCTGGTATCTCCACAATTGCTAAAGGGAAGGGAATGAAATTTTGATTGGGATGTGATGGGATTTGCTGCATTCATGATACAGTAGGCATTTCTGTGATGCTTATTATTATAGTATCTTGAATTCTAGAACAGGGAAATTTAATTCCTTGTTGACTGGGACTGTGACTATGGATGACTAACATGGGACCAGTAGAGTCTGGGCTCTGGTAGCAGTTGGAGGCAATTGAGTCCAGCCAGTGGTAGGAGGTGGAATATTGCTGGCCTGAGGCAAGCTGCTCACTAAAAGTTTTTCTGTTAACTTATATCAGAGGAGCCCTGACATAACTCTCAGTAACGGGGCTCTATTTGTCTTGAATGCCAATGAATTTATTAATAGGGAGTTCTATTTGAAGTGCTGATCCCAGTTGGGTTGCCAGGGAGACCTCTGGCCTGCCATCAAGGCCAGGCAGATGTGGGGTCCAGCCCCTGTGTGCTGCATGGTGTCTGAGCACAGTCTCTGACTTGGATGAAAATGCAACTAATAATAGCTGTGCATATCCAAGTCAAGGTAAATCCAGATGTCATGAAATGAATCTCAATGGGTCAATGGCAGGATCAGTAGTAGATAAATCCTTTTTCTTTTTTTTTTTCCTTTTTTTTGCTGCACTCTTGCAGAATGAGATAGCAGGGAGAGAAATTAAGTTGGAGAGCAGTGGCAAGAGCATCCAGGCAGAACTTGCCTCAAGTCAAGGATATCAAACAGGGCCGGAAAATTCCCACAGCACTGCTGGTTCCTGAGTGATAAAGGGGGAGATAACTTCCCTTAAGGGAGTCTATTCATATTCCAGTGCATGGTGCTGAGGGTAGCAGAGAACTGGATGTGGTAATTGGGCTTTCTGTGCCCCTTCTTATAAAGGGCTTCAGAGACTTCTGGGACAAAGCATAATTTTTTCCGTATTAATTGCTATTAGAGAACCACCTTTAATACATTCAAGCCAGCTACTTACCTCTTGATCTCTCTGGATGGAAAAACTACCTTCCATAAACACTCCTCTCTTAAGAGCCCCAACATCCATGCTATGCCAGATTCAGAGTATAAAAGCAAAAAACACATAGAGAGGTGGTTTGGCCAGCAGCTGCCTATCAAAATGCCAAGTCAGGCCAGGAGGGAGCAGGGGAGCCAGAAAGCAGAGAGAGGAGTGAAGGACCTGAATCAAAGCTCTCAGCAGGGCTGCAGACAGTTATTAGCTGCTAAAGAAGTCAGCCAGAGACAGACCCTCAGGTGGCACCAGTTCCCACAATATAATTCATGCCAATTCACATCACTTCAGGATCTACTTCACAGAACCACCTGGGCATGTGGAGAGGATGTTTTCAGAAAGCTCTTCGACAACTTGGGATTTCTGTAAATGGGTGTTTAAAAATAAGCCACTTACCACCTGAGATTCATAGATAGCTACAAATTTCTCTCTATCACATTTCCTCAGTCTCCCCAGCCAGGCAGCACCATGGCAGATGCAAATCTTCAAGGCAAAAAGTAAAATGTAGGCACTGCAGACATGAACATTTGCAGTATCTGATATAAGTGCTGGCAAGATCAAGTGAAAAAATGCCCGAGGAGTGAAATAAACTGGAGAGGTTGAAAGAATGAAGAAGGGAACAAGACCTGTGAACGTATTTGATTACCATAAACAGAGACCAGCTGCCTTGCATCTCTTAGGCAAATACAGTTTGTCTTGCAATTAATTTTATTGTGTAGGAAGAAAAAGCAGAAGGGAAGGTAGAACCTCTTTCCTATGCCAGTCCCAAAATTAATACTGCAAAAGAAGCAGTACAGGTAGATTGTAGGAGATAAATGGCTATAGTTTATGACATCTGCTCTGGCTTCATTTGAATAGGTAACATCAGGTGAAACAAAAAAGAGTTTAGGGAGTTACTACACAGGTGACTAAACCAATATTGTTCTTAAAGCACTGTGGGAGATGCCTAGTGATAGTGATGCAGTTTAAAAAGAATGTTAATTGTCAAATAGATGAGATGACTGGAATTTGGTAGTTCTAAATATGTTTATTTTTGTATGTCATGAACTAAAAATACAATTCAAACTGAAAATGCTGTAAGGATTAAAAAATGATTTGCAACTGATGGTCAGATGAGGAACACAGGTTTCAAATTGCTCCAAACCAGGATCCTGTCCATTTGTGCAATTAAAACAAGGGGCCATAGTTCTGCTCCAGCCCTTATGTCCTTCAAAGAATTGGTACAGAGGGAAGCACAGGAACTGAAATGAGAACCCTGATGTACCATGAAACGCACCACACCTCTCAGCTTTGCTCTCTCCAAAGTTTCCCAGCTCTCAAGCATCCATCGAGTTATTGGATCTTTAACAGCACTCACCCTTGAAGGCTGCTTGAGCAAGGGTGGTTTACCATGGATTGCAACTTTATTGGCACAAAGAGATGCAGTTTACAATTTTTTAACATTTTTTTACTCACTCAAAGTCAGGAGGGCAGGAGTTCTCTATTTGACTGAAGCTGTATCAATGGTAGAAATCAAATAGCTTTAGAAACAGCGTGGATGGAAGAGTTATTCAGGCAGAAACAGAGAGGTCCTGATAATACAGATGATGTGTTATTACACTCTTAGAATCACTGTTATCATGTACGAGAATTTTCATGTTTTCTGGAAAGAATAACCTGAAGGAATAATAGTGGTTTTCATCATGACAGCAGGTGCCCAGCTCTACTGTGGGCATTTCTTATTTAGCAGAAGAATAAATATTGCTCCTTTTTGTGCTCCCTGTCACCCCCTGCCCCTGCCAAGCAGGAAGCTCCATTCCTGTGAAGCTGGAAGTTAATGTGCACTCTGACCCAGGTGCAGACCCTCTGTGTCCCACCATATCTGCCAGGATGTTTCTTGACTTGTTTGTACATCATTTCCACAGAACAAAGCCAGTTGCTCTCTATGGCCCTTGGCTCAGAGAATAAGGCTGCAGCCTGCTTTGTTATTACTCAATTTTGCCTGGAAGGCTTTTTGGGTGTTTTTTGTTGCTGTTGTTTTTCTCCTTAAGCTGCATCTTTAAGTCCTTACTTTCTCATTTTGGAAAGTACAATGTTTCACAAATTATAGTACACAGAAGGAAATTCAAGTTCAGCTTTTTTTGAGCTTCCCAATGAGCATTTTTTGTAGCACCATTACTGAGGATGTTAGCTGAAAAATAGCTCCATTAAATGAAGAGCTTTGATATGTAGGAAGAAAATTATTTGATACTTCTTTCCATGTTAAATTATTGTACTGATGCACATCCAGGAGAGACTGAATTTCTCTTGCAGAAAGAACAGATAGGTGTTTATAAGACCAAACATTTTCTTATTGGGAAGACGTTATGAAAAGTTGCTCTACAAAGTGTTTTGTTGTTTGTCACTACAAGTTATGGCTGATGTAACCCTTACAGAGGACAGACAGACTATTCCACAGAGTTTGCTCTGCACACACACACAAGCTCTACTGAAGGCTTTATGTGGTCAAAGCAAGGGAGCAGCAGTGGGAGATGCAGGATGTGGGAGAGTGAGGGATGTTCCATGGTCATGCTGCTGCACTGGGTCAGGACTGAGTATTCTGGGCTGGGGGGAGCCCTGGGCACCCTGCACACCACACTGCTGTGCCTGCAGGGAACAGGACATAGGATATCTTCCTTGCTTCTTCCATTTGCCTTGGGCAAGTCCCTCTCTTTGTGTCAGCTGCTGTGGGGACTTGGGTTAGACACCTCTGCCTTGCTGTCAGCTGAGACTGAGCCCCAGAGCAGAGCTGTAATTGCATGAGGCACTATTGGCCTTCAGGCTCTCAGTTCGTGGGTTTGGACGTGCCTGTGCCTCTCATGGGTCTAGTCTCTTGATAGATTAGAAAATAAGTTTGATTTCAGAAGTTCCTTGGATTCCAACTGCCATGAATTCAAAGACAAATTACTCATAGAAGTGACTTTCTTGAAGTAGCAGTGAAAATATTACTTTCCTCAGTGGCCACTCTGATCCAAATAAGGTCTTCTCTTAGGATGGCAGAGCACAGTGAGAGTTATTTTGCAGCACAAATGTATCCTATATTGAGTGTGAGGCAGAAAATTCACTAAGTGAAAATAATAACTGATTTGACAGAAATACTTGGTACACTGGAGACCCTTCTGACAAGGAGAGAGCAGCTTTCCCACATTTGTTTTCCAGCTACATTGTAGAACAGAATGTAGAAATACAGATTTGTGACACTCCGGGTGGTTCCTGCTCCCCTACTGGAAAAAAAGAAAAGACAAATGCTGCTTCACTCATGTGGCTTTTCATCTGTGAGAACTGCACTGACATGACTTTTTCTGTGATTATTCATTTTCCTTAATAGGTTTGAGAGAGAGGAAGTTCCTTGACAGTATTATGTAAAGCAGCAGCAGCTACATGGTGGCAGAGAGGAATTACAAAGCATGTGATACATCCCGGTGCTGTGGCAGTGCTGTAGAAGGAAACACTGAGCTCTTCTCTGCAAAACGTAAGTGATGCAAATTCCATCTCCTGTCTTTAACTGAGGGAGGGTCACCCCTGAAGGTGATATGAACAGTGGAAAAGAGAAGGACAATTCAGGCAACATCACACATAGCATGCACATACAGCTCAGCATGTGAGGAGTGCAAGTTCAGTGAGGTTATGGTGAAGCACATGGGGTCACCATCTTGACTTCACCTGTCCTGTCCTGTGGCTGTTTTTGTGCCTCCCTGGCACTGCAGTGTGCTGAGGAAAACTGCTCAGGGTGCTGCTGAACCATGGGCTGGCCTGGTAGCAGGAATCTCTCCAGAACTTCTGTACTGACCTTGTAGGTCCTCTTGGAGGAAAACATTGTGGGGTGGTGTGCTGAGGGCAGTGGGAATGGCTGAGGGATCTGCTGGTGGTGTGTGGGAGTCTAAGGAGAAGTCAATGGGAGTGGAGGTGGGAAGGTGCTGCTGAGAGCTGCAGCTACCAATAGAGTCCCCAAAGCTGCTTGGGGCAAGTTAAAAACAGCAAAATACTTTCTTAAAGCTTATAGGTATAGCTATAAAAAGTTCACGTTCAATCAACAACTGATTGAACAAAACTGGTTTTGACATGCCCTTAGGTTTAAGGTGTAAGAAATTATTTATAGGATCCCCAAATAATGGATAGTCTGGCTTTAAAAAAACTAATTCTGGGAGACATTTTTCGTGTTCTATGTTGATTTGGTGTTATTAGTAGGCAATATTGAGCAGCCTTTCAGGAATATAAGAATGTAAGACTAAATAATACCTGTAAATCATGGGCTTGATGCATAAACTTGCAGTGTATTCTGTTGACCACATATCTGAGATTTTTTTGCATAATACACTATCTAAATGAACAATATTCATTTTACCAGTTGTGAAAAGTAGTCCACAGTCTTTATTTTATTATACAATTATGACCTTAGCTGTTGCTGCAGAGAGCTGTCTGTGCAAATAGCCACAGATGCTAAGCCTTGGGTTCTGAATCCTCCCACACAGTCATCAACAGATACCATGGAAGTCCCCTGGGTCAGAATGGAGACTGAGCTGTCCCCATTTTCCTTTATGAACACATGGACAAGTATCCACCTCTCCTCCCTTCCTCTTATTTTTTTTTTTTTTAGTGGTAAAACATGAAAAATCAGTGATACATGGCTGGCTAAGTGACAAGATATGCTCACATTTAGTTGACCTGTGCAGAATCTGGAACAAAAAGACAAGGAAATATGCTATACTGAAATGAATGTCAAAATCCTAGTATTTAAGGCCCAGGTTTTCCAAGGAATATTTGATCTTTTCTGCTTAGCATGAGACACTTTGGGAGGGCAAAAATTTCATTTTGCTGTGCATTGTCCTCCAGAATGCCATCAGCACATACCAGAGCTCCAGGCCTTTGCAGTGACATTGTTCTTCAGTGTTTATTTCTTATCATTTTTGGGTTTTGCCTTTAACTGTCTTATGCATTGTTCCACATTTGTAAGAAACACATGCAATGCCAAATCAAGCCTGGTTTTTTTCAGTAACCACAGAAAATAACACGAGGAGGGAAAATGTCTATTGCATTTTGTATCAAGATACCAAACAGCCTGAAACTGCTCTCTTGAGACTTACCCTTAGCTAATCAGCAGTTGGTCAAGGAGACTGTTTGATGAAGATGCACTGAACAACATCTAAAAGCCACACTTAAGACTCAATGTTTCTGCCACGTGTCAGCACCTGATGAATATGCTGTCAGCAGTACATTTAGTATTGTAATCACCCTTGACAAGATGAAATATGGCCTCCAAATTCCAAGAACATATGGGATTATTGAGAAAGAAAAATGTGTGAGCAAGAGCAATTAGAGCAATAACTATCCATGGAATACTACACTGAGTCATCCAAGCATAACACAGATATAATGAAAATATTTTTAAAGGCAAACATGGTGTTAACTAGTACCACAATGATCTAATTTATTATTCTGTCATGAATGATAAATGTTAAAAGTACCCTCTACATGCCCCAGAAGAACAAGAACATATTCTTTTATGTAAGCCTTGCTACATGTTTTGGAGGGATAGAAAGGGAAGATGATTTCTTTGTGATGCGTATTGAGGTGGAACATCTTTCTCTGTTAAATTCTAATCCTTCATTCTTCAGGATAGAATTGCTCCAGTTATTTTTTATCACATAATTCCCCTCCTATTTAACTTTCCATTGTTACCCCACCCCATCAGCATATCTGTGCAACAAAGAGGAGGCAGTTGGCAGCCTATTAATCATAACAGGACTAGCTTTAACCTTTAAAACATGTCATCTATAGGACTGTACCCCTATAATGATAACCTTTTGGAGCCATTTGTTCTGTGAGGTGTCATATTTCTGAGTTTACATTAGCATTGTCAGATAAAAGTGTAGCAGTAGTAAAGTTTGAATATAACAAGCAGTAAACCATGCCTACACTCCCAGGCATCCAAATGATGGATAGTTTGTGGCAGTTGGTAGTTGCTACAGGTATTTGGCTGCAAGAGGGTACAAACTACCCCCCAAGGTAGGTGTTGAATGTCTCCCAGGCAACAGATTCTCTGGCCCCAACCAGAGCAAACAGCACAGAAGATGCTGGTGCAGTGATGGGAAGAGACTTTGGAAAGATGTATGTAAATTGGGTGTGTATAGATATAAAAATATATGTGTGTGCAGAGATAGACAGGTAGGGAGGGAGGGAGGTAGATACATGGACTGCTATTTTCTGAGATTTGGTAGAAGGAGAAGTCTGCCAGAGAATCTGTTTATCAAATCCATATATGTAATTTTTTCACGTATGAACTGATGCTACCCAGGCTGGTGGGATAGTTGGGTAAGAAAAAATAATCTGCATCAGGTGCTTCATAAAATATGTTCCTCTCTTAAAGGGGAGTGAATGACTTTCCTCAGTGTATTCTGTGAATGTAAACTTTAATACAAAAATATTGTCTGCACAATACCTAGGTGAACCTGACACATATAGTAGGATTCCTCATATAAGTAAAGCTTTGCTTGGTTAATCACAACAGTACTCATAGGGAGCCATAACTGCTATGCTGTTGTTTCTAACACATGTCAAAAGAATAATTTGAATAAATACAAAGTTGTTTTAGGAAATTAAGATTTCTTATTTATTTTTGGGAAAAAAACAACAAAACTAAATTATTTTACTGGTTACTGGCAAAACAGTTCTTGCTACATTACCTTTTTTTAAACTCACATCTCATTCAATTTAGATTTCATACTACTGACAAAATGATGCTGTCCTAGAAAAAAAAATATTGCAGAAGCTGCTATGTACAAGCCCATAAATAAACTGCTAAATTTTCAGGCTTCAAAAGACTGAGGACAGGAAGAGATTGCTTAAAGATTCATTTGAGCATTTCTTATTCAGTACATTTGCTGCATTCAGCATTCAATACATTGAACCAAACAACAGAAAAAATGGACTTAGATGGCAATGGAACACATTTGTACTTCCTGGGTTTTTTTACTAATTTATCAAAACCTAAAGAAACCCAATTCCTAACCGAGCATTATAAATACAATGTTCTAGCTCCTAACCTCATGTGACACAAAAAAGGAAGATAAACTGCTTCACTGTAAGTAACATTCAAAACTTAATGTATGGGGTACAGGTTATCCACAGTGGATCTCAGTAGATACAGGATAATAAATGCTCCTTAGATATACATAATACATCTATGTCACATTCTAAAGTATAAAACCAAAAACATTTTCATGCTTTTCTTATTTTTAGGTGAACAGCTTAAAAAATATGGTATACCTGGATGAAAAAGAGATTTAGCCCTTTATACTACTGTTATTTGATAGTGTTATTTGTAAGTCACATGTTTTCTTCAGATGAGCCTTGGGTAGTGACATTGGTATCCCATGTCTATCAACACAGGAGGAAGAGTATTTTCTAAAAAAAAAAAAAAAAGTATTTTATATATCCTCTAGTTCATTCACAGAACTCTTTGTGCTATAATACAATGATTAGAAGAGAAAGAATCAAGGAGGGTTTCAATCTATATCCATGGTCACAGTGTAAAAAAAAAAAACAACCCAAAAAAACCCCATACACACTCACAAAAAAAAAAAATACCCAACCAAAACCACCACAATAAAATCCAAAACAAAAAAAAACCCCACATGCTCCAGTATAAAAAATATGCTTAAATATGTTGTCTGCACACAATACAAACACTGAGCTCTGCTATCACAGTACTGTTCTGTTATTCTCCTCCACACATTCCAAGGGCTCCTTCTACTGTGTCTCTTGAGGAAAAAAAAAAAAATCATTCTCATGCCAAGAAAAGCCCATATATTTGCACAGCTGTAAGACAGCACAAGGTAGAAAAGACTAGGAAAAATCCATATGCAAAAGCCAAAATAAAGACATAGCCATTTAGATATTTAGCTTTTACTGACCTGCCTTTTAGACTTAGCTGTCAACAACTTGAGTTATTTAGCAATAGAAAATACAAGATTAGAAGCCTAAATGCTCATGCATGTATATGTGTGATATGCAGTCTGACACATTCTGCTCTGTTCCAGCATATAGCTGATGAAACTAAGAGAATTTCTGTATAATGTTTTTATTTGTAGCCACAGGCAAAATTAGGTGGACTGTGGGGTTTCAGTTTGGTGGTGGAACTAAGAAGTCTTGAACAGGAAGGGGGGAAGGCACATCAGGTGAAACAGATTGGCACAATCTGAAATAGATGATTTTTACTTAGTGTAGGAAAGAAACATGGAGAAAACTGTTTTTGGATCAATCGAAACTGAAATGCATTGGTATTTGCTAAACTCCATTTCTTTTGGGTGAAACACTTGACTAATTGATGCATATTTCCTGTTCCTAAAGATCAATTTACTACTTTTTTTTTTTCTTTTCACAAATTTACCATCCAATACCAATTTTCACCCTGCACATAATGGTGCAAATACCATTTCTCTTGGAAATCAATCAATGGTGGATACCTTGCTAGAGTCACTGGGACCAGAAGTGGTCTGAGGTGCTGAAAATACAAACCTATAATTAGGAAATAAACAGAAGAAAGAAAGGGGGGGAAAAAAAGGTTGAAGATCTGCATATTCCCCTCCTCTTGTAGTATTTTGACAACCCAGTATATTAGGGATGCTAATTACCTTAGTAATTGCTGCAAATGAGCATACCTGGTGTGTTAGAGAGATACTACAAACAGGGAAGAGCTGGGAATGAGGTGAGATGGCTGAACAGCCTGTTTGCAAAGGGGCCCCTCATCTCTGGAAATGGCTCTGGACCTCCTGGCTGCTGAGTAAATACTAGAGTGAGACATATTTAGGGCCTCTGACCACCTCTGAGGCTCACAGTCTGCTTTACCCCCTGCTGGAAAGGTACATCACTGGGGTAGCTGAGATTGCACCTCCTTATGCTCCAAGCATCACTTTTGAGAACATACAAAACACAGGTCAAAAGAAAAATTACAGTGTTCCCTCTTCCTTAAAGGTACTTCACAGCAGTACTAAAGCAGGAGCTAGTAAGTGCTGAGGGGAGCTGAAAACCACAAAAGGCTCTGCAGAGACCTATTTAAAAGATGTCTGTAGGTAACAATACATAGACTTATTTGTAGTCTGGTTGTCTTCACAGTATAACATTGGGTTCCACTTTGGGGTTGGAATTCAATGTCTGGATTTGACCACTAAAAGGACAAAGGGAAATCACAGTGCCAGGTTTGGATTTCCAAAAGCTACAGCGCATTTGCAAAATGCATTTGATGGGCAGTTGGTTGCATCCAAAAGCTTCAGACAAAGCAACAGAAATACTTTGTATTGCCAAGTGTCAGCAGACACAAATCAGCAACAGAAATGCTGTGGACTGCTATAGGACAACATTACCCATTGCCTTTTATAGATGTGATGTAAACAGGAATATCTGAAATACTAGTAGGCCACGTACAGAATTATTACTTACATTTACTTACATGTTACATTTGCTGTTTATGAATATAGAGGCACACAGGAAATTAGCTTTGCTAATTCCATGCCCTTGCTGCAACCTGCTTCTCCCCCAAGTCCTGACTTTCATATAGCATTTAAATTAATAACCAGAATATGTATTTTGAATAGGCTCCACTTCAATAATTGGATTCTGTAAGGTAATAAATGTAAACAGAGTGTGCACAGCAAGACCAGAATAGGCCCATTACAATAGCACAATGGGAAGAATTTCATTTTAGAGAATAAAAATCCATCTTTCCAGAGGTATGTTGTCCTTTCTCAATTCTGGGAGCTGGAATGATTCAGATAGTAATAAGGTCTTTTTGCATACCTAGTGTTTTCATCATTGCTGACAAAACCATCCAGTGTATATTTGTGCTAGTTATTTTTACAGATATTGCTAATAGCCCAGTGGTGGAATGTGTAACAATTTCAAAGACAAGCAGATGAGGGCTATTTACTCAATTAAACATTATGGAAATTTCCAATTTATTAGGCAGTGATTTAAAAAGCAGGTTTTTTACTGGTATTGAGTGAGAAAAACCTGGTGGACACTGTGTCAGAGGTCCTGAATGTATGGCTTGATTTTCACTGAGAAGCTGGAGCTGCTGTCACACTGCTGATAAATCAATGCGGTTGGCTGAATTGGTGCTTTTATCCCAGGTGTTCAACTTTGTGGGGGTTGTGCCTGGCCTGTTCCCAGTCATCTGAAAAAAAAAAATAAGAGATGATGAAATGGAAATAGATTTATTTATTTTATTAAACCACTCTTGTCTGGGTGAAATAAAAGCTTGAAAGCATCTATTTACATTACAGTGTTTTCACCGAGTCATGAGAGCACATGGCATAAAAGATTTTTAAGCAGTTATTGCCAGGATCTAAGGTGATTGGCAGCAATCACTTAATAGCACCTATCACTTCAGAAGCCTGGTTCTTTAAAAAAACAAATGTCTTTTGCCTTAAGGAGACCTAGGAAAGCATATTCACATCTTGACTTATTTAAGAGTTTTTTCTTCGGGATTAAATGTAAAAGCACTAAAAAAAAAAGCCCTACCAAAAAGACATCTTCATTAAACAAATATATTGCCAAAATGCTGCTTTTATGCATAATAGGAAGTGGTCTTAAAATAGTCTTATTGAACCACACTCCAGAGGTCATAAAATTTGTTTACTTTTATTTGGTAGTTTACCAGGAAGCTGAAATTTGGCCTTTGCTTTCAAAACAGATATTGTAACTGCAGCTTAATGCTTGTTGATTCCACCTGTCTACACCATGCATTAGGTTAAGTATTGAAAATACCCCCACAGCTTCTAGCACCCTATTCTTTCCAACAGCCTTTACTGTGGAAGACTTTGAAGTACAGTAGGAAAAAAAATTAAGAGGAATACTCACAATGTCTGAATTGAAGGGTTTCACATTGATGTTGCGAGTTGAACTACTGGTAAGGGACCAAACTTTGGTTTTGTGCTTAAAGGCAGCTCTAACCTTTATGGAAAATAGGAAACCAGAAAATTTCTTTTGAGAATGTTTTACTCATTTTCACGGGTACAACCTACAAGCATTTCCCCACATGAATATCACTGTACCAAAACCCAAGAAACAATCCAACAATCCTTACATTTTTCTTGATATTTATGGTCTTATTTTACAATCAAACTTTACTTTTCAAGTACCCATAGTTTAAACACAAATCATGGTATAAACTCACTTATGTTTCATTTCACTGGCAACATTTTCATGTTATCTGGGATATCCTATCTTCCTAAATGTCTGAGGTATAACTGTATTAAAGTTCATCTTGTTAAAAATATAAAGGAACAAAAGAAGAAAAAAACCCAATGAAACAAACAAACAAAAAAAAAACAACTGCAAGGCTTATACATATACATCCCCTCTATTTGCAGTCTTGGTTTGAAAGCTTTCATAAGGTGCCATTATACTGATTTTCCACAGCTCACAAGGACACCTTCCCAGTGGCAGGCTCTCTCTGGAGCTCACAATTCTCTGATGGCACCCATATGCCATGAGGATATAAGCCAGCTGACAGCTTTTGAAAACTGAAATTATTTTTAAATGCTGCATAAAACTCCCTATAGATGTAGGAATAATCTGCACTGAGGTAAAAATAATCAACTGCATAAAGAAAAGCTGGAGAGGCAGCCATTCTTTAGGCAAGTAGGTGAGATTCCTCAAGGATTACTGGCTGGAAGTGATTGACCACAGTTAGGATAAAAAACTGCTTATCAGGAAGAGCATAGTCTGCAGAACACAGAAAAAAATCTTCCCTCCCTGTTCAACACTGGCACGGCCCCAGCTGTGTGCAACATCCCAGGAAAAACAGGGATCAGTTGGAGACAGACATGAGGAAAGCAATGAGGATGCAATGTCAAGCAAACTCATGAGAAGCTCAGGTTGATTGATAGAAAGAGGAGTCTGAGGAAAGTCAGGATGAGTCTTCCCCTTCCTGCACAGAGGAAAGGCATTATCTACTCTTTGAACATATAGTGGCTGAAATAGGAAAAAAGATCAAACTGCAGTCAGAAAGGTGACAACTACAATTTAGGAGTGGCAATAGTGAGGCACAGAGTCAAAGAGCTGAGAGAGGTCAAGGGACTTCGATGACTGAGCTGCCAGGGGTGAGACTGGTGGGTTAGATCCATGCTGCAGGAGAGGCTGCTCAGGTCACCATCAGACCCATTCTCCTGTGCTTCTTGACAGAGTGTATTTGTAGACCAGGTCCACAGGGAATAAAGGTGTCTTTTTTATCCTACCACTTGGAACTAGCTGCAGATGGTACTTTACAGTATGCAATTTTTCCTTCAGTGGCAAGAGTGATATTCTCAAGAAGAGTTCTCACAGATTAGCTGAAGAAGTGTTTTAGGTATGCACAGCATAGGATGGAGCCAATTAGATCTGCTCTCCAAAAATGACAGTTCACATTAGTTATGTATGAACTGGTTTTTGAGCAGGGAAATTCTGAAAAGTTTCTGAATTTAATTTCTCATGAGGTTCCTTGAAAGATGGCAGAAATTTAAACATTTGTGTTTGATGTAAGACATTTGAAGCTTGAAAGCAGGTAGAAAGCTTTCTGAGCCTGGGGGAGAAGAGGAAAAAGAAATGTGTTTCCTCCTTACCTTTAACCTGCCTGCTTAGCTTTAGTTTATTTCAATAAAGATCAAGAATTTCATAGTCAGTCTTGAGTCTCCAAACTGAATGTAGTTTACTACATCATATCATATCAGTGCTCTAAGACGGAAAAGGTTGGCAAATATTAATAAATGGTGTCTCCACAGAAGAGCTGGAGTGCTACTCTTGCATAAGAAGCATCATCAGGCTATGGGCAGAATTACTTAGTAGCATCCAGTAGAAAGCTGTGGGAGATTCGTATCTATGTGGGTGTTCAAGAGCAGGACTGCCTGTCAGCTTGCTGGAAATAATTTTCTGAAGAGCATTTTCTGCTATCTGCCATGGGAGGAGAGAATGCTCCGAGCTCCATGCCCAGCAGGGATGGTCTCCACAAGCCCCATTTACATCAGCCTTGCCTTGGCTTTACCCTAGTTGCTCTGAGATCACCTTAATGCAAAAAGATGCCTCTTGGACCACTATGAAAACTTGAAATTCCTGCCAAGGAAAATACCTGGAACATGCTCTATCCTGCTTGGTTGTCCCTTAAGAATTGCTTGAGCAATGTCAAGAAGTGTGTTTCTCTGAGAATAATATTTGTTTCCCTCTCTGGAACTAAAGGTGTCACAAAGCCAGAGGCCAACAGCCCATGCCCTGCTCAGACCCTCCAGCCCTCAGGATAATTCTTTCCTTAGCCTTGGACTGCCTTGTCTTCTCTTTTTCCATTTCTAAAACAAGAAAAGTTAAAATAAATCTCAAGCACGGGTGAAAATTTCACAAGTCATATTTTCACTAAGAGCCATATATCAATTGAAAGAAAAAAATAAATCAGTGGCACATCAAGCAAAGATACTGGGAAAATCCTTTTCTTGTTTTTCACTTGTTCACACCATTTGGTTACATACCTCTGAATTCAGAAGACAGTGAAACAGGAACATGAAAAATCCCTGAAAACAGACAAAAGGGGGACAGGTGAAGACAGGCTGTGAAGAATGAAATAAATTTCTCTCAGGATTGTATAAAGCTGGGATTGAGTAGCTGGAGATCTATAAATTGAAGAGCAGGCAAATCTGTGCCCCAGGTTAAACTGGAAAAGCCCATAGCACCAGCTGGCTCTGAGACTTGTCTGGACCTTTTCCTGTAAAACAGCACCTCCTAAATTTTGGGGTGCTAAGGAAGAAATCTGGCTCAAAAGAAGCAGGAATCCTGTTTAAGAGAACTTTTTGTCTGTGCTTGAAAAGGTAAATGAAGAGGGAAATCCTCTTTAGGAAACACAAGAGCAATATTTTTCACACTAGAAAAGTGTTAGTGTTAGGAAAAATTGAAAAAAAACCTTTGCTATCTTTGGGCTTTTTGTCTAGCTGAAAGTTAAAAGGTACCACCCCTTTTACCTCCCAAAATAATTCTGTTTTCTTTTGTGGGTTATACAAGCCAAATTTATGGGTTTTCCTTTGGATGAAAATTGGAACTTTTCTTATCACCTTATGAAAAGAACTCTCACTCTTTCTGTCACTACAGTGCTATTTGTTTCAGAGATAAAAAAGGAATTATAGGAGTTCATTTTTTTCATCCTCTTTGTAAACTTTATTTGGGAAAGATGTCTAACACACTTATTTGTGCCTCTACTGAAATGCCTGCTAGAAGCTAAGCAGATGCTTACATTCCTCCTTGGACAGAGCTATTTTTCTTTAATGTCTCCTGAAGAATCTTGCCCTCCGGTACCTGGTGCTGGAAGAATGAATTTCTCAAGTTCACTGGCTCATTTATTCCATTATTGCTATTGGAAACACTAATGAGTGAGCTAAAATTTCTGCTTATACAGAGACTGAAGAATTACCAGCACCATGTGGTCAGCACAGACTTAAAAGACAAAGGAAGGAGCATAGAAAAAAAAAATCCAATAAACACAAGCATGTGAAAAATTACTAATGGTCCATTTCTTAGATCTCAGCAGCAGTTTGGTAGTCATAAACTTTTCCACCAGGTACTTACTTGTAATGAATTGAAAACAGCAAATATGTACTGAAACACTAATGCATGGGCATTGACAGCCAAAATCCCAAAGATCCATGAGCTTCCCAAGATTGGTAGGAGAACAGCGACAGCTTTAGCTGTTAGTCTGAAAGAGAAAACAACAACAAAAAGGAAATATGATGAGACAGTTGAACAAACTTCTCCCACACCAGACAATTTATCAGTGATCTTCTGCCAGTAAAGAAGAGTGTATGACTCTTTGCTTTGCTTTAATATTTTTTTTAATGGACAAGTCTCCTGATTACTCATTCCTATGAAAATGAGGATAATAGAACTTCAGTATCACATGGCATAAAACCAGATCGAGAGTATCTGAGGGTGTGGGAGAGGCAATGGAGAGATAGTCATATAACTACTGTATTCATATCTTCAATTTGCAGTGAAACATCAAGTGTAAGAGTCAAAAACAGAGGGCAGAAACTGAGAAGAAAAGTCAGCATCACACAGAAAAACTGAACCACTATCCAGTACATCCAAAATACTTTTCCTCAGAATAACAGTTAATTCAAGACAACACACTATTTCTCTTCTAGAAAATGACTTGGGATTTTAAATCACCACAAATGGGAAGAAACATGATCTATTTCTGCCAAATGCAAATCCTCTAACACCCGGGTATTATTCTGCTACCACCCTGCTTTGTTCAGAGTCGATTCAGAGAAACATGTGCCAGATATTAAAATACCTTGTGTTTCTTGGAGGTTCCTACTGATATATGTACACTCTGCTTAGCTTGGAGGACTTGGCAGACCTTCAGTAAAAGATGGTATGGCAGCTGAAAAGCTAATAGCACTGAGAAAATAAGAAGGATTTGGGGGTTTGCCTTGATGAGTTATGCACAAGATGTTTGTTACAGTGTAAGATGGAAAGAAACAGGAAATATACTAGAGAATTAAATGAAAGCTTTATGCAGCTGTCTAATTCTGTGGACCAGATTTTATATAAAGAGTAAACCAAGGGAACCACAGAGAAAACAAAGGCATTGCTTTTATAATTCTAGGATGGCATTCAGATCTTTTCAGTGTGTTCATAACCTCCTGCATTAGTCACCAAAAATCATTTCTTTCATCTGCAACAGAAGGGCAGCCAAACTTCAGAGAGCACTCAGGACCCTGTAGGAGAGTTACTGGCAATGTTTTCATACATTTTCTGCTTTGACAGTAACATTGTTAATATCTCTGCAGTGTCTGAATATCACTCCACCATTTCCTAGAAAGGCACAACTGATGAAATTTGAGTCACAAAGCTTATCACTTACCCCACACAATTTGTCTTCTCCTTAAGAAGCCCTCAGAGCATCATCTCTGATTCATGTTAATGAATAGCTCTAAAGAATTGTACTTTAATGTCTCTGTATTCCCATTAATACTGACTTCAAGAGTTTCATAGTAATAGCACTACAGAGGGTTTCTAGAGTAATTCGAGGAAAGAACAGGAAGTTCTTGCCACAGGATGCTACAGATATCTAGAAAGGATCCTATAAATTCACAGAAGATACTTCTGTTGAGGATTGTTAAATGTGAGAATCCAGATGCAGCCACTTGTGCAGGAAGTCCCTAATCCTTCATGTGCTGAAAGCTGGGACTATGTATTTGGAGAATTTCCCTCCTTGACCTTTCTGGGGATGCAGGGTTGGATGGGCCCCCCAGCTCATCTGGTTTAATTCGAGGTGGCAGTCCTTCAGTTTTTAGCCTAACCCAGATGGCTTTTTGATTAAATCAATAAACACCTGCACAGCTCATTTTCACCTCAGTGAGACCTGGTAAAGGCAGATGTAAAATAGCTCAGGGCCAGGTGACAAGTAATGGACTTGATAAGTCCCCACTCACTTTTACCCAGTAAGTGTGACACATCCAGTTCACAGCACTGGGCAGCCCAAAAGTATTCTCCATGTCTGTTTGCTCTGTCATCACTCAAAACCCATGAATCCCACAGAGCAAAACATTCCTGCAGTCAAGACATTAATAACTCAGCAGCCCAGGGCCATCTTATCTCCCAAGGAGGAAGCCCAACCTCTGCACACCCAGGCACTGTGCCTGCAGTGACATCAAAGGACAAACTCTGCCTCCTGAGTAGCTGAGTGCTGTTTTGTGGTACAAGACAGAAAGCACAAAGGGACCTGGCCCGTTTGAAACAATGTGAACCAACAAAGCAGGTAGATCTAATCTCTACTTAGCCCAGCACTTAGAAACACCCTTGTAGCCTGTGGGATTTCAATAGACATGTAGTTAAATGTGTTTAAAATATTTGAGTGAATTTAGTCTATGCTACAATTATAAAGGGCAGTAAAGGGAACAGGGGTAGTGAGAAACAAAAAGTCAGTCCATGCTCATTAAATCCATAGTTTTCAGAAATTAGCAGATTTCTATTTATCTGGAAGCTTATGCATGAGAAAGTTGCTTTAGGGAGATTAATACCCTACTTATGCCATTTACTCCCTTGTACAGTTTAAAGTCCAGGTTCATGAGAGGAGTGCACAGAGCTGCATGACAAGAAACCACTTGTAATTGCAACAAACATAAAACAAATGAGAATTTCGTACAACACAATTAAATGAAGAAATCTCTTAATTAAACTTGGAGACAAGACATCTTGTTCACTTCAGTGACCTGAGCACACACTTCATTATAGTCTTGATTAAAAATGTATGTTGAAGAGCTGCATTGGCTTCAGGTACACAGTGAAATCTGGGACAGGGAAGAATCTAGAATTTTTTTTTTTTTTTCTCTATTGATTCATATCTTTATGTCCTTGGCCATGAACATTTCTGCAGAATTCAATTTAATTCTGCAAAGATTTTGTTCAGCCAGAAAATGAAGGAATACCTGAACGCTTCAACTCTGCTATTTAATTCAAAAAATCCTTTTTCAAAGATAGAATTTTGAAACAACTGATAGTTTATTTTTTATGTATCAAGAATGCATTGGGCTTTTCTCTGTCAAGGTTGAAGTTCATCTCCTCAGCTCTAATACAAGACATTCTCCACTGGGGAGCTGCCAGCAGACCACTTCTTGCAATCAGCTTTCTGCAGAAGGAGCTGTGTAATCATACAGAGCCCTTGTGCCCCCAGGAAAATGTGCAGGACTCGGGGCAGACTTGGCAGGGGGGGAGGATATGTGAACACCCAGAAGGTGGATTAAGTACATTCAGACTCCATGATGGTTTAGATGCCCACTCTAACCTGCTAGAGCAGGTGATTAGTATGCCCAGCACAGCTTCACTTGTAAAACTGTCTTCATTACAAACTATCCCTTTTTCTTTTTCCTTTTGTTCTAACACTCTCAAATTTTATAAAATTTGCAGCTTGGAATATAATTTTCCCCAGCTGGTTTGCTGCCAAAATTATATTTTCATTATTTCTTTTTGAGCCAGAGCATAAAAAGGTTCATCTGTAATTTGTAGTTGGGGGCAGAACAGAGTTAGATACTCCATTTCAGTGTTTTCAAAAACATTCTTTCAGACTAAATCTTCAGGAACCCTTAACATAAAAATTACCTTATGGTTTTTTTTTTTTTAAATCTGTACTAATAAAGACTGATCACTATTAATCACAAGGTTCAGCAAATGTGCAAATGAAATACACAGCTATACATGAAAACAAGATACAGCTATGCAGGGTTTTTCATGCAAACGTATTGATGTTCCATGTACATCCATTTAGTAGAGCAGCCACATGAGGATGAAATTCATTTAGACTGTCTAGGGGTCAGCTCTGCATGTGAGTCACTTAAATCTCATTAAGCGTTGGGTTTTTTTCTACCTAATTATTGCATAGTTTCCTATGCTTGCGTGCTCTGAATTTCAACCTGTATATAAAATTATTAATTCAAGGTGTTTATGAGCTTTAGTCACCCAGCAAAGGATTCAGTTCTATTGTTCCTAGTCCTCTTTTATTTCCTTCCACTTACACCTCCCTTTCCCATCCTTATTTCATTTGGTCTTTCAGCATTATAAAGGAAAAATACTCAATGTAAAATGCTGCATCTGAAAACCATTAACGTGGCAAAGTTAAAAAATCTTAGAAATACAAAAGTTACTGTTCCACAAGGCACATTACTTCCAAGACATTGCACGAACTTTTACTTTTTTTTTTTTTCCCATTTTTCTTTGCTACGTGAATATTTTAGTAGCTTAGTTCTAGTACACTAATATAGAGAGCACAATCAAATACATGTTGTTTTTGTAGAAGGAATACTGCTTGACTTAAGTTGTGCAACCTTAAAAAAAGTCACTGCCATTGCTTGAGCTTTATATTTCTATGAAATTGGTGAGATGAAGCAGCAATGCTTTGGGGCAGGGATAGGTCTTATTTTGCAGATATTGAGGTCCAGCCCCAGCAGGACTTCATAAACCTTGCTAAAAACTTTCTTTGTCCTGTGCCCTAATGTATCAGAAAACAGAACAGCCATGCTTTATAAAGGACCCTCTAAATTTTTCCTGCCTGCTCTTTCCCATTCTCTTGCTTTTGAAATTAGAAGCAACCTAATAGCCTGCTTCTCACACACACTTTTAAAAGCCAGATATTGTTACTCTTCTGCCATCCGACAGCATTAAGTTTGGTGATATTTTGTCTCTCTGCATCTCTATACACCAAATGATCAGCCCTGGAATTAATTAATTAGGAACAAAACAAAAGCAGCACAAAATACTTCTTATCTCCTTTCTGTTGTTTCATTTTGCCACTATACTTTAAATTATGCTCCTGTTATTACTTAGACAAATTTTGGATGATGCAAAAATATTTTGAGTCTGATTATGATTTTATATCCAGTGTATATGGAATAATCTTTTGGATGTCACTAGAAGTACATTACCTGTCAATCAAGTCAGCCTATGATTTGGGTTGTTGCTAACTCCACCTCACCACTTGTAATCTCTTCAACTGGGCTGCAGAGACTCCTGAACCACTTTGCCATGACTTGATTTCATTCAGATTTGCATGGTTGTGGGCTGCAAAACCAAGCAGCAATAAATTAGTACTGCAAAGTGTCCCATCCTCTGCCATCAGGTCTGCAGAGACTGCTCTGCAGACATTGCTGCTCCTTGTAGGTTCATCTCCAGTCCCACTCAGCTGCACACTCACACAGGAATCCTGCTGTAAGAGCAGCATGGTGTCCTTTGAAAATCCTTACAAAATCTCTGCTAAACTTCTCACAGGAACAACTTTAACTATTCATTAGTTTTCAATCAAGCTGTCCATTTAACATGCACTCACCCTTTAAAGCTCCTCTTGAAAAAATTGTTTCTTCTTTTTTCTGTTCTTACAGTTTGATTCTAATAGCTAAGACGTAAACCAGAGATCTTCCACTCCAAATTACCTCAGTTGTCTCTGGTTCCTTTCAGTTTAGCATTCACTTCAGTGCAGGATTTTGATATTTTCTGTATATCTTGCTCAGTCAGAGAAGGACTGTTCCCCAGTGTTTTATACCAGGTGACATCCTGCAGAGTGCACTAATCAATCAATGGTGGAAGTTTTCTGAGTTGGATAATTATCATAGCTCTACTGATGTCCTGGTGTACAAAAAGTCAAGGTTTCAGCATCTCTGAGGTATATTTTCATTATCAACATCATATAAAATCACTGCACTGTTGCTGCAGTTACTAGGAACATTTTTCCAAAAGCTGGATTGGGCCTTATAATTTTATTGTATTTGCAATTGGTTTGGAACAGCTCAACTCAATTGATTGCTCCCCTCCTCTTATTTAATCTCTGCCATTTTCTGCTATTGCCCTGAGCACACTGTCAATATCTTACACTGATGCAGAATCACTACACTGACAGCTACAAGAAAGAGATTTCACTGCTTGCAGAGAGAAAACTTTATTACTTCTGTGATGGGGATCCCGAAATCACAAATCAATTTTATTGGTTCTATATAGAGCACTAATCCTTTTAAGACTTATGACATCCACTTTTCAGTCATGATGCCTGCTGAAGGAAGAACTAAATTGAGACCCATAAGCCAAGATTATGTAATAATTGGTGGAAATACTGTCTAAAAAAAAAGCAAAAAATTGTCAGAACAATTCACCAAAATTGTTACCCTGACAAATAGGCCTTTTAACTGAAACTTCTCTCTTGTTTCTTGAAATCTTCACGAGCCACTGTCAGTAATATTCTTTCTACTTTATACGAAAACCAAACAAACCCCAAACCCTAATATTTCAGACTAATGCCAGGACAAGTTGAATTTAGCTTCAGTTGCCCGTTTTTACAGGTACTGCTCAATGACTTTCAAGTTTGAAGCTGGCGAGCTGCTGGGACAACACAAGGGATAATTCAACAAACAAAGATGGTTTTCAGGTTCAGCAGTGTTTCCAACACACCCGTTATCTACTCCTTCTGACCAGCACTCAGGTTTCATTCTGCTGATCATAGAATCATAGAATTGGCTGGGTTGGAAGGGACCTCAGAGATCATCAAGTCCAACCCTTGATCCACTACCGCAGCAATTCCCAGCCCATGGCACTAAGTGTCACATCCAGTCTCTTTTTAAATATCTCCAGGGATGGAGAATCCACTACTTCCCTGGGCAGCCCATTCCAATGCTTGATCACCCTCTCAGTAAAGAAATTCTTTCTAATATCCAACCTAAAATGGAGGAACTTCAATGAGGAATTCCAAAAGACCTTTTATACTAATTCAGGCACAGAAGTGAGTAGTTGTTGTCTTCAAAACAGTTTCAGACAGGCTGCCTGAGGAATGGCAGTTCTGACCATGGCACTCAGGAGTGCTGTGTGCTGCTGCTCACTTTGTTACCTGGTTATCCCAAACCAAGACTAAGCAGTTTAGCTGGTGAGTTCCTACCAACATCAAACAGCCAAATGGAAGAATTCCAATAACAACTCATCTTTTTAGTGAACTAAAACACACACAACAGTTTTAAAGCCTGATCAAAAACCAATGACTTAATTTGTAGTCTACAGGACCAAGCTCCCTTTCACTCCTCAATAAAAAACAACCAAGTCTCAGTAGAGTAATGCACTGTGGGAGGGATAAGCAGCTCAGCAGAGTTGCCAAATCACAGGCTTAAGAGTCAAATGCCTCAGGCTCCCTTCTAACAGCAATAAATTTACTCCACATACTGCATGCAAGTGAGACTGAGAGGAGGTGTTTGCATTGTTTTTCAAAATGAAATTAATCTCTGAACTCTGCTAGACATCTTGATTTAACAGATAGACCTCTTGTCTCTGAAAGCACAGACAGATTTTAATACTTCTCCTGCCACTGAGCAGTAGCTCCTGCAAATATAGATACCCCTTGTCTTGGCTGTGTAGACAATAAAACTGATGGCACAAGGAATGTCTTTTTAATTATCACATACACAGTTCCTAGCCTCATCTTGGTTGATTTCTAGTCACAATTATAATAAATTGATTTTTTAAAAAAAGAAAAAGACAAAATCACTGGTAACTGCAGATGCTACTTCCCATTTTCCCAAATGTTATTTGCTCTTTCAAAGTGATGTTGTGAAACTGGATAGGAAATATTTACAGACACTTCAGATCATTGCTTTCTGGTGGGTGCCATTTATAATCCAGGGAACCTGCTGCTAGTCAGAAGAATTATAACTGTGAAAAAAATAATCCAGACTGCAAAGGCAAGTGAATTCAGACTGGTTCTTGAGTTACTTTAAAGAAAAAGGGGGGAAAAAAAGACCAGAAAATATTAACCACTTCCACTTCAGGGGTTCTTTAATAGTCTCACAAAAGCAGATTGACTGGGAAGTCTGGGGGGATGCATTTGTTATTTTAAAAAGAAAGTAAATTGCAGTGCTCTAGTGGGTCATGATATTATTACAGCATGATATTATTAAGGGTCAGTTTGTTTCCAAAGGTGGAACAGTCTTCTTGCTTTTTCAGTTTGCACCCAAGAAAGGAGCAGCATTTTTTTCTCATCACCCAAAAGGAAAAAACTCTGCAAGAAATTTGGTCTAATCTAGATCTAGTTAGCCATGAGCTGGTCCTGGATTCAAAAAAGTTATGGCAGGAGCAACATATTAATAAGATAATCTACCCATGGCTGCTCTGGACACTCCACATACATGAAAACAGATGTTCCTTCAGACTCCCCCCTTCCTCTAAGAGGGAGCTGGTGCCTGGCTCTGCATTGGAGTCAGCCCAGAAGGAATTTGTGAGGACAACTTATTCTCAGAAAATTCATTACCTGTCTCTTCCAAGGACAAGGCAATGAAAATGTCCCAAAGGGCTAGATCCTGCCTGTGGGTGCCAGATGGACCAGGCTAGATGTCATACACTTTTTTTCCCCAACATTTGCACCTAATTATTTCTTCCACTACACTCTCCATAATTTTATCCAATTCCAAAGCTCCTTCTGCAGGACTTCCTCTATCTCATGACAGCTTTCTGTACAGGCTATCCCTAGACATATTGTCACTCTGAGGCATCAATCTACATTAGCCCAACACTTTCTGGTTTTAATTGGCTAAATCTCTTCAAGTCATCTTGAAACAGTACACTGCAAATTAGTCTTATTGCACTATTTATAGCCATCCAAATCTTTTTTCATAGTTATTATATCTTGTGGTGAAAATTTTTATTTCCCCAACAGCAAATCAAGATTACATACCCAGTGCTAACAAGGAGGGATTGTCAGATTGCAGAAGTTATGAAAATGATCTCACAGTGTTCACTTGTCCTTACATAACAGGAGACTGGAACGAGGATTTCACATGACTGGAATACTGATATGAAAGGGCACAGCTTGTTCAGAAAGGACACACAGAGAAAAAGAAAGGGTTTCTTAAAAACTCTGCTCAGAGAGCCAGAAACTAGAGGCAGACAGACCTTTCAAAAGTTTCTGTGTAAAAATAAAGGCAAAGAAAGTGGGAGCAGCATGGCAGCATACTTATGTTTTGATTTGCCAAACCAGGAGATTAATGTGGATGGGGCCTTTTTTCCCCTAAACATCTCAGGAGCTGTTCAAAGCACAGCATCAGGTGTTGGAAGAGGGGAGGTAAGGAACAAAAGTTATTGGTAATTTAGAAAACTTTGCTTGTCAAACTTGACTCAGGTGCTGAATATGTAAGGCTGCAGGAAAAGAAAGTTGTCCACTGCAGAAGGAGAGGCTCTCATTTGTCCTTTCTTGAACTGTCCTTGCAGAAGCAGCAAGCTTTTTAAGAGAAGCCACTAGGAAAGAAAATTCTGAGCTAGGTAGACCCTGGAGAGACTCAAATTACCATCACCAGAAGCCTTTACCAGTCTAAATGATTGTGTTTTACACACAATTCACACTGGTCAGGTGCAATTACACAGCCAGTTACCGCTGTTCAGCTGAGAAGTGGCAATGAACTGCATTGCTGGGTAGTTCTGTATGCCTGGGAACACCCAGAAAAAGCAGTCTCACAGAAATGGGGTTTATTGGAAATCTGTAGATTTATCAAATATCTCTTGCTCTTAGCTTGAAGTCAGTGAGGCTCATAGCTTAATTTAGGAAGACAAAGTAACAATCCCATCAACCCATACACAGAATTTCTGTAGAATTACATTCTCCTGCTGAGGAGCTGAACTCTGAGAATGATCTCCTGACCTAGACAGTCTCAGTGACCCTTCATTATGCAATGATATCAACAGAAAGATCATTCTTCTGTTTCCATGGCAACGGTACCAGTGAACAGCAATGCTATCAAGGTCAGGCATATAAACTGAGAGAGAAAAGTCATTTTCTGTGTAATGGTTCATATGAGCTTTAACTGCAGCAGTGGCAAATAAATAGCCATACACTTGCTTGATCACCTGTCTCAAATGTACATAAGGGAAAGCGAAGGATTGAAGTACAACTACAATCACACTGCCTGTCTGCTTGCAGGAAACTGCTGCTGACTGCTGCTTCTGAGGGTAACTGGAAGAGCAGAAAATGCAATGCTGTATTGTGAGGAACTTGGTTTCTTATTAAGCTGGCATTAAAGAAGCAGGGCAACATATGGTTTTTATCGTGCTCATCAAAGTTCATGTCACAGCTGATTCTGCATTACTTGAAGAAAATCCCAGTCAGAAAAGTTTCTAATTTTTCAAACCCAACGCGTTTTACTAATTGGTTTGATTCCTGCCCCCTCCCAAGGATCTGTTTGCAAATGGAAAATACAGAAAAATCTGCATGCTTCCTTAATAAACTCCTTGCAGCATCCAGGCTCTGTCATGCCAGGCTTCGGTCCTCTCCTCTTTTTTTCCCTCACACCTTTGCAATATCCAGGGGGTCCCCAAGGGGCAGGAATTTTGCAGCTGCAGGCCAGCTGTCCCCTGGGGTGTGGGCTGGCTGCCAGGCAGATGGCTGCTGGGGGCCCATCTCAATGCCAGCACTTATGTCTGCAGCTCTTTGGCTTTTTGGAACCATCCCAAGTCCTTTCTTTTAGGAAAATGCTGCAGTATTGGGTATGGTTGCAGTTCCATATACATAATAAAAATAAAAATTAACTTCTGTTGTAAATTTTTTGGGTTTAATTCCCAGTTCTCAATCCAGTGGGCTCAGACAATAGCTCATGACAAGATCCTTTCTGCAGCTCCATACATATTTACATTTGTCTTATTGCTGCTTACTTTTTTAGCAACAGTAATCTGAATTACTACTATCTTTACTCCCATGAGAACACCCAAAACTTCTTTGCTCTGTTTCTGTACTAAGATACTCCCTCACTTTCTAATATCTTTGTTAGAACCAGGCAGTTATCTTGGAAGGGTGACTGGAGAAGCTACATGGGACTCACTGGGGATAATAAACACAGTAGAGTTTTAGAACATGACTCTTCATGGGGTGATCACAGCACCTCACTTTGAAAATCTCACTATATTCCTGCCATTATCATGCTTGCAGTTATCATCTGACTCTACTGTCTGAACATTTCTAATATTGTTCCAAATAAAAGTGCTTTTAATTCAGTTTCTTTCACTAAAATATACTTCTCCTTCACATCTCCTTCAATTATAAAGAACTGGGCTTAATTTCTATTTCTAAAACACCTGTAACATATCTTTAGTTAGGGGCATTTTTATTACTTACCTGATGATAGTATCTACCAGCTTAAAAGTACTTTTGATTCCAAAAATTGGATCATATTGTCATTACTGGTATTTTTCATTTATTTAATTTTATTTTGTGAGCACATTACCAGGAAAATATGTAAATCACACTGAGATAAAGCTGTGTCAGACTGAGTAGTAATTTACAGAGCTGCCCAGCACTCTGCACAAGGTGCATGCTTAAATAGGCATTTATTTTATGCAATGGAATAACTATAATAAATGTCATTATTCTGCATAAAGCTGGCATAGAGCTGAAATAGTATTATAAATTGGACCAAGGAGGTAAATGCAGCAGTTCAAGCAAACTCTTGAAATTATTGCTGTTCACAGGGAATTGCACCATTTCATGATGAATTAACAGCATTTAATTGTTACTCTGGTGTCAGGCATAAAGCTGTGACTAAACATTGTCCTTCTCCTACTGGTATTTTCATGGCTTAAAATCAGTTATTAAAACACTGGAAATGAAAAACAATTGGGAATTCTTTTAAAACAGAAGAATATGAATCTCAAAGCTTTTTTTTCACTGCAGATTTTCAAAAGCTGAAACTTTCTGTTGTTATAATTCCAAAGCAAAGAAGACAAACTACTCTTAGGACAACTCTGAAGGAATGAGGAGGTGCCACCCCACTGTATCATCCCCATCTATCACAGTATCTTACCACTACCAACATCTTTGACCTGTGTATTCTGGCACCTTGTATACCACCAAAGACTCATCAGGCCTTTGGTCACAGGGCCAGGATTTTTTTTTTCATTAAATGTCCTACAAATCCTGATTTGACTTAAGAAAGCCCCCTCAAGATCCTGCAGAGAGCAGCTTTCACCTGCTGTGACTGTTCCTTAGCATCTCTCAGGACTGGAATCAAGAACTGATTCAGCCATAGACCAATAAGCACTCCAGAGCTTTCTAGACAATAAAGATGAGAAATAGCTGAAGAGTTGCTTGGTATGGCCCCTTCTCTCTTATTCTTTCCTTCCATTCCTGATTTAGTTGTGTGCAGAGCAAGGTTTCATCACAGGGATTTAGTAACCAAGTTTTAATAAACTTCATTCTGACACTCAGATACAAACCCAAACATGCCTAAAGATCTCTAATGAAAACTTTTGATCTTTATCCTCAGAAAATCCAGCACCTCTTAGCTATCAATTTTTCCATGTATGTTTTGTACCTGTATGGTGTGTCTTACTGCTCTGCCTAACACAGGAAAGAAACAGGCACATGAGTATCAGAGCTGTTTCTTCCTTTGAAGCCTACAATCAGCAGGCCTTGATCATAACAGTAAATCCCTGTCTAATGAGAAATGGCAGGCAGAAAACAATTCCCACAAAGGAAGATTTTGGCTCAGAAGGAAACAATCAGGAAAAAAACAAGCTGTGGATGGGCTTATGACATCAACTTGTCCAGCTCAGACACACAAGCAGGACCATTTGTCACTCCTGACACCCACTTAGCCCTTACAGACATTTGTACAATCACTTCTGAAAGCCTTTCAAAGACAAAAGCTCAGCATCATTCCAGGTGATCTGCTCCATTGCTTTGCAGCTCCCCTTCCACTATTGAAAGCTTAAAGATATTTGATTTTTTCATCCATTATTTGTCCCTTTTTCTATTTTGCTGAGTTGCCCCCTCCCTGCACCTATGTTTTGCATACATTTAACCTTTTACTACTCCTCCCAAAATGGGCTTCACTTTCACCTGAGAGATCACAACATGGTCTGGACCCTTTCTTCAGAGCTCTGACTCTCAGCATCTATGGAAAAACAACCCCACTACCAGTACTGTCATTATGGTTCCTAAACGATTAGCAATTCCTCATTAATACTCTCCTTGGCAACATTCAGACCCATGTAGTTTTAGTCTAAAACTCTGAGTCTAATAAGGAGAAACCCAAACTGCATTTATATTTGTCATATTCAATGAGCCAAAAATTTAATTAGGTTGAATCCATTAGCACTGGCAGCAGCACTTCAGCTCACTAATTGTCATTGCTGAATACTCGTCTTTTAATTCTTTCCTTTACTGCCAGTCAACCCTCCTCCTTCCAGGATTTTCCACGAGGTCCAGCTCTCTGAAGCCATGTTCAATGAACATGTTACCTTACATACAATCAACAATTATAGAGAAAAGGATTTGCAGAAAGCAGATTTGGCTGGGAATGCTGCTCTTTCTAACTGATGGCTCTCCTTCAGCACAAGGGAAAAGCTCTTTCCTTTTCCAGTAGAATACACACAAGCAAGGGCTCCATTTCTCCAAGGGTTGCACTGCTGCCCCTGCCACCCAGAAAGCCACAGAAAGGATTTTCTAGTGCAATGGATTTTGAATCTAGTGCAGATGAATTTTGAATAGACATTCAGAAGAGTTTGCAGATTGTAACTTGCTACTCATCCCTCTTGGAAAGGAAGATGAAAAAAAGATAAGACATTCCCTAATGTTATCACAAAGGAGTGGAATTCAGCTGTGGAGAGATTACGGTGTCTCCTTTGGCAACGCAGTTCTCATGAGAGTGTCAAGCAAGTGCCACGACTGACACAAGCAGCTCTGTGAAAAGGAACAGCTGCAAATAATCCTTAGAAAGAGAAGTCCTTGAACACTAAATTACACATAAACAGGAATGGAAACACGAGAACAAAATGTAACAAACAGTGTCTTGCATAATAATGCCTGATGCTAAAAGCACCAAAGCTGTCAGCACCAACTCGGAGGATTGGTGTCTGAGACAGAAGATGTCTGGGCTGAAATGCAGGGATTGTGTTTATAAACAAAGTAAAATAGTGATGCAGAGTCATGGCATGGAACAGACCACTGATTAAATGGATGAGCAGTTTGCCACAGTGCATTCGGTGTGCTGCAGGGATGTAATAGATGGCTTTGCAAAGTGCTTTGGAATGTTCAATTGCGTGGTTTAACCACACAGATGTCTGCAGCACCGTGAGCTGTTGGAGAACAGCCCTTGTGTATTTGTATTTGTCAATGGGAAAATCTGTGCAGCTTTTTGGGATTTTTTAAATATCCAAAGTAGGGAATGGATTCACATTAAACCTACACACCATTTTCAGCTTTCTCCAAAGTGGTTTAATCTATATAAAAAATGCAGAAAGCACTAACACAACAGCTTACATAACGTGCTTGCCCTGCTGAGCTTTCCTTTAAGCCCTCCTTTGCTCCCATGCACTGCAGCCCCTGCCATTTGTTCCACTTTTCAGCCTCTAATTTAACTAAACAGAATTAATGTTTTTCTTTCACTCAGTAGAGAACTTAGAGCTCACTGTATTATTTTACTCCGTAAAGACTGAGCTTTGAGAGATAGAGAAAATGAGTAAAATGAAAGAAAGAATGGAGTAAAGAGTGAAGAAATACTTCTAATTGTCATAATTGCTTTCTCCATGAACAATTATGATAACTACCACTTCTGGTTCACTAGCTTCTGAATTCTACACTTTATAGAAAAGACATTTTTCCAACTCATTGGACCATTTCAGGGCAAAGTGTTCAATAAGAGGTGGACTTGGCAATTCATTCAAGAAAACTTAATGACACTGCCTCTTCTGGACATGACAATGCAACAGTGACCTGGTTGGGAAAGTGCAGTGGTATGGCTAGGGGTGGCTTCTTTGTTTCTAGACTAAAACTGCTATTGCTGCAACAGAAATGTGCTTTGCATTTCTTCCTCTATTACAGTTAATATTATTCTTAATGCAAAACTAAGATTTTTTTACAATTGTTTTATACTTTAACCCTTGTAATCCAGGAGCCAGGTAAAACACAATCAAATGACTGCCTGTGATAGCCTTAACCAGGGAAGAGTGAATGAAATGTGCACATTGCTAAAACACTGTCAAATTAGATAACTTTTCTCTCTGTAACAAGAGAAATAACTTCCCAAGTAAACACAGCAATGAAACTTTGAAGTGGCAGAGCAGCAAGAAGAAAGCTACTTAAGTCTTAATAAGAGTTAATGAATGCACTGACTAGAATTAAGACTTTACATGCAGCAGAGAAAACTCAGGAAAAGGGTTCAAATGTTCCATAACTCAGAAATATAATCATGTGCTTTTTCAAGCACAGGAAAAATTCCATTAAACTAATCTACTTTAATTGCATTAGCCTTAGAGAGACTACTCATATGCATAAACTCAAACACATGATTATTTCCATAAGAAAGGGCCCACTCAAGAATGGCTAACACAAACAAAGGTTCTATGTATGAAGTTCAATGTTTCAAGCTGTCTGATTAAGTATTCTTTAAACTGAAACATTGAAATTGGCTTTTTGGTGAAAAGTCTGCTCCACGGGTACAAAATATTCTCAGAAAGCAGCATCTGAATTGTTAAAATGATTTTGCTTTGAGTCAGTATCTAATCATCAAATAGAAGGTTCAAATATAATCAATCACAACTCAGTGAAACAGCTCACATTCTATACATGTGTCCAACATGCTTCAGAAAACAACACAAAAAGCAGGTTCTTAAGTAAATTCAATAGTAAATAGGAGCTGATCATAATTCATTGCTCAGCTCTTACCAGTAAACTGCTCTTGCAGAATTGAAGTGTCAGACACTGAAAAGAGATTGTTTCACATACTAAAATTCCTACAATGACCAAATACTTACTGTTCAACTGCCACTGGAATCTGTTATACAGTAATTATTGTCTCTATTCACATACAGATTATTAATTATATTATTTTTTTCCTGATTTTGGGGGGTATTTTGCAGTTTATGTACATATAATCTTACCCCTTTATGTTGCTTCTTCAGTTTATCCTCTATCTTATTTGGGGTATGCTATTATTATTTATTTTAAATAAACAAACAAAAAGACATGTGCACACCAGTGTCTCTGAAACCAGAATAAAATGTTCAGTAAGATGCTCAGATCTCCACTGTTAAAAGCAACCTCTGAACCTGAAGGGGGCAATCAGCCCATAATTGCAATGCACTTCATTCTGGGCAAAATGTGAATGGGGAAGATGAATAATCAATTACTTTTGTGATGAAAATGGAATTTTTTTCATAGCTTCCTATCCTATTTTGGCCTTTACACATAAAGTTTGATGGATGCTGCCTTCAGAGCTGAGCACTGGCTCATTCTGCTTCATATTCTATACTTGCATCTGAGTCAGCATTTGAGAGGACCTGTTGCCATATGGAAAATCAGGAACAATTACTCTAAATAATTACATCACTTTATTGCTGTCTGTTGCCAAGAGAAACAAGGCCTGTTGTTAATGTTCACTTGCGTTGCCAAGTAACTTAATCTTCAGGGAAACTAAAATATGCTCTAGTACCAGCACTTCTCTAACAATAAATATCCTTTCCTACTGACATCACCATGGCTCATAACTGCTTCTTTGTTTCCTAAGGTAGTATCTGGGCAGCTGATGGCCTCAGAGGGAGGAGTTATCACACCTGGCTTGAGACCCACACAGAGATGGTGTCTGACTATGAGCTGGGCAGAACCCCTGGGGAGAAATCAGAATTTTTAAGGAGAGATGAACACTTTACAGATGAGATAACTGCATGGTAGAAGCTCCCATTTAGCCATTTATCAGGAATCCAGGTGGAGGTGGTGCCCACTTTACTGAGCCCCACTCTTAGGGGAGATGAATCCTAGGCAGGTGCTCTCCCAGCCAGGCTGCCAGCAGAAATGGAAGTCAGTCCTTGTCAACACAATTCAACTTTTCCTTTGGCAGTAAAGCCTGGTAAAAGGAGAATCTGATGATAAGCTTGGTCTGTAAAACCTGCAGGCTGGGATTTTCAGACCACAAGGAATCTTTATGTTTGAACTCAACTCCAGCTGTGAGGTTGAGGCCTCTTATTCAGGTGCTTAAAGGCAGATTTAAACATTGGCCCTTGCTATCAAGGAAAGGGGTTTGCATTTACAATTGCACAAATCAAGGTGCCTGCACTGGCACCTCCCTCACTTCTCTGCCACAGACTCTTTCCTTGCTCTCCAGCCAGCCTTGCTGTGCTTTTCAGTTCATTATCGCTTATAAACTTCTAAACCTTGCTGCTTAAGTGCTGTCACCCAAATAGCTGCAGACAGCAACTTACTGTTTCTCATTGTGCTTTCCACTTAAATTTCATTCCATCAGAGACAGCACTGAAATCCCTCTTTTTTTTTACCTCCAAGCTGACTGGATTGAGCAGTCTTCCCCTCCATGGCTCCTTGCACTGCAGTTCTCATTTTCCAACTTTGGTTTTCTGAAGCCATGAATACAGCCCTAAAAAACCTACTTCTGCTTTACATACCTCACTGAAGTAAACAGCTCCATCATGGTGACAAAATGCTTTTTGTTTCACCAAAATCACCTTGTACCCTTTTAGTTCAGATCTGATCAGGGCTTGATAAATTCTTTCTAACATGTGGCAGTTTCTCCCATAGCTAATATCAAATGCACTGCACTTGTCAGATTTAGTTAAGGCTCATACTACACTAAGCATTTTGCAAGTCTTCTGTGATTCCTCCCTAAGCCAACTGAACTTGATTTGGAAACTACCTTGTAGTCCTTGCTGACAGCAACCTGACAGAAACTACAGAGCTTACTGTGGTTTTCTGATTCCTGTGCTGTCACTGACTCCTTTTGCTGTTATCCACTCTCACCTGTTAACAGCCTCTAATCAACATCTAAGATCCTTTAGTGATTGGAGGAAAGGGTTTTTCACTATGAAAAACATCTCCCTGCAACCCTCAGAACTGAAACCTCTATAAGGAATACTGATGACAAGACAATGAAATCCACTGTTGCTAAGGCCTAATATCTCTCTTTTCAACAGGCCAACAGACCTCTTATTTTTTCCATTACATCCTCTGTACCTGAAACTCTAACTGACCATAAGCCTCACCATTTTGTTGAACCAGGGTATAAATACTCTCTAATATCCAATTTGGATAACCACTTAAGTCCTTCTCATTTAAAATTTCTTCTGAGGACCCATTTCTGTAATGATATGTACAGAAGAGGAGCTATTCTGGGTAATCTGTTTACTCTCAATTATAGTTTTTTTTAAATTAATTTAGTTCTCTGAGGAAAGCTCTTCTATAAAAGCATATTGCTGCTTAACCAATAATTTAATGATTGTATGCTTCCAGATGTATCTTCCTGATGATTATAATTTTTTTCCACCACCATCACTTTTGTAAAGTCAAATCCTAAAACTGCAGATTAAAAATCAGTTGGCAAAAGGAGCATCTCATATCTAAGATGTCTGGAGAAGTCATCGTTTCAGTACAGAAGTTCACTACTCCAAAACTACAGCTGATAATATTTGAACTAAGATCATATAACTCCTGATTTAATGGGTTAAATCTTACTCCTTGACCAACCATTCATAAATTGCTTTATGAAAGTGTTTTAAAAATTTTTTATGAGTTTACATATACACACAGAGTTTTATTTTTAAAATTTATATACATACTAACATGGAGGGCACAGTGTATATTGAATCAATCTTTGTAATACAAGTAAGGAAATATCTAAGTACATTGAACAATTTGTGTAGCTCCTATTCATGGAAGTTCTTTGTCTTAATAATTCTAATAGTTTACATAAATTGCCATTGACAATATACAGTTATTTGCTTCCTAAGGTTTTATACTTTCTATTTCTGAAGGTCACAGGAACAGAGTCAAACCTGGAACAATCATTTAGATTCCAGTCTTTTCATTTCACTACAACGTGATTATCTTATAGATTTTTGTACAGACTTACCTACTGGCTTTCTTTTCCTGTTGAATAAGTATGCAATTATAATCTAAACTCAGCTAGGTAACTGTCATCAATATTTAAAACTTAATGGCTTTTCAAAAATTACATAAGTAATCCAAGCATAAAAATTATTCTTTACAGCACCATTTCAGGTCAGTGGAGCCAAAGCCTTATCATACAATAGACTGTGATGCAGAAACATTAAACAAAAACCACCATGATACTTTTCTTCTACCTAAGTTACATATTCTCTGTTATATACAGTGGCCTTTTTATTACTGGATTAAAGCACCAAAAAATGAATCCTTAGGAGGATACAAAATGTAATATTCAGCATCTTACTTTAAACTGTCTTCTCAGCTACCCATATGTAATCTTACAGGTTTTAGAAATCAGATTTTTTCCTTGTCCCTTCATATAAAGCAATGTGTCTACCTTACACTTCCTCTCAGTATTTAAAAGCTGATACAGACTCAGAGAGGCCACCTTCCTAAGAAGCTCAAAGCACCTTCATGTAAAGAAGCAGTTGAAGTTAAGCACATTTAAATCCAGAATAAGTCTGTATGCTTTGCAGTATCAAGAGAATTTTAAAAGAATCATATGCCTAAATATTATGTTAAACTGGGGATAGAAACACAGTTTATCCTCTGAAGGAGCAGAATAGTTGCACTAACCCAGTAAAGATTAGTCATGGTCTGTGAGATTTATATTTGAGTAGAGGAAGAGGAAAATCTCCATTAATAAAAGGGACACTAATGAATCAGCAAATGCAGGAGACTGTAAAAAATCTTTAGGAAGAAAAACACTTTAGATCATTCTGAACCACAAGGTGCATTCTGTGCAGCACCCATAAAATGCAGGTTACTGGCAGCATGTAAGAGAATGACATGTTACCTTTAACATTATTGGGTTTTTTACAAAAGAGGAACAGTATCAGTGTTGTGGGAGAAGCCCATGATCCATGTCTCGATGATGTGTGTGTGCTAGTGTGATTATTAACTTCTTATAATATAATTTGAATGAGAAAAACTTACTTGAAGGCATTGGCATCTCTGTGGACCTTATAGTTGTCTGCACTGATTCTTGAGATAACTCTTGTGACAGCAATGAGAATACCAATATTGACCTGAAGAAGAAAGAACAAGACTTGTCAGGAAAGTGAGCAGTGACCACGTCAGAGGTGCAGATTGCCCTAGGAGCATGTTGTACAAATAAAATAGAAAATAGAACTTCATGTGTTGTATTTATTTGACAAAATATGTTTCTAGGTTTGGACTGGTAAAACTTGACCTTTGCCAGTTCTTTTTTCCTCTCCTCATAGTGGGAATTTCTTGCTTGTGCTTTCCTTCCTTCAGGAATAGTCCATGCCTGTTTAGGACAAATCTGGTTGGATACATTGCTTCACAGCTAAAGAAGTGCTAAGGATTCCTACTGTGCAAATAAATACCCTAATAATTTACTAACAGATGAAAATTAGACAAATCTTCAGTGAACAGGGACACATGTCTGCATGATCTTTGGTTTTGCTCTTACATATGCGGACATTTCAGAATGCAGCTTTCTAACTAGACTTCAGTGTAAAATTCCTATCTGCTTGCAATTTAAGTACAAGATTATTTTAAAACAGCAGTGAGGAAAATATGTTAAGTTTGAACTCTGCTCTTTGAAAGCCCTGCTCCTTTCCATGTCAGGCCCAGCAGAAACATTGATAAATGAAATGAAAAGGAGGGAATCTTGAAAAGACTAAGATGAAAAATACCTAACAAAAGAGAGCTGGCTCTGGAGTCACATGCGAAGAAATAAGGAAATCTTTATCACTTAAAGGAAATGTGGCAAAGACAGTCGTGCTGTGAGTTTGAAGAAAAAAAGAAAAAAGAGAGAGAGAAAGAGAGAATGGAAAGGTGAAAGAAACAACTTATTTCCTCCTTCCTGTCCAAAGTTACACATCAGCTACAAAGCTGGTATTTAGCATCACTTTCAGAACAAGGGTACAACAAAACTATCCTGAAATAGAGCACAAAAAGAGAAGACTGCAAAACAGTGATGTTGGTCAATTAAAAATCAGTAATCATATTCTAACAAACTCTTCTAACTCTGAGGATGAAAGGGTAGTTTCTGATTTTTTCACAGCATTTTAAAAAATATAAATACTTAAAAATGTATACTGAGATACTCCCCCAAAAATCCAGTAATTAAAAAATGCAAGGAAAAAAAGTAAAGCTGTAAGTGAAGTAAAAAACAGAACATTAAAACCAAAATTAAATCTCATTCTTCAGATTCTGAATTTCTGACATCTTACAAAAGTCAGTAAAAGTTATGAATGAGAAGCACCAACAAATGAATCCTTGGAATCTTGCAAACTCTCACTCAAACTGGATGTGAACCCTAAGATCTGGTTATGAAAACAGCACAGACAAGATAGTCTCAAAGGAAACAAATTAGATGGTTTTAAAAAAGGCCTTGAGCTTATCCTCTTGTGCAGTCAGTGTGACTGTATCCTTTCCAGGATGCATTAGTAACATGAAGGAAACACTGATCTCACTGATGATAAAAACCAAGGTACTCATAGTAGCAGTTCCAAACCATTACTCTCAAGTGCCAAAATGCTATATATACATTTTCTTAACGACTTGAAAATTTTTGTTTAGGTAATTTAAAAAATCAGAGTAATCTCATACAGCCTAAGTAAACAGATCAGCTACAATTGTCTTCCTTTGGCAATTGTTCAGTAAGTAAAGCATGGAACACTCCTTATATAATCTACATCAGAATGTTTAAAGTAGAAGACTACAAATTTAGATAACTCTATTGTATATAGTTACCATTTTTTTACTTTTCTGAAAACCCAGATTACCTAACAGTTGCAGTTATTATGCCTTAAAATTACACAGGAACTTAGAAGAGTTTTCCCTTAATGTACTGGCCAGTACTTCCAATAAAATAGAGCTAATAACATTAGTGCTTGTTTCTTAACTGATGGTTCTCCTCTCAAGGCAGCTTGTCCAGCCCCAGGCACCCACAAGTCTGCAAAGTCAGTGGGAGCTGCCAGTTCCCATTACTGCAGGCGTGAGCCAAAACCCACCAGAGCCCCTGGAAAGATCCCAAAGGCATCAGGGAGCTCTGGCTCACTCTAGAGACAACTTCAGCTGACTAAAAATTGTCAGAGCAAGAAGAGAGTTAAATGAGTAAAAATGACCCCTTTCAATATCTTTTCTCAAAAAATTGACAGACCAGATTCAGTGAGACAAATTCATTTCCTCAGTTGGTTTGGGGTTTTTTTTGCTGTTTTTTTTCTTCAGGGGTTTCACCCAGGTTTGTTCCAAGTCTCACGAGATTTTTGTTTCTACTTCAGCACAGTGCAGGAATCCCACGTGTAAAACCCTCTGATGTGGTGTGCTGCCTTCTCTGGCCAAGAAGAGGCTTGGCAGCACAGAGCGACTAAAAATAATACTAAAAAAAAGGATAAAACAGATTGCCTTAATTAAATCCATTGACCAGCTTCCCTCCAAAACCACAAGCTATTTTAGGCTCCAGTTTCGGGCAGTGGTACAGGGAGCTATAACTGACTCTTCCAAGCTGAGTTTTAGGATCCTTTCTCATGTTGTGAGTTCACTTGATCATCATTAATTTGCCTTCATTAGGAGCACACCAGTGCTGCAGGTTGTTGCAGCTGCAGCCCTTTCCTAAGTTGCAACAGAAATCTGTTCCCTTAGTCAAAAAAATAGTTGCCTGCTTTTGTGTTGGTTAAGTAAGAAATTTAATTTTAAAATAATGGAGGAATTTAATTTTAAAATAGTAAAAGTGCTCATAACTGAGTGCTAATAAGAAAAAAAGAGAAGCTTGGAAGCTGTGGTCTGTTCAATTGTGCTCTAGTCTACCCCAGCACTTACGTATTTGATTTCTATGATTCTGAGAAATCCTACTGTTTGGGGGCCTGTAAGCACTACAGGGCCAGTTCTGTCACGTTTTTCCATAATGGATGATGTCTACTATGGGACAGAATTTTCCACTTTTCAATCAGTGGGCCTATCTGCAGAGTCAGAGACATATAAAAATGATCCTAATTCTGCACTGTTACATAAAGATCTGAACGAATACCATGACCCAACAGAACTAAATTATACATGATCAGCAGGTATAATATGGAGAGAATATTTTTAATGTAGATAATATTCATAAGCAGGTACCAGCTGGATGTAGTGAGGGAAATCTCAGCAATCTCCAAGTTCCATGGAGTCCCAGCTGAAGACACTGGTTACAAAGCTGATGTCCTCACAGCACAGAACTCCTGGCAATATGCTAATGGAAATCATTTAGCTGCAGAATAATGCTGTTTATCAAAAAGACTTGTAAAAAAAACCACACAGAAAATAACTACTCATAGGGAAAACAATAGATGGGACTTACTGCTACAGCCCAATCTCTCCTCTGTGTTGGATCATTCACTGTCTGCAGCCCTCCCACTGCTCTGTGTACACAGATGCTTTCTGCAGAATTTCCTTAATTCTGCCATATCTATGGAAACACACCAAGGCAGCAGATGGATGATAACAAACAAAGCCTTCTTCCAGAAGTTTTAACGTCTTGTTCCAGAAATTCAGGTGCTTTGTCAAGTGTTGGTGTTTTGACTTTTTTTTCTTAAAAGACACATCCCAGGCTCACTTTGACTGAGATGAGTTTTGTTTTCAAATTAATTGCAAAAATGTTACAAAGCTGTCTTAGGAGGATGCTATAGAGGCTTGAGTGTCGTGGTTTGGAGGGTGGAGAAGAGTGATCTTTAAACCTTAGGATGCAGGTGGAAGCCAAAAGAGCTGCCCATAGAAGGAAATATTTCTTCCATCATATTTCTTGACTCATACCCAAGAAATATTCCCATACTGTGGGTATGGGAATCCATATAAGGCTGGGAGGTTCTGTGAATTACTCCCTAGAAGAATATCTGTGAGTATTTTTCCCTGTCATACTCACAGATATCATTCTCTTTTCAGGCTCTATATTGCCTGTGAGGCTGTGGCAAGAAAAAAGCAGACTGCATCTGCCTATACTATCTAGGGAGTGGGAGCTGAAAAGAACAGTCCCCCTGTTTTCTTCATAGCATAATCCTTTTTTCTTGGCAGAGAGAAACTATGGATGGAAGTAGTCAAATACTGCTTTTTGAGATGTATTTTCAGAGCTAAACTCTAGTTCATGCAAATAGTGACTAATTTGTAATTTAAAGAGCACAGGCACACGTGCACACACAAAACAGCATTTAGCCTTGTTATTTCCCTACAGGCACTAACATATTTTTTCAGCTAGCATACTCAGTGCCCAGAGAGAATAATTTGTCAGCTAGCTTGCTGCTATTTTGGGCAGAGTCAGGTTTAGACAATTTAACAAATTGCTCTACGTGGATCTACCTTGTGAGCTCATTTTTTTTCTTTCTCAAAATATTTGTCTCCTCACCAGAATATAACTTGAGCTCCCCAAATATTTTACATCAGAAGTGGGAGCCAGACAGTCAAGCCTGGACTTTGGTTGGCAAGCAGCTACGCATGCAAATTGCTGAAGGTTGTGCTCACTCAGGTGAATAAATACTTCACTGTCTGCTGTGGTTTGATTAACAGCATCTTTGGACTGGAGCTGGGAAAGATCTGATTTTAATGGTTGGATCTTAATTCCTCCTGTGCTGCTGAACAGCCAAAAAGCAAGTGCGAATGTGAGACGACGACCTTTGCATATTAGATTATTTTAATTGCCCATTAATCATAAATATCTACACGTATTAGAATACAAGCTCATGTAGAGAAAGTCCAAGGAATGGGTCAACAATAAATTTTTTGGAACAAAGCTCAGAGCTGTTTAGCAAGCTCTAAACAAGTGGTCAACATTTCTTATTTTCATGGATACGCTTTCACTTGGGTAAAAGAAATTCTGCCCTAGTTGCACAGACTTTCCAGTGTTGTCATTAATAGTCTGATTAAAATGCTAACATGAGGCAATTACTGCCACATCAATATAGCAGCTATTTTCATCATTTTCTACATGTTTATGTAGCCTAATCATTCAGAGGCTCTATCTTGGGTGGAAGACACAGGACTAGGCTGGGCCAGCCTGCCTGTAAGAGGGGCTGATTTCACTGTCTCCCAGGCAAATGTTAGGATGTTCACTCAGCTGCAGTGTAAAATTCCCTGTGATGGAAAAGTTCAGCCAAGGAGTCACCTTCAGCTTGCCAAATAGTTACAGAGAGATGCAGTGGTACATAACAGCTCTATATGTACAGCTCTCCTTTCCTTCCCTCATGGGCAGGGTTTGTGAGGTTTTTTCTCTGTGATAAAATCTTGGGAAGTTTCCTTGTGCTTTCCATGGAAACCCCAGCTTTTTTAGGGAAGTACAAGGTACAGACAGTGCCTCCTTTTGATGCTCCTCTATGCAGGCAGTCTGGATCTTATTTACCTGACCTGAGGCAGACTCTGGTCTAGATTTAGGCTCATGTATTTAACATCAAAGGCTTCATCAAAGACAGTCTGATTTCACTAATCACTCAGTCTATTCAGTGTTCATCCTGTCACTCTAACCTTGTAACCTGCAGCAAAAATCATAGATAATCTGATCAATTAAAGCATTGGAAACAGTGCTGAAGAGGAGTAATCTCCCACTTAATCCCTGCAAACAACTCTAGCTCCTTAAGTGAGCACAGTGATTAAGCTACAACTCACAGGAATTTAGTGTCTGGACATAATTAACTTGCTACAGAACATTCATGTATCAGCATCAGAGCCATAAACCTGCACCCTGCCCTGGAAAGATGATGTTTATTACAGCTGGCAGAGGTGGCTGTGGCCACCCCAGCACACTCATCTTACCAGCCCTGCCTGGATCAGCCAAACTGCAATACCCAACCTGATGGAATCCCAAAATCCCCTCCCAGAGGCAGAGCACAAATTCCTTATGGCTATAAGAAGGCAGATGCAGCTTGTTACCTTCCCCAGAACTCCCCCAGCAGCTCATGCTGTTGCTTTAACCCACCCCTGCTGACTGCTTGCAAACTCTACCCAAACTCTGCTCACAGGCACTCAGCTTTAGTGGGAAAAGTGAGCTCTCTTCAAACAAATACTTCAAATACCAGTGGGTTGGAGTCAGCCTTGAAGATTTTAATGGTGTAAATCAAACACAAACCACAGTTTGTTCTTTTGGGGCATCTTTCTAAGAATTATTAAAACTCCCAAGGTTACTGAGTTCTGTGCAGTTATTAATGGTTCCAGCAGAGCTGTCTCTGGAGAGAGCTTTCTCAGTATTTTGGGCTGTTCAATAATTTCCATGGGCACATCAGACTTGCAGCTTGCTCTGCTGTGGCTGACATGGATGTGCAACAAAATCCAGCAGCAGTTGTGAGTTTACCTACCAGAATTACAAACAACGCTGGTGCCACAAAAGCCCAGATTGCTCCATTCTCTAGTGAAAGCCAGCAGCTGCAGAGGAAAATCAAAATTATTTTAGATTAAACACACGGTCATTTAATTAGTAATGTTCTTAATTAAAAGAAGATGCTAAAGGAGAGCGTAAAAAGACTGCTGAAATTTGAAAGCAAAAGGCACAATAGAGCATTAATAAGAAGCTCTGTTTCCCTTTGTGCTCAGGGAATCTAAGGCAGGATCTCATTTTGATTTGTATCTTGCAGAGTCAGTGACAGCTACCTGTCCCTGCATGCCTTCAAATAGCACTAGGGGTGGAAAGATGGGAGGAAAGGAAAAGTTTTATTTATTGTTGTTCCTGTATCCTGTATCACAGGCACTCATTTCAGTGCTGTGAGTCCTGCCATCATAGCAGGAGACAAATTGAAGCCTTCCCTGCCTTCCTTGGCTAGGGGTGAGGAAGAGGCTGGGAAACAGACTATCAGCTTCACAGGTCTTTCCTGCTGCAGTGATGATACAAGCTGGTCCACTGTACCCAAAAAATAACTCTTGCTTGAAATCCCTTGCTTACATTATAGTAGGACTGAATCCTATGGTGTTTTCTCAGATAAATTTGTTTTTTCCAAAACACAAAGGAGTTTTCAAAATTTTTAACAATAAACATTGTAGATGTTTATTCTTCAAAAGATTAGATGTCTTTAACCAAAGATTATCCTTATCTTGCTAAAAATGGTTCATCCTGCACTTTACTCTGTGCAAGGGATAAGCAGGGAGCTCCCTGCAGTTCTTCTGCTTCTGCAGCAAAAGCAAAAACCTGGCAAAACATCTCAGGAGTTTCTTGTGCATCATCTCAGCAGTGAAAAGCAAACCTGAGGCTTCTAGGTGTAGGAACAGATCTATAACAACTACAAATCCTCAGCAGGATCTTGCAGAACCAGGGCTCTGCTAACAGATATATGATTGTTTCTCCCCATCAGATTTTTCATCCTTATTGCACCTGGAATGAAGACATTTTGATACTCACTTGCCACTTTCTCCATAGCTCTCTAGAGATGATGATGTAGAAATTACACAAATCACCAGTGGGCAGCCTGCAAAAAGGCAGAATTTGTGGCAATATTAGTAACAAAAGGAAGTCTTCCAGTAAGCCCGGCCAGTTCAGCTAAATTTCACATGGGCAACAGAATGGCTCAGGGTAATTTTAGAATTAAGTCTAACTCAACATCCTATTGCAGCTGTGTAATACAACATGTTTTAATCAATTAATGTCAGACAAACAAAATTACTTTTCAATAAAGCACTAGTTTAACAATTAAACTGAATTAGTGCTAATTTCACCGAGAGCCAAAGCCCTTTTTCAGCCTCATTTTCGTTTATGTAATTCCTGTCTCTAGTTATTCAAGCAGGATATCCTGCAGGGCAATAGCAGCCTTAGTTTAATCCCCTTCCCCCAACTGCACCTTGTGCAAAAATCCAAAAGAATCCAGAAAACAAAAGTTGAGTTTTTCACAGGGGTGCCTGATAGCAGGGGAGAGAACAGAAATGGCACCATTTGGGTATCTAGAGCATCAGCAAGAGATAATTAGGGAAAGGCAGAAGCACATTCAGATCCCCACTCAGATGCCCAAACAAGACTCATCTGAACATAAATATATAATAGCTCTACAAGATTTCTGTGCTTAAAGTAGACTTTGTTTCCAGATGGGTTCTGACAGTCCCAATGTGCTACATCCTGGGAGGTGGAGGAGTGCTTTGCAGGAGTTAGGCAAAGGCTGACAATTATGGTCCTGCTGTTTTGGGGACCTGCATGTCCCCAACCCCAGCACTGGGATACCCTGGTGTGCCACTGCAGCTCATCTTTCCAGGCCAGGAGCAGGAGAGGAAGCAAAGCTTTTTCTTGCAACAGTTCTGAATATGGTAAAACTGCATCCCACTAATATCAAATGATTGCCTATTAATTCCTGTATGACTTAATCAAATGTTAGGGTTTGGATTTTTATCATCTTACAGAATTTAATAATCAGGTCCCAGACAGAGTATTATACATGATAGCTTAAAGTTTCAATTTTCTTTTACATTCTTCAGGTTTTCTGCATGAGGCTTTACAAAATCCTCTGACAAGCAATTTCTGCTTAATCTTACCAATAAAATTGTACCCATAAAATTCCATAAAATTTTCCTGTAATGAAAGAACTGTAAGTTTTGGAATAAGTATTTTCATTCTGTAATAATTGTGGCTAGAAGCACCTTATATTTATAAATATGAAAGATGTTCAGTAGTTAAGAAGCAGCCATCTACAGGCATTGTTTAGGTCTTAGACTTTGAAATCCAGACTGCAGATTGAACTTGAATCCTTCTCTCCCATTCTTGTCCAAACCAACAGTAAGTCCTCAGCAGTAATATTTTTGTTAGACCTAAGCAAAGGCAAGATTTTGGTTTACTCTCACATTTATCTATTTAAGAAAGGAAATTCCTAGACACATTTGAACAAAATCAAGAACAATTATTCTCAGCAGGTATAACAGAGTAGGCATTATTGATTGGCACTGTTTGTCTTCTGATGCATTCCCACAGCATGGACTTTGACACAGAAGCAAAAACACCTGTGTGCAACTAACTCCCCTTCATACTGCTCATCTGCCTTCTTTTTCCAAGTCAAATGCTGGATATTTGAAGGATTTAGCATGGCTCTTTATGAATGTTAAATGGCAGTGAAGGAGCACATTAAATACAGAATTCCTTTGTTAGCTAATAAAACTTAGGCAGATGAAACAAGGAGCAGTCATCTGCATAAAAAGAGCTGTTCAGTCAGAGAATAAAATGGTCTGCAGCCTATAGTGCAATGTTTGCCTTTTCTTTGCATTAACAAGATATTAAATGGTAGATGGCAATGCAGGCAAAATCAAGGTTTTGTTACAGTGAAACTGGAGCATTTTTCCTTTAAGAAGCAAACATCCAGTGAGTTCCATAAAGGATGAAAAAACATATTTAGCCTAAGGGGACTGTAAGATTTTATCTAGACTGAAGAATTCATATGGATTATATATTATACACATGAAATTAAGTGTGCTGTTTTATCAGCAATGACACAAGAGCTGTGAAGCCCAGTCTACACCCAGAACAGGTAAGGTTGTTGTGTTTTCACTGGTTATCAGCTATGAAAGAATTATGGATATGTTTTTTTACTGCATTTGAATGTTTTCTCAGATAGAAGAGGTTACAAATACACTCACCAACCCCACACCAAATTGCCAAATTTATGATGCAGTAGCCCATGATTTCCAGAATGCAGTATCAGATGAAAACATTCTTGCACACCTTTCTGGCAGCTGATCTATGGCACTGGTGTCATCTGTGTCTCTGCAGTCCTACAGCAATACAGCATCTTATTCCAGTGGAGTAAATCATTCCACACAGAGCCCAGTGCTGCTGCAGCTCCAGTTCTCTGGGTCCCCAAGCCAGCTGATTTAAAGCTGCCTCCTAAGCTCAGCACCAACCCAGAGCCAGCAGAGCAAGCAGAAGCTCTTAATAGCTGGCACGGGAAGCCTGATAACAATAGAAACTCTGTGGCAGACAATACAAAGCAATTTTAGCATATTAATTATAAAAGGCTAACTGTGTCATTCACCAAGATGAAGCATTAGACATAAAGGAAAATGTATTTTCTTCCAATACTCAAAAAATCTACTTTGTGAGATAGGGAGTATATTCCCCCATTTGTTTTGTAGCAGTTAATTTGCTGTGATTTCTTTCTCTCCTGCTGTGCTCCATAGTTATCTATGCAGAAGCCTGGGACTCTGTGAAGCAATAGCAAATAAAGAAATTTAGGGCTTTTGACAGCTCAGAACAAAATCTTCATTCTAAGGTAGTCTCTAAAGAACTGAAAATGACATAGGAAAATGTTAGGGCCAAAACACCACAGCAAAATCTCCAATACCACAAACTCTGACATCAGGACCCAGCAAAAGGGTGGGTGGGGAAAGCTTTGCCACAATAATCTGTGTGTGTTGTGCTGAATCACCGAGGCAACAAAATATTTTATTTTTTTTTCTAATCAGTCTCAAGGTAGTTTAAAGGTAGGATATTACCACCTTCCTCAAATAGCTCTTCTTCTGAATCCCTGGGAACTGTAGACTTTGAAGTAATTTTAGCACCCCTGGGACTAAAGATAATCACAGGAACTTCAATCAACTCTGCACATTTGGTATTCTGTTTCTCTGATTACTGCTGAATTAATTTGATACGAGTAACATCTCTCAGAAACCTCAATAGGTCTTAGGTGGTCAGTGATAATCAGTAGGGACTTCATTGCTCATCCCCTCCTCATTGTCTCAAGTTTCAATTTGTTGTTACTGTAGACTTTGTAAACTTGTCCACAGGTACCTGGTCCAGTTTTGCTGCTTAAAGAAGAATGATGGGTCCAGGTTTTTAAATTCAGGACTGGGGTTTGTCTTTATTCCAGGAACGATGACTTTGCAAAAGTCAAATGCATTTGCACTTCAATTAAAACAAAGACATAAAAAATCTGTTCCCACTGACACGAGATGAGAGATCCTTTTCTTCAATGTCTTTCAACCATCTTTGGTCAGCATAATGATTAGTTAAGCCAAAGTATTTAAAAAATGGCCATTTTTATTAGGTACTGGGAAAAGTCTCTCTATGGTGCAACAATGTTTTCCTTCCTTTTGACAGTTGCACATAGAACTTCTCTCTGTTATACTTTCATCAAATTCACAAAGGAATAACCCAAACTCTGCTCTGCAGAACATGAGCCTATGCTGCTGCTGAAGGCAGGACTGACATTTGATCTCTGATTAAACATGCAAACAAAAGAGAAAGTTGGGAACTGAGAAACCCAGGTGTTCTTTTGAGCATGTAAGCAGTGACTGCAATGTGGATTTGCTCTCTAAAAGCATCATTATTCAGCAACATCTTTTACCAAATGAACGAGAGTAGTTACATCCCAGACAGTGAGTTGTGATGCTGTTGATTTAATGAAGGTTGCCCTGATACTTATCAAAAGATAAATAATTTGGAATGCAATTTCCTAGTTAAATTACTTCAGGGATGTTTAAACACACTTGCAGCAAAGAGGTGATGTCAGATGTGATTAAGGAAATTCAAAGTTTCATTCAAATGTAAATACTTTGAACTATAGAGGAAAAATAAAGCAATACAAACTACTTTCTCAGCAACATGGTAGATACACTGGATATCAGAAAACATTTTTTCTCTAAGTCATTGTGGGAATAATAATTGGAAAATGCTTTCCAAAATTAAAATGCCTGTAAAAACAAAAAGTGCTTTTGAAATGTTTACACAAAGAAAATGTATTAATGTTAAATGAATGATGTCTTTCACTACTTGACTCCAAAAGTACCTTTCCTACATTTAGGAAAAAGAGCCTGCCACTGGGTTTCTTACACAATCCTTGCCAAGAAGAGCATTTCTAGAATATAAAAACATTTCTGATGCAGAAACATCTTCTGCTTGTGCCTCCTGTACTTTCCTATGTACATCTATTTTGCTGACAAATACATACTGTTTGGCCCAAGGGATTATTGTCCAAATCATTACTGAATATAACACTTAAAAGACTTTTAGTAAGCACATTTAACATCCCATTGGTTTATGTACCAATAGACTATGGAGTCATTGTGCTAATTACTACTAATTGAGGTGACAGCAATCCTCTTGCACTAAATGAGGCAAAATATAACATTCATTACGAGTCATATTGTAGTCAGATGCCATGTTTATACTTTAGTCTTTTAAACCCCTTTGTAGATCACTGCCATTTTAAAAGCAGGCAATCCCCACAAAAATGCCAGGAAAAAAAGGGCAAAAGTGCATTGAGTCCCATATAAATCATTAATGTGTTAACATTTTCATAAGGTAATTAATTATTTATTGTCAATTGAGTTAATCAAAACATCTGGTGTAAGAAAATACCCCAGTGAATTACCTGCCAGTTCTTATTATTTTATTATGTGACTTTTTACACAATCTTTTTGAAGGGGAACTAGTTCTCAAGGTCTTATGAGAACATTTTATTTGGTTTAATCCACTTGGATTTGTATTCCATGACCTCTGGATTAAATAAATTCACAAGAAATCTCTCTAGGATCAGCAGGTTTCTCTCCATTTAGCACTGAATCTAGAAGAATCTACAAATCTCCAAAGTCCTCAAGCCTCAGCCAGCCCAGGTTCTCTTACTTTCATGTAACACTTTTCCTGAAAATATTTTACACAACACTACTGAAAACTAAGCAAAACAGCTGAGTTTTTTTAGCAGCTGAAAGCTTCAAGATGCCTTCTGTTGGCATGTAAGCTGGCCACTTATTAAGAGGGGAAAAAACCCCCACAAACAACCTATCTAAAAGCTACCAGGATAAGGACACTTGTATGTGATACTCTTGAACATGTCACAAGGACACTACAAGAGCAATGATAAAAACCTCTTAAGTAACTGAACTGCAGTTTGTCCCCTCAGTCTAACAGATAATGTTTTTACCAGAGGACTGTATCAAATGGCCCTTAGACAGAATGATAAGAAAGATTTTTAAATGAAAGAAGAATGATGTACAGCATTAAAAGGCCATATTAAAAATAAAAGGGATAACTACTCAGCTTTTGAAACATATATGTACAAATGAAAGATCCTCAAGACCTGCAGGGTGCCAGTAGGTATCAAATATTCCAATTATAATTCAGTAGGTCTGTATTATTGGTACAATTGGATTCCTTTCAGCTTTCAGAGGAACTTGTAGGGGTGAAGATAATGCATATCTTAACATATTTTGAAACTATTTGCAGTTACCTAGATATTCCTTCTCAAACTTTTTACAAGTCTCCTTCCAACTCAATGTATGCTGTTTTCTTCTAAATGCAAAGGTTTGTCAGGCATCATGGGTTTACTTCCAGGACACTGTAAGCAAACTACCTTACATCTGCTGGGAAGAGTCTGGAACAATATACTCAGTTCTGAGACCTTAATATGCACACAAATTATACTTCCATTACTGCATTTGAACAGCTGTGAGTTGTTATCTGTGAGATTCCTGTGACATAAGACTTGTTTTTTCTTAATAATAATGAGGTTCTGTACAGGGTTTTTCATCTAAAGATTTCAAGGCAAAAAACACCAGCTAATGAATTCTTGTCATATTCCTGAGCTACTGCACCAGTTTTTATGTAGGGATTGCAGAATAATAAGCCACTGCTGTGAGTTAGAACCAAAATAAGAAGTTACCATTGCAGTGCAACCCCCTCCCACACTCCTGTTACTGATTTGGTAATTAAGGATCTGATCTGGCCTAATGAAGCCATGGCATTCACTGCAGCAGAATTAGGTTTAGGGACTGTGTATTTGAAAGTCTGATTACAGTCAGAAAAAATATCTATTTTCTTATCCAACAGAACTACTCTCAGTAAAGGCAAGTTATGATCATAAGATGACAATTTTAGATATGCTTCTGAATATAATCTTATCCTACAGTGAGGACACTTAAAGAGAGCAGCTACCAAATGCTTACCCCATCCAATTCCATAATAATACAAGTGCTTGCTCTCTTCTGACCCAAAGACTTTGATCACCATGCTGTAAAGATGGAATCCTTCCACAAGCATCCATGTGAAAGCACTCAGGAAGAAAAAATGAAGGAGAATGGCCAAGATCTTGCAAGGTACCTAAATTAAGAATAAAAATTAATACATTACTTTGTGATGTAATTTTATTGGTTTTCTAATTTTATTTTTAATTTCTGTATACATTTACATGCTAAATGCTAAACCACTGGAGTAAAACAGTCTTAAAAACAAGGCATTAGAGAATTTAATTTTTGACACATAACTTCAGAGTAACAAACCCCCTTACCTTTTAGCAGTCTCCTATCAGCCTATCTTATGCACAGAAAAACTTCATCTTTTCTTCTTCCCCACTCTTCAGATATTCACACAGCAGATTCTCCTTTCCCTACTAATTGCTTTTTGAGGATGTCTCGTCACAAGTGGTTTTGCTCATCATGCAGTAACTGAACAGATGTGACTGCCAATAATCTTACCACAAGATAAGCTTGTTTGGTTTCCTTTCAGTTAAGGCACATTTTAAACATCCTCTTGGAACGAGTCCCAGATATATCTCAGTTTTGCATCTTGTGGCATACTGATGATGGTCATTCTGCTCTGTAGTTGTAACATCCCTTCTGTGACACAGAATTTCAGAGGAGTTGCTTGTGTGCACTCCATGCAAATGGGAAGACTTTTTAGGATTTTTTTCCTTCAAGGTTTTCCTTCCTCACCTGGAGAAGTCACAGTGAGGCATGCAGGCAGGTGGAGTCTGAGTACCAAGGAATCATTACCAGTAGAACCAATTTGCTGCCACAGTGGTCTTGAGATATTAATCATTTAGTTCTCTTTGTTGCATTAACTTAGCTGCCCTATGCTGGCATTTTGTTCTTTTCCTTGATGGTTTGGAATTTTGAACACTAATGAAAATTAAAATGTTGGGACTTGACAGTATTAAAGCTTTTCAGTACCTTCTCACTGGTACTTAGCTCGTTCTGTGCTGGTGCAAGGACACTCTAATGCAAATCCACTGTGACTACACATATTAAAAAGCAATAACTCTGGGTTTAATTCATGTAAATGAGGACTCTAAGTATTTTAGTATTTTGCAATGTTTGGTGACATATAACTGAAGCAGATTTACTTATTGACAAAAACTGTAAAAACCGTTCCCTTTCATTTTATCATAAGGTTGTGAAATTCATTTTAATGCCTTTTGATTTCTACCAGATTAGTCCACAAAAATATAAATGCAACATAAAACTGACATACAAGATAGTTCTGTCAAATGGATACTTTCCAATTTTTGAGTAGCCAAAGTGAATCACAAAACAGCAGAAAAATAAAATGTGCTGAAGTAACAGGAAAACGGTGTGGATATAATTTTGTGTAATACCAAGTTGCAGTTGGAAAGCTGAGACTTTACATAATAAAAAGCAGGCTTCCCCTCCTGTGTCATTTGATGCACACTACTTTTAGGAGATTACCTGTAAGAAGACAGATCTCATTACAGTTACTGCTACAGCTGACTACTTGTGAGGCTGTGGAAATAGAAAAATCAATCAAGCCAGGAGCAAGGCCTCCCATGTTTTAGGTGTGAGACACTGCAGTGGACTCTCCAAAAGGCCTCAGAAAATAAGGCATTTGTTTGCTGAGAACAGTCTTTAAACAGGTAAGTAAATTTGCATACATTTTCTAAAGTCACCTTATAATAGTGTTGTCAATTTAAGTGGCAATTTTACCACATTATACAGAAGTATCTGAACACATCCTTCTCTGAAATCTATATGCTGCCTTGATGTACATTTTTGAATTTCTGCAGACATATATATAAAACAAAAGTATCAAACTCCATCTCTCTATTTGGAAGGGTTTTAAGCAATGCCATGCAGTAGTACTGAGTAGGAAAGAGCTCAATACACTGGTGTACAACTACAAATAGTAGACAAATTAAATTTCCCAGTTGTGCTGGAAAAACACAGCGCTGCCTATCTGAATGTTAAGCAGCAAAAGAGTATGAACTTGGTTTTACAAAGTGCTTTTAGTTCCTCAGGTAATATAATAGCCAATGTACAACCAGACATTACTATTATTCATAAACTTAACAGGAGTTTAGGGGATCCCAGCTGAGCTGAATATAAATTTAAGTAGCTGTTGTACTGCTGAAATGAAGAGTGTGAAAACCTCATACTTCTTGTACTGAGAATGAAAAGAATGTAAGATTAATAGATCCTGTTCACTGCTTGTCAAAAGTAATATGGAGCAATATCCAGTCACCAAGGTAGCCAAGCTCTGACCATTGCAAAACCAGAGCACACTGGATGATTAATTTAAAATCAAGGTTACTTCTGCTTTTGCAGGTGGGACTTTCTATCAACAGAACTTGTACTACTGTACATAACATTTTTTTAAAGACAATTTTTTTTTTTTTGTGGAAACAAATTAGGTTTACTGGAATTAAATACTGTTACCTTGGCATATTTGTCTTAATCTAACCCAGCTGTTTTAGCTGCCAGTTTTAATGGTTTAGATCCTGCTACTCTGCATAAAGCATTGCCACCTGTAATAGCAGAACCAAAAAATCAATCTGTAATTTCAAGTTCCAATCTATGTGATCAGGCAGAACAAACTTGTTCATGAATGGAGCTCAAGTACCATGTAAGCAACAGGAAGATGCCTGCCATTTAAGTGGTTGCATTAGATGCCCAGAGAATGACACATATTTTCCAGTACTGAGGATCTTGGATTAAGCTCTTATACAGCAATCTTAGAGGTAATGCCTTCTGCCAATGCAGGCTAATTAATCACTAGTTGCTATACCTTTCTCATTGATTATTACTTTAAAATAATCTAAAATTTCAGAGTAGAGATAATGATGAATGTATCTGCTGTTCAGAAAAAGTGTCTTCTACCACACCTTCTGTTATGCTCACCAAGAAAGCAGAAGAAATGGTCAGAGCTCCATGAGGAAGCTCATCACATTCCAGCAGGAATAAGGTGACCGTACCATAGCACGGAACAGACTAAAAAACCCACCCACCTCAAAAATAAAAGGGAAAGAACCCCACAAACAAAAAAAACCCCAAACCAGTCCAAAACCCTAACAGAAATACAAACACCTTACCTAAATACAAAATTTATGCCATTTTCTCCAGTTCAAAATTACTACAGTGTTCCATACAGAGAAGGGTGAGAGAAATCATCAGCCATGCCAGGCAGAAGTCAGCTGTGGCCTTTGCTCACACAGCTGAAATGTTCCCCATTGCTATGGGTGTTTTTCTATTTCATAGGTGTGTAGCTCTTTGGCTTTGGCAGCCATCCCAGCACAGCTGGGTACCATGATAACACCACTTGGATGCACAGAAGCTTTACCCAGTGTTGCAGGGTGTTATTTTTGGCTGAGGCGTGTTAAAAATAGATCTTACATGCAAGAAGCTTTTTTGCACGTGGTATGTGGCATTCATTTCTTGGAGGGGTCTCACAAAGAACCCAATCACTCTTCCTAGCACTTACTGTTCCAGGGCTGAAGTGAAAGCTGGTGAGAAGCAGGATCTGAGCCACCAGGACAGCAAAGGAGAGATTGGCATGGATGTGATAGCGCTGGTTGCGGATGGTGCTGGCAGACCTGGCAGGAGACAGAAAGAAAAATGAATGAAACTGTTCTGAGAAGCACAAATGTATTTGATTTATCAGCAAGCATCTTGGTTGGCTTTTGGTCACACATTCTGATGTGTCACTTGTCTTTTGAGCAATCCTCTGCCAGGATGGAGTGGTACCTAAGTGGTTTCTTGCATATTCTGGTTCTGTCCTGAGGGCAGCAGAAAGGCTGATTTGCTGACTGGCTCCACTAATGAACTGGGATACAACAGAAACAATGGGCTTGATCCTGACCACAAGAACTGTGGCTACTTACAGGGGTGGGCAGTGCCCATCTTGACAGAAATCTGACCTTGATTACAACATCATTTGAACCTCTCACTTCTGGCTTTGCAAAGAACAGCTGGAAATCTGACAAGAACATGCTGCGTTCCTGGGAGCCTCCTGACCTCGGGTTTCTGTTCTCTCCAGAAATCAGAAGCAGAAACAAACAAAAACACTAATGTGAAGATCTCAGGGTTTTCTCATGATTTTATTCTTCTCTATTTAAAAAAAGAACAGCACTTGTGGTAACAGGTTTTCTGTTTCAGTCCACACTGCCTGCCAGCCCCTCCAACAGTTTTAATCATTCCAGGGGCCTGAGCAGTTTGTCCGTGTGACCAGCAAGGCTTCCTCCACACAACAGCACCCACTTCCATTTTTTTGTTGTAGCACAGTGGCTTCTGATGGCTCTTACAACCACTGGTGACATGTTACAGGTGTCCCCTGCAGCAGGGTGACAAAGAGTGGACAATGCTGACCAGGGTTTGCTGCCAGCCCTGCTCTTCCAGCACTGCTGCAGCCAATCCTCCATTAGAAAGGAATGAAGAGGGAGACAAGAAGTATTGTTGTGCTAAAAGTAATTCTAAGAGACATCTTGTGCTGCCTGGTGCCAACAACCTTCTAATAAGGAGCTTCATGTAGCTGCAGACTGGAAGGTGGTTGCCCAGCAGGCAATCAGACTGCCCTCCTGGGAAGCAGCTCTGGAGTAGCAAAGAACTTGCCAGATTCCTCTCCACTTACCTCATGGTCATCTAACACTAAATTGCAAAATTTCACTTCAGCTGTTTAACGAGGCCCTGCTCTCCTGTGAAAACTTAATTAAATTATTTTTTAATTGGCAGTTTGAATGATCCTGGATGTATCATTCAGGGGTGCTTAACCCTGTAACAGTCAGATGGATTCAAGCTCTCCTTCCAAGTCTTCTCTTTGCCTCCAGTTTCTTGAGTTTTCAGGCTCACAGCAGCAATACCAACTCCTTTTCTTCCCTTTTTCTTTCTAAACACTGTAACATCCAGTTTCACTCCCAGAAAAAAATGAAGATTATTCCTCTTAGCCTAAGCATGCCAACAGTGCAATGCCAGATAGGCAGATGTTGGATTTATTTAGAGTGTATTTTGCCATGCGTTACACAGTCCAAGTATGACCAACACAGATCTTGAGACTTGGAAATAATATGGGGTTTGGAACAAACAAAGGTTGCAGTCAGTTTGGTAGGTTTCAGCAAGTTCTTTTTCCTAGAAACTGGCCTCTTAACAGGACGTCCAACAGACATGCTTAGGCACAGAAATCAAAAATTGAACCCATGAGTGGGAAAAACGTGGTTCAGTGTGCAAAAGGTGACAAGAATACAATTCCTTGCTATGCTCCCAATCTGCTGCACAACTTCAGACAAGTTATTTTACCCTTTGTCAGGCTTTCTATTTTTTTATTTAGACAGAAACCTCTATGGAATAATTTTCAGAAATGTCTATATCAAGCTTAGTTTGAGGAGTCTCAAACTCAGTTGTCACTACTGGAATATAAACAAATATTCAGACCCCAAGGGCCTCATGGCAGAAACCTCCCCAGTGCAGAGAGCCCTGAAAGGCTCTGTGGCATTACAGGCAGGATGCTATAGATTTAAACATAAATCATGGAGTGAATTTCACGCTGCCTATAGCAACACACTGAAAACTGCCCTCACAGAGAACAGCAGGGTACTTGGAAACAAATGGGGGTGACACGATGCAGTTGTGCCCAAGTTGTAAGAGACAGAAGTGAGAGGACTGATGTTGACTGAGCCTTCCTTTCTGGGCACACCTGCTGGGCTTTCTAAAGACACAGTCAGACAGACACTACAGCTGGCAGCAGAAAGAAGTAGTGATCATCCACTCCAAGCAATCCCAACACAGCTCAAGGGGAAGAAGAGGGGGTGATCCTGCAATCCCTGCTGAATACTTGCTTCAGCTTCAGAGCAAGTCCTCCTACAGCCTCCTTGCAAGATTCCTGAACTACAGCAAAATATGCAGATTTATTTTTTAAGTCTGAAAAACCAACATAGGATGGGAATAGTTTGTTACAAAGACCACCCCACTGCAGAAAACTAAGGTAATTTAAGAATAACCAACCAACTGTTGTGAATACATATGCAAAATGTAATTAAGGAAGGTTATAGAATTAATAGCCTCTGTTTCTGCAAGGATCCTGCAGGTGACCTGGAATGCACTGCCTGGCTTTCTGCAGCAGGTATCAAGTTAAAAGTACTCACGACAACACAGCAAATGTGACCAGAGTGATCGTCAGGCAGAAGATGGACAGGGAGCAGCCAATGTAAGTGATGGAGGAGAGGGCCACCTGGTGTTCTCTCGTTAGCTGTGCACAAAGAAAAAAAATGAAACAAAAAAACCTGTTAATTGATTTATTACACTACAGAACCACATAACGTTTCCTCCTCCATCTGCCCATATATAAGCTGATGTTCACAAGATTTTGCTGCTGTTTCTAAAATGGGAAATGAAGATCCAACTGCAAACTCAGTCACACAACAAGGATATCCACAGACCCGTGGCATTTTTGGCTCCCTCTTTTATTTCCTAAGTTGGTATTTCTTCAGGACAAGTTTGCTTCTCTGGTGCTGTGATAGCCTGAGACTGGAGCAGTTTATTGGGCTGCACAGCCACTGCCAGCAACGGGATCTTTCACAGCTCACAGAGCTTCACTGATGCTCTCACACTGCAATAATTTCCAGCATTGTGCAAATACCAGGAATGCTTCACAGTGAGAGCTGACAAACCAAGACAACCCCTAAATCACCAGCCATTTATAGCCCACTTCTTTTGTTTAATGGATTGTGTTTTCAGTGCTTGCTGAAGGACCTGGACTGGCACCTACAGAATGGATAAACCACACAGAGGACCCAGCACGAGCCATCAGAGAGGAAACCTCTCATCTCAGCCTCTGGTTTTACACTTTTTTTGAAGTAATTCAATTTTCATGAACACTAAATCTGTAAGTCCATAGTGCTCACTAAAGGGATCCGTGTTAAAACCTGGAGAGATTCAGTGGAGGAGGGACTGTGTGTGTTTTGACCATTCCTCCTAAATTTATCAGAGGCTGTGCTTTAATTTTCCATGCAAGTTCTCATAAAAGAATGACAAAAAAGCCACACCCAACAATGGGAGCCAGGCAGGATTAATATATAATAAGTAGACCAGAGCTAGGGAGGAAAAAGTTTTCTCATGTCAGAGGAATTTTCAAACATTTTTCCTGACATGAATTTGGACAGAGTTGACATTTTCATAAACTGAACATTAAAAAAAAATAATAATAATTAAAAAAATCAATCAAATGTGTTAATTTTTTATGTTTGAAGTATTATGTCTTAATCTCTATTCACATTACATTAAATACCTAGTATACATTCACATACATTAAATTAATACATTCACTATACACTAAATACCTAGTTAAATTGCATTAAAATACTTACTTATTCTGAAAATACTTAAAGGAACAATGCATTTTCCAATATTTTTAACATTAACTCTAATAAAAAATAAAATCCTTTCTCAGAGTTAGGGGCCTTCTATTATTTTCCCCAGACACACAACAAAAATTCACCCCCAAAGAAAGTATTTTGTCAGAGATTATCAAACCAAACCAGTTCTACCATGTAAATAATTTCTAGAGGGGAGAAACACACACACACAGTGTGCAGGACATAGTGTGCGTGTGTGTGTTTAGGACACAATGTGTCTCTGTGTTTAGGACACCTGTGAGTGTGTGTGTGTATAGGACACTGTGTGTGTAGCACATGATGTGTGTGTAGGACACTGTGTGTGTGCGCTGATGACACGTGTGCATGTGTGTGTATAGGACACTGTGTGTGTGGTTTTAGGATACAATGTGTGTGAGTGTGTGTGTTTAGGACACTGTGTGTGGTTTTAGGACACTGTGTGTGTGTGCACGCGTGCATGGTTAAGACACGCCGTGTGTCTGTGGTTTTAGAACACTTTGTGTGTATGTGTGTGATTTTAGGATGCTGTGTGTGCTTGTGTTTGTTCAGGACACTATCTGTGTGTGTGAGTGTTTAGGACACTCTGTGTGTGTTTTTAGATTAGGACAATATGTGAGTGTTTGTGCGTTTAGGGCAGTGAACACACCCAGTGTCTAAAACACTCTTACACACACACACGGAGGGTATATGTGTACTGCAAAAAACCCTGCTAGAACAGTTTAACACTTCCATATAATTTCTACAAAAATGCCCTATCACCCCTAACTCCCCCAAAGCCATCTACAGCCATTCTTCACGGATTATTCCTGAAACAGGAATAATTCAACTGTAATTGGGCAGTTCAGAAGTGACTTCCTCATCAGGGATATTCATGTCCAAAATGCATGGACCTGATCTCCTGATTGCTCAGTACACATCCCTTTCTCTTGCTACAGGTGGCCTGCAGTTCTCCAGAGGGAGGAGGGGAGCAGAGGAAGCTTTTCAAGCTTCAGGTCAGTGCAATCAGTATTTCTCAGCATTTCAAAGCTTTCTTTCTTTCACTCCCTTCACTCCCAACACCTGCAGGCAGAAAATGTCCCCTGAGGTGAAAGCTGCTCAGTGCCCATTTGGATTTACAATGCTCTGTCACAGTGTTTGCCTTGGCAAAGGCAGCCAAGATCTGCAATGGGAAAGTAATGTCTTTGTACCACACACAAGTATAGAGATACAGGGGATCCATCTAGTGGAACTGGGCAAAAATCTCTGTTTTTTGTATAATACATCCAAGAGAAGATAATAATCACACAAACACCTTTTTCTAACTCGTTTATAACTAACATGACTCTAAAAAAGCCTCTGGGTTTTTGCTCAGTCTTCCTCCAGAAACTCCTGCAGGGCAGGACAAGACATGAATCAAGTTATGTCAAGTGGAGCTTGTATTACTTAGAAACTAAAAAGCAAAAAAACCCAACAACCTCTTCCCAACAAATTAAGAACATCCATTCAAACTTAAAATAATCTACATATGTCCCCATGTCTATCAACTGGAAATTGCTCTTGATTTGCTAAATGCACCCAAAACCTGATGATGCAGAAACAATGAAGCTCTTGAGCTAATACCCACACCAGTCCAGTAACAACTTCAGAAGCCACATTCTCATCTTGCCTGGTGTGAGGGATAAAAAGCCTGCAGGTAGTTCTGAACCATTTTTTGTTTATTAAGGAAAAGGCAGAGCCTGTAATAGCTTTTTCTCCAGCTGAACAGTCAGGATGGAGGGTTCAAGGGAGCAGCTCCAGCCAGTGAAAGCAGCTCCTTTCTGTGGGTGGTATGAATTGCAGGGGAAAAACACAGGATCCAGGGTGTGGAGCCTCATGTCTAAACACACACATATGGTGTGGGAGAGAAGAGAGCCTGTATTTCAAACACAGATCTGAACTAATTTCTCACAACCCAGCTGTTGCAGCAGAGCTGGGTGCTGTGTGTCTGTGTTCACACTGCAATGGATAAGAAAAGGTTTTTCAGAAATACCAGGACTGTCAAAGCACTGTGCATCAGCAGTTAAGAAACAATTTCCTATAAATTCCAGTGCTCTGATACAGTCTAATTTCATCTTACCTCAGCTTGTCTTTTTGAAAATTTTCAGACTTTGTGCATGGTGTGGAATACAAGACAGTAATTTGGGATGATCTTGTAGTCAGCACAAAAATGCTAATCAGGCTGTAATGTTATTACTAAAGAAAATGGCATTAGAAAGTACCAAATAAACACTGAACAATCTATGGAGTAGTCCCAAGAGCCTGATTCTCACACTTGTCCCAATCTACATTAAATTATTCTCTAAAAGGTTTTGCTTCTTTGAGTTTATAATGTCATTCCCTTACTCTGCAGCAAGCTGACAAGCTGGGAAACGAGCTCTTGCAGTCCTGAGTGTCAGCAGTCATGAGCACTAAAAGACAGATGGTTCTTAGTTTCAGCTCTGAGTGTCAGCAGTCAAATAAAAAAATCATCCTCCCTATGAAATTCCCACCCTTTTAGTTTAGGATGTAACACCCTTTACCTTGCAAGTAATAGCATGGACTGGTTTCATACAGCATCTGGTGGTTACACCCATCTGCAGTACTATAATCTATTGTCTTGCTCTCTTTCTCAGTCATAAAAAAGTTAGTACATTGCTCAACATTTTTAGTTTTTAAAATCATGACCTCGAAATGATGCTGGAAAGATACCACTTCAGGCTCCTAGGATGTGTTTTCCCTTTCCGATGCTTATTAGTAACAAGCAAATGAGTGACATCTAACTCCTTGGCTTAAACATAACTGCACAGGAAGATGAAAATACATTATTATAATGGGATGGTGCTTCTCATCTCTGGAGTACCTGGAAAGGGTCAGGTGAGACTCCAAGACTTGGCCTGTGGGTTATACATGAAAAAGTTTTTGCTGTGTGCCTAGAACAGAAAGCTGTATAGAACTGATTTATATAACATTAATGAGCAGCTGTAGATACAATACAGCACAACCACCCAACAAAAAGCCAAATAGGCTGAAGAAACACAGAGCAGTGACTGGTCAGACCAAAACACTTTGGGCAGCACAGGGCTTTCTCTGCTCGGTGTCCCCATCCAGACAAACCCTTCTTTTGTGAGAAATTGGCTTATTTATTTCTCAGGCTGCTGACTGCATGTTTTATGCTTTGCAAAGGGAGCACTTTTGGCTTTCTCCAGAGGATGGGACATTTTAGGGAACCACTAATCTAAAATTTTCCTCTTCACATAGTGCAAAATATCCCTCAGTGTTTACCTTTAGAGGCAACATGTCAGATAAAGGGTTGAATTCAAATACTTAAAACCAGGTTTTGTCACAGATGATCCTGAATGGGTTTTACTATTTATTGAATCACAACTTCAGGATTTAGCCACCAAAAGTGGAAGTTTCATTGTCTAAACTTCTTTTGAAATCCCCTTTCTGAACAATAAATCATCTTCTTTCAATAAAAGAGTAGTTCTTGATCCAAAAAAGTTCTACAGTCTTACAAAATGAGCCTTGTGATCTAAGGACTACATTCAGCCTTACCTTTGTATCTTCTTGTTACTTATGGGTAGAACACAGACTATGATACTTTTTGCATGTGTTTATAGTGTATACATTTTCTGAAATGAATTACAGGTTTGCTGGTAAAAACATAATAACAGTTGTATTCTTCCCTGAGTCAAACTTGCTCTTAAGTTATATCTTAATGTCCCTTTTCTCAGTGAATCATTCCTACCATAATGTTACTTAAAATGATGTATGCTTTTACATTTTTTACATTTCACATTTGTTCATCAAACCATCTGAGATCAGCCATGAGATAATCAGCTGCTGACCTGGTCTGAAATCCACTCTCAAACCCTTCTGCTAAGGCTTGAAGCAAACTCCTATGAGACTTTTCTTGTGGGGGAGGGAAGGGAGGAGAGACAGGGGTGAAAAATCAAGTTTCAGCCAACACTATTGGAGCTGCACCTTTAAAATGCAATCTGAATCCATTTAGGAGAAGGATGAATAATTAACTTTGGCAGCCCCAGTGTTTCAGAGATATTAAGATGCTGGCCTTGCCTGATGAACCTAATGGTTTTAATTGCCTCCAGAAAGGCTGCTGAAATTCAATTTCAGTCCAGTGAGGCCTTTATTTATATATTAAGTAATAATAACAATACAAATCTCTGTTTTCCTTCAGCTTGCCAAGCACTTTGTTAGGTACATAACATTATGTTTTTTTCAAATTAACATCTGGTTTCAGTTCTGGAGGCTCAGCCTACTCGTTGAGACCACAAGAACTATTTTTGGGGGGCCATACCTAATGGCACTGCACAGTCACAACTCACAGAAAAAAAATCAGTCCAACTTGATTCAGAGGCTTCTTTTATAGAGTCACAATGTATCAGATACCACAAGTTTAGAGAAAAATACAACTTCTGAAAGTCATGCTTTGCAGAACAATCATCTTTACCACCAATTTCCAGCAGAACTGCTTTTGAATTCCCATTGTCTATTAACTCCACAATTCCTAGTGATCAGCAATGAAGTGCTATGAAGGGGGCATTAGGATTAAAGGAACATTTTCCTACAGCCAGTCAATCCTGGTGACTGGCCACTTATTTAAAACTTGCACAGAGACATAAAAAGTTTAGATCTTTCCAAATATCTCTGCCAAGGTAATAATTAGTATTTTTTAAATCCCATGATGTCCTTAAAGTCGTTCTGGATGAGATGTCATCAAACAGGAGGTAATCTGCTCATTACAAACCACACACAGAAAGTTTTTAGTTCAAACGAAGCCTGGAGGAATCATGGCAGGGAAGAAGGACTCAAATTGTGAAGTAGGACCAAATTATAATAATGTTTTGGGGGAAGAAAAGCTGATGTTAGCAAGTTTTTTCCCATATCTCTGTGTCACACAAAGCTGTGTGCTTCTTTCTGCTTCCATTTCAGGTCTAAGACTTTCAGTGTTTCTCAAAAAGTGTTAAATGCTGTATTTGGAGATTATCCTCTCTGAAACTGAAGGAGATACTTTTGCCCATACATCTAGGACTTGTACATCTGTTTTCTACTTTCTGTTCCAGCAAGAACAGACTCATCCTCTTCTCCAATAAAAAGCCAAACCAAAGTCCATCAGAGGGCTACAAGGAGAATAAAACCCAGTGTGGGCCCAGCAGGCCCGATGGTCTCTTACCAGACTCCATGTCTGGGATTTTTCAGAGCAGTTGAGGATGGTTAAATACCCACCTCCAAGTAAAATTCAATTAAAATAAGTACATCTACCTCCCTTAATCCAAAATTGGGGTTTGATTCAGAAAGGTCCATTTCAATTCAGGACTGCAGCTACCTGTGGCTTGCACAGAAACCAAAAGACCCCAGTAACCCAGCCCTGAATTTCCCTTAATTTCCCATACAGCAAGCTTTGGGGAGAAAGGCCTGAAAAATGCAAATACAGCAGAGGGATTGAACTCGAGGACAGAATGACTAAATTTGAAGATATTCAAGAGAGAACATTGATGGATAAAGGTGCAGTACAACATTTTTATACTGCACGGGGAAACCCTTCAGTCAGCAGGAAGACCCAGCTGCCAAATGGCTGAGTGTTTCATTTGAAAGATAAAAAGAAAGTCTATGCTATTTTAAGGATTCTGATCAAAATAAAGTCCCATTTCATGTTCCTCAAACAAAGGAGTTCTTTTGACCATTAGAGCACTCTTAAGTATTAGTGCCTTTCCAAAATAAGAAGTCATTTTTTGGTTCTCCTCTGCGGAGTGAAATTCAGTAACTGCCAAATAATTCTCTAAGGAAATGGAGGGGTTTAATATCCTGCAGCATTAATCCAACTTTTTCCACGTAATTCTATGGGATTAAGGACAGAACCAGAAAGTCTTCTGTTTCCTCCCATGAAAATCAACAGAGCTGTCCGGGCAGAGGAATGGAATAGCAAAAGAATGAGCAATGAAAAAGAGTTAAAAATTTGGATTAGTGTTCAAGTTTCAGGAAAGATGAGCATAGTAAAGACAAAAGAAAGAAGACACACAATCATACTGTGAAGACATCAGTGAGATGTGTTCCTCCATGGGGACAACACTCACTGCAATAAAACAGAGGGGAAAGTGGAGAGAGTCAGAAAGAGCACAGAAAGTTAACAAAGCAGTGCTACAATAAGCACATGGGCTGATTTATCTTTGTTCATCTGATGGGTAAGGGCTGTCTAAACTGTCTGCAGAGATCTCTTCAGTTAAATAAACTGTCAATGGTAATAAACAAGGACTAAAAAATTGCAGTGCCTATCCAGTTTTTAAATATGCAACACAAAAGAAAAATTACTGGACCAAGGCATTATTCTTTTTATGTTCCCAGCAACAAAAAGCATGCTGAGAAAGTAATTATATTAAAATGGCAAAACAGTAGAAATCAAAGAATGCCACAGTATTTCCATTTCATTGTCCTATGTAAGTATATAATCTGAACCTCGGCTGGCTGAAAAATTTAAGGAAAAATGTTATCATGTCAGACTGCTGTTTTTATGCCTCCTGGGTGCAATGTTTGATTAAAAACTTCAATACTAGATTTAGGAAAACAATGCCCCATCTTCTATATTACACCCCTGTCCCCATAATTTTAAAGCATTTCACAATAACAGGACATTTTCCAAACAGCCTTTATGAACATAAATAGATGCATTTTGTTGTCAGTTGGCCATACATTGTCAGAATCTGCTGTCAAACTCAGGTATAGCACAGAAAATAAAATAAAACCACACGTATCACCCAAAAGAAAAAATCTGGAATGTAAAGAGAACTTTTTGTAGATAGAACCTCACAGCCTTTTCAAAATCCTGGGCTCCCTAAAGATGCTATAGGTTGTCTCTATAGCTATTGCTCCAAGATCAGGCATTTTAAAATATTTTCCAGTTAATAAAACTTTCTCTGCTTTGAAGCCCATTGGTGAGCAGCTTGAAATACACTGATTGATCCTCCATTCTGAATTATGGAACAAGAGCTACAAACAGGATGAAAAATGAATTTATTTCTAGCTTTAAAAATGAAAAATATGTGTTTAAAAACCTGAACAATTTCTGCCACAGATTGTATGAAACTATAACTTTGCTGGATATGGCCTTCCACATGTGAACTTTATAGCAGTCATTTTTATACCCTCACAGTTAAGAAAGAGAGAGTGAAAAAAAACCAAAACGGGGGAAAATATAATTTAAGAGAATGGTCCAGGAGCAATAAATAGTAGTGTCCTGCATTGGTCACCTGTGGGTGGTGGACTCAAACCTCAAACTCTATTTTGCTGTGGAAAACAATGATTTTGCCTTTAAAATAATTTTTGAACTCTGGGTCCCCAGGTGTCCACCATCCTTTTGCTGAAATGACATTTATGTGGCAGATGGTACAAATAGCCTGGCATGCTTTGTAGTTGTTGGATCACTATGAAAATAAAAACTGCCAGATGGCTGGCATGTTTCTTGGCAGGAGCATAGGGCTCCCCTGACTGATGAGAGGAAGTAAAGCTGCCCAAAATAAAATGATAGTGCCTGAATTTTCTTTGGAGTGCTTCTGAAATGCAGCTTATTCCGTGTTGGGTTTGATTCCTGCTCTCTAGGAAGCACCTTCCTCAGTGCCACAGGAGCACTGTTCACATCTTTCCTCCCAAATTCACCTGTTCCCTGGGAACAGGACCTCTTCCCCAGCTCCATCCTCTCCAGCCAGAGGTATCCCTGGATGTTGGGCACAGGAGATGCTGTTGCTCCCCAGGCTCTGTGTTCCCACCTGAGGGAACATCTCAGCTCCCATGCTCTGCTGTCCCTCTCCAAGTTCCAACTTGTGGCCCAACAGAGAACTGTCCTGCTGCAAGGAAACCACAGCAGGGAGCATATCACCCTGAGTGCCCTCTGCTTGGATTTTCTCCAGAAGAAGCAAACATAAACCAGTGTAAATACATCAGGCTGAGTGGATTATTTATTTTTCCTACTCAGCATTATTAATGCACCTTTTTCTCCCTAAATATAACAGTGCAGGGCAGCTGTCTGCAGGGGTTTGTTCTGACTGCCCCAGATGAGGCAAAAGCTGGAACAATATCCTGTGGATCAGACATGAGTCCCCAGAGAATGCAGCTTTAGCAACGATTCACTATGAGGGATTTTTTCACTCTACCTCAGTTTCCCCCATCACAAACAGAAGCTTGATCACAAAAAAACAGTTTCCCAGAGGAGGATGACCCAAATTGGTTCATATCCACACAACTGCTCTGAACATCAGTGACACATTTTGTTGGGAAGATGCTGTTGTTAAATTCTCAATCTTACTGACCTGACCAGCCCAGTTCCCAAATTCTGATCATGTGCTGACCATTATTACATCCATGCAACTTCTTGAAGGTAACCATGGGCTGAATGGATGTATCCCTTCAGGAACATTCCGCTCATTTCTGGTCACCTTCAATTAACTTATTTATTCATTTAGACCAGTTGATGATCACCATTTCCAGAACTCCAAATAAATGCTATCAGTTTTCAAGTTAAGACCAAGATGATAAATGAATCTCAACAAGCAAGCATGAAATTGGGCCAGCCATGATACAGACATAAACCACAAATAATTTCTGCATTCCACCTGGGCCAATTCATCAGCAGGATAACAGCTCCATGCCAGACAGACATCTGAGCACCACATGGTTGTAAGTTTTTCCAAGATGGTTATTTCATTCCTGAAATAAACTTGTTACAACTGCTAATCCCCTGCACCACTGAACGTAGCTGAACTGCACATGTCCTGAGTTAATCAGCACCATTGTTTGCACTGTTCCTTCACAATCACTGTTACCTTAGGGTGTTCAAGCTTTTACTGATATTAATATAAAATCTGGAGTAGTGTTCAGCTATGCTTCTATTCCCAGCTCATTTTTAGCTAATTCACAGCATTGAAAGTTCTTTTTCTTCACACACTGCTGTATAGCACACAGATATGTGAAGGGAGGTTCACTGTGTCACATTTAAGTTAAAATTCCGGAATTTAAACTTTTTCTTTGTGACTTCTCTCCTTCAATTTCTTTCTCTGAAATACTGGAATAAAAGTGCTTTTTCATCTCAGCAGATTTCAGTCTCGGGAGATTACCTCCAGCTGGCATGCAGTAGAATAGTGACTGAATTAATCTAACCCTGTTTTGTGTAAAGATCAAGAAGAAAAATCAAGAACTCACAGCTTGTTCCTAAGAACTTTCATGCATTTCTTTGCTCCCTGGAAATTAGATCCACCTGACAGCCTGCTCCATAAATATCTAAAAAATTGTCAGCATTCCTCAGCTCACAATACTTCAAGTCTTCAAGACAAAGCATCATCAGATGCAAGATATCCTACAATTTTGTTCCTATGAATGTTCATGTGAGACACAGCATATTCCTCCCAAAGCCACGAGCATAAATTATTAACAGAATTCTGTACCTTACAATAAAATTGCAATGATAAAGAATTCTGAGAATATACAAAGGCATCTACGACCACAAGAAATGCACAAAATATGTCAATATAGAGAGATATATTCTGGATATTGGTGGAGGTGTGAAAATGAGCTGGACAAGTAGTGGCAGGAGGGGTGGCTCTGGGTAGCAGTCATTTTTATAGCATTTATATAGTTTATAGCATTTTTATAGTTCAGAGTGCATCAGAGCTGACAAAGCTGGACTGACCAGGTGGAGGAACAAAGAGAAGGAGTCAGTCAAAGAGATTCTTGTTTAAAATCAGTGTATCAGAAGAAACCATCCTTGACAAATAGTTACCATGCAAACCCAGCTTTCTGGGTCATTTGAAATGTTTAGCACAAATATTTTTGTGGCAGGTGACTTCTGAGGAAAATCACTTACTTTCAGTATTTGCTGCTTAGAGACACCTTGGCTTTGCCTGAACTCAGAATATGCCACAGTACTCAAATGGGAACAGTAAACTCTACAAAACTGCAATGTCCAATGGGTCTGTAATGAAAAGCTTATGCTATTATTATTATTATTATTATTATTATTTGTATTGTCTTCTGTGCATCTGCCTGCCTTTCTGCAAGGGGTAGTAGAACTATACAGTACTGGTTTTACTGGTCTGCTGACTGGTGCATTAGGGTAAGGCTGCCATGGTTCCCTTGGGTAGGATGTCTGCCTGTCTGTGCATTTATCAGTACAACGGAGAGAAAGGGAAATTAAACTCTCCATAGGAGAATGGAAGCATCAAGCACCCAAAGGAAAATTTCCATGAAGAATGAAGTCACTTTTTTTTGTGACAGCTTTTGATGAAAACCTCTCTAGTTTTCAGGCAATCTCTTGCCAATACTTTAGTTACTTTTTCATGAAAAGCAGACCCCTTTTTTTAAGAAACAGAATCTACACCAAAAATAAATGTTCTGTCAAAAACAGTGTTCATGTGGAAAAACTTCATCCAGTTCTATATATGGGGCCACAGATGCATAATAGCTTTATAAACAGAACTGTTCAAATGTGGGCAGTTATTTGCTCCCAACCTCCCTTTTTCTTGTCTCATATTATCTGTGAACTCCATTTACAAGAAGAAAAATAAAATATACAGAAGTTCAAGATCAAATATAACATCATTGCAACTATTTCCTAAAGCCCTGACAATCTCATATTCCAGTGGGTAATTGATATGTGCCCTTTGAACCTTGACACACAAATTTCAGAACACAGTGAATAAACATGGATACGTGTGTTAAAACCCACAGCATTTTAACATTTACTTAACAGGGTTTCAAGGACATCTGGGATAAGTTTCCAATTGCCTAGGTGGTTCAGTAGGCTCTACTGACTGAGCATGTGAAGCAAATAATTAGCAAATGTTTTAGGAATTTGTGACTGAGCATTATCTGCTCAAAAGCCAGGAAGTTTGGTTTTGCCCAAATCCTAACTTTGTGCCAGTTACACAATAAAGATACCAAATTTTTTCACTGTTAAAAAAATCAGACCCACAATATAATTCCAAACATTTTAAAGGGTGTATCTTGGTTAAAGATTTGGGATGAGTTTTTCTGATGAGCTCTGAGAAAGAGACTAAATAACAGCCAAACCAGAGGGACTGGAATTAAAGCACATTGATGGATCACATCCTTCACTGGGTTGTTGGTGGCAACACTACCAGAGACTCCACGTGGGTCCAGTGTCATTGTCACCTCACTGTAACATCACTTTGTGCAGGTGATGGGAGGGCACAGCAGCCATGTTGAGGTTTAGTTCAGGTTCATTACTCTGCAGACCAAGGAAATTTCTCCATGCTACAAGGAGTTCATAAATTCTGCCAAGTGAGGTGCATGTGAGCTTAGTTTCTAGGTGAATTTAAGTGATCAAGAAATGAAAGCTTGTTAGGTGACCAGAAATAAAAGCTTGCTTTCTGCTCAGCCTGCACAAACTTCCAGTGAGCATTCTGAATTCTCATGGGTTTGCACTAGGAACATATGCACTCCATACAGGAAATGCTCCTATTGCATTTCAGCATTCCACTTTTTCTGCCCAAAATTGCTAAAATTCTCTTCTTTTTTCTCTATACATAAATGGGATTTTAGGTGGAAGGAGTCAAAATACAACAGAAAATTACAGAAATCCCATTTTCTTTTTTTTTAAACGAGGAACCCAAACCATTTGATATAGACTATTATAGTGCTGTGTCACATGGGGAAGGTTTTTATGCATGAACCTGACTTTCTGTGAGTGTCACCCATTCACATAACATCTCAGTGGTGCTTTCACTTTGTCTTCTAGATTACCATAAAGGGGGAAAAAGAGCAATGCAAAAGCATTCTGCACAAACTTTGGCAGATGTAAATGCATTAGACCAACAAGTTAAGAAGGGAGAAAGTATTGAAAATGGAATCATTATATGACTGAGAGGAACCAGACATGTTCAGTGGGACAAGTCAGCTGTACATATCCAGCCTTTCCTAGTTATGCATTTCAGATCTCTTTAGGAAAGTTTGATTCCAAAGCCTTTGATATGAAATAGCTTTGCTCTCCAATTACTAATATTGTATAATTGAACTTATTGCAGCATCCCATTAACTATGACTGTCTTACATCTGTTTATTTGAAAGTGGGACATTTCTGTAGTATTCCCCAGTGGAAAATTGAATAATCTTTCAGTGTCATTTAATTGGTGGATTCCCTCTTTAACCCTGGATAAATCCCTGTATACTGTTCTTTAAAACAGGGTTAATTGTGGCATATTTTTTGCATGTAATATTCTCTCACAAGATGGGAAGCTCTTCAGGCACAGCTGTATTTTATTATCAGTACAAAGAGTTCCTAGAAAAATGATACTTGGAAACCAGCTGGGATCATTAGGTGCTTCACAAGTTATAAAGATAATAAGAGATAAAAACTGGATGACCTGAACAAGTTATCCCTCATCTTCAAATGTTCAGATCAGTACAAAGGGCTGTGGGTATTAATTAAATAATTTGGGTAGCAGAGTACCACATTCTACCCTCACTTTGACAGCATTACACCATCTAACCAGGATTACCAGGTGAGTAGTTGTGCTAACAGTGTTACTGACCCAGTAGCTCCCAACAGCAATTTGGGATGATTGATTCCTTGTCAAGCTTTGTCACTGCTCAGTAGAATAACCTAGACCAAAGTTCCCTTACACTGCCAGCTGAACTTCTGTATCTACCTGCAGGAACCACATGCAGCCCAGCCTGCAGCAATAGCTGTCTTGGCATCAATAGTGCCTAGAAGAAGAGCAAATCCATGTTTCAAACCAGTTAACAGGACCCTAAGACATGGCCATGCAGTCAGTACCTCCATGCCAACTGAGCTGACAAAACCCCTCTAGCTGTACCAGAGAACTTTATGCTTCGAAGCAGCATATTGTGATAAATGTAACAGCAGGACTCCTGCTGTCCTGCTGGAGCCCCTCTTCAATCTGTTAATTTATAGTGTTAGGGCAGTGTCTGCAGAAAGCTGAGAATGTGCCAGAGAGTATAAATTGGACAGACAATTCGTATATATTCCTTTGAATGTATGGTTTGTAAATTATTTATATTATTCATTCATTATTTATTAACAGAGGGTTGTTGGGAGCAGGATTTCATCATTATCTTCTTCGGATACTCCCTTACAGTAATATCCAAATAAAGCAGTAAAAGCATATTTCTCATACTCTCATGCTGTCTGCTTGTCTCCTAAGATTTAGGATGCAGACCACCTTGCCTGGTGCTGAGTTTTGGAGAGGAAGTCCAGAAGGAACAAACCAGCCCTTCACCTGCAAGGAGCAGACACTTCTCCATCTCTGAGGAAATCTCAAGGCATCATAAAGAGAAGAACATGTCTAGTGAGAACAATGTGTTTGCCATCAAAGTTTCACCTGAAACCAGTGACCAGTATGAAGAGTAAGCATAAGGTTCTGGGTAACCAGAGAATGTATTATATTCCAGCTGAAAAGAGGCTTGCTTGCTATCTCTTCAGATAAAGAAACAGAGTATATAGAAAACTAAATATAAAGGGTTCACTCCCAACTCAAAAACATCCTTGTTTTTATCATGCTCCTTCTACAGAAGTGCCTGCTTGGCAACAAGGTGGAGAACAGCAGTTGGGAGGCACTTGGAAAGCTGGCAGAGACAATGGCAGGGACCAGCTGGAGCAAAGCTTGCTTCACTTGGAGTTCAAGGTCAGCTGTTCACGTTCCACAAATCTAGTTAACAAAACCCTTAAACGGCCACATCTCAGCTATGTCTTGAAAATAAACCACAAAATCCAGTATAATGCCCTCTAGTGCTTTTTCTCCTTAGTACTTTAAGAAAACATGCCAAAAGGGTGAGAATATAGTAAAGAGAATTCCCACCTACCACAGATGTGTCTCATTTCATGCTCCATTTCAGTTCCCAAAAGCTTAGTTATTAAAGCATAGTCAAGATGTAATAAAACATCATCCCAGAGAGCAAGATGTGGAATGAATCTCAGCTGGGCATAAGTGAGTCCAGCTCCAATCACTTACTGATGTAATGTGAGAGTGCAACTGATGTATTCATGCTTCATTTTTACTAGAGGTTTACTCCTTTGCTTGATCTCACCTTCAGGGGCACCACTTGCATCAGAATGGCGAAGTTAGTGAGGTGGTTACAAAGACACACTGAGTAGTTGAGGTCTCCACTCTCACGCACACAACCTTCATCAGACCACACCCCAGTTCCATTGCTGCAAAGCACACAAAAATGGGACACAATCTGCATCAGAATGCATCTATGCAAATTAATTTGACATGTATTGTACTGGACAGGAGATAAAAAGTTTGAAAGACATCTCAGGCTGGAGCATCCAATGACACTGCCAGTGTCTTCTCAGTTCTATCGTGAAAATAGTGCAGGAAAATATTCTCAGGAACAGGGCCCTACATGATTCCCTATAGAAATATCTCCCCAGTTGTGTAACTGGTGAATGATGACTATGTTGGGTTTTTTTCTTTCATAGTATAACCAACTCATTTATGGCATTTCACCTATACCCAGATTTCTATACTCTGAGAACTATAATACCAGACAAGTCAATAATCTTGCAAAAGTCAAAAAACTCAGCATATCAAATCTGCTGCCTCTCCTTTATCCCCTATCCCACTCATCCCATTAAAGTGAAACATCCAGAATGACTGAGCATGGTTTCTGGTGACCCTTTCAAGTCAACTGGGTTTTGTCACTTTATCCCCAGGGGCAGCAAGAGCAGGAGGTGCTTGATCTGGCTGTGTGGCCAGATCCTAGGGCTGAGCAGGAAAGTGGGGTTCATACGTTTGAGGGCAAACCAGAAACCCCTGTGCTATCAGTCCTGCAGTGGAGGGGGGACACAGAAGCCACAGACACACATCTTGGGGGGCTCCAGAGGCATATTAGGTCACCCACCCTGAAGTTCAAGTCACTGATCTGTGTTTTTTGGTGCCTATTTTAAAGATAGGCATAGCCTCACTCTTACTCTGTCCTTTGGGACCTCCTTGAATTCTCAAAGAGAATCTGTTGTAGGTCAGAAACAAAATTGCTTATTCTCTGACTACCATGCACTAGGGAATAAGACCATCTTGACACAAATAAAACTCATTTGGAAGGACAGATTTCATAGTCCAGTTTCTATCCAGAGGCAATGCCTCAGGGCCCAAGTCCCAAAGGAAAACAGTACAGGAACAAGGCTCAAACCATATTCATTTGCTTCAGTAATATCTGGTTTTAATTTATTGTAATTTGTGAGTAACCGTAACAACAACTGCCAACAGCTGGGACAGTTCAACATATTTGAAACAAAACTATAATAAAACAATTACAGTGACCTTTCCATGTGCATACTGGATAGGAGGGATCACAGCATTGCAGGCCATTGCTACATCAAATAGGTTTATATCACTGTGGCTCAAAAACTGCTAATCCCCACTAAATTAAAAATCAACTATTTGTATTCTTTCTCAATTTATTCACTAAGAGCAGCATGATTGGAAAACAAAGACAGATTAAATATATTCAGAGCTAAAAAAAAACAAACCCAAAAAACCCTACTGCTTTTCGTTAGTTTCTATTTTCTGAATGAAATTTGAGATGATATTTATTTTTCTTTTATTCTGATTTGGATTCAGGGGCATGATATTTCTCCACTTCAAGCACTGACCAAAATTCACAGCTCTGAAATACTTATCTCACATGATGCTGTGATACAGGCACAGTGAAAACAATGGCTCTGCTCTGAACTTTGCCATTTTAAAATATCCAAGCATCTGCCCAAGTAGCCATACTCATAAAGCAAAATAAGCACAATTTGTAGTTTTGATTTCAAAATTCTTCAGTCTCCGTTACCTCCCCCATTACCCCTCACACAGGGTCTCTGAATATCAAGTCTCCTATTTATGGTAAGAAGCCACTATCAGATTGTGGGTTTTGTAAACCAGTGGTTCCATTTCTTTAACTATTTCCACAAATGAAAGAGAACAAGAAGACAAATGAAGTGTAATTTAAAACTAAGTTAAAAGAAGTTGATATCTTGTGACATACCTATAGTCCAGGAATGCACAGTAAAGATGAACTCTGTTACTCTTGTTTAGTGCTTGGCTGTATTGTCTGGGAGTCTGCAAGAAAGAAAATATAAACTCTAAAGGAACATTTTAAAAGGACTAAATTCTGCTATTCAACTGCTTTAACTTCTCATTGCTATAATAACTTCAGTAGACTTTTTCTAGGTTAACACAGCATAACTGAAAGCAAATTTTAGTCTTGGTAGCTTTAACACAAACTCCAGAAATGCAAAGGCTGGTGTTCAGTCTTAATTTTACACATTGGCATTAAACTCATGTCACCTTGAGTGAGAAATCCATATCCCATTTAATTGAATAGCAAATCAGAATTATTTGTTGTATATAAGCACAAATATATGGGATAATTTTTGCAGGACTGGGGTCTTACTCTTCAGCATGTACTTGGTTTTGTTGAGATTTGTTCTCATCGGGTAATAAAAATCTCACATTTTAGGACTAATAACACTGAAATATGTGCATTACAGTGACCAACTCACAGACATTTTCTTTCCACATTGGTGATTATTTTAAAACAATCAAACTGAAAGATCAATGACATAATTCAAGATTTATTTTACACACCTGAGCTTTATAATGACATGGTTTCCATCTTTCATAAACAGATGTAACCACTAACTCAATCTCCTCCATTCAGGAAGCCTTGAGACCCCATTTTCCACTCTGTTACACCAGTTTCATGACTAAATAATTCAAATTATACTGAAGTGAAGTAATAGTTTGTTACAGACAAAATATGCAAACTGGAGGATTTCCAGAATCTGCTCAATCCTTTCTAATGTATTAATACCCAAAGTCCACATTGTGTTAAACACCACCTTAAGGCAATCTTTCAAATACAAAAAGTCTTCAACATAGAGAAATCACTGGTGAATTATCAGCCTCCAGATTATTGCAACATGATTCTGTTGTCAAGCTGAAAGATAACCATGTATTGCTTTCCTTGTTTTAGACAATAAAAAAAAAAACAAAAACTCACTGCCTCACCACACTGAAATTCAACCAAGTACAAGAAGTCCCTGATGCAATGTTCCTTCTCCTCTCCCACAAGTCCAACAAATGTCAGGCACAAGGTAGCACAGTTCCCTCCTTACCAGTGATAACAAAGCATTTCTGCCTAACCCAGGACATTCACACATTCATACTGGATTTCCACACACTTCAAGTAGCTATGCTGTAGATAAGACCATTTGCTTCTTCTTAACTCACATCTCTGGATAATATAAATGGAATTTTCTTATCTGCTTAAGCAACATCCCTGGACAAAAATTTGTAGTTCTTTGACTCACCCTGTTTTCCCTAAACCCTCACCACAGAAACAGCTGAGACTGCAGGTCAGGAACCCACAGAAGCAGAGCTTTGTGAGGAGGAAAGACTGCACTTATCTGCTAAGAGTCTCCATTTTCCCCTTTGACTTTGGTGACATCCTGAAACCTTTTTTCCACGAGGGGAGCAAAGCAAACAGTAAAGCCTCAGTCTCACATGAGTGCCACACTGGGAAGTGATAATGGCACAAAGTTAATGTCCCTGATCATCAGGAAATATCTCACAGATATAAATCCCCATCTACTTATTTCACTTTCTTTCCAACTGTGGTGAGAGACATGTAGCAAAACCAAATATGTGACATTATTTAATAGAGAGGAGCCCTTCCTCACCTGTGGAAGACCTTCCCCATTGCTGGCTGTCCTGTGAAAACCCCTTGCAAGGCTTCAGATCAAACTGGTGTCTTCCTTGCCAGGTCCATCAATTCTGAACTTCCCAGTCTTTTCAGAAAGCAACCCACAATAATCTTCACCTTTAATACTGGCAGTGGTCCTGCACAGCTTCCAAATCACAAACCACCTCTGAAATATGGAGTGTCTTTCAAAAACTGCTTCCTTCCCTTTATCCCACCTCCTGCTGCTCAGAGTATTCTTGAGGAACACTGCTCCAGAGACTGCAGAAGACTAATGATGCATAACTCATGGCTGGAAAACTGCTTTCTGCAGCTCCAGTTAATTCAGAGTTTTGATGGCAGCATTCATACTGTTCTACCAGCAGCAAGTACATGTATTAAAATATTTGCCCATTATTCTGTATAATGTTATGTTCATCATCTCCGCAGCTTTCCTAAAGGAAGCAACTGAAACAATCCATAGTCAGTTTGTATTTAAAATTACTTCAGTCAGTTTGTACTTTAAAATTACCATGACAGAAAAAAAAGTGGCTAAAGAAGAGAGAAAGATCTGCTGTAGTAACAGCTTGGATGGTACGATAAATCTCATTTCTGATTTGTACCTTATATCTGGATAAATCTTGATTCTTAATATACTAAATGGGAAGGGCACCACTGCATCAGTTTGGAAGAAGGCATAGTACTTCAGTTGTGTATCTTCTTACACAAATAAATCCCAGATGTATGTTCTACCCTCAATTAAGAATCTCTGGCAAGGGACAAATTATTGTTTTTCTTCATCTTTAACTCTAAACACAGATGTCATCCATTAGACAAAGAACTACACCAAGTGAGGATATAGAGTGTCTGAGCTGTCCAGAATTGCTTGCATAGCCACATGGAAAACGGATAAGTAATGAACATAGAGGAAGGGTCCATATCTATTTGCCTATTTGCTTTTCTTCATGTTTTAACACATACGACATAGGTCTCTCAAGGCTTTTCACTGCCACTTATGATAACTGCATAAAATACTCTTCTTCTCCAGTGAAGTTCTGCAACAAATCCATCATTAGAATCACCAACATATAAGGTACTGGCTACAATGAGGAATAAACCCTCTCTGGTCTTCAACAGCTCTATTTCAAACTATTCTCTATGAAAAATCAACTGACTGAACCTCAATATTGCATTTCTTAAATTAAAGTCTGTGTGACAGCTTATATGTGACTTGGATCCTGTAACACTGAGGATATTGAACTAATGACAGTGATAACAGAAAGCTAGATATGTAAGTAGGCTTTTACACTGAAAGATTAAGTAACTTGAGTGTTTACAAAATCCTGTGAAAGGGCAGTTTATGCAGCTTCCAGCAGTGTGGAGAGGGAAAGTACCAGCATGCCAAATAATCCAGGATCTGTGCACCAGCTCTCCCTAATCCAGGTGCTTCTTATCAGTCCTTTTGTGTGGAGAGGGGACATGCAGCTGCTTCAGAAAAGAATTAAATTAAAAGAGGAAAGCAATCTCTTGTCACTGAGAAACTGTGCAAACTCTGTCTGAAGGAGCAGGTATCTTGAAGGAGGGACTGGAAGTATCTGGAGATACCTCTTACACTAACCACAGGACTCACAAGCAAACCACAGAAATTCAGTCTTAGAGCTGAGGGCACAGAGAGGCTATGCATGGATGTGTGATGGGGATGTGGTACTTACACTGCTGGGAACTGGGCACAAAGCCATGGTTAGTGGGTGAAGAGGCCAAAAAGGGGGGCCTGGGGGGCTGAAAACACTGCTGGAAACCTTCAGGAAAACCTAGTTGCAGGAAATGTCATGCACACAGTTGCAGAAGAAAAACAGTCAGCCAGCTGCTGCTGGGAAGGCTTGCCAAGGAGGAGAAGCCAAGCAGAGGGTGGGGTGAACCTTTATGAGATTAGCTTGTTTCTCCTCCCCTGAATTTAAAAGAGTAAATTTTTAGTTACATAGCAGTGACCACCAAAGGAGGAGAGAGGGTGTGTGCTTTCTAATTCAATCTGTATTTTTCTGCAATGTGAAGAAGGACAAATCTCTGGGTCAGATTTGCCATTGGTCTAAACTTAGTACCTCCAACTGCAAAGTGTTGGGTGTTGGACTTCCTGTCATCCAAAGCAGTTGACAATTTAGCCCACGAAGTTTGGAGTTCACATGTCTCTGTTTACAAAATACAGCAATTTGTCTAATTCAGAAATTTTGAAGCCTTGCCTTCTCAGCCTCAAGGAATACCTTGGATTTCTCTGAAGGTAGCAAGAAAAGACACTAAGACAAACAAGCCTCTTATCAGTATGTTCATGTCTTATTGCAGTTCATAACTGCAGTAGCCTTGAAGGTGTATGAATCAAAAGCACTTGTTATTCTGATTTATGGTTTAAATTAGAGAATAAAGTGAGGCTTCTAACTTTCAGCATTTCCTGTCCTCACACTGCCATCTTGACTGTTAGTATGCCCTATCCAGGACCACATGGTTTATTGACTTTCCTGTCCACCTTTTACAATCTACTTCTAATTACCTTGAAAAGGAAAACTTTAAAGTGCACTCATCTACTTAGCTCCCTAGAAAAAGACAAATAGAATGAAAGTCAACTATTTCTACAGTGGCTATGTTGGCAGTTTTCTTCCAAGCTGTGAGAAAACTGCATTAATCCTGGGCTTAGATCACCCAACTATTTCAATTTAGGATCTGTTTAAGTATATAAGTAGTCCATGTAAATGAAAAAAAAAAACAAAACAAACCAAAAATTGTACAAAATTCCCCTTAGTTCATGAACATGGAATGATACTGTGTTCTGCATTGAAAACCTTTAGTTGTTCCATTGAGAATCCATGCAGAGCTATGCCAAGACACACACACTGAAACAATGAGCAAAATGCTGTGTGCTTCCAGTGTCAACATGAAAGCATGCTGGATATAATTCTCAGTGGTATAGTCATACAGTTTAAAAAAGAAAAAAAATCCCATGATATCAGAAAGGAAGGAAGATTGTGACAGAGAAAAATCAGTAAAATATCAGAGGCTCTGAAATTAGAAAAGGATGTCATATAATTGAACAGGGATTGGAGTGGATCCTTGCTTTGCCTGAGGTTAGAAATAGTTAAATCATCAATTCCTATCAAAAAATATTATTAATCAAATGCTATGCCAATTGCTTTCCCCAGATGCTGTACTGGGCAAGCAGTGTGAGAAGAAAAAAAGTAATGAAAAGAAAAACCGACAAGCAACAGACTGAAAAATAGCTTGGCTGCTCTACTGATTGCACTTATATAAAGAAAGAAAAGTAGGAGGGAAAAGATGAGGAAATTGTCCTGGAACTTTTTTTTAAAAAAAATTATTGTACACAAATAATTTTATTGCTCCTGATTATGTACATCAGGCAATCTTACTATTTTTCTGAGACTATGAAGTGCACATTCCTTTAAATAAAAATGTCATCTTCTTAACAGGATCTCATCTTTTTTATGGCACTGAATGAGGGGCTTCATCCAACATCTGCCAAGACAACATCTGCTCACTTGCAGACCTCAGTGTGGGCTGTCAAGAACCATTCATCTGTAAAATAGTTGCTTATGATCTACAGAAACTGTAATTATTACTTGATGCTTACCTTTCTTTAGCTTGTCTCATTTAGCCACTTCAAAATCCCTGCTTAGAGCACAGGTAGGCTTCCTGACAACGGGAAAAGCTGGGACAGAGATTGCTGCATATACTCTATGTGCAATGCCATGACAGTACTAAAAGAGTAATAGCTCTTCTCTCTGGTTTTGGATGCTAAATAGCATAAAAGTAATTTTTTTCCAAAGTGCTCAAGGAAAACTGCAGTTTTAGCAATGAAAACTGACTGCAACCATGGGTTAAAATTATTCTTTCCCCAAACACCCATGTGCAGCTCCCTTGTGACTTCTCTGTAATTTTACAGCTAAAAAAAATATCCCACCCTAATGTAGAAGTTATATCCTTATAGATCCCCCAGGCAGTTAATATACCACAGCATCACTAGGTCAGCACTGAGGGCTGGAGCCAGGAATTTCTGAGCATGAAGTACCTTGCTCAGCCTCACTAAGCCACGTATCCTCTCTGGACTGTGCTTTGAGCCATTCCTCAATTTCAAAGATCTCAAATATATAAGAATATATTTCTTCTCTTTTTCTTTCCCTTTGGCCAGAGTGCATATGGGCATGATGAGTATTTTGCATGTATTTGTTAAAACTGGGCAGTGACAAGTAGTTGAATGCCAAATTGTTACAGCCTGGAAGCCAGAGCTATTTAAGATGCAGTATTGCAGTGTAAAACCATACCAGGCTCCCACTGACTGCAACATGGATTAATAATACAATATTGATGTAAATCATGGTAACAAATGGAAAGCACAGGAAGGCTGAAAAGGAGCCACAGAAAGAAGAGGGCTGATTTTCATTAGAGATGTATGGAGCTGACTTCAAGGGAAGGCAGGCACAAACAGAAACTGCAGGGTAAGAGCCTTTGAAATTCAGTTTGGGCAGAAACCAAGTTACACCAGTAAATATTTGATGTTTAAAAATTTTAAATGCCAGTCTGCAAGAAACAGGGCTCAGCATAGCAGCTTTCCCTTACGTGAGCACCAATAAATGCAGGACTGAACTCATGATCTGCATGAAAAGCTGCCTTAATGCTTAAGTGAAAAAATGATTTCTCATGTCCCTTAAAGCACAGTTCTGGTACAAAGAATGACAAAGTGAAAACATTAATATGGTCTTTCTAGAAATAGTATCTTAAGTAATTAGCAACAAAGCAGTCTGATGGGTTTTGATATGTCCTTACAGTTACTGTTTTATCCATATGTGAGACAAACTCTTATGACATACCCAGCCCTCTACATATGCAAGTGATTCAGATATGTAAGGATGTTCTAAAGAGTCCAAAGCCACTGATACTCAAGCACTTGGGACATGATTCACCTTTTGAGTTTTAGCAATTCAGTTCAAATGAGAGAGCAAGCGAGGGCTGTTTCTTTCCTGCATGTTATTGACAGAATTTTTTTTATGTAGAGTTAGGGTCATCAGGCTTCTTGGGACATTCCCACATTGCCTCCAGCTGTCTCAGGGCATGACCTCCAACTCTGTACTACCTCTCCAAAATTAAGGAATGCATCTTGGCTCCAAAGAGATCTAACTTAAATCAAGTACTTTAAAATGTAAGTTATTTCACTCAAGGTGCCCCTGTTGAAGAAGTTACTCATTGTTTAAAAGACCTTATTTTGGTTTACTGTAATGTAAAGCCCTGCAGAGCAGCTTTTCTGTTTTTGCCATCTCCCTTCCCTCAGAGTTACCTGAAGTTCACACCAGACAAAAGAAACTTTGGTTATCAGGGCTCAGGAAATGTTTGTCAGAGGGGCAAATAAACAAACAAAAAGGAAATCTATTGTTGTTTTCATTGGAAGAGCTACCTAAAGTGGTGACTGCTGAAAGGCTGTAAACACCAGATTCCACGGGGCTGTTCTTTTCTAACCCAAATCTCATTTATATCTATTTTAACATGTTTGAGTTGTAAGTTTTGAGCATGGATGAAGCTAAGATAAAAATATAAAACTACCCCAAACCTGGGCATTTGGCCTCCTTCTTCTAGGAACTAATTTTGTGGCTTTTTTTTTTGCCAAAGCTGACTATTAATGCAACTGGCTGCATGTTCAGCCCTCTGGTTCAAGGCTGTGTTGCCTTATGCTGCTTCTACAATGTGAGATCCTTGAAAACAGTATTTTTATATGCAACTATAGTCAAATACTTATAAACTTGTCTGTGCAAATTCTCCACCTGACTTGAAAACTTCTAGTCACATACCTTGCTAACAGCTTAAAGGCCTTTTTGGATAGATGAATGAAATATCATTTTAGCTTTTTGCCTCCCTTACAATGAGCACAATAAAATAGATTTTGTGGTCATGCTGATAGAAGTTCATGATAACTTCCCAAAACTGCTCATTGAAGAAGATGATGGTTTCTTTTGTTAACATTTTTTGTTTCCTTTTGCTGTGCTTTTTCTGCTCCTTTGCATTATTGTGTTAATAATGTATTACTCTGGTAAAATGAGAAGCAGATGTTCCTTCTATACCTCTCCCCAAACTCCTCAATTTTTCTCAACCCATGTGAAAGTACTGCTAAAGGAAAACAAGTGGTCTGATTGATATTGAAAGGATATTTAAAAATGGACACGTTTCTAAAGCAACAGAACCATGATGAAAGAGGTAAACAAATCTTTTTTTTCTCCCCATTCACCTGCAGTATTTTGACATAGTCAGAAATATTTCCCTCTGGCACACAATTGTCCAGGCCCAATCCAGAACTCTGTGGCAGGAACCAATGTCTAGGCAATAAAAAGAGCCATGAAAGGGACCAGAGAGCAGGCAGAAAGCATAATCCCATAAAGGGATGCCCAGAGTAGAATCAGTTTTAAGAATATTTTTCCTATGAGGCAGTATTTCCACGATTCTTAGTTTCAAAAAAAAGTGCTTGGACTTTTCTTCCTTATGATTTTCTTTTCTTGTTTTGGGGGTTTTGTTTTCTTGGGTTGTTTTGTTTTTTTAAGAGAAACATTTGCATCAGCTGTGAACCACTTAAGACACTGATTTAACATTGGCTGCAGCTGTGATTCCCAGTCTGTGTTACTAGGGCAGAGAGAATTTAAATCAAAAATAAGAAATTGGTACCAGCTGGATAAGAGCTGAGCTCTTGTGCCACCCTGCCCATGGAGGGATGGACAGACAGACAGTGCCTGCTCCAATTTCCACACAACAGTCACCTGTACCCCAAAACAAGACACCCATGGATTTTTGATAACCAGATTTCACCAAGCTCAGCTGAAACTGAAGTCCCTTAAAAGACAGGTTGGGCCCCAACAAATAACAAGTATCAGCAATAGTAGAAAATTGCACCAAAATCAAAACCAAGGTGAAGCTACAACACCTAACAGCAAGGGGAAGGCTGGGGGCACATATCAGTTTTACACACTGCTTTACCAACACCCCAATTGAGTCTGAATCTGCAAGCGAGTTTCCTGCAGGACTGGAAGTCATAATTATAAGAAGAACCAATCAATATTCACTCATATTTATTATGGAAGAGGCTTTAAAAACTGTTTAAGAATTTTTTCACACAAGGAGCACATAGTAGTTAGCCCAAGACAGATTTTCCAGTGAAGAATCACTATGTGTTGCCTTTTCTAGGTAGACAAAAAGAGAAAGCACAAAGTTGTCCTGATTTTCCCACACAGAGATCAAACAAAGCCTGTGTCCTTATTTTTGAAGAGCACAAGGACTTTGACAGCCTGGAGCAGTTAAACATTAAAATTTTATGTATTCTGTATAATAATAACAGGACTAATGAACTGTTTACAGAATAATGCATTTACCTTCTTTGTAAAAATTTCAGTGCCCTGCACTTCACCTGCAAGGGCAAATTTAGCTTCTGGGAAGGGGTAACTTTGGGGAATACAAGAAGCCAAAACCAGCACATAAACAACAATAAAGAAAGAGGGCACTATGGCACTAGAAATATGGCAAAGGGACCAGGGCTGCCAGTCCTTTGGGAGCTCTGTTAATCCAGTGAGGCTTTGCCCAGGGGTCTGGATAAGGCACAGCCCTGTTTTCCCATGCACACACACACCTGAAAAAGCAAGGGCTTCGTAACCCTTGGTGAGGAAGAATTGATGTGACAGTGGAGCAGCAAAAGGTGAGTACCCAAGCTGTGAGGTCTTCAAGGCACAGGTACAAAAATCCTTCTGATTTGTGTGTGCACAGCATGTAACTTATTGGGACTCTGGTTTATGACAGAGATATGGTAATACAAGTAAAATTGTACTCCTGAAGGAAAAGACCAGCTCCTGCAGATGCCAGAAGCTACTTCATCAGCTTCAGTGAGAGTTGGATCAGGTCTGCATTTATTTGATTAAAAAAAAAAAATAAATAACCCCACGATTTGATATGATATTCAGTTGGCTTACATTGAACATTTGTAGAGTCATCTTTGCTAATGTTTCTTTAAAAAAAAAAGTCCATTTTTAAAAGGGCATTTTAAAGAAGTGACTTAATTAAAGCTTTAGTAGGAGTTTTAATAGTTCACATCAGAAGCAGAGTGCCAGGATTAATGGTAAAAATATTTACAGCCCAGTACCTTTGTTGCTAATATATGTCCTATGACTGAATTTATATTGCTAGCATTTTCCATTCTCATTAAAATCCTGACTATGCAAATGTTGCCTCTGAAAAGCAATGCCTCACATTCTTTGTGAATTATGTGCAGCAGACTCTGCTTTATATTGACCCTTTCAGCTCTTACATCCCTGGACTAGCTGCTCATCCTCATTTATCCTTTCCCTGCCTCTGCTAATCTCCATGGAGCGGGTGGGACAGGCAGTGAATGGAAGCAATGGGGTATATAAATACTGACAGAATACAGGAAACATTCCAGTTGCAATGTCACATCTCATGACAAAGACAACTTTGAGAAAGATACAGTTCCCAATCCTTCTATGATAAGATTGTTGTAATCAGATGGAAAAAATTACCAAATATTACAAAAAAACCTTATGCTTTCTTAAGGCCAAAATAATCAAGCCCACTATGTAAGATTCAAGAATATTTTGTGTAATAAAAAAATTTTTTTAAAAAATCACTTGATCACCTGTTTTTATTCCCAAATTCACTTTCTCCATGTGACTTTTCTCAGGTTCTTCCCTTTTTCTATATTTTGGTTTACATTAATTTTTTTCTACCTATTTAGTCTGGAATGTCTCAAGCTAAAATATGACTCCTGTATCTTGTTAAGCTTTGCATGGTAGGAATCCAGCTACAGTCTCCAGAGACCAGTGTAGAAGCCTGTGTTCACATACAGCTTAATATTGTGGCATTTTCAGAAAAGCAGCCTTGAGTCATCTAAATACCTCCTTAAGTACCCAGTAAACCCAGGGGCTTTCTTCTCTGACATCTCTCTCTCTCCAAACATCAGGTAGGGAGTTACCTGCCCAATTCTTCACTTGCTCCAGTGTTAGCAAACACAGAGCCCCAGAGTGAAAATAATCTTAAAAAAACTCTAGCCCAAATAAAAAAGTAGAAGTTTTCTATCACATGAATAAGCTACAGCTGCTGTCTTGAGCAGTGCAATCAATAAATGAGACAAGTAATGCAAGGCAAGGGAGACAAAGACATAAGCAAGATTGCTTTGTTCAGATAAAGCACAGATCTGCACCAGATTGGGTCTAAAATTAATCCTTATTTGTAATGCTTCTTGAGAAGCAGAGTAATGTACACCTCCTCTTGCAAAACTGTATTTCTTAGACCTTCACATCCCATTAAGACATTATCCACTCCTGACTAGATCTTTCTAGGATTAAGCTCACAGATTTTCATTACTTTTTTTTTTTTTCTTTTCATTGTAGGAAAGAACCCTCTCTCAAGAGCATTTACATTTTTCTTTCTCTGATTTGAATCTTTTCTCCCATTCCTGTACATTTGCCAAAATATGAGTTGTTCTTTATTCCATTGCATGAATGAGGATGAAATTCACACAACTATTTGGTTTTGGGTCATTTTTCATTCATAGGAAGTGTCAAGATGCCAGAACTATTTGATTTGTGCTTCAGCCACATCCAATGAATTGAGAACCATTTTGGAATTAGGCCTGGTCCATTAACTCCAGCTACAAAGTTGAGCAATATGAGAAAAAGCCATTGAATTAATTTTTCAGATGAGAACATAGAAGCTAGTGGAGCTTTGTGTGTGTCTCTAGACGTAATGCAGATAAAGATATTGTTGCTGATAAAGCAGCAAAAGAAAAATAGCCCAACTGTGGTTTAAGGCAGGGACCCTGGCTCTGCAAGAGGCTGCAGGGCTGGCACAGCCACCTGGGAAGCTCCTGAGAAGCACTGGGCAGACTGTGCTGGGAGAGGGGATGTGGAGCTTGGGACACCTGAGCCTGCCAGGCAGGGAGGTCTTGGGACTGCAGAAATGATGAGAATGGCAACTTCAAGACTGTGTTTTCAGTAGCACAAGAAATGCAGCACTCCTGAGAAGCTGGAGCTCTGACTTTGCAGTGTGTGAGGTATTTTTCAGGACAGCCAGGATGGAAGATTAAAAGCAGGATTACAGTCAACCCTCCAGACTTTTGCCACTTTGCAAATAACACCAGCTTTTCCTCTTTTTCCTCAGCTAAAAGCTTACACCAACACATGACCAAAATAGTTGTGTGCAGCTGGTAAAGCAACCCCAAAGGGCTTTACAGCAAGCTCAGGAAGAGCAGCAAGCAACCCAATAAGGTATTACTGCCTGCTGGCCCATTCATCTGCCATATCATAAAGCACTACATAAAGCCATCTTCTGCCATAAATTTGAATACCTCCATAATTACTCAGCTCCTAGTGTGCACTGCTGTCTGGAGCTCAGTTTTTCCATGTGTTTCCTGAAATCAGCAATGGGTCCCTCTGGAAACTGATCTAATGGTTTGAGGAATGCAGCTACAGTCATTAGAGCTTTGCAAAATCTCCAGACTTGTAACTTAATTGGTACAACAATTTAAAATGGGCAAAGAATGAGAAATGTTAAGTTTTCCCTTCAATGGGAATGCTGTTACACCCCTTTTTCTTTCTCTTTCTTGCACTCCAGTGAAATGTCACTATGTTGTAACCTGGATTTTTAAGCATATTGACAAGATGCAGTGGCCAGCAGCTAAGCAATGTACCAGAGTCACATTCCAATAAGCTCCTGTGACACAGACACCCTGTAAATCAATTTTTTTCTTCCCATTTTTCTTTTAAAGCAAAGTGTATTACATAAATAGAGGAAATGCTTTTAGATCTAATAAAACAATAATCAAATGCAAACAGAAACGGCTAACAGCACAATTTAATTTCTAGGATAATGCTACAGAACTTCAAAAACATTACAAACCAAAGCTGAAAAGCCTTCAGCAAAATGCTGCCTTACAGGAGTTTTATAGGGCTCAGAGGCACCCATTCTGTTCCCACTGAACCTAGGAGGGAAACTCCCAGTGCCCTCAGTAGGTACAAGGCAAGATATTCCTGTTCCACTGTGATTAGGAGTTACTAAAAAGAAAGACTGTCCAGTTTTAGGAACACAGTGTCTCAGAATATTACGGCAGCTATTTCAGTGTCATCTCAGTGCTGGTTTGAGACACTTCATCCCATGGAGCACAGAGATTTCTCTCTTTTGCTAAACACATTATTTTAGGAAACATTTTTCTACTGTTCACGGGAATATTTCCAAGGGGCAACACTTCCAATTAAGACCTCCCTTTTATAGTGTATAGATACTTTAATAAGTAGCTGACAGCCTTAAAAAGAAATTTTTTTAAGAAACAAATGATGGTAAACCTGTCTCAGAGTGATACACAGTCCAAATAAGTCAAGTTTTTCCTTCCGACCATTACTTAAGCACTTTTAGAATCCTCAGAACCAAAAATGGCACATGCTATTCATATCTATCCCACGTCCACATCATTTAATGCTTATTAAGGAATACTTAAGTGGTTCATGAAAAAAAAAATGTAACGTCAGTTTCTTACAGAGATGAGAGGCTCCTTCACAAACTCTTATGGTAATTCAAAATCAAAGTATTTCTAAAAATGGAGAAGAGAAGAAAGAAAAACAATCCTCTCTGGAGGTAGATTTAGATTCTCTTCAGCCCATTAACTTACCAGGGGGATCAACACTATCATGGGAATTTTGTGACTGCAGAGCACACAAAAGGTATTACTGCATCACATAAACACTCTCATAAACCCATATCATAAGGCTGCAATTCCCCTAGTGGGGACCATGATCACTGTAGGGGATAGCCCAGGCTGTGCCCATTAATAAATCAGAAGTTAAAAGCACCAGAGTGAAACAGCTTTGAGCCTCAATACAAAGAAAAGGAATATTCTTTAAATGTAATCTTTCTGTTTATGGGCAGCCTCTCATTATGGTCTCCTCATGATACACAGACTCAGAAAGAAGAAGAGCCTGAGGATAGGGATGGAAAGATGTGAAGAGGTAAGGGAAAACACAGCTCTTTCCTGCCTTGGACTCAGCTGTGTATACAAGGTTGTAATCTGCCTGAGAGTACTCCACATTAAAGGAATGAAAGAAAATACAACTTTCAGAAGCAGCAAAACCTCATCTGAAATACTGTTTACCAACAGGTTTATCACTGATGACCTCTTCAAATAATTGCACACCAGTCAGCTAAGTCTGGTGCCACCAAGCAGACATCTGGCACATTTTAATGAAGGAGCGCCCACTGATCACAGTGGAGCAGTCAGGGAATCTTCTAAGCACTTGCAGCAGAACTTCTGTATCACAGTCTTACTGGCTTGCTCATACTCTTACTTAGATAGGTCTTACTTCTTTAACAAAGTAGTGATTAATTTCTGTGTATTTCCCACCAGCAGGAGGTTTTTTTATACATTTTTCGTCCTATTTCTCATTGTTTGCCTTGGCAAACTCCCCTGCTTCTTCCCACATTCATGCTTAGGAGAAGAGAAAGAGCAACAAAAATCATAAGGCTGCATGCAACATCTCAGGTGAGTCAGGATGTTTCAGGAATATCTAAACCTTAATGTTTACTAGCTGTAAAAGCAACTTTTAATTTTAAAGCAATTTTATAATTGAATCTGTCATCACGTTTGGTCTCTTTACGCTACACTGGACCCATGAGGGCCTTCAGGGTGGGCACAGCTGTAACTGAGACTGAGCTGCAACATAAATCAAGCAGTGTCTATGTCCAGTGGAATCTGTCTATGAAGTGAGCATCATTACAGAATTCATGGCTGGCAGCCAAAACCATTTAAGCCTGTTACAGTCTGTCTTTAGAATTAAAGCAGGTTTGGCTCACTGTCACCATTATAGGGCCAGTAAAACTCCAAATTAACACCCTTTGAGATTCCAGATTCGGACAGACTTCATTATTGGAAACTGATGCCAGCCCAAGAGTTTTCTCACACCAGAGTCCTTTACAGCACAAAGGTGAGGCCCACTTCAAGGGTACATTTTAATTTTCTTATGTTTTTCCAAGTTGTACTATTTTCTATTTTTTTAATTTTGATTGACTCAGCTACAGGTTGCCCAAATGCTTACAAATTTAAGCTGCAGTATAAATATATATTGACATGAACATCATCCCCACTTGAGTCATCCCAAAGAAATGAAGGGGCTACTCAGGCATCTAAATTATACATGTCCTTTGGTCTGCACCATGGTATGGATATTCCTGTTTTCTGTTAACAAAGATATCTGGGGGATGAAACAAACTGTGACAAGAACTTGCAAGAAGATACAACACATGTGAAGATATCTAAAGGCAAAATGTGGACATTCAGGTGTACTGAGCAGCTATTTGACACAACATTGAGGGCTATTAGATGTAATCTGTATTGCAGATGCATGCCTTAAGCTTGAAGAATCAAGGCTATTAAAACCCTGTTTCTCCCTAAATCCACAGGCCACTTGAATTGTTTTTAGATCCTTTCTTTCCTGCCCTCAAGGACTGAAATCATAACAATCACATTATTTTTTCACTTAATAGAAAGAGCAGTGAAACTAATTCCAGCCTTGGGCAATCCAGACAGCAGTAATCTACTCTCATCCTTGGTGTATTTTACATAAATGAGATTGGAACAAGATTGCATCTTTTCATTAACCACACACTGAAGAACTGGAATGTGGGACTCCTCTCCATTCTTTTCACTGGCTGCTTAGCAATCCCTCTGCTTCAGTGGGAATGTGGTGAGGTATTGAAAAGTCTAAAGATAAATTAAAGCATACATAGTAACAGACCCCATGTAATAGAATTACTGTCAATGGCTACAGATGTGCAAATTGCAGCATACAGCTATGTGGTACATGGATATTATAGGTTACAGCACTCGCTTGACTTTGAATTCAACTGACAAAAAATGACATCCCAAATACCTACTTTTGCCTACTTCTTCCTAGTAATTAACACAAGCAGCCTTTAATGTATGTTACACCAGGGGACTGCTGTCCAACTGTTAATAATGCCCACAGGCCAACAAAAGTAGCAATCATGAGAGTGCCAAGGCACTTTCTACTTCCCCAGCATCAGTCACCAACACAGCTCCTCTGACACAAGCTATATAAAGGAGTTTGCTGGCATCCTGAGGGCTGAGGCAAGGTTTAAAATATCCTCAGAAAACTAACGTGCAGATTTCCAACAATTACAAGCGATGTTTTATCTCTATTCATTTTGATTGTAGCACTTACAAGTTTATCTCCTAAAAAAAAAAAAAAAAAAAAAAAAAAAAAAAAAAAAAAAAGCTTGTCTCTTTGGTTTGTTGTGGCTTTTAAACATACTTGCCTTAAAGGGCCATTTGGTGAAAACTGAAGAAAATTCTTTTCCCCACATTCCACGAGGTCACAACATTTTCTTTGAGAGAATACTTCGATGTTATGCTGAACAACTGCCATCTAATTCTAACTTTATATAGCTGCAGTGTTTCTTCCTACTCTGTTGTCAAGCTGAAATACATAATGTGTTTAGGCACAGCACAACAAAGTTAAATACTTTGGACAATAGCAGCAGCATTTTGAATGTGGTAGGAGGTGACACAGACACAGAGGAACACTGGAGAGAGACTCCGAAAATACATTCTGTTCACAGAACAAACTCTGTGATTAGATTAAATTAGACTCCAGTTTATCTGATTCTGAAAAAGGAGGACATCCAAAAAAAGAGCCACAGCTACAAATGTTGAGTGCACAAACAGTCTCTGCTAAGCCTTGTCAGAAGCCTGATAAAATATGAAATTACCTGTTTGGGAGATTTGGATGACTTTCTCAGACACAGACAGCAAAGAGGAGGAAAATCGTATGTATGCATGTCCATGAAATCATTTTGTGGTGTGAAATTACCCATTTCTGAGTTCATCCATTGGACAGAAAACTCATCAAGATTCATAAAGAGTTGTTTCTTACTTTTCCTGAAACTTTACACAAAACAAGAATTCCTCTCCACATTTATTTTTTTTTAAACGTGGGGGAGCTGTATTACTCTTGTTAGGCTTTTCCATTTTTGTTATAATTGTCAGCAGAAATATAAATGTAATGAATATTCTAAAATGTAAAATATTTAAAAGCCCTATTTTTCTATACCATTTCCCCCAAGAAATCACTGAGTGACAAAAAAAATTGTACCCTTAATTTGACCAAAAATGCCAAGACATTTTCAAAACACACTGATTTTTCTCTTCTGGACAGCATTCTCTTGTTTGGGCCTATATGTAATACAACAGATTATTAAATTCTATCCTACTAAATTTACTCACAGAACACATCTTAGTATCCCACAGGTATTAATTACCATAGTTGAAAGACCCACAACACAACTGCTCAGTAACTGTTACCCCAGAGCACAGAAACAAGAAAGCCTCCAGACATGTTTATCACCTACATTCCTAAGGACATATTTCTCATTTTTCTTTTTGCACATTTCCTCTCACTGTTATCCCACTGCTCCTATTACTTTACCCAAGCCTTTTTGTTTTGTTTTGTTTTGCTTTAAATCCAGTGTAGGGATTTCATTCACTGATTTTGGTGGCAAGAGGATCAGACCCACCAAATTCATGTAAACTACAAGATCAGACCCATGAGGATGATGACTTCCAGAGATATTCATTAAGAGGAACAATGCTTTGGGGGGTTGTTTGTTGGTTGGAGGGTGGGTTTTTTATTTTTCAAGCATGAAAAAGCCTGAAGCCAACAGTGTAATTTATACATCTGAGTCTCTGTGATGTAAAAGCTTCTGAAGAGCTTGTTTTCATTTTACAAGACAAGGGGAGAGGAAGGAAAGAACTTTGTTTTGAGCTTGTTTCTAGTATTTCAGCTTTTAACTCCGAGAACAACTTCAAGACCAAACTGGAGTCACCTAAAATACAGGGTTTCTAAAGAAAATGCTGACAGCCTATGAACTGTGAGTTATGGAGAACCCTGTAATAATAATATATTTCACGTATATATAGTGTTTTTTCTCTAAAAACATCTTAGACTATAAGTCAAACAAGCTAATCTGTGGCTGTAAAAAGGACAAAAATAACAACTATTGTTAACTTCAGGACTGGAGAAGGGTTCCACCCTGGTACAGTTGCTGGCCAAGACTTCATTTGCAGTGAAATAAAGCTGAACTAAACAAATTCATTTGAGCATCTCACCTGGTCACTAATGCCTTCCCTCTGAACTGTTCTGAGTGTCAAGTAAAATCACAGGTCCAGAGAGTCATGTGCTGAAGAAAAAAAGATTTCCTGTAGGATTTTGAGATCTGAGCAGCCCCAGAGTCACAGACCACAGCAAACAGGCTGATAACTCTGAAACTCCAGCACTTGAGATTTCCCTCCAGAGAGCTCAGAAAGGAACCAGTCACCACTATAAAAATCTGCAGGCTCTATTTCTGGGTAAATAATAGTTGGGGAAAAAAAGAAAAAGGAAAATAATTTTTTCCAGCAGAAACAAGGAGTGCAATGGCTTTTCAAGTTTCAGTTAAATCTTTCTCTAAAAAGACTTCAACAGAAGAACAAATTTTCTCCAAGAGACCAAAGTCACAATAAATAGTAATAATAAAGTAAAACATATGTGAATCCCATGTGAATCACAGAAACCATGCACGTAGCCACTTGAGGAAAATTGAGGCTGCTTCTTTGATGTAAGCTGGTTCCTACCCCATTACATGGTACAAGAGAGGTCTAGCTAAAAACATGAAATCATTAAGAAAATAATTTCAGACAGAACGTAGTGATTTCGTTTGCACAATAGTTTCTTCTCCTAAGATCCTACTAGCACATGGAATAATAAACTTCTGATTCAAATTTGTGATGAGAAATGGACACAAACCAAATAGTAAAATATTTGTGGCATATGGGAACCAGCAACTGTGAGCTGCCCAAGTTGTTTTCAGTTAGCTTTGCTTGTTTTTATTGAAAAAATAAAATCTATACATAAACAGCCAACTCCTGGTCTTTTTGAAGTCAGTGGGAACTTTGCCATTGACTTTAGTGGGACCAGAGCATGCCTTCCTTAGATCTTGTTTGGAAGGTAGGAATGGAAAATTGTTGGTATTTTCTTAAATATATGTATTGGAACAGGAATCCTTCTAAAAAATAATATAATACATTAACTTCTAATTGATTTCTACAAGTGATGCAGCAGCAATTTATCCTAAAATCTCCATTCCAAGTCTACGTTTGTCTTAAATACCAATATTTTAAGTGCTATGCACACACACAGTTTCAGCTCTGAAGAGCCAAATAACTAAATAGAAAAGAAATTTTAAAAAAATAAAATTGAAATATCATTGCATTCATTTCACAGATGGGAAAACTGAGGCACTGAATTGTTATGGAATATTTCCCTTAGTGACATAACTCATCATACTTCCTCTTATTTCATCTGAGTGAACTAACTACATTGATTAGTTTTCCCACAGCTACAGAAGCAAATTATGCCAGATCCAGAAACTGATTTTAGTTATTAAATGATCGGTCAGTATAAAGCTGTCCTTTCACTCTCCTTTTGTAATTAGCATCATTCACATTAAACAACTGCAGCTCACTATTGCAATGATCATGGCTATCACAGCAGTCCTAATTGAGGGACCACGCATAAGGGTATTAAAGGCAGCAAAAGGCTGGAGCAAATGTAGGAAAATAAACTTTTTATGCAAATAAATTCTTCTCAACATTTATCCTTACAGAAAGCAGATTTACATATTCAGGTCTGCAATTATAAATGAAAGCAATTTCTACATTAATTGAGCAACACTCTAGAAAACTGCAGGTAAAAGGAATGAAAACAAACACTGAATAAGCTTGGCAGAAGATCATCCACGCTTTTGTTTCTAAGAGGTAGAACAAAAGAATGAGGCTGTGAAAAGTTACATGCCCAGCTGGAAAAGTACTGAGCATCTTAATTTCACACACACAGAACCAGTACTTCCAGAGGCTGGGTTTTGTAAAGCAGAACCCTCATGCCTGCTTGGGACAAATACAGATTTTCCTGTTTGATCCAACAAAGCTTATTTAAAATTGGAGAGGGCATATCACAGGGATAATAATGAACAGCACTGGCAGAAAGATGAACTCTACCAAAACCAGATAATTTCCAGTCTATTTTCTTATTTTAACTTTAGAAAGCTCAGAAATATGAGACACTGATCCAAAACTGCATGGTTTACTTATAGCATCTCTGAAACTTGGCCCAGCACTGCATCTTTTTCAAGTCCATGGAAATGAGAGTTGCGTGAGGTTCCACGTGGTGCCTGGTGAGCCACAAACCAGAACTGCCACGTGAAAAGCTACTGGCATGGCATTCACATCCAGTTCAAACACAACTCAACAACTGCATCATCTTAAACTGTATTTTTACACCAGCAATTTCACTTTGAATCTCACTGAAACTGCGGTTCTGAGATTAAGCAAAGTTTAAGGTGTTTTTTTTTTATTTTTAAGGATTTAATTCTAATTTCCCATGGTCTCCCACTCAGTCCTTCAGGACTGAAGAAGTTCCCTTATTCTACAAAATCTTCACGGACTTCTGGGACAGCTGGGTTTAAATTTTACCCTTATAATTTAAACTGCTGTCTAAATCTGTAGTTTCCTTTAGGTTTTTTTTCTACATCTCTCTTTTGTACCTTTCCTAGCTTTTTATAAGTCAGTCATTTGTACATCAGCTTTTTTGTGTTGCTCTCAGTATTGTGGACCACTACATTATGATGATTTTCTAAGATAAAATAATTTAATTTAAGCACTTTAAGTAATTGAAGAGAAGAGTTGTATAGCATTAGGCTGTAACAAAAATCAAGATTAGACAGAAATCAAAGGGCAGATGAAAAAAAAAAAAAAACAGAAAACACAAAAACCCCAAACCAACAAAAACAGCCACAAAAACCAACCAACCAAAAAACCCCTAGTATATTTACAGAACTAAAAATTACAGAAAATGAACCACATTTTGCAAAGGTACAAATACCCAGTTGTATGTGTAAGGCCAGCCTCAAATGCTACCAAACAGAAATAGAACTGAATCAGTGCTCATTGTACATAGCTCTAAGTGAAATGGAAAATAAGCTCCATGTCCTCATCTCAGCATAAAAAGCCAAGTTGTTCTGAATTCAATGTATTTTACAATAGTTTACACTCACTAAGAACCTTCACCCCAAAGCAATTAATCTTGTAAAATACTGCAGACTCTTCTCGCTTGAGGAGTTTCCCCAGATGCTTCCATCAGTTACCAGTCATCAGATTAGGAATAAGAGGATTCAGATAAGGGGAATTTATCACTACCAGAAAATGAAGAAGGCAGCCTGATGTGGACATTTTAAGCAATTTACCTTGTGGCTTGGTTTCTGGATACAATAATTCAATATAGTTTGAAACAGTAAAAGACAAAACAAATCACTGTAAACAAGGCCATGGAGTCTATGGTTAATTTACACAGATGCCCTTCTGACACCCACTAGTATAACACTACATGCCAACTCCTTTTATTTTTGCCAGAAGCTATTTCAGACTCATTGAATGACATTTCGTGATTAATTTTTTTTTAAAAAAGGGGGAATGTGAAATGAACATCTATTATTTTCTACAATAGAAAGAGCTCCATTTTTTAAATCAATCTAGATCACTAAATCTACTTGAAAGGACAAGGTACAGCTTGATTGTAGGCCAATTTTGCTGGTGGAGATCACTTCAATAACTATAAATGCACTCTGTCACAGGCAATGCTTGTTATTTGCACACTGAAGTTATTTAATTAAAGGATGAAAAATATCTTAGAACAAAAAACTCATGGAAATGAGTGTTGGTTTACATATATGCTGTTGTACCTTTCTGGAATAAATTTTTCAACCTTTGAGGTCTGAGTTTCAGGCCTCAAAAATAGTTTTGCTGATGTTCATGGACACACAGAGCCAAGCCCAGGGCTGATTTTCTTTCACAGATGTCAGGAGGCCAGTGTAGCATCTTGTGACAGCAAGCCCACAGCCACACAGAAAGCTGAGAGCCTTCAGAGAAAGCAGCCATGGGGTCTGCAGGTGAAAGCAATTCAGTGGAGCACAAGTAGTTCCTCAGTGCACTCATCTGCATGGGTTTTATTTCATTCATACTAAATGGCTCTCAGAAAAACAAACTTTCTAAAGACTAGGCCTCCACTGCTGGGTGCATCAGTCCTCTGCTACTATAGCCTACACATTGCAATTAAAAAAAATTTAAAAGATAAAAAAAAAAAGAAACCTCTGAGGGTAGACTTTATATTTTGAAAAAATGCTCCTTATAAAGGTTATATCTATGAAACAGTAATGCAGAACTCATTACAAAGATCATGAAGACTGTGAAACATTCTCTGGGTTATTATTGTCTGATTAGCAAAATAATCTATGTTATCCAGCTCCATGACACTTCAGCTAAGATTATCTTGAATACTTCATCTTGTTGGGCTAACCCCAGCAAGAAGTTCTTCCAATTACACTGGATAGCATTAACTTAAAATGAAAATGTTTACTGTGTTAAAAATAACCCTTTCAGCATTTAGGGAAAAAAAAATCCTTTTATTTGTATTTATCTTCTCATTCTTCACATTTTGAGTCATGTCTCAAGATCAACTAAAGAAGGCCTTATTGTGGTTCCAATGATATAAATCCTTGGAGTTTATGCCAATATTTTTTATTTGTTGTATTTATTGGAACTGACATTTTTCTGGACTCTGTTCATACTATGACTTATGAGCTTAATTGGATTTCATTTGTTTTGCTGTTTAAAATAAATTAAGACCAGGGTGTGGAGGATTTATTCTCCCTCATGATTCTTTATTTCCTAACATTGTGCAATGTGAATTCAACATTCTAGTTGCTATTGAATTATGACATCTTATTAGGAAAGACCTTACCTAGCTATTTAAAAGGTCCCCAGGGATCTCATCTAGTTATACTCATGTTGGGGATGAACAACTGAAGAAGGAATGCTAAGACTAAATTAGCAGCTGTCCCTGAGATGAGAAGGTTGTGCAAGGAACTGAAGTTCAGTCTCCACACGCAGTCTTAGGATGGGTCCTATCTGTTCTTAAAATAAGCAGCAACAGGGTAACAACCAGACAAGTTAAGGATCTTGGAAGATCTCTAAGATGACAGAAAAAAACCACAGTAACTATATCTGATAAATTATGCAAACACATTTAAGCCATAAAATATTAAAGTTCTGGAACAACATTATTTTCCTCTGATACTGCTGGAAATGGCTGCCACATGTACAGACAGCAGAATTCCCACCCTTTCATAATGGTCATCTGCATGAGCTGCTCAGAGGCCAAGGAAAGAAGGCTATGGAGATGGATACTGCATCTGCTTTCCAAAGAGCAGCTGCTGAGGGAGCTGTACACTGATCAGGATCCTCCTAGACTGAGTATAAAACACTCCACATTTTTGGAATAAGGATTCATCCATCCCTGCTGCATACCAAACACCTCTGATGCCAAATCTGGTGTATAAGATATTATATTAAATAAAAAGAGAATAAGGTGATACAAAATGTTTATGCTGTTAGGATTAATTCCTCCTCATGATAATAATTTGCATAGTTTTGCCTGACTGAAGCCCAGAAGAGCTGTCCCACATAAGCTTTTATGCAAAACTCAGTGATGTCCAATTGAATGCTTGCATCAGGGAGAATTGTGCCTCAGAGGAGTCTGCCACTGCACCAGAAATGAAGGGATCCTTGGAGCATGTGTGTGTGAGATAGAGAGGGAAAAAAAGACTTGCCTAATCTGAAATGCTGAGAGCAGAAAAGCCTCATATTCTGGATTACCAAGGCTCTTCACAGATTCTTGGAGCGCCATTTGGTTTCTGCTTTGAGGTCAGAACACTTCTAAATCACATTGTGTAGGGTTTTGAGAACACACAAGGGACAGTGCCCAGTTCTCATTGAACTTGCAGTCAGTGTCTGCAATAGGTTCCTGTTCTGTACAACTTCTGTACTGCTTAGATTCTTCCCAGCTTTCAACCTGCCTGGTTTATCCCATCTGCCAGCTCTGACAGCTAGTTCTTTTCACAGAATTCTAAATTATTTTACTCCTCAAACAACCACTAAATCTTCACTCTTTACCCAACACATTTGGTAAACAGCAAATTTCTTAGCTTTCATTTTGGTGCCTTAAAACACCTTAGACTTGCTTGTCAATTCTGGGTTGACATATTAAATATCCTATTTGCCTCCAAAGTAGGCATACATTCAGGTTTCTGCCTGTGTGAGAGGTACAGAAGGACAAGCACATTTGAAGTTACTGATAGCTACAAACTCCAGACAGAAATACAAGCAATGATCAGTGGAAATGTATACAACTTCTGGCCTCCACATACTTTATTATGTGTCTTTTCACAAAGTTCTGGCCTTGTACAATTGCTGCACCTCAGTTACTTTTATATAGATGGCATTGAATAGGTTGATCCATCTCATAGTTAAACCCAGTCCTTTCTTGACAGCAGAGATTGAATGCAATAGCCCCTGTTTCCCCTCAATTATCTTCCTCACTTAAATGTTCCTGAACAATTCTCCTACCATGGCATTGTCCCTTTATCCCTCTGACTTTGTAACAATCTGCCATGCCAAAGGAGGACTGTAAGACAATAACTGCTCAGTTCATTCCATTTGGATTCTCAGAGTGGAACCACTTCTTGTTAATAGAAAAAAAAAATTAACAATGTAGTTGTAGCAAGATATTCTATGTTGTCAGAAAAATCCATTTTCCTCTTTGATACAGCAAAAACCTACATTCATGTCACAAAATACCCTGAATCTTGTATTCCATGTTTAAATGTGGAAATAAAATGTTTCAAATTTAAAAATCCTCCACGTGTTTACCAACATTTTGCCAGAACTATTCCATAGTTTCAATACAAATGACAACTAGTTAAGCTCCTCCAACATTACAAGTTTTAGTCAATAAAAGTAAAAGAAAAGATTTCCTCAGCATAATGCACAGTTAGTTCTGCATCTCCCTCTGGCTGTCTCAAGGAGCTCTGGGCATTTTGCCCCCAGCATGCTGACACCAGTGAGCCCAATGCTGGTTTGCCAGCCCTGGTGCTGCTGCTCTGCTCTCCTCTTGCACAAGGTAGCACATCTGGCTCCAAAACCTCACTCTCTCAGCTCATAAATACCATTACTGTTATTAAAAAGAGGGCACACTAACAAAGATCTTTGGAGCCTGTTAAAACAGCACAGCTGCAAGTCCCCTACTCTTCTTTTTAAAAGTAGAAACACAAAAACAAACGACAGCAGTAAAAATGCAGCTCCTTTCAGTATAATCTTCCTTTTAAACTGAGCAGCCCAAGTAAGGGATCAGCCTCAACAGAAACAGAGAAACGTAATTCCAGGAGATCTCTTAAGCTGTTTTATGATATGCTTTACCTCAAGGCTTCAGGGTATGGAGAGCACCACAAGGAAACACAAATTTTGGGATGACAACTTCATCCACGCTGAAAAAGTTTTGCCAAAACACTGACACCAGAAGAGCTTCTTAGTAGATAGGGATGGAAGTTATACCAGCAAAAAAGTTTATCAGTCAAGCAAACCCAGGTCCCTGGATGAGAGATTGTTTTGGTACTAAAATGGGCAGTGTTACTGTTTGGGGTGAAGAGCAGAAGACAGTACTGTGATTCTCACCCAAGCATTTCTGAGAACCAAGTACATATTTTCCTGTGTTTGAGAATTTACTGGAAATGGTCTGTGATTCAGCTAATTTCACACTGTAGTCAGAGCTGGAACTTTGACCAGAATCACTAATATTTTTGCATAATTGTTAAGGCATAAATTTCCTAAGAAGTACCTTGAAATACTTTATAATTTGCAATGAGAAACCATTCCCTCAAAACCATTTCAGTGCATGGAGAGAGGGAAAGAAGCAAATTTACTTTGTACATAAATGGACTACTGCTCTTCTGAGTAATTTCTTGTCTTTCTGTTAGAAGTATATTTGCTGTTGTGCTTTAAAACCACAGGTGCCTATGTAAATGCAAGTGGCTGGTTGTGACAAATGAGAAAGATTTCATGACAAACCTTAAAGAGCAAACCTACACCCATACTTGGGAGAGCTGAATCCACTGATCTGGAAGAAGAAAAAGTCACAGGCTGCTGCAAAACAAGAGCGCCCATTTGGCCTTCCTCCATCATTCCTGATGAAATCATGCTATCCGAGGGCCAGGATAGCTCCACAGATGTGCTCTGCCTTATAAACAAATGAGTGAGGTGCCTTGGGAACAGGCACTTTAATGTATGAAACAGATTGCATTCGATTCTGCCACAAGCAAATAGGTGGTTGTGTGAACAACCAGACACCTTTATTTGCAAATATTTCCAGTTTTTCCTTGCACCAGGCCCTTAACATCTTCATCATGAAACTTGTTCCTGGAACTCAGTCCCACGGCTTCCATGACTGCACATTTCAGGAGATGTGGACTCCTTGCCTAAATAACTCTGCTCAGCTAAGTGAAAACAGGGACTGGTATTTTGTGAATTTCTACCAGAGCATTAATGTTACTTCTAGATAATGTGCCTTTTTGTGACCCTTCTTAGGGTTTCCTTCTCAAAGAAAGTTGAGAAGTCTCCTACTACAAGGGCCAGAAAGGCAGAACTTGACCAGACTGAAAATAGGCTGAGAAAAGTTGCCCTCACTACTTTTCTGAAGGACCTGAAGGATGAGTAATAGAGATGATAAAGAAAGGAGCAACAGATGTTTTAGTGCCCATTTGCAAAGTCAAGAGATTCATATACACTGAGAGATTAAGTAAGAACTGCAGTACTTATGACTAATGCTTCCACATCATGACCCAAGCTGCATGCTCCCTCCGATTTTCCCAGCTTTGTATTTAAGTGCTTGCTTCCCCTGTCCTTCTTAAATTGATTAAAATAAAATAAAAAAAGCTCATTGCTATCCCACGTTCAACAAAGAGCCTCCTGAGACCCAGCATCCTGGAAACATCCTGCAATGTCTGAACCACTAGGAAACTTAAAATCCTTTGTACCTTTGAGATGATGTCTCATTACAGCTCAAACAGATGGACAAAGAACAGTATGAACTGGGTAATTATATAAAATTAATTAATTACCCAGGGGCCTTTTTTTCCAGGTGTTTTAGCCCAATCTGCTGTTTCAATACACCATCTAAGAAACTCTCTCTCTCTAGCCACAGCAGGTGGTCCAAGAAACCTGTAAAAAAGTCAAGATCCTATCACACTGAAAAGTGCTTTGCTTCAAAGATTCATACAAGGAATCTGAACCTCTTTGCAAAACTAATTAGAAAGACCTAAACTCTCATGCAACTCCTCCGCTGTCAAAGTCCATATCAGGTCATGCAAACAGGAGCCAAAAAAAGACAAGCTTTCACCAGTCTACTTTATATCACAATAATTTGCTGATATATGCATTCACATTAGAATTGCAATTGCCCATGCAAAGTGAGGCAATTAATGATTATCAGAAAACAATATGCAAACTGCTCTCTCTCTAAACTAGGTAAAAGTGATCCCATTTTTAGAGCAGTTAATGAAGAAAAGAGTTGGAGTTGAGTTCAATCTATCACTACACTGGAGCAAAAGGGGCAATTGCCAAACAATAGAGGAGGTATTTCCCAAGCAACACCAGAGCATGGCTGCCTGCCTCCACCTCTGGCTGGAGGAAACAAAGACTCAGAGCATCAGAGGCAGGGCTGACATCATCCCAGCTTACGCCTTCTGCTCCAAGAACCTATTTTGACAGCATGCAGTGTCTGCCATCACCCACCATAGAGAGAGAACATTCCTGGAAGGGAGTTTCTTTCTTTTGAAACTGATAGGACTTTATAGGTATTTTTCTGGTTTAGCATCTGCATTTGTTTTGTTTTTTGTTCTTGACTTTTTTTCTATGACAGACTTTGCAAGGTTCACATTTCTTCACAAGCAAGCCAGGTTTGAGGAGAAGAGGCTCTGCATTTTATGGCTATGGAACAAAGACTTTAGGCCAGTTTTTTAGCTCTATGCTACCAGAGAAAATCTTCCTCTACCTTACAGAGAAACATATAGGATTCAGACCCACTGGATCTCCTATGCAGTTCTACTGTTAACGTGAAACGTGGTTCACACCAAAACGGTCTCTTCACCCAGTTCTGAAATTGGGCTGAAAATACCACCCCATCCAGAGTTTTAGCCCAATTTCCACCTTTGCTGAATTTTCCATCCACAAATGTTAAATACAGTACCCCCAAGTTCAGGAAATCATTGACATAGTTAAGTATATTCCTATGCTGCTCCTTTTGGGATATTCATTACTTTTAAAAAGCAAGTTGTTTCCGGGCCTGCTGTATTTTAGGCAACTTTTTGTCTGCTTGGCCAAGTTTTTCATTGCCTAGAGATTCCAGCATAATGGTTTGCTAGAAATATCTGTGAGCTAAAATAAAGCCAGTTCAGAGCTCTACTCCTCAATCTATTTCTGTCCTTACCTTAAGTAAGCATGCTAACTGATGTCTGATAACAGTGATGCAGATACGTTGTCTGAAGAAAAATCCAACAATCTACTAATTTTGATCTTGTCCCCATAAAGAATTAGGTGCATGTATCTTTACAAAGGTAAAATGCTAAGATGATGCTGTTTCTATAGCAAATTAAACATCAGGTAAATCTTAATTATACAAGGATTTTCAGAAGATAAAGCTTATGCAAAATTTAATTAAAACCAAAGCACAGTATACTGCAAGATTTTTCACAGGGACACTCTGCTTTTTTGAATTCTGTAAGCAGAAGTATCATAAAAATGAGAGCATAAGAGAAAATTTCAAAGGCATGACTGACTTTGAAATTTTAAAGAGTAAGCAGACTCCTCTGCCTCCATAACCTCCCTGCAGGAAATCTAAAGTTTTCATGAACGGCTTTTACTCTATTACACTAGAAAATGAACAGGATGTCAAAAGAGAGTTTCTGTTCACAAAGAAAATGGAAAAAAAACCAAACAAAGCAACATCAGGGCTAGCTGTGCCAGTATCTTTTCCTCAAAGCAGTTGTTACTAGTTGATCCACACACAACTGGAACAGTTAAGCAAATGTGTTATTTGAGCTGTGTTTGGTTTATTCAAGACAGTTCCAGTGATAACATTTTCAGAAGAAAAATCTTCTCCATTGCCTGATGCTCTCCATCAAGTACATTCCTTCCCCAGCCTGGCCTAGCACCACCAGGCACAGCAGTGCTGGAAGACACAGCCTCATTGCTAACATTTTCTTAAAGTCTGGAGTTCTTGTAGCTGGCATGAGCAGGACAGACTGAACCCTGGAAAATACTTACACAGATTACACCAAAGGAATGTAGGACAAGGATTAAATTATAAACCAAAGCGACTTTAAATGAAATAACACAGCAGACTGTGATGGCCATTTGATATAGTTGCTTTGTATCTGACTTTCAAGATACAAGAGAGAAATAGGTGGTAGGTGTGAGAGAGAGAAGGGAACTCCTGGCTTTCTGGCTTGTATGATATTCCAGGTGGGGTCCACATTCCAACTCTCCAAACTACTTCTCCTTGACTTGGTGCCTAAAAAATCTGGTCACCTTAATATACACTTGGCAACATATCAATGTAAAAGTCCACACCAACATCTGAAAGTTATCATTTTAACTGCCCACACTGGAGGAATGTTCCCCCACAGGAATATGGAATTTAATGAGTGTTATAAAAAGTTACTGGCACTACAACATATTATCACTGGGGTATAAATTACTGACCTGCATGTCAGCTGCAGACCAGCTAGGATAGCAGCCAGAACCATCTTGCTGGGCTGAAAGAGCTGCAGGGGCAGCTTCCCCCGCATCCTTAGGGTCACCCAGTGCATCCCTACTCCAGAGATGGATCCAGACCAGAAGACAGAAGCAGAACAGAAAGCTCTCGCATCACATCAGCCATAATAAAAAACTACAGCAGCAGACAATATTCTGATTCCATTTGTCTTGCTGCCGTAAGAGTAACAACGTGACACATCAGATCATTTTCATCAACAGATACCAAAGCTGTAATTAGTTTTGCCATATTCTCAAGCTTGGAGTAAATTAAATAAGGGATATTTGAACATTCTTAAGTATATTAGAATATATGAATATTCTTAAGTATATTTAGTTGTCAAAGTATAAGATATATAGATTCTCATCAAGTTATGTTTCAGCTGCACAATATTTTTTTAAGCATTCTATTTTTAGCCTATGTTTTCCTAAAGTTAGTTAACAATCTGTGACAGAAGGAGATATTGTGTGCAAAATGCAAAATATTGACATCTATATTGTCCCTCATATTCCTAAAGCATATGTGCTTAAGCCACCTTACAAAAGGGAAATCCAGCTGAGTGTAGGCACAGTCCAGTTCCTACCTGGTCCTTTACATCAAAGCCCTGATCCATTCATCAGGAATTATGTAAATCAAGTAACACCAAATTCTGGATCCTGCAACTTAGCACAAACTACAGCTAGATAATGAGTGTTTATCTCCTGTTCAGAAACCCCGTGCTATGAGGCAATGTTGTATAAAGAATTAACACTGTCAGACAAATGAGAAAGACTGCAGCTCAGAATGAAAAACATCTGCATGCAGGGGAAGTCAATTTCTCATTAGTTTGGAAGCCCCAGCCTTGTCAGTGATTTGTCAGTGGTTCCAAGACACATTTTTATATTCAGAGCTCTACAGCTCTGGGCTGAAATGTCACATTTGTGGTGTCATCAAAACCAACCCTGGTTCAGCCATGCAAGAAAGAATATGAGGCAAAATAAAGCACTGCTTCAGTCTCTGTACCTTTCCCTTTTAAATGTTTTTCTCTATCTTTCCAAAGGCATTCATTACATTTAAATTTTGCACACTATGGAAATTCACACACTACAGAAAATCCTAAACAAGGCAGGTTTTTCTCAGCAAGTAATCCAGACTTCAGTCATCACAGCTATATTTCTCTCTATCTTATCTGTACAGTCTTGACTCAGCACAAACGGCACCTCTAATTCCCTGATGTATCTCTGTTGCCCCCACCAAAGTGTCAGTTATGTAGTATGGTAAAACACAGAAGTTTTACTCAAACACACCCTGACCCAGGCCTTCAAATGCAAACACCTTCATTCCTCAGAACAGGGTAAGTGGATATCAAAATACTTCTACAGATCCAGCCCTCTGCCTTTTTCTGAACTGCTATAGGAACCCACTCAAGCAGCATCAGTGAACAGTCACTGGGTGTTTTTCCTATCCCTTGGCCCTTGGAAAGGCCAATAGGAATTTTGTCTACTCTTCATCTAGTGTGATGGGCAGCAAATTCACTTCTAACATTTTGACAATGTGCTACAATTCAGAAGCTAACTCTTTTCTAGCACTAAGATACACACTGCAGAAGTCAGTCCCAAAAAGCTGAAAGTAAAATTCCCTGATGATCTGAAAGAAAATATCATGGGAAAATTTAAGAAGCTTAGATATCAAGTAATAAAATATTTTCTCTTAAGGGGCTTTTTTTTTTTTTTTTCCAACAAGGGGCTCATTCCTTCCATGCTGCCTTTAAGGGACAGTCCCAGTACTTTTTACTGAATTACCCGCACCCAGCATCCCATTTCACTCCTTCTGCCTGGTCACCCCCATGCTGTTTTTTCATTCCTGTACATTTTAATACCTAATGGAAATCTACAAAAGAAAAAAAAAAAAAAGGCAGAAACTTCCCTGATAGACAAATTACATGTCTCTAGTTAGGATTTAAGAGTGGGAATTTATCAGACACAGAGCTGTGCTTGGTGCATGGATGCTTGCTCTTAGGGCTCCGAGCAGAAACAAACACACACCACGTGGATGGCTGCATGGAGAAGCGTCTCAGAGCTGTGTACACATGCAGCCTGCAAGCACCTCCACTGCTCCTGTCACTTTGGTTATGGATTCAGTAATACATGGGCCCTGAGCATCTAGAGGTACCTCACTTAGTAAAAGCTTTGACCCGAAAGATTAAAAGTTAACCTAACCTTATCACATGCCAAGCTCTGAAGTGAATGAGTTGACAGCACTTGGCCATACTGCTGGAGAATTCAGTCCCAAAGAGGATGCTGAATTTATGCCCATTTGTCTCACACTGGCAACTGTTCCCCAGAGCAAAGTAATGCTTCTCTGAAACACAAATGGTGTTTTTCTATTTTTTTTTTTTTTTTGCTATATCAAATTGTTCCCTGGGTGATTTCCTTCCTTCACCCACACCTCTTTTACCCCAACTAACACTTTGTCCAGCTCTTGGCAGATTTTCAATGTAAATATTTCTGCTCCTGGAAGGAATTTGCATAAAGCCCAACTGCTTTGCAAAGGAGAAATGCATGAAGCTGTCACAATTCCTTGGTGACTGCTTAGGACTCAATACAGCATTTGCAGAATCAACAAAGGCAACATTTTGACCTCCTCTGCCATTCACCAAACAGCTTCAGTTTAAGAGGCTCGTTTTAAGAGTTAGTTTTAAGTTTTAAAGCTTTTATATCCCAGTCTGAAATAATGGTTTGAAACGAATTTTTTCTGGTAGCATTCAAGATGTTTGCAGTAGCCACATTTTTGCAAATTTTAGCAGTTTGGGGCACTACAATGGCTGTTCAATAACACCCCGGAGGCCCCTGTGGCTGAGTCTGAAAATGTCTTTCCTCAAGGAGATGCTCCCAGTACAAACTGACATCACTTTAACTTCTGTGAACTCCTGCTGATTTACTCCATATAAGAATCTATCCCACTAATTTAGCCTACTTCTATAACCATCATTCTTTCTCCCCACTTTGAGAAAAAGCCAACGAGAACATTGGCCTAGAAAATAGATCATCACAAGTTTCATGCATTGAAATCAATGGAAATCAGAACTTCTTGATTCTGTTTGTTTCAGTAATCTGTAGATCATTACTAATTTTAAGCATACATAGTAAATAAAACTAAATTGGGAGAGATATAGATATTATATAGATATTATACACATATGACAGGCCAAAAAACAACCAATCAACCAGTTGACCAGATTAGATTTGCTCTAACTAAACGTGACAATTTATTTTAACTAAAATTGGGAATATTTAACTATTTCTTTTTCTGAAATCTATCAACACCTTTTTATTACTAAAAATTTCTGTGCCTCTAATACATTACTTTCTACACTTATCTTCACAAAGATTTCCAAACTGGTTTTGATACAAAGCATATTCTATAACCCCCACATTAGTAATACATGTGAAACATCTAGAAAAACAAATACAATCAAAACATCAAAATCCAGGAGAAAATTCATCAATGATAAAAAAGTGCTCAGAAAATGAATAAGCTGAGGGGAAAAAAGAAAGAAATTAGAAAGGAGATTGTAATGAACTTTTTTAAAAAGTAAAAAAAATAGATTAATATTCTGAATTATAACTTAAACTTATCTGTTTACTGAAAATTCCTTACATTTCTTTATTTGTTTATGGAATTTGCATATTAATGCTTTTCATCTCTTCTGTCTCTCCTTGTTTAGCACTACCTCATACCCAACTTCAGCAAAGCACTTAGCAATACACTTGATTCAAATCACACAAGTAATCCCTGTAGGACATGTTGCTATGTTCTTGGTTCTCTCCCCTAAAGGGTGATGCTCGGGTTGTCATTCTGAGTTATCCTGTAAGCCCTATCTTTGTCTAGGGTGCACTTTCCTGTTCAAAGCATATGTTAGACATTAAATGATACCTTGAAAAGATTAAAATTGCTTAAACTTATTAGGAGTCACTGCAGAGGAGGAAGGCATGCAGAGCTAGCTTCAGGGTGACTCACTGAAATGCAGTTCCTCTTGGCTGGCCTTGTCCTGATAGCAATCTTGTTACTGACCTAGCTTGTGTGAGCCTCTGAAACTGGGAAGGATTTTTTTTTTATTTTATTTTTTAAAGAAATCCCCCCCCCCCCCTCTTAGCAGCTGCGCAGTTCCATTTCCTGCTATGAAAACTACTCAAAGTTTCTCATACTATCTGCTAATATCATTATCTACCAGCTCTGTTGCAAAGCAGAGGGAGTTAAAAATGCCCAGAGTAACAAGAGGTGGGGAGGGAACAAGCAAACCTAGAAATTTACCATCCACAGAAATCTCTCAAGTATGACTCCACTGCCATTTCTGAGCTAAAATTAACACTATTTTCTAAGCCAAAGGTTTTATTTATACTGTGTAAACTAAAGACAAGCATTGTTTTAGATTGATGATGTTACTGTAAGAGAGCCTACACTTAGCCACACTGCTGCCTTGTAATAAGGATGGGCAGAGCCCCAGGCAGCATCAGGTGACTGTGGGTTTGTTTCAGCAGAAATGCCCCTGTGGAAAGGCAGAGGCAGATCACACTCACCACTGCTGAGCAGGTGCCTTATTTTGCCATTGCTGGGTGAACACAACAGCTTAGAAGTGTGACAAAAAGGGCATAATTAATACAAAAATCTGTTCAGTTGTTTCTGTACTAATGCCACTAATCAACAACAGAATCATTTTATAAGTCTTAGCATCAAAGCTACTAAAACGTGAATGTTGGCTACTTCACTTCTGCAATAACTTTTTTCATAACGTTTAAATTTGTATTTATCTCTCTCAACATTGTGCAAAGAAACACAAGGTTTTATAGAAGACAAATATAGCACAACCAGCTGGAACTCCTGTAACAAGCCATCACCATGTGCAAGAATGCTTCAATGATGTAGTCACTGATGAGAAACTTAAAACAAGAGGAACTAAATTGAATTTTTAAGCTGTGTACATGGCTGGGACAGAACTCTACATCATGTCAAATATAAACCTCAATTTTCCCTTCTCCTCCTGTGACAAATGTTCAATCAAAGGCAGAGAGTGAAGCAGCACAAGATGCCACAGTTCTAAAAACAGGATAACTGGAATTCAGTTCTGGGTTTAAGTCAGCAAGTTTATTGCTTGGTATTGACTGACCTCCAACTGCTTGATGCACCATCACTTGGAAGCAGATGTTTGAAAAAGTGGATTATTTTTGCTATAGATTGATAACACTTGGTTCCAGTCACCAGTGGTTATTTTCTTTAGGCAAGAGGTAATTTTATATATACTAAGGAGAAGCTGGCAGATAAAATTACCTTCATACCCAAAGAATAAGTCAGCAACTAAACTTAAAATTGAAAAAAAAACTTTACTTGCACGTCCAAAGCCATTCGATCATGATGCCCTCACTCCTGTTGCTGTATCTACCTCAAAGGCAAAGGAATCATTTACAAAGAAATACTGAGGGCTTGTTTCATGACAAATGAGTGATAACACAAGCATTGTGCCTTCAAAGGCTTAAGTCTGTTCTGCCATGGAAATGAAAGCTTCTATGAATTGCAGTTTATTACAATGCAATCCTGATTCCTACAACAGGCAATCTTCTATGTGCTTAACGAAAATCTATATTTTTTTGTTATTGCACCTTTCTAGGCTTCTAGAATGGATTCCTATAAGAAAATAAGTCCTGGGATCTTTCTTTTAATAACATGAACAATACAGGACTATTGCTGTATTGTTAAGAGATGCTGCATATCATCATAATGACTGCTGGTATTTTAAAATTGCCCAGGAGCAAGAAAATTAGCTACAACTATGACCATTTCTCATTTGAACTCAATGGATTTTCTGTATTCTTTATAGCAAGGATTTAACTTGTGTAACAAAGTGTCAAACTTTGCATTGATTTTTGAATTACAAGTTGGGTTTTTTATTTTCTTTTTGCTTAACTGTGGTTTGCTCTAAAGAGTCACAGTTTTAATTGGATTTTATTCAAGCTTTTCTGGCAGAGTCCATCCAGTGAAAAACTATACCTTTTTTCTGCAGATGTGGGCAAAATGTTTTTCCTCACTCAATATATAAATTAGTCAGTCAACACTTAACTTGCCATAAAAATAAATTGGTTCCCCATTGATTTACCTCTCTATTATGGTAGTAATAATATTTGTGTACAAATTGTAATTTTATTTTCCTATCAGTAATGATGTTAAACAAATGATGGAATATGGCACGCTGCTGGCTAGGCAAAAGACAACAGAGAGGATGACGCTCATGTACCAAGAAACCAACAAACACAGGCACACAAAAACCCCACCAACAACCAAAATCAAGACACACCTGAACAGGTGTTACCATGGTTAGTAAGACCTTAATATTACCCACAATGGAAGCAGCCAGAGAAATATTACAGTAGATGATAGATGAACATCTGTGAATGGATTGCCAGTGAGCAATAAGAGCTCTGTAAGAGAAAACAGCTGCTCCCTTATGCATATGACCCACACACTGTTCTTGTGGAGCCTGAAACCCCCAAACAACCTCTGTCTCTTATGTAGAGGCTAAGTAAGACAGACACATCCTCACTAAGAGAGAAAGAGGCAGATGATAAATGTAAATTTTTTTTTTGTATACCACAATCTCAGTGATATTCATAATGAAAGTCAACAGGCATAAAAAAAACCTCACAAGTTTAACAGCCTGCTAGTAAATCATCATACTAAAGCATGAGGAGGTACCTGAATCAACAAAGTACATTTTATAAATGAACTACAATAAATTCAGTCTTCACAAGTGCTCATCTCTAAGAGATCACTAGGGACATTTAGAATGAGTCTCAAGTTTAAATAACTGTCAGAGCACCAAGAGTTTTTATTTCTTTTTCTTAGGTGCTTTTTATATATTTGTATTCTGTGGCCTACTCAGCCTTTATGAGAAACCCAATAGGGAGAAGATAAACCAAACTGAAAACAGCTATTAAAAGAAAAATATGACAAAATATTTGGAAGAACATCTAAGAGATGTTTTGTAGGAAGCATTTAAGAACAGAAATAATTCTTTTCCATTTCCATACAACACAAAGTGCTACATGATTCCTGCAGCACCTCAGAATTTGAACTCAACTGTTCTCCATTTCTACTAACAGGAAAGGGATGGTTTTTTCTCTGAGAGCAAACACAATTAGGTATTTTCTAGCTTCTTGCTGGAATATGCTAATGTGGTAATTAAAATAGCTTACCAAAATTTATCAGTTTTCACAAAACTTATATGAGAACCTGGAAAAACTGGAGATATCTTGTTTCTCAGACACAGAATGCTCTGCTCTCTGGCAAGGGCAGTTTACACCAGAAGAGGGATGTGAACCTGCTCCACTCCTGTCTCAGGAGATGCTCTGCCTGTCCTACTTGTATCTGCCCTCAAAGGAGTTCCTTCTCTGGGTTTAGTCATGAGAACATTCAAAGTTCCTCAGTCATTTCCAATACATCAGTGGAATAAGACCAAAAGAAAAATTGGAAGTGAATTCATGTTTTTGACAATCTTAATGAAAAAGCAGCAATAATTCATACCATCCTATTGCAGATTGCACAAATACATTCATAGAACACTCATAGAAGAGAAAGGCCTAAAGCTATACTTGTCAATTCACCTTCTTTTTCAACATGTGCTCTCATCAGCCTTTTTGCAGTGATGAAAGAGAAGTCAATGAATGGTTGGTAAATGAAACATTGTAGGCACAAATGTCACCTGAGTTGCTACTAAATATGCCCACAAAAACTACAAGACAAAGAAGTCATCATAAACACCGAAATTTTAAACAGCCCTGATGATAGCCTAAGCAGGTAGGTTCCATGTCACTTACCAATTTGTGAGTGAGCTGGATGGTAATGAGAGGAGATCCTGAAAGATTGTGGGACAACTTGGGTAGAGGTTCCACTTTGATAGAGATAAGATAACTGGCTGCTGAGATCATATAACCTTTGTAGGCAGCAGCTTCAGCAATCCTTAAAAAGAAACAAATATATTAAGGATTCAGAATTTAAAAAAAAAAAAAGTCATGGCAGACATTAAATAGCTTCATTCTGTTCCTCAGCAAGGTCAAATAAAACAGAACTCAATAAGCACACCCCAAGTACCAGTCCTTAGTTCTGACCACAAATACACATCAGTATCAAGAGATTGCTTCTGCCCTCAGGAACCAGCATGTGAATTGAATTTGTTCCTCTGAGGGCAGAATTTGCTGACTCCAACAGGAACTATTTCCATGTAGAGGACTCGTAATGTTAAAACCACTGTCAGACATTTTTCTTCTACACAAGTTAACAGGATGGACATTTTTTCCACACCCATTATCTGCCATTTTAGCTTGAGAGGTGGATGAATTTTGAAGGAAAAAAAAAACAAACAAAAAAAAGAAACAGTATTTCTGTGTTTTGTTGTGGCATACACAACTCTTCCTTCACTGTGGTACTTGATTCTAGATAAAAATGAGTCTCATTTCATTACTTCCAGTGGCATTACTACAGATTAACACCAAATGCATATGAATAGGACCAGAACTGGGCTCAAAATCTCTTTTTGTTTTGTTTTTTGGTTTGTTTTTTTCTTTTAATGAATCAAAACTGAATCCCCTCAGAAACTGCTGTTTATGTAGTCTGAAAATACAAATCATGTGTCTGCATAGCACAAAAGCTCCAAGAGTTTTAGTTTTAGCTTTCTACCCAACACGGAAAAAAAAAATCCCCTTAAGAAGAAACAGAATGGGATTCAAATAAGAGGTGTTCAAGTAGCCCAGTGCTAGAAGTAACATAAAAGACAGTCTTTAAAACAAACTGCTCTGGGAAAATGCTGTTATTCTACTGAAACGTAAGCAAAAAAAGTTATAGTAATGCAGCACAAAACAGAAAACCAAGCAAAAATAATACAGCACATACTTATTTTTAAAACTATTTTGAATATCTGAGGTTTTATTCCATAGAATAAAATCTCTAAGACAGTCTTCCCTGTGCTACTATTTTTTAGATGCTGTTTTGGACAAAGCTGCATCTTGAATTTATAAATCTCATACTGTAGTGCATTACATACTGCAAACAGTTAAAGTAGTTTCAACTAATTATAGAAATAGGAGATGTTTCTTCTCCAGTCTCTTAGTATTTCAGCAGGGCCAGATCTTTCCCTCTTGAAAATGAGTTCATATATATACAGCTCAGTGGAACAGGAATGGGTTTCCCTATTCCAGGAAGTTCAGAGAACATACACAAAGATGACACAAGTGTTATGTTTTGCTAAATCAGAGCCCCAGGATTTGTAGACTCTATAACAGTGTGTTGGAACACAGTGTTTTGACAAGAAGCATCTTTCATCATATTTTGCTTGTGAAACCATAGACCATATATTCTCTCTTGGAGAAGTTGAGATTATAGCTTATCTTAATAAATTGCACAGATCCTATTTGATAAACATGAACTGTCATAAGTTATTGCCTGTATTTCTTCATGTCAGTAAAAAATACTGCATGATACTGACTCAGTTCCTTTATAGCCACCTGCTAAGGGCTCTTTTTTTGAGAGAGCAGGGTAAACAACAGTATGGCTTGCTACTTGTTTTAGAAATAATATTTAGTAACTGCCATGTGATTATCTCTGTGTGATCAATCTGGTCATAAGCCAGGACTCTACCCTGAAGTTCACAAATGGGTTCCTATGATCATGACCTTCCATGTAACTGTATATAAAAGAAAGGAAAACAATTCCCTGACATCCATGAGGCACTGCATCTTCTCTTCTGCTGTCATAAACTAAACTAAATACCCCAAAGAAGATCAGATAAAAACAAAGCCATAGCCATACTACCTTAAAAGGAAAGTGTAATGATTTACATTAATGGCCTTGCCAAATTCCCCAGGGAACTGTATTGCTGAGGTACACAGCTCTGCATTTACTTTATCTTATCTACTAATGATTTCATTTATGTAGCATATAAAACAAAAGGTCTTTAAAGCATTGCTTGGTCTCCTGTTATATAATTACCTTACAGGTTTCTAGGATTAGGACTCAGTTTTCATCTAAAGAGAGATGTTATGCTTTCTCATTTGTTTCATTTAAGTGCAAGCTTTATCTTTATATGTGTCAGGAGAAAAGATGTAATTTCCTTTCATAAGGCAGATTAGAATTATGAAATTCTAATACCAGATCTAATGAATGGAAGGAAAGACAAAGAAAGACAAACATGTTGCTGCGAGAATCTATTTTATTGCAACATAAAATAAAATATCTAATGTAAGCTTTAATCTCTCTCTAGTTAATGACTACATGTCAATAATATTGCAGAATCAGGATTATGACTCACCATTTACAGTTTCTAATGAACATATAACATGACTGTTATAAAAGTGTATCACTAAGGTAATAAATGCTGCAACATGAGAGGTCTGAGATACTTACTTGGTATCCATAGGGTTGATATCGTGAAAGAAATAATGCATGTTATGGTAAAGCAGGCCAACAATGGTGATCCAAGCTGTGAAAAGTGAACAGGGGTTATTTCTGAGAGCAATAGTAAGAGACACTTCTCATAGACCTGAAACTCAGTGGTAATGAAGAGCCTTGACTTCTGTAGACTTTCATATCTTTGCTTTAAAAGATTTTCTATTACTCTTTTAAGTGAAAAAGTATGAACACCTTGCAGTACAGCACAGAAGAGAGATATCAGAAGTAAAACAGAAGGATGCCTGCCCTGTGCAACTGTTCTTCCAAAATAGATTGTTAAAGTAATTAGTAGTCAATTATAAACCACCCACATGGCACTGAAAAGGGAGCCATGACACTCCAGCCAATGTCTCAGTAGCAGCTACAGCAATCTCAAGGCTAATTCACCACCACCTACATTAACTTGCAATTTATGAAACTCTAACACAGGCATTTCCACTTTGGTTGTCTGCTTGCTGCCTGCATTCCGAGTATTTATGAGTTCTTCAGCATCTGAGTGAAGAGACAGATGCATATTTTCTAAGTGTCAGCCACACAGATGTCTTTTACTACCCCTTTTGTTGGGTTCCAAGTATTTATAGTTTCAACTGTTTAAGGTGGAATAACTTTTTAGGTTAGCTCATGTGGACAGTGTAGCAGTGTGGCCTGAAGGCTGAAATTACTCAGAACTGAGTTTTAGCTGGAAAAAGAATTAAACATTTAATAGGGCGTATCACTTCAGGTTATCAATGCATGATAATGTTCTGAAGAAAAAAAATAAAACTGCATGGTGAGAGACTTTATGTGTAGCACAGGAAAAGAAGTTCTCCCACATGCTATTTCTGGCATTACAAGTTGGTTTGAAGTTAGAGGTATTCAAGCCTCAGAACACTTGCAGTGAAGTCTCCAGACAGAGCCCCCTGCCAGTGCAAAGAACCAAAGCTGCCATCACAAGTCAGGTAAACAGCTAAGTAGTTATTAGAGTATTTATCATTGCAGGTTATAGACCCCTAGTGCTGCACCTCATGAACAGGAACCAACCTTCCTTAAACCTTCCTTCAGTGGAAAGGTCTGTGAGTGTGTGAATCTAGAGCACACAGGTCAGAATTTCAAATGTTAAAAGATGCAGGTAGATGTTTTTCAATCCCTGATTAAAATATAGATAATTAACTTGAAGCATATTTTAGAGTCCTGACTAAAGCTTCAGATTTTTGCCATACTTTGCATTCGAGATTATTAAAATTTTAACATAGGTATGGATTTCTGAGTTCTGATTTTTTTCTTTGACTGTAATTTACATCTGCATTCTGTTTCTGTAGCTTAAACCTGTCATTTCAAAGTTTAATTTCAGACAACATTTTAAGAGCAACTTTGCATGAAGGGATAAGTAATAAATGACCTGACATCTTGGAATTACCTCAAAATAACCAGTTCAGATGATTAAAAATCATCTGTGAAATTATGTCTTCTCTGATGGGATGGCTTCAGTCTCTATGGCTCAGCAGTATTATTCAAGAGTAATTCAAGCATTATGAAAATTCTACTACAGTAATCATTCATCAGTATGAGAGGACAACTGCTGCTTCTTTAGAGCCAGCATAATCAGTGATCAAATCAGTTACTTGGAGAAATAAAGAAACCAAAACCTGTTTTCAAGGAAAATAATTTTCAGATAGCCTGTTTACATAATCCTTACCTTTTTCATGAAAAGCTTCACTGGGAATGGAAATATAACTCTGCCCCCGAGTTGGAAATCGATAGTGGGACAAATTCAGAATCTGAGGATGCATTTTGACTAACGTGTAATCTGTGTAATAACCCAAACAAAAGCATGATTAAATCAATAGCCTCTACAACCTACTTGACTGTTTAACCAGGACTTCCTAACAACTACTGCAAACTTTTAATTTAAAACCTACACCCCCCTTACAGGTCTCAAGGCAGCACAATGCTAGAACAGATAAATTACCTCTTCTATCAGTAGCATCCAAAGACACAGATGAAATTAGGGTGCTAGGATGCTAAACAGCAGTAAAATAAGGTTGCCCTAAAAACCCCAAACTATTCACGTCCAGATATCTGCAGTTTCTAAGATGATGCATAAGAACTCTAGGCACTGTAGCTGCCTATTAGTATAGTATTAGTAGGTTCATCTCATCGAATTAATATTCTAAATCCTCACAAGTAGTGTTGAGGATATTCAAGTACATTCAGAGCTGATTACCTCTGAACTAACCAGTCATCCTTCTACAACTGAAGCCTTATTTTTATATTAAAAAAATAGAAGTGCCTGGTTTTATTTCCTCCTTCAGGCTGGCAAAGGAATAGTTGCAAGCACAGAAGCATTTAGGACATCCTGACAGTCCAGAGAAGACACTCCAGCTAAATCCTACCTGCCACAGATGATGTGCCCTCAACAGTTAAAGTCAATGAGTTTTCTTCCAGGTTGCGTGTCATGTGAGCCATCACACTGTCAATAGTTTGAATTAGACTTCCACACATGTGTGTGGTCTGGGAAAAGAAAGAAAAGAAGAGAAAGAAATTGCAGTTGCACAAAATGCCAAGGTGCTATATTAAGCCCTGTGAGACTCATTATTCAACTGTCCGAAGTTGAGACTTTCTCCACAACCTTGTCCACATAAAAAAAAAAATTGTTAAATGTTATGGCAAAAAAAGGCTATTGATAAAATGTTACACAACTTGATGCCACCCAGAGCCTGACCTTATAAAATGCTATGTATTTACAGGATGTCTGCAAATGACTTTCTGCTCCCACCAGCATTAGACAGTCAAATGTACTCAGGATTCAGTAGAATGAGGCCAGGAACTGAGCCAATTATTTTGACAATATATAAAGACTGATATCAGATTGGAACATAAGTGGAGACACTCCAGTTTGGGCTTTCTTTCCTGTTTATTAAAAGGGTCCTTAGTATAAAGCTATTTTCAAAATGTTTATATGTTGCTTGAAAAACAACCCTTGAAACTTGCTCCATGAAATCTCAGAGTGAATGCATGTTTCAATGAAAAGGAAACTTACATTATCTAAAACCTATTTACATCAGAGACAACCAAGGATTTTAGGCCAAGAACTTGCATCAATTACACAGCTTTTTGTCATAAAAGCATTTTAGGCTTCAGGAAAACTAATTTACTTTAGCCTCTCCTCTCAATTTAAAAGCTCTCTGTTCTGAAATCTGTGCTCCATGAAGATTCAAACAAAAAACTGCAAACATTTCTCCACAGTCTAACAGGCAGACTAGAAAAGAAAGAACATTGATGCAGTTTGCTTTTTCATATATTAAGTTTAATCTCTCTCAAAGCTTCAGTTCACTGAACAGGTAAATACTACCACGTATTTCATGAGCATTGAAAAACATCAAAATAAATAAAACAAAACAAACTTCTAAATAACTAAGTTCAGTGCTAAAAAGGAATGCATTTACACTTCAGTGACAATACCTTATTTTATCAAACTTTTATTCATTCTTCTTGAAATTTGTGAAAAAAGCAGCAGATAAAGTTGTTGTTTTAACTCTTAAATAAAACACCTCTCTTAAACTCTCTTAACTCTCAAAAAGCAACCCGTTTTATTATTATTTATATGACATTATGCAGTTGAAGCAACTTCTAAATCTAAGCCCATGTGTCTTACCTGTGGTACATTATTCCAGTTGGGCAATAATAGAAAATCTTCAATAGCTTTTAAAAATGCCTAAAAGAGAAATAGAAGTATATTATTTTATTATTAATTAATCAGCCACATCTCCTGGTAAGAATCCAAGGCAGATCTCCACTAGGATTCTCTTATGATTCTCTCTGATTTTGTCTAAATTCATCTGACATCAATAGCTCTTTCAGTCTTAGGTTACTAGATATTTCAATAGCACTTGTTAAATATCTGGGTTCCATCACTTGTACAATTATCTCCCTAACATCTGCACTTAAAGGTTGGTTTTGAGGTGAAATATATGTCATGTTGGGCACTGTTCAAGTACTCAGCATGAGACAGTCCCTGTCCTAAGGAGTCCTGGTGACAAATGGAAGGAGAAAATGATACAGAAAATTAAAATGAAAAAAAAACCACACATCTCCTGCTTAGCTATTTCTGTTAAAATCACTTAAAAGCATCAACTCAGTTTAGAAAAATTCCACTGAAAAATGTGGAAGCAAGCTACAAAGCTTTTCTGAGCATAATTTACAGTTTAATAATACAGCACCAGAACTTTGCTATATGAGCTTACTTTGGGGCAGTACTTTTTTGCAAACCCTCTCAGCCATTCAGTGTGGAATTCTTCCTGGCATACACAGAAGTTATCCTAAACTCAGAACCCAGCTCAACCTGCCCAGAACAGTCAGGAAGTGTCCCTTTCAGGTCACATCATCACTCCAGAATTACTCCAAGAATGTATCAGACCATTGGAAAGGGAGGGAAAAGCAGGAGCCACTGGGCAGAGCAGAGCTACTTGTCAGAAGCAATCCATTATGAATGTGTGTCAGAAATCAAAAGGTTTATTGCATATCACACTTAAATATTCTTGTGCTGTGAGGCATATGGCAATCAGGACAGAGATAACTACAGAAAATAGCATAAATGCTCAGCTCCTGTCTTTCAGGGAATTAGCTGCAGACAATACAAAGCCAAACCATCAATCAGACAAATGACAGAGTCTGTATGTATGATCAGGCTTCTCTTGTATTTACCTCCCAAAATAGCTTTGCCAAAGATAATCATGTCCCACATTTCTGTCTGCAAATCATTTTCATGACACACAAAGCAGCATCAGATAGCATGAATGAGCAACGAAATGGCAGCTGAAATGATGTGGGAAAGAGGTATGAAATCTGACAGGATGATGTTCCTTTTTCAATTTAGAAAACACACAAAATTTAAAGCAAAAAGAAACAATGTATTAGAGCTTTTTAGAAGGTTTTTTGCTACCTATTAAACTGTGAGCTATGAAATCCAAGCTTTACAGCCGAAAAATGCTAAGCTTTTAACACAAACTATCCACTGCTGTCCATGTAGTTTTCAGAAACATTTATTTGTTTGTCTGAATAAAGAATCCTTGTCACCCTGGGACTACTCACAAGCTAAAAGGAATAATCACTAGTGAGGCCAGAGCTGATTACTGTAATAAGAGATTTCTAGCCTGCTGAAATCAAGGAATTAGATGCCCATCATTTTACAGAAGGCCAACTTTTTTAGCAGAACATGACCCCTTGTCCTCAGCTCAGACTGCAGAAAATACCTTTTTTTTTTTTTTTTTGCTTTCCTTTGTGGATTAGCTTAAACAAAACCACATTGCTCAGTTAAGCTTGGGATCTGATCTTCCCATGAACTATTTTCATCAGAGATTTGTCATATGTCTGCATAGTAGTCCTGTCTGTGACTGAAACCTGGAGCAAGATAAAGCTGCTAACTCACAAAAGCTCAGGGACACCACCATCCCAAACAGGCCCTCTCCATCTCCAGAGCAGAGAGCTGGCAGAGCAGGCTGTGTGCCTCTGCAAGAAAGAATGATGCATAACTTCTCAAAAGAGAAGCCAGAGGAGAGGCACAGCTTGCTCTCCGCTTACTACAGGAGCAATAAAAGCTAATAAAAGGTTGAGCAGAGAGCAGTAATTGGTAACTTTTAACCCTATAGTGCAGGTGTGAACCTCAAAGATAAGTTACATTTATATTTGGGCAGCTCCCTGGGGATACAGCCACAACCAGAGTAGTACCCTGCACACAAGTCAGTCAGTTTGCTATTAGCTCATGTGCCTCCATTTTGCTGCTGCCACCACTCTGATTAGTGTCTTTATGTCCTGCACCTGATAGGTGTTAGCCAAATTCTGCTGCATTTTGCATTAGTTGGGCCATGCAGAGAAATGCCTTTTTCCCAGAATTATATATTCTTCAGTGGACACACTTGCAGATGAAAAAAATTAATCATCCTTTGTTTCCTGCTTCTCTAAATAATTATTGATTTTTGTTGATTTTAGTCATGGTTCCAGGTATATATATTTTATTCATTAAATAACACCCCCAAGCAATAATGAGAACATAAAACTATTTTCTCTGGTTGAAGCTCATCGTCTGCTGCTCTCTATAACAGCTACTGCTTTTTTCATTTGTATTTTCTACAATTAGCAGAAATTTTCAAAGCTGCAATCAGTATTCCAGCTTCTGGAGAAATTTTTATGTGGCTCCACACACTCAGTGAAAGATACTCACCTCTGCCAGGCTTCGGGCAGTATTTTCTGGCAAGGATTTGTTGGGCAAGCTGAAGGAGAGGTTCTCCAGGTAGCCCAGCATGGTTTCAGGGGAGCGAAAGTTCCCTCTCTCCTTGGTCAGATTGGTTATGATGGGATGATAGGCGTTTGTAGAGAGCTACAGAAGAGAAATACTCATCAGAAATTATTCCATACAGCAGTCATTATTTATAGGTTTGGCCTAAAACAGTTTGAGGCACAGCAGACTGGTGACACACAGGAGAGTACATAAGCCATGGGAAAAGGAAAGCACGCTGAGAGATGGGAGAATCAGAATATATGGGCACAGCTTCATTTTTCATTAGCAAATATAAGGTCCTATCTGCCATCATTTTCTGAAAGCCTCTAAAAAAGAAAACTAATAGACCACTGCAGACAGCAAGAAAGTGAAAATACACAGCAACAGCTAATTGCATGCAGGCTCATTACAGCTAATTGTATATATTCTGCATACTTTTTTTTTTAGCTTTTTCATTACACATCTACTAAACAGATAAAAACAAGTTTTTGTTATTGTGTTGGGATATTTTTTCTAATTTTAATTCAATGAAATATTTCAGAAGTTTCTACACTTCCCTTTTCTAAAAATATAGAATGTATTTTTATCTCTTCTGCATTAAGAGTTCTGTAGTACTTCAGTCTTCCCAAAGTGTCTAAAAATTCCCTCTATGCCTATGGGAAAGTGTTTATAATTGGGGAAATAAAATAAGTACCATTAATGAAAATTGTAAAGTGAGGAGGTTCTGTAATTTTGTAATATAGACACATTCTGACATTGTAGAAAAGAGAGGACTGTCCTACCACAGGTTTTGTAGTGGTTGTCATCACAGACCATGGAAGTGTTGAAGAAAGCAAAACTTGTACACCTGGGGAAAATTCATGCACAAATGAGAATGTTAGCAGATCTGATATTCCCACTGCATCTTGAATCCATTTCAACTAAAAGTAACTCATTTACTCTTTGGTGCATATTATTTCTTTGCAGCACCTTTGCTACACATGCTTCTTTGAAGAATTTCATTATCTGATTCTGTCATTAATTTTACTTTGCCACCTTTATATAGATGAGCCTTGCAATTTAGTCTAAGACTTATACATTTAAAGCTTTGTTTGCAAATAAGAAACTTCAAGTGCTCAAGTTGTATCTCAATAAAAAAGGACATTTGGATCCATCTTTCTTCTCTAGCTCTTCCACAAACATTTTTGCAATTCAGCAAAAATTTAAAATAAAAAATAAACTTATGTCTTGTCATAAGTAAATAATAATCTGTAGGTACTTCTGACAATTTCATATATGACTTTGCTGTATTTCTTTATTTGATAAGCTGGGACTGGGAACATACACTCACTGGAAAAAATGAGACTCAAGCCTAACCTATGATCTCCAAATGCTAATGTTTACATATATATCTTGAGCCTCAACTGCTTGAGTGCCAAATATAACCCCACCCAAAAAGGCAAGTTCAGAAAGCCTTTTCCACATTAATCTGCAAGAAATACTCCAATGGAAACATTTTCATTACTTGCAGAAAAAAAACCTAAGACACCCAAATAAAAGAACACTGGTAAAAATTATGGTACACTAAAGCTGTTGGGCTATACCAGTTTTGCATAAAACAAATAACAGGAGTAAAGGATTTGAATTGTAACCATTATTAGTAGTTTGAACATCATATAGAGAATTTCTCCATTAGATGTTTGTAGCTTGATTTCAAGCAAGAGTGAAGTTGCTATTATTTAGACAGACTTCACTAGTAAATGTCACCCACCAACACTACATCCATTGAAAAATACCATATGAGCACACCATAAATGATTTGTCAAGACAGAAAGAATAAACTTGATTTTGGATGGTTTCCATTTGCTCCATTTTAAAAATATTGATTCCTTTTTGTGCAAAGGAATTTATTGGTCATTTGTAACAGGGAAATAAAATTTTCTTCCAATTTACATTTTACCAAGATTTTATATTTGCCAGGAGCAGGGCATTGCAGCACAATTAAACAATAGTTTCATATACAGGACACACTTCTCATGGATCCAAAATGAACACGATTCACAAGTGGTTAAAAACACATTCCTTGTCGATTCACAAGTGGTTAAAAAGAGTTCTCTTTGTATTTATTTAAGTTATACTTCTCTGACAGTGAAGCAGCACACACATATAGATGATCAGGTCAATATAAATATCTGTAGCTCTTGAGTTTAACAGTGTAACCTTCTTCTTGAGTTACACAAAATCAAAGAATGTGATTTATGGTACCTTTGACTTGGATAGTGTTATAGTCACCCTAGACTGTTGTGAAAGAGACAACAGCCAAAAGCAAAAGCATTCTTTCCAACATGGACAGAACTTTAATAAGTTAATAAAACTAAGATTTTAAAACTATTTCCCGCATAAAATAAATACTCTCCCAAACAGAAATTTTGAAGACTTTCAGACTATTCACTTTTTAAAATTAAAAGGTTGTAAAATAGAAAACTTTAGTGCAATTGCTAATATTAGTGTGACAAAGCAAGTAGATTTCTTCATTATATACCAGATGGAGGGTTTTCTTTTTCAGTGACTTCAATTCCACATAAAGTAGTTTCTATGTTCTTTTTGATATACTACATTTTGTATATATTTTTTGCTATAAACAAACTTTTAAGTCAAATATATACATTCTCATTTCCAGGCATGCATCAAGAGTTCTGTTATTCAAAGAGTTTCTGTTGTTAAAAAGTTTTCCAGGAGTTTAGAAGCACCAGAGTTATGGGAATAACTGCTTTAGCTCTCACTTACCTAGTAAGACTAGATGTAATCAGGGAAACTGATAGTAAAGCCACATGCCCTATAGTTCTGTTCCCAAGAGGGATGCTACTCACACATAAGCATTTAATAGCAACTTTTTCTTATGAAAAGTTTACTATAAAGATCCATAGAACAATGATCAGGCTTTATTGGCCTTAACAAAGTCTTCTAAGTCTTTGTTAAAATCCTGATTCTCTGCCTTTGATATTACATTTTAGCAAATACCTTTTTTCCGTTCAGAAGCACACATCAGTTAGTCTTTATCATTCCAGGAATGGGAGAGGTAACTGTTATTAACCACATCTGTCAGAATACAGATGGATGAATACTTTGGGTCTTGTTAATTTTTGATGAAATTTTTAAGGACTTAGAACCCAGGATGAAAACACTGCACTTCCAACGACAGCTGAGTGTTCTGATGACATTGATACCTGAGTTTTTCTGCCTCTAAATATTACATTCAATAGCTGCAAGATGTAAAACGAAGACAAATCCTACACAATAAAGATTTTGAAGTCAGCATTTTTACAGAAGATAAATTAGGGCAACAATGCATATACTCACCAACAGCAGCTGTAAAGTACTGCTCAATTTCATGAGGGGTGAGTGCCCTTTCCCATATAATAAACTCATCAAATGCCCCATTCACATAACGCTTTGTTGGATCCCCCTCTGTCCCAGTCAGTAGATTTGCACTGGGGTCTCCATAGTCATAGAAAACTTTCCCATCTGGATCAGTTGTGTTTAGAGTTCCATTGACATAGACTTTCAGTCCTTCTCTTGATTTCCAGGTAAAGAGAATATGAGTCCAATAAGGACCTGCGAAACATCAAAAGTCACAGCAAAATCCATGAATCAATTCCATTTACAGTCTCTCCTGCTCAGTAAGTTTTTGCTGACTTGTGCAATGCTATAGAACTGTATAGAAAGTGGTAAGAGTGAGTTATGGAATGTTGATGTCACATATATTAATCTTTATACCCAAGGGGAAGCCCATACTTTGGCAGAACTCCTGTTAGCTTTTCTCTGAACTCTTACTTGGACTCACTGCAGTTTCATAAATTACACTTGCTAAAGTATTACTGGCCAAGATCAGAAGTCTGTTCAATACTGTCTAAAAACCCAGTGCAGCAAGAACTGCATAAAGAATGCAAGTACTGGAGAACAGGCCAACAGACTAATTAAAAGTTAGAGTTTTGTTGTACTTGAGAGGCTGAAAACTTATATTAATTTTCACTTGGATTGAGTAAAACCACAAACATGTGAATTATTCTTATAATTTAGAAGTTTATTTTCTTAAAATAAGATTTCTACTCTGATTTATTAAGCTTTGTAAAACACTGCTACTAGAAGGTGAGAGAGTCCTATTTTACCAATGTACAGGTAGCCAAGGGAAGACTGAATGACTGTCATTAGCATTACTAGATCAGAATTTGTTCCAGTCACTAGGTAAGACCACAACCCAACCATGCACAGTTTAGATAGAAGCAGTAAGACAGTGATATTCCAAAATGTTTACTCATACAGTGCCACGGCACACAAAACTTGACACCCAACAGATAATAAAATGTCCAAAGCACTGAACACTTGGTTACCAAATAAAGACTGAATTTAGGAGGCCATAGAGGACAGCACATGTATGAAGTTTTAGAATATACTGAGACTTGACAGGGATTAACCTACATTCTTGTGTTTTTGCACTTACACCCCCATTAATCTATTGCTGCCAATAAGAATTCTGCTTCAAAAATAGCTGGAAGTTGGGTCTGAGGACTGTTACTGAACAACAATTGCTCTATAATACAAAAGCAATGTTTTTTCAGTTTGTGATTTATTTCTCTCTCTCCAAATCAAGACGATTCTCAAGTACAAAGCTCTGTGGCTATTTTTATATACCCATTTTTCTTTCCTGAAGTTGTGCTCTTACTACTACATGTCTGCAAGAATAAAGTAATTTTTTACAAAGAAATTAATTAAAAAATTGATAAGTTTTACCTGGTGGACTAAAGCTTGCTTTCCACTTCATCATTGCATTCCCACGGGTATAAAATTCTACTGAGCCTTCACCTTCATTTGAACAGATTTTGAAACCACTGGAAATTACTTGTCCACCAGAGGCAGGGAGAAACTTAGCCTGCTGGTCTTGAGTCTTCCAGAAAAAGGAAAATGTTACTCCTGATCAAAAAACAAGTGAGAGGAGATTTTAACAAGGAAAAAAAAAAAACAAAAAAAGCCCAAACCAATAAACGCAGACAAGCACAGTTAAGATCTTTCAGCACTGTTAAAGTACAGAGTGGGAATGCTTTTTAGGACAGATCATCATCTATCATAAACAAGGACAGTATTTTTAAAATCAACAATGCTCTAACAATTTAAACCAAAGAAACATCTCCAGTTTCACATCACCTGTGCATACCCATGGACATTTAATCATCGCTTTCTGAATAGCTCCTGTCAGTTAAAATGAAAGATCTTTAAGCACAAAAAGTAATGAAGTTTTTTCTTAGAATTAGGCTTCCATTTTCCTCTCATCTCTCCATCCTCACCTTTCTCACACTCCTGTGACGATCTCCTTTTCCTCCTCTGATCTTAGCTTATTTCAACACACAAATATCTCTCATATCTCCATACCCTCCACCAGCAACTACCTCTTTTCTCTAATGTTCAAATGCCAGAAAAAGCAGAAATAGTGCATTGACTGCTTCTAGGCTACTAAGGCACTAACTAGCTGCCAGTATGCCTGTGCTTATTGAGGAGCATCCATTGACTTTAATTCTTCTAAGCATGTTATCACCTGTGTTTTCACACTTCAGTGCTCCACTAATTGCTCACAGTAAAGAGCTACTGTAAAGAAAGGGATAACAACATATGCAAACCCACAGACAAAATTCTGAAGTATAAGAAAAAGATAATTAAAATATAATTAATTTTTTTTAAAAAATTCTTCCCCAAATGAAAGTGCAATCCTGTGCAATCCTGCAAGTCATTGTGTGATTAAACTTGTCCACAAATAAACCTGTTCAATTCACAATACATTAAAGAGCTCTTCAGATTGCACATTAGTGAAGTATGATTTCTGAAAGATGGCTTGCTGCTTTAATAAAGGTTACCTCAAAAGGACTGACTGAAACACAAGTAGCAAATCAAATCCCCTTGCACTTCAGAAGTTCATTGTAGAGGTTCTGCAGTCAAATGCAGTTACAAAGAAAATGGCTCAACACTAACAGGTCCTAAAAATGTTCATATCTGAATATATAATACAAAGTACTAACAATAAAATCTGACCTGAGCAGATTGATAAAAAAGGTTATGAAGTACAGAAGTGGAAGAGGTTTTGCCACAAAGAATCATAATAAATTAGCAATGATCATGAAACCACCTAATCTAAACTATGTTCCCAAAGCAGGCTCAGTTTCAGAGCTAGATGTGGTTGCTCAGAGCTCAGCTGAGATTTTTATGTCACCATGGATACAGATTACACAGCCTCTCTCTGCAAACCATCCTAATGTTGACCATCTACATTGCAAAGAAACTTGATTTCCATAGATCCAATTGGCATTTCCTGTGCTACTATGTGCCTGCAATGTTTGTCACATTTTCATCATACATCTCCAGGATTGCTTAGCTCCATCTGCTTCTATAACCACCCATCAAGTAGTTGATACAAGCCCTTAGCATTCTCTTTTCTGCAGTGGTGTAAGGCAAAGCCTGAGCCTCCCCTCCCATGACACATTCTCTATCCTCTTACATCATCTGCTGAACTCACTCTGGCTTGTCAGCATCTCTTTTGTATCAGGAGACAAAAAAAGAGACCTGGTAATTCAGATACACTCACATGACCACTGAATAGAGGGGAATAATCACTTCCCTTAGCCTGCTGACACTGCTCTTTTGACATGTCAAAATATCTGTCTGGATGAATTTATAGTTAGCAGTTCTGCAGGCAGCCTAAGCAGTATGAACTTCACAAATTTGTAACCAGACAGCCCAGCACAAGTTAATGAAGGCCTCAAACTATTAGGTATATTTCTTGTTAAAAAAAACCCTATATTTCATAATTTTATTATTAAATTATTAAAAGCTTCAGACCACTTACTGCAGTCAGAAATATTCCCCATTACTATAAAGAACTTTTTTATATTTCACACATTCTTTGTCACATTAACTTACCATAAAAGTTAAGAATTTTATTATTGCACAATAATTAATATAACTATTTAGTATCTTCCTCCCTAACTGACCTGTTTATCCCCATGACAGGGCCCATCAATTTACATGATCTACACACTATTCCTTAATTGCTTTATACATGATAAAATAACCACCATGAAAATCCTGATCAATTAACATTGGCCCTCTAGAAGTTGTGCATAGGGCTGCTTTTTTTAAATTTCAGTTTCACATATGATAACTAAATCCAATGTCTCCTAGTATGTTCAAACTAATGATTAAGAGAACATTCTCTTCCAGCTTTCAGAAATGTTTCTTTTGACTAAAAATTCCACTTTAATGAGCCCTGAGGTGTTTACAGTAAACCATTGCTTAAAAATTATTGAAGGAAGGAAGGTAGGGGAGAATGTTTCAGCATTTAAGAAACAAGAATTTGTTTTGTCAAGTCAAAATAACAGTTCTGAAATGTTATTATATTTAGACTAGGGAACAATAATGGGATTTTTGTTTCATAGGCTGTACTATTTCATCTGAAAAGATGCCAAGATTTTTTCAGAAAGCATTCCCTGCTCAAGTGTATTAAGACCAGTTTCACAGAACTGCAATCAATGAACACCAAGGCCTGGTTAAGCAATAGTAGCCTTGAATAAAACTACATCTTATTGCCACAGGTTTTATCCAATTCCCAGAAAACCAAAAGATGCTCACTTTAGTTAAAGGGGTGTTGGCTTTTTTCCCTTCATTTTTATACCTGCTACAGTGATTTAGTATTTGTTATATGATTTCTTCTCCTCACAATTTATCTGCTGAATATTTCAGTGTTTTATGTTTTTAATGTTCTTGTTTGTGAGATACTGGAGTGCTCCAGTACTATAAAAATAATTTATTCCGATTATTACGTTATACCATAGATGCAGAAATAATATAACTTAGTGATGATTTTTATTTCCCAGTGGCATAAAAAATTATTAAAAGATACAGCATGTATCAGAAAATATGCCTACAGTAGGATACTAAATTACTTTTTCTAACACTCAAGTAATAGCTGTGTACCATCTACTCTCCAAGTTTTTCCTACTCTTAAAAAGTTAATTCAAAGCCCTTGCTACAGAAGCTCAAAATAAAGTACCCTGTTTCAAATAAGATTAACTACTTGAAGAATGACCTAAATCAATAAAAACAAGAAAATTGAATGTTAACAATACTGCTTAAATTTAGGGACTGCTGAGCTGATGTATAGAAAGCCACCGTTTTCATTGATTCTCCCATTTCTATTCAATTTTAAATCTCCAGTGAATGTTTTATGCTAGTGTTTAGTCTGTGCTTGATCTGACAGTCAACTACTGTTGAAACTACTGTTTCAGTCATATTCTATCATCAACACTTCAAACCCAAGGCCCCCTATTCCACCAGTCATTTTGTAACCCTACTCCAAGAAGAAAGGGGAAAAGATATAGAATGAGATTTAAGCATCTTTGAGGACATCAGGACAGAGACCTAAAATTCTCAATTCCAAAGATAAATCTAAAAAAAACCAAAACAATCCAATGTTCCTGGGAAGGCTGTACTGAAAAACTGTCTCCTAAATTTGAAACCTGTAGGACATGTTGGTTTGTCAAACTGCAGTAGGAATTACTCTTCTTGCAACAGGCAGGATTTTGGGCACAGTAAGCTTCTTTTTTATTTGTTTGTTAGAATAAGTCATACTGGAAATCATTGATCTGAGTAACTGGTGATTAGTCCTAATTGACACTGCAGTTGGAAAAAACCCTAGATTTTCAGCAATCAGCAGCCTGTGTTTTAAAAGTCAATAAAGAAAAATGTAGGCTAGAATTCTAGAGAGTTCATTCCAATTAGGAAAGAAACAATGATTGTTAAATTACACAATTACATGGCAAAATTTAAGCAAATAGCACTTAATGAACTTACTAACCTTCAGGTCCACAAACTTCTGGATTACTAATGCAAGAATTCTGGTAGCTTCCAAAGAAGAGAAAGGTAACTCCTTTCTTTTCAGTGACGTAAATTCCTTTGTTCACCATTCCTTCTACAATATCTATAGGAAAAGCAAAATATAGTTAAAAGTTTGGAAAATCAAAACTCTATAGAAACATGACTTTAAGACCCATACACCTCATGTTTCTTTTATCCCATCTGTGTGTTTGCTTTTCTAGGGTTTTTTTGTTGTTGGTGGTCTTTTTGGGTTTTGTTTTCATTTGATGAGGAAATATTGGTGGGGTGTTTTAAAGAATCAACTGGATAACTCTTTGATTTAAAGTTTTTAAAAATTATGCTCATATCCATCACTCGGATTTTTTATTAACTAAGACTGCTTGACTGAACACATATATCCAAAAATCATTATTTCAAAATAACCTGAATAAAACTGAATACCAGATACCTCACTGAGGCATCTGCTGTCTTACTGTCTGGCTGAGATACTGAAGAGATTCTTTAAGCAAAAATAAAAGATTTAACAGAATGGGGAGCTTTCTTTCCTTCCCTTTTTGAAAGGGAAATTTTGCAATCAAAAGCCACTTTTCATGAAAAACAAATAACTCCATGAAATATACTTGACAAGTTATATTCAGAAGGCAGAAATACACATCCTTTTCAGACATCCTTTTGTAGGGCATCACTGTCATTTGGAAACTCTGTTTCTTTGTCTAACACTGATAGTAACTGATTGTCTCGTGATATGACTGTGATTTTCTTGTGTTCCCTCCTAAAGAAAAGCAAGTTGATTCATCTTGTTTAGCCTTCTAGCTAAACACACAAGCCTTCTTAATACTAAAAAACCATGACAGTTGTTTAATATAGGAAACCTCACTACGGTCTGAGGAGTACAGCTAATAGATGAATGATGGGAAGTCCTAAGATAAAAAGAGGGAATATATTGAGCAATTAAGATAATAAAAAACATAACAAAAGCCAAGATTCTACTGTGTTAAAAACCCTGCATTCCACAGAATACTGTTTCCAAGCCAGACAATGCCATTGTTCAGTTTGGAATTTCACATTTTTTGTGGCAGAAATTCTGCAAGGACTGTGAAAATTCAGGACCTTGGTTTTAAAACTTTTCTATAATTTCTTCTGAAAAGATGTTATGAGAAGAGTTGCTCTGAGGGAAACACGAGCTATGAGAATCATTTTTTCTGGCTCATCCAGCTCTGTCTCTAATTGACAGATAAAATACACTTTCTGTTGAAATTTTGAAAGAGTATTATGGAGTGAAGCAAATATTTCTATGTTCTTCTTGAGGCACTGGCATTCTAAATTAATCTTGTCAGAATAAATTCCACAAGGTAATACATTTCTGTTTCCATAGCACTTCCTTTGCCACTGTTGTCACACTTTTTAATGTCCATTTTTAATATATCTTATTATGTGAGAACTATGAAAATGGTCTATAAAGCAGATAAGATATGGCTGAGAGGATTTAGGGTCATTTGAAGTTCATTACTAATATAGTTCATATTTGCCAGCATATTTTTACTGTTAGAGAGGTCGAAAAATGTTGGGTTTGGTATTCTAATATAAACCTCCTTCTATATGAGCAGCCTGAATGACAGCTCTACCATTTCCACCCTTCCCCTTGGGTCAGATTTTCCAACTAGATGTGAGTTAATACCTAATGGTAGAGAGGACAAGAGATCATATTTCAACTGCACCTACACAAGTATCAATCTTAGTGACTTAAATTACTTTAAGATTATAGTGCTATAGATGTAACTAGATTCCAATCTGTCAGGCTTCTGCCTAGAAAGCTGTCATTTTCTGGGGTTTTTATCTTCTGGTGTGTTGGTGTAAAAATAAATAAACAAACAAACAAAAGGATTTATTTACATGTGCAGATTTTTGCTTGCCCTTTTTTTTTTTAATATTAAAAAAAAAGCATTTTAATCAAAGATGTCCTGATTGACAAGGCCTTACTTCCAGGCTTTGCAGATTTGCTTGCATTTGTCTTTCTTAATGTGGCCTTTAAAAATTACTATGAAATGGTGAAAAACAGATGACTTTTTTCCTTTTAAGTCAACCTATTTGTTCTTATGTTCCTCTGAAATGTCATCTGTTTGTTTTAAGCTCTATACGAATATTTCAGGCTGTGGAGGAGCAGATGCCACCCTCCCATGGGCTGCTCTTAGCATGGGGATAACTCTCCCAGTAGTTCAGAATAACTCAGGTAACATTACAAGAGTGCTTTTTCAATTGTGTAAACCAACAAAAGCATAAATAGATCTTTACCATGTGACCACTTCAACCAAAATTCTTGTTAACCTTGAATCCAACGTTATAAGAATCATCCAAGCTTGACAAATGCAAACAAAAAAACGTATAAATCCTCACCTACAGTTGCAGAGAAGTTAGAGTAGGCAGAGTCATTGGTATATACAAAGGTAGAGTTATGGGAAGGAAGCACAGTGAAGTTGTGGATTCTTAGAGCTGGGTGGAACAACAAAAGAAAATAAGCAAATAAGCAAAACAATGAATAAACACAATCAGTAATGAATTGACCAGTTCATATCTCTCAACATAGCACACATCACAGACTGAGAATGCTCAGCCCAGAGAGGAGAGGGTTCAGGGATCTTATCAATGTGTATAAACACACAACAGAGGTTTTAGAGGTAATGACAGACTATCCTTAGTTGTGTCCAGTGAATAGACAGAAGGCAATGGGCACAAATTAAATTACAATAAATTCCATCTAAACACAGGGGGAAAACCCAGCTTTTTTTATATCTGACAAAACATTTTTATTCTGTAGGTCTATTTTCCTAACTTTGATAATTTAACAGTATCTTGTAATTATTTATGCTGTGCAGGCAAATAGAGCTTGATGGAAAGCCCATGGAAGCAAAAAGACATTGATTTGGCATTTAGACCATCTGAGATCAGAGAAGAGAAAGGCAAATCTAAAAAAATAAAATCAAAAAAACACAACACCACCACACAAGGGGCAGATGAGAGACCTGAATACAACCACATCTTTTTTCCATTTGCTAGACTTTAAGCTGATTGTTTCCTTTCAATTGTTTCTAATGCTGAGATTCAAAAAATTAGTTTTCAACATGCTCTCTCACAACACAAATGCATTGAGAGATATAAATCTGGCTTCACACACAATGAGTCCAACAAATAAAATGGATTAACACGACAGACAGATTATGATGCTTCAAGAGTTTAAGAGGAGAAATATGGAATGAAAATAATTGCATGATACAATGAGTGGAAAAACAAGAAAGACTCTAGCAATAAACAGAAGAGTTGTGTAATCAGAACAGTAACAAAAACAAGCAAATTGTCACTTGCATTACATTTACAGAATAAAAAAATCTTGTATATCAAATTTAATTATCATATAGATACATAAAACCTCTGCTGGAAGCAGTTGAAATATCACCTGCGTATTACATGACACAACAAAAGAAACTGAGAGGAATCTGAGCTATCCACTAAAGCATTAAGAATTCAGTGTCAGAACTGAACTTCAGAGAAAAAGACTTTTGCTAACTGGCATCCTCTGCAAATAATAGTGAGACAAAGTCCACCAAATTTTTTTAGCGAAGTCACAGAGCTGGCTCATTTATAAAGTTATTTAACACAATGTCATAATAGGAGTCAAAGGAGATTCTCATGTGAGCCAGTTCCTTTCCTGTAAGTGAAGGCTTGTAGAATTAGGAACTTTAAATGTTCTGCTTTAGCTCTCCCAAGACACTACTGAAAAGACTACATTATTTCAGCAAAATTTAGAAATCTAATATAATTTGAAAAACAATCTAACATCAATTGTCATTTCTCCAAGAGCTATATCTTATATAATGCTTTCAAGCACTTTGTTGTGACATGAGTGCTTTACTCTTGAAACTGTATGAGGTGCCATGTCAGAAAATTACTTTAACACATTGATAGAGAACTCATATGGCAACTTTTTAAGCCAAATTATGGTTCTACTGAAGTCAGTAGGAATGCTGCCAGTCTTCAATGGTAGCAGAACACTGCCTATATTTATTCCTGGTCAGTCAATTTAATTTCTTTAACAAACTTTGTATGAAGATGGGTCAAAGTTTGAAATACTTGAACACCTCTGGAATAAAAGGGTTTAGATATTCATGGAGTTTTTTCCCCACTTAGAGACTGATATTGACTTTTTTGTATAATAAAAAAACAACTTTGTACTTTAGAAACACTTTGAAAAATTTTTCATATAAGGTTTTAAAGGTCTCTTATGCACTGGTCTTTCAAGGTAAAGCTATAGTATATAGTATAAAGGTATATAGTCAGCAGTAGTAACACAGCAGCTACCCCTTGCACTAGTACAAAAAACAGTTTAGCTAACTGCCAGGGTAGTCAGCCACAGTGTGAGAAATACTGGTAAATATACATCCTCCCAAATTGGAATTGGCTAACATGTCAGAAGTTTAAAAAAACAGGTCATGTGAAAATTACTACAGGACCTTTGAGTTTCAGGAAGAGGCTGAGCATAGCTGAAAAGTCCATCAGAAAGGAATGGACTTGTTCCCAAGAAGTTCCACCACCCTTTTTTTCATCCTGATGTGAAATATCAGAACCAGAAAACTGCTGAATCCAATCAGGCTGCTATTTAATATCACTCCCTCTGGGATCCTGCAGTCTTGACAAAAGACTTTCAAATCAGTGAGCTCTGCCTTACAAACCTCTCCTGATTTTACTCGACTGGAAAAAGAATTTGAACACTGCAATACTGCTTTTAAAGAAAGACCCAAAAGCAAATAAAGATTAGTAAGAATTATTCAGGTAAAAGCTAAGACTTCCCATTCTATAGATACCTACATGTAATTTTTCAAAAGAGTATGAAGAACTTAGGCATTTCATGCCAATGAAAAGCAAAAAAGAAGCAGGTATCTTCACTGCTGGCATAGATGAACATCTCAGTCACTGAGTGGATTAGTGCATGTTATGTGTGTACCAAACCAACAAATAATAATGTTATTTCAATGACTCTTTGGATCATAAACCTTTTCTCTTTATAACCTTAACAATCCATAGACAGCCCATAAAATGTCTGAGAATATAAAAATTAGTTCACAAATTCAAAATCCCTTGGACATAGGAGCAGTGCAAAAAAAAAAAACCTGAAAATACCTCAATTTCTGTGGTACAAAACCTAACCCCTTCTTTTTCTCCTGCTCCCTTCCTACTTACAGACTGCCTCAAACTCTTATGTTATTGTTATTGTCATTGTCAATGAATCCTTTGTCTACCTCCATTTGTATCCCGAAACTCATGAATTCCATCCACATCTTCCAATGGCCAGTAATGGGAAGCTGATGCCAGAACTTTGAACCCTTTTCAAGAAAGAGGTAAAGGTTATTGAAGTAAGGGACAATGAGGAGTGTAACAAGTCTCTACAGAAGAAACCAATAAAGGAGGACAATAATTTAAAGATAATTTATGTAAATCAAGTATGTCACATAAGCAAGATCATAAATCAAAGTGGCACAGTAGATAAAAGCCATATATCTGATTTACCACTGCAGAAAACTTCCCTTAAAACTCAATTCATTTTTATCTTAACTGCACTTAAAATGTGTAACAATCTCTGACTCAGTCTCTGCTAGTGTACCAGGCAGCTTTCATTGAATAGTTGAGGAGCCATTCAAGAGTTGTTTCAAGCTTTTACCCAGATTTTAAACACACTGTGGATAGTACAAAGCACCAAGAAGGAAATGCACCAGGGAGTATTTAGAGTCTACAGCATGGTACTTCTGTTCCTGCTTGCTTCCTCTACAGGCACATAAGCACTCTGCAGTTCAAGGGAGTAGGAAAAAACTTCCAAATTCCCAGAAATATTATTCTATCTCCAAACGCCCCTGGAAAAATCAATGCAACACTATTAGTAAAACACATATAAGACAAGAATATGGAGCAGTACTCTGTTGGAGGAGCTGCACCATGGATGAGTATAGGTGCTAGCACAGTTGCTATTGCAGTCTAATCTTCCTGACACCTACAGATAACTCTCACCTTACAGTCATACAGCAGAACTTCCTTTAACAGGAGGAATTTGATGTTCCTCAAGAGAAGGGCTTCCAGAATAATAAGCAATGTATAGAAGAGAGTTCATTTCTCCCCACACAGTATTAGCTTTCCTTCAGAAACTTCTCCACTACATCAAAACCAGAACTCTGTGGTGCTGATAAAAGCATTTTGCTTTCCTAGATGTCCTTCTCAGCAAGAGGTGGACAAGCAGACAAAAGCAAAACATCTGCTGCTTTCCACCGGCAGATTTATCCACACAGCTTAAATGATGAGTTTGAGCAGATTTTAGGAGATATGACTACTCAAGCCTGTCCATCAGCCCTGAGAAGACCTTATAAAAAACAAATACCTGCTGCCTCAAATTCAACTTACACTTGCACTATCCTTTCAGTAGGTAACTATGCTGTGTTTAGAACAAAATCACAGGACTTTACAGCCTAGTTCAAATCCAGAAAGCATCACTCATTTATGCTAACACACAGACTGCAAAATAAATGTTGTGTAACTTGCCCCCTTCCCGCAGGATTTTCCCCCCACTGCTCCATCAGCTAGAAGTCAGTGATACTCATCTATAGGAAATTAGACTATATTTTTGTTTTTTAGTAAAGGTGGAAAAAAAGAAACTAACTGGCCTGAAGCTACGGCAATAGCAGGCAACATGGCTTTTCCACATGACTCTGTATTTTATTTGAAAATTATTACATATGGTGAAAACTTAAAAGCACAAAGCCATACATGAATTGGTAAGCAGTAAAATTGTACTTGTACACCACCATGAGGCTTGAGGTTAAACTATTTATATAAACAGAAGAATTCTGCAGTTACACACACAGACCCCAAATAAGCTTTGAGCAAGTTTTTTTCTACATCAAAAACAGATGAGAGATTCTTCATATGCTCTATAACTGATTTAAACTTAAGCATGAGAGAGAGCAGATGACTTGAAGACAAGCCAAAGTATTGCAAAGTATACGAGCTGGCATATCTAACTGCAAATCATTGAACTGAAAATGCTGAACAGTGAGATGCCGAGGAAAAAAGAAAATAGTCTGTGTAGAAGTCTGATTTAGAAACTCAAAAAATTAGTAACAAAAACATTGTATATGGACTTTCTATATATAAAATACAAGCCATTTTTCTCTATATTTGAAGATACCTAGTAGGTAGATTACTGAATTTAAAATGACTGGGACAGTCTTATACTCTGGACTTCATTACATTTATAATATGGAGCAGACATTCAAACAGTATCACAGTTTCTTTGGAGCTACTTAAAAAAAAAAAGGAACAATACAAACTGGAAAAGCAAGTAAATATTTAGGCACATTATCATAAAATGTAAAGAGAACATTCCTTACCTGGATGTTTGGGTAGCTGGGAATAGTTTCCACACACCTGCACATAAAACATAAGTGAGACATAGGCAAAAATTGCTAAGAGGAATTTAAATATAATTCAATTCTGACCATATTCAGAATATTACCTGATATTTGTACTGAAATAAAATCAGCAAAGAATAATGACAACAGAGCAGAGGTAATAAATTCTCCATGGTCTATTAAAGGTTTAAAGTACAAGTGAAATCAAATTCTTCTAAGATTTCAATCATAAATTTTCCTTTGCTACTTTCTGTATTACAAGAGACATTTTCCATGCAGGTTCAAAAATTCTGTTCCTTCAGGGATGGCAAAATATCCTTCCAGATGCTTTAAGTAGTATTTGCTCGCTTCACACTTTGATCTCTTCATTTAACTATAAATAAATTACCGTGGCTGGAGGAAAATTAAAAGAAATGTTCATCAGATCCGAAAGTTGTAGTGTTCCATGGAAAGAAGTCAAATATTTCTGTTACAATCTCTGCCAAAAAGAAAAGATCTTGTTTTCAACTTTCTTCCTACAGTTGCCTTTTCCTTTCAATTACTTCCACGCTGAAAGAAGTCTGAAGCCAGCTTTAGTTTTGCTAGCAAGAAAATGCACTTCCTTGTAGCAGGCAGGACGCAGAACTCTCACTATTTCCTCAGAAACTCAGCTGAAAAGAGTTGCTAACTCCTTGCTTGTCCAGCTCACGTTTGCACCTCCATCCCAGATCTTTTTGGGTGGAGAGCAAGTCTGAGTGATGTCATGCTTTCTTCTCAAACTTTGTCCCATTCTGGTACTCTATTTATATCACACTGCTGCTTCTTTTCTGGGTCCTAACACCAGCCAGCTAGGAACAAGTGGAAACAAGTGAATGTGCTCCAGCAAACAGATAAAAGAGATTACTGCTCTTAGCAATCTGCACACTTGTAGAATCAAAGCCAAAACAAGTGTTCAGATTTAAATACTTAAGAAAAATAAAACAGGCTTTGGACATAAATTTTTGAAAGAAAGCTAATATCTATTTAATAAATTAACACGTATTTCTGTCTACAGAAGCATGACCTTTTAAAAAAAAATATTGATTTAAATCACATGGTATACTGAGGGATTAATTTTACTACATCTCTATCAAGAAAGGGAAACTGAGGCATTAGCCATTTCACTGATTTGCTCAAAAATTCACAAACGTAGTAAAAGAACTGGGTAAATAGTAGTTGCCACTGTACTTTTTTAATTAAAAGGTACATTTGAGTATTTTTATAAGAGCCTCCAAATTACACTGTGAACTGTCACAAATATTAATAATAATTTTATACATAAAATAGAAACTACAATTAGCTGGCATCCTTCATTTAACCTGCTCTCCTGTGGTAAAATCTTGTTTTAAGTTCCCACCAAGTTCTTTATTTTCAGGACAATAAACCAAATCAGATTTTAAATAACATTTTATAAGCTTTCAATATCTGTTCATCTCTTCCCTGCATTTCCATATCAACTGCTTCTTTATCCTCATTAAATGTGATGTAGGCAAGATCAGAAACTAAAAACTAGGATACCATGCTAATACCTGAATAAAATACAAATAATTTTACTTACCTTGTTCTTTGTCAAAAGTTCTGTCAGCAGAATTTATTTTGAGATCAAGATACTTACTCATGCAGTGAAACATTCCTGCCTAAAATCAATGATACACAAGACACACATGCTAATTCCCCTCTACAACCTATCTTCTGTACTTTAGTTATCCTTCCTCCTCACCCAACCATTTTGTCAATCTTGGCCCTATCTCTTCAGGTACTTATATCAGCCAATGTTTGCCTGGTTCCTTTTCTTAGCTCTATTACATCCAGTATATTAACCCTCTACTTAATCACATCTGCACCAAACTCTGATTTGATTATAACTTTTAAGATGAAAGCTTTCCACTGACAATTTATATAGAGATTATATAGCTGGAAGCCCAGAAAGTCTGGCAATAGCTGTGGCCCTTATTTACCCAGCAGGCTCCCAGTATGTATACTGAACTTCTAAAGCTTCTGGTGGTAACTATCTGCTTGCAGATAATTGGCAAGTAGACAGGACTCTAGGGCCCAGGGACTGAAGAGATAAAAATTGATTTTCTAAACATTAAGACACACATTCTTTATAAATGCTTTATAAATTCTTTATAATTTGATGTTATCAACATTTAATATCACAAAATTTCAGTATTGAAAAAAAAACCACACATTGTTTGTAACCCTGATTTAAGACCTACAACAAAATAATTTTTTAAATTTTGAATTTCGGTTTGAATGTCCTGCAAAATATTTAGCTTCCCACTTAATTATATCCAGCTTAAGTTTTCCTTATTTTCTGCTGGGTTTTTTAAGACTTTCCCTCATTTGTGTTAGCCATAATCTCCCCTATAACCAGAAAGAAGAGGAGGAACTCTGCAAACCCTAGGAATTCTGCATCACATACTGACAAGTAGAACTTGAGTAGAAATTGAGTGCTACAGCTAAAAATCCTGAGAGAGGCAAAAACGTAAAAGGAGAAAGAAAGGAATTTGAAATATTCGCCAAGAGGGGCCTGTCCAGGGAAAGAATATGCTTACCAAAACAATTGTGAGAATCCATGCAAACTTGCTCACTGCCAAAAATTTCTGTGGCAACAGCAAATTGCAAGCAGACATCAGAGATTATTTGCAGAAACAAATTCTGAATTTATTCCTGTGATCCTCTGGAAACCTGATCTGAGAAGTCATACTGCTCTCACAGCAGACAAGAGGCAGCACCAGGCATCCTGCGTGCAAACCAGAGTGCCTGATCCAAGCCTCACAATCTCAGTGGATTGCTCTTGAAGAACCTGCTGATGAATTAATGTTCATTTAATGTACTTGCATGTCAATAAAAGCACAAAGGTCTCCATATGCTGGGTAACTGGGCAGCCCTGCTGGAGAGGTTTCTCCCTGGTAGAGCTCTCTCACTCTATTAAGGGAGCAAGGAGGAAGAAAGCTGTGATTCTGTGTACTGGAATAGGTCTGTGAAAAGCCTCGAGATTTTTTGTCCCACTTAAGCAGAGAGAAGCAAAAAAACCAAGGAGGGGCAGCTCTGCAGCTTGCATATTTGCTGCTAGGTAGAATGAGGTCCCTAAACAGAAAAGAAAGGCTGATGGATCTGTAGGAACAATAAGAAGCTTGCAAAAAGCACTGGGAAATCATATGCCCCACAGTAGGGAGGACTTTCATAGACAAATGTTTAACAAAACATGAAGATCAATTGTATATACATTAGAGAAGTTAGTGACTTTAACAGCACTGTGAGTGAGACCTATCATTAAACTGAACTTTCAGTTTCAGCTTCCCTTGTTCACCTTACTATTCAGGACTATTTATTTAAACAAAATTGTGTTTACAATCTGACTCTTCCAGTTTATTTCCCTGAAAATTAGCAAATGCTGTAGCCAACATTCACCAGAAAAATTAAAAATAACCTGAGGTTAAAAATCTATATCGCCAACGCTGAATACAAGCAGAGAAAATACTGCTTTAAAGAATGCTTTACAGTGCAGAAGGCAAACAATCCGTAAATCAGTTTTCTTCCCTTGTTTTCATTGGAATCATTAACTTCACTCAAGAGAGTTGGTGCATAATTGGGACTGAAATGCTTGAACAAACAACTTAGAAAGGAGTGTTTTAAGAATAAAGCAGATAGATTTTGTAAAACATCTTCAATATCACAGTCTCTACTAATACGCCAATAAATATTCTGCATTAAAATGACTCCCTGGTCAAGAATTTCTCTTATTGAAAGAGTAGCAAGGTAGTTACAACTCATACACCAACACCTAGCCATGGAAATTTTAGTGACAACTTTTCTGGCTTGTTACAGACATGCAAGGTAAGTAATTGTAAAACTGATCTGATTTAATTAATTTACACAAAAAGCCTCAGTTTTGTTAACTAATTCAGATGTCCCTTCCTACAGGGAACACCAAGGACAACACAGATGTACCTGGGTACAAGTGGATTAGATTTGCACATCTGCAAGATGTGCAGAACAAGACCCTGTGCCTAGCCTGCTACCTGGTCAATGCACATCTTTACACCAGGGTATGTTTTGCCAAGTCAGTTATTTACTCAGAGAACTTTAAAGCAGCAGTTTCAGAGACAAAGGAGTCACCTCTAACACAGTTTACTACCCTTTGCAATCTTACCTATGCAAATTTATCCCAATGTAGAATTGAGTCCATGGCAAAGAACAGTTTTGGGGTTTTTTTTAATTAGTTTGATGATAAAGAAGTCATTCCTAAACCTACGAAGCTGGTCTGGAGCAGGACTGTAGTGATGGGAAGGTCTTGCACTAGTGCTCAGATTGTACTGAAAAGAACAAACTGAACAGTTCAGATTAACGAAAAAGCAAAACAAACAAAAATCCTGGAGCTAATTCAACAAGGCAAACATGGAAAAACATTTTTCTAATTAAGAAAATGAGAACTTAGTGATCAATGCCAGAACACAAAATAAAGTTTTTGGCAATAAAATTCAGGCCTAATCAGATGAAAATACTTTTGTCATGCTATATGTGTCATGTTAAGCTGATTTGATTTATATTTTTTTCTGAAAACATTAAGAGCCTCATGACTCAAAGACTAAGTAATCAGGTGAGTAATATCATACAATAAATTATACATTTTTCTTCAGATGAGGTTCCACTTAGTAATAAAGTTTTTTGATTACTGTTTGTATTATCTACTTACAGCATCATCCTGTTCAGTAGACTTCTTTGTATTGTGGTATTTTCCTCAACTCCTTACTCCATGTACTGAAGAAAACACTTGATTTTTGCAGAATTAATTAGGCTTTTGTACAAATCCCAAAGATTTAATTTCATCAAATCCTTGATTAGATGAGACTTACCAACAAGCTTCCATCAAATCAGTTAATTGTATAAATAACACATTATACAAATTGATTTTATGTGATTAAGCCAAAAACTTATTTGCCAAAAAGTCACTACCTGTAGCTGCACATTTATTTATATCGTTCAGGTAGACAGATTTTCTTAATTACAGTAGGATTTCCCAGTGATAAAATTTTTCTTTGGAAGTTTTGAGAATTTTTTCCTGCAGTCTTACTTAACTCTCTTGCTCTCCTGGCTACAAAAAACTCAGGAAAGTTTCCCATGAAAGCTTCATTGAACTGCTTAGAGAAACAAGTTACTAGCCCAAGTGAAAAATACACCCAGAAGCCAATCTGCAAATTACTTTTCAGAGGAAACATCTGAGCCTAATTTAGATGTACATATTAAAGACTTTTTATTCCATGGGGAATAACAGAGTTCCTATCTTTTGTAGTATCTTACTTTAGATTTAAGTGGCAAAAGCAATGAGAGAGTAGGGAGAGAAATGAGAGAGCTGGCTAAAATGTTTGCAGTAGCTTCCAAATCCGTGCTCTTTAAAGATCTGAGGAGTCATCAAGTATGCAATGCAATCCATTAAAGCAAGAAAACTGATTTCTAGAATTAAGATCCAGCCTCAGCCCCACAATGGCAGGTGCTGAGTCTTGGAGTTTTAGCTCTCCATCTATAGAAGAAGGCTGGTACATAAATCAAACCCTAGTGTAAATTCTCTTGACCACTGTGACTCATATTACTTTGTTCCCAACTCTGCTGTAATGCTAATAAGCTGAGTGGAGAAATCACTTACATCTGTTGGCTGCAACAGCCATCCCAAAGATCCTAAAAATCAGAAGACACACCCTGGAATCATGGAACTGGCCGAAAACATTTTCAAAACAAACAAAAAAATCCCATTTCTATCTGCCACTGGTTTTAATGCATAGCACAGGAAAACAAACTAAAGCAAATCAACCATTAAAAATGTGATTTTGACTATGAAAATGGATATGATATGGAGAAAGAAAAATGTCCCATTTCCTTTTTCTAGAGGATATGTCAATGTCTCGGTGATTTTTCACATGCTCCTCAAATCACTGTTTATCAGACACCAATTGCAGCTAAAGACAACTTCTTCAGATCCTTTTTAATTACAAATACTGATTTTTCAAGAGATTAAGTGTTTCCCTTCTTTATCTCAAACTCAAAGCCTTTTTCCGTATATGCAAAGTCAGCTGGGTGGAAAGGAGATAAAATCAAGGAACACCTACCATGCTCATATTTCTAAGATTAAATAAGGAAGAATCATTCCTGCAGTTATATCAGTACATGTGAAAATAGCATTATAAAACTTAACATGTCAGATTTTAAACAGCAAGTGATATATGCAATGTATTTCGAAGTAGGATTTATCCGTTGTTCAGATGACAAATTAGTCCTCTGCAAGCAGTAAACTAGTAGCAAGTATTACAGAGATACACATCCCAAGCTAGGTCAATATCAACAAAAATACTTCAAAAAATTTTTCAAAATATAATTAACCCCCCCAAAATGGCATTATTTTCTTCTACTTGTTTTACAAAGGCAAAAGAGGGGGTTTTACCTATTTGTTTTAATGTGCATTTATTCCACACAGCTGATATGTAATAATTACACTGAAAATAAATGTGTTTTATATATGTTGTACCAAAGCTTCCAGGTCAGTACATGGTCACAGCTGCACAAGGCACTGCATACACACATTTCAAAAAGCCTTTAACCAAAGCACTTGCAAAAGCAGTCATTTGAAATACTAGAAGAGTAATAAAACAGTTAAATGATTTATACCCTGGGGCAAGCATTTTTCTAACTGCAACACAGAACATGTTACCTGACTAAATCCCACTTATCTTTTTATGTTACTAAAGGTCCATGCCATTTACTGCTAGAACATCTGATCTGGAAAAATCCAAATTGTTCACCTACAAAAAAGTGGCAGAACACTCTGACAGGTTATCTTCAAGTTGCAGGGTTGTTAAGGTACATTTTCTTAGGGAGCTTCTTTTAAATTACAGCAGGGTCTAGTGAAGTCAACTGCTCTGTGCTCAATGAAGCACAGGGATGGAACAAATTTAAGTATTTTTCTGTTAGGTCAATTTCTTATCTTTAAAGCTTTTTGGCATGGTATCTCACCAGCTCCACCTGAAGAGCTTTCAAGCAAAGCATGGTTACATGACCAGTCTCTTGTATATGGGTGCAAGAAGTGCTTGCAATTTGTTGGATAACAAGCTGGTCTTACTTTCAATTCTTTCTGCAACATATTGCTTGTTGTTTTATCTTACTGGCAGTCTGGGGTATGCTTCTATAGAGACCAGGTTGGTTTTGTGCCACACTGCTCAGGCTTCTGCTCTGAAACCCCTGTTAATAGTTCCACAAGTACTACAGCATCTGGGATTTTCCTGTGTACAGTCATTTGCCAAATCAGGGACCTCAACAGGACAGCATGGATGTAGTTTGTCACCTATGGAATACGCAGAGTGAATTTGAGGAACTTGTTACAGGAAGCATTCTCCAGTCAGATAGCAGTTCTTCCAGGAATCCTAATTTCAAATATGAAGGTCTGAGCAAAAGAATCTCTTTTTCCCTTATTTAGACTCTCTGCAACAGAACAGGAACTGTAATACTCAGGACACAGATCCTTCAAGCTTTCTGTTCATTTTACTATTTGTACTTTAACTTGACTACAAGATCAAGCCTGGAATTACATGACACAGTACTGTGCTATATCTGACTATTCTACATTCCTTACCAGATTTTTGTCTTGCACCAGCATTAGGTGATCATCTTTTAATGCACAGGTTCTTTTTTTTTCCCCAGGTACAGTTATACTTTAATTCAATGCCAATTATCAATATGTTGACTGGCTCCATATGGTAAACTCCGATTTATTTTTTGCTGTAGAAAAAAAATAAGTACATTATGACAGTGCTTAAGCTTCGCTATGATAAAACTCCTCTTCTAATACACGACACTTGTGCAACCCCAGCAGGTGGATTTCAATGCAACACAATCCCTCAGGCAAAGCAGCTCCGCAGACGCTGTGCCCCATCGTGTGGCTCAACCTGGTATCACAGCACCCCGATTAAAACCCAGCATTACTCTGTCCTCTCAAACACCAGTCCGCTTGCCAGCTAGAGAAAAAAAAAAACAAAACAAAAAAACTAGATCTCCATAAAATGGATTTTTTTTCAAGCTATATCGGACCCAGAGCCATGAAGTATTCTTTCATAGGGTTTAAGCCATAACTTTCTGCACTACTGACTGGCAATAATGTCTCTTAAACAGCTTTTATATATAATCTTTGAAGTCTGCTGCACTCATCTGCTACAGTTCAAAATGTTTTATACATAGGCATCAGTTTAGGTATTCAAACAAACCAGGATATCCAGACACAGATAAGAAATAAAAATACTAGATCCAGAGCCCAAAGGCAATGAATAATGCCAAAAATACAGACCTCTTATTTTTATGACCCACCTTTTTATTTACAAATGGAACAAACTTCTTTGGCTTAATCTCCTCCCCTAGATATTTGCCTGAAAATCCAAAATTAAATCTGGAAATTTTAACAATTTTTAAAAGGTGTAAACCACTAAAAAAGCCTGATTGGGAAGTTAACTTTGTTTTACATTCTCATTATATGCAGTACACACACTGTTTCAATGCAAACAAGAACCACTTAGCTGTCATTTCATTTGCTACCTTAATACTTTGTACAGATTATATTTACTATATTAAATATACAGTGCCCTAAGATGAACAATAGGCTATTTCAGAGATGCAGCTTGGGTAACACCAGCATTCTGGGGCAGAGTCATTCACACACTGAACCATGTGTTCACTTTAACTAAAATTACCCACACGACTTAATTAAAAGTATGTCTTGTGTACTCTAATCTGTCACCTAAGATTTAGGCTGTGCTAGATGTGTGTGTAATGACACACATTGTATTTCAACATTCCCACAACTATTTAATATATATAAATACAAATATATATAAGAAGAGGCTACAATTTAGCTCATCAGTAAGTCCCACCAAGACCATTAAACAGGTTAGCATATTAAGCCTTCCTTTCAAGCAAAAACTCAAGTTTAACTTTACATTATTTGTCAGGCAGCCAAATGAACTACAAATGGAAAAGGGGAATCAAGGTTTTTTTGGCCCTCTTTGCTGGAAAGGCAACAGCATGTACCACAAGGACAGTTACAAACAAGCCAGGTGGCAATGAAGACTCAACCACTTCAGCTGTTCAGTGTTATGACCTGGGTACCAATATCAGACAGCAGTCACAGTAACCCAATGTGACCCCAGCTGAAAATTGCCAATTTTGGCCACTTGCAGAGATGATCCAAACTGTTACAGGGCACGTGCAAGGAAGGATTCCTTCATGTGAGGTGCATCTAGCAGCTGATGCTCAGAGTAAGATTGCCAAAGGCAAACTGTTCAGTTCAGGGCAAACACATTCACGCACACAAAGGGAACCTAAATGAATGCAGCCATGTGAAAAAACACCTGATCAAAGCAGCAGCACATTTAGCTTTTCAGTTACTTGTGCAACATTGCTATTAAACCTGATCTAAGATGGCCTGATAACATTGGCCTCTCTCACCCAAATTTACCAAACCAGGTCAAGAAAACAGCTAACTTCAATTGAAGCATGGTTTTAGGGAGGGCAGAAAAAAATACTGTCTGAACATTTTTTTCCACTAATTTACACCAAGACCGTATTAGCTATAAATCAGAACAATTTCTAGAGAAAAATACAAAGAATTTTTGCTGTGATCTCCAGGCCTTCAGCCTTCTCCGCATACAGTTTCCAGTTGTTGGAGAACATTTCTCTGCAATGTTCCTAAAAAGACTGTTACACTCCTGAGATTCAAGGGCAACCCTAACTTCTCCAAGGAGGCCTTTGACAGTTCATTTAGTTTCAGTGAGAAGCAGAAAAACATTTCCTCTGCCAGTGTCTTGATCTAAGGTGTTTTTCCTTGCCTGTTTTGCACATGTACTAGGTTCTCCAACTACTCCTCTGGGCTAGGACACCTAAAACCTCAAAAGCTTAATCGCAGAAGTAGGAACAGTCAAGGGCCCAACACTTCATCCTGCTTTAGGAAGTTTAAGATGAGCATGGTCTCTAATGACAAGTTACTAAAAATCAATCTGAATCTTGAAATTTTAGTGTGGGAAAATTCACCAGGCAATGTGTATGGAGCACAAGAACTCCTACAACATATCTGATCTCATTATACAGAACCCAAGCAAGTAGGGACAAAGTACTTCAACAAAGGATTTCAGCCTCATCAGCTCAGTCCTAGCAGAGCTCTCATACAGACTGATGTGACTGTTTAGTACAGATGTTCTTAGAACACCAGTTTAATTTTCCTCACTAACAAAAAATGTTAATTTTTATTCTGCCTAAATCCAACTAATGAAAAACTTCTTTGAAGTGTTAATAGTCAAGAACTTCAACTAAGGAATTTGATCATGCATATTAAGGCCATCTGCATTACTTATAAACAAGTAACAGTGAATAAATGTGACAAGTTTATACTTCAACGAGCAGACTCAATTCCATTCCCACAAAGCTGGAGATAACACTTGACAGCAGGAGCACCTGCTTCAGAGATGAGGTTTTGTAGACCAAGAAGCAACACTAAAGATTACAAAGCTCACCAGTTATACTTCTTTTTAAAACAGCTATTTCACTTTTCCTAAGTCAACTGTTTTGTAGAAATTCATACTGAGGCTATGATCTGTGTGCAGCAGGCAAGTTGCAATGACACCACACGCTGTGAAACAAACAGCTTCAGGGTCACTATTTTCTCTTCTTAAGGCATATCAAAACTGCAATACTGCAGTTTTCTGAATCAAATTTGTGGGTTTTAAGCAGTGGATTTTCAGAAGTTAAAACAGCTTGCAGACAAAAAATGACTTCACTTAGTAAAGCAGCAGCATAGTCAAATTAGCAGTATTAAACTGAGATATGCACAGCTAAATTAGAGAACACTACAGGCACAAACCTCATTATTAACTTCAAGCCAGATGATGAAGCAAGATTCAATGCACTGTTAAGTGGGAGTACATCTTTTTACAAATTAAGTGCATGACATGTTGTATTTTAACTAGTTTCAGGTCACTTCGCTTCTCATTGACTAATTAAATTAAAAAATAAAAATTCACAGAACTCCAACTTTACTAGTTTAAAAAGAATTCCTTTAAAACAGTTATTGTAGAAGCAATTATCAGTCCCCATTTGGCTGCCATGTACCAGTGTAGTTGGAATAATTAAATATTCAAGTAGGAGTTACGTACACAAACATGCAAGTTAAAAGGAATAAATGAAATGCTCCACTTTATTAAGAAACCAAAAATACAAAACGGAAGAGTTCAAGGCTTCATGTACTCATACACTACTGAAAAAATGGTATCTTAAACTTGTTTTGTTTACTAGCAGTACTTATATTGACCGAGATTAATGTCTACAAGATAGTGTTAAAAGTTGACACTTTCCACCATTTTGTGCTGTAATAAGCTGGAGTTTCAAATTAAGAACTTGGTGCAGTTACAGGAAAGTCTAAAATATATTAAGTGTGGCTTTAGTTAATATGCTGGTTTGATGCCAAGAGCTTTTTAGCTCAAACTACAGCTGTTTTCTACTTAGTGAATTTAAGATGCCTTGAGTCTGTTTCATCAGCTATAGCTCTACTGTACGATGTTCCATGCAGATACAGCTTTAAGTCACCTACCAGACCTAGATGCCATTTGTATCTGGCTACTAAAAATACAGAACTCTGCAGAGGCATATTGTAGAACATACTAAACGTTAAGAGACTGTATATAAAGGTAGCATATGCCAGCTGAACTACACACTTTACTCTCAAAACACCTTGCAGACAAACATTCCCATTTGCACAGGAATGTTGATCCAGTCACACTTACCAGTCAGGTGTTCACTGCTCTAGTTTTACCTGGCAGTTAGTTCAGCTTTCCTCAGGTACTTTAGTAATATGCTTCAGGAAATCAAAGAAAAGTTAACTGTTAGCTGATTTAGCAAGGCAACCATAACATGAGCAGGAGAAAAAAGGAAGAGGGAACAAGAACTGTAGTATAGACAATCAAGCATCAGCCTCAAAAGAAGGGAAGAGACTTCAACAAATCTTGCTAACAATGCATGAAAGTTCACTTGCTTAAAGATCCTTGAAATACAACTTTATTATCTAAACAAAAAAGAATGGGAATGACAGAAACAAGATTTACCACTTAACACTCTGATGTGACTGCAGCAATCTTATATTTGAAACTCAAAAGGGGAAGTAATTGCAGTCCAAAAAACAGCTAAATATGCAGGTCCAAAATATGAAGGTTTTGATTTTTTTTTTCGTTTTGTTTTAAACTGCCACATTCACTCCGAAGCCCATTCATCTCTTTCAGCATCCCAAAAATTAAGCACATGTTCTGCTCAGCTAGATAATAAGGTGGCAAACACGCTGCACCACTGACATCACAGGACAGTTGCCTATAAAACTAGACTTCTGACGCTGGGCTCCAGCTTCATCCCTCACAGGTCATCATCTTCATCTGGCAGTGCAGTGGTTTGAGCAATCTGGAACAAAGAAGTCACATTTAAGAAATGTTTCAGTTATTTGCCTCACAAGTTTAATCACCAGCTACCAGGCAATCACTTGACCTTTGTGCTCTTATTTACCTGTAAGTCTTGCTCATACTGTGCTGCCAGTGCTGGGTCCATAACAACTTCAGGTGGTGCAAGAGCAGGCATGGCAACAAACTCCAAGTTAGGATCTCCAATAAGCTTTCTAGCAAGCCAGAGGAAAGGCTTCTCAAAGTTGTAGTTACTCTTGGCTGAAATATCATAATACTGCAAAAAAAAGTACATACTATACATCATTTTCTTAAAAGGACAGCTCTTTTACCCTAGTATTCTTTTTTTTGCTGTGACTTTATTTATGCTCTCAGTAAGTTATGACTTAAATGTCTTGAAACTCTATTTCAGGTATATAGGCAGAAATTACTAACTGGAAAGTATCCAATCTGATCAAAGATGGAATTTTTGGGAGCCAATAGTGCATCTTTTTCCTGTGTCTCACTTCTGTGTCATCTGATGATATTCTGAGTAGAGAAAACCAAATGCACACAAACCATTTAAGAGATGACCATAGCTTCTGCTCAAGACCAATCATGATCATCTTTAACATCATCACTTCCCCCTTTCTTGAATTTAGGTAAGAAGAGGCAACAGGATCTAAAAGTTGAAATATAGCCTTTAGTGACAAAGGCAGAACACTTGATAGATAGATACCGCATAGAACCCAAATGCAATGAACAGACTCAACAAATTTTATTCCTAAAAACTCATACCAACATACCTGAAGGTTCTTCTTCCTGTGGAAGACAATGGATTTTGCCTTGACTTTTCTGTCCTTAATATCCACTTTGTTGCCACACAACACTATAGGGATGTTTTCACATACTCGTACCAAATCTCTGTGCCAATTTGGTACATTCTTGTAAGTAACTCTTGATGTTACATCAAACATTATGATGGCACACTGAGCTGCAAGAAAATGAGAGTACAAAGAGTTACATCTGGAGAGTAAGGACATGCTTTTATGATGGGAAAGGAGAGGTACACATGGAAATCACACACCAGAGTTAAACATCTGCATTAACTTCTTCCTCTCAGCTGCAGTTCTTTTCCTCTCAGTTCCAGAGTTCTTCAGTCTGTGTTCTGTTAACCAGCTCAAAGCACAAGTCCACAGAACTCACCCCATGAGCACATTATCTCAGAAATGAGTGCTCTACCTCACACACCAGCTGATTTCATCAATGCAAGGGACACTGTTGCATGGTATGAGATGAACTATGAAAGTAGTTAGCACCTATTTAACAAATCTCAGACATCCTATTGAGACTTCCAGGGAGGCAGAGATATCCCAGTCAACATCTCACAATGCTCTCTTCCAGAACAGTTTTTCAAAGAACATGGGTGCTTGACTCAAATCTGATCTTCCAAAGGAAAAGCAATGTGACACTAAAAATCCCCTTACAAATTTTACAGCTATGGAGGCAGTGCACACAGAACACAGCTTGGCCAAGCAGAAGTAAGGGACGCTATCAGAACTTTATCAGAAAGACACCTAAACTCTAGGATGGAGATGTATACTTTTATCATTGCATCTAAAATCTTACTTTCTGTATTCCTAGTCCTTGCCCCAGCACAATAGGTTAACACAGATATAAATCTGTACTAAATGAAGCACATATGTTCACCTCAACCACTGAATTATATTAGCAGTATTTAGTCATTTAAGATGCACTACTACTCTTCATTAATAACAAAGCCTGCATTAGCATATTGAAACATATTCCTATGCCAGTGCAGGATGTCTAACAAAGGATCTCTACACAAAAAGTTCAAAGCCTCAGAAAACAGCTCACCACTGCAAGCTTTCAGAGTGACCAACATGAATATAAGGAAGGACTGAACTGTAAGAGGCACAGAAGATACACACACACACACACCTTACCTTGGATGTAATAGCCATCTCGCAGGCCACCAAATTTCTCTTGGCCAGCTGTGTCCCATACATTAAATTTAATAGGTCCTCTGTTAGTATGGAACACCAGAGGATGAACTTCAACACCCAGAGTTGCTATAGTAATAAGAGAAAGCACTGCAGTTAGTAAGCCAGGAATTACACTTTAAATTGTAACGTATTAGACTTCAAATGCTTCTTCAGACATACCTACATACTTCTTTTCAAATTCACCAGTCAAATGACGCTTTACAAATGTTGTTTTACCAGTGCCACCATCACCAACCAGGACAAGCTGTTGATAAAAGCAAAATAAATCCATGAAATACACTTCCAGAGCCATTTATTGGTCATCAGTATTGCTACAAAGATATTAGCTCTACAAGAGACTGCAAACACAACACAGAACTCCCTATAAGGCAAATCACTCTACTGGGACTCAATTTGTTAAGTCTATCATACTATAACTGCAGTCACTTACCAACTTGTGTAGCTGTAAACTACAATGCACTGTGAATATGATTCTACTAAACTATGACTGAAGTAAGAATCGTTCAGATTTTCAACCCGAATGTGACCATATTTTTAGACCTCTTAAGCACATAAATTAGAGAAACCCACCACAATCTTACTACTAGAAAACAAACAAAACTCCCAAAGACTCCAAACAACTGAATTACTAACAACTGGAATACTATAGTCAAGTATTGTAAAGAACTCGAGTATCAATCCTTCACGAAGCAGTCTTCAGAAGTTCTGGCTGTTAAGATATCAAAAAAAATTAAAACAAACAAAAGACCAAAGCATACACAAACACCAGAAAATTCTACACTGAAACATTTACATTCCTAAGCAATTAGTACACAACAGAAAACAGACTATTCTAATTCACTTCAGACACTTAAGTCACAAACTTCACTTCTAAAACTTATAAATTACTCTACAGGCAGAGCCTCATTAACATTTATTGCACTAAACTACAAATAGCATCGGACTGGCACAGTGATAGAGTATCTTTTTCTGCAAGTTGTGTGTAATACTATAATAAACTAATTGCACCATGAAGGAAAGAGCAGCACAGTTGGCACTAGAGATACTGTGCTACTGAAGGAAGAATAACAAAACACCAAAGCAAAATACTTCCTTACCTTAAACTGCACTTGAGGCTCTCCTTGGGCGGCCATGCTGGGTCTGCAGGGGAAATGGAAGCATGTGAGCTCACAACAGGAGAGCGGATTCAAGGCGCTCCCGGAAGAGGCCGGTCGCCGTTTTCATTTCCCAAATCCGCCTCCAAAGGCGCGTGCTCTGCGCGCCAGTCAGCACCGGCGGCGGAGAATGGGCCCAGGCCGCCGCTCCCCCCCCCGCCTCCCCGGCGTTACGGCGCGCGTGGTCTCGGACCCATTCATGGGGCAGGAAGCGCCTCCACCTCTGCCCACACGCGGCAAGAGTGTGCGCGGCAATGGCGGCGGCAGCTCCCCGCCCACCCCTGAAGCCCCGTAACGGTAGGCAGCAGCCGCCGCTCCCCTCTGCCTTTCGGGCTCGCAAGAGAGGCTGAACCGCGGCCTCCAAAAGACACTTCGGCGACAGCCGACCATAGCCTTAATACACAGAAAGCCCTCCCCGGCCGGCCCAGAAACACCAGACCATCCCCGGCGAGAACCTACTTCCTGATACGGAGCGCCCAGAGCGGATTTTCTGGGGCTCCCGGGCGCATTTTTCCCCTGGCCGGGCCCCTGAATTCCCCCGGCTCTCACCAGCGGGCCTAACGCGCTTTCCCCGCCATGAGCCACCATGACTGAGCAACGCGCGCTACCTCCCCTCCCCCTCGGGCCGCTGGAGGCCCCGCTCCATTTCTCCCCCTGTATTTCGCCCGCCCTTTTATACGGGCTGGAGCAGGGCACGGCTCCTACCCCTCTACCGCTGCCATTCCGAGGGGTGGGGTGAAGGGACGGCACCCAAGCCGGGTACCACAGCTACAAGGGCCACTCGGGCCCAGCCTCGCTCCACCCCAACCCATTTATCCCCGCTCCTAGGCCGTAGCTAACGGTGACCGCCATCCCCACCGCCGCCGCTTTTTAAGCGGACACGCTTCCTTTCCCCGGCTCTTAGGTGGACGAGGAGGACGTCCCGACCCTTTTTACCTTTCCCGAGGCTTCTCTCCGCGTCGCTCCCCTCACTGACTGGGCGCTGGGAAGATGGCGGAAGCGCGGTTCAAATACCCGGAGAGCGACGCCGCGCGGCTAGAGAGAGAGGGAGGGGCCGGCGGTCACGTGGTGCGGGACAGGCGGGAGGGCGGCAGCGCGGGGCAGCTGCCCGCAGGCGCGGAGAGCCCCGGGCGGGAGCACGGGCGCTGGGCCTGGGAGGTCCCGGTCGCTTCTCCGACGGACTCGAGGCCTCGGTCTATTAGCGGACGAATAGCTCGGTCCTACGACGATTTTTCGTCCGTTTGATTAAGAATAGCGGTGCCTTTGTGGTGTGGGCAGGAAGGCGCGCACGCCCCGTTCCCGGCAGCAGCCCCCAGCCCGCTCGGCTGCCCGGTGCCTGCCCGGTGAACCCCCCGGTTGTTAGAGAGAGGACTGAAACCGCGGCTCTAAGTAGCACTTCGGTTGTAAAAGTTTGCTAGTGAGGGCTGGGGCAAAACCTCTGCCAGGCTGAGCATCTCGGGGAACTCAACAGGCTCCCTGTTTAATCATTAAAGTCTCATCAGAAGGTGTCAGCTGAGGATACTCGGAGGACAAAGCTTAAAAATTGTATGTAGTAACTTAAAAATACTACTAGACTGCCTCCAGCACGGTTTAGTGAGGTGGTCTTTAAAAGTGGCAGGGGGATTTAAGAATTTAAGAGCTTGCAGGTAAAATCTGCTGTGTTCAAAAAATGTACTCTTTTGTTACTCCGTGTTAAAAATGTTCTCCATTGTTACTCTTAGGTCTTCATACAAACTGATCTGCATTCACTACAGACCACATTAATGAAAAGTTTAGTAAGCACTGAATTTAGAATAGTTCTCTAAACTCTCAAGTCCGAACTTAAATTAAGGTACATTGTTCAAAAACTGACTTTCAAGGAACAGAAATGCTTTGCATAAGTCTATAAATATCAAGTTCCTGGGTTCATCCTCATTTTTAAGGTCTCTGATTTAGTTTTTTAATTTTTTTTTAACTCCAGTATGCTTAAACTGCTTTTATGTGGTCTGCCTAATGTTTCTTGGTGCACCCCATAATCTAGAATAAATGAATTATTGCATTGAATTAACATAGAGGATATTTTGTGGCAGGTGATGTATATAGCTCATTTCATGTTCATTTTTTAAAGATTGAGTAGCAATGTGTCCAGAAAGTTTGATTTTTTGCCTATTTGATAGTGTAATGCCAATCCAAATGTTGCATAAGATGTTCTTTGTTGGAAAAAGTCACTGGCTTGTTGACCTTGCTTGCCCTTTTTTGGACAAACTGGATTTGAGGGTTTTTTAGTATTTTTTCGGATCACCTCTAGGTGTCAGGAAGAATGTTTTTCAAAATATGTAACTCATCTTAAATTTTTCTCAGCACAAGGCTATCTTTATAAATCCTTTGCAAATTCCACCTCTCTTCTTGACAAACAAGCATCTCTTTATAAGTAGGAGCCCACAAAGACACATTAGTGGCAGTTTTTAACAATATAAACACTTCCAGGAAAAAAGCAATCTGTAACTGTGTATAAAACACTCACTGTACTTTAGAAACTTTTCAATATTGTTACAAATGTTTTAGTAAACTACTTTTTGTTTTCTTGCCAACAAAATGGTAATACTATCTGATACTTTAATTTAGAATAATTAAAATACATTTCTGATTTAAAAGTCCTCTGTGGTAGCATTTGAGCTCCTGGCAAATATTTGTAAGATAAATTACTATGTGTAATCTATTTTTTAATCATCTGTTTTATCATCATGTATAAGTGTTCAGTTCAGTGTAACCATGAAATATCTGTTCCAGATAACTCCATTCAGCAAAGGCAACAAAACACTTTAAAGAACTCATCAGCAGTGTTAGATCAGAGTCCATAAGATATCACCAGGTAATCAGAAGTATCATTACTCTAAAAAGATCTTTACCATTCCTATAGCTTGACTCAGGTCAACTGTGAACAAACTTAGCAACTCCCTCATGCAGATAAATGCTCAAAGTACAAGGCAGCCCTGACAAAATAAGTGTCTGAAGATACCAATTAAAATGGTACCAAAGGAATGGAGAGAGACAGTCAGAGATAAACAGCATATTTGACTGTAACTGCTATATTAGTTAGAAGCAGAAGAATTTTGCAAACAAAGGCAACAATATATGCAAACAAGCGATGAAAAGGAAAATAATTGTACTTGCCAGTCAAAGCAGTGACTGCGGAAATGTCTCTGGAGTATGAGCTCAAGCAGGAATTGAGGTCTCCACACTGGTGATCAAGGCAACACAGGAAATTCCACTAAAAGGTTTGAAGAGGAAATTCGTCACTTTCAGCATGGATAGGTAAAAGGGATCGTGCAGTAGCAAAATTCAATCAAAATATGTATTCAAGATACAAACTTCATTCATTCTTTCACCTGGTGAAACATGTTTGATGCAAGGTTTTGTTAAGGAGCTACTCTTGGGAATTAAGCATTTACTAGGTCAGTGATGAAGGGCAGATATAGATCTCGATATTTTCAGAAAATAAAAATTCAGCCATTTACTATCATTGCTAATCTTTAAATTCCTGATCCAGCACTGAAATAAAATTGTGCATTGAATTGTTAAGCTTGGAATTCAAAAGTAGCATATTCAGAATTTACAGTTGCTGAACAGATAGTCTAGAATCTAGTCTGTGTATGATAGGATACAACAGAGATACTAATAATTAGAGGTAAGTTACTATAGTCTGAAGTAGCACTTTTTGGGAAGCACCTAAGAACACGACCACTGAGCATTTTCTGCTTTCCATAGTATGCAAATTCTGTTTCCAAATTTCTCTATTTCCTATGGCCTTTAAGCCATACCTGTTACTGTACAGATTTAGGACTCTGCTAGCAAAGTTTTGGTCTTTTACTAGACCCTAAACATCACTACTAGGCAAGATGTGGCAATGCATTTTAGCTGAAGAGTTAAAATTAAAGGGTTTTTTTCTGCTCCGTGGCCTGGGAGTGTCCAGCTTTAGTTTCCAGTCCTAATTTGGGTCACACTTAGCTGTCTGTGAGCTATAGCTTAATATTGTGAAACATCAAAAGGGATTTGTCTGTGGCCTGCGATGAGCGAAAGGGTCAGCAAAGAGAGGATGAAGTCTCTACTCTTTTTTGTCTAAAAGTGAATTGCATGAGGTAAATTGGTACATTACATCACATAATATTATAAAATATTACGTATATTATGATATCTTCTAGGACAGCGCCTAGCAGCGCTGTTTCCTTGGGATGGGAATGTCCTTCGAGGTAGGTGTGGCACCCTTCAGCCACCTGAGTTCTCCCACACTGAGGCAGCGTTCATCCACCGAGTTCTCCCACACTGACTACTCCTCTCTTTAGGAGATTTATAAAGATTTATGTGGCAACACTGCTCAGTCATACCTTCCTGAGCCCTCTCGCATGCTGCTTCAGGAATATTATCGCGGCTCCCGCACGACGTGGGGAGCTCCGTGAGCTCATGCGCTGCTGAGGCGATCTCCACCTCAGGACTGCGGCGCAGCCGCTCCCGCCCTCGCCGTGACGTCAGAAGCGCGAGGCGGACTCCCCATGGGGCTGGTGCGATGGTTGCCGCCCCCGCCCGCTCCGCACGGCGCCGGCGGGGCGCACGCCCGTCCCCGCCCCTCTCCGCGCCCATCTCCCCGCATGCGCGGTGCCGCCCGCGGTCGCTGGGGGATAGGAGCGGGGGGAGGCGTGGCCGCTGCCCCTCGCACCGCGGAAGGAGAGCGGGGAGGTGGCGGGGCCCGTCTGTAGCGCCTGACCGAGCTGGGAGAGAGCGAGCGGGAGGCGGCCCCGGGGACAGGGGGGCGGGCGCAGGGGGCCCTCGGCAGCCAGCGAGGAGCAGCAGCCGGGGAAGCTTCGTGGAGCTGCTGCGGGGATGAAGGACCGGCTGGCTGACCTGGCAGAGGTGAGGGATGGGGTTCGGGGCGGGTCGGGAGCGGCGGGGAGAGCGTAGATGAGCGGGGAGGCTCCCGGGGAAGGGCGGCAGCGGGCTGAGCCGAGGAGCGGGGCGGAAGGGAGGGGACAAAGGCGGCGGAGCGCGGGGGCCGCGGGCCGTTATCGCCGCCCGAGGTAACGGTCAGGGGCGGGAGGGTTCGGGATCCGCCGCGGGATCCGCGGAGCCGGCGCCTCGGCCGCGTCCCTGGGGGCAGGGAGGTCTCCGGCTGCCGCACGCTGCTTCCCAGCTCCCTTCCCGGGAAGGGGTCGGCCTCCTCCCCAGGGGCGCGTCGAAGCCTGGGGATCTGGCAGCAAAGTTCAGGCTTCTCGATTTTTATAGCTCACCTTCCCCCGCTTCCTCCTGACCTCTGGCGCGTTTCAAACATTGACGTTTTGACTGACACATCAACTGCATAATATTTTGGTTTTCCAGCGGCCCGTGGGGTAGTGGAGTAGGTTTGTCCGCTTGGGCACTGTTTAAGCACTAATGCGTCAGTAAAGCTCTCCGCAGATTTTATTTTCTGCGTGTTTACAAAATGGTAGCTGCTTCTGTTTATACGATCCTTTCCCTTATTTGTGCTTTGAAAGCAGTGTCCTAAAAAAGAAGGGAGAGTTCGAGGGTGGTACTGTCATGTACGTCTTCCACAGGATACAGCTTGGTTAAAATAAAAGGATATTCGACTTCTCTTTTCCTGTAAAGAAATGGAAGTTACACAGGAGTTCCTGTTAGTTTTAGGACTCCATGTGTATGTAGTTAGTGCTGAGCTTGTGCTGTTCATTTTTGTTAAGATTAAGTTCATATCTTCTGGATCACCAAATACATTTTGAAAGCTCCATCTCTAAGGGATAGAATTGCAGGTCTCATTGTCTTCCTCTCCAAGAAGATGAATTGGCATCTGAAAAGTTTTCACGATTAGATTACGGTATCTTTACCAGGAAAGGTGTTTCGGAATTGGATCAAAGAAATGTGTTGTTTCTTTCAGGTGTAATTCTTCTCTTTTGCTATTTGTAAACATTTCCAAGTTGTAGGAATATGTTCCAAATTTCAGTGATGATGCATACGTCTCAGAAAGTGAAAGCCACAAACGATGATCTGAATTTGTGTTTTAAGATCCTAAACATGCAGACTTTGAGGGAAAGTAGCAGTGATCTGTTGTTTGGGTTTTTTAAAATAAAAAGAACAACCCTTCCCTTAGATGTTTTTAACAGTTTTTAAAGCAAGTGTACACAGGGGATTTTAAGCCTGTTTTAGTATTATACATCTATATATAAGCATTTAACATCTGAAAACATTACTGCAGCAAGCTACTACTTTGAACACAATATCGGTGTAGTGCTTCATACATTCAGCAATGTAATTTTCACTGCCTGGGTAATAAACAAATAGCTTGGACATTTTAAATCAAAGTTTTCTTACTAGAAAATATTCAAACATCATTTCAAATGAAGGGAGAAGTTATTGAAGAATCCATCTACATTTTATCAATTAAAAGCATGTAGCTGAAGTTTTGAAAAGCTACATACCTGAAGGAGGTGACTTTTGGAACATGATTTCTACAGGGAACTTGGGGAAGCGGGAGCATCCATCTTTATCTGAAATACCAAAAAGAGCATGTTCATTTACTTAACATAGAAGTTTTAAATGATGATCTTTGGTCACACAGACACAGGTTGCTTTGAAAAATAATAAATAATACGAAGCAATAACATATTAACATCTCTACTTATTTTCCAAAAATTTTCCCACTTGATTAGCATAATTCCATTGTTTCTTATTTAGCTAAATCATTAACTGAAGAGTTGAGCATGTATGTTGTGGTTTTTAAACAGGCCTGGACCTGCAAAATCTTGAGGAATAACTATGCCTTGCCTCTTTGCCTTCATAGAAGAATGTTGTTGTGTATTGTTTTGATTGTACCTTCCATGTAAATTTTATCCTCCCTTGTTTCCCACAGATTCAGTAAGGTACAGAAGTAGCTTAAGAGATCCTAGCACTTCAGCCAGTCTCCCTCTTCTTTATGAAGAAGAAGGAGGCCAAAGTTTGTGGCCCATTAAATGTAAAAATTATAGCTTTTTGATACTTTAATTAGTACACCATCTTTAGGCAATTAAACAGTGCTCAGATAGTTGCTGGAGAAAGAACTTGTTGAGGGCATTCAGATTGCATAGCCTTCAGATAATGCTGCTTCCTTGTATTTTCCATGTAGCAAAAGCCTTGTAAAGTACATGCTTTTCCAGAAGACAGCAACCATAACTTTATTTGTCCATATTTCTAAATGAAATACCATTTCAATGGTATTTCTAAATAACTCCAAGCAGGCCAGAAAGAACTCATTTCATCTGTTTGAATTATCCTTTAGTACAATGAAATGGACAATTGATCAAATCCCAGACCGGTTTAAGTGATTTTGAGTGTAAATGAGTGGTTGATAGTAGATATTAAAAAAACCGAACAAAATGAACAAAAAAAAAAAAAAACAAAAAACCAAAACATCAGAGCAAGCACATAGCAATAGTGTGAAATATTCTCCCAACCTTCAGTGGTTTGCTGGTGATGAATGCAACTCTATCTTGCTGAAATGACTTAGAGTTGAAAGGTGTGTGTTCAGACATTTAGTTCAGCAAATTAGGCAGTGTCAGATATCCTTTTAAGGATGTTAATAAAACATAATCAAGCGTTTTTATGTTACTGTTGTTAAATAATTTAAGAAAGAGGTAAATTGTAAAGCTTCTTTGCTAAAACATGATGGTTTAGATCTGAATTTTGAGGTGCACTGTTTGGCTGAAAAATTATTCTCATTATATGCTGAATGCAGACCTATCTATTGAAATAATTTTGGTGTTTGTTTTTTTTCTTGATTGATGATTCATTTGTTGAATTCAGTTGTTGTATTTCTTTACTCTTAGTGTTCCCTGAGGCAATCCTAGTCATAATCTTTGACAGATATGTGTAGATTTGATTGTAACTTTTTTTTCTTTTTAAGCAAGGTAATGTGAGCAGAACTGAACTGATTACTTTGTAAACTGTTTTTTGGGCATACACTTAGTGTCCCCAAAACTGTTGAGGAATGGAGGAAGAACCGGAAATCACTAAAATTAAAACTTGTAGAATTAGGTGGTATGCAAAGGGAACCTTTTTAGAAGGAGGAAAACATAACTGAGCTTTTTTTCCCCTGAGTTAACCTCTTACATTAGTCTTTGTTCAAACATTGAATTTTCTCAAGATGATCTGTATGTTTTCTGTGTCATAACAGCATAAAGTAATTTCTTGTTGACGGTTACCATATGATGTTTTTCTGGTTGTACAATTATGCTACTAAAGGCTGTTAATGATTGACCTGCCAAAGCTGCTTGACAGATCTCCTTGGCCCTGTGTAAGCCCTCTGTGACTACTCTGATAGAAAAGAATTCTTGAAACATTGATGCTAGAAGGAGAAACTCTAACTTACTCTTCAGATCTGATTCACTGTGATGATGGTCACAGTTATCCTTATATCTTGCCAGAGGAACACACGTGGTCCAGAGTGAGAAAAAACTAACCTTGATTTGGAATTTCAAGGGCAAGCAATAGGCATATTTTTAGGTCAAAAGTTGCTTGCGGTTTCAGAGTTCAGCAATTAATTTGGTAAGACTTCTCAGATTAGCCCTTGTCAATTCTGTAAGGCACTGGAAACATCAGAGGTTTCATAAACTATCAGGGTAACTCCTACTTGGAGCTGAGACATGGCAGTGTCTGTGCTATATAAACCATCCTTGAGGGAACTTGATATATTTTATATCTATGAATGTTTATGGACTTGTATGGCCCAGACTTCCGGTCCTAAGGTCAAGGTATTAACTACAAAAAGTATTAACTGGATTGCTCTTAGTGTGGACATGAAAGTTTTTATCGGTTGTTTGGTTTAGGTTTTTTTTGTTTGGTTGGTTTTTGGGGTTTTTTTGTGATACTGCTTATACTGAGGAGGGCAGGTTTAGGAGAAGCAATATGTTTCTGCTAAACTTGCTGACAAAAGTGAGGTTTGAGTTGGGTTCTTGTCAAAACAAGGTGTACATCGTTTAAGTTGAAGAGTTTTAGCAAATAAGCTGTGTTTTAGCTATGTGGTGATTTAAGAATGTAGAAAATAAGATTTTGAAATGTCATCAGGTGTCTTAAGTGCTGATGTTCAAGGCAGGCTGCCCATAAATCCTTCAAGAAATTGTAGACAGCCAATTGATCTGTCATTGGTGATGTTGCAACCAAATGTGAAAGTGAAATGAACATGAAACTGACTGTAGGATGGGTGATCAATGATTGCCTGGTGTCCACAAACAGGACTATTGGTTAAATGTTTGTATCTTTGCTTTGTTTAAGGCTGTCTTAAGCCTTTACTAAGGCTTTATGACCAAACTAAAAGTTGACCTGTTGAATCTGTTGGCTGATACTGTTTGCATTATTGTTAGTCTAATTAGCTATATACAGCCTGTGGTAACAAACAATTAGAGCATTCTTCACTCAGTAAATGTAAGCAGAAGGTGTTATTTTACATAGCTGATGAAATGGCTTGAAATTGTAGCTCATTCTGAAATATTAATTTATAACTGGTAGCTTTGTAGCACTGCAGTCTCTGGTATGGGCTAAAGTTTGGTAACTTCATCTGGGCAGACTTCCTTGCTTCTTTGTGTTCAGCAAAACTGAATTGATTCTAGTCCCTAAGGTCAGATTCTTCAATATTGAGGTCTAGCAATCATCTCCCCAAAATGATGAATTGCAACAGGTGTTGAAGGACACACAGTGTTAAAAGTGGTTGGACAGTGGTCCAGGAGAGCAATAACATCTAAATTTCTTTATTTGAGATGAGACAGGGCTCCTCTGAGCATAAAACCCAGATGATTTTTTACAAAAATATTGTCATAGGGCCTTATGTACTCCCTCTAGATTTGCAGTAAAGGAACCATCACAAAGATGAAGTAGTAACTTTCCTTGAGTATTTGGGGCAGTTTTAGTAGATTTTGATGCATCACTGGCTTTTTTGTTAGATAATAGTGTTTGACACTGGATTAAATTATAGAATTGTCATGCAAATGATACAGATCTTGCCTAATTTAATAAAACTAGAAACAAAGGGTTTATTTGGTAATAGCATCAGGGTTTAGGAGCAGTAAGTGGGTGTTAAAGATGAAAGGTGGGGTGGGGGTCATGAGAAGAAAGGAGTCCTGGACATGGAAATCCCTTCATGATACCTGTCTTGTAGTTTGCTTTTTCTATAGAGATAACCCATTGACTATCTGGTAGATCAGTATTTCTAGTTTTGATTAGTATGTTCTAATTTTGATTCAGTGCAGTTCAAACAGTCTGTATTTGACAAAGGGAAAAAACCAACACGGTAGCTGTAACTCTTTGCATTTTTATGGCACATGTTAAGTTTTTCCTTTGATATAATTTGAATCTTGGTGAATTTCAAGATCATTCTATTGCACTGGGCCACCCTAAGGGGCAGGGAATGTATTTTGCTGTGTGCTCTGGAGGTCTGTGAGAGCCATTCAACTCTGAGCTTCTGCCTCCTTGGCTGCTATTCTAAGTGTTTATCAATGATGTAATGCATGTGTAGTTTAACACAGTATAATTATGTCTAAACTGGTGTGCAGTGGCAGCCTTGAAAACACCCAAGGGCAAAGCTAGTATGTAGATGTCAGTGAGTTTTTGTTGTAGCTTTCATTAGATGTTTAGCTTCTTATATCACAAATCAGTCATCTGCACCCCTCTTGGTATTTAAGAGGGTTTGATTTAAATAAACCAAATGTTATTTTCAGTTCATGTAGGACTCACTGTGGAAATATATCTATGCTATGAGAGATTATTTTTATACAAAATTGTGGTTTAATGATTTTGAAAGATAATAAAAACTGTGACATCACTTAGATTTTTTCTGTATTGAATTTTTTTACAGTGAAGGACATTCCTTTGCATTCACAGCTTCATGGTAGTCCTGTGACTTCTTTGACCTCCGTGCTTATTTACATTTTTTTTTGACTTTGCAGACTATTGGTTAAAATGAATATGCAGTAGCAAAGTGGAAGAAGTGATAGTTGTTTCAGAACAGTATGATGAGTTTTATTTCATAGATTTGTTTTGTTGTTGTTTACAGTATAAAGGAAATGAAGATGGAGAGACCGTTGTTGTTGAAAAAGACCATTTTATGGATGATTTTTTCCAACAGGTAAAGTTACAGTTTTCACCATCCAGTCACAACTTAGTTTTCTTTCTGTGCCTTTTACTTTCTGTCATTAGTTTTAAGAGTTCATCCACACAGACACACACCCCTAATATTCTTAGTAATGCTACTTTTTTAATAAAAATCTTTGCTGGGAATTAATCTAGTGATTTCATTGCCATATTTCTCTTCCTCTAGGTTGAGGAACTTAGAAATAATATAGCAAAAATAGCACAAAATGTGGAAGAAGTGAAGAAGCAGCACAGCATTATCCTGTCAGCACCAAATCCTGAAGGAAGTGAGTGCCACTTCTTAGATGTGTGGTTAGATGTTCCAACATTTTTGGTCTTTTTTAGTGATCTATAGAAATACAACTTCAAGTGTTCAGAGTGCAAAATATTAACACAATTTATGTAACTATCTCCGTATTTAGTATTGAATTAAATGTTCATTTACTTATTTTAAGTCTCATTTCAATAAATACATTTTCAAAATACTTGTATCTTCCAACTCCTTGCTAAACGGAAACTGAGTTTAATACAGCAACTTGAAATTGATCGTGTCTTCAGAAACCTAGAGGCTACTTGCATTTCTTTTAATTTTTGAAAACATGTAAGTTGTCAGCTGAAGCTCACACAGTAGAGCTGTCACCTTCTCTTTATTCTTCAGAAGGGGCAAGATCCTCTCTAAGATTTAACACCACAGCCAGCTGCTTCAGTAAGAGTTCCGTGCTGGAGCCCTGTTTCTAGGGGCTCTAACCCCAAAGCTGAAATTGATGATGTGTTTTCTGAACAGAGAACTCAACAGTTTAAGGAACTTGCTCTGTTTGCAACACTACTTATTCAGGGCATGTCTGGGTTTGTGGGGAGGGTTTAAAGAAAAGGGAAGAAATTATGCTGAGAAGTTTTTGTGGAATATAATCTAGTGTTGCAATATATAATAAATCATGTAATCATATGTAATAAGCTTACAGCACATTAATCTTCTGGTCTATAAAAAGTTAACTTTGTATGTTAGTTTTTATTTTCCTTCTGTTGTCTTTGTTTTATGTCATGGATGAGCACATAGGATGAGGATTGCTGGCTTCTTGTTACCAGTTATTAGCCTTTTTAAAAAAAAATTACCTCTTTTTAAAGGAACAAAGGAAGAACTTGAAGAATTAAATGAGGAAATAAAGAAGATTGCTAATAAAATCCGAGCCAGGTTAAAGGGTAAGTTGTGAGCAGAAAAAACAGGTATTTAAAAAAAAAAAAAAAAAGGATAACCTCCCTGGCAACTGCTGTACAACCCATGTCAGTAACAATACCATCCTCTACTTCATTCCTCCTTGGCAAGCTTTGCTGCTGATAAATGCTGGGTCTCAGCAGAGCTGAGTTTGATGAACCCAGATAAAGAGCTTGCTTAATTGCAGAAATAACTTAGGAAATTACTAAGTAAAGTAATTTCTCTGTGTAGAAGTGTATTCTCCAACTGAAGTGCTGCTTTTTGGTTATGATATTTTGGAGGAAGGTTAACCTCAACTTCAAAAAGACAGTCACCATGGCATAAATGTCTGCATGGGAAGTTGCTTTATAGGAGCTATTGTATTTTATATTCAGACAAGTGAATTTTGCTGTATTTTTTTCCCTATGAGTATGTCTTAATTTTTTAGCATTGGTTTTGAAATACATTGAGTGTCTTAGTGTCACTGTATTCCAATTATTACATGCTTTTGTCCTTCCATAAACACAAGATGTGATATTTATTGTTTAAACTCTAAGAGCAGCCCCTTTTGTCTTACCTTTTGAATTTTTTCTGGAGTAACAGACTGTAGTGTGACTCTAAAAATACTGAAGTATTAATGTTTTAAGATCTGTACTGATTAGTGAAATTATTTTAAATTCATATCAATACCACTGCCACTCCTCTCTCCTTCCCCTGAAATGTTAAACATGTCTGTGGGGAGCTTGTGCATAACTAAAGTAATAATTAATAGTAACAAGTGTTAAATAAATAAAGTAACTGGGATGCACTCTTAAATAATTATACTGAACTTTAACTGATAATATTCTTGTGTTGTTCTTAGCTATTGAACAAACTTTTGATCAGGGAGATAATGTTAACCGGACATCAGTGGACCTCAGGATAAGAAAAACCCAGGTATGATCACTTCTGTACAAGAAAATAAAAGTATTCTAATAAATCAGGGAATGGGTTTTACTTTTCTGAAGTAGTGTCAGAACTTCATGTTCTGCTTTCTTGGAATGAAAATACCACTTTGAGCTGTTGTGCAGTAGTATTTGCTGTATCAAAAAAATAAACATTTTTTGTTCCCCATTTTTAAATCCTGAAAAAAACAGCACTCTGTGTTAGCTCACAAGTTTGTGGAGGTCATGACAGAATACAACGAGACCCAAACGCTCTTTCGAGAACGCAGCAAAGGTCGGATACAGAGGCAATTAGAGATAAGTAAGTGACCTGAATACACTTTTTATAAAAAAATTAATTGTTTTGCTAGTACCTCCCTTGTTTTCTCTTACTTGAAGATGGTACAAAACATCATACAGCTTAGACATCTTCTTGCAGCACATTAGGGAAAGGAAATCATATATTTTATCATATAGCATAAATTATTTAATGCCATTCTTCAGAACAGATGTAAAGAAAACAGAAAACTCATTAATTTATTTCCTCTTGTGTTGAGAATTATTTAATAACATTTTTTTTGTTTCTTTGCAACTTTGAAAGCTTTAAGAAAAGCTGTGTTCTGAAGATCAAGTGTTATTAAAAGCCATTCCAAAATTAACATGCTAAACAGGACAGCATCTGTTAATGCTGTGCTATTTTTGCTAATAGAAGTATTTTTAAGTTCTGCTGATATAAATCAGTGCTGTCATTAGATTTACTGTTTGTTGACTGACTCACGTTTGACTTATTTCATAATGGATTATGATGAGGAGTATTCAGAAAGGTACCTGACTCCACCATGAACTACATCATCTACCATGGAAGAAGGTGTCTAAAACTATCTATCAAATTTTGTACCTAAAATTAGACTTTTAAATATCTCCTGGAAAGAAAGTACATATATTGCTGAAATAGGAGATGAAAACAGAATTTGCAGTCTTGGCAATTTACAAGAATTTGCTTTTCAAGTGCCTCTCAAATTGGTCATTAGTTATGCTACTGGTTCAATTCAGCATTATAATAAAGTTTATCAGGCAAGTTAAATTCTTACCTGTAAGTTTGAGGGGCAGAAACCATAATGCCTCAGGAAATGGTTCTTCTAAGTTAATGCTATGACCTAGTTAGCACCTTCAGCTTTTCCTCAGCACTGGTCATGCAGCATTCTTGAGAATAAAAATGGGAAAGTAATATTAAAACTGAAGCTTTCATATAAGTTATAGATATTCAACTTGAACAGATTTTTATGCCGTTTTTTAGAAGTGCACAATAGAAAATATTTTAATGTGTTGGCATAACTCATAACACTTGTACTTGTCATACCAGTGTGATAAATATTGGTCAGTTTACTTAAACATGCATTAATAAACTACACTAATTGTCAAGATGTATTTTAGATACTCTAGGGGTAGTCATCTTCTTTATGTGGCATATGAATGTAAGCCTGTGTTAGTAAAATCAAATTTATGTAAAGATTTTATTGCCCACACAGTGGTGGAGAGCAACTAAATTACATCCCAGTGTGACATGACTGAATAGGTAAATATTGAATATTATACAAATACTTTATCTCAGGTTCTTCCTCTTGAAGAACACTCCCTTTCACAGGGCTCATTATGTACTTTGTAAATGTTTATGACTGAACTCTTCAATTTGACTTAAAAAACCAATCCAAAACAAACAAAAAACACCTCACCAACCAGGAATTTTTCATCTTGGCTTTGAATCTAGTTGGTTTTTCTCACTATTATTTGGTAGCATTTTTTTTTTTTAATATGAAAAATGGCTCTTGGTAGTGGCTAAACACTACCTTTTTTATCCTGAAATATTCCCAATACAGGAATTTTCTTTAAATTGGAAAAAGTAAAATTTTATTTAATAATGAATAAGTGATGTTATGTGAAATAATGTTGTTTTTCTCCTAGCTGGAAAGACTACCACTGATGAGGAACTGGAAGAAATGTTAGAGAGTGGTAACCCTTCCATTTTCACTTCTGATGTATGTATTTCTGGTCCACTTATGTCTCTCTTCTAGTCTGCTGCTTCTGCTACTCAGAAGTGTGTCAGCACATACGTACTCATGTCTATATCTTTGTTCTCCTGAAGATTATATCAGACTCCCAAATAACTAGACAAGCTCTGAATGAAATTGAGTCCCGTCACAAGGATATAATGAAACTGGAGTCCAGCATACGGGAACTGCATGAAATGTTCATGGACATGGCAATGTTTGTTGAGACTCAGGTAAATGAACCAATTCAAACATTTCCAGAAGGGAGATTTTTTTCCCCAGTCTTCCTCTTTGAAATATGCAAAAGCAATTGCTTATATTCAGATAATACAGATTTATAGTGTGTAGTAACTGATTAGAATACACAAAAGTTAGTGCTGAAAGGTTTTTTGGTTTAGGCAAATGTGCAGTCTAAATGTGCTGATAGTATATAGACTTTCTTTTCAGTTGGTATATTTTACATTTTCTTCAGCATGTTTATATTGCAATATAATTGAACATTTTGGGTATGCTTATTTAAGAGCTCTTTCCTGGAGCTCTTTGGAATGCAGTGTCTTGGGAATTTAGGATTCTCAGACACACAGTGAAGGACTACTGTGGTAGAACAGAGCGTGCATTAGCAAGGATGTATGCAACTTGCACATGGTACAAAGCTATGAGTGCTGTTACAACTAACATGTATGACTTTTCAATCTGTTACATTCAAATTCTGTTATGCTCATAAGCATCATCTTGGAATGCATGTAAATTAGTTCTATTGTACTCTCTGCGTAACAATTATTTTAATAAAACTACTTTTAACTGCTGTTAAAATCCTTTGACTTATGCAGGCAAGTAGAAAGAGCAATGTTCCAGAGAAACTTTTCTGAAATTGACTTTTTAAATTGAGTTTTGTTCTAGAACTCCTTTGCTTTGATATTAAATATGTAGCCAAGGCAAACTCTTAGAACTTTTCTTTTGAATTAGAAATGAAAAAAAGTTACTTGTGCATCATTCTTTAATGCTTTGCTGTTTAATGCTGCTGATTTTGTCTTCTGGTGGACAGAAACGCAGGTAATAATCTTGATGTAATTTTTCACCAATCCTTCATTTCATTAGCAAATTTCATTCATCATAATTAATTTGAATTTGTGATATGTTGACATTCAAAACCCTGAATTCTGATAAACATTTGAAGTTGCTGTTATACATGTGCATTTCCTTATAACTTATAACTGTTGAACCTTGTATCAAAATGGTCAGTATCCTTTGCCACCTCCAGGCAAATGAGGGATTCTGGATATCCTTAGCTTGTCAGCTTTAGTTTTGGCTGTTAAAACACATCTTAAAGGTATGTTTTTATTCATGCAAAGAAAGAAACATGCCTTCCCTGCTTATGGATGTTCCTTATTTAGTTAGAACTTTGAGCCCTTGCTTCTTACTCCCTTTTTCCTTTACACATCAAAGCAGAAAAAATGATAGCCACCAATACATATGTTATTCACTTGTTTAAAATAATCATTGATGTTCTATAGCTTCTCTTTGGTTCGTTAAACAAGGATCCATGGATTCCACTAATAAAATTTTTCTTCAAAATTTAATTTTAAGGGTGAAATGGTCAACAACATAGAAAAGAATGTGATGAATGCATCGGATTACGTGGAACATGCGAAAGAAGAGACAAAAAAGGCAGTTATATATCAAAGTAAAGCACGAAGGGTATGCTATCTTTCTGTAATTATGCTAGTCACTGTATTAGAGTTATAGATTTAGTATAGAGTTAGTAGATTTTTGTTGTATTCAGTCCATCAGGGTAGAATTAATATGTGCGTTTCACATTTTAGTTGTGGTATTATTATATTAGAAAAGAATGTTATTATTTGTTGTTAACAAAGGAAGATTTTGCAAAGGATTTTACAAACAAGCAAAAAAACCCAAAACAAAACAACCCCTTAATCTGGAATAAAGAACATTTCCAATGTGATTTGTTGTAATTAGTATTAAAATTACTATTACCAGTAGAGGACTGTACTACAAAACCAGATATGCAATGCACACACAGCTGAGGCTGCATTCTCAATTTTCCATTTAAAAAGCTGTTGTTCTAGAGGGTTAGAACTCCAGAGGAAGAAATAATGTATTATGATAGTAGTTATATTCACAGGTTCTTCTTACCAACTGTCGTGGTATCTTAAATATTCAGACACTAAGATTAAAGGTTTTTGGATCTTTATCACTTGTAAACTTACCTGGATTTATAGCTATAAAACCACCATGTTAGCACTAGAAATAATATCACTGGTTTTAATGAAGCAGGCTTACTTCTTTAGATTCCACCTGTTTTTACAGATAACTACTTCTGTAAAAGTACTAAATTAGGGGGATCTTCCCTCTGGAAAGGGTGTGATGTTAAACCACAACACTCCTGGAGGTTAAATGTCACCATTTGTGGAGGAATTGAGTTCAAAGTAACATTCAGGCAGTTTCCATTGGCATGGATACTTGTGTTTCAATACCTTTATTCCCATCAGAAAGCCAAATAATGTATTCTGAAATTAAACTACCAAGTAATTTATATTTTGTAACTGTATGATTGCAGAGTGAATGAAGTGTTCCTCTGACATTATAATTTCCCCTTTTGAGATGCTGTGCAATTTTGTGAGGCTTTTCATGGGTGAGTTGAATTTGAGGGAATAATATATTTATATAAATAGATATATCTGCACATAGCTAAGAAGCCTGTCACATTTTTTAAAAAATTAGCTAAGAAGTGTCAAAAGAGCTCGTTTAATGTATTTCTAAATGGTGGCTTCCTCATCTTTAATTATTGTATATATATTAATCACACTAGTTTACCAGTGAACCCAGTTTAAAAATATATATTCTTTCCGTGCAAGAGTAAACAGATAAATTTATCTCAATATGAGGATATTGCAGGCTTTAATAAAAACAAGTTTGTATTTAAATACTGACTATTTTAATAATAGAAAACAAATGCCACTCCTGATGTGCTTAATATTGAAATAATACCTTGTTTTCTCAACAGAAAATGTGGATAATTATCATTGTGTCAGTCGTGTTGATTGCCATAATTGGTCTTATTATTGGCTTGTCTGTTGGTATTCGGTGATGCTTGGATAACCTCAGCATGCATGACTTCCTGCCAGTGTGGCAGTAAGTAACTAATCAACTAATTTGGCCCCTGTTTTTCTCTAGCTACTTCTAGTGTTCTACTAACCTTTTAATATGGAGGGCTGGCTTGAGATGGTTGGAGGGTCTTCTCTTAACTCTGCATACTGTGCAAGGGATATTAATGTGAATATGGACAACTGACATCTAGTGGTGGGCTGTTAAATACACTGAATGCAATCACTGCAAATAAACTCAGCAGGAAGTGACTCTGAAAAATCCCAATTAGGGTCTCACAAGCCTTTGAAATATATTTATTTTTTTCTCTGCAAGTTCTGCAGAGAAAAAAGAGAGTTCTCAACAGTCTGCACTAAGTTATGGAATACTTGTTACACTTGGAACTTTATCAAATGGGTTTTGATGGTTTTAAGTAGAGCTTTCATAGATGTCTACAACCATGAAAAATCCTGAAAAATTATTACTTCAAAGCTGCTTAACATTTTAATATTTCTTGTCCAGATAACACATAACTAGGCTAAGTAGAAAACAGCATTTAACTCCTCTGATTCCAATAGAAATTGAACTTCTAAAACTTCTTCTCTTCAAACTATGTAAAGTGCTGAGAATAGGATGGCATTTCAGACTGCTAATTGGAATTCAGATTCTCTACTAGCACTCTTAATATCAAGGTTTTTAGTTTTGATACTACAATTTCTTCTTAGTTTTGGTTCATAGGCAGAGAACAGGATTTACTGTATCATTGCTTATAGTCAGGTCTAATATAAAATTTTGCACTTATATAGAACCCATCTCTTTTTTTCCCCTCCTTATAAGCTTTTCTGAGCTAGTACCTACATAATGTTTTTACTGGTGTTTTACTGACTTCCACTAAGTGCACAATTGCAAAGGTTTGGGCAGGCTGCACATATTTATCAAAGGAGGGTGGCAGTAAACAATGTTACTGTACTTAGAGTTGACCTCAAGAGGTAAATATTCACTACTGCATCTGTTTCCATACATAAAGATATTTACCTAAGATAGATATGAGTAATAATTATTCTGTGAAGCAAAATACAGAAATATTACACAGCTCTATCTGGTAACAATGGTTACGCATATGCTAGAAAAGAAAGACTAATAAAAAAAATCAAAGCAGTAAGTATTCTTTAGAAGGAAAATCCAAATATTCAAATTAGTTGTAAGTACTATTCATTTTCCATGACTCTGCATGTATTTAAACAGTTCTGCATCTGACAAAGTATTTCAATCTCAACTTTTCTCTCTTTTTTCACAGAAACTGATGTTCATAATTATATGTGTAACTATATTGCTTCTGATACTTGGAATTATCCTAGCAACAACACTATCATAGCAAGCACATTCCAAGAGTTGTGAACCTTCAGAAACTACAAAATCCATCTTCTGTAAAAACCAAACTTTTTCTAGTAAATGACACCTTACACTGTTCCATGATGATGTCCGATCACTAATGGTTAAAAATGAGAACAAAATCACTCTTTATGTTTACTCATAAATGAAGATCAGAATGTATTAAGATATGTATGGATTTTCATCATAAACTATACATTTGTAAGACCGAAATTTGCTCTTAATTGTTTTGAACTAAAGTAACCTAGGATTTTTTTAATGTCTCAGTGTTACAAACAGTTAAATAGGGAGTTTAGAGATTACTGGATTTTGACTGTTTGGCTTTTTTTTTTTTTCCCTATTGCTAATATAATTCTAATCACAAGTTTTAGTACCTTACCAGTGCTGCTTTTTTTTATTACTCCTGTGAACATTTTTGAGATGTAGCCTTGTCTTGAGGTGAATTATTTAGTCACCTTAACTTGTCTTAGCTTTATACTTTATCTTTTTTTTCTCCAAGTGCTAAAATATTTTATCCTGAAAAGACTACTTACTTAACTGCCTGCCTTGTTGCATTACACTTGAGAAGGAAAAAAAAGCAAGCTTTTTTACACTTTGCAAGTTTTCTTTTCAATCCGACTAAGGTTAATTGCTTTAAATATTTTATTGTCTTTATAATAAACAGTTAATTGCAACATTTCTGGTAAAAGAAAGCTGGTAATGAAGCACATCAAATTTGAACCTGAGCAGATTATTTTACAAATAACTGTTGTGTGAAGGAAGCAATGTATCAGTTTAGCCTTATTGTTCATATGAATGTGACAAAAATCACACTTTGTCTCTAAAGCCAAGTCAAGATTTCTTATTTGGAAGGTTGCTAATGTGTGAATATAGCACATAGGGATAAACTCTAAGAAAAGTCTGAAACTAATACAAACTAAGACACTGATTTGTTATGAAATTGTGTTATATAACATGTATGAAGTGTTTTAGTATTTGCATACTTTTTGTAATGCTAGCTTGCAAGACTTGAAAGCTTGAAATACTTCAAATGTAACCCAATAGCTCCATTTAATGTTACATGATATTTTTGTATTTTGTGTGTAAAATACTTGTAACTTGAATTTTTGACTTCTCATGGTTCAAGTATATCCATGTAGATATGTAGATATATTTACACAGTAAGATAATTAGAGGAAAGTATAATGTGTGTCTTTTTGAACACAGTCTAAAATTACACTTGTCAATGTTTCCAAATACTCAACTTGATGTTAACTGCAATATGTTAGAATATTTGGTCCTAAAATGTTAGAATACTAAAACTTACATTTTGTTGAGAGTGTGTGAGATAAAAGTTACTCGGAAAACTGTAATTCAGTCTATTGACTTAATGAAATTCAGCAAAGTTTACAATTTATATTGTAAGTATGAATATTCCTGCTTTGCTGTCCAAATATACTGTGAATGTGCTGGAGCTATTCAGATGTCAAACGTTTTAAAAAAAGAAAAAAATCTTATTATTGGTCTTTTTGAAAGTCAGCCATATAGAAGTCGCTTGAAAAATTTCGGCTTCATTAATGAACAAATTTCTTTACCTCTAAGTCCAGAACACTCACTGATGTTTGTGAGGAAGTTTACATGCAAAGTATGGAAAGATTCATTGCCTTAATACTTGTTCTAAGTAAAATATATTTTTATTCTGTAGTTTTCTAGATTTTTATCAGTAAATATTATTTATACAGCTACGCAAATTGGATTGGGGGAAAAAATCAGTTCTGCTATTTGACAGATGATTACTTAATATAACCCCCAAAATCCTATCATGTTGTGGTTTTTTTATTTATAATTTGCCCGTCAAGACCAGAAATTTAAATAGGCCACTCCATACTTTTTACTTCTTGCTATATAGCTGCCTCAATGAAGTCTGGTTTTAAAGAAACAAAACAAAACTTGTTTTTCACATGAACCTCTTTGTTCTGTTAATATTGGAGGGGAGTAAATCTCTAACCTATGCACTAATAAATTTATCTAAGCAAGTATCTTGTGGCTATTTTTATATTCATGATGTTATTGTGACCTTTGTGAATATTTCCAGTAAGTGTTTGAGTAAGGTTGGTATGTTTTTGCAAGGACATATGTCAAACAAGCAATACTTGAGTCTTGGAGTGAAGTCTAAATACTGTACTTCCTGAAACTTTTTTACAAAAAAAGATCAAAGTAAGTATAGAGATAATTACGGACACGTCAGTGGGATTTATTAATCCTAAACTGTGCTCATGGCTTTAATATTAAACTTGAAAAATATGCTAATTATTTATTTGAATAAAGCCATCTATGTATCCTCAAAAATTCCTCATAAAAGAGCATTCTTCACAGTGCAGAATTATAGTAACTTCCCCTTTCCTGCCTACCCTAGAACTGCAATTCTTTTGGTACCCAGGCTCCTTCCAGCTGCAGCCAGCTGTTTGCAGATGTTTGTTTCCAGCAAATGCAATATAAGTGGCAGTAGGGTGCTGTGAAAGGGGAAAGGTTGGTTAAGTTTTTCTTGGAGAATTTTGAGGAAAGAATTCCCAAGTTTTCATTTGAGTCGATGTACAGAATCTATCTACGTACAGAAATAAATTGTCAGTGTAATTTTTGCAAGGGTCTAACACTGATGAGGATATGCATGCAGAGCTAATACCAAAGCACTTAGAAGTTGGAGATTGGCAAGTTTATGATTAACTGTAAAATAACTGAGCAGTTACACTTAGTTTGATATTTGTGTTACTTGGAAAAAATGGGATAGGAGTGGGAATGCTGAACTTGGCAATTAATAAGGCAAACTTAGCCATAAAGACAAACCAAGAATGTAAAATCATAGCATAGGGAACATGTTCATAGCTTTCTTAGTAAAATCTCTAATGAATTTTTTTCAAAATAACAGTTTCAGACAGTTGTGCTTCATGTAGTTTCAAAAGAACAGCTTGGATGTGGTTTGTTGTTTTGTTTTTATTTTTGGGGGGGAGAAGGGGTGGAAGGGGATATGTGGGTTTTAAAGACTTATGTTACCTAATGTTAAATTTGATGTGATGTGTTCATGTGGCTTGTATGCCACTTCTTAAAATAACCATGGCATTCTTCTGTGCAAAGGCAGTGGGGCAGCCTTTGCACCTGTGAATCAGCTCAGTCCTCCCTGCCATGTACAGTAGTTGGCTGCTCAATTATGTAGTGCCATTTGCAAGCCTCCTTTAGGAAACATGGAAAGTCCCTCTGCCAGTAGTAAAGCACTTAACAATGAGCATTTTGGAATAAAAAGGGCATTTTATAAGCTCTTGTAACTACATTCTGCAGAACAGAAGTACTTCTGGAATAAAGGATTTTACAGAGGAAAATAGAAATGGTAAGTAATTACAAGAGTTGTGTTTATGTGTAGTAAAGAATGATTGCTTTTATTGGCAATAAAAACATTGAGAGGAAACTTCAAGACACTTTTGAGAAAGGTATTTGGTAGTCTTATTGCACAGAACTGTTATCTTCCTTGTACAAAAAAACTTGTCCAGGTTTTTACTTCTTTAAGTCTGCTATTTTATAATCTTCATCCATGTTTTTAACCATGAGTATTTCTTCATTTCTGAAATGAGGTGTGTGGAGGCTTATAGATAAGGCACACAAGAATTATGTGTGTATAATATTGACAGCTTGTTGTAAAGAAATCTTTGGCTTCCTTTTAAGCTTCCTCCTTCCCTGAATTTTAACATGAGCTTATGATGAAAATATATATCTATCTTAAGATCAGAGAATCACTCAGGTTGGAAGCAATTTCTCCAGGTCATCTAGAGCAACCTCCAGCTCAAGGCAGTGTCACTGGTGAGATCAGACCCATGTTAGCATTGTTCTGCATCACAGAATGAAACATCTGTGATTAATTGAACCTGTTAAATATTAAATAAAACCATTAATTCAGTTATTTTTAAAACCAAATTTTTGGTCACAATAGTTCACAGAGTAGAAGAGTATCTCTTAATATTCTGTAGGTTAATTATTCTATGGAGATTTTGGATTAATCATCCATAAATCATCGTGACAAAACTAGTCCCGTTCACACAGTGGTCTGGAATAATGCTATGTCTCTTCATAGTTCACCTTCTAAACAATTTTATGCCTTTGCTTTAATTATCTTAATCAGTGATTATCTCAGCAGAGCTTTTCACAAAGGTTTTCCTTCAGGAATATTGCCATGAGGGTGATGGCCCCAGGCCAATGTTACAGTTCAATCTGGAATTTGCCTCCAGGTGAAAACTGCTTGTAAATGCTGACATGACAGAGAAAGTGGACAGTGTACAAGGATGCTTCTTGGTATTGAATGATTGCTCACTTGCTACTTAATTTCTTCAGTGCAATTTTGGCAAAGGCCATTTAGAATCCATGACTTGCAGTTCTACGTATTGACTTGGGACCTGACCTGACCTGAAAATACTTGCTTTTTCATGCCTTTGCTTTAGTTTCTGGCTGTACTCACAGAATTTTGTTGCAAAAAACATACTTTTCCCAATGCCAACCTGCTTAGCTGCTGAGCCATCTAATGGCAGGTTCTGGGCCTGTTTCTTCTCTTGGTCTTCTGCTTTCCTTTTGATTGGGGCTACTGCTTTTAGAAGCATAACTTCTTCTGTTATTGGAAATCTACCTCATGATGCTTGTTGTGAAGGAAAATGGCAATATGGATGTTTATTCAGGAAGGAGTAATTAATGATACAGACCAATCCTGGTTCCATCCACATTCTGTCAACCGTTTTTAAATGGTTAAATACAGCTGCTAGCAAATACATCTAACTGCATCAAAAATCAATCTGAAGAAAAAATAATTTTAAAAAGCTGTCTGAACTGTCTGAAAATCTGGAAAAAACATGTCAGTGTCAGTTCAGACAAGTACACATTGCATTTTGGGCTCACATGCTTGCTCTGCTTTCAATTTTCCCTTTTGGCAATTTATTCAGAGTAGCATTAGTGGATGGAATCTCAGAGGAGAATAAAAGCTGGTGTTTTGAGAACTAATGAAGTAATTATCTAAAGCATTATTTAAAATGATTATTTAGAAGATAATGAGACCCTTTAATTATGTTTGTTCTGCATAGCTAGCCTTTCAATAATTCAGGGTATTGCTATAGAATTTTGTCTATATTTACTTTACACAGTTTTGTTTAGAAAAATGTTACAGCTGTCTATAATGCAGAAATAGGGCTTCTCATGCCAGCTATTCACCTTTTTTCATTAAAAAAAGAGCTCCACTCATTTATGTAAAAGAAATTGAGAGCATCATTAGTATTAAAGTAGCTAATAAAAAAATTCACCAGTGTTTTCATGTGTCTGTGACCTTGCTGCTACAATAGTCTATTCTACTTAACTGCATCATTATCAGTGCCTAAATAGTTTGTAGTCCCTGAGGAGATGAGTCTTTTGTCACCAGCTAGATCTTTATTTGATACATCAATGAAGCATCACTTCACTGACTGCAGTGATTCTACTCCAGGTCACACTGGCTGATGATGCAGTCCTTGATGATTAGAAATCGATAAAAACTTTAATGGGTAAGAGGTTCTGAAGGTTTGAGTTTCTGTTCCCCTATGGCTGGCCATTTATTTACAATCAAATCAACTGGTATAGGAATCCTGTCACTCCAGAGGTGCTGCAAAGGGCAGCTGATCTCCTACCTACCTTCTGTTCCTTTGAGGCAAGTAGGCAGCATGAGGAGTATATTTTAATTTACTGGAGTATATTTAAAATATATAACACACCATTCTAGAATATGGTAGAAGTTAAAAGTTCAGAAGGTTTAGTAAGCAACAACGTGTTGGGTTTCGCATAGTTACTATGAAATAAAATCTAAAACTAACGCATTTAAGCCATGGGAAAGGCTACAACTAATTATGAGTTTCTGAAATACCTGCATATGTAAAATTGAGCTGCTTGAATCTAGTTTATCTGCAGGACATTTTGTCTGCTCAAGGAGGGACTTGAACAGCCCCTCTTACTGAAATTCACAGCAATACTCCTGTTAGCTTCAAAGGTGCTTGGTTCAGGCCAAGGTGTGAAGTAGGCTTAAATTGGTGATTCCCAAAATGTGCAGTAAATAATCTATTGTGCCAGTAACCCCAATTCTAATTTATCTGCTAATTCCTCCCAAATGTTTTCCTTTCGTTAGACACAGAAAGTTCATCTTTTGCCCTTCTGAAATGTGTAATACAACTAGAGATTAATGCAAGTGTATTCACACCACCATCAAATAAGCAATACAGGCACTGGCAGACTTGCATCTTCAGTATGAATTTTTTAATTTGTATCCTGTAGACATCAGCTTTCCAGTCCCAGCTGGACAAACCAGGATACATTAGATAGAAAGCTCTGTGTGTCTCTCACCAGGAGCAGTCATGCTTCTGATTTTCTCTTCAACTGTGGCAGAAATCTTAAATTGAATTCCTCTGTACAAATGTTGCAAAAATAACTTAATGTAGGTTTTAGCAAGTTACTTAAATACAAGGGTTATAACCAGACATACTTGGCTGAGTGTCTTGGTGCTAGACTTATGATTTTCTATAATGGAAGTGATTTTTCTTTTGGAACTGAATAATTTGATTCTGTACTCAGTTGCTGGAATGTATAGCCATTTTTTTCCCAGGCAAGAGACGTTGTTTCCTTTCTTATTTTTCAACTTGAACTTTTATTTTTGGCTATGTTTTCACAATAAAGAAACAAAATTTCAAAACCCAAGGGGTTTTGTATGTTTTGCATGTAGTTTGCAGATTCACTTTCCTTTCAATGGTTTTGTGATTGATTTTTAAATAGTCTTTTGCCAAAACACTCTTGAAACTAAGGAGTCTGAACTCACTGCAGTGAAAGCCAGATACTAGCTTCTCAGCATATAAATGCACCTCAATTGATTGGGAGCTGCATATTGTGGTCTTTTCATTCCTGAGCTCTTTCTTAATTGAGGAGAAACATGGTGCTCTGGCTGTAGAGGGATTTCTCCTGAAATCTGTTCTAGGCTTCTTCATGTAAAATTGGGTCACTGTGCCCAAAGCTGAGACCAAAACGGAGTGGTAGGTGGTAAGCACCATCTCCTTTTGAGTGCAAAAATTACACCTATTCGACTCCCCTGTTTTGAATCTGTCTGCAATCGTGTGCGTTTTCAGTAGAAATTTACCTTTCATTTTCAAATAGAGTTAAAACCCCGATGTGTTGCCAGTTGTTGATGCATCAACAAGGGTCAGCATTTCTTTTTTTTCACGACATAAATCTTTTTTAATTGATGGCCTAAGAAAATGTTATTTATCTCTGTCCCAGTCCTGTATGGGATGAAAATTACTTTTGAACTTAGATTCACTCTGCCTATGACTATACATTTAGCTACCTCCTTGTATGGATCTTCTACTCAGATGTTACAAATACCAAAGTAAGAACAACCTAATATTACTGCATATAGAACAACTGACTGGTCCACTGGGTGGAGAGTCCCTTGAGACTTGACAGGGAGCTACTTGCTCTCCCAAAGGAAAGGCACAGTGCTAAGGTGTTTGATCTATTGTCTCACAATGGCTATTAAACATCTGGGAGGCTGTCTCACTAAAGTACTGTCTTCCAAGGTTCAAAAGGGTTCTGCTGCTCATCAGCAATGAAAGTCCTTAGAGGAAAAAGGAAACTTTGAGCCATGCATATTTCTCCTGTGACTAAGTACCTTGGTTGTCTTTTGAAAAGCCTTGGGAAAAGCAAGGGGAAGGCAGTTTCCTTCACACACGTCAGAATATCCAGCATCTCCAAAGCTTTAATGTTTTGAAAGGGAAGGAGGAAACAAAGGCATTACAGAAAGGAAGGAAGAAATATTCAAGTAATATATCTATTACCCTGGAGCTGTCACTAGTGAAGTAGTGCTGGCTGACTTTATTAAAAGTCAGAACTCCCACAAGCCAATTTAGGCTTCTCTCTAGAGACTTTAGGTGCTCTCAAGCCACCTTTCCCTCCATTACAGAAGAAGGCTATCAGTCACATTCTGGATCATGGCTATTCTGTGCTGGATTCCCCCAAGGCGAATCAATCATTCTCAAAAGTGAATAAGTCCTTGATAAAAGAACAAGAGGAAGACAATGTGGTGAGTAACTGTTTCCAACACAGGACATGCCAGAATTTGTCTGAAAACTTGCCTGAAGTTTGTTGTGGGGTTTGTTGGTTTTTTTTTTTGATAGGTGAGGTTATAAGTAATTGCTTAAAATAAGCCTTTTTTTAGGATTTTGCTATTAATAGTAATAGAGCAACTGCATAAAGCCTTTTATTGTATAATGCAAAGTAGCTAATTAAAAAAGGAAAATCCAAAAAATAAAAATGTGGTAACCTTAGAAAGTCTGGGGTTTTTAAGCAGTACATGGGCAATATGCCTGTCCTGTCTACAAAACTGGAGTATTTTGGTTACACTGACTGCTGTCATGATGCCAGTTCTATCATAGAAGAGTTGCCCTAGAGCTTGTGAAATTTTTGAAAGCAGGTAAATTTTGGTGACCCAGGAAGTTGGGAGCTGTAAATCCAGTTTTTGAAAACCAAGCTCACAGTCCCAGAAGGCCACGGCTGCTTGTTCAGTCTGTCCGTATATCTTCCAGTTGAGACAATGTTTTTATCCTCAGAACAAATAATTCCCATTACAAATTGTAGTTTAATATCTGTAAACCCAATCTAAATTAAGTTTAAACCCTGTAGTCTCCTGGATTTGCCACAAGGCATCATAATAACAGTTTATACACAATGATTTTCTGGTCTGTCTTTAACAGTGTTACCCATGTGTGCTCTCACCATTTGCAGTGAGCTGATGTTACTGTCCCTGATGTGCACATTTTTAGACATTCACTGTTAAAATAATTGTGGCTCCTTTTCATGTTTGCCACATAAAAAAAGTCTCTGCTTCCTAAGCTGCCTACCAAGTGGTACATTTATTTTTAAACAAATTAATTTGCATGTGTAAAAGTACATTTAGTCTACTCCTACAATATAAAGTTATTTTTCACCACATCTTAACACAGTTCCTCAATAGTTACTGATGGCAAGATTTTAAGAAAAGTTCACCCCAAATTAGATTCAGAATCATTGTAAGGACTATAGCAAATTTCTACAAAAGACTTTCAGAGTGTTTAGCAAAATACTGTGTGACTGGCATTTCTGAAATGAAGTTGGATAATTCTGAAATAAATTTGGATAGTGGACAGCCCATGTATTAAATCAGGAAGTTAATTTTAGGTTACAGTAATCTTGGCCTGTGCATGAAAACTTGATCCACTCTGGAGAGTCACCCACTCTGTCTGCCATGACAAGCAGGGGGAAAAGCTCTGATGTTCTGCTCAGACCCAAAGAGTAACAGCTGGGTACACTTGTGCTCACTTGACTTTGAAGCTATTTATAAGACTTTTGTCAGAGTTCCCATTTATGCAGTGTCCCCTAGTGTATTTTGGGGTCTGATTTTCCTCCCAATATGAGGGAAATAAAACCATGGAACAAATCAGTATTAGAAAGGGAGAAAATCACAGAATGATAGAATTCAGCAAGAGTTGAAATGCATTTTTACTTACAGCTGATACATTGTTGTTTTTCAGTCCCTAGAAACAGCATAAATCACTGTAAACTTCAAGTGCATTTGAGTAAAATAAAGGCAAAGTCTCTATGTTTTCCTGTAATCCAATTGGATTCACATGCTCATATACAAGAGGTGGTTTTAGATGATATTATTTGCTCTTTGCATTTTTTCTCCTCTGAGCTGGTTGGTTGCTAAGCTATAGACAAGCCTGTACTACGCAGAATGACTCATAGACTTGCAGGCCAGGATACTTTTTTTGGTTTCCCATTGAGCATTTTTATCCTACACAGATAAAAATAAGTGTCCTCACTAACTTCTTCATAATTTAGTACTAGGAAAGTAAATTTTAAATTATTTTAGTTGCATTAACATATATTTTCTGTGATGAGAGGGGAACTGTTTCATTACTAGCTGTTACAGTCTTTAAAGTCCTCTTCTTAAATACAGATTTTTAAAAATTAATTATTTTCTTGCAGTTTGAGAGCAAGGGGACAGCTTTAGGAGGAGGCAGTGAGGTTTCACAGACCTCACTGGTTTGGAAATTGAGAACCTGGAAAGGAAAATGGTTTTCCAGTTACTTCCTCTCCTCTTGAGGTGTGAGATAGGCTGTACAATCAGAAAGGGAAAAAGGCATGAGCAAGCCTGGGAAATTAAGTTCCCTTTGAGCAAGCCTTCACTTTGTTTACCCTAGGGGTGGTGCTCTATGGCATCAATGCCAGCTGCTGCTGCTGAGAAGATTGCTCCTGTTAGCTTTAGCATTTCAATTAAATGAACAAATCTTATTCAGGGTCCAGCAGTGACAGGGTTTTTTTAAATGCTTAATTCATATCAAAACACTTTGGGTTATTATTTCACATGTATTAAGTTTCTTTGTGTACAGCCTCCTGTGCTCCTCCCTCTTGAGTGGGATTGGGTTTGTTGTGTGTATTTTCTACCCCTCCAGTTTCAGTGTTGTCATCAAATGCAGTGGGTTCCCACCAGTAGAACATCAGACAAAACCAGGAAAAATTCAGAGAATATGGGGGAGGGGAAATTGTTTTAATATTTCAGAAAATACTTCTGGGTTCCTCCCAAGCATCCTCGCCTATAGTTGAAATCATCACAGCTAAAGGAGTGACAGATGGTCAGTGTTTGTAGTACCAGCAGTTCTAATGACCACCTTTGGTTCACAGGCAGTGACTGCAGAACAGCAGTTCATAAAAACAGCAGTTCATACATAAAAGGTTTCTTTCAATTCCAAGCAGCTATCTGCTTTATTAGAACCAATTCACCTTTTTTTTTCCTATTTTGTTTGTTTTGTTACTCTTTCCTCCTACCATCTTCTGCTGGTGGGTAATTAAATAATTCTGAGGGCTGATTAAAGAAAAGAATAGCTCTCAACTTCCTTCTTCAAATAGAGCTCCTTACTCAGTCTTGTGAAGTTTAAGTTTTCTCGAGTATGAAATCCACACCTCAAATGTCACAGAATGCTAAGTCAGGCTGGCCAAATAGAGACAGCCTGAGTCACCATCAGCAGAGAAAGGATGAAAAGAAGGGTAGTGGTGTTTGGAGAAACTGAGATCTCAGTCACTTTGTTTACCTTCTGGGAGAGGTCCTGGTTATTCAAGATGAAATGCAATGTAAAGTTAAAAAAACAAAATAACACAAAAAACCAAACAAAAACAAACAAAAAAAAGGAATCAACCTTCCTAAAAGAAATAGTACAAGACTACCTTGACCATAGCAATATGGTATGAGGCCAATTCCCTAACTGCTTTAAGGTGTTTATTTAGGTTAGTAAGTGCTAAGAGACAAGACTGCCTTACTTTGTATGCAGTATACTCTGAAGTTGACATGTGATTTTCAGCACTGCCTTGAAACTCAAATAAGCAATCAATGCTAAAATCTCGAGCACACTTAAAACAATATTTTTACTCTGTACCCTGTCATTCTATACTGGGTAACAGGAGAAGGAACAAAGGTCCCTCTTTGTGGGCTTCTTTATCCCAGTTAATTCCAGGGATGTAGCAGAAAGTGCACTCTTCTGATTGAATAATATGATGAAGCAGTGCCCGTTCCCATTTAACTACATGCTACTTGGATCCCTGCTGTTTAACCCACGTTCCAGCATGAGATTCTTCCTGAGACTGACGAAGTGCCAGGAAAAAAAATTTCACTTAATAACATTACTTATTATTTGGATTGCAGTGGTATCTATCCCCCCATTCTGTATAATTAGCACAATTCACACCATGCTAAATGCTGCACAGACATGGGACTAGTAATTTGGCTCTGCAACAGAGGTGTTATGTCCTCTGCTGTTGACTGAAAGCCACATCTCATTTGTTCCATTAGCCCTCTTGAGCTTCACATCTGTACTTTGAGACTTGTGCTTTATCACTCAAAAACAAACAGATTTATGACCAACAGAATCATTGAAATATTTTAGATGTGTTTTAGTATGTTTTAATGATCTAATGATTAATTTTGTTCCACAGTCCAAAAATGGCAAAAAGATAGCAAAACAAACATCCGAAAAGCCTCCACACAGCAGATCTGAGGGCAGAGACAAACAGAGAAGTAGCTCAGTAGCTGTTCAGAAGAGCAAGGTGAGTGTTCAGTGCTCTAAAATCTTCCAGTAGGTTTACTACCAAGTGCTGAAACAGCTGTGACAGCACTGGCCCAAACCAGAAGTGACCACATGTTGGGTGAAAGAACTGCCTGCACCCTCTCTGGCACCTGCACATTGAGATTTATCTCAAGATTTTCTTCCCTGGTATGTATGACTCAGTCTTATGGTCCAGCACAGATGGGAAACGTGCTCTGAATATTAACAAGTTATAGGACTACACTATGATTTTTTTTTTTTTTTTTTTTTTTTTTTTTTTTTTTTTTTTTTTTAACTCTTATGATTACAGTTATTTATTGCTTTCATTTTCAGATACACAAAATATTGGTCAATTTTAAGTAATCACCCAATAAAAATAGTGTGTAATAATTAGTAAAAAAAATTAGTGTGTAATATTTTCATAAAGCACAGCTTCTGAGATAGGCATAGGAAAAGGACACAGTGAGAATAACCTGGGATGTCCTTGTGGTGGAGATAGAGCACCCTTTTTATCTACAGAAAAAGTGTTTTTCCAGTGACATTGGGGTGCATTAGGGATAGGAAACTTTATCTGATGTTTACTGTGATTCATCTTTTCTGTTCACTAATGGAGTCTCTCCAGAGCTTTAAATGCTTCAGTCTCCAGTAGATACAAGCATGATAAAAATTACTTAAAAAAAAATAAATCAATAAACACCTAAGTGTTTGGCAGCTCTCTTTTTACTGTATCATTTACTCAACAGTTTAATGCTTAATAGAAGAAATTTGCCTATAAAATATTCATGTGCAGATTAAGCAGATAGAACACACCACAGTTTGATTCAGCTTTTCTAGCTCTTTTCATTCATGACAAAATTAATTGTTTCAGAACATGGAAATGGTATTTGCTGGGGGGGTAACACCTGACTTACCCTTCTGAGGCCCTGGGTCGGGATTGATCTGTGAGAATATCCCAGCACTCCAGTCTGAGGCAGTGAAGTTTTCATAATCCAAAATTTGGAGCCTGTTTTGGCTTTAGAAAGAAAAAGTTCACATTGACACAGCTGTATCCCCTTTAGGTGATGTGCTGCCTCCCGCCCTCCCTCTTATCCCCCTGAGGGACTTGGATTGACAGGAAGCTGAACATGAGCCAGCAGTGTGCCCAGGTAGCCAAGAAGGCCAATGGCATCCTGGGCTGGCTCAGGAACAGCGTGGCCAGCAGGTCCAGGGAAGGGATTCTGCCCCTGTACTCAGCCCTGGTGAGGCCACAGCTTGAGTCCTGTGTCCAGTTCTGGGCCCCTCAGTTCAGAAAGGATATTCAGGTGCTGGAGCGGGTCCAAAGGAGGCAACTGGGCTGGTGAAGGGACGCGAGCACAGACCCTATGAGGAGAGGCTGAGGGAGCTGGGGGTGTTCAGCCTGGAGAAGAGGAGGCTCAGGGGAGACTCTCTACAACTCCCTGAAAGGAGGTTGGAGCCAGGGGGGAGTTGGGCTCTTTTCCCAGGCAACTCTCAGCAAGACAAGAGGGCAGGGTCTCAAGTTGTGCCAGGGGAGGTTTAGGTTGGATATTAGAAAGAATTTCTTTACCAAGAGGGTGATCAGACATTGGAATGGGCTGCCCAGGGAAGTAGTGGATTCTCCATCCCTCTTTAAAAAGAGACTGGATGTGGCACTCAGTGCCATAGTCTAGTAACTGCAGCAGTAGTGGATCAAGGGTTGGACTTGACAATCTCTGAGGTCCCTCCCAACCCAGCCAATTCTATGATTCTGATTCTATGACTGCTTGCTGTGCTAGGGATTTACTTGCATGTAGGAATCGCAGCATGCTGACCACTTCAGCCGAGGTTCTCTGATGATGATGATGATGAGATTGCTGCACTATATTTTAAATGCAGGTACCAGATGCCCGTCCTCAGGCGCCGGCAGCCCCGGGGGTCTCTGTGAGGAGAGGCGCTGCCCCACGCCGGCTGCAGGCGGTTCCCGCCGGTTCCAGCAGCCCCAGCGCACGGCACAGCTGAGCCCCTCAGCCAGCCCAGTGCTGCCTCTGGGAACGCAGAGCTAAGGAAGGGCAAAACCCACACAGACTGAGGGAAAAAGTGTGAGAAACAGCTCCCTAAGCACAATGAAACTGCAGTTCAGGGCAGATGGAAGTCTAATTTTGTGGGGGTTTCGGGTTTTTTTTCATTTTTTTGTTTTTTTTTTTCCTCTGGAGATGAGCGTCTGGGCCTTTCATCAGCAGGTGTGTTTGAGAACGGTGAGGGTGTTCCTTTGTGAAGCCCAAACAGAGGAAAACCAAACAAACAAAAAGGAAAAGAGGCAAAACTTTCCTAAGGAAAATCAGTAAACATACTTTATAGAATTCGGGGGTTGCAAATCACGAAATAATGAACGGAGAATTCAGCTGTTCTCTCTAAAATTAGAAATGCAAGAACAAAATTTCAGCAAAGTGGTAACCAAACGAATGTTAAACTGCTGTGAGTAAAATCCTACACAGTCTGAAATTGTAATGTCAGTTTTCAGACACACTGGCATTCTTGGCTAAATATGGTACAAGGGTTTATTTCTGTATTAAAGCTTCACTATGAATGTTTTACACAGAAACCATGTTGAGAAATTAGTGACTTGTTGGAATGATGTACTAGTTGTAAGAAGCAACACCAGATTGGAAGTAGTGTTGTTAAAAGAAAATCATAGTAAATTACTTTTTTTGTTTTTTCTCCTGCTTTAGTTTGAGGCTAATTGTAAAATGAAGGAGCTCTAAATGAATCTGTCTTTGTATATTACTTGTTGAGGGCATAGAATTAAGATAGGGGACATTATGTTTTTGGAATAGTTTTATACCGTTTATGGAATACAGCACCTCAATGTAGCTGGAGCACAGCTTCCAAATGGAGGTGCATGTTTAGCAAGGATAATTTCTTAATTAGTTTTGTGATGCAATGCTGAGTGAAGAACCAGAAGTGGTAGCTGAGGACCAGCACTATGTTGCCATCAAGTGGTAAATACATTGATATATCTACAGTTAAAGTGATCATGGTTCACTGGCATCCACTGAATAAAGAAAAATATATTAAAAGAAACTAGCAGCATTCCATTTCATTGTGTTATCACAGTCTCTTTACTGGTGATTGATCAAATGAGATTGTCTCTTGTTCACTTACTGTTTGAATGAAAGATCTGAAGAAGGACAATTTGAAATAATGCAGCTATGTTATAACTTTTGAAAGAATTTGAATTACAGTCTTTCCCTCAGACAAAGCTTTAGCAAAACCAACATGAAAAATGTATTTCCTCTTTATCAGGATGTCAGCCCTTCAACTTCATTGACATTGTCATCCAATAACACTGCTCTCATCACACAAACTGCTACCAGATCTCTTCCGCTAAAGCAGAAAATGCATTTTGTGGATGTTAAGGCTCAGCATGTGCAAAATATCAACAAAAAATCCAAAAGTATAAAAGATCTGGAGATCCAACTGCTGCAAGTGGAGTGCGAAGACCTCAAAAATCAGCTAGGATCCCTGAGGGTAGGTTAAAATCTAGTTCTGTTCTTAATATCTAATTGTGCTTGTAAAAAGTTACATTGAAAATTGTTTGCAGATGTGTTAAAACCAAGTAGAAGAAAAATGCTTTTTTGCTAAGTTTTCATCTAAGCAGATAGATATGATTGATATTTAATATTTTGCAAATTACTATGCCTAGATGAGAGTTTGGGTTTGAATTCACAATACTTCTGGTTTAGCTTCAAATTAAAACTTTCATTAAGGCTATAATCTTATACTTTGGATGGCTGAGTGGCATTCCTGTACTTTTTAGTTAATATACTAGCATCAAAATCTTCTCAGCATTGTCTTCTACTAATTTTGTGCCCCACCAGCAGCATCTCTGAGCCTTTGGTTACAGGATATATCATGTAACTTCTTCCAGATTCCAAAGGTGGGAGTTGCCTCATCCTCACCTGCTTTGATTACAGCCAGAGAAAGTTTACTAAGCAAGAAGTATTTAGGGTACTAAAGGTGTAGGATGTTGTGCTGCTGATGCTATGAGGAGACATTTTGCTTTTTAGGTGGCAGAGAATTATGAATTAAGCACAAGAAGTCACACTCATAAAGATACATTCCTATGGCAGATGGTCTCGTTTAGATAGAAATTCATCTATGACAAATTGTGTGTTAACATCACCATATATTTGAGAAATCAGAAACTGAAAATTTCCTGTCATGCAGGAAGGGCTGGTGGGGCAGAAGCCAGGTGACACGGAGGAATTACTGAAACAATCTCAGAAAGAGCTGTTGTGGCTTCAGAGGCAGCTGTCCTTTCTCTCCAGAGGAGGCCCTGTGTGTATTTTGGCAGCTAGCAAGGTAAGCTCCATTATTATTTTTTCAGCTTACTTTACTGTTCAAGTGGGGTTAGAAAGGGAAGGGTGTATCCTCATTTTGGCTTGTTGTATTGAAACAAGTAGGAATTATTTTTTAAGTGTACTAAGAAGAAAATCAGTCTTTAAGGATGCAGTGTAAATAATTTTCTCATGTAATTCAGAAGTATCAGAAAAAAAACATGAAATTCTTCATGGCCTGTAACAGGTTACATAGTTAAAATCAGAATTCATAGAGCCCTATCATGTATGGAAAGATAGCTATCTTTTTTTCTGAAGAAAACTGCTTATCAGAAGGTAGGATCATTCTGTTGGGATTGTTATTCTGGGGACATTTCTTGGCCTGGCAGACAGAACTGCAGTTCCCTTTCTTCTCTCAGCAGCACTGTTACATATGCATTCCTAGTGACAAGCAGCCCATCATAAGCATAGCTGCATCCATCCCTAACAGGCAAAAATTACTTTCAGGCTTTATACTTGATTCTGGTATTTGGCCATATAAACTCCTGAATTAAAAATAAACTGTTTATGTTAACAATGTCTTAACATCTCACCATTGTACTCTCATCTTCTGTGTCATAACAAATAGAATATGTCGAGTTTTGATGACTCAAGTTTTCAAATGTTTACTTGAAATAAAGAATATCTTTAAATCTTCAGAGCAGTGAATCTGTTCTGATGGTTTAAAAAATAGTGTCTACTTTATTTGCAGAGTAATTTAATGTATCAATATAATTTCCCATGTTTTAAAGCAAGATTTCCAGAAAGTTACAGATAATTTACATATTTTATTCATGCCCCCACACCCATTTACAGATATACATTTTAAATATTTTTACAGTGATCTGACTTATTTTCAAGTATCAAGTTTGCTTAGCAAATAGCTATTTTTTTTTTTCTGTACAAGTGCACATAAAGTAACAGAAATGTTTATCTAGTCTCTGGCTTAGACAGTTTTAAGATGTGTCACCTGGAATTTTCTGGTAACACTTTGTGTCATATGCTGCAAATCTGTATTTGTTGCTGAAGCACAGTATGTCAAGATACAGTCATAGTCAGAAGGAACATTTGGATTTGAAGCTTGCATGTAGCTCAACTGAGAAAAAAAAATCTAACTTGCCAAAATTAGACTTTTTTTTTTTTTAATAAAAACAAGTTATGCAAAAACTGGTTATAAAAGTGCACTTGCCTTATGATCAAAGCCATAATCTAATCAGGGAAGGAACATATGATCTGAGTAGGAGCAGCTTTTCTTTCTGAAAATACCAGAGTTTTGTTGTTCCTGCTCCCGCCTTGAGTAATGTCAGGTAAGGTCATTTGGGGCTGTGATATGTACAGAAGAGTGGACTTGGATACCTGATTTTTAGATTTTGGACTTTCTGTTCAGAAAACTGCAGTCTTCCTAGAATGTGGAAGGTAGGCCTTCAGGAAAGAAAGCACACATTGTCTGTAACGTTTCCTCTTTTTTTTCCCCTTCAGTATCACAGAACCAAGGATAAGATTTTTAGCAGTTTCATTTTTATAATGAGGGACAGATTTTTTAGAAGCAGTCAGTAATTTTGAAGATCATACTGTGACAGTTTTCACCATACTTTAATTCTAAACCTCTGAAGAGAAATGCTTTTTATCACAGTGAGAGTGGTGGTACTCAATAGTGCTGGAAGCTTTGGGGGTAACAATAAGGCATTCAAATAGATTGATGCTTGGGAACTAGAATATCCAGTAAGATAAGCAATGCTATTTGGAAGGATACCTTTCCTGGTTAGTAAACATCATGGTTCAAGGTTAAAATTTATCATGGATTGGAAATCCAGAGAAGACAAACTTTGAGAAAGAGGTCATTTGACAAGTCTCTCTTGCATGGCTCCTAATATCTCAGAGTGAAACATCTGGTGCAAACAGTACCTTGAGATGAGGATTCTCTTCCTGCATTTCAGCTCATGAAGAAGTGTTAGGCTTTGGGGGAAATCTGGATGTTTTTTTTAATGCCAAACTTCTCTGAAAATTGTCATCTTCCGAGTTGTTATGCCCGTTAATGAAACTGGAAGGGGGAAGACTGATACTTGAAAAGTATCTGAAAATTAATATATGCTCTTTCACTTGCATGGACACTTAATTTTGTGGACAAAAGGGGAGACATTATTGGAATCAGGGATGTATTCCTGCAGATACTTTATCAGGATTCAAAAAACCAGTACATTGAGAGTGCAATATTTCCTTCTCCTGTTTAATACCAAAAGGAGAATACAAAATCCCACCTTAGCAATGTTTTCTTGATAATTTAACCTTCATCAGCCTTGAGAATTCATTTATGTTACAGTGAATGGGCTCCCAAAGTGGTCAGGCTCTGAGTCACATAATTTCTGCTGGGTTGGGGAAGGAAGTTTAAAGCTATATTCCTATAAAGTTATTTATTTAAAATCTTTTCTGTATCCCCCCCTTACAGTGTCTCCCTCTATTTGCTGGGGAGAGTGTTGTTGCGTACTCGGAAGTTTGGTGTGAATATATTGTATAGTTTTCTTGAGAAGAGGAAAGACAGAATGGTTAGGATGCTCCAGGTAATCTGTCTTAATACCCTTCTGCATTTTAGTTCCTAAGCCTTCCATTGGGCAGGCTTGGAAGTGAAAAAAAAAATTGCAGCTCACATTTACAGTTCATTGGTTCGTGCCAGTAGGCCACAGATGACCTACTGAGAAGATCCTGTGATAGCATTACTTGGAGGTAAAATAAAATCTCCCAACACCCGCCTTCCCCCTCGCCCCCCCTTCACGGAAACACACCCTTCCTGCCATCCCACTTGCTGCTTGTCAGCTCCTGTCCGTGCTCCCTGCTGCCGTGTCGGGGTTAATACTATGTGAAAGAGAAACTGGCAAATAGGGAAAGCCATCTTTGTGTGCGTATGTGTGTGAGAGCACTGCTGTTTCATAGGCTCTGGCAGCTGCTGCATGGCCGATGATGCTTGCTCTCTCTTTTTCACCCTGCCTCCCTGCAGACAACTAATGAATCATTTTCTAGCCTGAATACGAGCAGCGCAAACACACCAATGCTGCTGCTGCTGCTGCTGCTGCTGCCGACGCTTCTGCCTTTCTCTACAAGGTTGTAATTTGACACAGTAGACTGCAGTTCTCTCTCTCGGCAATGATCTTGCTGCATATCGGAAGCACTTGATTTGAAGGTATGCTGAGATTTCACCCTTTCTAAAAATAGCTATTTCTGTTAAATGCTTCACGGGCAAAATGAGGATGGGAGGGCTGAAGATTTGTAGGTGTGTATGGGGGAGAATCCTCTTTTTAGTTAGCAGTAATGCAGCAGTAACTCTGATCCAAGGCAGACAAACTTTATTATTCTGCTGCAATTTGATGATGCCCTTCACTAGATATTTTCTTCTAGGTGCTGCTCGGAATAATAAAATGTGTTAGTGAAGTGCATGAGCACTAGGTAAAAGGATTAAAGTCTTGCTAGATTATTCCATCCCCTCTCCCATTGATGTTTAATCTGATGTCATTTTCCAGTCACTTTTCAGGTTCCAATAAAATAAATTATATATTGACAGGTTTGATGGTGCCATGTTTCTTTTATGTATTAGTGTCTGTGGGCAAAGTTGGTAACTGTACTGGCTAGCAGCTCCCCACACACTCCCTTCTTCCCCCCAAGCCCTATGCGTGTTCACAGTATTTGTTTGCTTTACAGATGTAAATTGTTATGTCATGGCAAAGTCACCAATGTGACTGCTCTTCCATACAGATATTGTTAATTAAATTGTATGTGGTGTTGGTCTGGCATCTAATGCTAAATCAAACCAATTGCAAGCAAAGATCGCATCCTTTTTTTTTTTTTCTGGTAGAAGGGAGAGATCTTCTGAAGCTATATATATAATTTATATATACAAATGGACAGGCTATGCATAGCAGTATTCATGGGATGTATGTTTTGTATATGACTATGTACGACAGAATAACATTTGATTATAGCTTATGCATATAAATGCCAGTTAATCAGTTAGCACGTACCAGGCTGCTCTGCTCGGTGTTCTAGGGGATACTGCAGGTTTTTTTATTAACCTGTTTTTAGAATTGGCTATTGCCTATAACAATGGGCAGAGAAAGTATACTTTGCAAAGAATGATGTGATGGTTGACATGGTAGTTGTATAGGGTCTTAGTACAGTTTTTGCTGAGGAAAATGTAAGTGAATATAAAGCCTTAGGTTTTTCTTTTTAAGCTACTGTTGTTTGTTATTTTAGTGGTAAAACACTGACTGAGCTTTTTGTCCAGTGGAGATAGTAATGCAGAGTTTATTAATAAAAAGTCATCAGAATAACTTATTACTGAGCGTTGTCACTGCACCCGGGAAACAGAATGTCTGTTCCTTAAGTGATTTGATGTATTTTGAAGAATTACCTGAAATTATAGGCATTGATCTTAACATTAAGAATTGCACCAGCTATGCTGAGACAGGGAAAGAATACTGTGATTCCCATCATCAAATAAGAACTATTGCTTAGCAAGATAGAAGACCAGGCTTAAGAAAATAACACAAAATATTAGAACACAGACCAAGTGGTTCAGTGGAAATTAAAGCATCTCCATAAATTCCATACAATAGAAAAATAGCAGTATACATGAACTGATAGCAAAATTATTGTAGTTGCCTTGTATTTCAGATTTTTTGATAAGGGGATGTTACATTTTTATTAGAGGAAGACTCAAGGTACTCAACTGACAAATAAGGAAGGCAATTCAGATCAAATCTTATATCTATAAGCTAAGGTTCACCACTGTAGACATATGCATTACATATACATATGCATTACTTCTAGTACCTTAAAGGAGGCTGTTGGTCTTTTTTAGGTGGCTTTTATTTTATTTATATGTTTTTTAGGAGTACGAAAAAAGTGAGATGGAACAAAATATGGGACAGTGCAATGCCACATATTTGTGCATGAAAACAATCTGAGCAGCTGATAGATGCTGGTTTAGTTAACTGACAGTTACTAGCTCAAAATATTTAAGCATCTCTAGACATGGCCAATCTTATACTGCTACAAGCTAGGTACCTACTTTTATATACATACAAAATGTGTACCTCTGTGTCAGCTCATTGTGCATATTCATTGCAGTTTAGATAGATGTGTGATATTAAGTATGAAAGGAATGTGTAAACACAGAAGTGCTCATTCTGGTAAAAGCTTATTACAGAAGTCCAAGCCTTTCTGGATTGCCAGGAGTGTAAATAAGATTCCTGCAATCACTGGTTAATTATTATTGTCTAGTTCACAGGGGGGAGTGGTCCTTTATATGTGGCAAATGCCTCACCTCATATCCAAATTAAATATCAAAAATCACTTTTTTTTTTTGCTCTTTTTTTTTTTTTTTTTTTTTTTTTTTTTTTTTCTGAAATAAACTATTAGATTATGTATCAGTCTTGTCCTCTCAATGTTTATGTAGTGTGGTTTGTGGGGCCGCTTTTCTTTTAATTGAAACTGCTCCATGTTCTCGTTCCTGCTACAATCTATTCCAGAGTAGCAAACTTGTTGATGTTCTAAGCTGACTGTCCCTACAGCTGAGAGTTGCCCTGAAGCATTGTTGACAGCAGCATTTGCTCAGTGCTGTTAAAATTGAAAAAAATATAATAATATCATTATTAAAAATAGAATGGGAATGTAGCCTCAGTGCTGGAAAAATGCAGCTTCTTCAAAGCCATGTTTCCTGAAACCAGTGAAAAAGAGGGCTTTTGTCAGGCTTATTTGCACAGAGTGGGCTCTTGGGAAGTGGCTGTGATAACATTACCCTAGGAGAACAGTTAATGATGTTCTGAAGCATCTGGTTGACACTGAAGTTTGAATGCAGTCATTAAGGGTTTCTTAGCTAACTGTAGCCATCCTGTTAAATGACATGTTGGGATCACGTTCATTCTATAAGGTATGGTTGTAAAGCCACCTGTGGTTGGCATTTTGGTGAGGACAGTAGAGTGGCTTTTAGGCTTGTGGCTCAACACTTTGGCTCAGGCTTATGACGTGGCACTTGATGAGAGTGTGAGTTCCAGCTCTGCCACAGATTCTGTGAATGGCTCTGGTGAAAGCACTTGGTATCTCTTGAGTTCTGTTCTCCTGCTGCAAATGCGAATAATAATGAACCTCTTCCACTACATTCTAATTATTTTATCTGCTTATAAGGTGAGATTTCAGATCAAAGACTGTTTTCTCCACCAGGATGCTAAATCCCAATGGAGGCTTCTAGATGCTGCTCATAAATCACTTTACTGTGTGCATTGTGTTTTGTTGATCTATAAAAAAATGCTTCCAAGCGTAAGAAGAACCTGCATTGATTCTGAGCTTTTTGGAATAACATTTGATTTTCTGAGCTTTCTGTTGTTCTAGTGGGTATGTTCAGTTGGGAGAGTAGAGCTTAATTCCCCTGTCATGGCAGTCATTTGGTAGAAACATTTACAGTGCAAAAGTCAGGACAGAGTAAGTGGGACTGCAGGTCCAGATTTTAGGTTTTTTTTAAATTGTTGTAAAGTTTTATATTTTCTGTGTCACAAGTAGTGTAACACTTGTTTTTAAGTCAATAAATATTACTATATTTGATGTTCATTATCAAGCAGCAGTGGTGCATGATATTACCATGAAGAATCAAGAGGAATGCATTGAAAATATAATAGGAGGGCACAGTCTCTCTTTTGTTCTTATCTAATAAACCATTTTCCTTTTTATTTTAAAGATCATTCTGTAGTAAGCTCTTCAGTGTCATACCTTCCTGAAGGCCTGATCTAAGCACAGTGGGCTGATGGGCAGTCAGCATGTGAATCCCTTTTCCTCCACCTCTAGTGAGATGAGACTGTTTTGGGTTGTTTGTTTTTGCTGAGGAGCATAAATCATTTTTATAGACAGCTTCAATCAAGTGCAATGGATACGTAGGAGAAAAGATTACAATAAAACCCCCTGCCAATTTTGGAGGGAAAAAAGCCCCTTTTGAGCCAGATTAACTCATTTAGGGATGCTTAAAAAAATTCCTAAATTGAGACTAAATTCCTGCAGAATCAGACAATATTCTGTGGCCTCACCATTTCAGCTTCTGCTGTATATTTCTGTACCTCCTTTTTATACAGTTGAAAATGTTATTTGTTATTTCTGAATGGAATATGATTCTGCCTTTTCCCTGACACAGTGCATCTTTAATAACAGCAGTTTCCAACTGCTTAAAAATATTCTCTGATATTAATCAGCAGGGACTTTTAGAGATTGATGCCAGTTTACACTAGGAGGGGTAAGTCAGCACAGTACCTCTGGGAGTGTGCTAATGGGCAAACTCTTTCTGAAGACAGATAGAGGTGAGGGTGCTTAGAATTCAGCTGGATGAAGCTCACAGTTGTCACTATAACCAGCAAGACATGGTTGAATCTGTCCCCCTTTTACTGCATTTTCCCTCCTCTCTGACAGTCACACTTCTACCTATTCATTAAACCCTCACTTCTGTTCTCCCCACTTCCCTGCCCACGATTCTGCATGCAGTTTGGAACATTAGGAATATTCTCTGTCAATTCCAAGAGCATATTTCTTCCTTTTTCTCTTGTTTACTGCTTGCTAATTAAATTTTGTAGGTGGCAGTTTGAAATCTTAGTGGGACGTGTCATGTGACTGCTAATGCTCTGCAGATCTCTATTACATAACCTTTAAGTAGTTTGGGAAAATGTGCTTGTGTCATACTGGGCCTGACATAAGGCTCTGTCTGAAGCCAGCAGCCTGATCAGGTTTTTTATGTACGATGACTGTAGAAATCTTCTGGATGGTTTGTTCTGGCACAAGATTTGTGCCCTCAGTTGTCAGGCCAATTGTCTTATTTCCCTGAAATGCTTTGCAGTCTGCACTCCTGCCTTTTCTGCAGGGTAGGAGAGAGGAGGGGTTAGATTTAAACACTCTGACGTGCCAGGTAGTGATCAAATGCATATTAAATGCAGCATGATAGGGATACGTTTGTTCATTTTAGCTTTGAAGTGACCAGGGTACAGAACAAATATAGAAAACCTCTCACTCTCTCACCCAACTCTTTCACCTCCTACAGATCTTAATTGGGCTGTGGTGCATTATGCAAAATGAAAACATAAATCAATACAGAAATTTAAAAATTGCTGTGCATGGATGATAAATTTTTAATGCATGGTACTTCATTAGGTTGCTCTTTTCCAAAAGGAGCACCTTATAAAGTGACAGCAATATATCCACTCATAGAAGAATAGCTCCTCTCTCTTTTTCTGAACCAGCACCATCTTTTGGTCTTATTTCTCAGACAGTTTCATGGGGATTTTTGCCCAAAACATATTTATACACTATCCAGTGCTGCTTAAGTAGTCCACTGTTGATGGACCAGCTCTTGTGCCTGGAAGAAAGGAAGTCTCCTAGTTTCCTGGCCAGGATATGGGCTTCAGAGGTTGGGTTTTGTGTGTGTGGCTCTGATATTTGACATGCTATGTGTTCTTAAGTAAATCAGAGGAGATCTTTTTGCCTCAGTTTCTTCATCTGCTGCATAATGGTCATTGGCAATGAGCTGCTGTAGCCTTGCAGCAAAAGATGCAGTTAGACACTGGCAACAACTGGGAACTGGGATGAAATTTAGTGTGTTAGTTGTTTTGCTTTTTTTTATTATTTTTTTTTATTTTTTTTTAATTTTCTATTGAAGTCAGATTTTCAGGTTTATAATTTTGTGCTGAAATCTGTGATTGTGTGAACCTGCACTTTGTTCTAGAGTAGCTCTCAGTTTTTAACGGAATTTCCATTTTGCAGATGAGAAACTCTCACTGTGTTGCAGGTTTACTTGTCCAAGATTGTTGAGCAGAGTTATTGCACATCTGCATTTTGCTTGCATTTTATCCATTGTATTGCTTCTCTTAATTAAATGTTATATAAGGAGGAAGTAGGGGGAAGTATTGATCTTCTAAAAACAGAGTTTCTTTTGGTTTACTTTAACTAGCTGTTTGTTTGCTACTTATAGGAAAGAGTTTGTGAGTGTCTTGGTTATTTTAAAAATTACTCCTATCATAAATCATGGTGGCTATAGTCAGTTTGTCTGTTTTCCTAATGACAGCCTGTTCTCCTACTGGGTATACTAAAACTACAAATGTTTCATTGCTGTAAGGGGTCTCAGTTGCTAAACAGTCTTAAATCATCTACAGAAATGTATGTACCATGCATTCCCTGAGATCCAATAGCTTTGGCTTATTTTAAGTAGGTTCAGTTAATGCTGCTGTGTTATCATGATTATTGGCTGCTGGATGAATTAAGATGATAACAAAGAAGCAACTCCAAAGCAGTTTTGTGTTTGTGTGGTAGGGCAGACTGGTACAGCCAATGCTTTTGTTTTTAAAGGAAACCTGTCATCAAGGCAGTTGTTTCTGTAAATAATGTGCATGGATGAGCTCTTTAAGATCTGTACCTCTTCCATTTAAGGTGCTTTACAGTCATACAGTGAGAAGAGGGCTTTCACCCTGGCAATCTCTGTCTTGATTTGTTTCAGAATGCAACAAGTGGCTTACCTGAACTATTACAGCTCTGAAACATTAAGACTTGCAGTGGAAGATCTTTTCATGCACTGTTAGCAAAAAACCAATATCTTAGTTGAGCTGTCAGTGCTCCGTAGAACCTTGCCAGGGATGAGTATTAGGGAGTAGCAGCAGTGATGGTCTTTACTTGAGGATTCCTATCAGGAAGGAAATACAAGGAAGTAACATCCTGTATAAACACTATTGGTAAGGGAGAGAGGATTTGGAAGAAAAGGTTAGATTCTTCATGTCATACCAACTATCAGAGCTTAAGCTTATTTCCTACAGTGGTGGTTAGTCACACCTTTTTTTTTTTATCATTTCAAATGGAATCTTATGCAATGGTATCTCATGCAACCAGAATAAAGCAAGCCTGCTCTGTGATTTATTTGTAGATATTGATCCCAGCTGTTAGATGAAAATTAGAGTTTTGACAGCTTTAATACTGATAGGTACTAGTTACCATAAGCTCTAAACCTTATGCTTAGCCTGTAACCTTCCTAGCTTTTCTTTTGGAAAATTTCTATTATGTGTCTACTGTTAAAAGGGCTCCAAGCTGCTGATATTTCTATGATCTAGTGATAGAAGTTTTGTAAATGCATCCTCTTTTCTTGATATATTGATAATGAAAAAGTGTCTTAAAATAAGACAATTTATAAAATGGAACAAGAAAAGCCATCTATGACGATAAGAGCTAAAAGAATCAAATAGTGATTGAGGTCATTATACTACTGGCACCAATGGTGTAACATGCTTGTGTCTGCAGCACTCAGGGGGTTTTATTGATTCTTTGTGAAAAACTGCTCTGACCACTAAGTAGTAAATCACTGTGAATTTAATATTTGTGTACTGTATATAAATAAATGCCTACATTTCATTTAACTTAACTGTCAGTGTTGATGCAATGTGTGACACTAAAAGTGATGCTGAGCAACTGAAGCATTTCCTGTTTCTCATTTGCAGGAAGAGCTGTAGGCCAGGTCCTGAGTATCAGTTTAATTGAATGAGGCACTGAACACTTCTCAAAGAGCTGTCAGTCCAAACATACAGTTTGACAGAGCAGGGTGATGCAGCATTTGAGGGAGCACAAAGGAGAGGCTGCCTTCTCCTTCCCCCTAGCCTGGTTTGTGGAGCTAAGATTTCATCTTTTAGGTGAAAAGTTAACAGTGTATTTATCTAAACAAATAAATTAGGCATATATTTAAATATAATTTCATTTACTAGCAACTAGCACTTAAGAAAATGTGCTGCTATTGAGAAGGATGTTTATCTTAGCTCTGATTTCCTGCAACTAAGTAACAGGAAATTTTCCCTAACATGACTGAGTTACATATTGTAACGTGGATGGAACTGGGCTGTAGTTGAATTAAAGGGGTGTTAAACTCTGTGTGCTTTGTGTTTTGTTAGTATTTATTGTATCTTCTGCCAAGCCCTGTGGGAGGCTAGAGATTAAACTACAGGAATTTACTGTGCCTTATTCTGAAGTATCTGATACCCAGTTTTCCTGGACTGCGCAGGTCTGACATCTGATCTGATATGGCTATTTCTATCCCCTATTTGTTAGAATCCCAATGAACAACTTTTAGAAAAGAATCTTGATGTACATTACTTTCAACAGAATCTGTGAATTATTTTTAATGGAGAAATTATTTAGCCAAAATAAGCGAAAACCAAAACCAGAGATTAATTTTTCTATTTACTTTTCTTCATGAGCTGAATTTGTGGTTCTGGAGAGGTTATAATGCCATGGTTAGTTTTCAGTCTCCTCATCTACAAGAAATTACTGATTGAAATATAAAATGTTATGCAACCCCTTAGGAGAGACTGTTAATAATATATGCATTTATTCTGCAAAGGAGAGAGGTTTTTGGTACACAAAGAGAGGTGTCTGGAGCAAACCTGCTGGGCCAGGTTCCACTGGCGGTTTTTTTTGGTTTGAACCAGTCTTGTTTGTCTGCTTTTTAGCTCTATGTGAGTACTAGTTCTTTGTAGAAGTTAGGTCAAATGCTGTAGAAGTTCTCAGGCAACTGAATGAGGAAGGAAGAAGTGGAGAGGCTTAAACAAAAACAAAGAAAGCAGAGTTAAAAATGAGGTAGTGAGATGAGTGAGAAATCTTGATGATAAACCTACAGAATTAAAAGGTAAAATCTGTTTATTTTCCATATGTATGAAGAGGTTCTCTTGGTGTCTGTCCAGACTTGCATATTATAATAATTTCATATATACAGTACCTTGGTTAATTTAGTGTTTGTTTCAGAAATGCTCTTTATTAACTGTTCATTAACGGCATCCTCCTTAGTTCCTTGTCATTGATCCTTTCTTTGTCTTCAGTTGTACTTTAATATTCTATAGTTTAGCTTATTGTAAGCTTATCTGTTGTGTACTACTGCCCCTTCAAAACTAAAATTCCCAGGTAAGCAAAATGGGACTGTCTTTGATATCAAATATGCCTTGAGGATAAAAATAATCTTTTGTTCCTGGTGTGTAATAATTGCCACGCAGAGAGAATTTTCATAGCAGTTATGATGCTTAGAAAAATAAAAATTTGAAGCATATAGCACTATGTAATTTGATTTTATTATCTGCAACATTCATTAAAAGTATAATTGCTGGCATTATTTAGGAAGAATAATGCATGCCTGTGAGCAGCAGTGGTTTTAAAGGTCCATGTTGTTTGTATTATCAAAATTTCTTCACTTATGGGAATAACTTAAGGGCTGTAAAGGTTTTCTTTGATAATGGTTACATGAAGTATATCTTTTTCAGATAAGTGGTAAATATTTTCTTACATTCCTGAATCTCACTCTTTTAATCCAGTATAGGTGTGCATGGAGAGAAATCCATTTAGATTTTTATAGTCTGATCAAACCTACTTTATGGAAAAAGGCCTGTGAAGTCTCACAGGAACGTTTAACTCTCACTATCCATCATTACTGCATTGATAATAGGCTGCTGCCACATAAATAATACAAACATCAAGTAAATACTTCAGGGGAATTATCATGAAGTTCTACTGTGTGTTGCAGGTCTCTTAAAATTACCATACACATTCAAAAGGGAAAGAGAGAAATACATGAAACAAGCCATATTTCCATCATGAATAACTGAAAGTATTTATATATCATGTGAAATACAACCTTTTTTTTCTCACTGTAGGATTTATGTTCAAGAAAAATGAACTGGAACTGCAACAAGCAAAAAGAAAGGGCCATGTGCATAAATCAGAAATTTGAACAACTTATAAAGGAACACCATAAGAGCTTATTCTTTGTAGTCTAATTGTGACAAAACAACTAGCCAATAGTCTGATTTCATCACTAATTCCTCCTCTTGCAGTTTTTTAAATTAAGCATATTCTTGGTGCTTAGTACTCTGATTCAAATACCATATGATTGTACAGATGATAGAAGTGTTCAGAATGGTGTCAAGTTGTTCATTTTTAGGTAATTTGTCAGTAGCATCTGTCAGTCAAAGTTTTAACTTCTTTTCTGTTTTTACCTTATCTGACTGCCTCATTGGACTTGCACATTGTCTGAATTCTGTAATTCTCAGGGAGTCCTTTCTTCAGAGTGTTACATGAATGCAATTTCTGCAGTCTTTTCTGTGGTATTTTTTCTCATTGTAGGTGATTATTTTAAGACATGAAGTTCCTAACTGAAAGCCATGTCTGTGGGAAGCCCTAGGTTTCTCTAATTTCTTACTGCTGTGATATATGCTGTATTTTTGATAGTTCTGCTGTTCATTTTTAGGGTTTTCCCTAAGACATTCTTAGGAAAGCAGATTCCTATTTCAAATTGTTATTCCCATGGAATGAAATATTTAGGTTATAATATATACTCTCTCAGGGTTTATTGATAGGGGTTTTTATTTATATCTGTCCAGAGTTTATGCCATATGAAAGCCAGTCTTAAATTGAGGGGGAGATGGGGGCAGTATCCAGGGAAATTTAACACCTTAATAGCAGGCCCAGAGGGAAACATCTGTTATTAAATTGAAGAGATGGGAAAGTGATTTAATGAACAGAACAGTTGAACGAATTCACTAATAGCCATGGAAGGGTGATTGAAAACATAATGTGTCTTCCTGTCAACCAAATGCAAAGCATCAGCAGTCTCTGCAGGGGAGGCAATGAAGAGCTGGTTAATGCATCTCTCTACATACCTTAAGCTCTCACAGTTCCTTTTTCTGGAAGGCCAGTGATGAGGGTTGCAGAGGTTGTGCTCTGACCTTTGTGGCTTACCTGTCAGCTCTCTTACATTCAGGCTAGTTCTTGGGAGGCCCACATAAACAGAATTCCTGATGAGTAGGAGCATGCATGTTTTTTCCACTGCTTTTTCATTGCTGTGGTTGGTTTATGTCCATCTGGAGGCAGCCCCAGCCTCTCACCACAGAGGCCTCTGCAGCCTGGGCAGTTTTGTTTGGTACTGGCAGTATTTAAGCAATTCTACCTCAGTGAGGTGAAAGAAAATGTTTTTCTAGCTTTTATTGGCTTCTGGCTCTGTGTATACAAGTCTGTTTAGATAGAGATGGTGGTATTTTCTCTTTTATAGCACAGGATTAATGTCTAAGAAGTGTTAAATGCATTATTCCATAAATACCTGATTATACATTTTGCGGATTCATATGATGCACTTTCTCTTTCATCTTGGGATTTCAAAGTACTTACAGACATTAATTAAGAAAGTCTTACTGTGCTTCTGTTTGGTAAGAATGATTGTTATCCTGATTTTATTTAAAAGGGTATATGATTACCCCAGGTTTTTGCAGAGAGTTGATGGCAGAGCTGAGAATGAAAACTGGATATTCTACCCACACCTTAGCCCTGCTTCATTGAGTACATTTAGCAGTAAATGTTGTAAATGTGTAGATTTCTGTAAAGTATTTTTAATTTTTTTCAGATTTCAATGATTTCATGATGCAGAAATTAAAAAAATAAAAAACAAAACAAGCAGTTGTATACTGCTGAACACAACTGGTAGTCATGGAGGATGAAGTGATGAAACAGCATTTTGTGAGAAAGACACAGATACTTTGACTGCTTAACAGGTGCTTGCATTTTTAGATTCAGTGGAGTCAGAAGTCAGGATTTAGGGCTTGCAGGGTGCTGTTGCTAAAAGTAAACTGCATATGCTACAGTTGCTGGAAAAGGTATTGGTTGCTGGTTCAGAGAGATTGATGAAGTAATGTGGCTTGCAATACATTGCTTGTAATTCTCCATTTGTGTTGCTAACAAACGTTTTTGCCTGTTACCCAAATATATTCTTGTTTGTTTTTTACATATCAGGATGCAATTGCTCCCCATCCTTATTGGATAATGAACTAGTTTGTAAGATAAACTTGGGATAGTGTGCAAGTCAATATAGTCCCATAGGGCTCTGTTTATTTTGGAGTTGGCTTGAAGATTTCTGAACTGGCCTCTGATGGGCTAATTTTATCTCTGATTATAAGTAATTTCTGAAGACTTATTCTGTTAGCTTGAACAATATAGGTGTGTGCTTTTGGTCTTGAAGTGTTCAAATTGTAATTTGTAGGGATGCTATGACTGGGATCTGAATTATGCAGATATGTAATGGGTTATGAATGGCAATGTTAGATCTGCTGCTACAACCTTAAAAATAAAAAATTCTTTCTTTGGCTGATAGGGAATTCTCCTTGTTCTAAAAATCCTGCTGAGAATCAAGAGATTGCTGGAGACTTCAAAGAAATGGTTCTTCCTGAGAAAAATCAGGCCAGGATTTACCTTTTTATTTAGAATTTGGAAGAGAAAGTGTATTTGAAGACTTCCATTATCTTCCCACATGAGCAGTGGCTTGAGTTTAGCATGCTGTCTGCAATGCAAGTTTATTATTGTAATCACTCAAGCTGCAGATACTTAAAACAGTGAAGGAATCAGGCTGGCAGTAAGCCTAATGACTGTGCAAAACCAAACCATACCACAGCAATATTAACCTTTACCTTCTGGAGCATCCTTAGCTTCCCTCTGGTATGCTTATCTAAGATTGCCAGTGCAACATGCAAGGTAAAGACCTACAGGAGATGTGGTGTGGGTTTTTTTTCTGTTTATTTTTATTCATGTATTCCACTCTTTGCACTAATGGTTTTCATGAAGAATTAAAATGCAACATGCACTCATGTGCCATGCAGAAGGTAAAGAGGTGGAAGGTCAGTGTAAAGATGGTTTGATTCCTCTGGATGTACTGTTCTCTTACTCCAGGAAGGAAATGGCAGTACAAGGCTCGGCAGCAAATCTCTTAGAGGTGGTGTGGTGCTCCCTTTAACAGACCAGATTCATGTCCAAGCAAGGGCTTCAGAACCTATTTACAAATCTGTCACGACTGAAATGAGACTTTCACAAGCTCACTCAGCCTCATTCCTTTTTCTTGCCTCTGGCTACTGCTTTGTTGTTTACAGCATGACCTGGTGTGTTTCACTGATGTCATATGCCAGCTGCATCTTACCAGCCTGACTTGCTCTTGCTTCCTGCATTCTTCAGTGTCTTCTGTATGGGACCATGGAGCAGAGGAGGGTCCATGGGCAAAAAGGCAACTGGGAATGTGTTAGCTAGGAAGGCCTTTTTCAGAGGAATAGCACAGTTCGTACATCAGCTGACAACAGCCTTGGACCTTGGCCTTTTCCTTTTATGTACCCTGGTTATCTTGGTCTTGGCACTTAAAGACAAGTGTCTTTCTCTTTATGTACATGTCTACAGTCACAATGTGACTGTGGATGCCATATTCTGGAATAGAAAGGCTATTTTCCCCATTTTCCTGGACTGGCTCAGTGTTTACCTACCAACTGAACCATTAACTTGATGTAGACTCCTTTTCTGCCGTTCTAGCATGTGAAGTCTTAATTGAAATACTGCTCCAGTACTTGCACCAGTAGTTAGAAATATGTAATGCTTATGTAAGACAGAAAGGAAAAAACATTTCCAGAAAAGTTTCTTTACATATTTAAGATGAAATTGAAGCTTGTGGAGCTCAGTCAGTCTAGATTGCTTTAGACACAAGATTTATATTAATGGTTTTTACTGGTAGAGATAGAGAAGTAAGATATCCAGGAGAAATAGAATGTGGTTATGAGGAAAAACATTGTAAGCTTCAAGGAATCTTCAAAGTCAGCACATTCCTTAAATGATGGAAAGCAGAAAATTGCAATGAATTACAGTTTCATTAACTGGATCAAAGAGGAAAATAGAAGTGACCTGCATATCATCAGTTCTATCCTTTTGGTTAGAGAGGATGCAGATGGAAGCTGGAGAAAATTTTTTAACTAATCTTCATATAACTTAATAAGAAAGTCTAAGCAAATTGATTCTCACTTCCTGGGCTTCATTCTAGACCTGTGATAATTCAGTTATTTAACTTCCCTTTATTCAAAGAGCTCCCCTGCAAAAGAGCAAGTGTCAGCAGCTATTATAGGCACAGTTTCATATGAAATGAAAATATGCTCATGGATGTGTGTGGGGTTCAGGTGATTTGTTAAATGACTCACAAGAAAAGCAAGTGGGAGGTCAAGGTAAATTTGCTCTAAGTTTAGCAACAGAAAGGACTAGCTACAGCACCATGACCAAGAGACCATGATGAATGACTAGTGCTTGGACAGTACTTCAGTAATAAGTTATAAAAATTAGATGGAGAAAGAATATTTTTAGTATCTTTGAGTGGAGATAAATTACATTTTATAAGTGCTCATTTTTCCACTGACTGTAAGAGGGCTAGAGCTAGATTAAGTGAAGGTGTTTTTATATACTTTGAATGAGAAATAAAATAATTTCACAAAGATTTACATATTCAAATTTGTATTAAAATGTTAACAATTTTTAATACCAAGCACTTTTCTTCTCTGTGATAGGAATAAATTTTGAAAAAATGTTTGGTTCTGATAAACGCTGAAACATCATCCATAATTTCTGTGGAGAAGATCTTACTATCTGAACTTCTTACTATAGAACTTCTTACTATCTGAAAAAACAGTTCTAATTCTGATACTAAGTGCTGGCTTGGACCTGAAGGTTCAAGTCTGATGCTTCCCTCTCTGATTTAGAATGAAGCAGTCCCATATTATACTCCACAGGCTGAAAATCTCATTTGATTAGCCCATTAGTGCCTGGCCAGGATGACAGATTATTCACCTGTAGAGCTAAAGCTGTGGACTGCAGTGTTTTTGGAACGCAGGGGGAAGCCCGCAGTGCTCAGGTGGCTGTGCTGTAGGGCTGGTCTGTTTGCTAATGTTTTTGGCTGCATATGCAGGCACATATCCAGCCAGGCTTATGTCAAAGACTTGCATTGGAAAAAAAATGCTTCCTCTCTGCAGGTTCAAATTCTGTTTTGGCAGATACGTTTAAACTTGGTCGTGAAATCGTTTATAATTATCAAGAGAGCCCTGAGACCAAGTGATCAGAGAATTAGCAGTGGTGCTGCTGTTTACCACAGAAGTCATTGAAAGTGATACATGCAGGAGAGGACAAAAAAAACCTACATGATACAGGGTCAAGATGATGTTTGCCTACTAATGGGAGTTTCTGTTTTTGCCAAAATGATACATTTGCTCTTGCCAAAATAGGGATGTCAAACTCTGTTTGGCTATTGAAAGATACCAGCTGTTATCAGATGCATTCTGGTTTTCCTTTGGGTTTCAGCATTCTTTATAGAGATGAATCTTTAGTTCTTGTCATGTTGTTTATGTCAAAGGGAGTTAGATGTTTTCCTGACAAGCATTTTCTCATAAAAAGCCACCTCAAATCCTTTTTAAAGGATTTACATTTTATGTTGGTAATACTTAGGGCTTAAAGGCCTCATTCTCCTTAGACTTCTGGTGGCATCACTCAGGGATAATGCCAGTAAGAAAGATATTAGTTACATGAGTGCAAATGAAAGAAAAATTGGTTTGACTGATGTATAACTCATTTAAATGAGAACCAACAGCCCTATGGAAAAGATAGGGATTGTTTTTGCCATTGTGAGGCTTCTGCAGAACAGTAGGGTAGCTTATTCATAGATGTTGCTAAAAATTGAGGTTTACATACTTTGCTGAATGACAAAGCTAGAATTTCGTTTAGATAGCCAGATTGGTATTTTTCCCAAGAATCACATTTCTTGCTCTTGCCACAGTATTTACTGACACGTTCTGTGATACTGTGTTTTTTAACACACATAGTTAGGAGTGCTTTTTGGATGTGAGACACTAATGCATGAATCCTTTGCATCAGGACCTCATGTTCAGAAGGTACCAAAGGAAAGTAGCTTTGCATTTGTCATAAAAACTTTGACAGTAACTGTCACATTTTGTTTAGGATTAATTTCTGCAGGTAGGTGTTTAGCCAATTCAATTTGGAGCAATTTGGCACAGAAGCTAAATCTATGGGAACCCTCAGGACTGCAGAGCTTTGGAAAACTGATGTAAATTAAAGCAAGTTCCATTAAGAAATTAGACTGAGAATTTGGAAGGAAGTAGTTCACTTTGCAGGTATTTCTCTTATTGAATAAAAATAAATAATAACTTTTAATGCATTTTTCCATTGGTTGGTGTGTGCATTCTGTTGCTTATCAAGTGTTTTTCTTGTGTCAACTGTCTGGTTTTATTTTATCATTCTGGTGACATATTCTGTGGGATGTTTGTGTCCCAGTGCCTGGATAGGCTCCAGTACAGCCTATTGTTCTTTCTTATTTTGAGTTGAAAGTGACAAATGAGCTCTAATTTTTAAATTTATTTATTAAAAACTCTAAACAACAATCTTCCCATTCACAATCAAGATCACCATTCATCCAAAGCTACATCTGTATAATTACCCTCAAGCTAAACTTAGCATTTTCTGTAGCAGTTCCTATTTCCTGTCATTATGGGCATTGTTCAATATGTCTAAGACTGGAAAGATACTTGAACAGAGGTGTAAGGATTTAATATCATCAGTGAGTTACACTGATATGGACAATTTGGAATTGCTTTTCCAACTTATGTCTCGTGCCTGGGTTCTGTTGAGCTGAATACTTATGTAATCCATTATTGCTGTGGTACATTATGCTTCTGTGTCAGTAATATAGTTTATTTCCAAACTGTTTGGATGGAACTTTTTTTTCTCTTGAAACCTTGAGAGGTTGAATGAGTTATCAAAGGTCAGAGACTGAGTCTTTGGAGCCACAGAGTAGAGCCATTCTGTATCCCCCGAGTACCTCTCTTCTGCTCTGACGACAAACATTTCTTACTCATTTATTCTAGATCATATGAAAGAGGTGACAGAAAGTCATAAAATTACTTTGCAGCAACAGCCCAAACTAGCAGAGAAAGCAATATTATTAAAGGTCACAACTTTGCCCCAGTCAGGCCAGAAAATGAATCCAATATCACTAGATTACATGTTGTTTTTGGTTTTTTTTTTGCATGTGACCAGAGCTCATTTTCAAAAGCAAGACAAGTGGGGCTTTTCACTGAAATCAACGGGGTCTTCATGTTGCTTCTTGAAAAATTCCAGCTACCTTATTGCCACCAGTTTGTTGTCACTCTGCCTTCTTTTGGTTGTTACTGTACTGCACATCTTTATTTCTTGGCAAGCATAAAAATTAAATTCAATAACACTACCTTGAAAATAAAAATCAAGAGCTGTAGAGTAGTTGCTGGTTTCCTGATAACCCAGAGCAGTAGGGATTGCTGGGTTCTCTCCCGTTCTAACCTCTTCCAGAAGAGGGCAGTGGCAAAACACCAGTCATTTCACAGTACTCCTGCAAAAATGCATGAGGATTTCCTTCAAGATGGTAGACCTCGTGGAAGACCTATGTAAAATATCGAGTATTGAGACAGGTATTATAACTGAGTTGAAGAAGGATAGGAAGTGGGGTAGGTGTGCTGTCACCAAAATCTGAGCCAATCAGGAGCCCAGTAAGTCATATGAAATGCAGATTCTGTGGAACCTAATGTTATTGTGAATATTTCACAGAGCATGTGCTAATTAACTTTGTACAGCAGTCTCTTCACACACAAAAAGCCCCACAAAAACAAACAAACAAAAAACCTGACAAAAAAGCCCAAACTTATATAAATGGGTGTGAACTCATTGATTGGACTGCTATAAATATTTACCTCTATTTTTGTCCTGGCTGACACTTCAAATATTAGGGAAGTGTATTAGATCCTAAAACTCTGAGCTTGCTCATAGATAAAATGTTTAACATTATTTACTCTGGATCAAGAACTTTGCTTGGTACTAATGCCTTGCATCTTCCTAAACATGTTCTGTCATGTAATTTATTCTTTTTTGCCATTATACCAGTACTTGATATTTGCCTGTTTGAATCCTGTGGCACACAAACGTGATCCTTTGAAAGGCCATGAATACAAAATGGAATGAAAGATTTCATCCTGAATCCAATGTGCAATGGAGATCCTCACATGACTTGGTGTCCTAGAGACTAATACCTTTATTGCCTGTAATCTGAAACTCATTTAGAAGGCTGCTAGAAATCACTTTGCAACTCCACCAGGTGTCATCCTTGGAGAATTTTGGGATGTTGGCTTATTTAACCAATGAACATCTTTTATTATGTGCAAAAAAGTTACTTAAGAAGAAGTTGTGATTCTGTCTTTCTTTGAAGCTATGGCTTCAAAGCTTCTGATATCGTGGTGATAATTACTTAGAGGCTATGCAGGTGTTCATCCTTTTTAAGAAGTCCTGGAATGAGCAGGACCAGCAAAAGAGTAGGTTTTATTCCAGCCTGATGTTCATGAGACTACTGTTTTCTTAAGTCTAAGCTGGATATTCTTCAGATGTTTAAGAGGTAATCCTATCCAGCTCACTGTACATATTTCTGATAGAAACAGTTTTTATATAATTTATACATTAATTTCAAACATCCAGTCTACTGCCAAGAAGTTCTTCAAGTATCTTTGTCTTAAAATATCATTTCATCTCTATAAGCACCTTTTTCCTGCTGTGGTCTGCAGAGCCTCTTTTTGGACTAAATCTGGGAGTGGGGCTTCATGTGACTGGAAAGTCATTTACTAAATGACTGAATTGGAAATATTTTCTGTTGTGTGTTTGGAGCATATTTGGGGTTGTAAAATGGATCCAAGACCAGATAAAGGGTGTCAGAGTCAACCAAAGGCAATGTGCATCTTGCTGGCATATTGTAGGCTGGTCACCTTGATACATATGAACTGGGTTTTGGTTTTTTTGTAGGAATTGGCTATTAATTCTGTGAGCCTTCTCATTTTTCTTATGGTACTGAATAGAATAAATTGCTTAAACAGAATTTCCAATAAACTGGATTTCGAACTAGAGGGACAAATATAAATATAGTTTAATTAAAGAGTCTAAAATCAGGAAGGGAGGGAGATTATCTAGCAAGAACCCTTAATCTGCTGGGGAATAGCTCTGGTGCTAGTAGCATACCCGATTAATATATAGAGCAGGATCTAGAACATTTTTGTTTACTCCCTCAACTTTGTAATGTGTTAGAAAGCTGTTACTTCTTAAATGTTTTATTTCTTTAAAAAAAAAAATTAAAAAGATTCTCAAAAATAACAAGGGATTCCACCTACTGCTGGTTCTGCTGTCATCATTTGAAGCTAATTTTTTTCATCTGTTTTCCGTGGCTAGTAAGAGTTCTGTGTCCCATGACAGACCTCAAAAAGTAACAGGTTTCAGGTCACCTTCTTATGTATCCTGATTCAGAAATGATTAAAATGCCACAGTAGTACTCCTTTCTTTCATCCAGATTTTCCTTTGGTGGAATATTTCCCATGTCATGAATATTTTCAGAGTTTCCTGTATTGTACATGCAGAGCTGTCTCACAGCTCCCAACCTGCAATTACAGCTCTCCCTTATAAATATTTAAATGGCAGCTCAGCTTTCAGGCAGCATACACCAGTGACAAAGATCAAGCTTTCTGACCTTTTGTTAATTTGCTCAGTGAAATAGGATTCTCTTGGTCTCATTTTTTTTTTCTATTTAAGAGAAGAAATTTGGATGCAAAGAGGAAACAGTCTCGTAGGACCCTGGCAAAAACTTCTGGTAATCACTGAGATTTGGTGGGACAGGAGGCAGTTTAAAAAATTACTCAGTGTTTGTGATGTAAAGTAGAAAGAAATGACAAAAATAGCTCTTAAGCTGTAGGATCCTAGCTCTCTGCTTTGAGAAGGGGGTGTATGTGTGTGTATAACTGTTGGGTAGAAGCTGTTAAAGATAATGGAATAACAGAGGCTATTCCTAGTATTCCAGTCCCTTCCTGCACTGAAGGTCACTAAAGACCAGGACCTTTCCCTCACGCCCAGTTAAAAAAGTATCAAATACTTAAAATATTGTTTACCTTAGGAACAACTTATCACATCCCACTAAGACAGATTTTGCAGGATAATGGAGAATATTTGAATTTTTGCTTGAAACAGTGTCACTGTTGCAAAAGGATATCACTCGTTTCCATTAAAATACCAAACAGTAAAAAAAATTATATCCTGTGATTATGTTATTAGATGTGGATATTGAGTAATTCTGTGTTGACTTGCTCTCTTTGGATCCAAAAAGTATTTCAGATGATGAGAACACTTCTGTGTTAGTGTGTTCATGCAGTGAACATTTAGCCTGCAGCTCCACTGATACCCATTCAGAGGTAATGTTTTTTTCTTGAAAAGGCAGCTGATACTTGATGCATATGTGCCTTCAAGGAAAGTGATTTTGCAAATATTTGCAGAGAGCTGTGTTTTGGGACCTTTAGATGTTAAAGTCTTCACACCTGATGCAGACAGAGGCCTGAATCAATCTGAACTTCATGTAACGTTCAGAATCCTATTGAACAGAAATTCATGTAAGATATAAGTTACAATATTTTCAACCTGATGGAATAAGTCAGTCACTCAAACATTTACGACTTCTAAAAATTAGAATTTCACTGTAGTGCAAACTGTGTAAAGGGAAATTAGCATTTTCATTCATTAGTGAAAAGCACATATATATTGGCACTTGAATATTTTAATAATATTGACAGGAAAATAAATTGCCAAGAGAAATATCTATTACTACAGAATATATTAATAAGTGGACTTAATGAATCTGAATGACTTCTACATTGTCCCAGTAGAGAATGGTTAAAAAGGGAAGCTTTCAAAGAAAGCAGCATATTAATTTCCTGACTAACATATAGACTGCAAAGAACTTTGCTCTAGAAAGAGTCACAGACTATGATAATAGTAAAGGATGAACCTGAAAAATACCTCTTACTGCTCTGGAAATGGAATTATCTATTCTGAAAAATATAGCACCTTTATACCCTGAAAAAGTAATGTTTACTGTAAAACAGAAAATTTGTGCAGCAACACAGGATGGACTTTCTCTGTCCACTGAAACAAACTAGTGAAAATTCATAGAATATTTGTGCATATAGATAACAGCTTTTCAGTGAGAAATATAGAGGCTTATAAAAATCTTTTTTATATAGTACTAAATGGAGACTTAATAAATCAGAATGATTTTTACAACTGTTTTCTTTGCCAAACAGCCCCTACTGATGCTTCAGATTTGTATGAGTGAATTTGAATTTGGAAACATCCTAAAAATAATTTTGCCAACTGAGCTGCACCCCTCCAATCAATTTACCTTGAACAGCTGAGCTTTCTGTAGCACATTATCTGTTCTGCAATTGACACTTCTTGTCTTGATATTGATTATTGTTTTCCATGTCAGAACAGGATGTTTAGGTGTATGATAAAAACATGACATCATAATTCCATTGTATTCTCACAGTGTATAGGTAAAAGACCTGCCATCAAAACATCTGAGCTTTTTGTAGGAACTAGGAAACTGACCAAGCTGTGGGTTCTTAAAATTGACAGAAAACTAAACAATGAAATATGTCAATATAATCCCTAATTGACTGGATTTCCAGGAGCTGCAAAAGAAATAAATAAAAATCCTTGCCAATCATGGTTTTGTAACACTTAAACCTAAAAAACACTTTAACCTAAAATTTTGTTTACAGGCTTATTATGGATATTTAAAAGGAAGGAAAGCTTGCAGTACTTGAAGCAGAGGTTAAGGCCAGTGAAATATTGTGAAGGCTCCTGTTCTAGCCTTGTAGCTTTACCAGCTGGTCTTTGTTTCTTTATATGCAGCCATAACTGAATGGACATAGCTATAAAGATGATTAAAGAAAGGGCTTAATTAAGGGTTGTAATTAAACTAGAGGAAGAAATTACAGTGGAACTGAAAATTCAAAATGAGCCTGTGTGATGTAAAGGCTAACAGTGTTAAGGCAGTAATCTCTATGGAAGCATTGATTCTGTAGACATTAGTCTTCTAATAAGATTAAGGATGAGGTGGCACAATCTTGCTAATTAATTTGGTTTGTGACTTTGAAATATGAAGTGTTAGTACAAAACCAAGGATTGTTTAATAGACCAGAAAGCTCTCAAAGCATACGATAAATACCATCAAAGTATTTTCATATTCTCTGTTGTAATAAGGATGGAGATACTATTCTGCTTAATACTAGAAAATTAAACAAATATTGCATAGTTTAGCCTTACTGATGAAGAGATACTAGGAGATGGGGTCTCTAAATGGCATTTGAGATGTTTTGTGAGGACTATATTTACCATTACTTGCACCAAACCTGGTGAATATATTATTATTTTTTTTTAGTGAAAAAGTAAGACAAAGATTGCAAAACACATGAAGTGTTTTTTCCTGCAGACAAGGCTGTATGAAGAGTAAAGTTCGTGTTTATTTGTGTCTTTTCTAAAGGTGGTTGCCTGCAGCCAAATCCCTGCACTGTGACCTTGTCAGGTGTTATAAACTGCACAAGTTCAGTCTTGGGCCAGACTGCATATCCAGTCAAGGATCATGTTATAAGGTGCAGGGCTTCATCACACCAGTGGGACAGAAAGTGAGCTGGAATGTCTTTTCTCCTCCTTCCTATGGCAGACATAAGCCTTGGTTTTAAATTAGAATGAAGATACAAAAATATCAAAGCATCCAATCAGAGGATGAAATTTAAAAGCAGCCATCTGTAAAGGGTCAGCTATTCTTGTGTTTTCTGTTACCTGAAACTGTCTTAAATGAAAATTCTCTAATGATTATTAAAAGCATACATCTGTAAGAGGCCATTTCTTACCTGCATTTGTAGTAATTATGTGCATACTAAAGCTGTACATTTGAGAAACTCCAGTTGATTCCTTGTTGTTTATACTCAGCCCTTTGGAAAGACCAGAATTTCAGAGGGGTGGCAACAGCTCCACTTGAAAAGCTGATTGAAAATCCTGTGCTTGAATACCAAGCCTGGAACACTTCAGAAAATCTCTTGTTCCAGTGTTGCTGCATCTGTGATCTTGCACTTCCAAGACCTGTGCCCATAAAACATCCTACTGCTCATTGGCATAATCCTTGTGGAAAAGTTAGTTATAGGTGTGCAAGTGCTCATTTTGTTTTATGTTTTTAATAAATAATGCTATCTCTCAGAAATTAACTTTGGCAAAACTCCTTCTGCAGAGAAGTGACTTCTCAAAATGTATCTCCCCCTAACAGAAGTCTTTGTTATTATGGAACTGAGTTCTTTAGCACTCAGCTTGCACCTTCATCAGTCATTCAGATAAACAGGTTGCAGTGAGCATTGAATTACGATCCTATTCAGCTGACACAAATCAACCAGTAGTTCTTCTCAGCAAACTAATGAATAAATAAAAGATCCCTGTGCTTCCAGGCCTAAGCCCAACGGATATGTAAGGATGCATGTTTTTCAGTGGGATTTTTTATGTCCTACAAGTACAGCCTTGATGTTGCCATCAAAATTAGATTGGTGCCTATGAAGCCATCAAACATTATGTAAGTAAAGACATCTAAATATAGATGGAAATGTGGGGGTATGAGTGGAAGTACCTATCACTAACTCTGAACAATCTGTTAGACAATAACCTCTGATATTTAGCTTGTGCATACAGGATGCAATTCATATGCCTCGCCATTTTGTGTGTGGAGGGACCCTATGCAGTTATTTTTAGAGCTCCATGTTAGTGAAAAATACAAGGCTTAAAGTCTTTGGAAGAACTTAACAATGTTTATCATCTACTGAGACCAATAAATGTGTCACCTCTTCTCTGTTGTTACATGATTGTTTTTAGCACCAGTTCAGACTACAGAGAGTGTTGTGCTTACATGTAACAAGAAGAATGATTTCTCTGAAGTTTTCACAGTTTAGCAGGTGATACAAGGTTAATAAGAGAGAAAAGGGGAGCGGGAGGAAATACTGAAACACTGTGGGGAATGGAAATAACCTTGGTGTGTCACCTAGCTGAATATTACATAGTTTTCATAGCTAGTAAAACAACAATTTTAAAGCAGGCCACTGGATACCTCTGATGAAGGCTCATAGGGAGCTTGACTTGAGCATAAAGAAAAAGCATAGAGATGGTTATGCAAAAACAAGGCTGTTGAGGGATACAAGTTGGAACTTTTGGATGAACAGAAGTGGGAACTGGTACCTTGATTAAGTAGTTTTGACCTATTCCAAATTCAGGATCTTTTAAGGTTCCTCAAAAACATGTGCATTTCAAATATATATTTACATGAAAATGTGGTGTATTTGAGGGGTTGTTCCCAAATTCTTAAAAAAGAATTTGAGAATGTTTTGGAGTCTGTCCAAAAAAAATTCAAAATGTCAAATGCAATGATCACCCTTGAGAGAGGAAGCACTGTGTGTTATATGGGTGAGTTGGCAAGAAAAAAAAAAAAAAAAAAAAAAAAAAAGGCAAAACCAAACCAAGATTTACTGATTCTAACAAACTTGCAGAATCCAGTGATAAAGATCAGGCATTTTCTGCTTAGTTCTCACATCCTCACGTTTTACAGAGAAAACACAGAAAATGAATTGTTTCATTTGCTTTCTGAAATTAATTTCCTGTAAGGGAGCAATCACTACACTGTTTAGGTCTTCTTTTGGAAGAAGACCTGACAAACTGTTAAATCAGCAAGGCTGAATGTATTAGTTTAGCTTGGCTTCTGTTGTATGTTATGTATATTTAACCATCACTTTCAAGCAGCTTTTAAGGTCACATGCAATGAAAACCACGTTAATGAAATGTGCTGTGTTGAAGGAAAAGCAAGTGCTAGTCAGCTAGTACAAATGCAGCTCTAACAAGCTGGTCACTTGACTTGTTTTATTCTTCACAGTTTGGAAATGATCCATCATGTCTACAGCCTGCAACATCACAGAAAATATTTGATCAGACCCAACTTTTAGAAGAGACCCAGGTTTCTAAGTCTCATGTCACCACTATAAATCAAGAGAATCATCACTGGAAGCTTTTAGTAAGTCCTGTCTTTCCTTTTACTAGTTTATGGCAATGGATCAATTTAAAGATAAGTCCATACTGCTTCTTTTGGTTGGTTGGTTTTTCTTGTTTTCATGTGCTCTCCTGTCTTTAGATCTTTATATTGTGTTGATCTCTTAGAATCTTAGAGAACAGCAGAAGAACTTCAATAATATGCATACATATTTGGGGCATAATTTAACGAATTGAGAGCTTGCTGAAGAAAACTGTGATAAAATAGAAATTCCAGTGCTTTGTTCTAAGTGCATGGATACAAAAGTGCAGGATCCAGTGGATGAATGATTATGATCAGCACACTCCAATCATTTTTGCTCTATTCATTCTGACACTTGATTCTTTTTCCAGTTGGATTTCTGTATGTTTACATGAACACATGTGGGTCCTTTGTATATAAAATCCACAGGGTAACAATAGGGTACCTGACAACAGCTTCCAGAGAGGAATATATGTGTCTATGAGGTGCCTTCAATTCTTCCTCTTGGATAGAATACTTTAAGTATGAAGATATTTGAATGCATAAGAGACCAATTTCTGTTTCTTAAAATCAGAGTTACAGATGGAACACTACATTTTGTTTCCTATAATTAGTAGTTGTTTTATCTGCTTTTGTTTTCATTACAACAAGGATTTTACTTTTTGGATTGTGAAATTATAATGGGTGTGATTAATTTTCTAGTTTTAAAAAACTTTGTAATAAAACCAAAAACATTGTGAAGCAGGAAGACAAGCTGTTGGAAGTTCTTTAAGGAACTAGATTGAACTAGTTGTCTTGAGTTGAATTTTGGAGTCAATTTTCAGCAGTAAATGCCATTCAGTGAGTAGATGAGGTCTGCTGTGTACAGGGTTATCCTCTAAAAGTTTACTGGTGGCCCAAGATAGCTGAGCCATCACTTCATGGTTGTCCCTTTCATAGAAGTGCCCACTTTAATTAGCTACTACTTCCCCTGCCTCCTTCAGCATAACTTTTAGGACAGATTCCTGATGCATTTTCTTCTCCAGCTGCAGAAGGTAATATTTGTAAATTCTACAGAGAGTGTACTTTAATCTGTAAGGGGCACATGAGTGGCTAATAAAGGTTTATTCTATAAGCATGCTTTGAGTTATAAGATGTGGTTCATGTATCACCTTTGATCTTCAAAGCACTTTGCAACCAATAACTGACAGCATAATTTAAAGAAAATTCATAAAAAGGATACCATTTTAAAGCATAATATTCTCACTACTGCTACGTAGTACCTCGCTGAACCAAAAGTAAAGGCTTCAAGCATTTCTCAAAGAGCCTAAGATTGCTTGACGTTCTAAGTTTGGTGCTGGATTTATCCATTTGAAGGATATGAGTTTGATTGCATCAGAAGTAATTATATTTAATATGACAAGAGAAAAGTGCATAAATGTGATTTTTTTTTTTAACCACTTTTAATGGCTTCTTTGCATCTCTGCTTCTGAAAGAATAATTACTTAGCTAGGATGTGAACTGAATAGTGAGGTCTGGTGAAAGACATTTATGGTAAAAAAGCAAGGTGGCTCTAACATTGTGTATAGTTTCCCTAACAGAAGGAATTTGAGAAGCTAGGTGGTAATTTGTAGACCCAGACCTGGTACCTTTACAAAAGACCAATTTGAGCCAAAATATGAGATTGAAATTACTGTTAATTTCATTCTCACAAGTAATTCATACATTCAAGAAGCATAAAGTTGTGTTGTGAAACAGAAAGCAGTGGTTTGATTAGGGTCTAGAGAATAGTTTCAGCCCAGTATAGACTGTATCTTTGAGTCCATTCAGAGTCTATTTTCAGTGCTTGGTTTGTTAATATTTCTCAGGGACACAAGAAATCCGAGTGGTTGCTGGGCAGTAGCAGCCTTCTGGATAAAGAGTGGACTTTGGACACTCTTATTTAAAAAACTGTTTTTTACCTAGTCTTTTAGTACAGATAATGAAAGCCTTAGATACTCTGGTGTCAGGATAAAAATTTCCTAATAACATATTAAATAATGCTGCTTTCTTTACTGTAACTGTAGTTACAGTACTTTGGGGCTAAATCTTAAATTACTGCTTACTTGCATTTAATTTTTAATGAATCTCCACAGCTGTATCAGTAGCAATAACTAAATCATTAACATTGACGATCAGAAGAAAAAAACGCAGTTTTTCATTCTGGTTCTGTGTCTCAGCAGTGGTTTCACTGCAAGAGGAATAATCCTTTGTTTTCTTAAACAGAGACCAGATTTATCTACAGACAAATGTTCCCTTGGCCTTCTGTCATTAGCTTTCTGTGTACATAAATATACCAGACCTGTAGCACTTACCTGTTAGTTACCAGGCAACAGCAGCATTTGACACTGCCTGCAGCTGCAGTGAATGACGTGCAGCTCCATGATGGATAAAGTCCTGTGAATTTTGAGCTGGGGTTGGTTAAAAGGACATTAGTGTGACTTAATGCCACTTTCACCACAGCAGCAACTTGTCAGTAGAGCTTCTATAATAACAGCATTTTGCCAAGACACTCTACTCCATGTTCCTGATGGAAAAAGTAGAATTGCTTTAGTCTTTTGCAAGAAGTTTTCTTTAAAATACACACTGCTCCATTTAAGGCTTTTTGCCTCTCTGCAAAGCAGGAATCTGTCATGCTTCCCAAACATTTGCTTGGATTCATTATTTACTGAGGTCAGACACTAGATGTTTATAGTAATTGGCAAAAACTGGACTGAAAAAAAAAATTTGTAAATATTTTGAATATTGCTTGCTCTTTAGAGATGGTTTGCAGTCTCTGAATGATGGCAGAACAATGAGGCCGGATATATATACATTATAACAAAAAATACAAGTGCTTTTGATATAATACTTAGCATTCAGTCTAGCTAGCTGGCATAATGAAAGGAACTTACCTCTCTCTCTGGTGCCCTATACATGTGTGAGATTTTTAGAAATTTAAGCAGCAATATACATAGCCAAACCAGAATCTGCATTTTGACAATTGCTGAGGTTAATCCTAGTGTATTTAAATTTTTCATCATTTTGTGTCTTGTTTGAGCGTTTTTAAACATCTGGCACTGCATGCCAATGAGGTATTTTAATGACTCATTTCCCTTTATCATTCCATGATCAGTTTTCTCTTCCATATCAATGAAATAACTTACATAACCTTCCATTTCTAGTGATATTTCTACATTAGCTATTGCTGGTGCAAATGTAGAATTCTGTTTTGATTTTGTTGACACAGTGCCTGCTGTATAATAAAAGCCTTACCTATCTGCAGGCTATGAAAAGAACTTCCATCAAAAATAGGTTTAATGCAGCTTTACAAAATATTTTTTTCTAATCAAAGTTCAAGCAGTTTGTTACATTCCTGAATGAGTGAAAGCAGTAGAAACTATTAAAGGCCCATACCATGAGATGTGTCCAGTATAAGATTGGACTAAATGCTGTGAAATCAGGCTGACATTTTTTCTTACTTCCCTAGAACATAATCTTCTTACTCCCTCGGTTTAAAAAGATTGTTGACTCAGTTATGACCTTTCAGTGAAAACATTCTTGTAAATTAACTTCTGCATTTTTTACGCCTGGGAGTCAAATCAGAGCCACAGTCAGGATAGGTCAGGAAGGCACCAGCTTTATGTTGATGGGATTTTCTCTCTTCCTTTTTCCTTATTCACACAGCTCTCTATAAGATACCTGCATTGTTCTTGAAGAAAACATCATAGGTGATTTTCTCTACTTGTGGCAAAGTAGCAATATGTGCCTTGCTTCTCAAATCTAACGACAGTGAAGTCTTAGTTTTGGATTTCACTGAACATTCCTCCAAAGTGGCTGCACTGGTTAGTTTTTTTCCTTCCTAAAAAAGCAATTTTTTCAGACACATTCAAACCATTAGTTCATTGTTACCTGAGATTCAGTGGGTAGGTGGGGAAAACGAGTCGTGCTCAGCATAGCAAGGAGATAATGAGCTATATAAATAATTAGCAACACCTTTCAAAAATATGTTTGCATAGAGCCAAAAGTATTTTGGCTTGAGAACATGGTCTCAAAGACATAATTGAGACTATTCACTTCAGCAAGCCAAATAGGATTTAACTCTTTTGTGGGTTTTAGAATTCAAAAAATGTGAAATGTAGTTAAAAAGGAACAGAACATGGTTAAGTGTAAAGCACACTATGTTAAGACCACTTGTGAAAATACTTTGAAACTTCCTGTCCCCATGTTCAGTGGTAGGTGGCATGTTTTGCCAGGAAGACTTGCAGAAAATTTCTAACCAACAAAATGGAGAAAAATTAGTGCAAGCAATTGAAATATACTCTGACAGCTCTATAATTTCAGTTGCAAGAAGTTAAAATGCAATTCTAGACACAACCAGTGTTTCCAAAGAAGAGCAGATAATTCATTTCAATGTAATTTGATTTTTTACAAAAATCCAAGGCTAATATTATTTATGAAGTTTTACTGAGACAAGAAAACAGCTTTATAAATGTATATTTATTTTCACAAATAACAGTGACAAAATTGAGAGCCACATGCATCTCTCTTTGGTAGGTTTCTTTTATCACCAAAACCTGCTGACGAAAGCACCTCCCATTCCTGATAGGACACTCAGTAGATGAGAACCACTTGCTTTCAGAAATGCAGCGCTGAGGCCAACTCTCAGTAACTTTACCTCAGTGCTTTCTTAGCTAAAATTCATGTTGTCTTTTAACTACACACTTAAGATGCTTGTGCTGGCCTAAGAGTGATGTGTGCTGCTGGGTTTCCCTGTCTGCTACAAAGGAGCTCATGGGCAGAAGTCCAATCCAAGAAATGTTTTGCTTTCTTTGATTGATTTCTCTGCTGGTAAAAATAAGAAGCAAGGCCAAGGATGTAAGCAGGCAGTGTCAGACTGTGACTTAGAGATGTGATATGTATGTTGGGATTTTTCTAGAGGATTTAAATGGAGGTAGATTGGAGGGAAGCCAGCCTAGCTACTGTCCTGACAGTGCCTTTTTTTGTTTGATAACAGGGAACTCCAACCTGCAAGACCATACATCTGCCCCCTTTCATCAGCACTGAGTCACTTTAGAAAGAAAAATAGTGCATGTGGTTATCAAATGCATTTCCTTTTATAACACAGTGGCAATTCAGCTTGGACACCAGAAAATAATTATATATTAAAATGAATGTGGTAATTTATGAAATACATAAATGTGGCATTAAAACATACATATGGCTATCACTTTATGGATTTATGAATAATTATTGACATTTTAAAGAACAGTTTTCTCTTTACTTAGCCTGTCTGTGATGCGTACACATCAGCAAAGACATTAGAGGCTGGAGTCCAAAGCAGTGATTAGCATATTTTAAAGTTTCCTGCACTGGCTGCTTAAATACATTTGCATTAATAGGAAGATGAGACTCTCATGATGATCTCTGCATGACAACAGCTAAAAATAGTTTTATGAGAACTTTGGCTGCAGTTCTATTAAATTTTAACATTTTTGGGAAAAGGAAAACCTTTTTGAAAGGTTATAATTAATTGAGTTACGTGTTGTTTGGTTTGGTTATTTTAAGTACACCAAAATAACATGAAGGAATGAGGACAGGCATGCTATTTTCTGCCTTTGGCATTTTGATGGTTTTCAGTCTAGCTTCCAGCTTGAGATGGGGGTGGGCTTTGCTGTTTCCTGCTCTTAGCAGCTAGACCTGTGCAGATCTTGAGGAAGAAATTCAGTGTGTAAATTTGAAGATGATTGCACAGAAACAAAATTCTGTTCCAAATTTACAAAACAAAACATTATGCCAGCCAGTCTCTCATGTTGAGAGGAAATCCAGCATGGTGTAACTTTGAGAGAGTGTATATTGTGTTTAACAGAAAATAGGGATTGATTTTATTTTTAAAGATAACCAGGATCTTTTAATTTGCAAAATATGAGCAAACAAAAGGCTCGGTTCATAGCTAATTTCATCTCAGCTGTGATTTTTCAAAGTCTCAATCTCTATCTCCATCTTCAGCAGTGTTACAGAAAGAACTCCACGATCATACTGCCCACTGTGGGGAGAATTCTGAATAGAGCTAGCAGAACATTTGTATGTTAAAACTTTTTATCTTTTAGTAACAGTTTTCTATATTTGCATTATGATTTGAAAAGACAAGAGAGAAAGCATTAATCACATGTTGGTCCATATTTTCATGCTAATCAGTATCCATGCAAGTACAGTTTCTTCAGGTGATTTGACTGGAAGAAGGGGAGAGAGTCAAATGTATGCACTGATTCAAACCCAGGAGCTATAATTTTGTAATGTGAGTATTAAGCTTGCCTGAGGCAGTTTCTGATTATATGAGAGAGATCTTGGATTTGCTGGGTGCTGATTATGCTATGGATTTCTGGAACCTGTCTTTAGATGCAGCAGGTTCTGGGGCAATATCTGGCTCCAGAGCTCCCTACTAATTTCATAGCAAACTTGATTAAGCCATTAAATTGCAGATCATTGCTGACAGTAAATTAATTCTTAATCTGAGTCCTATTCTGCACTACACTGGGAGACTTTTGCCAAGAGGCCAGAGGCTTGAAAATGGGTAATTAAATTCTGCTGTAAATACATTTTTATCTACTCTTCTGCTTGCAAGAGCTGGCAAACAAGTGAGAGCCATTAATTAATACTTGTAATTTGCTTAAGTGGAATAAACCCTGCTCCTGTCAGATTCTGAAATGTAAAGGCTATGAACTGTAAAAGTAAAAGATTAAGAAAGCTGACAAAAATATTTTCATTAGAGAATCTGTTCTTAGTTCTATCTGTAAGAAATGTTAACTATGTTGAGAATTTGGCAAGACTTTGGTCTAATGTCAATGCCGAAAAGTTAAAAATCCTCTAAATATAGGAAAAGTAACAATAGTGGTAAGAGGTATTCTGAGCCCTTCTCAATTATGTAATGAATCCCCTATGCCCCAGCTTTGGGTGCATTGATTGTCACACAAGGATTTTTTTAACGTTTGGATTTGAATTAAGTATTGTTTGCAGAAAAATGCAAAAGGAAGGAAATCAGAAGGAAATCAGAAGGAAAATGGAACCTTGTTTGCTAGCACTGCATTAGCACTTTTCTTTTTCAGTTCCTCTGAAGCAAATTGTTTTCCTACCTTTCTTGTGTAGTTTTTCCATTTTCTTAAAGTCCTGAAAGTTGGACAATTATTGACACATTCCTCATTTAGGAAAGATGCCTCCTAATTCTCATTAAAGAGAGAAGTAAGCTTTTCCACATTATTTGCCTCCACTAAATAGTTTCTGATGGTTGAAAAGTCCAGGACTCTAAACTGATTTAAGTCTTTCACAGGGAGTCTGCCTTTCATTTATTTAGTCCTAAGATGCCTATCAGAGGATTGAGGCTCATCCAGGGCATGGAAATTGATACAGCAAGAGGGAGGTCAAAACTAACCCTTCCTTTTGAAAGAATAATGTGGGTGTGTGGGGACTGAAAGATGCCTAGAGAAAGGATTTAATGTGAGGGGTTGGGGATGTCTGTATCCAAACAGTGGAGGGATCTGTCTTCATTGATTTTTAGTATTTGACTGTATTTCAACTATTTTGTAATTGTGTAAGTATTTCTCTAGAAAAGAATGAAAAGGAAGCCTGTGGGGATGTTTTAACAGCATTACTGGGGCTCTGTCTTTAGCTATGAGTCAATCTGAATTACATTCAAGGTGTCTCTTGGCAACATAATGACATTAGCCTTAGTAGTGCTGTGGCTCCTTTATTCTTTTGTGGTTAACATTGCAGACAGAGCTGAGTTTTCTGGAAAGAGATGCTTGGAAACTTCAGAAAGTAATTGCTTGACAGCAAACCTGTTTGTAAACTTTATCTGAAATGAGCAGGTTATGCTAAACAGAAGATATGTGATGGTGACACAGGAAAGTGACAGACCAGGAAAACTTCGGTTTTCTGGCAAAAATCATAAAAGAGAACTATAGTTCAATAAAAAGTAATGTTGCTTTATTGGACCTACACCTGATTTCTGAAGTTAATAAACCCAGAAAAAAGGATAAAATTAATTTGAAGATCTAGCATATAAATTTGTTTAAGTTGTTACAATGCAAGTAGTGGAAAAGTCCTAAGAAAGACCTATGGATACACAAGGAGAGAATATAGGTGTAGCTTAACTATCTTGGGCAATAAAAACATTTAATGTGGTGAGAGAGGCTTCTTAGGCACTTGTGCAACAGTGTTTTTCAAGCCTGTGGACCCTGAGAGCTTTCTGAGCTCAGTCTCTTTTTTTTTTTTTTTTTTTTTACCTTCTGAACAGCATGGTCATGAGATTTCATTTAGCATATATCCATGAAAACTGATATATATATGGTTTTCTGTTTATATATTTTACATATAGCAAGATAGAATTGAATACATGTTGATATAGATAATAACATATCTGTAAACACACATGCATGTAATATTGTGTATGTTTAAAACTGACAGTCTGAGATCTGTTGCTTTGCTTTCCAGTGTTATTAAAAACTTAACCATGTCTCCAGCTGAGACACTTTGTCATTTTGGGAGCAATGTAAATGTTAATAACAAAAAGCAATTAAAAACTGTGTTAAGTCATGTAATTTTTATAGGCTGGCTGACTGAGTAATGGATGCCTCCTAGATTTTCCAGTCTCAAAGGATTATTAAACAACGCCTTCTCCCATCCTAGAAGTTCTGTAGAAATGAAATAACTAATTTTGTCAATTTGGGAATCCAGCTGAGGTTTTTGGAATGAAATTGTAAATTTCATTCATATGATCTCTGAGTCCCATAATCATTGTGCTGTGGACTGCTTTGAGAGAGTTTGCACTGACTGTGAATCCAGGTGTACAGGACTTCAAGTGACAGGCCAAATAGAGAGAAAAATATTAAAAAGCACCCTGAACATGTTAAGTTGTATATTTGTAGTAATAGACTTCACTTGATGTTTCACATGGCTAAAACTTTTGGCATGTAGTTTGAGTATAGACTTTAAGTTTATAATCTTTTTGCATTTCCTTTCAATCACTGTGGAAAGGTCCAATATAGGATATATGTTCTTCAGAAATCTGTCTGGATTTCTTCCCGTGGCTGCAATGTCTGCATGCCATGTAACTTCTGTCAGCTGTTGCCAGCCTCAGAGATAGACACTTGTATAGCATGATTTAGAAACAGAAAAATTTGGTGAATCAAGTGCTTGTCTTTGGTAGTTGTTTTCTGTGAATTTATGTGCTTATGTGTTTTAAATTGATGCGTTTCTCTTTGGTGGATAATGGGAAAAAACTACTTTTGCAAAACATCACCAATACAGAAAATAATTCCTGAGTTTTCCCCACCCCATTTCCCTTTGCTACTGTAGCAGTGGGCTTTTTCAGCTTCAGATTTGGAATTTATTTTCAGTTCTGTTTCCTGGGTTTGAGGCTTGTGAGTGCATATTCTTGGCAGATGAACCAAATTAGATTGACAGATGATCTGGGATATACCCTTTAGAAGATCTAAACTACCCAGATTCTGAAAATAATGTTCCTGAAATGTGTCCTTATCTATAAAATTAATAAGATTTCAGTCCTCCCATGTAATAGCATTTTTAGCACATTACTGTATAATCAAGTTTAAAAGCAAGACAATCCCTGAATTGGGAAGTTTCTACCTCTGAGAAAAAGTAGCACCATATTTAGCAAGCTTAGAAAGGAATAGTTGGAAGGCAAAAATGAAAAGGGGGAAAAAAAAAAAAAAGCTAACCCAAAAACTTAAAACAGGTTTAAGTAGTTGAAATCTTGATATCTTGGATAGAGCATAAATGATTAATCTGTTCTTTAGCACACCAGATATTTTTGCCCTGCAGTTCCTTTTACAGAAAGCATAGATCCAGTAATGTCAGAGTTTCTGTGAATTCTTGTCAGAAGGAGCTGATAGCACCAACAACTGAAAAAAAAAAGTAAAAAAATCCCTAAAAGTGTTTAGTTATTTCAGGTTGACAGTGCCTAGTGAAATCTGATGTTTGAGTTCAATGTTCATTTTCAGATTCTGATTTATTAAAAGTAATGGCTGTGCAGTGGTTGATGCTAGAAAAATGTATGATGACAACTCTGAAGAAAAGCATTTTTTTAAATTTTCATTTGGTCAAATTCAAAATATGTTTCACCCTGACTCAAACTAGTCTGAAAATGTATTTAGAGGGCTTAATTGTGCTTGCATACTGCAAATAGTAATTTGTTTAATTAAATTAATTTTTTTAAGAAAGAAGATCCACAGTTCTAAAATCCTGATGAAATGACTTAAGCTGTGTAATAATGTGTTTATTTTAATTTTCCAAGGACAAATTACCAACTGTGATCTGTGAATCATTAGCATTCCTCTGGGCATGTTATTGATTTCCCCATCTGGTTTCCATCAGTTGTGTCCTTCCCCAAACTTCATAGTTCTAAGAGCATCTGTCAGTGTAGAAGAAGAGAGATTGTGTCCTGGTCAGCAGTTTCAGGAATCTGATCCCACTGAATTGCATGATCACAAAGAAGCTGAGGGGAGGGTTTTCCAAGCAATAGCAAATGAACAAGGAGGAATCTTCAAGAGAATACTGGTTCATCCAATGGAAAAGTGTTGCTTTCCCATAGTCTCAGCCCATTAATAGAAATAAATATACAGACATTTGTTAGGAATGACAACTAAGTATAACTGGATTGCACCTTAAGTGGTGCCCTAGAAGAAAAAGTCATAGAGTTTTTTCAGTTGCAAACATCAAGCCACCAAATAAAAGTGAGTTATTTCTGCTAGTGGTTATTTCTGCTAGTGAACAACAGCTTTAATAGTTCTCTTTCTAATTTCTTCTCCCATGATTCCTTTTTGAATCTTTTCTTTAGATTATGGTAATAAAAGTTTTCGAGCAGAACCGAATGCAGTGACATTAATGTCTCATACCCTGCAAATGCCTCTTCTGGTTCCTAAGCAGGCTGAATAATCAGAGCCTGAGCTGAGCTGGTAGAACACATGCAGAGATCTAGGAAGAAAAATTACCCTTCCTCACAGCCTGCAAGAACAGCAGAGAGAGGAATAACAATGGAACTTATTGCTGAACCAAACAAATTATTTTTAGAAGCCCTGTTCTCTTTGCTCACCCAGTTGAAAAGGGAAGCCTTTCTGTACCTATGTGTCTGTCTGTCACTGTATACTGTAGACACACTGAGTATATGGAAAAAGGTTTTTCAGAAGAATAGGAGAATGCCTGTGTTAGTCTTCTGCTATCTGTTCTTTTGCAGTCACTGAAGAGCAGTGAATTTTTGGTCACACTAACCTAACAGATTCTGTATAGACTCAGAAATGGTCATTTCTGTATAACAACAGTGTACCAGTTTTGTTTTGTTGTGGTTTTTTCCATGTTTTTTTTTTCCATGTTTTTGAAAACGTGAGAAATTTTGTAGCTTAATTTTGTAAGTGGTGCCTTATTTAAAATGTAACCTCTCTTTTGCATAGTCTTCAAAAATCCATCATCATCCATATCTTTAGATTTTTAGAATATGGGAGTTTTTAAAGACCATAAAGATTCCCATCTCCAAGGATTCAGGTAAAGTCCCATGACAAAAGTTCCTATGTTTAAGCTCTGGTCCAACATAGTAAGGATTCTCACTGGAAGTGTAAATACTTCCATTCTCACCTGTGGTTACATTTTACTGCCATAGCAGATAAGGATTCTTGTAACCAACAGTGAATTCCTAAATTTGCAGAACTTGACTAGAGACTTGCAGAGGTTTTTTTGTATGTTTGTTAGCAGTTTTCTCATGTTCACTAAGAATACATCAGTGCCTCAAGAACTGTACAGTACAAAGCCTTTTGCCTTTGAAAGCTTGCCCATGTATAAAACAGGGTCATGTCTTGCCAGGTGACAAGGTCATTGAATCTGCTGAGGGGGGTTCTTGTAGGAGACAGGAGCTGGAGTGCACATGCACTACATTCTAAATAACACTACATGTCTTTGCCTTCCCTTAACCAGGCAGTAGTTGAAGGTGACAAAATACTTAGGAAGTTTGTCATGCTTTTCACAGTGGTTTCTGTTTATCACTGGCTGGTGGGACCCCCCTTCTTTTGCCCTTTTGTTTGTCTGTTGTTTCAGTTCACAAACTGCTCTGTGCAGTTTCATTTGGATTCCACCTTGATTCTTTTCTAATACTTTTGAAAATTCGTTGGAAATTTTGTCCCTGCACTATTTGGTTTTGGTTTTCCCTCCCCTCCCCCCCGCACTCCTCCAGTGGGATTGGTGCCCAGTCCTATAAAGTGTAAAACCATAATTCCATCATGGGATGTGTCTGTCATTAAATCTTTTATTCTGCATTAAGGCAGGTGAAGGAAAAACTCATATGCAATAAATCCATGTGGACCATTGCTGATACTTGCTTAAACTCAGGAATACTAATTAGCTGGCTGGGGATTTGGCAGTGCTCTTGAAATTTGTGTTGTAGGGCTACTCTTTGTTTGGATTTTTTTGCTCTAATCTTTCAGATTTAAGGAACTAAGATTTTGATCCCCTGAAATTCCTGAAATCAAAGACTCAGTGCTCTCAAGACTCAAGTTGGTAAGGTGTTGCTCTAGGATAGCAGTGTCAGGTAGACTGTACTTAAAAAAAGAACATTTCCTTTGCTCACATTCAAAATGTCAAGGTTTTTGTTCAGAATTCTAATAAAACCACAACTGGGGAAGTCAGAATCCTCTACAAAAACTATTATTACCCAAGAGAGTCCCTAGTACATCTTTATTGGAGAAATACATTGTAGCTATGATTGGATGATATCCAGGCACTGAATGTTGTTATTTTGATTGTATTGTCACACAAAGCAAGCAGCAATGAGAACAGCAAACTGCAACAATGAAATTATACAGCTTCATTTTTTCCAAAGGTTTAATGTTTGTGTTCACAGAAGTCTGAACTGGTGTTGAAAACCAAGACTTGCCTAGAGGAGATTGGTTTTCGTTTTTTGTTTTGTTTTTTTTTAATGTGCATTTCATTTACTTCCCAAATTTAGTAACTTTACCACATTATAGCAGGATTAGACACATTTGGGCATCTGGGCAATTTTTAACACACGTTTTGCACATAAGGCCATTTGACAATCTGGCAGAGGAAAGAGGTTCAATATTTGGATTACTGTCAAACTTGTCAGGGGAACAGGACAAGGATTTTCAGGTTTTCTGTCACAGAGAGGTAGATTGCAGTAACATTCAGTAACCACCCTTTCTCTGCAGAGGAATGTTACCCTCAGAGAAAAGTGTTTTTCATTTTCTTTGTGTGGTTCAGCTAGCAATGGTTGAGTTTAGAGACTGAGCTGAGGAGACAGCTTAAACTCAGTCATTCTCAAAAAAAGAACAAAGTGATGTTGAGTCATTTGGTTAATTATGTAGTTAAAGCCCATTTAAGGTGATATAGTCTTGGCAGCACCAAGACTGAATCATGCTAAATTATGTTGAAGACAATAAAGAAGAGATACAGGTTTGAATCTCCAAATTGGGCACAAAAACCAAATACAAAACATGCTGGCCTGAGTTCTATTTCTTCTGGGTAAATAAAGCATCATCTGAGTGTTTGAAGGCTGCAGTAGTTTGCATTTGATCAAGCTCCTAATCAAGTAACAGTTTACATTTTGACAAGGACTGGAACAGAATTATAAATCTGAAGAAATGGAATTAACAAGCTTCCCTTAGCTGCTGCCTTTACAGCAGAAAATGAAAGGAGAAAGGTAACATAGATTCCTGAGCTAGTTAGTGTCAGTAAGAGTTTAAACTCAAAATTTCTTCCTTATAGTTCACTAAACTTTTTTTTTTTCTAAGAAAAAAAAAACCAAGCCAAAACACTCCAGAGCTTTATATTTTTTCTTCTTACTCATTTTCTCATTAATGAAGAGCTTTTCAGGTCTCTTAATCAGAACTAAACTTTGCATAACTGCATGAAATCTGAAATGCTCGAGTGAAAGAAATGGATTAAGCAGATAATCTCCTATCATACTTCAAACAGTTTGAAGCATAGGGGTTTAAAAACTAATAATTTTATATGGAGAAATTTTAAAAGGCAGGTTATATTCATGAGAGACTGACAATAAATAATTTTCTTCTCTTAAAAATAATTTCAGAGAACTTTAAAACAGTAAAGGAATGTCTTTATGTGTAGGCTTGGCCATTGGTAGATTGCTTGTCCAAAACCATTAGAATTTGCTCTACATCTGATTCAAATGAGTGATGCTGATTTATTGCTAGTTCTTCTGAATGGTCTCCACCATTTGCTAGTATTATTTATGAAAGAAGGAAGTATGTGAGGACTTCATGTCTTCTGCCACATGCTGGGTGTAGTGCTGTAAAGGGGAAGTAGAAGGGAAAAGAAATAAAGCTTTTGAGTAAATATCACTTTTGGCCTTCACAAGTTGTTCCAGATAAATCTTTTCTGAGAATAAGCCAATGACAGGAAGAATAATCATCTGAACTATAATAAGCATAATAATCAGAAATAAAAATAATTTCCATCATAAATGTAGTGTAATTGAAGGAGAAGAAAATGTGATGAAATCAGGCATGGAGGAGAAAGCCTGTAGCATCTTTTTTTCTGTGGAATTCAATGTAGTGTTAATTTGCTGGAAGCTTACAAACTAGAACAACAGTAAACCACTAATGGAGGGAAAGGATTGCTAATGAGAAGGGATGTGCAAATTTAGGAGAAAGTCTAAACACTGTCACTGCTGTGGAGGTAAGTGATAAAATAAATGCTAGGTTCTGTATTCACATTCTGCACTCTTGCAGGTCTCATGGAGTGTTTAATGGAGGGAGAGAAAAAGTGTATGGGTTTCACATTGCAGGTAGAGACATGTGCCTGAATTTTGCCTACGATGTATTTTCCAACATAATTGTTAGTTTTTCACAAAATTCCTTAATTGCAATTTCTCTTGTATGCTTTAAGATGGCAGGTAGATGGCTTTTTGTTCTTCTTTGTTTACCACTTGCAATTACTCTTGCTTTGCCACCTCCTCTTTCCAGTGTTACTTTTCTAATGGGTATGTTGGGTCCTTCAAGGACCCATAGTGTTCCTTTGCTGAGGTGTCTGTGCAGGCATGCACACCCCATAAATCCCTTGTCTGGGGGAAGGGACTGTCAAAACATTAAAAAGTGTTCTGTTCAGAGTGTAAACAGTATTTACCCTTACCACACCATGGCCACCACACTATGACTACAGTATGAAATAACCTGAAAAAAAGTGAAGATTATGCAGAGGAGTAAACCAGTGGATATTTTAGTTTTGCATGCTGGTATTGTCTTCTCTTATGGGTTCTTTATTTTGTATATAGATAACAAATTACTTCAACATTGTAGAAGAACTTTGCAGCAACTGAAAATGCTATTAAGTTTTCTTACATGCACAGATACTGAATAAATGAAACTCTACCTTCCAGTTTGCTTGTATTTATAGTAGTTTAAGCTCATCAATTCTTGAGCTGAAATCAGAAGTTTACCTATGAAGAGTTGGAGAGTTGAATCAAAACTAAATGTATATATGATGAAATGTAAAACATTTGATCAAAAGCAGCATATTTAGCCACTGCATCTCCTTCATAAATCATGGGAGTAAGCTCATGATTTTCACCTATTTATATCAGATTTTCCACAATCACAGTTCCTCAATTTGAAATGCACATTAATGCTGTAATGATAGTTCACCAAAAGGCAGCCTCTTCCCAAACTTAAATATCATTTGCAATGAACTCCTAAGAAATGGTTCTCACAGATGTACTTTCCTGTCAAAATGTTTTTGTGAAAATAAAAATTAGTTTAGTGCTACAGGCAATGGAAATACTTTAAATAGGACTTCTAGAGGAATATATTCTGCATTAGGAAATTTAGGAGAAATATTAGTCTTTTATATGCTATTATTCCTGTTAGAGTGACAGACATTAATTGTCACTGGAGCAGGGGGATCTGTCAAGGCATCTGATTTCTGGTGTCTCTCTGATGTCTGGTAAACACTTTTTCTGCAGGCAGGTGTCATTCTTCAGCAGGTAGTTGGAAAAAATAATCAGTGATATGAAATCTGTGTTTCAGAAAACTTCATAAATGTGCAGCCATCTGAGGCTCTCTTTAATTTTCATTTTCATTCTTCACTTTGTTGATAGCTGTACCAGAGCATTCAGTGATGCTCAGCTTCATTTACCCTGCTGTCAGTATGATGAGATTTCATTGAGATCTCAAGAAGAGAAAAAGCTTGGCACCAGTTGCCTTAATGTCCTTACAATACTTCATTTAAAATGAATGCATAACTATTATCACAGACTACTTTAAAAATGCAGAGGGGACCTGGCTGCCTTTCCTTATTTGTTAAAGTGACAGATGAAACACCATGCAGTGTCTCCTGGAAGCATAGAACCAGAGTTGATTTTCAGCTAATATTATTGATACTTTTCAAGTGCTATGTTCAGAAATGCACTAAGCTATATTCTTTTGATTATTCCCTGTTATCTTGTGATCTACTTTTTTTTTTATTTCTCAGGTTTCATGGTAAGCATCATATGAACATAAACATTCTCATTGCCTTTTTCAGTTCTTCACATGCCTACAACACTGCCTCATTTTGAAATGAGGAGATAAATTGAAGATAATAAATAAATGGGAGATAAATTGAACCTCTTCTTTGATTTACCTTCTGTTTTGAAATTGTGCACTTTGCAATTCAGAAGCATCACTTAAATGTATTATCTGTTCATATTTAACAAAGACTAATTTATTTGGGGTTTATTTGAGCTCCTATTTTTTCTTGAGGTCTGAAGATCTCTCTGGATTGCTTGTTACAAATAAACACACTGGGGAAAAAAAGCAATAATAGCAAGCTACCAATATGAATAAAAAAGTATATTAATGAAATTCTAACAGATAGAAATAGAGTTGGCAGTATCTGGTCTCAAGTGTCTAGAGTGCTGGGAATTTTGGTGCAGTTTTAAAATTTTCTCCAAGACCTTGGTTTGCATGGAGAATTGTTCTTTATTGACACAGACCAGATCAGAGACAGGCACTTCATCAGTTATTTATATTTAAATATAGTTTAAAAAATATTACTCTCAATTAAACCTTGTTTGATCAGTTGGTCAATCAGTCTCCTGAAAAATCTTTGTCATTTTTGAAGTTTCTGGACCAAAGCAGAATGTTACCTGAATAACAGCTGAGTGCAGGTATAGTTTAGATGAAGAGCCATTCAGATGCAGGTATAGCCAATGTTACCATTAAAAGAGTCCTAATTTCTGTCAAAAAAGGAAGCCCAGGAGGCAGGATTTGAACTGTATTTGTTAGCATGTACTAGCTGGAAGTATTTTGAAAGTTACTGGGAGATGAGAGTTATAATTAATTTAGAAGTTTTTAAATATGGAAGTATAGCATCAGGGTTTTTATACTGTTCTGATGAGAAGCACACTGTGATCAGTGTTTTGTGGTTTTCAGTGTTTATCTTATTTTATTTTTCCTATCCTCAAAGCCCCAGCCTTTTGTAGGAACTTCCACAAAGCTTTAAGTTTGCAGCTCCCACAAAAATTGGCTTTATGAACAACAACAAAAAAAAATAATTACAGCAAGCCCTAAAGCTAAAGATTACTAGCACTGCAGTTATTTTCTTTTTTTTGATCTTGAATTAAACATGAGAAAATTTCAACACTTATTTTGTAAAGTGGAGTATTATATTCCAGTAGTAGTAATAATCCTTCACATTTTCTCACCATTCTCAGAGATTTTCTTTTCTAGGTTTTGTCTCTGATTAGACTCTTCATGGATAGTTGCCCTAATGTGCTTGAGACTTATGAACTGTTTTCAGATTACGTGCAGTTTAAATGTAAATGTAAATATCATCAGATGTACAAATCACAACAACAGAGATTTTATATGTTTTTAAGGGGGACATAAGATAACATGAATGTTATACAAAATGAGAGCAAGAAAGAGATCTCAGAAGTTGTGTTCAGGACATGAGTAATGCATGCTTATATTAAAAAGATTTTATGGGCAAAGACAATTTCCACTGCTCAAATTGTTTGAGTGGCAGAAGATAAAATCATTTTGTGGTCTCTTTAACTGCTTTACATATCTCATTTAATAAGTGAGCAAGTAGCAAAAACATAAATTCTGTGCTTCCCCAATGTGTCAAGGTTTATCTTGGAAACAACTATGAATAAATTTCAGTTATTTTAATGGCTTCAAACACCTTAAGTCCCAGAATGGGACCCAGTTCAGTGGTAACAGTGATATCAAACTGGATACAGAAACTAAGTGAAAGCTTAGAGTCTTTTCTGTTCAGCCAAAATGTAAATATTTACTGATTTTACTGATCACAAAAAGCTTCCCTGCCTCAGGTACTTAAGGAAGCAAGAAGCTGAGCATGGGTTGCCAGCCTGCCTTTTATAAATAATATTAATCATACATTACTAAATTACCCATTTTAATGTGCTTTTGCCTCATCTCATCTGGTGGCTGAGAGGTGTCAGGCACAAGAAGGCCCTCCCCTTGAACAGCCCCCAGGGGAGTGATGTTCTCTTTCCAGGCAGTGGCTAAAAGGTCAGCTTCAGATAGTAAGGAAGATTAATTTTAATTCAGCAGTATGATGCAGCACAGCTTGAATGAGCAGAAAGAAACTCTGGCTCTTTCTGTTTGCCTGTGTCATTAAGGAGGGAAGATGGATGCAATTGCATAGACACAGGACTGCTTTCTGAGTAAGTGGGGGTGAAATGCATTTCGTAGCTACCACATGTTACTCTAAGTAATGAAATAATGGTTTAAGACTGAGGGTATTAAGACTGAGGTATATTAAGACCAATATACACCTAATTGGTCATCTTGAAGCAAATTTAAGGTTAAGTGGGATGCCAGATAATACTTTTGCTAAGACTTAATAATACCAATGAAATAATTCTAATTATTACTCTAATGCAGACTTCTGCCTGATGATTTTCTACCCTGTTGAATGCAGTCAAAATTCTGGATTTTTGTCAGGGTTTAATGAAGGGTAAAATGCTTGGGGTTTCGGATAAATTGCTTTAATATTCCATTGCTCAGCCTGCCTGAATTGAGGCCCTGGTGATTTACTTTACTTTTGATTTTATATGAAAGCTATTTGTATATAAATACCTTTCCATTAATTAAATTTAGGGAAGAGCAGATATGGGACAGTAGTACGGCAAGAATAACGTTTAGATTTTGTGTTGTTTCTTATGATATATTATGGTTAAAGTATTTTGCCTATGTTCTGCTCTCAAAAGAACACCTAGAAAATTGTTCTGAGAGACTATAGGGATGGAGACCAGATTTATGACAGTGAAATAAGAAGTTATTTAAAAGCTTAAGGTTCTGTGTGTATCCTTAGGGTGTGATACACAGGAAGATTTCTGTGACTATTGTGACTGCTTTCATATTTCTGTTCAGTGCCAGTCAAACCATCCAAGACCACATATCCCAGGTGTTCATTGATGGTGACTGCCTGTTTGTCAGGGATGTCTGCAACCAAGAATCCAAAATGAAAGAACATTTTTCTTCTTAATTACTGAGTTTTTCTTTGTGAAAAGCAGGTATCATCTGTTTCTCCCAGTTTCTGTACAAACTATTCCTGAAAATGTCTGTGTGTAAATATATGTAAGTATTATTCTCATGGAGATACTGCTTTCATCTTCATTTGCACTCTGTCAGATAACCCAGTAATATAATCTTTGTAACTCCAAGCTGCAAAATCTCTTCAGGAAGCCTCTGTTTAAAAACTGTTAAACTACTTTGCTTTTTCCATATGCAGAGGATTTCTTGCCTCCAAAATATTTTTTCATTAGACTTGATTCTAACCTCTATTTTGTCTTACACTTTTAAAAGTAAAACATAATGTATTAGGCATTGACTTTCTTCTAACATCAATATTAGGGACATTAGATGATACTAAGTAGAAGGATAAGAAAAAACATCCTTAATTAGATGATAGGCTTGTATTCTCTCTTTTTTTATGACTTCAAAGGACGAATGCACAGGTGTACTGGTTAGAGTCAGGACAGAGCTAATTTTCTGTCTTGTAGGGCACCAGTTCACACATTGCTTGTCCAAGGACTGGGAGTAATGAACAGATTTCAAATTCTGACAGGCAAGCATTTTAAACTCATTGTTTTGTGATAAGTTTTCCTGAAAATTTTTAGAAAAATCATGTGTCTAAGTTTTTGCACCTGCAAATATGTACAGTGCATAGTATGACATTTGGTAAGTAAAGTGTAGAGGTTTGTTAAAGTCATATTTTGCTGAATGGATGGAGAAAATTCTATCTGTGTTATTTTTAATACATAGCACAAACTATGTAGCCCTTTCATATTTTATGTTCTATTATGTCAGAAATCACAAACTTCCCTTTTTTCTGGTTTTTAAAGTGTGTTACAAATGGTTTGAAATCATCTTTGATTACTAGAATAATAACACATGGTGATGTCCATTTGCTGGAAGGCACTGCAGATGAGAAGGCAACTTCATCACTGCAAATGGGGATAAAGATTTTTTTGAGATGGGCACTTTCTTGTGGATAATCTTAGTTTAGGAAGATTTGATTGGGCCACAGAAGGACTAGCATACCATTTTTTACTACTTTTCTTAAAAATTGACTCACAGAAAGCAGCTGACCCATAATACTTCTGTTTGGTTAACTCATAGATTTGTTTAGTGTTCATATGTAACCATCTGAGCTTGATTTTATATTGATTTTATATAATTTAGCTTGATTGATTTTATATTCTTACTGGTAGGCTGTAATATTTTCTGTTCTGCAAGCAGAACTTGTGATGCATGAATAGCTGGTTTTGAATGATGCTTCTGACACCTTATCTTTAAAATTATTTAATCTATTTTCTCATATATGTCTTGAAATAAAAATTATCTTCCATTTTCAAGTAACATACAATTTTTAGAAATTGTATTAAGCTTTGCATAGAGATTTCTCAAATTATGCAACATATCAATATAAATTTCTACCTAATAAAATTACTCTGATACAATAAAATAATTACTGTCACCAGCAGTGACAGCATCGAATGTTTTCAGCATTTGATTCTCTAAAGGTGTTGCTTAAAAATATGCCAGTCTATGGCAAACATTTAGCTTGTTGAGCTTTAGTTGCTGTTATGCTTGGGTTCAGTACACTTCATCCTTTTTCAGTGCCACAGGATTGAGTTTTTCACCTGCTGGGGCTTGATGTTACCATGGCAACAGTTGATCTTGTTTGCTATTCTCTCCTCTTTGTGCATGACAAAGAGAAAAGCTTTGAGAAATATTTGTGAAAGCTGTTCTAACTAATTACATTTTAATTATCAGTGAAATAAAACAAGAACTGCTCTATTTCAGTAGGAAAAATAAATTTCTCTCAGAAGAAATAGCACAAAGAAGTTGACAATTTAATTGACACGATCTCTCCATCTGCTATTCCTATATAAAAGCATCTGCAACTGGTGTGTTAGCAGAATACTAACATACCTGGTCTTTAGAAAATCGTGCAAGGAATTCTGCTGAGATCTCTCCAAGTTCACATTGCCACTCATCAGTCTTCTGTGTACGTTCTGCTGATCAGCAAATGGAAACCTTAATGCCTTAGATAATGGAATTGCTGCTTCCTATTGCAGCCTTGCTCCTATCAAGCCCCAGTGGTGATCAGAACAACTTTGTTCATGTTTTTAGCAAATTTGGTTTTCCTGCTGCTGGTAAAACCAAAATAAGTGGAAAATGTGGATACCAAGTTCCCTGTGAGTTATCACGTAGTGTGAGTGGAAATCAACACATTTGAAACTGCTAAAACCACACCATGCATTTCAATTATTTCTAAATATTTGGTGGCATTTGGATTGACTTAAAGAAATAAGTTTGGTTTTTGACATATATACTGGACTCAAGGCAAAAGAACAATTTACTGGAGATGTGAAGCAAATAATATGTAGTATGATGGTAAAAAGAAAATATTTGTTAAGGGGGCAGTAGGGAGCATCCCCTTCAGACTGTGCCAGCTTGAGACCAGCAGTCAAATGGGGTTAATGTTTAAGCCACACTGTGTTTCCTTTGGGCTTTAATACAAGACCAGGGACCTTGTTCACTCCTTTCTCTTTTAGCAATGGATAATTTAGGATTATTTTTTTCTTTCCCTTAGGTATAAGTTTTCCCTGGTTGAACTAGAGCTGTGCCATGATAAATGAGAATTAGAATCTCTCTCAGATGCATGGATTAATTTATTGTGTAGGGAAGTGAGTGTAAAAATAATTGAAAGAACAACCCCTGGATAAATGTTGACTTGGCTTCAGCCCACAAATCAAGTTGATTAACTTTCTAATACTGTCTGAGGAAAACCAGTGCTGTAATATGAAGATTAATTCTCTACTAAAGGCTGTAGAAATGTATTTTTACTGTTTCCTTGGATATGTTTATGGCCCCAGCAGCTGGGTGTAATTTGGAAGGTAGAACACAAATGTCCTTATTTTTTAATGGAAATACTAATTTGGCTAATGTGAGGTGAGGGGAGTATTTTCGGGGGGAAGCCTGAACAAAAGCTGAAGCATATTGTGTAAGTGCTCTGGGTGGCTAAATGTGGGAACAGCTGTGCTGTCACTGTTAGAATTATTTTGGTACTGAGTGCCATAGATGAAGAAAATAAGATGGACAGCATGATAAACAGATTTTTGTAATGGACATGGTTTGAGTAGCAGCAAATCATATATGCTTACAGGTCATTCTGAAATGAGGGAATCTTCCAGGAGTTTAAGTTCATCTGACATTTATCCATCCTATTCCTCTCTGATCCTGCAAAACGTGGCAGAGCACCTTGCTGTGCAAATCAGTATTTTTATAGAGGTGATGGATTTGAGATGGTAGAAAAGATCATGTGGACAAGTTGGGGGAACTGAGCTTCTCAGTTACATGAGAAGCTACCATTCCAAAGAACAAGACAAAAGAGTGTGAATGGAATGACTTGGTAGCCCAAAGCTTGTTATTTCAAGAGTCTTACTGAAGTGAAAAATACTGCCATGCATTAATTCTCTGTGGTTCCTCCATAACATCTGGTCCTGGTTGCTGCAGTGCCAAGACACTGGGGATTTCCAAGTCCAATAAACTGCTACAGTTACTGTGTTCCTTATTTAGTAGTGCTTTTTAAGGAGTGCTATTTTTATAGTGTTTATTATGCTAATTTCAGCCTACTGATTAGAGGGGTAAAGCTGCATTTATTTTCCTTTGTTAGAACAAAGTATAATTTGCATGGAGAAGGTCCTATGTTTAAAATTAAGGAAGTTGTGAAGTGGTTTTATTTAAAATGCAAGTACTTCTGAGTGGATCTTCTTTTATCTCAAGTGGTAACAGAAAAACCTTATGTATGCTGTTATACTCTCTGTGGAAATTCCTCAGTTTTTAAATATTAACATCATAAACTGCCCTGATCTCTTGCACTCCTTGCTAACATTTACTTCAATATTTTTCAAGTCTTTTAAACATATTTTTAAGTCTTAAGTTGTATTATTTTTCATTGTATTTAATAGCTTTCTGCTGATAACATGTAATTTATTAAAAGTGCAAACTGTTGTTGTTAACTGTGGAAGCCAATGCTGAATAAACCTGTGTATCCTTCATGGGACAGGGAGGGAACATTGTGCATCTTTCAGAGCTTTCTTTGATTCCAGTTTTATCTTTCTGGTGTGCATCCAAAGCTGTCAGATGTAATGAAAGTGGTGTCAGAGCAGGCACAGGAACAGCAGCATCTCTTATGAAAGCCACTTTGCTCTGCTCACTTCTGGTTCCCCTTTGCTCAGTGCTGGATTGCATAGTGCTTAGAATTATGTGGGACAGCCTGTGGTTTTCTTTCATCCTTGCCATGCTAATTACAAAGAGAAAATCAGGAAGGTTTTAATGGCAGTTGTACAGGCTGTCTCTCAGCCTAGTTCTTTTAGCCTGTCCATCTTGAGGTTCTGAAATAGTTCTGCTGCGGACTATTCAGGATGAGTCAGCCTTGCCTTTAAAGTTTAGCTCTTAGAAGGAGAAAAAAATATTCATCATGGTTGTGATGAACCTGACCTCAGAAGTGAGTCATTTACAGGGCAAAAAATACATCAGAAAAGATCAGAAGTTTCTTCATTTTTCCTTTTTAAGTACCTGTAGACTACAGGTTTTCACTTCTCTGTTGGATTAATTCTGTTCATGTATCATTAAAATAGAGAACTATCACAGGGTCTTATAATCATAGTGTTCTAACACAGTCATTCCAGGTTACCAGCAAAAAATGTCTCAAAGAAAAAGAGCTACAAATAAATGAATAGTGTATAACATTTTTTTAAACAGCAGTAATTGATGGATGAGCAAACTAGCACATAGGGCAACAGATGCCTTTCTCCAGGCAATGTAGAACCTTGTTACCCAGACAGTGGTGTCAGATTGTATTAAATTTACAGAAATCATCCTCCTACCATGAATTTTTATAGTCAGTCCTAATATCCGTAGGAGATTTCTACTTTTGCTCTGTTATGAACACACATTTATCCTTCATTTCTGCACTTAAAACGATGCATCTTATATATAAGGTAATGCATTTTATTTTTCATGTCTTTTAATTTTTCATGGATGTTTCTGTATTAATCGTCTCGTGTTTTGTAAGTTTTGTACTGATATGTGAGCTTTTCAATTCCTGCAGTGCTCTGGGCACACCTTAAAAAATGTCTTACAGCAGGACTGCTTGTGTTTGTGTACATTTGGGAGGGCTGTCAATTTTCTGATTCAGTTTACTTCACAGATTCTGTAAGATCATCCTTAGTGTTGTTTTCTTAAATCAAAATGCTTGAGATGAGAGTGCCTGGAGCATTCCTTACATTCAGCAGGAAGTATCCTTGCTGTTTGGAATTTTGTCTGGCACACTAAAAACATTTCAGATTCTTTTTGCAAATTATTCTACTTGTGGTCCTGCCATGAATACAGCTTGATTGGCAGGACCACCACATAAATAATACATCTATGTATAGATTATTTTTCTGGTATTATAACTTGTTAAAAAAGTATAAGCAGGAGCAATCCAAGCTCTGTGCAGCTTGGATTTGTTCTGTAACTAATTAATAATAATTTGTGACAATACTTTAATTCTTTTTTATGGGAGATGGTGAAATAGTTATACATACAGCTTCTCTTCTTTCTTTATCATTAATTTTCCACATCCGTGTATCTGCAGAGTTTTTGGATGCATATTAGACTAGTAATTAAATTGCCTCAAGCCTTTTTTTTTTTTTTTTACATGGGTATTCTGTAGCAAGATTATTAGAAAAGGGGTGATAGACTGTTAAAATAATAATTGAAACCCAATGTCAAGACTCTGGAGAGAAGCTTTTTTGGAAGTCTGAAGTACTGATTCTTTTTCACCTGCACACTAATCTGATACAGTCAGCATATGCTTCATACTGTGTCTTGGACTAACTGGCTTGATGAGTTCTTAATCTTCAATCTACTTTATTAAGCTGCAGTGGAATGATTTGCATAGGTTAAGTGGCAGACCTCATTTGACTCTAGTAAAATGTTACTTTTTTAGGCACAATGAAATTGTCAGAATTGTTACAAATAGTGAATAAATGAATAACAGGGGAGAGGGCAGTGGGTGAAGAAAGGAAAAAACCTCATTAAATTTGTAAAAAGAAGTTAAAATCTATTTGTGTTAAAAAATAGAAAGGGTGGGGGAAGAGCACATGGTAATGCTTTCTACAGGTTTGTTTTTTGTATGGGTACTGGTTTACTGTCAAGGAACTGAAAAATCTGAATCATGTCAGGCTCTGTAATGAATTGTGAATTCTCTCTCCAAGCAATCACAGAGTGGTACCTCTGCCCTTTAGAATTTGGCTGAGTTATTAAACTGAGAGTGGGAAAGGCTGGAGTAGAGAATCCCCAGCATTCACAAGCAAGCTGGAGGCAAGCACACAGCCAGCCCAGTGCCAGCAAGTCTGTCATTTGTGATGGCTGCCCTATGTATTTGCTGACCTCTTCTTTCTGTTGACTTGAAGGTTCTGTTTAGAATTGGCAGTTGTAAGAACTGAAATGAGAAGTGTTGCCCTGTTGTTAATGCATTCAGTGCTAGCTGCCAAATAAAGGAGAGAGAAGGGAATAATACTTCTAATTCATTATAGCTTCTTGAGGAAACGTCCTTCCTGGGTGAGAAGAAACATAACTAGACTTTTCAGAAGACATCTGTCTCCCTTAAAATGTGCTTGAAGTTTCAAAGCTCCTTCAGGATACAGCCATAAAATCCTAATGAAGACAACTCATAACGTAATAAAATGACAATGCAAAGTGGTGTACTCCCACCAAATGAAACCCCACTTTTTGTGTGCCACTTTAGCCCCAGTCAGATGAGTGAATACATGATGGTGATAGGACAGCATTTTTGAGAAGGGCAGCTATGAACTAGCAGCTTTCAGAGACAGACTGTGGGCCAATAAGAAATTTGAATTTTCTGACTGGTGCATGGAAGAAAACAGTAAAGCATCCTTTCCTCTGCATGCCTTCAATTCTTTTTTAACTTAAAATAGCAAGGGTGTTGGTTCAAGAAACATGGAAAACATATAAGATATTGTAAATTCTTTCTTTAGGGCTTATATTGGTAAAACCAAAATTGGCAATTTATTTTTTTTCATATGGAGAATTTAAAAAAAAATTGTGATAAAGGAATACTTGGAACAGTTTCTCTGAAGACTTCAGCAGAATTAGTAGAGAAATCTGCTGACAGTGACATCTTAACAGTGCAGAATCATAAATTATTTGAAAGCACTCAAAAGTGGGTCCAGTTTTGCTTACCTTAGTATAGTTTTTGGCAAATATAAGCAAAGTTTTCAGAAGATAATGTTTAATGCACACAGTAGGATGGAAAGGTTTCAAATTGCCCAGCATGACTGATTGCTGCTTTCATAAGGAATTGAATTTAACATTTAATCTCAGACAACTACCTTTGGGAACTTGTGCAAAAAAGAAATTGTTAGAAATATCAAAGGGTGCTGTTGTTTTTTTCTGAGCTGCATCAGGTTTGATTTGTGTGACCCAATAAAGCATTTCCCCTCCTCTAGTTTCACCTTTGACTGTATATTTGAGTTTTATTTATTATTTTTTTTTTCCTCTTTATAATGCTGTCTAAATAAATAAGAAAATGTTCCTGGGGCTTCAGTTAATGCCTTGACCTTTAGGCATTTACCTTCTGACTTCCATCTGCACTTCTCATTTGCCTCCCTCTGTAGTACATAGGTGCTCCACCTAGATCCTAAAAATGTTTCTATTAGAATATGTGTATCTGCCTATATTACAGTTATACATTATAAGGAAAGTGAAGTATGTGAGTATATAAATGTTTACATGAGTATACATTCCAGTTGTTGGCTTTTGCCCTCAGAATGCCTCCTGAAGACTTAAGTTTGATAGCACCCTTTTTCTGGGAGCTGAATTTCTTTTCCTTCCCAGCTTTCAGTGAGGCACCCAGCCTTGAGCTCTTTGTTACAACCACAGGGAGATTTTTTTTAGTTATTCTTATTTTTTGTAGGCATCAGGCCTGTCAAGTCAGGTTATCTCTCTTTTCCTGCACATCTTTAATCAGCTCATCTATGGAAAACATGTGGGTTTATGATAGAGCCAACTGTAACTGGAAGCTAATCTGCTGCTTCTGCACCTTCAGCCTTTGGCACTGTGCCTGATATTACTCTTAATAGTTTGTTAATACCAAATAATGCAAAAAAAATTGCTTCCTTAAGCACTTAATAGGATGTACTGTAATGGAGACAAATGGTCTCTAACACTCCTTATTTCTGTTTTAGGAAAATGAACTGAAGGATGCTGTGCAAGAAAAGAGTCGCTTGAGCCATCAGTATGCAAGTGTGTCCCAAAAAGCACTGCAATATGACCAGGTAACACCATGGGCACAGATCTCCTATGTTCATTAGTTACAGAAAAATTATCCTGCTGATAAAAGTAGATTGTATAGTAATTTTTTTCTGATTTTCTTCCTTCTAATTGAGAACTTATAATAGTTTAATTAAAAATAAATCATAAAAAATTATTGTATTCAGAAATGTTATTTTCAGGTTATATTTTAAGACACTAATAGATGCATATTTAAGACACTTTAAATGCATATTTTCTTTATATTGTAAAAGACATTAAGCTTTGGTAAAAAGATTTCAGTTATTTTGATAAGACTTGATCGTAAAATTCTCTTATTTTTCTGAAAAATACTGATAGAAATAATTAACATGTTGTAACTATTTTTCATACCCTTCTGCTTATTTCTTTGTACTTTTAAATTTCTCAGTAAAATATACCAGGTCCTGACATAAAAAGTCCCTTAATACTAAGCATTTTTCTTTGTGCCTGTCATGGGACAAAGGCTGTATTTCTGAGGCTATATCTGTGGCAAATCCTGCCTGTTGTGACTAGCATGGAAGCAGAGCTGGTTGGTGTTCCTTACCTCACCACATTAGCATTCAGTGGAAGAAGCATCATCAAGCAGCCACTTTTACAAGGCTACATTTAGCTAAAAATAAAACTCCAATCTGGCATTTCTAAAGGCTTAAGTGAGTTGCTCAGCAACCTTATTCATATCAGAAGAGCTGTAACTCACATAGGCTCTCATGAAAGTCCATCCTCAAAGCTTTCAGAAGAGTGGTAGCTCCATGCTGTGACATCTGTGTGTGTGTGTCACAGCCCACTGCTGCATTTCCAAACCAAAGGAGGTCTGATTAAGTCCCTGAGACAATGCAGATTTCTAAAATTCATCAATAGCTGTGCATGTTCTCTACATTTTGTGTTTAGCACCTGGGACTGAAGCAGACCTGAAATCTACTGTTGTTGAGAAATTATTTTCTTTTCTTTTAAAAAAAAGACAGTGTAATAATGCTTTATGATAGGAGGAAGCCATGTGTGTCATAGCATCACTTCATTTTATTCATCCATCTGCCTCAAACTGCTTCCTTTTCTAATGTTTTCCTCCTGTGTTTTTTTTTTACACATTACTCTTTACTTCATGAGATACATAAAGAGAAAGTCTTGCTTAGGCAGTTTCATATTCTATCTGACACAGGAAGAGCAAGCAGTGTTATTGCAGTGAGGGATCAGTACCCTGGTGATGCTAAAAATATTAGGTTTTATTATCAGAAATGAAGAACTATGTGTATGGATGTAATAAGGATTTATTATAGGTAACACTTACCATAGTGAAGATCTTGAGGTACATTGAAAAACCTATGAAAAGCTATTTAAAATATAAATGTAAAATGTCAATCTTTGACACATAAACCCCTAACCTAGTAGTAAAATCACCTTCTACTGTTGTAGTATCAGTGTTTTTCATTTTATTGGTGTTTCTTTTTGCAAATATATTAAATATTGTGAAAGGCACAGTGCAACAATTCTGCTTGGTTATGCCACTAATTTAATTTCACAGCCTCAGTAGTATCCAAGACTTGCTTTAAGTGTGCCCTCTCACTTTTAACAATTTAACAATGTGTGCAACCTTTGCAATATACCTTGAATGTAAACAAACTTTGTGTTTGTCTTCTGTCTTAATAACTTTCCTGAAGGGAATTACTTGGATTGTGCAGTTTAATTGCATTTTAATACTCAGAAAGTATAAAACTGCACAATTTTAGATATGGAGTTTGGAGCAGAATTCTAACAGAGTTAGGGCTTATCCCTCAAGGGGAAAACTTACCTAAAAAAGTTCTTTTTCACTCTTGAGAGCTGGACTGGAAAACAAGCCAACTTTATCCAAGCAAGTGGGACTTGGAGAAGTGTGCATGCATTCTGATATGTAGCACAAATTACTATTCATTTTTGCAGTGTCGTTGCTGAAATTTGACTCTAGAAGGGAGTAGATATGAGGTTAACAACCTTTAAATCCACAAAATATAGAATTGTGCATAACTTACATGGTTTAGTTATGGTACTCTGCACTACAGAAATAAAAGTTGCATTCCTGGAATGACATATTTATGAAAAAATTTTGTGTCCCCAGGAGTGCTGTGACACTGGTCTGTCACTGTTTTTCCTCCTCATCTGAATATTTAATGGCTAGTGTTTTTATGTAAAAATGGCATAGACATTACACATTCAGAATTTATTTCCACAGTAATTTCTGTATGTTTTCTGATAATATATTGTATGAGAAATTGGTAGGTTGCTGAAGTCTAGAATAAAGGCAGATGCTGTGTTATAAGGCTTATGAAAGTTTTCATCAATTAAATGAATGTTTGGTTCTCTTTGGGTATGCTGGTTTTCAATGAGAAGCTTCTGTTTAAGTGTTAAGAAGTGGAAGACACTTCAGCAGCATTCTGGCCTTTGTAACTGACTCAAATAAGGTCATATTTAGTAAGTGTGAAGGTATGGGATGAAAATAGATTGGTTGATGCATTGAACAGAGAAACATTAGAGATGAAAATGTTCCCTTTTTCTGCCATTAAATTAGAACCATTTATGATGCCATTCTATTTAGGTCAACTGTTTTGCCACTGGGAACACTGATGCTTTGATGTGCTCTGTAATTCAAGTTTATGTATATCCCATATGCTCCTGAACAGCCTTCTTGCAAAGAGCATTAAATTCACATTTAAAAACAAATGTTGTCTAACAAACAAAGAAAATAAGATTATGGACTCATCAAGTTTATACTGCCTTATGGGTTATAAAGAAGTGTATGTCACAGCATTCTATGAGATACAAAATCTTCAGAGAAAAAAGTCTGGCAAGGATGCCCTGTAGAAATAATAAAAGTTGTCAGAGTTGCTGGAAGTAATGAGAGTAATTCTTGGAAGGTGGTTTAGTAGGTTTGCTGAATGGAAATATTCACAGAACTTTGTTTGAAAGTGATCTGCCCCAAAAGAAAATAAACAAACTATCAGAGCCATTTGTGTATTCCTAAGCTTTAACTAATTTATGTTATGTGTTTTGATAAAAGATCCTGAGATGTGTAAAGTACTGACAGTCCTATCTGTCTCTGATTCATCTCTTTCCAAATTTATATTGGCAGCCTGATGGGTTCCGTTTGTTCTGGTAGCCCCTTCACGGGCAGCAGCGAAATGCACACAACAGAAAGGTATTGTTCTCACTAGACCCCAGTATTCAGACTATGATGACCAGTAAGTTTTAGAAAACTCTTCACAAAGGTAAACAGTTGGTATCAACTGTTTTAGAGACAGGGGAAAACTGAAACCTAAGGAAAATAACCTTTTCTTGACACTTCTTCAAAATATTTTACTTCCTTCATCCTCAGTGGATTAGCTGAAAATCACAGTGACAAAATTGCATCTTTGATGGTGATACCTCCTTGCTCCTTTTTTCTTCTTTATAATTCTTCAACAATATACATTGTCTGATTTGAGCAATGAAATACAATACAAAGGATGCAGGAGGTTAATAGATCCTGAAAATCCATTGTTTCTGTAGCTATGAAGAAATGAGGAATGAGGAAAAGAATAATCCATGAACAGAAAAAAAAATTCTGCAGTTGACAATAATTGCATCAGTTCGTGTGGAAAACATGATTTGTTCCATTTTCCTCTTTCTTTTTTCTAGTCCAATGCACTCTTAAGGGCCCCTTACAAAGGGGAGTACAAGGGCTGTCTGCAACCATTTAGGTTGTTTGGTCCATGGCAAAATTTGCAAGTTAACAAGCTGGAGCCAGAAGGCAAATAGAAATGCTGACTCAGTTTCCAAAACTTTAGAAAGATATCCAGGAGATATCCATGTCAGAGATTGCTTAATGCTATTTGTTCTTTAAAAACACCAAGAAGTTACAGTAATCAAATCAAATAAAAAAAAAGTACTGGTCACTTCCTGAACTGAAGTTAAAAGGAGACATGAGCTGCACCAAGATAAAAGCCTCTGCCTTATCCCAATACTTTGTACTGCTTTGCCTTTCCTTAGTAGTCTTGCCAGCATTGTTTGTGCTTCTGTGCTGTTAACAAAGGAAAACATGCTTCTTGGAACACTATCCACTAAAAATATTATTGCTCTTTCTTTTGCTTTCATACCTTCTGTCAACATTGCAGGGAAGTAGAAATAGTATGTGAACATGATGTATTTTTTTAGCCCCTCATTGAACATTCCCTTCCATTTTTTTACGCTCCTTTCCTATTTTCTCTTTGATTTCAACATGCAGAAATGTTTGTGTCAGGTACAGTTGTCCCTTCACTGATTAGCTGCTTGGGAAATAATCACATTTTAATTTTTCTAGGTAAAATCAGACTATGACCATCTTAGAGAAACCCTTCTCAGAGTGACCAAAGAACGAGATTTGGCTGTAAAGGGAAAACACCAGCTCCAAGCCAAGCTGGAGAACTTAGAGCAGGTCCTAAAGGTATGTATAATGCTGTAAAGCTCAGTCTTCTGATACTTCTGTACCTTGTTCAGTGTTCCTGATGTTGATACAGTCAGTCACAGAAGCATAAGTGCATTGCAGACTAGGGAACTGAATGCCCTAGTTAAGATAAGACCTATGGAATAAACCAGGCACAATCCTGGTTGGGGGGGTTTTAATTGCTGTGCCAGGGAAGGACGATGCTGGAGTGAAGGAATCCTGTCTGCTTTCCACAAGACCATGACAATACTAATGTTACTGAGAGATACTTTTAGGTTAACACAGAATTATTTAAACTAAACTATTTTAAAGTAATTATTACATAGTAAGGCTGGAACAGATGGTCCTTGAGGTCCCTTCCAACCTGGCATTCTAAAATTCTATGATTTTCTGACTTGAAATTCCATGAACTATAGATCCTGAAATATGTATTCTCGGAAACAGAGAATTTAAAACTGAGGAGAATCAGATGATGTGTTGCAATCTGTTTCTTCATTGCATTTTATAGATAAACTGTATGGTCACAGTAGTAATTATTTGTTGATCCCTGCAAAGGACTAGAAATCTTCTGTAGTAGCTGTTGTAAAAATAGTAATAACTTAATGATATCAAAATATGCTGTACCAAATCTGGCACTAAATCTTGATAGAGGGAAATGAGATCTTTGGATTTTTTTCCAGACAGTTAAAGGTTTTAATCAAACGTGCAAATGATGTGATTGTCTCACCATTTCTTGAGTATAAGAAATGCAGTGATGCTCCATCTGTGTCAAGGTTTACATAAGAACTGATGGAAGTTGCTGAACTCATTAAATGTAGCTTCATGCTAATTTAAATTATGAGTAACACTGGTTAGCAAAATAGGTTATGTTTATTCAGATGAGAAGAGAATCAAAACCATTATTTTTGGTCATTATTAAAGACTGAGAATAGAAATTTCCCATTACCAGATCCATTTAACTCTTGTACACTATGCACAGTTCAGAAATGTCTGTTCAAAACAATGAATCCTCACAAAAGTCCTAGAAAACATTCCATTGTTGGCAGTCAAAACTGGTGAATTGGAAAATCTTTGATTTTTTTGTTGTTGTTTTAAATCAACACCTCAAATGAAAATAAATAAATCCCAAGCAGAGGACCAAGGAAGCATTGGAGACATTGCTATTTCCTTTGCAAACATATCCAGATTGTGAGAAGCCTGCCTTGCTGTACTCTCCCTCTTTGTTATGAGTAGCATGTAGCAGAGAATAGCAGCTCATTAATGGTTAGCAGTATGCTTGATAAATTTTTCTCCTGTACACAAAAAGAGATATTTTTGGCTGTCTTGTCAATTTAATCCATGCATTTGTGTTCCCAAGTGTTGATTCCTAATATGTTTGTGTGTAATAACTCATGATACTGCAGATAAGACATTGTGCCTCTGCTCTGAGTACTAGGGGAATAATAGCTAATTTGGAAAATAAAAATCTTTAATACCAGTTTCACCAGAGAAGAGATCAGAATCTGTGAAGAGATCTTTCTTAACACCTATTTATTAACAGAGTGTATGGAAGCTCCAGTAATATTGGGAGAATAATACTAACCTGTAATGAAAAAGATTTCTATCTGTAAAGGGTATCTTGACGTTGTTCAGCTTGTGCTCTTCCCAAGAACCTTTTCATATTGCTTTGAATCACTAGCAGCAACTCTATTTCAAAAGTTGTTTTTGAATATTGTAGAGTCTCTGTTGTCCAGCTCCACCTGTGTTAGTTTTGGTCTCATTTCCTATAAATAACAGGCAGAAATTAGCAAATGTAAGCTATTTTTTTGGGTCATCATTTGCAAAACAAAGTACAAAACTATGATATCCTAGATAAAGAGGCATTTAGGGAATTGTCAATCTGATTTTTTTCCCAAGCTTTAATTTTTCAGCACAATGTCACTTAAAAACATGTGCCTGATGGATAAGATGGATACTGTTCACTTGTGCATCCCAGAGGCCATACTGATGGCAGTGGCAGAGTCACACAGAGATTGCTGTCAAAATGCCTGAATTTAGCATTAACAATATTCCCCTAAGTTCTGGCCACATGCAAATCCTATCCAGTTTCCAGCTTGCCTGATCCCAGAGAGCTTTCCTGTTGGAAGGAACGTGTGCATGCCTGGGAATGGCAGCAGATTTGGCTGCAGGTAGAGGATGTTGGAGCCTTCTGAGAGTTTTTGTGCTTCCTTTGACACAGCATATGCGAGAGGCTGCTGAACGGCGGCAACAGCTGGAGTTGGAGCATGAGCAAGCCTTGGCTGTCCTCAACGCCAAACAGCAGGAAATTGAGCTCCTGCAGAAGGTAAGTGGAGAAAGGGAAAGGCAGGTGAAGCAGCAAATCCCAGAACACAGGTCAGAAAACACAGCTTCTGGTTTAAAGGAACTTAAACCACGGCTGCCAAACTGACTGCTGTGCTGGGCTGTTCTGCGTGACTGCTGATACAGTGTGAACAAGTGGGTGTTGGATTGACATGGCTGTACTGATGGATTTATAAATGTTTATGCCAGGGAAAATTAGCCTGGCCAGTATATGTGAGTCCTTGTATTTTCCAACAGGGAGAAAGGTACACCAATACATGTATTTCCTCTCTGTTTCCATTGCTTCCCACAATACTGGGCTCAGGAATATTTGTATATTTCTTGAATGTCAGGAAGGAACTGTCTTAATTTCATGATAATCAAAAGATGGGAAATGCACCATTTTTTCAGTTTCCTGGAACAGTTATACTTTCTCACTGACTATATTTGGTTAAGATTTCCTTAACTTCCTTTTCCAGACACACGATTCTAACTACCTTTCTCCACTAAATTAAATTAAAATAAATCCTTGTTGAGGTACTTGCACATCGAAGTTATATTCTTTTTTAAGAACTAAGCAATTAAGTACCAAATTTTCAAGCTCACTCTCTAATTCACAAATCACTTAAGATGTCTAGTTTTTTTACACTGTAACTTCTCAATATTCATTACAATAAACATGGTATTGCATTTCAGTCTTACCAAAATCACTCCAGTTTTCTCAATACTAATGTTGATTTTTCCAGTTGCTTATGGAAATAATAATAGTGCTAATGATAATTTGGTAAGGAATTGGCATAGAAGGACATTCTCAGAAGAATAAAAAGAAGTATCTAAATATAGTTTGCTTGAAATAGAAAGCTTCTCCTGATTAAATGAAATATTAATTTTCTTTGTTAATTTTCTTTTCGCCTTTCACAATGAATCTATTTAGGCATATTTCACAATGCCATTTCTAGCTATATTCAACTGTTGCACTTGAACTTCCACATAAATGTTGCACTTAAATTTCTTAGGAAAGCAAATAAATCAAATAAAGTTACAGACTTTCTTCTTGATAAGCTTTGTCATATTCTTCTAAGAAATCCACATTACATGGCTCTACAATACTGTTTTCTGCATTCTTTTTTCTAATCTTTAGCATGATAGACTTCAAGTACAAAAAAAGTTGTATTGTAATTGGTGTTTATTCAGTGCAGCTAGCTCAGCATCTGTAGCCAGTGATTAAATTCTTGTTCAGTGGATCTTACAGAGCATGGAACACAAGATCATTTATGCTAAAAATTACTATCTAATTATCATTCACTGCTATGTTCTATAATTGTAGCTTAGAATTCCTATGCTGAAATCCACCATAACAATTCATCTATGCATTACTTAGTAGAAACATTAAAGGAATAATTCTTCCCTCTTACTGGTTTCATTCATTAGCCTGAAATATTCCTCCTAGGACTTTGCACAGACACTCATTTTCACCCAAAAATATCTTATTTTTTATGGGATTAAGTTGCTATTCTATCTTTTCTAATATATTTAATGATAAATATTGTAAATGAACATCCTACCCATCACACCTCTTGGCAAAATCTACATGTGATATTCATTATATATTCCACTCAAAAAGAAACAGAGGGGGTTTCAATACATATGTTGCTTTTCAGCACTTCCAAGCTCAGATTCTTTTTCGTTTTTCTTCATTCTTTTTATTCATCCTTTTCAACATTATAATGTAGTGTATATTGTCAGAACAATTATTAAATAAATCTGCTGCCTCAGTAAAGCTCACATTTCATCCAAAGCTGACCTTCCAATGTGTACCTATACATCTGTGTTCAAGTCTTTCTTCATTTTTTTTTTTAATTATTAGATTTATGTAATTACTTGAAAAAATACCTGGACATGACAGCAGTAACTCTGGGTGCTAACAGGATGACATTTTGCAAAATATCTTGTTACTGTCATAAAGTTACTGATGAACCAGAGAAACTCTCACTTATCAAAGCAATTTCCTGGTACAGTCTGGTACATTTGCTGTCACATTTTGATATTAGAAATAAAAATTCATTGTGTTTTTCATATAGGGACAGACTGATCAGATTTTCAGCCTAACAGGAAGAACATAATATTGTTCACCAGGGTTTGGTGTTAATAAGGAATCGAAGGGGCTTTTTCTGGTAGTTTGATGTGAAAAAGCAACAGCTAGTGATGCAAGTTTTCTAATCATTTATCAGGAACTCATACGCTGGCGAGATTTTATTAAACTTGTACTGATGGATAACACCAGGCTTCCTATTACTTGTCAAATGTTTGCTAATGCTTCTGGAGCCAATATTCTGTCAGGTGCTAGCAAGAAGACTTACTACTGTAAAATGAAAAGAAATATGAGTACCCCTGCAGTCCAAATGAGACTTTATTCCCATGCATGACAGTGAGGCATCGTTTGGCTGTATGTTTTATGGCCTGACCTAGCTTCAGCTGAAACCAGTAAAGGGGTAAGGTTGTTTTCACAGATAGGAATATGAAGAAAATACTTAGAGGACAATGAAGTTAACACAGCTGTGTTGGTGTCCATCATGGGAGCATCTGGGCCGTTAGATTAAGAAGTCCCTGGGGTGTTGCACTCTGCTAATTTGGAGGATAATGCTTTTTCTCTAGTGAGGAATGTGCAGAATGTGGTCTTTGGGTAGCTGAAAGGTGAAGTTAGTGCATTGCACTGCTGGCAGCCTGCTCCAATGGTTTATAAAATCTTTTGCTTATCTCGGTCAAAGCTATAAAGAAGATAGTGGAATCTTAAATGGAAGTAAAGGAGGAAAACACAAAGTTTCTAACTTTTCCCAAGCAAAAATACCAAATTTCTGAGCTGCATGAAATAGTTTTCTGCTCTTATTGATTCCCTCTTTTTTTTCTTTGACTCAGTTAACTGGGCCCTAAAAGTTCCATTCCATCTTACAGAAAACCTTTCTTCTGCTTGTCTTGAAGTATTCTGTGAGCTATTTACTTGGATGATGAATACTGTTTTGCATATAAAGAATGAGCTTAATTTTTGTGTTGCTTTCTCCTAGCTGGTCTTAATATAAATCTCCCGCAATGTAGAATAACAAGTTAATTTTTCAGTTTTAATTTGGAGGAATTCAGACAGATTTCTTATGTGCTCTTGCAGTGTGTTGAGCATGCTTGTCTGAGTTAACAAAATACCAGTGCTATTAAGCTTCACTGAGATTTAATCTCCTAAAAATAAGCAGTTATTTCAGTGGCTTGGAACCAAAGCACTACAGTAATATTGACAGATCCATCCCTTCAAGACTATAATTGGCTTTGGATTTGAGTACAGAGTTTGTTACTTTATGTGGTTAGAGCATACTGTATGTGGCATGATTAATTTATTTTTCTCTCTTTCTCCTCTTTTTATTCTAAAAACAAGGCTCAGGTTGAAGCTAAGAAGGAACATGAAGGAGCAGTTCAGTTGCTAGAGGTAAGGAGATATCCCCCACCTTTGGTTGTGTAGGTTCCATTCTGAATGTGGTAACTTTACAGTTATCTGTTCTTTATTAATGTTCTTTATTCTTTCATGCAAAATAGGTTTTCACTGATAACCTTTTCCTCAGACAGCAAATAATGGTAGTTATTATAGTTACTAAGGCTTAACACACTGGACATATTATAAAGAACACATGAGACCATAGATTGATTATAGCAAGTGTTGCCAACATTTCACTTAGAATTCTTCCTTTAGCAGGAAGTAATTTCTAGTCTTTTTACCTTCTCACAGTAGCTCTTCTTTCTGTGTAGTTCTTGCTGGCCATGTGTTAATGGAAAGTGGGCTTTTATGCATTTTAAATGCATTTTAAAGATGCATTGATCATCTTTAAAAGATTTTTTAATTGTTTATTTATAATATTCCCACAAAGTTTTAGTCATATGCTTTCATTATCATCATATCTATTGTTTGTTTTGCCTTTATGAATATAAGATTAAAATATTATTTCATGTCTGGTGGAAAGTACATGATGCAGGAAAACATAAGTAGAAAAAAAGCAGGCAAGTGATTAGTTACCCCCTCAAATTAATAAAAATTCCTAGTTAGATGATTTGTCTGCAACCTCCAACTTGCATTAACCCCCATCAAGGTTTCCTAAGCTTTTGCTTTTTATTGCCCTAAACCCATTAATTTTTAGCATTTTATTTAATCTGCCTTTTGCACTTTTCAGACCAGCAGTGGTATTGATTTCTGATACATTCTAAAGCGTGGATTATGTTAATGCATGTTTTTACACGTGTTAACTAATATGTTTTGCTTTGAAATGTAAAAAAAGTGTTCAAAACTGTTTTTATTTCTTTATTTCACATATCTTTGTTTACTGTGTCTTGTTTGGAATTTATTGCTTTGCACTTCATCCAGAACACCTTGGACAGCATGCAGGTATTTTAGGGCATAAATTCTCCTTTCTCTGTCCTGAATCCTGCACTTTTCCCTTAAAAATGAGTACAGTAGTCCTGCCTCACCTTGCATGGAATGTGTGCTAGAACCATTGTTATGCAAGCATGCTTGGCACTTATTTGCCTAATACTGAATCACTAAAATAAAAATTTTATTTCTACAAGAGATTAATCTTCAAATATAGCATGACTTAATGAGAACTCAGACTGTTTCAGAAAGTTAATTTCTTATGAGCATGCCCAGTAAGAATGGTTTGGTAGTTTATTCAAGACTGTAGCTTTCTGACTGTGGATTTTGTCTGAATTCAGATTGTTTCCTTTTTTAGTACAAAGATAATTTTTCGTGCTGTTTTCACCTGGGGTTGATTTATTGAGCCACATACTGAAAGTTGTTGCTGCTACATAAACCATTAAACTGTGAAATGTATTTCTGTAGCAGAGCAAGCCAGCTAATTACTAGTCTGAATTCATGCCTGTCCACCTGGAAATTTGTTCATCATCCTATCTGTCTTGTGCCAACAGTATCTGTCTTGTAATGGATGTAGTCTGCTTTGTTTTCAATTTAAAAAGCTTTTTGAGAAATAGCACTATGTATTATAGGAGAAACTTGGCAAGTCCCAGGTGATGTCCATTCAATATGATCTGCAGCAGAGAGTGTCTTGCAGCCATTGCTATAGGCAGATCCACTTTGGAGAAGATGTAGATTTGGTACCTCTGTGCTGCCATCATTAGGACAGGCTGTGTGGGCAGAACCCTGACATGGAATAAAAACTTAGTAGTTCTGAGAGCATAAGCACAATCCTCACTCTGCAGTGGCATACTTGAATATGTAGATTTTCTGCAGGGAGGTAAGTCTGGCTGGCTAACAATGAACCAAACACCTGCCTTAAGTCAAGAAAAGAAGATGTGTATGGGGATGCCTCCTGTCAGTACTATTGTAGAACTTAGGGCAGTTTGGCTTTACATAGTAGCAGCTTCTTGCTCACTTCTAACTTGCAGCCTTGAGTAAAAGAAAATTAAAGTAAATAAAGGCATTTTTCTTCCAAGCTTTGCACTGTTGTGAGAGAATAACTTGAAGATTCTAGATACTCAAAACAAGGCATATGTTGAAATGCAAATGGCTTTTAAATTAATTAATAGTAATAATATGTAAAATTTAATTTTTGCAAAACATATTTTAAGGCAGCCTTAGCATCTTGTTGGGGTCTGGATTGTGATGCTGTTATTTTTCATTTTATGCTAGAGTTTCCATAACTGCATGTGGAAAGGTCAGTATATATTCTTAGAGAGTTGAACAGCTCATCCTTAAACTTTTAATTAGAAAGAGAGGATCAAAAAAAAAAAAAACAAACCAAAACAACTTTACAGCTTTGTTTGTTTTTAAAGTTTTCTTAAAATTATACATAGATGCCTTATTCATGCAGCAAATTAACAAGGAGAAAAAGCTCACATTTTGGTTGCTGTAAGCCACAATGAAAAGATTAAACACAAAATTCTAAGCATTTAATGTTTTTGTAAAACTCCCACAATGTCTCTGTAGCTCATTGTTTCCTGTTTCATAGTCAGTCAGATAGATACCCAGAGACTTCTTTAGCAAATCTAAATTAATTTGTTTTATGAATAAAGAAAGGTACAATATCCTCTAAATTTCATGTAGCTTTAAGAATGTAATCAAAAAAGGAAACCAGCAGTGCTAAGTCCCTGAGAGAAAATTTGGATTTTTGTGATCTGCTGGGAACTGTGTCTTCTGTTTAGCTGTGCTAAGATCTTTGTATAGGTGGTATGTAATATATGTGCTTTTTTTAATATGTGATACATGCACATTTTTCTTTTTAAGAAGTGCTAGAGCAGTTGAATGAATGTAACTGGTAGCCAGGTGTCCTTTTTCAGTGCAGTTGTCTAACCAGGCATGTACTATAAAGGGGTTTTTAATGAAGGAAAGTGATGTTTGCTCATCATAAAGCATCAGATTAGGGTATATAATGCATTAGCTTTATCTATAAGGAGCCAGTTACTGCTACTTCTGCTTGCAGTGTTTGAGTCACAGCACATGAGTGCTCCCTAGGTTTCAAATGGCAGCCTTGCTCTGGCACATCTCCAGAGTACAGACAATTGTTTGTCCCTGCATGAAAATCAGACCTCACAAATTCTCTTGATTCTTCAGTCTTTGCAAAAGGTTTATATGCTCTTTCCTAACTCTCTGGACATTTTAGATTTGTGGGTTTTTTTCTCTCCAGGAATATCTAGTAGTGTATGCAAACAGATATATAGCCTGTTTGTGAATGCAGGTTGACATTTGAATGCATTATATTGAAAACATTATTATATCCTTAATTTAGCTGGTACAATGAATGTGCAGGTTTGGATAAAAGGGTTTTCTCATGTTTCAGAGTCTTCACTACTCCGTATTTGTATTTTGAGTAAAAATTGTAGAAGAAATCCTGAATTCCCATGTCATTCTGTCCAGTGATTTATTTTTTTTTTTAGCACAGCCAAAAATACTATTGAGGAATTTCCAGTTTAGAAAGTGGGGATGAGAGGCATACTACTGAAAAGCTTAGTTCCAAATGTGGGCAAAACTTTAAGGGAGAAAAGTGAGATTTTCTCTCTGGTCTCAGTCAGGTGTCTGTATTCTGTCTTGCTGGTGCAGGCCAAGGTCCGAGAGCTAGAGGAGAAATGCCGGACCCAGAGTGAGCAATTTAACCTCCTGTCCAGAGAACTGGAGAAGTTCCGACAGCAAGCAGGGAAGATTGATCTCCTGAGCAGTAACTCCGTGGCATCCTCAGATATCTCTGGTTCTCCTGGTAAATCTCTGTCCCAGTTAATGAATGGAATAGCCACTTCTATAGGCAAAGGTAAGGAGCAGTATTTTATTTACGGGTATCTGTGCTCCCCTCTAGGCTTTAAGATGCAACTCAGTGGTGAAAATAAGAGTTTAATTGTACAAATGGAGGATAGAATTCACTTCTCTTCCTGTTTTGTGACTTGTTTAAATTTCAGAGTTACTCATAAGCCTTTCTGAAGTTGTTCTATTTGGGCACTGCTGTAAGCAAAATTCTCTGTTACTGGGTGTAGTGATGAGAAATCTGTTCAGTGTTAAAGTGATATATTCCTTATGTAAATACCTATTTTGGCTGGAAGACTGTCTGCATATACAGGCTTTGTTGGAAAGCTCTCACTGTTTGAGGGACAGGAGCTGATCTGCTGTCTCATGGAAGTAGCAGTTAATGGAGAAATAAAGCATAGAGAGATCCCCACAATGCAGTAGCTGTTACATAACAGAAACTTGTAAATAGAGCTGGGTAGAAAATGGGAAAACTGAATGGAATACTTTGGCAAACAGGAAAATGTTTCTTGTTTAGTTGCATGTGTTCAGCAGAAAATAGACATGTCTCTATAAACAACTGGAAGTCAAACATTTTTTAAAATTAAAAGATCAGTGGAAACAAGTGTTGTCTAGAGAAAAAAAAAATTCTATCACAAAGAGATTTTCATGGGATATATTTTATCAGACCTGGACTGGGGTAATATCTACAGTTGTTTATTGAACTCTGGAAATGTGTGCTTAAATTTGAACAGGTAACTGCCAGGTGTTTCAGAAACACAGAAGTCACAACAATAATATTGTTGAGTTTTAAAATAAATGGAGAATTTAAAGAAAAAAAAAAAAGAGAAAGCCCATCTCTGTTGGTGTTCTTACACTCACAGTGCTAGGATTTTCAACTCAGTGTGTGTTTTTTCTAAGATCTGTGCTGAACTTTTGCCAGGTCATGTTATGTTGCCAGACGCAACTGCTTGCCCTATCTACAGAACTTTGATTCATTATTCATAAGAAAATTTAAAAGATTGAGGCAAGAGGTTACCTTAGGACACCTAGAGGTAACTTACCCCTAAATTGCTTGTTAGATTGTGTGTTACAACTACTTTGTTACCAAAGCTGAGCAGTGTGCTCACCAGCTCAGCATCACCTATGCTAGCGTAACTTCAGCTGCTTATTCTGCACAGCAATACTTGTCAGGTGATTTCCATTATTTACAGGTTCCCCCAAGGCTGCTTTAAAATAAGTATCAAGAAGAACTGGAAAAAATAAATAGTCTTGACCTTTTTTAATTTCCTCTTCCTAAGCTTCTAGAAAAATTTGGAGGCCTAGAGCTTAGAAATGACATTATTTCCCTGTTGTTCCAGATAAGCAGTTATTTTCAGTGAAGGGTGCTAAATTCAATGTGAAATGAAGTCAAAAGGAACCAAGGTGACTTTGTTTCTTTCATTTCACTTCAGTAACTTGGTACTGTGTATGCCTTGGCTTTTTGAACACATAATTTGAGCTGTTTGCAGTTTTCCCCACTGTGGTACATATTAGTTTCTAGGCTTCTCTGGAGCAAAGTGCACTAAATGGAGAATTCAGAAGGCATTACCTGCTAGCTAAAAGAATTTAGTACAATTTTCCTTAATATCAACAGGATTAACCCTTCATGTCTCTAAGGACAGGATTTTCAAAGCAGCAATTAACTTTAAAGGAAAGGTAATTAGCTGTTGAAATATCTTTTAGGCAGCTGGTGAAGGTCCAGTCTGTATCTCTGAGATGGATCTAAATAAGCCCCAATCCTGAAATGAAAATCAACTTAAGTTTTGAGGTTCTCAGTCAAACTCCCCAAATTAGCATGTTTATTCTTGAAATACTGATAGGCACAGCTTTTACAAAGCCTTCAAAACATAACAAACACATTTTCCAAGAGAGCCTTGAGTAAAAAGGCAGGAAGCACAGCTAGGTCTGTTCTGAAGTCATTTAAAGGCCTTGCTCTGTAAGCCTTTGCTCATAAGCTATTGATTTTCTGTGACTTAAGAGTTCAGCTCCTGCAGCACCAGTGTGTAAACATCAGAAATCCTTGGACAGTATTAATTCCCAGTCTGAATGGATAACAATAAAGTAATGTTGGAGCAAGTGGGCAGGATTTCTAAATATTGAAACGAACCATTTCACAGTAATGACAGTAATGCTACAGCAAGTTCTTCAAACCAGCAGTGTAATTATTTTTATTATGTGTGAGAAAGAAAGAACACAAGAGGGAACACAAGGACAGCTTTCAAAGCAAAGCAAATGACGGAAATGAGATCAGTTTCTGACCAGCTGCTTTGCCTTAATTGGTGATGTTTGAATGTATCAGGAAATGAAATAAACCTAGCCAGAATAGATTAGAATGTAAAAAGTGCACTCTAAACATATAATAATGGCACAATCAGATACAGAAACCTTAAGATTTATTATTCCTCAGATAAAAGGCTCATTTAAATGGCCTTTCCAGATAATTTAGATAGACCATAATGAATCAGCAGTTCAAATAAATAAAATGGAAAGTCTAATTTTACTACAAGTATGACCAGCTTTAATTCTGCTGAGACATTTAAATTCAGTCTGCTGCTCTTCCTTAGCTCCTTCTTTTAAAGGGTGTCCTTCAAACTTCCTCAGCAGATATTTGGCAGTCATGGGGAAATAAAGGACTTTTTGAGCTTGTATGAATTTCACAAGGGTTTAGAGACAAAACCCCCATGGCTTTATAAGGTTCTTCTCTAGTATTTAGAGAAAATGAGACATTTCTAGAAGGTGCTTTGTAAGGACTGACCATTTTTATATTTCATTTTTACATCTCATTTTTACTCTTAGTTTTTTCCAGAGGCAAATACAAAATGAAACATGAATTTTATTTTTTCCCCATAGTTTTCAGTGAGTTAACAAGTTTTTAAAGAGGTTTTATGGGTCCAATTCCTTCACATTCTGTTGTTCAAGCCCAGGGGCATCAATGAAATTGCCTTGGATAAACAAGAGAACCTAGTTTGAAATTCTTTTATATTTTGGAGGTAAATTTAGGCCAGTTCCTAAATGCAGCAATTTTTATCTGTACTTATGTATTCCCAGTCTGCAGAAGCAGACGTCCTCTATAGCAATGCTCAGCAGTTTACAGAGGTTTCAGGAGGAAGGTGTATCATGCACAGTGAATCTCAATTTTGCTTTGTGCAAAGGCATTGCTTGATAATGCTTGTGGGTTGGTTTGTTTTTTTTCCTTAAAATAGGAAGTGGGGTATCTTGAGTAGTCTGTATGGAGTTGTTAGCACCATCAGGAGCCATAGATGTGTCCAGTCTACAATTATAACTGCTACACATTTTTCTCTCCTGTCTATTAAGGACTTGAGGTAAATTTTCTATGCCTTCTTTTACAAGTGGAAAAAGTAAAATAGTTTAATATTTCCTAGAGTCTTGATATTCCTTGGAGTTCTTGATAATGTGTGCTCCTGTCCTGGTTATCATCCTGTATGTATGCAAAGCAAGGGATGTATTGTACAGGAATCTTCATGTTTTATATCTAGTGCAATTAATTTAATTACAAAGCCTGAAAAATCCGGGAGGTATGAGACCAAACGGAATTTTGAATGAATAATCACAGTTGAACCAATTATTTATAGGCTTGGCACTGAGAGGATGATGTGGAAAGCACAGTAACAGCAAACAGAAGGAGCTAAATTGACTAAAGGTTTCTGAACAGGGATGACTTTTTTATTATATGTTTGAGAAAGGTTCCAAGAATAAAAAGTGTGCCCTTTTCCAGCCTGGGGATTGCTGTAAGCGGGGCTGGTTGTAATTAATCTTTTGTATGATGACTTGTATATTCCCCTGCTGTCAAGTGCTTAAGCTGTCCTGCTGTAAATTACAGAGATGCAGAGAAAATTAATGATACTGGACTAAGGAACACATCAGAAAAACCCTCAGTGTGCTTTGGAGCTTATTCTTCTCTGCAATATGAACAAAGAGGTTCCACTGATAATTCCTGGTGATGTGTCTGAGAAGCTTGCAATTCCTTAGCAAAACATTGCTGTCCAGACTTCTGGTACAACTGGAGAGGAAATGCTGAACCTACATATATCCAGGGTCAGAAAATTAGAGCACAGGCTCATTATGTTAATGAGAGAGAAAAGAGAAGGCACTCTGCATATCTGATTGTGTCAGCAACGCCCTAGACTGTGCTTTGCTGTAACTTCTGCTGATGCTGCAAGTATAATTAGGCTCAGTTTACAATTTCCTGCTTGTTTACATGTGGTGTGGGGACTAAACTAACAGTAAAAAAGAAAAATTGCAGATGCATTTAACATTACAGCTTGTTAGTCTCTCTTGCAACCTTGGTGAAGTTGTTCTTTTTACTTGTCTACCCTCACTATTAGGCCTGGTTTTCACTTGAGTCAATAGGAGATGAGTGTAGGGCTATCTCCTTAAGTCCTTTAAATATGCAGCATAGACTGTTTCTCCTTTTTGTTTTTATGTCCCTTAAAAAGCACAATAAAAATATTCAAAAAGCATTTCTGGATATTTTTCCTTTTTTATACTCAATGTGTTCTGTTTTTTAGAAACCAGAGAGGTGGCAGTGTGATGTGTTTTAGTACTGGTGTTAACAAGGAGCTCTTAAAGAGAGGAGATCTTATATTTTCCTTAAGAAATATAAGGCTGGTGCCTTTGGAGCTTACTGCCCTGCAAAAAGCCAAACCAGTTCCCTTGATTTCAGAATAAATATCTTGCCAACCGAGTTATTAGCATTTCAGTCACTTTTTAGAAGATAAATGCACAACCTGATTCTACTTTCCAGTATATGACAGAGTCCCCAAAAGAAAAAGAAGGGTTCCAGCAGCTTTTTAGTGCTGGGCGCATCAAAGAGCATGACAGAAACTGTCTCCAAAGATAGCAAAGTGATCAGAACAACAGTGAACTTCTTTTCATTAGGGGAAGCCTTAACTTTTATAGTACCTTTACTGTCTGCATTAATTTCTATGACATATTGTTGACTTAAGTAATTTGCCAGAAAGTTGGGAACTAATAGGCTTAGCAAATTGTATTCTCTGTGGTCTACCTACCTTAGTCTTTTTCGAGAATGATTTCTAACAGGACGAGAAAATAATTCACTGCATCTTGTTAGCTGGCAGCTTCTTGTTGAGCAATGACTTATTCTCCTATGTTTTGTTCACTGACAGGTCATGAGAGTCCTCCTGGAAGTCGTTGTGTGATCTCAGAGTTTATACGACCCCTTCAAGTATCTGGAGACAAACCAGAACAATTGTCTGTCAAACCTACATTCCTGTCCAAATCAAGATCTGGTACCCCAAGATGCAGATTTGATTCAGACGTGAGTCTTTTTAATGTTTTGCTGAAAAAGTATGCTTTGGGGACAAGACTTTACCAGGGGACTGATGCAGGCTGATCCACCTGCTTTGAAAAAGTGAAGATGTGAATGTTCTCATTTTCTGAACAACTTGGGATCATGACCAGTGGGAATTTAACTGGCATTTTCAATGAAGTCTGAGCTGATATCCTATTTACACAGCACAAAAATGGGATGTATGTGAACCTGAGGCTTCTATGAAAACCTCAGCCTTCAGTATTGCATTCAGTTACCATTTTGGTAACTTATAGAAGGGCTAAATACTTAAGCCAATTTCATATAGGCATGCAGCCATGCAGATTTTACCCCTCAACTTAGTCCTGAATCCCATTCTTCATCTTAACAGAAGTAAATAAACAGAAGCTGTAAGCATTTTTTTCTGTCTGATATATATTCATTGTCACTGAACCTGTGAAAGTTGATAGAATCAAAATGTTCTGAAATGGATCACAAACCATGAGTATGTTGTAGCATATTCAACAAAATAGTAGCTTCTTGTATAGTTGAATTTCCATAGGCATATCCAAGGATTATCCAAAACTAAATACATGTGTATTTACCACAACTCACCATTACTACAAAGTGAGAACATTCACTACTGTTTTGAAGAGGCAACAGAAGAAGCAGCCTGAATAGTCAAAACAGAAAATACAGTTTAGCAATGAGACTTAGGGAAGCAGAACTAACAGCAAGGAACAGAAGAAGTGCATGTCAAATTTAATTCTCTTTTTCTGTTATTTTGAGTTACCCTTCTTTTGAGAATGTCAAACCCTATTTTGCACAGTTGTTCATTGTGTCCCTTTTGGATTATAATTATGTGATGCATACTTATATTATGCAAGCTTACAGAAATTAAGCTTCATTCTTTTTTAGATGTACCTAAGCCCAGGGGGAGAGTATATGAGTAAAAACTATAAATGGAGCATAGTGCTGTGAAATCTGAAATTAATAAGTGATATTCTGCAAAAATATATCCGCAACTTCCCTATTCCTAGTAACAAAGTCTTCTAGAATAAGAATTATTTGGTTAGCTATGCATTTTTAATAGTTAATTCAGATGAAAAGTGACTTGACTCAGCATTTTTCTGATGCACTGTGTTCCATACTGAACACAAAGTAAGGACCAGCACAGGCCTGGCAGTTGCAATTCGATATTCACTCAGTCCAGATCATAAAATTTCCCTCAATTTTTTGAGATCTGATTTTACTCTATCAAGATATCAAGAAATTGTTTGCCTGTTAGAATCTGAATTGTAGTTCTTTTTCAGCCAAAGCCCTTCTAAGTAAAATTAACGAGTTCTGTTCCATGTTAGAATGTATTTTCTTTTTTCAGTGTTGCATGTTTGCTGCCTGATTTATGTCACCTGTCAGGAAACAGTGCACAAATATTTTTGAAATAACTTTTTTCTTTTTTTTTCCCTCTACAGATGGATAATGATCAGAATTCCAATACCTCAAAGCAGAGATATTCTGGGAAAGTCCATCTTTGCATTGCCCGCTATAGGTAAAACCCCCAGATTGTTACATATATAATACATATTTGTAATATTCAACATTTGGGGTTTTTTTTCACTTTTATTTATACACTGAATTACTACCTGGAACTGATGAGAGGCAAACCTTGTCTTGTTTGCACTGGCTGCAAAATAGTGCCATTTCCACATTGTCAGAGACAGTCTGACATGGTGTGAGTCTCTTACCCACCACTGTACGAAGCCTTCTGTGTCTGGATGAGATATGAGTATGTGCCTCCTGAATTCAAAGAGAATGTCACCATCTGTTCTTATAAGCTGCTTTTTCATCGGTGCAAGGAAAATTAAAAGTTCCTTACATCTTTGCTTTGCATTTTAAAATTTCAGGTATAAATTTATGTGACTAACAATTTCTTTCAGGACTGATATGGACTGAAATACATTAGAATTTTTTTGTCTGTGAGCAGGTTGCTTTAACTGTAGCTCACTGCTTATGTGTCTGTTGAAGTTTATAAACTTGTGTAAAAGACTGCCATATAAAACAAGTGGCATATGGGGACTGGTAAAGAGCCCCACAACTGTGATTCTTTTAATTCACTTCAAAAATAAGGATTTGGCCAGTGTATTCAAAGACCTAGGTGAGAAATGTGTAAGCAAATTCTACAGAAAACGATGTGGTTTGAAGTGCATAGCACTTAACATAATAGAAGCAAAAAGATTGAACTGAGGAATTATCTTCGTGTGCAGTCTTAGAACTCTACACTTTTTTCTGATTAGTATTCAGCTGTGTGAGGTTTGAAGTGAACACACATGTTTTTCCATCTGTGCTCCACTTCAGTTACAACCCTTTTGATGGACCAAATGAAAATCCAGAGGCAGAGCTCCCTCTTACGGCAGGAAAGTACCTTTATGTGTATGGAGACATGGATGAAGATGGCTTTTACGAAGGTATTTTTTTTTTTTAAATCTGTGAATTCATGCTAATTCATGCAGATTCAAATAATTTAATCTGCCAAAGATGCTTCCATTTTTTTCCTTCATTTAATAACAAATCAGTTGCTAAAATTACCCTTATCGTTAATCATCAGAGTTTCTGCACCAGCAAAGCTGCTCTTTGCAGGCATAGCAAATTAGGAGATATTTTATGTTGTCAGCTTCTCCTGCTGGCAAGATTTAAGTTGACAAGAAAGCTTACTGGCAGTTCTGGCTTATGACTCACTGAACCTTTACATTGTTAAACTGTGAATGTTGTTTATGTACAATTCTCATTTACATCCTTGTCCAGATGTAAGGCACTGACACACAAGAGGAATGCTCATTCAAGGATTTTAATGGCATTGTTCTGTCTCACCAGGGGAACTTCTAGATGGACAAAGAGGACTAGTCCCTTCAAATTTTGTGGATTTTGTTCAAGACAATGAGACCCGGCTATCAAGCACATTAAGCAGCGAACAAGATCAGAATTTTATCAACCATTCAGGTCCTACTTTGGAAGGAGATCTCTTGGAGATAAGCCCACCAACTCACATAGACTCTAGTGTAATCAGCAATGGTGCAGGGACTCTGGATGTGAACATTGATGAAATTGGAGAAGACATTGTGCCTTATCCTAGAAAAATCACCCTTATTAAACAACTAGCCAAAAGTGTCATTGTGGGCTGGGAGCCACCAGTAGTGCCACCCAGATGGGGAACCATTAGTAGCTACAATGTTCTGGTTGACAAAGAAGTCCGGATGAACGTAGCCTTGGGAAGCAGAACAAAAGCTCTTATAGAAAAGCTGAACATTTCTGCCTGTACCTACAGAATATCAATCCAGAGCATCACAAACAAGGGTAACTCAGATGAACTGCAGTGCACTTTGTTAGTTGGAAAGGATGTCATAGTAGCCCCCTCTAATCTTAAAGTAGATAACATCACCCAGATTTCTGCTGAGCTGTCCTGGCTCCCTACAAATAGTAATTACAGTCATGTGATCTTTCTTAACGAAGAAGAATTTGACGTTGTCAAGGCTGCTAGCTACAAGTACCATTTTTTTAATTTGAAGCCCAATATGGCCTACAAGGTGAAAGTCATGGCAAAGCCCCATCAGATGCCCTGGCAGCTTCCCCTGGAACAACGAGAAAAAAAGGAAGCCTTTGTGGAATTTTCTACATTGCCAGCAGGTTTGATCTTTTTCTTCCTACCCAAAAAACTCTCCAGTTGACTTTCTCTGAAAATTCTAGATAAATTAATCTAACCTTCAGTTAGATGCTGTAATCCATGCCACATTCATGAGGAGGCAGGGGATTATTAAATTGCTTTATGATACATAAAATTAAATCCTGTCCTGTGTTACACTCTTCTTGGTTCCTGGGTAAGGACTGAAGCATTTTTTTGAAATTAATCAGGGAAAGGCATTCTTACCATCATCACAGATCACATACTATGGGTTTTATCATGTTAATCTCTATTTGTATTAATTTTTTTCAGTTATTATACTGCTATTATATTATTTTCTGGTCTCTTCCTTGGCTTGCCTGATTTCTATGTAAAGAGGCATGCAGGACAATGATACTGGCTGAATAGAGGGAGTTAAGCTGACATTTCTACAGCTTTTACTGCTGTTGATTTATCATTTCAGTAAAAATGCCCCCAGCTCCAGCATTTACTATTTGTCTTAAATGATTTCAATGGGGTAAAGTGGTTGTGTCATTATAGAATCTGAAAGGAGGGGAGGGCGTCTTAAACTTTGTGGATCTTCTGTGGGAGTCAGGAGATAATGCCTGATGATGGCTTGATTTTACTGGGTATGTTGACCTCTTTGTTACTTGGGAAAGGCCTTATGAATGAGTTTTTTTCAGGTCAAACTTAACATGCTGTATCTCCCTCTAGTTGCTGAAGTATGCTAAAGCAATAAATAAGCTGCTTTTTGTTGAATTAAAATGCAGCAACTGTTTAGTCTGGGGAGAATGGAAGGAAGGTGACTTCTCCTGTAGGAGCAGATTAATGTCACTGTCATACAGAAGAGACTGGACTAGATGAGATGCATTCTTTATTGTAAACTGAGGAGCTTTGCTGAATTGGGAGCTCTGGCTGTCAATAGGATAGAACTACAGGGGTAAAAATAGGGAAGCTGAAATTCAATCCTAAATCAAAATCTCTGTCTTGGCCAAGAACAGTATTAGACCCTTTGCATATTTTGGCCTTGTAAGTTAAAAATACATTACAGGAGCAAGAGATGGCATAAGCTTAAAATTTATCTTGTGCCTCTAGTGTCCTAAATATGACCACAATTTTATTTCCATGCCCAGGAGCAGATGAAATTCAGCTGATGGCAAACTACTGAAATGTATTGATGGTTTGCCAGTGTATCTGGAGGCTGAGGCTTGTGTGATATCTACACTTGTACTATGATCTTTTTGGTAGTAATGAGTACACATTGTAAAAAACAAAAAATTGCTTTTTTGGTATATAAACAGAAATTGGTTGTGCTTGGTTCATTGGCAAAAGCAAATTCACAACAAACACGGTTTGTATCCTCCCAGCTATTACCCAGATTCCTACAGCTGAACCCTGCTTCTGAAATGTTTTAGCATGAAACACTTCTCAGAGTCTGGCTGTTAACCCAACAGAATGCCTGAAATATTAATGAACCCATAATCTCTGTGGTATTCTGTCCAAAGCAGACTTATTTATAGTTGTGTAATACTGTATAATAATTAAGAATGTTCTTGGTTTACTATTACACTGACATACTGTAAATGCCTTAAAAGGTTAGTAGGTGAATTTTTTTTTCTTTAGTGCAGAGACTTTAAACCAGCATGCTGATGATTGAAAAAGTTGAAGTCTTTGCTCACAGTCCATCTTAGTGTCCATGTGCTTCTGGCCCACAAATCGTGACTGGGAGACACTGATAGTCCAGGGAGGCAGAATTTTAAAGTGATTTCTGAGTGTGTAGTGTGCATTCAGTGCAGAGATAGATACTAAAAAGTCATTTGCTGTCACCTGCATCAGTTTTACACTAAGTGCCACTCCTGGGCCTTTTTCTCCGTACATTTTTCTGTTAATGTCTTCTGCATTTGAAGTAGATATTAACTACGCAGCCTGGAAGGATAAAAATCGGTCAAGAGTAAGTTGCAAGTACAGATCACCTTCCAAAGAAATAGAGTTTAGTTACTGGCTATAAGCTGGGGGTCAGTTTTTGCACAGCTCCAGGATGTGCTTAGTGTCTGCTTCTGGTTTTACATAATAACTGCAATAAGAATATTTTATCATCTTTAAAAATGCTTTGAGACCTGTGGTTTGCAATTTGCAAGAATATCATTGCTGATGTCAGTGCTTCTGATCTAAGGCTCAACAATAACCAGGTTTGTCTTTCTTAGGTCCTCCAGCTCCACCTCAAGATGTTACTGTACGGGCTGGGTCCAGCCCAGCAACCATACAGGTGTCCTGGAAACCACCAACTCTGACAGCAACAGGGACCTCCCACGGTGCCAATGTCACAGGCTATGGTGTTTATGCAAGAGGTCAAAGGGTGAGTTTCCTTTCAGCCTTAGAGTGACCACCTACAGTAGGTGACTTCCAACTGACAGGGAAAGTCAAGAATATACTTGTGACACCACTTGAAGGTTTTCTCAGCTTTCAGTAGGACCTACTCCTTTGTTTGTGCATAATGTGCTCATTAGCTTCCTTTCTATAAGCACTTAAGCTTTTGGACAAATGGATTGAAAGGATTAGAGACAACTGATTCTAATTGGGGTGGGGCTCTATCATGGGCTCCTGCAGCTAACTCTGTGTTGGCCATAATTCACTCTATGTCATTACTTTGAAGGCGGTCCTTTGTTGGGGTTGAGGGGAGGGAAACAGATGTCTTCATGCTAATAAGTTGCTTGTTTGTGTACTCAGGTGGCAGAGGTGATTTTTCCAACAGCAGAGAACACACTGGTGGAGCTAATGAGGCTGAGGAGTTTGGAAGCCAAGGAAGTCACAGTTCGAACACTCTCTGCACAAGGGGAATCAGTGGACTCTTCTGTTGCTGCCATTCCATCTGACCTACTGGTGCCTCCAACCCCTCACCCCAGAACTATTCCCAAATCTAAGCCATTAGCAAGTGCCGGAGCCCCAGAAACCAAAGAGGAACATTTAGGTCCACATTTAAAAATGGATGAGTCATGGGAGCAGACTCGTCAGGCATCTCCTGTCCATGGACACATGCTTGAGCCACCTGCCCCTAATTTCCACGGCCAGCTTCAGGGGAGGAGGTCTCCATCACCTAACAGAATACTCCCTCAGCCTCAAGGCACACCTGTCCCACACACTGTTGCAAAAGCCATGGCAAGAGAAGCTGCACAACGAGTTGCAGAGAGCCATAGGGTAAAGGCAAACTTTTTCTTATGGCTTTTTTTGGACTGGCTTTGTTCATTGTGGCACTTCTCATCAAAGAATTTTCCCATCATATGCTTTAGGGAGCAGCTTAACCCTTCCTTAACCCTGAAGACCTATAGTTTGAGAAGACCCATGCTGTCATGGAACCACAGACAATTTTAGATAATTGCTCTTCCAGAGTGCCTCTTTCTCAGTATTACACCTTCATAGATGTTTACAAAAGCTTCAACAAAGCAGTCATGTGAAAGCTTTTCATTACAGCCCCTTTTGTAACTGCTAAACATCACTTCCCAAAGGATACTCCTTGGATATAAGGCCATTATGACCTGTGGCTGCTGTAGTGACTCAGATGTTTCCTAGTTAATTAAAATCCTGTATTTGAGGCTCTTGGGTCAGCACAGGTGATGTGTGCTCTGGTTTTCCTACCCAACCATACAAGATTTAAATATCTCCAGTGCCCTGGGCAATTATTTTCTCATCACAAGCTGCTCACAATTCTTTATTACTTGTTTCAAGCTCCAATGCCACTTTTTTCATACATTCTCTTGGTCATTCTTCTGTCAGTTGTTAGCTGTTACATCCATTCTTTTATCTCCCATTGTATTTCAAAAATAACTCCATTAGTTTTGACAGTTCACACGTCTCAACAGCCCCAGTTTAATGACTGTCCATGTTTTGGGACAATATTGAGCCAGTGGGTGACGATGCAGCTTTTGGAAAGCTGAATAAGTCTGGATTGATAAGGTGTGGTTAAATACACATGCATGAGTGTATTTCTTCTTTATAAATAAAGCAAGTTAGAATAAGTATAATAGAGGGAGAAAAGGCACTGTGAGATATAATTTGATTAAAAACCATATAGAGAAAGAGAACTGAAATACTTTTTCTGGTTTTGAAAATTGCTAATACAACATATGATCTGAACCATGATTAATTACATTAATTTTACTGAAGCTTGAAATGTTTAATTTAAGGATCTGGACAGAAGTTTACAGATGGATTCACTCTAAATTGAATCAAATTCTGCCAATGATATTTATCACGTTTAGTGCCCAGTAGTAGCAATTCTCTCACTGTGGTAAGATGAGTCTTCTTGTGCTTCATCCAGCCTGTTACATGTCTGGTTACTGTCATGAGTGAGCAGCAGGATTCAGAAGCTGAGGGTAAGGGTCACCTCAGAGCAGAGGGAGAGCATTAAGTCCCATTCTATAGCTTTTTTTTTTTTTACTGAGGTAAAAATGCTGCAGTGGCCAAGTCTTCTGCTAACCCTCTGCCAAGGGGAAAACATTGTCTTTAAGAGCCTCTGACTGTAGATACTGAGAATTTTGCCCAAAGTGGTACTGGTAAGAAAGCTAACATGATGTTGATAGACACATAAAAGCATAGATTTGTTTATGAGCAAAAGTAATATGACAAGCAAAAAACTCTTGAAAACCCCTGAAAGGTTAAAGCCAGGGGATACCAACATTGCTTTAACCCATGTGTATATTTAAATGTTATGTTCTTGAATCCTCATGTCTTACATTTTCCATTTCTACCACTGGTTGCAGGAACAAGTCTGGTTCACAATTTTCCATTTTTTGTTGCTTTGCTAGATGGAGAGGAGGAGTGTTTTTAGTGAGAGGAGTAATGCAGCCCAGTATGCTAATTCAGATGATGAGGAAGATGGCTATGATTCTCCTAATGTCAAAAGAAGGGGGGCTTCAGTTGATGATTTCCTGAAAGGGTCAGAACTTGGAAAGCAAGTAAGTAACCTGATCTAGCTGTTGATTTGCACTGTAAATAGATAAGAAAGACAAGGGAAGTAAATATTGGAGACAGACCTGAGATTCAGAGACTACCTGGGACATTCATAGGAAAGGCAGAGCTAGAAAAGATGTGAAATGATAGCCAGAAGTGGATCAAATACATGGTCACAGAGGTTTCACTGGAAATCAGAATGTTTAAATGTACCATGTGTGCATGCTGCATTACATACTGAGTCAATTGACTGCAAGCAGAATTGCATCCTTATTGCTTATATAATAACTCCTACTTACATTTTATGTGTCAGTTATTGTAGTGCTTGAATTAGAACATTTATTTTTAATATTAAGTGGTTGTTTAACAAGGTATTCCTGTTATTAGAATTAGAATGGATAAGGCTTGAAGACAGTTTGCTAGGTCTCTCTAGTCTGATTCCCCAGTCAGTCACAGATTTACTCCACCCATATTGGCCTTTCATACAAGTCATGGTGCACATAGTTGGGCAAGTTTTGTAGCACTGTGCCAGTGCAATCCCCAAGTCTATTTGACTACAACTCAGAGCAGGAGTGAGTTTCTCTGAAAAATAGGACCAAGATCCTGCTGGAACAAAACTGATAGAATAATACAATTTAGCAGAGCCAGAAAGTTCAGATGTGAAAAAATGAAGCATTAGGATACAGCTTGATCTTTTAACTTCAAAAAGAATCCAAAAATATTGTGAAATGGCAGTGGCTTTTTTCTAAGATGATCCTAATATAATGCATCTGAAGGATCTGAAAACGTTTATGGGCTTAGCACTAAGAATTACTTCTACAGGCTTCACCCTACACTCTTTGTAGGTACAGAACAAAGAATTAAAAGAGAAAAAATTCTCTCCTGTACTTGGAGGGCAAATCCATCTTCACTCTGGAGAAAGTGCTTATTGTACACATTTTCTTCTCATTGCTGGGATTGTTTGATACCAATGTGTTACACAGCAATGGTAAACGATGTGGTTCCACAGAAATTATTTCTTCATTAGAGTTGCTGGAGAAAGGAATGCAGTAGTTTCTAGCATTCTAGAATATTTCATCCTTCAAATATTCTACTGAAATCTAATAGTCAGATGACTTTACTTGAAAATCTGTCCTTGGAAATAAATGACTTTGGGTTTTGATATGATTTGTTAGATATAATGTTTAGCAGAGGCCATTCCTATTTATCATTAGCAATTCAGCATTAGCAATAAAACTGGAAATTTATAGCAACTTTAGCCAGTCTATTTCTACAATGTTTAGGAAAATGAAAGTTTCAAATGTCATGAGCTAACTATACAATACAATAACATCCTACAAGAGTTAAATGCTGATCACTTAAATTACAATGTGATGTAACAACCAGCTGTGAAGAACAGATGATATGTGAATTATCTTAGGGCTTTTACAATTTGGTCAGCAAGTCCACTGATGCATGAAGGACCTCTTTAAATCAAGGGAATTTTATCAAGACTAAAACTAGATTTGGTGCTGTGAATGCAAACCTTTTTCACCTATAGGATTAGAATTGAGATTCACTAAATGGGAACATAAATGGGCAAAAAAAAATATACATGATCTTTTACTAGAACGGAGCAGCAAGCTGCATAATGTGGTTTATATGTAGTTACTAGGGTGATTATCAAACCTAGGAAATGCTTTGGTACTCACTGTTATACAAGGAATTTCAGCTTTACAGTCAGCAAAGATTTTTTTTCTCTCATCCTGTCAATCAGCCTCACTATTGCCATGGTGAAGAGTACCACACAGAGAGCAGCAGAGGTTCTGACTTGTCTGATATTATGGAAGAGGATGAGGAGGAGCTGTACTCTGAAATGCAGCTGGAGGATGGAGGAAGGCGAAGAGTCAGTGTGACTTCACACAATGCACTTAAGGTAAATGTTCCTGCAGAGAAACCTCTGAGGTACCTCATATTTTGATTCTCCAAAGCATTTCTTTTAGTCAATTATGGATCTTGCAGATCATTCATATTCACACAGTCCTACAGGCCTATAACTGGGGTGAACACTGAGTTCAAGGCCTCTTCTACGTTTTTTGTTTGGCTGAGTTTTTTGGGGATTTTTGCATTACTTGACAGCTAATTTTTAACTGAGTGTATTCCTCTGTGTCATTGTTGAAGTTGCAGTTTCTGTTCTAAATCTGGGGACCTTTCCCATGTCTATAAGACAATATACTGCATGTGGTACCCAGACCATGAGTTATTTCTGAACAAGGAGATTTATGTAAATAAACATACATAGAGAAAAAAAGAGCTTCAGTATTTCATGTCTGAGAAATTTGTCTGTGTTTTCAGTGCTAGTTCCATCTCTTCCACAGGCTTTAAAGTGTGCTTGTATGAAAGGGAATTGGGTCAGCTTTGTTTGATAAATGCATTATCAGAAATTCTCATGCTCTGATTATTAAGGAATCCTCAGAGACATTAAGAAAAGCCTACCAGAAATATTGCCTTAGCAGAGGAATATTCATCATGAAAGACAATTTAGTATAACAATTAAAGCATATGTTGAAAATGGAACCCACCCAATACAGGATGTATATTTTCCATAGTGTATTTGTATGTGTAAATTGTGTTTGCTGTTTATATGTATAGCAATTACATCAAATTGTGTTTTCTTACAAAGCTGGATAACTTGAATGATAACAAAACCCACAGGTTGATTATTTTTTTCCCAATATGCTGTTATTTGACTAAAAAACTACTGTTTTCTCATGCATACAAGAATTTGGACCATTCTTGTAACTGTATTCATGTACTTTAAATTAAGTCCTTTTATTCTGATACTATCTGGAATGAGACAGGTACTTTTGAAAATGAAACAATAATGAGTGTCCCTGTTACTCTGCTGCCATAAAGGTTGAAACCTTCTGCATGCTGCTTCTGTCCCTTTCCTCTGGCAAAAAGTGACCTATCCCTAGATTGTATTCTTTATGCATCAGAAAGTATATTTATTTCTTGCTTTCAAATTAGTATTCCCAATGTTAATATTTAAAAGGAAAGGTCCAGACCCTTAATCAGGGCAGTAATCATTTTAGACCTGTCAGGGTCTGCAGGCACTTGCTGTAGCAGTGTGTATGAAGGGTATGGCTGGCTGGTTCTGCAGCAGTGGAACTCAGTACATGAGTATTTCCTGTGGAAGGACTCATGGATGTCTGACTCTCATCTGGAAGATGTGTCCCACCATGCTGATAAATTCTCTGATACAAAACACAGGTGCTTGATAATTTCCTCCTTTTCACTAGATGCAATTTTACTTCTCAGCATCATTAATTAGGAAAAAAATAAAATTACGGGATTTTCCTCAATGTAATGAATTCCTTCTCCTTTTGCATCTGAAAATATGCCAGCCATGCCCTTGCAGCTGTCATTGAGTTTTCTCTCCTGAGCTAACAGATGTCCCCAATAACAAGAAAACATTTTGCATGCAAATATATATTTGCTTTACTAGGAGACTGCTTTTCCCTCTGATGGTTCCCTAAACCAAAGGCTGATACAGGTGATCCAGGACAGATTCAACTCACTTACCTGATCCAAGCATTCTAAACTGCTGGATATTTGAGCTCTGATCAAAGCTATCCTTGTTCATATTAATTGACTTTTGTCCACTTTTATGGCAGTTTATCTCAAAATTTTCACAAGTTTGATACACATTTTGAAAATAAATGAAATTAGGTGAAACAAATTTAGCAATAGAGTAACATTTAAAGTTTCGAATGCCTGAAAGGAGAAGACATCCAAAGGCCAGTTAAGTTTAACAATCTCAGAGAGAGAGAGAGAGAAAGAGAAACTGATGAAGTCTCCAAGATGATTTATAGGTGCTGTTGTGTCCAGAGACCTGCTTCACCTAGGCACTGAGTAAATTACAATGATCTCCATGATGTGGAATTTATAAACCATGTCAATCAAAACCAACACCTCCTGCATCACTGTTCTTGTCTCTTCTCAGAGTCCAACAAAAATACTGCATAGAATTCTTCTATCACACCAACCTCTGTTTGGTGTAAATGTAATAGAAAAATTGCAAAATGTCTCTCATGTTCAGGATGCATATTGTCTCCAGGCTGGGATAGTTTTTACTGACATCTGCTATAAACAGAGACTTTCACTTCTCTGATAGCTGATTTTCAAATATCAGTTTTATCAAGCTAAGGTACAAGATTCTGATGGAAGTTTTGATGACAGCGCAGACCAAGTGACATCAGAGAGCAGCCTGCTCCTCAGGGTTCTTTTTGTGGAAGCTAAGCTTCAAAAATAGTGCAGTTTTTTTGCAGTTTTACAAAGGGAACTAGATCTCCTTTAATGGAGTTCTGGCAAGAGATGTAGGACTATTTGCTACTCTATAGGATGTTTTAACAGATGCAAAGTGAGAAAGCTTGCTAGAACAGACTTTTCATTCTCAGATATGGGCTCTGGTTACAAATAAAAATTAAATAGCTATTTGGCTTGGGGCAAGGAAAATACTAAGCATTAGTGCTGTGTTTCAATGCCATTCTCATTCACCATGCTGGAACCTGTATGCAGCTTTTATTGCTTTGTTTTAGATGCATGGATTTATTCTTGTTAATAGCATCATTCAGTTGTTTGTACTGACCTCTCACATTGTATCCAACACCCAGCAACTTCTTAATCATTTGTTTGTTTTTCACAGATTCTCATTCAAAGCATGACATCCTTTTCACTAAATAAGCTGCATGTCTTACGTTTGCCATTGCTCTAAAACTAATTCTGTCTTTATTTTTCTTTTCTTCTCCCTTCCCCCCCATTTTATTTTTGTCACACACTATTTTTTTCCTGTCTGGTTTTTAACATTATATAATCTTAAGGAGTACGATAAGAATAAGACCACTGAAGCCTCTTTTTTGGAACAGCCTGACTTTTCACAGCAGATGCATCACAGTAAAAAGCTTTTCAGTATTCCAGAAGTAGCTGAAGAGGATGGTGAATACTCTGAACTGCTGTACAAGCAGGGTTTAGGTATGCCCTATAAAAAGAATCCCACAATAGCTAGAGACTCTAGACAACCTAGGCCCTACAATCAAGACCAGCAGCACAACATCTGGTACCCAGCCAAGCACAGAATTTCAGGCATGGAGGATTTTGCTGCAGAAGACAAAGGATGTAAATATAGCCGGTCCTTATCCAGGAGCCCAGACAGTGGACTGGACTGTGGAAGTGAAGAAGAGGAATCCCGGTTTAATTTCAGATACACCTATGATTCAGTCTCTGCCAACCTTGCACCCAGCTGTTGTGCAGAGACCACTACCTGTTCCTGCAGGAAAAGCATGAGGCCATTGCTTGCTCGCAGGAAAACTTTAACCAGACAAAGCAGCATCGAAGAAGATTTTGGTGACCTGGGTCCTTCCTATGTAGAACCCAGGAGTGAACAGGTCAAGCCCAGTTACGAGAAAAAGTATGAGACTCAGAAATGTAATAGAACAGATAATTTCCTTAATGAAGATGTTCAGGGAGGCTGGAAGACCGACTTAAAAATGGCTGACACTAGGGCAGCTGGTCTACTTGCAAAGCCATCCCACAGAGATGCAGAAGACTCTCTGGTGTGTGAAATAAATCTTCCTTCTACCATCTGCTTGCCAAATCAGTCTATTTTCTCTCTTTTGTTCATTTTTTTCCCTTTCTTTTCTCAATTTTTAGAGTTCATCCTTTGGACTTATCAGCTACCTTTTTTCCCCCCTTTTTTTTCCCCGCCCTGTTCATTTCTGTTTATTATTCTGCATTTTCCTTTACAGTCCTCTTTTGTGTCATGCTGAAATCAGTTTGATTTGCTTTACAATGATTTTCCCATGGAACAAATTACAGTAATGGCTGCTTTTATTAAAGGACAACTGAATCTAAATTTTAATTAAGGGTTAGCTGAACTATAATTTTTCCAAAAGATTGTTTTTCTTGATTTTGCCCATCTAAATGTTGCTTTTAAAAAAAGCTGCATTTTGACCGAAAAAGTATTTCATCAGTTTTTTTGTCAGTTCATTGTGTTTTGGTTTTTTTTTAACGTCGAGGAATTCATTTCATCACGTTCTTTTTATTCACCTCATTCCCAGAATTTTCAGGATATGGTCTTCATCATGAAACATCTCTGGACAAGAATCAAGATTCTCCCCTAGTGACAGTGACCCAGATTTATGGAGTCATGGGTTTCATCATATTTCCATTCTGTGCTCTGCACTGTCACTACTTTGCCTTCCTTTTTAGACCATCTCTTCTTGCCTTTGAAGTTGCAGACTGCATCTCTGCATGAGAATGCAGGCAAACAGCTTCTTCCAAAGGGAGAGGCCAGGGCCATTCAGTGTATCTTTCATGGATGCCTCTGTGTGATCTTGCTTATTTGCATTTCTGTCCATTAATCTATAGCAGTCTCTCCATGCTTTGACAGATGCATCCATAGGCTTCCCTGCTTCCTAAAGACCAAAGAAGTTCTTTACCCTTTCTGTCTGAAACAATCCAGAGTGGAAAACCTCAAATCTAGTCTGTTTCATCTGAGAGTAGGAAACAGCTGCCTGCTCTTCTAGCCTAGCAGTTTATGCTGAAATGATCCTTTAAAATTTCTCCCATTAAAATTGGTGCCCAAGCTGTATTAACTTCCATGGCTTCATGATAAACTCTGGAGAGCATTAGCATAGTACCATTTAGTTATTAGAACAGCAACATTTTCTGCAAGGACAGGGAACAGAGAGAGACAGCTGTGATGAGATGAAGTGTATCCACATTCCCTTCTCAGTGTTTCAATAACCTTTGAAAGGCTTTAACACCTGAAAGCCATTAGAGAAAACTGTGTGCTCTAAGACAGATCTTTGTTCACATGCTGCAAACTGGACAAAGCTATCTAGTTGCATAGAAAAAGGTTTGCCTTCTCAGTGCAGTCCAATCTCCACAGCTCTCATGACTGGTTGTACTACTCCTCAGGGGATTATAACATCATCTTAGCAGCAACAACAAAGGCAAAAGAATATTTCAAAAAATTATTCTTTTCTTTCCTTTTCGTTCTGATGTGTGACTGCTGGTTACAAAACTCTGCCATAAATCAGGGAACCATATTTTCTTTTGCAGGTTTGCCAAGGCAACAGCATTTACTTTTCAGCTAACCTTTCAGTTAAAAACTAAGTTTAGTTGCCTTTAGAGCTTACGCTGCCAAATGTGATTGACCTGATTAATGTCCAACCATGTAATTATAATATTGCCATGCCTGTAACTTACAAACCTGTTTTTTTCTGTTGTTCTTTTTAGCTTTTAGGTAATCCATCATCTGCAGGACGGCCTGAAAGGGCGGAGCATGCAGGGCGAAGGTCCTCTCATGGCAGTGCAGTGCCACAAAGGTCTCGACCAATGTTGGTCCCTTCCATTGGTTAGTTGGACAGATTGGTGCATTTCTGTTCTTTGCAGCCTCACAGTTGGAAAAAGGTGGTCCTAAAAAAAAAGAAACAGACACTTGTCTTGAGCAATGGCTACTCCTAGCTTAAATGGGATGAAGTGGAACTAAAATGAAATGGAATCTGAAAATGAGGGTACTGGGGTTAAGCCTAAATACTGTTGGATTTTAAGAAAAAATTATAATGCAGGCAGGCTGCTATATATGATCAGTAAAATAAATGTACCCGTTCAGCCATCCATTCAACCATCCATCTTCCCATTCATCAACCATCATTTTGCATTGACTTTCCATTTTCTTGACTACTTTTTGGAATTTAGCAGGAAAAATGGAAGCTGTTAAATGTAACAAGTTAGTAAATATATGCAAGTTCTACTATATTTGATAATTCTTACAGAATCATCTTTATTCTCATTTACTTATGATTTAACCTACATGCTGGTGTATACCAGAAAATCCAAAAAGTAGTGCAGAAAAGATAATGGAATCAGGACATTATGGACAAATACCTATCTGTTAAAACCTGCACTTTATTCTGACAAGTAAGAAACATTCACACTGAAAATCAGGAAACACATGAAAAATGAAAGCAGAAAGAGCTCTGTGAACTATTAGCAAAACTTCACTCCATGAAGATGTAAAGTTGGTCTCGTTCCTGTCCCCAGCATGGACATTTTATCTGTTGATCCTGTAGGCAACATCAGGAGGAAAAAGAGGCAGTGTCAGGCAATGCTCATCTCACATTTATGTGAATGAGATGTCACAAATGAGGATTATGAGAAGGAAGAAGGCTGATAAGGAGTGCTTTAATTATTAAATATCTTTCCCTTTTCATAAAATCAAACTGCAGTGCCAGTACTATAGAATAAAAGAAAAATCTCCCTAGTGGGTACAATTATTTTGTTTTCTGCTAGATGGTTGTAATTATTGAAACTACAGAACAGAAAGCCCACAGCATCTTCAGTGTAGTATGGCTGTTCAGAGGCTGATTCTTGTCCCCAACCCTGGTGTAAGCCAGGACAATCTCCACAAGTGTCGCTGGGATGAAAATGATAGAGGGAAGAATCAGCTACAGGTTGGCTCTTGTTCTTCTCTTGACAAGTTATTGTTAGATTAAACAACTTTTGGATGATGGTGTGAAGACAGGTAGATTTTCATGTTTGGTTGGGGTTTGGTTTTTTTTTTTGGTGTTTTTTTTTCAAATTTCTTGGGAAAAAAATTATTCCTTTACACATATGCCTGGAACTTTCAGTGAGTTATTCAGCTGAAGTGTCACTTTAGTGATGGAAAGTTCTTAAGGCAGATGTGGAAACAGATTAGTGGGAAAGATCTTCAAAATTGTAATGTTATTAAGATTCCAATGTTAAAACTTTCTTCATAATGTTCCATAATTTAAATTCTTTGAGGTATTTTCTCCATTAATCTCTAAATACTTTGAATCAGTATCTTCTTCCAGGCAGGATTTTAGTAAATGAATTAACTTTTGTTTTAGGTTGATACTTTTGAAGGTGAAACACAGTTTACAGTGCTCTTGACCTTGCAGGTCTGGCAGGTAGGAATGTTTAAACATCATAATGAAAGATGATTCCTATCCAAAAATATAACAAATAATATTTATGCTGAATTTAAAAAACCACAAAATTCAGGTGCATAAAAAAAAAAGAAAAAAAAGGAATACATATTTATGCCATTCCCCCGTTGAAGAAGGATTTCTAGAGGCTGATACACCTGGCAAAGCTTCTGCATTGTTTAGCCTTCCTACAACATGCAAGTCAGAGAAAAGGTAGGCACAGCCTGCCTGCAGGAGCCTCCACAAAGGCAACTCTCCAGCATGTTTTAATAGATCATTCCCTTTTTCTCCATAGAAATTACAATGGACAGTAACAGTGAAGGCGGTCGGTCTCGGTCAGGTAGTGAGGGAAATATTTCACCTGTAAAAGAAGAAGCTTATTATCCCAGCATTGGACACAAGAAATGGGCTCAGCAGCGTGCCATGGCCTCTGACTATAGACACGGTATGCCCAACATTCCTCATCCTTTGTGACACACACCTTGTAGAGCTGCGTGTTAACAAGTGTGGTTTCTGTATGACAACGTTGCATGCAATGCAGAATGCCAGGGCAGCTCACTCCTCAGTCCTGTCTGCTCTCAGGTAAGTTTCTCCAGCTCAGCTGGAGGGGACAAACAGCCCTTAGTCCTCTGTCCTGACACTGCTGTGCAGCCACCTTTCCATACTTGACTGAGTCTGAGCACACTGCCTTGCATGAACCTCTGCAAAGCTCTGCTGCTACTAATGCCAGTCAGTAGTTACTGTACACACCTCAACAACCATCCATCAAAATGACATTTCCACTTGGTTCATATACATACATATATATATATATATATAGACTGGAGAGGGACAAAGAGTAGCTGGTGTATCAAACAGGGAAGCAGCTGCCAAACATTCTGATTTAGTGCTTGGGCTAAATGAAGATTTGGGGTCTTTTCAATGACCACACAGGACTTAGGCTTCATCCATCACTTATAATTTTAGGAATAAATGCATCATAGAGACAAACTTGTAGTACATGAATAAGGCAGTTATATCCACTACTGAAAGTATTTGTTGCTTCATCAACATAGCAATCATTACATGATCAACAACTCATTTTTTATAGTTCATAACACAGTGAACTGAAGGGTCTTAATGCATGAAAGCAGCCCAAGCCATATAGAAAGCTAAGAAAAACAGGAGGGTTTTGTTGATATCTGAAATGAAACAAAAAGGGCCCCAAAAGTTTAGGGAAATTGTAATTTAATGTTGGGTTTCAAAGCAAATGTTTGACTGACTTACAGCCAGATAATCAACTTGTGTACACTGGTGTGTATCTCATTAATTCAGTGCAGCTGTGTTTACAGCTGTGCCTGTGCTGGGAATCTGCCTGACTGCATCCAAAGTCAAAGATTTCACACACAGAGTTGTGTGTGTGTGTGTGTGTGTGTGTGTGATGTACAAATGTGAATCCTGAAAGAAAAAAGATAAGTGGGTAATGAGCTAATTGAGATGATTTACCTTCTGGGTCAGTGAAGAGAACATGACTATGTTACAGGCCAGTGTATTTAACAGATTCACTTGGCTATGATTCATGTTTGTACCTAGTCCCCATTAATTGCAGCTGTATGCAAAAATCAGTATTTTTAATATAGAAACCAAAGTTCCCCCTTAGCCAACTTGTTTGTGGGCCTGACTGACCCACAGAATGACTGCAACCTGACTGTGGGAAGAGAGGAGAACAGAACAGAGAAGAATCCCATCCTTTGTGTCCCATTGCTTTCTGTCCCACATGTGCCCTTCTCCCACACTTCCCTTCTGTGCTTTGTGCCTGCCTAAAGCTTCTTGGCTGGAATCTTTCCCCGTCTTTTTGCTATTCTGCATTTTTCCTTATTCACATTCTTTCTTGCCTTCTGGACCCAAGATTTAGTAGCTCTTCCCTTAAGGCTGTGACCCTCAGAAAAAATTAATATGGTAGTTTCAAAATACCATAGTTTAAATAAGTTGCACCTGATGACCAGGAAAGAAGAGCAGCATTATCTAAGAGGTTCCATATTGAATGTTCAAACTATAAAAGAAGAGTGTGAGTCTTTAATTTGTAAAAGATTATTACAGTAAAATTGTATTAATATAAAAATTTTTAGATACAATTTTGATATAGTTGAACTACATTTTCGTTGTAATTTGTAACATCATTTTCTCAGTTTATTCATTATGAAGGATCTTGTAAACTGGATGGTAAGTGTTGATTCAGCAAAGAACAAAAGTATGTAACTTCCACTGAGGTTAGCAGGGCTTGCACAATGAATCAAGTTTTTTTGAAGTGGCTTGTGATTTTTATGGCTTTATTTTGGGGGGATTTCAAATTCATATGGCTTGAAAGAGCCTGATTTTGGGGGAAGACACTGCATGTTCTTTGACAACAGAACTACAAGCTTTGGAAACTCATCGAAACACTAGTTTTCTAATTCACTTTTACTGAAGTCCATCCTTGAGTATGTTGAATCATGGAGTAAGGACATTCTACAGGTCATTTGAAAAGTCTGAAAGATGAGTGAGACAAAACATCACTTCTTTTTTTTTTTTTTTATGTCCTAATTTACTTAGGACCCTGCAGTGGAGAGTCCAGTGCAGTGTCAAGTGTTGTGATATTCATGGATGATATTTCCTAGTGTGCTTATGGTTTAATGCAGTCATAGCTAAACATTCCTCCTGGATTTTAAAATACTTTTTAGTGTTTGGGTTGATTTGAGGCACTGCTTATTGACTGTGTTTAAACAAAATCCTGGGCAGTGCAGTTCCAACCCTGGCAGAAGTAACACAGCTGAAATACATTTCTTCTTGCCTTTGTGGAGATAAGAGGTTGTAAACCTGTTTTAAACCTGGGTCTTAGAACATGGTATGTCACCACAGCTGGGCTGTGCTTTCTTCTGTCCATAAGAGCAGAAAGGATCCAAAGCATGGTTGGTTTGTAGTGATGATAAAGCCTATAAGCCTCATTGTTATGTCACTCGTACCATGCTTCATTCATTTATGGCAAACTCTAGGAAACCTAAAAAAAAATAATTGTTTTCTCACCTGACCTGTGTTCAAGTGTAAATGTAGGAGATCAGCCCCACATCCAATGCATGCAGATTGTATATGCTTTTTTAAAAAAATAACAACTTGCCTATTAGAAGAAACACCAAGCTAAGCAGCATATTCATTAAAATGTTATTAGGTTTGGATTTTTCACTGAAATGCCAAACATTTTTAAAATTTTACCTGGAATAGTTGAAAGATGAGGCCAACTTGTATTACTGAGTTGTTCTTCTCTTAATTTACTTTCCTAGATGGCTATGGTGGTCGTGACCATCTTTCTCCAGATATTTATGAAGAATCAGAAACTGATCCAGGCACAGAGGATATTTCTACTCGAATATTTGTTGCACTCTTTGACTATGATCCGCTGACAATGTCCCCAAATCCTGATGCTGCAGAAGAAGAGCTGCCATTTAAGGAAGGACAAATCATTAAGGTGGGATCTAAAAATAAAAAAAGGACCCAGTAAATACAGGGTCTCTTTGGTTCCCTGTGGAGAAACCAACTCGTGTGACAATAAGTTCAGACTGTATATCTCAGTGGATTTGGAACCTTCTATCTTGTGCTAATGGCTTAAAAGTAATTAGGTAATGGAGAAAAATCCTGAAGTTGCTATTAGGGCCAGACTCAATCAGAGGTTTAGGTGCCAAGACCAAAATTATGACCCTGAGGCCCCCAATGTCCATTGCCACAAACCCTGCAAGAAAAGCTGCTTCAGAGAGGATGTTGTTCCTGCAAAGGTACAAAAGTGCTTAGTGTTGTACCTGAATACTCCTAATAAGTATACACTTAAGCTTAATTAAGGTCTGAAAATGAGATATTTCTTTTTCAGAGTCCTCCTTTTCTGAGACTGGGAAACCTACTCCCTTCTCTGACTATTAATCTAACTACACAAACTGCCTTTAAACAGGGCACAGAAGACAGATCAGCCCTGTTTCAGGAGACAGGGAGTGTTGGGCTGTCAGTGTTTTTAGCCAATCCCCTGTCCCAGCTGGCCTCTTTTTAGGATTGTGAGGATTTGCTGATTTTTTGATTTTAAAAAGCTAACAGATTTTTCTGTAGAATCAGCAAGTGTAAGCATCTCCTCCTGCAGTCGTTTATTTTAGCAGTCTGATAAAATGCAAAATGGGCAAAGTAAGAGGCAAAGGAAACATCTGCTGGTGGTGCAAGGGCAATTGAGGTTTCTCTGTATTCTGAAAGAGAACCTGAAAAAAGGTAGGCTCATTTGTTACACTGAACATTTCAAAGTTACCCTAAAATGGTAACGTAAGCTGTGAAACTACTGACTGCCTTCCCCTGTGCTGGATTGGCTCCTAAAACAAAGGTCTGTATCCTAACCCACAGATTTTTTTTAAAGGTTAAATATTCTAATGTTGGGTATTTTGTCTACCTCCTTACATGCTAGAAGTTTAATGCCAAAAATACTGCACTTTTTTTTTTTTTTAATATATAGATAGCTTGTTTTTCTTTGCAAGAATGTTCACTTCTCTCAGATATTTTAATGACTTCTTCACAAGCACTTAAGAGTTTGGCATTGGAATGTCTAGAGAGCCCACATAAGTTATTTATTATCACTGATGTCTGAATTGTATTTGGGACCATGGTGGTTATTATGTCATCTGCTGCTTTCAATTTCTTACTGAATTGTTGTAAAGATGGATTAGTTTGCATTTCCAAATTACTTCTCATGTCACCTGAGCAGTGGGATGGTGGAGGGTCAGTTCCACCACGAGCTGTATGAAGTCTGTGTTATGGTCACATACACTGTGCTGTGTGAAGTAGTGGAGCCAGGTAAGCCATGGATACCAAGTGTTTAAAAGTGAACAAACACTGTTCCTGCTTTAGAAAGTTGAGGCTATCCAAAGATAATTTAATGAACTCTGATTTTAACTGAAGGGATTACTTTGGGGATTTTTGTTTGGTTTTTTTAAAGAAAATAAAAAACAATTGGGCCTCAACAAGCAACAGTCTATACTCAGTCATCAGATTGGCCTTAAGAAGATAATTTTTGTTTAGAACAGTCCTTAATCTAGGCCTCTGTATCACTTATGCCCTTTATGAATTGACTGAATTTTTAGAATTTCATAGAAATTTTGGGTTTACCTGTTCTCAATGAGAAAAATCATGCTATTTTTATACATCAATTCATATTTTGTGGAAACACAAGCACAGCTTCAACAAGCAGATATATTGAGGGTAATAAGTATAAGGCAGGAATCTGTGATGATATAGAAGTTGTATTCAGTGTAACACTAGGTACAACTTTGCAAATGCTTAATTTTTGATATAGTGCTGCCATGTGAATAATGCCAGAAACATGAGTGTTAACAATACAGCATAGTTTTAGCTTAGCAAAGAGGAAATTGATGACTTTAAATGGTGTCTCTCACTTTTTGTTCATTTGCCTGCTAACAAAAAATGGCAAAATTTTGCTTATGTATCAAAAATCATAAATTAATGTATTTAATTTTGAAGAGTAAGTCACAGTAGTAACAATGTCCCAACTGTAGTCATCTATCATTTAGCAACCCTTTAGCCTGTGTTAAAATTCCTAAATGCTAAAACCTTTGTTGACCAATGTTAAAACTCTAAATAACAGGTTTATGGGGACAAAGATGCTGATGGATTCTATCGTGGAGAAACCTGTACAAGAATTGGCCTTATCCCATGTAATATGGTCTCTGAGATCCAAGCAGATGATGAGGAGATGATGGATCAGCTTCTGAAACAAGGCTTTCTTCCTTTGAACACGCCAGTTGAGAAAATAGGTAAAGAAAACTATATACACTTCCTTCCTTTCCTTCTGTTCCCCACAGAGGAAATGTGTAAAATTAAACAGTGCCTGAGAATGGTTTTCTGCAGTCTTAAAATTCTCTTTTCTCTTGGGGCAGCTGAGAGTGTCCATTTCTCCTTCCAGTATTGAGCAGGAAGTTGAAGAATTCCAGGCACAGAATTCCTTGTGCCTAGAAGGAAGAGAATAGTCAGTGTAGAAGTCTGAATAAAATAAAATAAACATGAATTCTTTTACAGTTTGGCTTTGTAAGAATTGGCAGTTCCCAGGCTATACAACCAAGAATGGCTGAAAATTGTGGAATGATAATTTTGCAGATAAATGATGTTTGGAGGATGCAATGGCTTAGAAAAAGAGGGCAAACAAACTGAAAAAAATTATTTAGGAGATAAACATGCTGGTTGGAAACCTTTGTATGTTTTGATAGGTTTGGTAACCTGTGACCTATTACTTCTGTGCTGGAGAAATATCAACATTGTTACTGGACTGATGTGAAAATTCTGTGGGGAAAAGATGTGCCTTGTTTTCTTTTCCAAAATAACTTTGATAGCTTTCTTTCCCTCCCTCTCCTCATGATGAAACAGAAAGAAACAGAAGGAGTGGCAGGCAGCACCCCGTGTCTACAAGGAGGATGGTGGCACTGTATGACTATGATCCAAGAGAAAGTTCTCCCAACGTTGATGTGGAGGTAAGGACACAGCCCTTTATACTCTGTTGCATTATGGAGCCATAACACAGTTTGATAAGCACTAATGTATATGGGCTCTGGCTGTGCTAAAAAAATGGTAATTCATATTTACAACCATTGCTCAAGTGTTTCCAGGCAGACGTACATGACACCCTGTGACTTCTGCACAATACAGCACAGTAGAACAGCATTCATAATCTGTTGTATTTTGTTGTCTTAAAAGATGCATCTGAAGTTTTGTAAATGTGTGTCTGCTCTGTGATATCTGTCTAGTAAGTATAGAGATATCTTAAACAACAGAGCATTACTAGATATTAATCTCAAAACCAGCTGACCGTTAGCTAGTGCAGTGTTATGGATTTGCCACTTACCTAGATGCAGTCTCCCATCTTTCCTTGTTACCAGCAACAATAGGATAATTTTACATTGTCTTTGTTACATGGTAAGAACCTCAGTCAAGACTTGATGCAATTTTCATGTATCTATGCATTGTGTAGTATACACAGGTAAGTAAGGGTATACTTAAACTTAAAAAAAAAATACAGCTTCCTGCCTCACAGGATTAACTTTTAAGGACCTTTGAAGCCAGGTAGTTTAAGGTTTCCATTTGTTTAGGTTGTTCAAGGCTTCATGGAGCTCAGTTCTGGGGACCTCCAAGGTCTGGTGGCACTCAGCTCAGTTGCTGCAGGGAGTCCACATTTAACAAGCTTTAAAAAAAAAAAATTTAAAAAATTAATAAAGTTTTGTTCCTAAAGTTCCTCAACTGTGTCTTAAAGGTGAAGGAAATATATTAATAGGGCTATCATTAATAAAGAAAATGTTAACCTTTGCCTAACAAACATGCAGTTACATGTTCCTTTTTCTGCAGGCTGAGCTGACATTCTGCACAGGGGACATTATCACTGTCTTTGGTGAAATTGATGAAGATGGGTTTTACTATGTAAGTTGATTTCTGTTTCCTCACTTCAAACTGCTACGAACTGTTAGAGCAATTTCACTTTCTCCTTTAAGAGGAAGAATTTAATCATGGGAGACAATATTCCAGAATTCCTTGCCCAGCTGATTGCTTGTCAATCTTTCAGTTGACAGTGGCTGCCAATCTGCATTTGGAATTTGTTTTTTCTCTTTCCATGGGGTGTTGTGTAAGCTCTTAAGGTCCCAGGTGACCTTTGCAGATATTTTTGCTTCCTCAGTGGTCAAATAGTCAAAAGTATTTTCTTACCTTCGTGGACACCTACATGTGCTTAAATTGAAACATTCACTGACATTTTCATCATGTTGCAGGGTGAACTTAATGGACAAAAGGGGCTGGTTCCTTCCAACTTTCTAGAAGAAGTGCCTGATGATGTTGAAGTCTTTCTATCTGATGCACCCTCGCCATACGTTCACGACACCCCGATGCGTACAAAAGCAAAAAGGGTAAGCAACCAAATAAGAAAAACTTAAATTTTTATTTTCCATTCCATTCTGACTCATGTATAATTTAGGCATTACTTTTAACATTTTAAATCCATTTGCCCATTTAAAATTAACTTCCAAATCTATAAAACATAAATTACTTTACTTAGCCTTCCGCTAGCTCGTTGCATTTGTAAATGAAGAAGCTAAATTTACTATTTGGTTGTAGTTATTACAATACCTCCAATTATCATTTGAGTTTAAGCAGCTTTTCCCTGGTGAAAGTAGTTACTTCCTAATGCTCCTAAGCTACTCTTACTACATGCAATATCCAGATGAAAGCAAAAGTTCTCATGGACAAAGGCTGGTACAAGCATTCCTTTAATTACAAACTGTCAATGAGCTGATGGATAGTGTTCATCTTTCAATCCTTATGACTTCCTGTTCCAAATGGCATTAATTGCCCAGAGACGCCTCTTTATGAAAGACTAATCTTGTTTAGAGTATCTCATTTTTGGTTTTGTTTCATCACTGCAATATTTTTATATATTATATATTTTATATATATTTTTATTTCTTTGCTCATCTGCTTGGAAACAGAAGAAGAGTGTTCATTTCACACCTTAATAAGGCAATGTAGCCTTCACGTAAGTGAGCAACTGAAGATACCAATAGAGATTTCAATTAAAGCTACCTGGCTTATCTAATGCAAGTCTTGAAACTTAATTGTGGGGGAAAAAAAAAAAAGAAATATGTCTCCAAAATCCTTGGCCACAGAATAACAGGCTCTACGCTCTTACTGTACCTAGTCAAGTCAATTTAGTTTTTACAGGAGACAAATCCTCTAAAAGGAATCCTTAGAAATAAATCAATTAGACCTCGCTTTATGAAGGTCAACATTTGGAACATATTTCTTCATAAGCTAAATGTTTGTTTACATAGAAAAGAGAGTTTGATGTCTAACTACCCTACAAACAACAGCTGCATATTGCATTGTTAGCCAACCCACGATGGAAAAATTCCAAGCTCCTATATCCAGAGAAAAAGCACAACACCCCCAACCCTTAAGTAAGATCAAAATGAAACATAAACGGATATGTACCGTAGTTTACAAGGGTATAATTGGTTTTGAAACTCATTACTCTCAAAAGTAGTAACAAATTGCCTGCCTTAAAATGTGTTTTCCATAATCGATTATACCCCAAGTCTGCTTGAGACCAACTCTTCAACAGTTCTGAAAAAAATCCCTTCATACGGTACAGTTTACTCCAGTTTGCCTAGAAATGCACATATGAAATATTAGCAACTGTTTGGTTAACCAATGCAATAAAAGTCTCAGTATGAAACATGCAGCTCACTGAATGAATGCATTAGACTAAATATATGGTATCTTCAGGTGTACGTTGGGGTGCTTTACCAAGTTGTTTCTTTTTTTTTTTTTTTCATTAGAATTAGACCTTGATTTAAAATCAAAGTAGGCTTGAAGCCCCTTTGCTTAACTCAGTGTTGCAAAACAAGCCAGTAAATTGCTAATGTTTGAACCACAAGATAACAGGGGTCCCTATGGCACAGATTCTACCTATGAAAATATCATCATAATTGATAGCATCATATTTTGTCAGCCAGGCGCTGTAGTTAGGGTAGGCTGAGTATAAATATTTCCAGCATTTTCATTCAAGTGCTTTGATGACTGAAAAAAAAAATAAAATAGCTGTTTAAAATATTAGGAATGCTGTCATGTAACTATCGTACAAGCATCCACCTTCATTCAGCAACCTCATAGCTGCAGCATACACATCAAGCAGTCAGGGTCTTTAAGCTTTCTTTGATTGTAATTAAGGTTCATTTTAGCTTTTTGTTTTTCCTTTTTTTTTCTTTTTTTTAAGCCAGTGTGCCATCTTTTCAAATATGTACATAAAGTTTGCTAGCCAATTTTAAAGAAAAGGCATTTACAGGATATTAAAAAAAATAAGTGATCATGTAGCATTTTAAGTAATTTCTGAATTTAAGTAACTTCTGAAAACAGTTTGGCTTCTATAGATTGATAATTTGTAGTAATTAACGAATTTGTTTTCCTTCAATCTATAGCTATACCTATCCCACTTCATTTTTGCACTATCAGAGAACTGAAATGCAAAAATAAAACTAGTTTTGTGGCTTTCGTGGCCATAAATAAATATAACCAAAATATCTTCGAGTGTTTTCTGTTATCTAAACTTTTTCTCAAAATTTACATTTTCCTTAAGCCCATACAATATTTTAAGCCACTAGGTGGCTTAAACTGGCCCTTTTGTTTAAGTGGGTAATGGGACAAGTGATGTTACCAACTTTCTTAATGATGATGGCTTTTAAGCTTTCAAACATTCAATAAATTATAACAATGTACCTAATAGGTTCCTCCTGAGAATACAGGTACATCACGGAGAGCACCATCCCCCACAGTCCATCTCCATTCTGGGTCACCTACGTCACCTATGGGTTCTGGTAGTCCCGGGAGAGGCAGGGATATGTCCTCGAAAAAGAAAAAGGGGCTGCTTTCCAAAGGCAAGAAACTGCTGAAAAAGCTTGGTGCAGTGAAATGATTCATGTACTCCTGGACAACCTGTAAAGCTTCCAGTCTGTGTATTTTTTTTTTTTCCAAACGTCAAAACTAGGGCTTTCATGACTATGCAGTAGTCATACCAAACCTTGGCATTTTTAACTCTGACATCAATAGTAGTAACTATTGGTTATAATGTGAAATAATGTTGGAATAATGTGAAACACTTAATCTAAACAGCAAGGAAAAAGGAAGTGGATTTGTTGCAAATATTTTTTTTCCTAAAAAAATTTTTAAAAATTGTAAGATTAAGACCAGAAGAACATGGTTTTATTTCAAGTCAACTCACCACCTGCAAGTCCACTGGATAAATCTCAGCTTTTAGTCTTCTTTAACCATGAGTGGGGGGGGAGGGGAAGAGAACTCAATTGATTCCTGGTTCAGAGATATCAGCCCACTGTATCAAATCTTTATCATAAACAGAAATGGTCTTGAAACTCCTAGTTTAATCAGCCTTGATGTTTTGCCTTATTAATGCACAATGATTTGTACTGTCTAATAAATATGCAGCGTATACTTTGTATGTACTGTGTATTCAACTGTCTTCATCTTCCCTAAAACAAGGTAATTTAAGATCAAGTACATTACTGACTCCATTCAATGTATGATGTAACTCCTGGGAGTTTGAAAGTGCTGTGCAAAATGCTCTTTTTTGTTTTTGCTTCCCCCCCCCCTCCCAATCAACCCCTTTATATAATTTATTTTCACTAAACAGAAATTAGATGCAGTGTAAATTATTCAGAGACTCACCCCATTTCAACCATGCAACCTCCAGTTCCTGGTTCACTGTTCTAAGTTACCGGGAAAAACAAAACAAAATAAAACAACAAAACCACCTATTACTCCCCAACTGCTTTTCCTGTAGAGGAACAATCCTCAGTTCCAAGGCACTATCAGATTGCTGATGTCAGCTTCAAGATAAAGTGCATGTCTAAAGTTAAAAATACTGTGTTACATACACAGGCCACAGCCAGTAAAAAGGCTGCAACAGGTGATGATTGAATATTAATTGCAATATTGGCATCAAGAAAAAAAAACCTTACACATTGATGGCAGTAATTGGCTGTATTTTGTAATTCTTGTCCATTTGTAAATTGTTTTTACTGTTTATACATACTTTTCAGACTGCCTTTCTTTTTGTAATTTATGGAAGGTTTATAAATGAATGATCAAAGCTTCCCCATTGTGTCTTCAGATAATAATGTAAATTACTGTAAGATACCGTCTGCTAGATTATAATTAAAGAAAATAACTGGCCTAAATTTGTGGTAAAGTACTGTGTGGGTGTGTGCATGTGTACAACTGTTGTGTATTATATTTTATATAAATAAATAATTTGATATTTTGTAGAGTGCAGTATGTTTCGTGAATCTACTGTATCAGCTGCTTCATCAGAACAAATACCTGTGACAGGTAGAGGAAGTGCTAAGCAACCTGAGAAATACAAAATACTAACTAGTGAACAGGGAAAGCTACTGCTCTATGACATCAGAAAGGCCAAAATACTTCCCAAAAGCCCCTGTGCCCCTCTTCACGACAAATGTCCAATGTTAGAAGTGGGTACAGTTCTCTCAAGCTGAGGGAAAAAAAAGCCTGAACTCTATACAAGGGAGAGAGCTCTGGCATTTTCCAGAACTGTCAACAGCTGCTGGCATTTACTGTAAAATAAAGTCTCATCCAAATGAGGAGCTTCCCAGCACTAAAGAATGGTAGGAAAGTGACTCTACCAAGTGTCACGGAACATGCCCAAAGCCCCATCCATACACAAATCTATCTCACAGCATCAAATGACCAAGGATAACAGCAACAACTTTATTTAAATCTCACAAAGAAAAGGAACACAAGTTACTTAAGAAAAAAAACTAAACCAAAACACAAACAGCACTAAACCAAATTCTTCCGTATGGACTTGTTTGACTCTGTGCCTGGTAATGAAAAAAAAATCTGAAATCAACCTCAGTCAACATAACTGCTATTTGCTTTGCACATGGAGCTATTCCTACTGAATAGTAACCAATGAGAATCTGAGTAGTACAGTACAAACCAGGGCCTAAGCACTGGATATTACTTGGAACTGCACAACCAAAACTCCACACACATATTAGAACCAGGAACTTTCTTTTGCACGTCAGTGTACTGAAATTCTTTAATAGAAAACCATTTAACTACATGCTTGTTAAATAAGAAGCATAATAATAACTAGTTGATTCCAGTTATCTAAAACAACTGTAGTCACACTAGAAGTGAAGAGAAAGTTACAGAGAAAACACATCAGTAGAACAGTCCATGCTAAGTCTCACAACCCCCGTAACAACATTCAAGCTTAAACAAAGATCTGTGGATCTCTTTCTCTGCAGAGTACTGCCTTGATAACAAAGAATGGCTGATAGCCTCTTTTTAAGGTAGCAAATAGTTTAGGAGACAAAATTTTGCCCTTATTTTAACAACCAAGAAAAACCAAGGATGCAACTGTTGAATTTTGAAAATAAAAAGCATAATGTGCCAACTGGAGAAGCTCATTGGTTTCGTTCTACATAACTATATAGCTTGTATGACAAAAATAATCCTGTGTGAAATATCCCCTAAATATAAACAAAAATAAGACCAATCAACTCTTTTGTGGGCAACACTTTAGTTAATACTTTAAGAAAAGCAAAATATTATGTTTTTTATAGCAAGCAGAGGCCTACTTAAATGCTGATCTGCCATCTCAAGCTGTTTCCAGTTACAATGAAAATTAAGTTCCACAGCCTCACATGCTCATTATCCCATGCACATCTCTAGAAGAAAAAAAATAAATGCAACAAAAATCCCCACAACTACTGAGATAATTCTACATTCCCTAGAAAGGAAACACACTTTTTTATAGCTGGTAACTTAACTTCAAAGATAGTAAAGTTTGTCTGAAAGCATCAGGTTTGGTTCTCTGTGAATACTCTGACCAACGAGGAAAGCCAGTTTATGAGCATACTGGCAAGGAGCAGGTACTCTGATCACACCCTGCAGAAGGTTAAAAAAAAAAAATTCAAATTATTTACATCAGTGTGCATTCACTACAACAACAAAAAATCCTGGAACTCAAAAGTTTGCATACATGTAAAATTTATATTCCCTGTAGTGTCTGCAGACTTCTAAAACAGTATTATGTATACTCAATACCTTAAGCAAATTTGCTTAATAAAAGAAAACATGCAGAAAAACCTTGACCCTGTTCCCCTCCTCACTCCAAAAAAGCCTCTTATGGAGTTTTATGTTAGATGCAAGATCCCACATAGAGTGAAACATGTAAGTCATGTGAAATACTCATAGCTGCTAAAGAGATAGATCTAAAGCACACCTCAGACCTGAGCTCACTGTGCTGATGTTGGTATGCAGCAGAAGTCTCAAGGAAAACAGAGGAACCTCTCCACACAAAGAGGTGTTTCAGCAGGTAAGAAATAATCATTTCAGTTTTGCTCTTGACACAGAAATTCGGAACAATATTCAAAACAAGCCTTTTCTAGTAAGAATAAAAATGACTTCTCAGACTTCAAAAATATTAATTATAGATTGTCTAGTCATAAAAGCACCACTCCAGGCCAAGAGACACACTTGCAGGCTTCTTGGATCTGCATGGGTGTCTTTAAGGATAACTTTTTCTTTTTCTTGTGGATTGTTACTGCAGAGAGATGTGCAATCTTAGACAAATATTGTAATTTCCCAGAGGAAATACTTACCGACCAGTTATAGTACATGTGGCAAAGTTTGTAGGTTAAACGTTGTATATGATCTGGCTTCAGTTTGCTGCTATCATATATGACATTGTAATGGGTGGGTGACACACAGCCATTTCTCACTGTCTGACTGACAAGAAAGAAGTCATACCTATAAACAAAGAAACACCAGAAGAGCTGCTTTGCTTAGAACTGTGCAAATCCCCACAAATTTGTCTTCTTTTTTTTCTTCAAGTGACTTTACAGATGCTGAGTGAACCTCTGAAATATGGCTACACTTTGGTCACAAAATAAATCAGTTTCCCCTGCTGAGAGGCCAGGAGATCTGGAAGAAGGTAAATAATCTCATATGGAACACATCTGAAGACCATGAAGATCTTCACCATTCATCACTTATAGTCTTCCCCCTGATAACCACCCTGCACACATGCTCAGTTTATGCTCCTCATTCCCTCAGGCACCTTGAGGTGTGTTAGGTTGTTTGTCACCTAACACTTGGGACACCTGCAGCAACTTGGTAACACACGAAAAGGCAAAACTATCAATCAGTACTGCACATAGCCACAGGAGGCAGAAGTGTTCAAGCATCCCTTGACCAAAGCCAAACCTTTCATCCTGGACTGAACAAGCTTTGCATTCCCCAGATACTGGACACACGCTTCATGGAGTGTGACTTGGAAAAACATTCAATACTGACAGCAGATGAAGTCATGAGATCTTTGTACGTGTTACCTACACATGTTCTTCTCCTAGTGACTTCCCAACCACCAGAGAATGCCTCCAACACTTGCTCATAAAAGGCACCCCTCTTACAAAGTAACAAATTTTATGTACAATGTCAAAACTACAGCCAGACTGTTCATTGAAAAACAGTCAGGCAATCGTATCAACAGCCACTCATTCAGTACTAAACCTAAAAATCAAGAAAGAAACACCCAAAAGTGAAACACACACTTAATGACTTTGCATACATATAGTATACAAATAGTATATGTTGGAAACCATAAAATAATTGCATAATGGATTAAGAAAATTTGTTTCTCCATTTCTTTAATCTACACATTTACTATGATTTCCTTTCAAAAGGACTGAAATGGGGAAAGCATTCTTCTACTTGATCCCACAGTCAATTTAATATCAGATTGCCTGCCTTTATAATAAGGTTGCCAACAAAGAAGTGTTACTACCACACTCACCATTCTGGTCTGGTAACCTCCACATCAACAACAGTACCAGGGGGTGGGTTTTTGAGTCCTCCAGCAGTGTGTGCAAAGAATCTGGTATTCACTCGTTTCTTCACAACAATCACAGTAAGCCTTGGACTGAAATAAACGACAATAAAAGAAAAAAGCCCAAACAACTTATTTAGTTAAGTTATTTAAGCTCAAAATGAATAAGGAGGAAAAGACAAAACAAACTTAATTTCTAACCACATTTGTATCCCAGTGTATATTTCTCTTAACAGTATAAAAAAACAGGGTAATGGAAACAGACTTACTTATAGTCTGTACCAACACTCTTCAAGCAATCCAGAAACTGAGGCACTTCATAATTAACCAAAGTGTTTAGCTGTCCATCTCCTACACCATCACGATACACAATAATACGAGAGGGTAAATAATTATTCCACTTGAACCAGTCTCTCAGAGCAGCTTAAAAACAAAAAAAGAGTAAAAGCTGTTAGCTGTAGCAACAACTGACTCAAAACCAAAACTAGATCTTTCTTCCTGGAAAAACAGCCTTAAGTTTGGAAACCTGAAATCACCAACCTTTCAGTGACCTTACACAGGTACGTGTCATGATACACTTATGTTACCTGCCAGGGAAATTCTGGTTTACCCGTGTCCCAAAGACAAAAGAACCTAAGGAGATTTATTCACTATGCTGGTGTCTCTCACAGTAAGGAGTCACCATCCTTTATATGTCTCCTTTAAAGCATTCTTTGGAGTGCACTGATTAACTGCATTTAAGTATTGTTAACAAATGGGGGAATCAAAGAAAGATTGACTGTACATAAAATGCTATTAATTTTTTGCAATGTTTACAACTGTATCTTTGTTTCTATCTAAGTGCAAAGGGCTAAGGCTTCCCCTCAAGGAAGCTGAGGAGGTGTGTCTTGAGGAAGTTAAATTGTCATTCCTTGGACCTGACTCAACAAGAGCAGAAAGCCTTCCCTTACTCTGCAAGCAGGCTTTGAGTCCATCCACAAGTTCTTGCCCACGACTTTGAACAACAGAGCGGGAGAACCACCTGTGAAGAACAAAACAGAAGATTCACAACATTTCCTGTCCTTACTTCAATTAAGTTATTTTTAACATGGCTATGACCACTTAAGTCTTCATGGGCCTTGTGATCAATGCGGTCATGCACGAGTTAGTGTACTGTGACAGCAGCCTCTGTGGCAGACAAATGCCTCATCACCAGGCAGGGACAATTCCTCTCAAAAAACTCTAATGCCCTCTAATCATCTTGACCCATCATTTACCCCCTCTCCCAAGCACTCTGGAAGAAGGACAAGGGTATTCCTTAAAGCATACATTGGAAAAAATAATTCACCCTCTATATTTCTTATTAACAATATACAATAAATGAGTTTGGTCACTTTAATGATGGCTCACCACATTCAAGCTACTTTTCAGCTAAAAGATAACAGGATTTTCTTGTATTTTTTTTTTCCATTTTGCATTCAAATCTTACCTAGTCATTGTTTGATTCAGGCTAGAGACAAATCCTGCAATTGACTGCTTTCCAGCTAAGCTGTCATGGTAACAATCAATTCCCACAATCATCACCTGTTTCAGCTTAAAAAAAAAATCAATACAGAACATGCATTAATACCTGTAGACAGGCCAAAACACCCATCACCTCCATCCCATAATGTAACAAGATCACGATGTAAACTTAAGTAAAGGCTTGCTTTTTAAATAAGGCTCAGTAAAGATAAGCTACCACTTTAACAAAAAAATCTTAACTTACTGGGATCTCAACACTCCAAAGTTCTCCACCCATTTTACAGTTCATTTGTAAGGCAATTTTTGTTGCTATGGCCATAGCAGTCTGAGGCTTACTTAAAGTGCGAGCAATCAAACACTGGCTTGGAATGGGACAATCCGTACATAAGTATTTCTTGATAGCATCATACTTATCCTTTCGGGAACTAGACAAAACACAAACTGCCTTTAAAGAAAAAAAAAAGCATGAGTAGGCATGTGGTAGAGACTCAGGAGCCAAGAGTTTCTGTGGATTATTTCTGCAAATGAATCCCAGTAGTCTTAAACCACCAATTACAAAGATTAATGTGATTTGCAGTTATGATTCAGATACATACGATGTTTGTGTCAGGGGTAACACTTTGCTGTAAAGCCCTTAAATAAGCTTCTGTTCTATCATCTACTTCAATCCTGAAAAGGAAGAGAAAAAATGCTCACAGGAAACCCGCAGCTAACATCTATTGAAACTTCTCCAAGAACATAAATGCTCAGTATGCATCCATACTGCACCAAGTGTCACGTTTCTAGATATTAACAGATGTACAATATTAACATTTTGATGATTCAGAGGAATCAAGCCCAAAAGCAATGAAATTGGAAGTCAGAAGCAAGCACAGGTACTCAGAGGAAGACATTTGCAACAAAACCAGATTAGCATACATCCAAAGTCTGCAAGGAAACATATTATCCTAGCATGACATACAGCTACACTTGAGAAGGTTTTGCTCAATGACTTATGTCTGTGTTTGGTTTTAGAACACTCTAACCCAACGAAATGTCTCAAGGAAAAGAATGAACACGAAAATGAGTCACTAGAGAAAAAAATCTGCATACTGAAAGTGACTTTGTTTATAAAAAAATCTCACACAAGTCATTAGTATGACATACTATGCTAACTCCTCATTTAACAGCCTAAACCTGCTAACAGATATACCTCAGTAATTATGATTATTCCATCAGCTTTCTAAAGACACTCACATGGTTGCCTTGTTCATCCTGATTCCCATTGATGGTGTGACTTTAAAGAGATTCTGAATTAATGTATTAGCAACATCATAGTTGCGCCTGGTGTATACTAAGAGCCAGTTGTCCAGAGGCTTGGAACAGATCAAGGGAACTCCTCTGGTTTCCCTTGACCAATCAGCAAGCTGGGGGTTGTAGTCAAACTGTCAGTAAGAGATGGAAGAGAAAGAAAATCAACACCCTACCAAACAAGCTATACCACAACTTCTGTCTCATTACGTTCAACACTTCTATCTAGAAAAAAAATGATGCTATTTTTACCTCTTATTTTACTGTCCTTGTCACTAATTTAAAATAAGCTTTATCTAGCAGTCTCAAAAGTCCTACACTCTTCAAATACTTCACTCGTAACTATAAAAAGAAGCTTAAGATTTCCAGACCAAGAAAGTTGTAGCACAAAAATGTGGGGCAAATAGTAACAATGACATAGCTGTTATATATTGACTTATTTTTCTCCCATTTTCCCTTTTCATAAGGTAACTGCTTGAGAAAAGTAATATCAGAAAAAAGATACCAGATCTTTTCAATAACAAGAATTAGAAAAGCTTTACCAAATACACAGACCTACACATCAAGACATTGTACAATGCCCTTTTCCATCTAGCATCCACTCAAAGCAAACATAAGCCTTCTACTACAAAGCAAATATATGATGCTTTATGGAAATCTATGACTGAATTTAAAACAAGTTATATTGAAGAGTCATTCCCTTTGAGTGAACACATACTGTATGTGTTTTATCTACTGAACTGAAATAGTGGCTTTGCATTTGAAAGCCTTGGTATTTCAATAAATGGAAAATAATTAGAAACATCTCTGGTGTATCTGAAATGACTTTGTTTAGACAGATTGTTTTGAAAGGATGACACTATTTAATGCAAGCCAGCAAAGTCTCCAGGGCTTTCTAAACTCAACTTGAAAACAAATCAGAAAGATTCGAAGTCTACTGTTTGGAGAGAAGCTTGTGTAATCCTTCACATATAATTCAACAAATGTTTCCTTCCTTAAGAACTTGCTTCATCAGTGAGATGCAGAATATTTCAGAAGTTGTTTTATTTACCACACTCCCTGATTGCAGGATCTTTTCTCCTTGAACAACTCTTGCCGAAAAGGATAACAAATTAGAATCAAAGCTTAAACCCCAGTCTCTGAGCTCTTTCTGAACGTTGTCATCTCTGTTTAAAAACAAGACAACATTAAAACATGAAGAAACTTGTTTTTACAAAAGCCAAGACTTTTGTAAAACCAGAAATATTTCTGAAGTTTGTTGCAAGAAAAGTTCAACATTCAAATTTTTTAATGACAAAGAAGAAGAGAAGATATTAAGGATTCATACTTTTGCATGTAGTCAATAAGTCTTTTAACTTCACGCTGTCTTTGCTCAGGTGGCAGTCGTGTGTGAATGGCCAAGTCTTTCATCATATTAAAATCATTACGCATCTTCTCAGTTAATCCTGTTAATGGCAAAGTCTTTCTCTGAGTAAAAGTTAGATTAAGGACTAAGAAAAGTAAACTTGCCAGTCATGGAGATTAACTAACTGCAGACACCTAAAGTGGTGTCAATAGGATTCAAGGTTTTGAGTTTCTCCCTGTCTATAAATTCCTGTCTGCAAAGAATTAAAAAAAAATCCTAGATTTTTGCAGAGGAAACCACAGCAGACATGTGGATCTCTAAATTAGCAAAACAAAACAGTGCTGAGATGGACAGGTACTGCTAGTACAAAACACAAAATATTTTACTTAACTTGGTAAGAGGCTGCTGTTAAAATACCAGTTTCAGTAGCCATTACAGTTTGACAGGTGCTTAGACATAAAAAAACACTATAGTACCTGTTAGGAAGCACAGCTCTGGAATCAGAACCACAGGTCCTGGCACAATGTTTCCTCTCATCCTCTTAGACTGACTGATTAAGACAGGCTGGTTCAAGTCAGTAATTTCTTGATTATATTGCTGTATTAGAAATAGATATCGTGTGTTATTTTGTTCATAACCAACACTCAGTTTTCCTTAATAACAGTCACTTTCAGAAAATATACATTTTTTCTAAAACAAGAACAAACCAAAAGCAACCAGCAACTTTTCAATTGGCACATCTGACTTGAAAATGGTTTTGTCAGAGAAGGCCAAACAGGGAAGCACTATTCTCTCTACTGTTGCTATCAAATTGTTGATTTGTTAGAGACAATAAAAAGAATGCTACTGCCTTGCTTGAGGCTGTATCATCCACAACATCTAACTCCAGATTAGGATGCTCATTCCAGTTCAGTAATGGACATGGTTTCCTCCCTACAGAGCAGTTTACTTAAAGACACCACAAAAACCAAACAGGATTCCAAGTGAAAATTCTGAAATTCAGCCCACCAGCAATCTTTCCTTACACCTGGAAGATATTGGTCTGTGTAGTGGTCATTAATTTAGTTTGGGAAATAAGATGAACAACCAAACCACAAAAAGGCAACACAAGCTGACAGTCAACACACATGCAAGATCACAGCAAAGGCAAGAAAGCAGAGAAAATTTACCATTTATAAACTTCACCCTGAATGAGAACAGACAATTTGTATGTTGCTTCTAGTTCATTAAGTCCCATCCAGACTTACAGCTGAAACTGATGTACAGAGATTTCACAATGTTGGCCTGGGACACTACCACTATATCCCTCTCAAATTAGCTGGCCCTGCTTCCACCTTCTGTATGGTTCCTTTTAGAGTCACCCAGAAGCTCCTTGTTCCTGGCATTATCCTGTCAGTAGCCTGACCAGCTACTCTTTGGGATAGATTACTCATGCCAAATCATGTTGTGCAGGTTATTTGTGGCTATCAGAATACATAGTATCCATTAAAAGTAAAATTCTATTAAAGAAAATTATGAATTATCAGGCATTATAAATAAACCTCTACAAGTTACAGCATAATACACACACTGACAAGTTTCCATACCCTTCTGTAGTACTCCACAAAGCTGATCTCAGAACCATCTGATCTTCTAAAGGTACACTGGGGATTGCCATCCCAGTCAATGTCATCAATTCTGTATGTTTTGTTATTGTACCTAAATGAACAATTTCATCAGTTGCTTTTTTTAAATCTTAAATGGGAAAAAAAATAGAATGGTGGGATGGAAAAGTTAATAGCAATATTCATCTGAATTGAAAGTTTTGCTATCTGCAGCAGTAACTTCAAGCTTGCAATTGTAACAGGCCATCAATCCTCATAAAAGCTAAATTACAATAAATGAAAACAGAACAAACCCAGTAAACATATCCTGCTCTTGTAAATCCATCACCTTGATTTTGCCTGAGTTTGCTAGCTTGATGATGAAAGCATTTTCATGCTTTCTGAAGCTCCACTGTATACTTCATGGACATGGAACATTTAGAGGGAATAAACCCACATCTGCAAGATGAGTCCAGAGAGACTTACTTTGTAAGAACAACCAAACCTATCAGCTCTTTAGCACAGGCATCTCTAAATCTTTGCTCTCCAATCTGCTGAAACAGACCATACATAAAATCCAACACCGTTTCACTGCGAAGAACCTTATGGCTCACATCTGCACATAACATAATGCTCTCTTCATACTGAAGGATAGAACTTGTGAAGCCAGGCCAAACCATCAACCTGTCAAAAAGGAACATACATAATCTTAATGTGCTTCAAAGTATCTATATTTTCACCCCTAGAGTTATTTCTGTATAATATACACTGGTAAAGAGTAATGAGACCTTACACTAAGAAGAAGCTTAATATAGGAGATCTCATGCTTTCTCGGAATACCAATTTTTCAAGTCCATAAGATAAACCATCAGAATGGTATCAAAATATAATCCTTTATCCCTGCACCCCTCCTAAATCAGAGTATCCTTTTTGCCAAACCTGTGGTTAGGGATGCTGACTGGGTCATTGGGGTTGTAATAATTACGTCCAATCTGCTGCAAATTCATCATCTTCAGAAGCCTAAGAAGTTGAAACATGTATGTTATTTACTGTTATTATTCAAACATTTATTATCAAACAATGCATGGTCACATCCCTCTGCATAACCTTGGTTTTGTTCACCTGACTAGATGGTACAGTCTTAGTGGTGCATTTTTCATTCAGCTCAGTTTAGAAAGGCCACAGACACTTATTAATGACAATGAAACATTTGAGAGTAAGTTACCATACAATCCAACCCTTCACCAGCCAGCTGAAGGTAGCAATCTCAACAAGCTACATTTCAGGTGAAGCAGGTAGTCCAGGTACCAAGGTTAAATGTTACTTTTACAGCATAAAAGTAATTTGCCAGTTCAAGGTCCTGCACTACTATTTGCTTTAAGAGGCAAAGACACAAATGAGGACAGAGATAGGACTAACTGCCTACAACAGCACTCCAGTGTGAATCTGCTTGCTCAGGGAAAAGGTATACACTCATTTCACACCGACATGTGCCAGAGACCTGTATATAACTGCACAGTACAATGTTGCCCAATGTGGTTGGTCACACAGTAACAGTAGGTACCAAGGCTTAAAAATTTACATTTATACTACTGATGTGTAGTCCATTCTTAAGTCAGATATTTTTAGATAAAGGTTACTTGAACAGCAAACCTTCTAAAGATGATGTTATAAAACTGCAGACATGTAGGCGAGGAAGGTGGCAACTCATTAGTCAATGTGATTGTTATCTTCACATTCTCATCATGTCGAGTCCTACTAAACACTTCAGTAACCTATGAAAGTGAAGTCAGGTTAATAAAACTAGAGGCTAACAGGGGTGTGTAACAGAGCAGAATGGAGGCATCTGAACTAAAGATGAGGACAGGGAGATCACTTATCAATTGCCATCATAGGAAAAGGACTCAACTTGAGGGTAATAAATAAGCAGAATATATTGCTAATTAATATATATTCAATTCTGAGTTCAGGCACTAGGAGGCAGAAAGACAAACTTCAGAACACACACTGAAAATATCTTCCTCTTCTCCTTTTCCTATGCTCAACTTCATTCAACTTTCCTCTGCCTCCCACTGTTACCACCACAGGTTACTGAGATCAATTCGGCAGAGGGGGACAGCACCACAAAATGCAAGCTAAAATTCAAACTAAATAGCATTCCCATACCACACCTTATTTCCTAGTTTTCTTGGCAAGAATAATATTGATCCATCGAACGCATGTGTCTTTCCAATTAGCTCTTCATGCTGAAAGAGCAAAGCTGATCGAAGCCGACGTGCTTCCACCTCAGGGTTATAGCCAACATGGTACTGATACAAAGCCCACTGGGGTCGAGACTTCAAACGGAAGTAATTTGTAGTTAATTTTAGCAGAGTACCTGAAGAACCTAAAATGAGAGGTAAACATCTGAGTAGATAGAAAATTGTATCAGTTCACAGTAATTCAACAGCTCTGAAAAATTTTAAGAAGTTAAGGTATTTGAACATTAGTGATCACTTGCACTCTGCAACTGTTCTAGCTCTGTCAGCTATAGGAATAGAATTGCTGGAAACAAAAAACTAGGTGAGAAAGAAAACAGATCCAGTGCTCCTGGCCCAAAGTGACTGGTAAGCTCTACCACTCTGGGGCACGTGGCATGCTCCAGTTAGCACTCCAGTAAGCAAAAGGGCATCACAGCTGCCATCTCAGAGTCACCTGCCATGCAAAACTATGCCAAAATCTGGCACTGTTAAAACATTAAAAAGTAGAGCATCCTAGCAAGAAGGCACGATCCCTGCAACAGCCTCCTTTTACTTCTCATATTCATGAATCCATCTCGAGGAAAGAAGCATAACAAATTCGTAGACCAATGTTTTAAAAACCAGAACTCATAGAAGCAAACCTAGAGTCATTAAGCATCCTGCTAGAAGTGGACATCAGAAACATACAAGGATTATTTATGTCTAAATAGTTGCAATTTAAAATGCTTCACAGCTTCTGTCCAAAGCACTTAACTATCAGACACGTCACTTTACTGTTCCTCTTCAGCTATTGGGAGCAACTTTGCCCATTACTTAATGGAGATTTTATTTGTTTCTCTAGGGGTTACATAAAGCAGACACAAAGCAAAATTATCTTTCATTTCAACTTGCTTACATGCCTATAATCTGAACATACCAGTTTTTGATTCTTGAACATGTTCTATGGCTTGCCGAGTATTCACCCCAAGATCATGGAAATCTCTACGACGTCCACCCCTATCTGCTAAAGACAATTCCTGAAATCCTGCTGAAATCTGTAAGCCTAAAATTTGAGGAAAACAAAGAATTCTAATCAAGTTTTATATACAAATAGAATTAAATACAATTCAATTTTGAAAGCCACAAAATTAAGGGAAATCATGAAGCGTTAGGTTTCAGTTTTGCTGTCTAGTAAATTCATTTAAGAACAGCATCCTTGTAACACATTATCTTCCTCAGCTTCTGAAGATTTACAGACAATTAACTAGAAAGCAAATAGGATGAGCAAAAGATGTAAACTATCCAAAAGAATAATCTCTTCTCCAAATACAGGAAGGGCAGACCCTTCATTTCGTCTCCAGTTGCTACAGAAATGCTAAATATACACTGATGCAAAATATCTACAAAATAGGTAAGGAAGTTTCATTTCCTTATTGAGATTGAAGAGGAACAATGAAGTATCAAAATGAAATTTACTATTTGGTATTCATGCAGTTAGTTGTGCCAACAGCTTTCATCTATTTTTTGAACTATTTTGATAGAGAAGAGAGTACAGACTGAGGAGAGCAAACTAAATTTTCAAAAGTCCTGGTAGTTATACTGCACCTCAGAACAACAAGCTACCATCACACAGTCAACTTCTTCAAATCTAAGTAATAAGTATAATTTTGAAAAGAAAAATTAGAAATAAAGTCTAAAAAGTGTCTTAATTACATTCTCTTCAAAACACTTGCTCTTGTGAGCTTTCTAGCCCTTTCTGACCTTCTGGCCTTCTCTGGTACTGGGCTTGTGGAGCACCCTGAGGGATTCTCTGATGTCCACGAGCACCAGGTGCTTCTGGTATAGCTGGAGGAACATGTGGGTGCTGAGGCTGCAGCCGGCCAGGTAGCTGGCTGGGCAAAATGTGCTGAACCTGCAAGAGTTGGGAACAACTTTTCCTTCTGCAACTGAAGAAACAGCATAGTTCCAAGAGCAAAACAAACTCACTAATCAAGTACAGAATACTCAATACCCAATAAGGCTGTATCTTTTCTCCTATGTTACACAGCAAATTTACTGGTAAAGTACTTCGAGTTACGTCTATTTAAGAATTAAAAAGTGTCCTGCCTGGAAGACCTTCAACACAACCATCAGCCATGAGCAATCCCACAATTCGTATTTTCACATTACTGAACTGCATCCTGCTCCACAACTCAGTCCCTCTAGGAGTAATCAAGTTTTCTACTTTAAGTGTAAGCAAGCAAGAGGCCCATACAAAGTATGATCGCTAAACCTGAGCTAGAGAGCTGGCCTGTCTGTCTCGTACTGCAACACAGCAGCAGGGATCCCCTGTAAGAGTGTCACACAGCCTGCCAGCAACCCATTCCTGGAGTTCCCTCTGCTGCTTTGCTCTCAGCACTCTTTCTACACATCTCGCTATTCCCACATATATGTTCTGAACACAAGAGCAGTAACTAAGAAGGCCTCTCCATTCTTATACTGCCCACCTAATTTTTACACATTATAAGATCTGTCAGATGTACACCATCTAAAAAGTCTAAATACCCATGAACACTACTGCAAAGATAAAATGTACACAACCCAAAAGAGTCTATGGGAATATAATCAGAGTCCAGTCCTATCACAGAAACAGCATATCACAGATTTTGTGGTCCCTGTAATATTCATAAGAGTAGCTCACAAATAATCTCACCCCCATATTCCATCCCTGCCCCTGCAGGAAGCAGCAATGTCACCCATATGGATTCTCATGCCTAAGTCCTCATTTTCCATTTATCTAATATAAATCCTCTTGCTCATTCTGCAACCTCTTTTCAAAATGTCTTTGGAAATTCTTCTGGATCTAACCCTCTTTGAGGGAGATACATGCAGTCTACGTAGTAGAACAGTGTCAGCCAATATAGAAAAAAAGCCAAACCAGACTTTTCTCCACTCAGACTGCAAGAACAGTCATAGTCCATAGCCATAGTACCTCACCTCTACTCTTTCTTTTACTTTGCCTTTAACCACATAGGACACTGGTATCACCTCCCAACTTCTACTAATAGCTCTATTCAAGTCAAAGAGACCAAATTTGAAGTGATGAGATCTCTTTATGCTTATAAATTCTACTCCAGGTTCACGAGGCACACCAATACTACTGCTAATACAAGACGCATTTCACGACTCATGGAACAGAACTTTAAACAATCTTCTATCATGATTTAAAGTCATATGAAACTGGAAGGAAACAGACTAGCAACACTCCTCCAGACTAATCACATTCTCAACCGTTCAAAAGTAGTGACAGAAAGTCCTTGATACTAAAATTAAAACCAACTGAAACAGGTCAGAACAACAGCCAGACTCAGGTTATGCCCAAATACCCATGAGCAGCAGCTTAATGTTTTGCTTCTCAGCAGGGCATCCCAGTGGACAAAGCAGAGTATGAAAAAAACTACATATGTCCACTAGCTCTGTTATGAAAACTGCTTTAGAATACAGTACTGGTTGTAATCACACAAAAATTTCATTAATAATAGGAATTAATGTTACTATATACCTAACTTACTACATACATACACACATTTATTATCTAACATATATACCTGATATTAAAATAGAAAGCATTTGAGATATGGCATTTCAAAGCCTAGCTGTGGTAAAAAAAAAAATTAGAAAACCAACTTACAGATGTAGCCCCTACAGGAGGAAGAGGAATCTCCTGTTCTCGAAGTCTTCCTCTTGCTCTGGCTCTAGCTCTTCCAGTCATCCTCTCTTCTAAGACAAATCACCTTCAGCATTAGACTTCAACCTCCTCCTTTCCCCATCCTTATTCCAGTAAATATTATGAGCAACACTATGGCATTTGCCCTCGTTTAATTTCAAATGGTTCAGTAAAATACACCCCCATCTGCAAATCCTCCTTATTCTTGGATTTCCACACTGTCACAACAGATACAGTGGGCACCTCACAGCTTCTTCTAGCCAAGCCTAAAGCAACTGGCAAAGCCCATCACAAATTCTGCGGCTGTGAAATCAGCCAGATTAAAAAGCACACGGGTATTCGAGCACAACTCGGCCTATCAAGCAGCACATGCTTCACCTACAGCACACACCAACTCTTACTGCCTGATCTGATTCTCCTGACGCAAACTGGCCCCAGAGGCCTATCTACCCCACAGCGACCTTTCCTTTCTACTTAGGTTCGGCCCTAACTTCTCTGCCGTCCTCCAGTAGTATCCCGGACCACATCCGTGCACAGCGGCGCCATCCCCGCCCCTCCTCCACCACCAGCCATGCTGGGCCCACAGCGCTACCTCCACCTGCTGCCGGGCCGCGAAGGGTCTCTGCTCCCACCCCAAAAATACACAGCAGCCCGTCCTCTTCACACCACACGACTTCGTTCCTACCAGGGTGACTCCCGCAGCCGAAGGTACCCGCAGATCGCTCCCTCAGCCCCAACAACCTCGGCACTCCTCAGGCCACCTCCCGCCTCCCCTCAGCCGCACACCCCCGCGCGCATGCGCTGAACTTCTGTGCTGCACGCGCTCGCCCTGCAAGGCGGGAACGCAAACTGCTCCCTGATTGGCTCCTGAGGGCCGAGCGCTGCTGGAGAGTCCCGAAGAGTCCCGAAGAGAGGCACGGAGGGTCCCGAAGAATCCCGGAGAGTCTCGAAGAGACCCGGGAAGGCGCGGATCGCTGTGGCGGTCGCAGCGCCGTTTCTCTCTCGCTCGGGGCAGTGCTCAGCGCTGGAGTCTGCATTCGCCTGACAGAAGTGGTGCTGAGCGTTTCCCCCGATAACACCGACAAAAAATTCTCCAGGGGCTGAGGCTCGAGGTGTCCGCTCCGGGCACCTCTTCACCCCAAAACTGAGGCGTCCCTGAGGTGCGGGGCAGCGCTGCCCCCTGCAGGTGTTCGTGCGCGGTGGCAGAACCGGGGTTCGGTTCTGCTTTTGTCAGAGGAGAAATTTCCCGTTTAAAATTTTCCTCTTCCCACTTGTTTCTCGAAAAATGAATTTAAGTTGACCAGAAGGTGGAGCAATAAACCCAAAGATGTAACTGAGGTTGTTTCAGTGAAGGGCTGCGTTTGTCAGCCGCGTTCGGAACGCTGGCAGCTCAGCTGCTTGCTCCTTCCCAGAAAGGAGTTTCCTGACAGAAATCGTGGGCAATGGACACATGGGAGCTGCAGGAGTGATTTGACACGATCTGATGAAACATCAGCAGCAACCTTACCTTCCATTGAGATAGATGCTTCAGCAGGCTGAAAGTCAAATATAATAAAAAAACCCAAAATGTGCCTTTCTTTAAGTACCAGGGCTACCAATTGCTGTGTTTGTTACAGAGAATCACAACTTGTATTTTAGCATTTTGGACACCTCAGAACAGAACTAATAAATCTTATGACTTAGAAGTTAATGGCCTTAAGTGGGAATTAACTGTACGTGGAAGCTGGGGAAAGACAGGGTGTCTAGACAGCACCAGGGCTTAAGTGCACATTCTGTTAGTTTTTAAGTGTGCCTCTGCCTAAAGATTAGATGGCTGTGATGCATCTGGAGACACCGACTTCAAGGGACAGGAGATAACATTATCTAATTACAAAGTTACTTTTATAAAAGACCAGTCTGTTTTCATGAGGTCACTTAAAATTGTTCAGTGAATAGAGGACAAAGTTCCTTCTCCTTGTTCTCTGTTATTCCAGGTAAAATGGGTGCCAGAGTTAACATAAATAATAAAAATATCTCTTTATATATTTAAATTGTCAGTTTTTCCTTGTAGCCAGTTTCGAGCTTCTCGTTGCTGCCAACCCACTTCGGAAGCCAGATTCTCTTTTGCAAGTTGGAAAGAAGAGCTTTAAAACTATGGAAAAGAGGCTACTGCTGCTTAAGGATAGCTGAATACTTTAAGGATGTGATTTTTATTATTCAAGTGTAAATCTGGATAAATATTTAACAAACTGAGTACATACAGTTAGATGGGACATATTCAGTGCTTTTAAGAGCACTGATTACTCCTTGCCGTGGGCTTTTCACCCACAGTGGGAACTTTTATGGCTCTGTAGCCTGCAGAACTCTGCAGTGGGTCAGAGGGTTAAAGCTGCAGAAACACAATATGCAGATTTTCTTGGCTCAGCAGTATTGAAAGATAAACAGAATATAAAGATGTTGTCAAAGTAATTTACATTATATAAATCATGAGAAAGCAGTGTGTGTGTTGGAAGTAGTTCTGTTTGTTTATTAGTTTAAAATATCAGCCATACTTAATGTTTATTTTTTTAATGCCAAATTCCTTACATTTCAGTGCAGAATTTAATTATCTTTAGATGGGAGTTGTTAAAAGTAGTTAATCAAGCTGGCTACCTACAGCAATTCCTTGTAAAGTGAAAATAAACATCAACAATAAGCAGCCTCATATTTTTACGTGGGTTGCCACACAGTTCATGAGTACTTAATGGAAGATAGATTCTCATTCAGTTTGGGGGTTTTTTTGTTGGTTTTTTTTTAGCAATTCAAGCCCAGTTAAAGCTGTGACTCCACAGGCAGGCTTGAATTTTCACAATCAAGGGAATATGGAGATGGCAATGAACCAACTGCAACAGGTGCATCATGTCCTTACTCCTGGCTGATTTCTCAGAATCACTGAGGAAAAACAAGATTTTGAAAACAGTAACTGCATTTTAGGTTTTTTTTTTTCTGCATTGCCAAAACACCTACCAACGCTGGACTTCAAAACATCAAAATATCACATCTGAAATAATTTTTCACAGCTACTTGGCCTGCACTTGGCTTTAATGTTTGTTTTACCCATGATGCAATTGTTTTTGCCTTCTGTCTCCTGTTGCTACAATAAGCCATTTCCCATACATGTCATCTCCAAAGGGGAAAAGACCGCATGGAAACAGAACAAAGAAAACAGAACAAAAGAAAAACAGGGATTTTTCCAAAGGCTCATTTGATGTACAAGTATAAACAGGAAAAAGATGCCTGAGGAGGTAGGAGCCAGGAACTGTACTAGCAGACAGCTGTTAATTTGTGTAGTTAGAAGCACTTTGAGATTCTGAATGGTAAATAAATAAGTGATTCCAATGTACACAATGAAGAAAATACTAATTTAAGTACCTTTAGTATAATGTTTAGGTGTCTTGAAAACTCCAAGCAATGTCAGTTGAACTCTTCATGTCTGCCTTGTAAAACTACATCCAGGTATCAGTAGCTCTTTTGGTTTCAGCCCCAGAAGTCAGTATCTCAGAATAAAAAGTATCATCTCCTGTGTAAAAACAAGAAAAAAATAAGGAAGAATTCTTAACAGAACTCAGCAATCCATACTTGTGGCTAGATTTTAAAAAGCCCAACATGTTGCTCCTGAATCTTATTAAATATTTCTTTCAAAATTTCAAATGGGAATTGCTCAAAAATACATTTTTTAAATTCAAGTTCCTGTGGTACATACTATATATTCACAAATCTGGACCATGGAGTTTTTACATTCCTGACCAGTTTTATTCTAAAGTGAGAGAGGCAAGATTTTAAAGAGCAACTTCTTCCCAATGCAAGTTTTTTATGTCACATTTCATTTACTATAATTATACTTTGAATGGAGGAACTGATCTGCCTGCACAGAGGAGCCTGGTTTACTCACTACCTTGGTTAGGGTATTTGGGGCAGGGAAGCCAGTGTTTACCTACCAAAACAGAAAGTAAAAGACATGGTAAGGAAAAAATTGCTACTAAGAAGATAACTACTCAACTCATCATACAAGAAATACACTGCAAGTGTTTTCTCTCAAGAAGAGGGTAATATGTTTTTCAACTTTTGTATTTCCTCTGGTGTTCTAGAATATATTTTTTTCATCCTTAATTTCTGTTTTTCCTTCAGAGCCTTCATTCTTTTGTCCAACCTCTCATTTTCAATATCTCTTCTCTTAAAACATCAATCTTTTCCTGGAATCTGTGGAGGACTTGCTCCTGTACTCCCTGACAACAACATGTTTTGCTTCAACAGAAGCAAAGTGTTTTTCTGTTTCATGTGTTCCCTGGCTACCCGGGTATCTAATCACTGCAGTTATCACTGCTCATTCCAAGCCCTGTTTTGTCAGACTGTGCCCTGAACCCTCTTTTCCTGAAGAGAAAATTACATTTACATACTGACCAGCATATCCCTACCAAGATTTCCTGTGCTGTATCAACTTAACTCTATTTTCTGTTCATTTCTGCCCATGACAAATCCACACCAGTCCTAGATAACGTTTAATTTGTATCCAAATCCTGAGTGAAGTGAGCAAGAAGTGATTTGACATAGGTTGCCAATAAACAGCCTCATTAAATGGAGAGGTCACATTAAACAGACAGGAACAAGGCTTCCAGAAGTTAATACTATAATTAGATTTGTAAATTGTATTGTAAAAATAAGTATGAAACACTGCAAGATGCAGTTGTACTCTTTATTTCGCTATATTTGTAAAGTAATAAGATAAGATGGAGAATTAGTGTGTGGAGTATGCCAGAAAATAACTGAAAACAGTCTTTTGATTTTGGTATTATACAGTAAAATATTGTATTATTGCAAAAAGTAAAGGGATGTATTTCAGGAGAGAGACTAACAAGAGCTCTCAAGTTTAGACAGATTGATTTCAGCTCATTCAGCAGCATGGTTTGATCTAATTGTCTTTTTATTGCTCTGAACATTCCTGAATTATGCGGAGGATTTGGGTTATGTGATTTAGTGTTGAATTAAAAAATGTCACAGCTTAACTTTCTTTAAAATAGTGTAGAACTTTGTTCACAGTCAACGAAGTTCATTATTTTTTTGTTCAAAGCCCAGCTGCAGGCCTGGAGCATTTCTCATAAATATCAGGAAGTACCCGAAGCCACAGTCAGGATTAAAGAGCTGATCTGAACCTTAGATCTCAGCTTTAAAGCTGTAATGTACAGTGAATTTAGTTTCATGGTAAAGGAAATGGTAATTGCTGAAGTATGTTTTCTTAAGTCCCAAAATCATTTTTGAAATGTTTTCATTGAAACCTCTGTCAGTGCTGTGCATGAGAATGAGTGGACTTGCAGCCCAGCATTTCTGCATGACCACAGCACTAAATCTGGGTGTTGGTGTCACTGATAGAGACAGAAGCTACTCTGGCTACTCCTTTGAGCACAGTATCAAACCTCCAGTCACAATCCAGATGACTAAACAGGTGAATTAATAATTTCAGTACACTATTCCAATAATTTCTCCTGAAAGATGGGTTAAGCTCTTGGGTATCTGGCAAATAAACTCTCATGAGAAGCAAGAAAACAAATCTTAGTTTCAAAAGTGGAGGGTAAATCCCTCACTATAGCAGCAAGGTATTAGAAAAAGCACTTTGCTCCAGACTTCCTACAAATACAGAGTCTGGTCTGCAGGGCTGAAAGCAGTGGAGGAGCACAAGTAAGTTACAAACACGTTTCTACATGTCTCCTACACCTGGGGAGTTGCATCAACTGAGCCGCACACCCTGTATTCTATTTCCATAGCAGTTTATTTGATCTGAACATTTAATTGCATTCTGGTGACTGTCTTTATTTACAAAGAAAACAGAATGTAAACACTTGGTGCTCCGTGACCTTTTCCAAAAGATGTTAAACTTAAACATGTACTTCTTTTGACGAGTGGTAGGATTTACTTGTATTCTACTGCTTCTGTCATGTAAGAGATCCAGATAAAATGTAATTCTTAAGACTGACTGTTGCACTCTGGAAAACCTGGCTTTCTTGGGTGTTTCATATAACTTCAAATAGAAGCCAGGATCTTCCTGTCAGGGTACACAAGTGAATTAACAATTTCAGTATTTTATTGCAATAATTTCTTTTGAAAGATGGGTTAAGTTCTTGGGTATCTGGCAAATAAACTCCCATGAGACCCAGGAAAACAAATCTTAGTTTCAAAAGTGGAGGGTAAATCCCTCACTAAGCTCCCAAAGTGGCAGCTTAGGTGACAAAAAGTGTCTCTAAGACAGATGCATGTGGTCTGTGGATTACATCCATGACAATTCAGGCAAGATACTGGAAGGTCTGTAAGAGAGATCATAGCCAGGAGTGAGTGGCAGCCAGGAATAAATAGCACTCAGAACATTCCCCTACTGACATATTAATTTCTGTGTTCTCTCAAATTCAGCCTAAGCAAAAGATAAGTGGACTCCATGAATTATTCCCTTAGGAGCAGCCTTACATCAACCATTCTTCTTTTGAGATTGCAGTGTCTTTTTTGCATGAATTGCCTGCAAACTGAGCGCACGGTGAGTCCAGTCAATAAATGAGAAAGCAAGGGAGAACAGGGGTTGTGAGCATCATCCCTGTGTTTGAGAAGTCTACATGACTTGTGTGATCACAATGATGGATACCACTATTTGACAACAAGAGCTGGAGGGACTTAGATTGAGAGAGGGTTCAAGTGGAATCTAAGTGGATGACAGTATGCTCTTGAAGCCCTAAATAAGGCCAGGAAATAATCTTTGGGAGTGGTGAGAAACAGGACTGTAGCCTCTTCCATGGCATGTCACAGTGCGTGCACCTCAGGCTATGTGGTGTGGAAATTATTGTTACTCTGCAGAGCTTTCCTTACTGAACCAAGCCTGCAACCACCTGTAAACACCATGGAAGGATGAGAGGGATGCAAGTCCAGCTTGCAGCTGTTAGGCTGGCTCAACGTCCTGGTTTATTTGGGACTCCTGCTGAGCTTTATTTACTGTGCAGAGGAACTCTGGCCAATGGCCAGGTATTTTTATTACATCAAGGCCCTAGTTGTTACACTCAGGTGCAAAGTTTGTAATTCTTCTGTAGTTCCTATTGTTGCTGTAAACTCCTTGGAGTGGGTCATCTCAGTGGCAGAAGAATTATAGAGCAAGCAAATCTCTAGGACCATCTCTGATAAGGTCTGGGAAGCTCTGGAACCAGCTCTGAAGGGTGTTGGGAATATAGAAATCCTGCCTGCCAGCAGGCAGTGAGAACACAGACAGTGTTTTCCTATGTGTTATGTACACACAGACAGGCAATAGTCAGCTCCCCAAAAAGTAGGACAAAAATACCCACTACATTCAGATTCAGGGGAAAAAAAAAAAAACAAACCAGGACAGAGAAAGATATTTCAAAACCAGGTTCTCTTTCACATTTTGCTTAGTTCTGTTTATCTCATTCTCAAACACTCAGTTAACTCCTGCCTGACACTGGAGAGTGGCAGATGCTCCAAAAACACAGTGAAATCTTCAAGCCTCCCAGTAAGATAAAAAGCAGCAGCTTTCAGCCCTTAGAATTTGTTAAGTACATTTTAAAAGAAGTTATTTTTTTAGGAGTCAGAAATTTTCTATACTAAAAGTTTTTAATGGCTCCCACCAAATCCAGGTTTATGGTCTGAGAAATAGAACATCTGGTTGTACAGAGCAAGAAATACAAATCAGTCTATATTGGCTATATTGATATTGGACATCAATTTCTTTTATCATAGCCCATAGAAATGCTAATTCTTAATTAGGAAGATGTATAGATTAGGCCAGATGCAGTGTCTTTTTGAAAGAAAGGATCTGCCCAGGGTTTATGGAAGCAAGAAAAAAAAAAAAGCCCTGTTACATTTCAGCCAAATAAAAAAATGCACGTAGGGCCTTAGTCCAATGCTTTTGTATTGTGCATTGCAAAGTTTGCACCCAGTGGGTGGGGCAAAAATAAATCAGGGCCTCCTGTGGTGAAAATGTATTGGGGACTCAAGCATCTAGAATCTGACCCTATCTTCTGCTCCCTGGGATTGTCAGCTGCTTCAGGGGTTGTCTGATATATACCTCCTTTTCTCACTTCTGAGAATTTTTAGCTTGGAGTGTGTTTGAAAACACTTCAGAAAAAAGGGTAGAAAACACAGAGTGCCTTCTTTGAAATACACTCCTTTGTTAAATTCCTTTCCCAAGGGTAAAGAGACTCTCAAACACCTGAGGGCAACAAATGACTCTATTCAACACTCTCACAAATGACCTAATAAACTCCCAAAGGGTTACAATAGCTTATTTGTCATCATTTCTTGTCAGCTATTTATAGCACCAATGTAAATTGAAGCAAAACAATAAATACCTGAGTTATTTTCTTTATTTTGAAGATTCTTTAAAGCCCAAACGGTGTTTTACAATTTAAAAACCCCAATCATTAATTTTGCAGTTGAATTGAAATCATTCTCACAAATTTTATGGTTTTGTAGCAAAGTTTGTATCTATTTACATGCAAAACATCTCTCACCATTTCACTCAGTTCCCTTGGAATATTTGAAGATAGGGATTTTATAAAATTATGTTTTGTTTAACTTTTTAAATGTCTGATGGACAACATTACAGATGATCCTGCTGAATGGGATTCTGCCTACACTTCAGTGACAAAACATGTTGATCAATATTATAGTGAAGTTCATGACCTCAGTTATTTAAAGATGTAAAAACTTCACTGAAATTAGAATCTGTTCTGTATGAATCCTGATCCATGTTGCAATGCTCTTGCATGTATCAAATACAGATATACTAACAAATATATTTAATATTATAATATATTTATCCCATCAAGCAGACAACTTACTTATTTACATGTCTTCTCTGACCTGAACTGTGTTGGGCAGATACATATAGCACAAATTACTTTACCACTATCACTAATACTTTGTATTTCTGAAGTACCACCATGCTTCTAGACACAACTGAATAAAATTACTGAAGGTTCATTTTTGGTGTCTCGTTTGTTGCAATTTCTATGCCAAATCAAGTCAGTGTTGCTGTGCTAGATTACACTGTACTGCTGAGGAGGCTTCAGGAATCTAGTTGCATAGTGTATTCTCTGAGTCCCCTCTAAAGCATTTGATGAGGACTGTTTATAATGCAGCACAGTATGTAAAATATGCCTTTCTTTTTCTTGAAACATCTTTTGCAACATCATTCCATGTATCAGCTTCATTGTCCTCCCTACCACCTTCATATATTTCCTGGCTGCATGACTCAGAAAGCTTGGTTACTAGTTTTGCTGGTCTATATACATAGGCATGCATGTATGTATGTATGTATTCTAATTTTTGTAGTTATTATGTGGATTCCTCGTGGGAAAAAAAGAAGTAAGAGAAGAATTCACATGAGACATTTTTGAATGCCACTCAGATACTGCTATGGTCAAATTCTAGAAAGATTCGGCCACCTAAATTCCCAACTTGAATCTGCATTATTCCTTCAGTATATGGCTAACCCTGGTAGCCTAAAATGATTCTTTGGCCACTGGACTTTTGGATATAGGTGGTTTAGCAGCTGAGTGCAAGCCCTGCCTGAGAGAGTACCAAAGGACCAGTGCCAGTGTCAATACCCCTGAGCTAAACACAATGTTCAGTTGTTGTGGCCAGTCCTACTTAAAAATAGCACATCTGGCCTTTACATGCAGTGGTTTCATGGTGAGAGAGCTCAGCCAGGAGGTACACATTGAAAACCAACAAATAAGGTAATGAAGACAGAAAATGCATCATTAGTTTATATTCACTAGGAAGGGGGAACTGCGGGTGCTCGTGTGGGTGGAAAGAAGTTCTTGTTTTCAAAGTCTGCACAGTGCTGTGCTGTGTCTCTTACTCCTACTAACCTCATTGTAAGCACATTAGAGATGTCCCAAAGGAGAAATATCGTTCACTAAAAGTACCAAAGAAGATAAATCTTTTTTTCAGGGTATTTGAGGATGACAGTAAGAAAAAAGGGGGAAAATTCAGCTCCTAGTAGCTGTTAATTTGAAGAAGAAATTGTGAGCATTGCACCAAATCATCCTGTGTCTTAATAAATGTGAATCATCTCCCCTAAACTCTTCTATCTAAACATTAGGAATTTGATCTGAATTAGTTATCTGGATTCTGTCAGTGGGAACAATGCCATATCTAGAGGATATTCTTTCCCATCATGAGTACTGATAGGATGGTCACATTCTGCAGGTGCTGGTTTCTTTCCATCAGCAATATTCTTCTGAACTAATCATCAAAGTTCATGCCTGCTTTGGATAGCTAAAGCTAAAAGAAAGTAATTCTGCCTTCATGTCGACATTATAATTTTGTGTGTAGTCACTATGTTCAAGGAAGGATTGATGCCTTTAGGCACATGGAGACAAAGGAGCAAAAGAAAATATCAGTGCTCTCTAACGTCTGGAAAAGCTCTTCATGTTGCAATTGTATTCCTGAATCCATAATGGGGACTAAGAGATCCCAGGTTTGTAGGGGACTCATCTTTTGTGAGATCAGGTGACATGAAAATGGAGTAGATTTCAGGCACAAAAAATTGTCCACTGTTTATTTTTGTTCTGCACACAGAGTTCTGCACACGGAAGAAGAACTCTTTTCATTGGTTCTGAAGCATTATAGCAGAAGGTATGATTAACAATAACAATGATATATTGCAAACATGCATAGGTAGCTAATGTCAAACAACAATTTTGTAAAAGCCCTTTCAGAGCTGGATTAGACTTGGTACTCAAAATGCTGACAGCAGCAATGATAAATGCTATTGAAACGTTGTTAATACAGATACATCTTCTATGGATTTTTCTAACTTAAAATATGATTAAAAAAACATCAATCAGACCTAGAGAAAAAGGGGGAAAAAGGCATACTGTAGCATGGCCATAATATAGTGATAAAATCAAGTGCCTCTCCACATCTCAGTTCATGTATTTAAATGATCTTTGCCTTAAACAATGGTTGTAACCAGACAGACATATGGTAAATATGTCCCCATCCATTATGTGCTATTCAGACCCAGAAAGCTGGTTGGGGAGGGGAAGGTTTGGTATTAAAAGTGATCTGGTGTTATGTACATTCAAGTAACCCCTTGGTGGGGAAGAAGGGGAAAAAAAAAAAAAAAACTTTGTGAAAAGGGAAAAAAAAAAAAATCTTAAAAAGCAAAGCTGAACACTTTGCTGCTGTGCAGTGAAAGTGAGAAACGGTCCCTCCTGCCGGGGAAGTTGATGAATAATCCGCAGATCTCAAGCTGAGCCTTGGGCTCCGAGCGGCTGGTATCCCATACTAACACTAATCAACCAGTATGAAACAGCCATTTTAAACGCAAATGAGGGGGGCCTTTTCAAAGGAGACCCAAAGAGGGGAGGGAGGGGGAGTTCAAAGCTCAAAATGGTTCTTTCTTTCTTTCTCTCTCTCTCTTTCTCTCTCTTTTTTTTTTTTTTTTTTCTTTTTTTTTCTGAAGAAGACAGAAATATGGCTGGTTATTATCTAAGTTATTGCTACAAAGAATTTTGAAATTAAAAGATAAGCTTTCAGAGGAAGATCAGTAATTTTCATAAAGAAGGACTTAAAACAGATGTGCCCTCTTTAATCGGGGTGTGCTTGAAAAAATACAAATGCATTTTTAACATAGCAGGGGGAAAAATCATATGGTTACATATTTGTCTCTTGGGCAAAAATAATTTTTAAAGAAGTCTCACTGCATGAAGTATCTCACAAATAGCCACCACTAGAACTTTCTTATCTAGCAAAATGTTGGGTGAATGATTAGCCCGTGTTTAGAAAGCAGGAAAATATGTTGTTTGCTCTGGTTTTCCTTTTTTTCACTTTGCCTTTTTCCTAATCAAATAACTGCTAAAGTGAATGAACATCTTCATCAGGGTCAGAATGTGACTCCTAGTAAAACCCTGATGCTTTCTGCTTTGTTACTGACTCTCTGTCTTCTCAGTAAACTTTTTCTTATAATTTCTGAGTCCAGTACATGCTGTGGCAAATAAATCCTCCATCCAAAACTCTGGTCTCTTACCTTTCTTCTGGCAAAATGGGACTATTTTGATAGATTCCTACAAGGTAAAAAAATATGCCAGAGATACCAGAGATTTCCTTGAATAAAGGGTAGGAACTGAGATGTTAAGGATTCAGTGGTTTCTAAATGTTCCTCCTGAACACTACTAGTCTTGAATGAACCATTTTTGCCTTGCTTTTCTTCTACACTGAAGGAGGATACATTTTTGGTGGGAAGTTATTGCTAGAGTACAGAATAGCAAGGATCTACTTTGTTTATTCTGGCCTAAAGTAACATAATCCTCATAACAACCATCTCCTCAAGAAGACCACAAGTCTGACAGCTGCCACAGGAAACTTTTTGTACAAAACATTTGTAATTTTGTTATGTATTCAAAGAGCTAATACTCATGCAGCATTACATTGTGTACCTGCTGGTTGGAGCAGCAAGAAGGTGTAACTTCTTCCTTTTCAGAAGTGCCTCTTGAAGAAGGCTGTTTCTGAGAATCCCCTCTTGCCACGTCTCAGCCAGAGCTTTCACATCGTGGAGGAAAGCTCCCACAAATGTCAGAGGGAACAGCAACTCCTACATTTATCCTTTCTTCTTGTTGCTACCCAGATTGGCTCAGGCTATGTGAGAGGTGTCTAGAATGTGACCACAATGTGCCACTCTATGCCTGCTTGTGTGGGGGGACACAGACCTCTCACTTCTCTCTTGTGAAGGGAGAACTCTCAGCTGGGCACTGAATCTGTTTGGATCTCCTGAAACAATGCAAAGCTCACCCCTAGCTGAATGGAAGGTCTGATCCTCCTTATTTCACATGAATATAAATTTTTTTAATGCTAAATACACATATTTAACAGTACAATCACACATGGGTTCAGATATAATTTTGATATGCACAGCTATAGCCTGGAACCTGACACTGCAAATCTGATGGCTGTAAATAGGCCATGAATTTTGAAGGGAGTTGTCCAGCTAAAAGGAATGTGGTCCTTCCATTACCAGTTATGTCAGCTGACAGCTGTACTCACAACTCAGCTGCAGAACAATAAAACAGCACCTAATTATTAGAGGGACTCAGGCACAGCAGGAGACCTGCTTTGACATTTGCCCATTTATGACTTAAATATTATGACCACCCAGCAGTAGGAGAAAAGCAAGACAATCTTTTGACATGAAAAGCACTTATTATCTAGTTTTCCTTTTGTATAAGCAAAATAATGTTCTTGATACACACTACAGCTCGTTCAATGGAAAAGCTGAGGAAAGAAACTCGCTGAAGAAAAATGAGATGCCAAATGCAAAAGCTTCTGTCCTCAGCATAATGAAATCACGGGTCTGAGGTATAGCAATGGACTTAGGAACTGTGTTCACTTTGCTGTAAACATGGATATTTCAGTTTGAAATTCTGGCTTTAATAGTGGCACAGTTTTAGCATAACAGAAATAAAGAATGCCTTTTGCTCCTCTGGTCCAGATCCTGCTTTCAAGGATGAATGATGACTTTTCATCTCTGCACTAACACTTCACATGTTTACACAAAAACAGCTGCCTCCCATAAATTGTTTTTGGATCATAAACTCTGTCTTTTTTATGTCTCTCATTAGACCTCATTCATGACCAGTAGCCTAAAAATTTACCAAAAAAAAAAAATATCTTGAGCATAAATAACAAGTAGTTGAGCATGATTGCCCACTGAGTAAGAGGAGGACAAAACTGGAGTGCCCACAAATGGATCATTGTCACCTCTCAAACCACTAGCCTGGTCTGTAGTAAACTAAATTCTATCAGTTGTTAATAATAAAATTTTAGAGTGCTTTGAAATGCTGATGATAAATGCAAACCCACTTTTTTTTGGTTTTGTTTTTGAATTAGGAGTCTTCTAAGTGGTTCTTTGATCTCCATACAATTAATCACTTAATACCTTGCCAAACTCATGAAATTCTGCTGCTACATCAGTGCTACTAAAGTGGTACATACTCTATATACTGTATGCCCATCAAAAACTATTTATAACTAAGCACAGGAGGTTAAAAGAATTTGTGTTGCTGATGTAACCTTATATTAAGGATAATAATGATTTAATGGAATTTTAGTTATGCAAATTTACCTTATACAGACAGGAATTTACTTCATCTTTGCCCTTGTATCCCACTACAATTTTATTTTTTACAGTTCTGAAAAAAGGGCCAAATCTTTTTGGCCATACTCCTCTGAGATTTCTCATTGAGTGAGAAAGCAGAAAAGCATTTAGACCAAAATACAACATATTTCAAAACAATCTGCTGTTCTGTGTGCCTCTCAAATGTCTTTGGAATCTTGTAATTCAAAAATCTTTTGGCTTCTTCAGCTTCAGCACAAGTTAATCCTATAATAGAACAACACTCATTAAATTTAGGAAAATGCTAGTTCCACTGCAGCTGCAATTATAGCCAGGCCTTGATGTTATAAGAGCTGTACAGTATTTTCAAGATATAATTGATACCCATGATGATTTATTCTATACACACATGTTGCTAAATCTTTTAAACACTTTACATTTTCTTTTAGGAGAACAGATCACTAAAATGGAGTGATTTAAGAAAGTTTAGATTATACGCATTTTATGGTCAACTTCATTTCAAGATCTATTCTGTAGCATTTTAAATGTCTCTTGAGTCTGTTTATGCTTTGGTTTGAGTAGATATAAGCTGTATAGTTCTTAAATGCCATTGATTGCCTCTGCAGAACAATAGTCTATTCGTTGGATGTCCTACATTTGTAAAATAAATTAGTGCTTTTAAGCTTCTGCTTCTGAATCCAAACTCTTATTTCCCCCCCCTTGCTGCCTTGAATTCATGCTGGAGATGTCACTAATACCGGGGCCTTAACTCCTTCCCCAGGTGGAAGACTCCCTCCTGGGTCAAGATATAGCTGCAGAGAAGTATAAACTAAAGGAATTGAAGAGAGGAACATCAGCTTCATTTTGGTTGGAAAAAAGCCTGAGACATACCTATCTCTCACATCTAGCAGAGATAAACAGAAAAGGCAACATAAAATACAGATGAAATAATTTTCTCATGGAGTGATCTCTCAGAACAAAGTAATTTAAAGAAAATTATGCCTGGAGGATTCTGTGGAAGAGTGGCAGAGTTGTGAAGTTTGGCAGAAAAAAGCAGCAGTAGGTTCAGAACATATTTTAGTGGGTACATGACCTGTATGGAGACAGCTTCTTCTTGAAGAGTCTGTTTGGTTCATGTTCGTATTTCACAGACTCTTTCATGAGAAGCTAAACCTTGTATTCAGAGAAAAACCTCATAGAAGTTGAGTGAGAAGATATTTTCAGTGTTTTTCCTCTGAATTTTTCCTCCCCAACAAATTTCTGGTGACCTAAGCAATGACTTAGTCCTGAGACCACTGAGAGAGGCAACTTTCCATGTAACCTACATAAACCTCATTCTGGCCTCATCTGTGCTTTGTCTATGGTGGCTCTGCTTTTCTTGCCTTTCTCTGGAGCCAAAGGAAATACTCATTCTTATCTAAGACAGTGGTATGGAGAAAAAGGAAAAAGAAGCAGGAATAACCAGGACAATGACCAAATACATGCAGGTTAATCAGGATGGTGGAGATCTCTAAAAGTGGGGAAAGGATGGACAGGTCTTCAAATTCCCCACCTTCAGCACTCTTTTTTTTAATAGGGAAACTACTTATTACCAGAAAATGCATTTCAGTCTCATGCATCAGTATTAATTTTATTCAAAGAAACAAAACTTGCTCAACAAGCTCATAAAAGTGGGTGGGTAGGATGATCGTTTCCCAAAATATGCCTGTTTTGTCAGTTTTCCAAGGCCTGAGTCCCCTAGTGCCAAAACCATGTATTGCCATGTGCCTGTGGCCGTGATTCCTTATGTATGAGGTGATGGATTGTGCTTCTGATAGGAAAAAAATGAAACAGTATTAAATGACTCTCCAGCTTAATTAAAAGCATAGGGGACTTGCATATGACTAGACTGAGAATCCATATTACCTGAGAAGAAAAGTTCAGAGATGTTTTGCATGTCCTGTCCTCCGTTCAGACATCAGCTCCTTGCTGAGCAGCAATGGTACTACACTGGAACCTGAGCCAGGTTACAGCAATAATTGCAAGCCCCCCAGGATCCCAGCTCAGAAATTTTTGTATGTTCTCAGGAGACAAAGATGAGTGATCATCAAAGGCAGAGGAACACAGCATGACTGTCATAAGCCTGAAGTTACAACTTAGACATGCAATAGAAAGTATCGTTGGTACCTCTCCAGTGCATAGCCTGTAGTAATTAAAAACTTGATCCCTGCTGTTTTATCATCTCATTAGCAATGGGGGCACAAGACTTTTATCCTTGTTTGTCAGGAATCAAACATACCAGAGGAACTCTGATTATAAATTGATGAAAGTAAAGTTAAACTTTTAAATAAGAGCAGTTTCAGTTCACAGTGTTTTTAAAGCTGATTAAAGAGATCTCATTTCAGTAAAAAAAATAATACCTAAGTCCAGCACAGATAGTGGAGGTCATCATAGGCAAAAGGATGTGAAATAGCATTTGAAAAAAGTTCACATACTTTTAAAATGTACTGGTTGAGAAGTAAATAGAAGCCCTGTCTAACAGCTTTCATATACAACAGGTTTCAAACTTTTAATAAATTTTAATTCTTCAAACATTTAAAAAGTCTCAGGGTTGTGATGATTTTCATTGCACAGATTTACCAGGCAGAGGGGTACTACTACCATGTCAGTGAATATAATGTGGCATTTTGTTTGTATTAATGCTAAATTCTTTTAGTAACTGTAGTAGCAGTTTCCACTCAAATACTTTGCCAGCAATCAGTTCAGCATTTGTTTCAACAATTAGAATTATGGTGTACCTGAAAGCCTCTTGAAATCAATGGGAAAGATCCTATTTTCTTTTGTGGTGTTTGATGTGTTACTTTAAGAATTCTTCTTCAAGTAATTGCAGGATGGTTTCAGGTATCCAGAAATTTTCTCACTTTATTGCATTTTAATAAAACTCTGACCTGAGCAGTGGTACCAGAATCAAACTGGGCAGAGGCAAATTTGGTGGGAGAGAACTGAGGGTAATGTTCTTTTCTTTTGTTTGATATCATCTGAAATCACATTCCTCCCCCTCCCTTTTTGTCTCCCATGAATCTCTGTTTCTCCTTGCCTTTCTTCTTCTTCTTCTTCTTCTTCTTCTTCTTATCTGTGACTTTCCTGTCGGAGGTCTAACAGGCTAACACACCTGAACCACTGTGCTGATTTTATTAACAAGTTTTTTACTCCAAGGAAAAACCTGGATCTATGCCTTTTCATTGTGAGTAGAAAGCCACCCTTGATATTTTGAGTCATTAGAAGGAAGGATACCGTGCATGATTTCAGAGAAATGATGAATCAAAAGTAAAGAATCTGAATAATACTTTCAACCTGCCAGACAAGTCCTTTAAACCAAGAAGTGTAATCAAGAACTCGATTTTTTTTTTCAAGTGAAAAAGGCAAGCAATGAAAAACAAAGCAAAAATGCTGATACTCATTATTTTACTGTGATTACTTTATGAGAAATAAAGTTATCAGATTCAGCAGAATTCATTATGTCTGAGCAAATGATCCCTCAAAGACAGAAAAATATTACATGTTGAACAAGCTTCTTTCACAGAAAATTGCATCTTTAAAATATTGTTTCTATAGCATATAAGTGACATGGTTGCTTAAGCAACTTCTCATGAGTGTAAAAACTCTGAGTTACTCCAAATGAAAAGTAAAAAAGTATATAGGTTATTCTCTGGAAAGTTATGATGAGGGATTTAGTTTTCAAGATGGAATAAATATACTTTGATTTTTGACCATTCAATTAAATTGAAACGGGTCAAACTGAAAAGTGACAGAAAGGAAATCTATTTCATAACTCAGCATAAATGGCTTATTGAACTCTCTGTCACTGCACAAATCATGGAGGCAAGAAGGCAATCGGGCTCTGTGAAGAAATAGATTCTTTACAAAAAGTTTTGAGCAATTATGACAGCTACTTTTTCAAAACTGCAGTTTTTGAAAGGCTATGAAACTTTATGCTTCAGGGCATAATTCAGTCTCAAACTGCTGTGACTTGGGGAGAAATCTCTCCCTACAGGCAGGTTACCCCTGGGTTACTAACTGAAGCATTCCTTTCCCCTTCCCATGCAGCATCTGTTCCCAGATTTTCTTAAAGACAGGATACTGAGCTAACTACACCACCAGTCTGATCAAGTATGGAATTTTGACTATGTGTCTAAATGAAACCAGAACCTAACAGAGTGAAAAACTTTTGAGCAGTGTGATAGTCTTCCTATACAGGGATGTTCAGTCAGAATTGTGTGGCTCCCAAATAGACAAAGGAATAAAAGGAAACATATTACAAAAAAAAAAAAAAAAAAAAAGATTCCTGAAAACATAGTTAAGAACATATGTTAAAAGCTTGAAGACAATGAGTTGGATAGATAATAATATAGGCCTGAGGTTTCTATTACAAACGCAGAATCCAAAGTAATATTTCTAAAATTTTAACAGTCTGGGTGCAGATATTTTTCTGTGGCACATGGCAAATCTGAAATCTGCAGGATTTATTCAACATTATTCCTTGTGAAAGGCAACTACAGTGCTCTTACACTATACAATCTCCCAAACAGAAAATATTTCTTTTTTAACTACACACATCTACAAACCCCTCCTCATTTTTTAATGATTTAAGATACAATTATTTTTTTTTCCATAATACTCCAAATTACCTGCTGCATAGAATTCTCATTTTAAGTCTTTGCCCTCTTGACTTTCAGATTAAAGAGACATACCAGAGAGAAAATAGTAAATGAAAATATTCCACCAGGTCACTGAGTCCTCAAACTGGAACTGCAGATACCTCAGACTGTGTCAACTGCCATGGGCCAGCATGATATTTCCACAACCTCCTTTTTTTTCAGCCACAAACTTTTTCAATTAACAACAGTTGGGGAATGCATCATGATATGTATGCTGCAACTAAGGAAGGAAAATGGTCTGAGAAGATTGCTGTTCACATCTACATTTAACTTTGTGGTGTTTAGTATTAGATTGAATGTTTCATTGCACTGGATTTGGTCTCAGGAGGGAAGAATTGTTAGAAGAGAGACAAGGAATCCTGCTTATTAATGTGTGGAATATTTTCCAGGGTGCCCAATAATCTTCATATTAGGCTGAGTGGTTTTCTTCATTAATCAACTGTTTGTTTTTCCAGCTTGATAAAAACAGGATGTGTGCATGTGTTAGGGGTTTCTTAAACAAAATATCAAAATATAAACATGTTACAGACTACTGCTTATATTCTCCATATCCTTCAAGACTCTCTTCTTCCAAATTGTACTTTTGGTTAAAATAGGTAAGTTAAAGCTCAATGCAGTGTTTCTAATGTATACTAAACTTGAAATTTGTTCTGTCTAGATTGACTATTCTACTGTATAAGAAAAAAAGCTAAAAAAAGAGGATGCATATACTGCTTGCCCTGAGATTCAGAACGTTACAAGTTTCTTACCAGAGTACCATATACACCATACAAGATCCTATATAGGAGAGAGTGGCACTGCTGATACCAGGAGTACTTACAGCCCAGTTACTATGGGCACAGCAACAGAAGACAACAGAAGCCAAGAATATCACAAAGACTCTTGTCAGGATGTCTAATACTGACAAAGAAGTATAGCCAAGAATAACATATGCTTGCTCCTCCCTGTGCAAAGCCCTCTGAACAGGCAGGCAGCTGCACTGATGGCATGTGCTGCCCAGGGGCATGAGCTGAAAGGACAAAAGAATTCCTGGTCTTGGACACCATGGAGATACCTGTTAGGGTCTGAGAACCAACATGTTTCCAAGGTTTTCAGGGCTCTGAACAGTTTGTTACCACCAAAACTGCAGAAGGAGGCAGGAAAAGGATGTACAGATCAAACCGTGCAAAATCTCAGTTTATTCTTGATTCACATTCACATTGTGATGAGCACTGTATTTGGCTTTTCCCTTGGGGCACCAACAACAAAGCCTCATTGGCCCATCTTAAACTGGGGATTTCAAAGCTGCCTCCAGCATCTGCAGCCTGCTGAGCTCTCCCTAAAACCCATGTCTGGTTTTTCAAGAGGATTGCTCCCTCAATTAGTTTTTCCTTTTCACTACCCGACAAGTGGTCCAGATTAAAGCTCGAGTGCTTCCTGCAACTATGGAATGCCTGCAAAAATAAAACACATCTTAAACAGGGTGAGTACTAGGTCAAGTCTATCTGCTGTAAAAACTGAGCTGAGCAGACTTTAGAACAAAATCTGGAGTACAGATCTCCTTCTATAAACAAACTATAAATATTGCCATGGAGAAACTAAAGAAGTCTCTTAAAATCATATATGTACCAGCAACAAATAAATCAGGCCTAGTGTATACCAGGTCAAACAAACACCTATTATTACCTTTTTGCTCTTTTTTTGGCACTGCTCTTACTTAAAGTATGTTTCTCTCTTCTGAGATGATGAGAAATACTTCATTCCCAGGCACAGAAGGAGAACTTCAGAGCTAAACATCTTTCTGACTCACTCAAATCAAAGCTGAAAGCTGACCCTGTGGTTGAAGTTGGTGATAAAAAAAAAAAAAAAAAAAAAAAAGGAAAAGAAAACTGTTCCCCTTCACTAAAAGCAGAAAAGAAACCTCAGCAAAGATAGTGTAAAAAAGGAAAGAAAGAGATTGCTAACCCACAACCAGCACTTTTAGGATCTTATCAATAATACAACATTTAACAGACAGTCGTCTCAAGTGGGAACCAGCCATTCCTTCCCTTGAAAAGTCTTTTTGCTAAACCAAGCTTAAAAAACCCCTTCTTTTCAAGATAAATATTACACAAAGTGAAGTATAAATTCAGTAAAAGTCACAAAGATGCAGCATGCAGCCAGGCTATATGGGATGTTGAAATACAATCTTTCCTTATGCTCATGTCCCTGACTCATGGCCAAGGCCTGATCCAAAGTCCACTGAAGTCAACTGAGTGCACCAGGTGTCCACCTGCAAGAGGAAAGGTTGCTGACCAGACATGACAGAGGTGGTCAGCAGAGATCATGTATTTCAGGACAAACAGGAGTAGTTTGGTAGAACTATGAGCAACTGAATGGTGTCTTGTGATAGGAGGCATTGGGCAACCTGCTTCACAAACAATGCAGGTGGATCCATTTGCCACAATATATGCTTCCTCTTGAAAAATAAAAGAGAAAGGATAATGGTCATGCCCTTTCCTCCTGCCCCAAAGAGTTTATGGGCTAACTCAGACAAATAGAAGACATAGTTTATTAGAAGTCAGGGAGAAATTATTCATCATAGAAACAGACTTTTGCTAAAAAGGGTTTTAAAGAAAGAATTTAAAATATCTGTCATATTTGGCATGTGCAGGAATGAATAAATGCCTTATACTGCTGGGTTAAATTTAAGTTTTTTGATGAATGTTGAATCTGGCCCAGAGGGAATAGCCAGAAGAGATAATGGGTATGAGCATGATGGGTAGATGTTGGTTGAAATCCACTTTGGGGAAAGTAACCAAATTTATTTGCAGTTGTTTTGCATTAATAGCCTGGTGTAAGTAGAAAAAGAACTTCACAGGGACAAATGGGATATATCTGCTTTGTTTGGGAATATGGATTCGAAAGAGCTGATCCAGTAGTGTTGCCTTGGAGGAATGAATGACAACAGATCAAATAAAATAGGTATTTCCAATTACCCTGTGTTTATAGTTTGTATTTTCAAAATATCTGCTCCCTTTATATGAAGAATATTTCCATAAACTGCACAGAAATTCCCATCCCATTTTAAACCAAGACAGTTACAGCAGGTAAGCTGTGTTCCAGTCTGTCCAGTGCCCATGTGTTGGGAGGTAGCATCATAGCAATTACCAGCAAGACTTGATGCTGGAAATGTTTTGCCTTTACAGGAAAAGGAGACTTTCAGCCCCTATAGGACTGGCCATTCTCAAATTTGAACTCTGAGGTCTGGCTTTCCATTTGGTCTGTGTAGAAACACGTGCATTTTGTTGCCTTCCCACCTGTGCACAGCCCATAACCCTGCCCTGGCACATGGAGCTCAGCTTCTGCAGTTCCTTTCACCCTGCACAGTGAGGGTCATTTTGTCTGCTTTCAGCTCATCAAAACATAGAGGGGCACAGCAGCAGTTTTGTGTGAAGGTAGAAAGGTTTCTTAGGCCTTCCAATTATTCTGCCCAAGATGAGTTGCCCTAAAACCCAGGGAATTAAGGTGCTCAAACCCCCAGGAGACCTCACTTTGCACGGCCACGCCTGCATTTCCTCCCTATCCACTTGAGGCAAAAGGCTGAAGGCTGACTGTGCAATGGAGATTGAGCTACTTCTTTATCTGAAAACCAGAACAAAATAAATGGAATGTTTTCTCCCTTTGCCACACACACAGCCCAAGCAACATGGATTTACGTGAGCCTGCACCGCACAACTCAGCCAAGCACATTAAGCTATCAGCACATCATCAAACCATCACAAACACTTCCTGCCTTCCTTCTCCCTGCTTCTTGTTCTTTACCCTTTGCCAGGCAGCAGCAACCACAATCTGCAGCTTAACAGCTTGCAGTACACTGAAAAGAAACCCCTGCACAAAGAAACGTAACCACAAAATTATGTCACTCAGTAGCAATTAGCTTTGTTTTCAATATACACAAACTCGGGGGCTGGGGATGAATTAAAATGTAATAGCAGTTGTGGAGGGAAGCAGGTGAGTGACTTTGTGGCTTATGGGGGATCTATTACCTCTCTTGGGATGGATAAAGTCCATATTTCACTGTAGCTGTTGCAAGGCCAAGCTCTGGTACACGGGGAAAACCAGTGATTTGTATCTGATGGGAAACCACAGAACAAACAGGAGCAACACTGCAGACTTTTGCCCTCGTGCAGTGACTGACACGATTTTTTGAACAGCTATTACATGTCTGAAAATTGACATATTACTGGTAGCAGCACAAAAGGCACCCTCTTTCAATAGCTGTTACTCAGCAATCAGTGTCCAACCCATAATGTTTTCTTTTGTTGAAGAAAAAAAATCAGAAAAACTAAAGTAAACCACAGTCTAGTTCTGTGCCAACAATATTAACCAGCTTCTTTTAGAGCCTTTGAAGTTAGCAGGGGGCATCCAATCTTGTGGTTCAAGTAAAGAATGATACTTTAAGCGATTCCTTTTCATCCCTTTAACTTAATGAAAGATTAATAGCCTTGTTATTTTTGTTTCTGCTTTATTTTTTATATTCGGGGGGGGGGGAGAATGGGGATAGGGAGGAAGGAGAGAATTTTTGGCACTTGTTGAAACTGAAATGCTGCCTATAATGATTTTATGGATCAGTGAAGCACTGAGTTGTTTGGTTGTTGGTGTGGGTTTTTTTTCCCTGCCTGTGAATCCCATTTAACAATGCAAAGCAACACCAAAAAAAGTTACATTCTGTAAGTTCAGAAAAAGAGCCATGCATATACTTTTGGGAATTAGGTGGAAGAAGGTGGAAGGAAGCTTTTAGAGTGCCCAGACCTAAAAGAAAAAGCAGTGAGGGAAGGGTTTAGCAAATCTTTTCAGTCAAAGAAGTGAGGATTAGTTATAAAAATGTAATCCACTTCCTAGCTGAAGAAAGCAGCTTTATGTTGCTGCTGGCTGTGAAGATACAATGTGGGGCTTATAACCACCATTTATTTATCTATTTTCAACCAAAGCCAATGAGGCAGCATTCCTGGCTTGTCATTGCCTTTCAGGGCATAGGATATAGGTAGGTTTTATTTTGTCTTTCTGTTTTCATTGCACATCCCTTTTAGGGAGTGAAGGGAGACTGTCTCACAAATATCTCTTAAAAATATTGCAGCCATCTACTCCCTCTGCCTCTGTATTCATATTTTCTGGGCTACATTGTGTAATTATGTGTTACCATGGGTGGAAACCCATATGAAAAGCAGCAAACCACAGGAGAAGCATGGTGTAACCTACAAGAGTTCCATTTTGCCAGCTGAGGATCTGGACAGACACTTCCCTTGAGCTTGCTCAGAAATCCTACATGGAAGTGAAGTTGCTGGTTTTAGTATTATACCTCAGATACTTGATTTTGAGCTTGAGTAGAACAAATGTGATGTGGCCCATGACAATTGAATAAGTCACCTGATAGTGCTCTAAATAAACCCATTACAATCACTATTTACAATGTGTTTATTAACTTGGAATCTTGTATTCAAAAGCTCTTTACACATAATAAACCTAGGGTAGAGTGTGCATATTCACTCCAGCTTAAACAAACCAGAAGAACATGCATTTTTACTATTACTTTATCAAAGCAAAGTCATTTGTGGTTCACTTCCACCACCAAGGGTGAGGCTGCTTTACCCTAAGTGGACCTTTACTATTATATCTATATATATAACAAATTATAGTAATACCATTAGAGTGCTATATATTTATATATTTCTAATACACTGAGTTATTATATTAAATAAATTATTCTCATGACTGGACAATAGTGATGGAGTGAGGGCCTTATTCAAGATTTCTCATCTCCCAAGCTAAGGCTTTATTCCTTTATCCATCACAAAGTTTAATTCACAATTTCACATCTTCATTACAGTTAATGAGATCTCTGCAGCATCTTACAGCCAATACACACAACTTTGCCAAATTTTGTTGTAACTGTTTGGTAGTCTTTTTTTCCACGAATTTCTTGTTAAACCTGGTATTAAATTTTCCATCTGCTGTCTGCTTTAATTCTTCAGGAAGCTGCTGGAAAATGAGTGGATCCAAGACATTAATACAATTACTACAGCAGAGAGTGAACTCATTGCACCAGAAATTGTCCCTCAGTGTATGACAGAGAAAGCTGATGGGATCCAGTGTTAGGAAAGGAGAGAAGCACTAACACTGAGATGTACATTGGCAAAGAGATTGCAGCAATGCAGCAGTGGGTATCATCTGCACAACTCCACTAATCTTGCAATCCAAGTTCTTTCTGTGAGGCAGCCTTAAGGTTTGCAATTCCACTGAGCCAACCTACCTGCCCGACATGGAACCATCCCGACAGGCAGAGTATTACATGCTTGGAAAGTTGTCTTCATCAGAATTCAGAGGAAAGATGGTCCCAGTGTACAAAATAAAACACATCACAGCTCTTGATAACCAGTCTGTTTCAAATGAGAAATCACAGTAGTGTAATACTGTAAAAATTAAACAGAATTTTTCTGCTATTATACCAAACAGCCTACTTAATAAACGGCTAATGAAAAAGAATAATTTATTACAGCTTTTGAATTTTGACAGTTCTAAAAAGATGTTCTTAGAGTTTCCCCAAAGGGAGAAGAAGGATGTTTCTTCCTTAACATACTGGCGTTAGATGTAATTTCTCTGTCTGTAGAATTTTGCTCCTGCCTGGTAGAAGGGATTAGTTGTTTTTTTTTTTTTCCTTACATCATAACCTATTTTAAGCAATTATAATCTATGAGTAATAAATCGTTTTCATTCACCTCTCATGGGGAGAGAAAAGATGTGAGAAAGCGTTCTGGAGTTTTAATTTATATCAATGTTTGCATTACTATTAAATGAATTAAATGGGTTCTACAAATGTTCTCTCATAGATCTGCAATAAATTATGAAACATCTCAACCTAAGACATTTAATTGTCTCTTACCAGAGTTTTGTTTTGTTTTGTTTATTTTTTAAACTAGATAGCACAAACAATTACAAAGCATATTAAAAACTCAAGAGGCTCTTGGGTATTGCAATATAAGACACAACTTCAATCATTTTAAACCCAGGTTCTGCCTCAGAAGCTTTATAACCTCTGCAAGCACTCACACAGGTATAAGAAATTCCAAGGGGCCACCATTCCTAAAATGGAACACTGACACATGGTTTATTCCTAGATTCTCTTCTTCTGATGGCATAATTCTTATGAAGATTTACTTTTTAAATGGCAAGAAAGAATAATTAAACTGATCTGACTAAACACATCAAGGGAGACCTGGGGTAAAGTGTACATTAAGGGGAACAAATATTTCAATTTATATTCCACACTTTCTTGTTGGTCTTTTGAAGGAACCTAGAGAACATGTACAGAGTTTGGTAAAAGATCCAAAATTTTACTTAGAACACACTGAAGAAGATGGGGCTCATCAGACAGGTCATCTCTGCTGGCTTCTGCTTCTGACTAGGCCAAGGGCAGATGTTTTCTAGCAAATTTCAAGAAATCAGATGCTGAACAAAACTGATATTATCTGCTGATAAGTTTCCAACCTCAAGCATGTCTCATGAAGTTGTATCATGTATCAGCATGTATCATGAAGTTAACCCTTTCTAAGGTTTCTATTTCAACCTATTTAACAAAACATTAGAGATTTCTGTTCAGTTCCCCTTCCTGCCTCAAAGTGGAGGAAATTATTCTGGAATTATTAGCTGGAATTATTCTTCCAGTTTCAGAGTAAAGGATACATGCCTCTGGATCTACAGTAAGCATATATAAATGGAAAAGCCAGAGATAGGTTAATCAAACGTGGGGCTGCCTTGTAGAAATACATTCTCAATGGCATTTGTTTCCATTTCAATGTCATATTAGTCTGGCTATACTTCTTCAGAGAGCTATTTTTACTGTCAAATTGAGAGGAAGGGAAGGAGAACTAAGAATTTTAAAGGAAGAAAAGCAAAACAAAAGGTATCAGGAAAAAATAGTGATGCCAAGGACATAAGGATATAACCATGCAGCACACGATTGAATTGGGAGCAGCTGATCCACATCCAGGCAGATTCAAGGAGCCATCATGAATGTTCTTAATAATGCAATTCCATCCAGATTGTGTTAGTTCAGTAGAGATTCTACCCCCAGAGCATCTGCAGACTTTGATTTGGAGCTAGGGAATTGCTTAACAGCTGGAAAATTTTAAAAGTTGAATGGGAATTTTGTGTTATGTAATTTTCTCATCCTGATGAATGGGGGTGTTAGACATGTGATTCCAGTTAGCACTGATGGAGGGTGTTCCCTTTGTGTTCATATGTGGGGAAAGGACAATGCACCCTCAAGATCTTGATATGTGCTGGCTTGAGCACATTGTGTGTCTGCTCCAAGGAACAGTAATGGGTTCCATACTGGTATGAAGCCCCATGAAATAGTCGAAGACTTTTAAGCATGCATTTAATTTAGGCAGCAGCAGAATTAAACAGAAACTGATTATTGCAGTCAGTACAGGTAGCAGCATTTAACAAAGCTGCCTTAAGTGCCTCTTTTGTTAATTATCTGAGCTGAAGTCTTCATTGCTAAGTATCTGATTATGGTCCTTGGGTGAGACTAAATGTTGTAGTCTTCTGTAACGATGGACTCAATGGAAAGAAGATGTTTTACTTAAAAAAAAAAAAAGGGTTATCTTTTTTTCTGAAAAGGTCATATTACTTCAGGTTTTCTGATAAAAAAAATGAAGGAGAGTGATATATAATGGTAAGGATTCAGATTACACTACATAAGATTTTGAACGGGTACAGGAACAGGATACAGGTTGTATCAGGAAACTACTTATGGAGGCTGCATGAGTAGAGAACTACTTAGGGTTTCAAGGTCTTGCATGTGACATGAGGATCCATGAAGAGCACAACTGCTGATCTTAACTTGCTTGTCTCTAGCACTGATAGGAAAAACACTATGCATTCCCTATCCTGTTCTGCTGTACAGACTTCTGACATGGCTCTTCAATTAGCACTAATTATATATTCAAAGGAAGAGTAAGGATGTTCCCATTTTTCTAGAGGGGGTGAAAAATCATGTTTCTCTGAGCTTAGCTTTAATATCTCTGCATCCTGATTCTCCATTTCACAAGCAAAGCTGATGCCATGAGGCCCTGCAGGAATTTGGAAAATATGCTTTGCTTTTTTGAAACAGAAGCTTCAAATCCACTTTAAATCCCATATAAAAGTTTGTCCCAGAAAGTCAATGAATGGATCATCATCAAAGTCTTTTCATGGAATTCTCTGACAGTTTCCAACAAAATATGTTTTAGAAAGAGCTGACTGCATCAAGTGCTTTCCAGAAAGCTGACATGATAACTCTCAGCTCATGATAACTGAGAGAAGTATGCCTACATACCATATGGGTTCTTTTATTTAAGTTGCCAAACAGTTCTGAATTCCAAAATATTCTGTGGGAAGTTTATCAGTTCAGCTTTCAACAAAGAAATGGAAACATTGGTCTTCTTAAGGACTATTGCCAAACAAAAATACAGTGAGGGTTCTGTGTTCTGGGAGTGCATTGGACTTACCTCAGCTGTGCTATCACTAAGCAGCAGATTGCTTCTGAAGAAAGGTGCTGATCCCCAAATGTATTGAATCTAATTTCTCATTTAACCATTTTACATGTGATCCCTTATTGCTTCTTTCCTTCTGCAGAGCAGGACACAGTTAATACCAAATGCTTAGAATGATTAGGATGGAAGCATCTAACTAGTTTGCTAACAGTGATTGTTCAAATTACAAAGCAAAATAGAATCATCTGTGATGTGACAAGCAGGCAAATGCATAGCTGGTTACTGAGAAATCATTTTAGTCTAAAATCTTATGGAAAAACCTTGGGAAAAAATATGTGGACTTTGGACATCACTTGACAGGGTTCTGTACTTTTCATTAAACTCTTTTCACTAAACAGGACAGCTGAAACAAAACCTATACAAATAAAAAGTTTCACCTATGGATTTTGTAGATTGAATATTGATTTCATTAATATTTTTATAGGACTTGTGAACAGCAAAGAGAGAGGATTTATTCCCAAAAGTTTCTTTGCAGAGAACTAGCAGTTTAAATTGGAATTAGGCTCATGAAAGGCCTTGTAGATACTTCGAGGTTTATAATTATGGTTTTATGAGATTACTTAGTAGGAGATTTGCACACAGGTGATTTCTTTTTTGTTGCTTTGGTATTGAAGTGGGAAGGGGTAAATTTTAGTATATTGTATACAACTTTGAGCCTGTGATTAATAAACTGTATTCTACTAAATAGGTTGTGCTTATCAATGAGCCTCAGGAAACTTCCAAAAACTGCTGTCATGACAGGGCACACAGGCATTGCCAGCATCACTACAACCTAAACCACCTCAGAAGCTACAACCAAAGGTTAAAGCAATAGTGTGGAATTCACAAACATCACTGTAAAATGACAGGCATTTATATTTACCTGTACAGAAACTGAAAATCTGTGAGATGGTTGAGACTTTCTTATAAAGCCCCTCCTAAGTTACTGGGCTGAGAAATTCAAGGGCCAGGCTTGGCTTTCCTGTCCCTGGAATATGTCTGGGAATCACTGTAAAGAAGGTGAAGCTCCACAGCTCCCACTGTGACATTAATCTCTGAGTTGCCTGTCCAATGCTTTTTCAAGGATTTTTTGTACTGTAACTACAACCACAACTACAACTACTGATACCTTTCTTCATTTAGAGTTGTACTATATTGCATAATGTTTTTGTAGCATTCAACAGGACTCTCCATGCTACCCAGTAGCAGCAAGGTTGCCAGAATCCAGCCTTTAATCTTTCACAAACTGAGTCATTGCTGAGGTGAATAATTTACTACCAGGACAGAATGTTGAGCAGTGATAGGAGGAATTTGCTGAATTATGATTTCTGGTTCCTTTCTACAAGTCTCTGCCAACAAAAATTCTAAATGCTGAGTTAGACAAAGTTATGTTCAATTTATTGTTTCAAGCTTGTTATGCCCACAGCATTTTCCTGCATTTACATCACAGCCTAGGAATTGTACTGCACAACAAATCCCATAGCAAGCACTGACACAAAAAAATCACCTTCAGAAGGAATGGCCCAGTGTACATAGAAGTGTCTGTGTTTAATCCATGTCTTTGGCTTCAAAGGGAATGGAAAATATTCCTCACTTCTTCACTGGTACTGAACATTTCCTGGTGTTTAACAGTAGTGCCTCAGTTTCTCTGAATGTTGCCTATTTGTTCCCTAAAGATATTAGAAAACAGATAATTTTATTTTGAAGTGCAGTATTTTGTTAAAATGGAAGATGTTTTGCAAATGTGAAACATTTTTAGCATTGTTCAGGAACAAGCTACTTGTCTCCTAGGCTCAGATGTAGCTGCTTTGTTTTGGTTTGGGCAGCCTTGCTCCTCCCGTGCAATGAAACACCCAGGGCAGAGGTGTGAGAACTGGAGGGGCAGATGGATACCAGTGAGGAAGAAGGAAAAATGTTGGGGCAGAAAGGGTGGTTAATGGTTTGTGGAAAACTCCTGAGACTGATGTTGGGGCACTAGCAGAAGAACGTGGAAAGGAAGAAAGAAAACACACAGAAAGAGAGGAAGAAAGGTTGGGGGCAGGAATGGTCTTCCAATAGATGTTCTAACCAGGATAGATATTCTTGACCCCACTTCAAATCATTCTTAATTTCAAACTTTTTCAGCAATTAAATTTATGTCCCATTTAATATTCTATTGTTCCTAGATTTATATCCTGTCCTGTGTATCTATTCCTTGGTTTCTGGAACTCTAACAAAAATTGATATAAAAATAATGTTTACCTTTAAATCATTTCCCATGTAGCTACCTTTTCTTCTGTGTGTTTTGTGTTAACTTCAATAGTTGAGAGCCCTGCGTTTTTAGCTACCACCTCACAGCCTTGACCTATAGCATTCCCCATATTGTATATAACCACAGAGAGGACTGTGATGTTAAATACAAAAGAGAAATAGGAGTGTTGTAAGGTCATATGCTTCTTGCATAAGGGATTTCAAAGGAAGCAATTGTTTAAAGGACTGGAAGATGACAGAAAATAATCTGTGTAATCCAACAATCAAAACCTGTATTCATTAGCAGAGGGAACTTTGTTGGGTGCCTCAGAAAATGGAAAGGTGAGTAGTCAAACTGAGAGCAGCTCTTTAATTTCAAGGCGCAAAGAATAGGCTCTGTGTGTTTGGACTATTGTAGTTTTGACTTTCATATTTCTAAACCTTAGGATTTAGATCTGAATCTTGAAAGTGATTCAGACTTTCGCCAGTTCTCCCGTCCTCAGCTGAAATACAATGTTGAGTTTTTTTGAAATAATTGTGCAGCTATGACCATTCCTTCAATAAGGCATTTTCTACATGAGCAGAATTCTTTGAAGTGTGGAGCCATGAAGATGGTGAGGGCCAAAGGTGAAAGCTGTGCAATAGAAGTTTACATTCCAGTCAGAGAACGGGTTGGAGGGGTGAAGGAATTAGTCTATTGATATTCAGTGCTTTGACCTACAAACAATAACTGTGGCACGGGGGTTATAACAGCAGCACATCCCTATATTGTGTATCAGTGGAAAGAGACAGACCTTATCTGCTTTAGTTTGCTTCGGAGATAAAAATCAGCAGGGCTTTTGCCATGTGGTCACCAGTTGCTGCTACTGGGGAAAATGGGGAAAAAATGTTCACAATTTCTCCATCATTGCATTGGTTCTAAGAATAAATGGGCTACAGATCTGCAATATGACAGGCATTTTTCAAAACGTGATGCTGGGAAAGAGAAAATAAATTAACAGAGTATTCTGTGCTGGATTTTAAAAGGGCATATAGACTAAGGAAAGCAACTCCCTGCTGCTTTTTTCCCCTTTAAGATAAAAGAAAAATCCTCTTTTTCACTTTGAAAGTATTTTTTCTAAGAAATAATCAAAGCAACACCAACAATTTTTTGACACCAGAGAATACTTTTCCCTTGGTATACAGCACATTTATAACACAGCTCAGCTAGCCCTGCGGGTAAAATTTTGTGCTGGAGATCTGCAATTTTACAAACACAAACCCAAGAAGAACAGTGGAAGAGGCAATCTAGCCAGTTGACATTTAGCTAGCAAGGCACACTGGGCTCTGGTACTGCTTCCAACCTCCACCTCTAGCAATCACCTCCCAGATCTCTGGTTTTGTTTTGTCTCCTGGCATTTGTCACTATCATGGCATATCAGCAAGACACTACCATAATTCATATAATAAAATAGGAAGATATTATGTAACATGAAACACAAATCTGGTAACAGTTTAGATTCTGTTTGTTCTTAGGATTACACATGGAGGTAACTGGATTACATCACCCAGTTCATATTTTTGGCGACAGGCTTTGGTCTGACTTCTTCTTTATGAATTCAGACTGGAAACTTTTTTTTTTTTTCCCCCATATAAAATAAATCTTAACCTTCGTATTTATTCTACCTCACCTAATAAACTCTCCTCCATAGCTGCCAGCCCACAGAGGTCACAGGCCTAAGATCAATGGGCTGCCTGGACTGTTCACTCTTCAGTGGCAGAAGTTCTCAGTTGTTCCTGGCCAGAGATCCCAGGTGGGTCAGTCAAATCAGCTGCCACTTTGTCAAAGGGCCGTTGTCAAAAGTTTGTCAAAGGCCACAGTGCTGTAAGAAATGGTCTGGTGAAACACTAATTATTCTTGCTCCCAAAGTTTTAGAAAAGATGAAAAAGGGCTTTTCACTTGGCAACAAGTTGCCAACATTTTGGGAAAATATTTTAGCTCTGTGGCAGAGCTCCAAAAGCATGCTGAGGAGATGAAGTCCTGTTATTTCTTAAGAATAAATAATGTGCTTAATCTCTAGAAGCTGGTCAGAAATGAAGCAGTGACTCAGAGACCTGGTCAGAACTTTATCTATGGAGTCCATCTGCACTTTAATAACAAAGTCATCTCCAAATGCTTTAGCTTGTTCCTCAAAAAATGTCTGAAAACCCCAGGCTGGAAAACTGTGTGGTGTCTTTTGTTTAACATTTTCAAGAAGCAGTTTCATATTGCAGACCCAAAAGACAGACCCCTTTAATTTTATATATGCTTATTCAAAGGTTACTTCAGTAAGAACAGCATTCAGCATGGTTGTAGTTGCAGATGAGGTGCCACCTGGGTAGTAATGGTGACTGCAATGTTGACTGCACAGCTACTGTAAAATCCTATGGCCAGGCAAATAGAAACTAATAACAGGTTTGCATTCCAGATGGATATTTTAATCCTGACAGTGTTGACTTGAATCATACATTAAAATAAAACAAGCCTTACAGGCTCTTCATTAATAATTCCTAAACATAACACTGGGTGAACTAATATGCTGAGCCAGCAAACTGTGAGCTGTTTGGATGGCTGGTGTGGAGCATCCAGCCCAGCCTGTACAAGCAGACTTCTTCAAAGATCATAAAACTAATCATTTCAATAATTTTTTTTTTTTTTTTTTTTTTTTTTTTTGATATATTGCTGCAACCACCTCTCTCTTTGCATGGAATGAAAGCAAGCTACAGGCAGTAGCCATGCTGCAGGAGTGCTCACAAAAAATCACAGGCCTTGCCTAATGTGGTGTTTTGTTACTTTACCCTGAGGTGAACTTCAAAGAGGTAATTTAGGAGAAGAAACACTCCTGAACTGTTTGAGTAGGGCTCTGATATGCCAAAGGCTATCTCCAGTTAGTTAGATAGACTCTGCTTTACAGAAGGCTAGAGTTTATTCTGTTCTTGTTAGCATTTTAGATTTCAATATTTTGCATAATTACAGATTTTTAATAGCTTCATCCATCTATCTTATCTATCTATCTATCTATCCCTCCATCCATCCATCCATCCATCTATGTAATAAAAATAAAGTTAGCATAGTAGCCAGTATATTAGCCCTGGACTTGTAAAACTTATATTCAAATTCCTGCTCTGCCCAAATCTCACGTGTGACCCCAGATAAGTCATTTTACACCTCCTTGCCTCAGTTTCCCATCTATGTAATGGAGATAAAATTACTTGCCTAAATCCTAGGGTCATAGTGAACATGATGATCTGACAAATCTCAGTCTACTTGGATTACTGACTTTTGCATTACTGTAGTGCTGAGGATGTGTTATCAGAATAACTTGGAGGGAGGTCAAACAAAAAGCATAAGAAAATGAGGGACTTTGTCTCAGAGAGGTGCCATTTGAAATAAATAATGGATACAGACAGATGGGAGAGTCCAGCAGGATAACGAAGGAATATTAATTGTTATGACAGGTTGTGGTCTTCAAAAACCAGCATCCAAAAAGTTAAAAATGATATTTTTCAGTGCTGTAATCTAATGCTGTACCATGAATATCTGAGAGATGCCTCTCTCAAGAAGGAGAGCCAGTGTGGGAGATAAAACAAGGGTGTTTGCTTGAAATTGAACAATTAGGTTGATTAGTTAAAGCTTATATATTTGTCTACATATGTGGAATAAACACCTTGCACACCAGTGGGAGACAGTGAACAGAACACAGCAGTTAAATGAGGTTTATAATACTGTCATGTCTTGAGCTCTGCTATTATCCTTTCATTAAAGTTATTAACACAGATTTGTTGTGAAAGAAACTACTGTTGTGAGCAGTGTCCAGCACAGCCTGCTCAGCCAGTGGTCAGTTAATGGTGTGCATGAAGTGTGAGAGAAGAAGCAACATCTTTTTCTCAGCTGCCCCTGTTTAACTTCCCCCTCCCAGCCCTGTACTAAATTTCTAGTGGTTTTCTTTAATTTCACATGTTGAAAAGACTGAGTGATCCTTTTCCTCAGATGGTCTTTCTAGAACCCCCAACAGAGTGTGAATAATTATTCCCACTCTGTTGGGGCTTTGATAAGACTCTTATGGCTGCCTTTTGCTCAGCCTCTCAGCCTTTGTTCCTGCTAAAGTTATTCTCATTCTTAGGAAGAAAAAAAAAAAAAGGTAAAAACTGTGGCACAATCAAACAAAATAGTAATTTTAGTAATAGTAATAACAACAAAAATATTGACTTGAAAACTATAAATGCTTTGTGAAATCCCTCTGGTAAGTTATCATCTTGTGTTTACTTCTATTTTTAAAGAGAGCACAATTTAGAAAAAGAATTGGCTGGATAGGAGTTTGAGAGGTGTCTGATTATGGACTTTGACATCTGTCTGGGAGCAGTGTCCTGGTCATCTAGTTCAGACTGAATACAAACTGCAATATTTAATGAATGCCACAGGTTTGAAAGTATTTATAGCTTTGTTGCAAGTATTGAGAAATAAGCATATTTCAAAACATGTGAATAAACTGGGGGGCCCTGTGATATAAGAATAAAAGCACAGAGCTGCCTTCTCTTCCTCATTGAAAAAGGCATAGAAGGTATTACTGTTGACTACACAAAAAGCTTTTTCTGAACTTATGTATGCTCTGATGCTCACGGGACTCAGCAAAGAGGTTAATCCTAAATTCAAACATCCCTTCAAACACTGATTAGCTATCTTAATACAAAGGACCACACATCACAAAGGAGACCATTTTAACCTTTCTACCTCAGTTCATGTTCTACCAAACAAACAGGCCAAACTCTGTTCCCTGTTACTGTAACTGCAGGGGCAGGTAATTCAGTAAGGCTTAGCCAGGTGTAACTGTAGACACATTGCAGCCAAATGCAGACACACACAATGACAGAAGGATAAAAGGAGGAACAGAGTTAAGAAAAGAGGTTACTCCAGACTTCTCAAAAACAACCTGGAGTTGATGTTTGGGTCTATTATGAAAATTAAATACACTTGAAGCCCACAGCTTTCCACACCCATCTTATTTTGGGCATTGCAGTGCTGGGTAGCAGCCTGAGATCAAAGTACTGGTGCATACAGATATATTGGCGTTTTGAGATTGGAAGATAAATAATTCATAGAGTGAAAACAGAGTTGGGTTGAGGATATTATAGATTAATTCCATCTCACACTTTTTTTCCTCTCTCTTCCCCCCCTTTTTTTTTTGCTAGTGGGAGACCTACTGCCCTTGTCCCTTTCTTCTGATTTCTGAATCTGCCACAGGCACTGTTAGAATTACAGAAGTGATAAGAAAAAATCAGGCGTGGGATTTGAATTAATGCTTTTAGACAAATCTCCATTCCATCTCTAATTCTAATGCTAATTACATTTGCAGATCAAAGCCTGTTCGTTAAAGTTTTGCTTTTGAATACATGTAAAGATTTTACTTTTTTGTTTGATTTTTTTTTTTTCCATTTTTGGAGAAATGCTTTTTCCAGTAGAGACCAGATGTTCCCAAAATATCCCTTTGGAACAGCACAGCTTTGGTTCTCCTTTCTTTTCTTTGAATCTTTTGTATGCATGGGGCACAGCATTGTTCTGTTACTGTATAGACAATCCATCTTTCTGACTTATTTGGTGTCTGTTTAGAAAAAGCCAGTGATAACTTAATAAGTGAGTGCAAATAATTGCAAATATGTTTAACTGCATTGCCAACTGCAGGTGCTCAAAATTTGTATCAGCATCAATAATAAGATTATGAGATTACAAAGAAGAGATTTAAAATACACTGAGAGAGACAACTGAGTTATTTTTGTTTTCCTTCTGACTCTCGGGCTGCAGTGATTTACACTTGCCATCTGCTTCTGCAAACTAGGAGGATTAGAAGTTACTACTTCTCTTCCTTCTCTTTCTCTGAGGAGAGAAACAGAAGAAGAACCTTTCTAACATGGACTCCTAATATCTGGACTTTCAGAAACAGAAAAATAAATATCATGTGTCTTGTGATTTAACCATAAAAACTGGCAACACACGCAGAAGTCTCATTGCACACAAATTTAAGCTTGGTGTGTCCATACACATTTGTAAGATCAGAGCCCATTCTGCAAGTGTCAGATAATGAAAGTCAGGGAAAGTCAGAAATTTTTACCACCACAACATAAGTCAGAGATTTTTAACACCAGAGCCTCAGGGGTTATAGCAAAAGAGTAAGAGCTCATTTCAGGAGGAAATAAAAAGAAGGGAAAAGAGAATGGTGGAATCGAAGTGTGAAAAAAGGGGATTAGGTGCTGAAAGGGGCTGGGTTGCAAGCAGGAGGAAGCAGAAAAGGTTCAGAGGGTGAAAAAGCCAATTAGTGGAGTATAAATCTAAAAAAGCCAATTTCTGAAATAAAGAGGTGTTAACTTAAGGCAGCTAGAGAGAGGATTAGCCAAGGAAGTGAAAGGCTGCAGTTAGGAAAGAGTGGGATTCTCAGAGCTGATGAGGAATGAAAAAACTACATCATATTACATATATTTATAAGATATTTAAACTGCATTTTGAAAGCTGGCCCCTTTCCTAGCAATGATGCAGTCTCTTTCCATCACGTCCCCCCAAGAACTGTGCTGTAGATAGCCCAATTCTGGCTCCTGTCTTCTATCTGCAGGCAGCAGCAAAGGCCCTGCTGACTCAGGCAAATTGCTTGTGGAATCGCCTTAGATGTCAGGCACAGTGTGACTCTTCCTATCTTTGCAGCAAGAGGAAAACAGTCAACAAGAATCATTACCTCAGCTACGACAGAGCAGTTCAGTGCCTTCCATTCTATCAGATCTGACAGTCACAGAGTACAAAAGGTCCCTGCTCAGCATGGGGCAGCTTGTCTGCACCTTTCCCCCAAACACCTCGGAGTATTTCAGACTTGATCCTGGTATAGCAACTAAAATCCTCCTGCATACATGATAGTAATAGAATTATAAATGCCTGTTGCCCCTCCAAAAAGCTTTGGGTTCCCATTCACCACAAATCCTTTCCTTGGATTTTTTTCTCCAACATGTGTATCCAGTTAAAGCACATTGGGTTGCTCCCATGAGAGTCTGTTACGACCTCTCTGCCACTACTGCAAAAACCTGCAGCTCATCTACTCAGGCAGGCATGATGTTGCTTTTCATACCTGTGCAAAGACAAAGAAGAGCAGCAGACATTGCTTCTTGACCATTTGACCTGGATATATCTTTTTGAAGTGGGAAACTGGGAAATAAATAAAAATAAACTCAGAATCAAATTCTGCTCATATGCATCCACATGCATTTGTGACCAAGTTAGTAATTTCCAAAACTGTGAACACTTGCAGAGACTTTTGGATAGAAATTGGCAACACTGAAAAAGTCTATCCTAAAAGACTGTATTTGGTGGGAAGCATGCAGTTACCTGGATGTTAGCAGATCATGTAAAGTGCTGCTATAAAAAGCTGCTTGCAATATACAAGTAGTTCTGCTGATTCACAATTCCCAGGATCTATAGTATTTATTTCTAAATAGCATATGCTGCTCTCATTGATTCCCTAGAATTTTATACACATAGACATAGAACTCACACTTGAAACTGTAGGGATTTCTCATTGACACAATATTACTAGAAAGAATCTAGAGGAAATCTTTTCTGTCTTCCTACAGTGCTGCAGGATGGAAGAAGGTATATTAGCTCAATATAGTGCAATCAGAAGCTTATTAAGTTAGGAAGCATTTGCATACAGTTGGAAGATACAGTTCTATATGGATAAAAAATAATTAAAAACATGAAATGTAACAGGCCAAGCTTTCAGCTGGGTAAATCAGCATTTCTTCCTTAAACTCACTGGAACTGAGCCTGTTTATATCATCTAAAAATCTAGACAGTTATCTGGGTTTGCCAGCTCACTGTAGGGATAAACATAGCTTTAACCAATTAAATGTTCATTAGGGGCAAGGCAGAAAGGATAGCAGAAGCCAAAACTCAGAACCAGTCAGCACTTATGCTTTTGTTCTTTTATCAAATGAAACATTAACATTTTGTGGAACATCTTTTTCTGCATGGGTAAGCGTAAAGTCTATGGTAAATAGTCATTTAGATCTACCAGGGAGTTATTTTATCTATGAGTTTGAGCCTTTTTTTTTTTTTTTTCCCCTTACTGGTATGTCAGCCTCCTTAGCATAACACAGTTATCTCAGTATAAAAGTATAAAAGTACCTCACACTTATCACAAAACTTACAGGACTCATAGATATGATATAGATACCTTAATCTGTAAAGCTACTTGATAATGGTTTCAGACTAACATACTGTGATACAAAATCACATGTATACAAGACCTAACCTGCAACCTACCTCTAACATTAATCTGACAGTGAACACCTGGAAATCAGAAAAGGACATAAGCAGTTAGCTCAAAATGTAATTTTCACGTTATGCTTGGGAGACTGAAATTTACCCTGCTATAAAAGAAAGAGCAAAAAACCTCACACACCATGGATGTCTCATTTAAATCACAGTCAGATTCAGTACCATCTGGCCCTCCACAGTCACCCTTGATTCATGCCCTGCAACTTAATGGTGGATTCTAGCCACAAGGATATTTCAACCAATCTGTGCATGAAGTGTCAGCAATCCCTGACATTTACCCTTTTGTTGGCTTTATCACTTTAGGTAGTCTCAGTCTCCCCTTGTGTTGGAGCACTGCTATTATGACTCACACACAATCGTGTTTGCAAACTTGGACATGCATATGTTACAAGCTGTTCTTTAGAAGAGTGGAAAAAAGCACCTCACACTCCTGCAGCAAAAACTCTTTCTCTAGGTATACAGATGGTGTGTTTTTTCAAATGTTTTAGAAAAGGTGATAAAAAGTAATGAGCTGATAACGCAGGATAAACAGAGAAAGAAAAGAATAGGCAGATATTTTTTAAACAATCCTTTTTTAAAGCTGGTGCTCTCTTTTACCCATATAGTGCCAGTTGTAGCTGTTGGTTAGCTTTTCCCTAGTGCTGTGGCTCTAAAGCTTTTTTCTTCTGTGACTGCCTAGATTTCTCTCTTGTGAGGATGGGTATGGCAGGCTGATCATAACCTGGTGTCATGGTACTTCATGTCATCACCCTTATAGGCCATGGCTCTCACATTTATGATGCCTGTCCTAATAAATTTCTCACTTTTCTGGTTCAAATTTCTATTTCCAGATTTTCAAATATTTTGAGGTTGAAGGACAGGGAGATTGTTTTTGTCAGCTCAGAGGACTTGTCAAGTCTTTAAGTCATTAACTTCTGGTAGTTTCTCAACTACTAATAAAGTCTCTTTATCAGCATAATTTGATCCAGTTGTGCAGTCTCTCTGATGACACAGTATTGCAGACCATTGCTATGGCAAAGGCCATCCCAGTCTTGAGCAACCCTACAAACTGCAGCCAGCAGCACTGCCTCCAACACCACACACAGGGGTGTGGCTGCAGGTGTGTTCTCTTCTGTTGCAACAGGATCAAACAGCAAAGTAACAACATCACTTTTAAACAAAAAAGGGCTTTTGCAGAGCCCTCACGGCAGCTGTTATGTGAGGCCTATTTTTCCTTCCATACCTCTTTTTTTTTTCCCCTGTGATCTTTGTCATTCAATACAAGGGTTGAATTCTTTTTACAATACATTGTCGAGATGAGATAATATTATCCTTTTAACAGATGAAGAATTGCACAGATACATCAGGCCTGGTAGTATTAGCTATTTTAAGCTTTGGGACACAGAAGATCTGATTATTTTTCAGAGCAGTTTTTGTAAAATCAGTCATTAAGTTATTCTAAAGTATAACCTGCTCTGCACTTCTGTCTTCAGACTGAAGATCCTTTAGTTAGATGTGGACTGGGCATGACATAAATTAATTATCTTCTCCAAAAATATGGTTTAAATGTTTGTACCAGCTTTAGATACTGCAACTGAATTCTATTCCCTGGGACAGCTTCCTTAACTAAGAAACCATCTTCCCTCTTTCTGCAATCTTGTGATAAAACACACTTCAAATTCTTTATGAAATTTTCTTTCCCTGATCCTATTGACTCCAAGTGCCAGACTCCTTGCCCTGATAACTCCAGTCTTGCCAAGACCTTTATGCAATAAAATTCACCAGGGTCTTTGGTTTCCTCCTTGTCTTGACAATGCTGCTTTCTCCTGAGCCTGTATCTACTTCTTCCTCCTTTCAGTATTCTCTTTGTCCAGTCCATCTCAGGGACAGAGCAGGTGAAAGGTTAGTTCGATAAAATCCACATTCAGTGAGAGCTTCAGGTGTTCATACTGGTCAGAAATCTTTAGAGGCTTTGGATGATAAACTTTAACAAGTGTCTGCTGGATGTGTGCTTTTATCGCTGATAACTTAATGTGAGTTTTCAAAGGAAAATCAAGAAGCCCTTACACAATGCAAAGAACATCCTCCTGCAGAATTTCAAGTCCTCACTCCAAAGTACAAAGTCTCTACAGTGTTTCAAAGTAAATCTTATCAGATTTCTTAGCACAGGACCAAATTATGGATAATGTTGGTCACCTTTAATAATAGGTTGCAGTACTAGCTCTGCCTATGATGCAAGTCTTTGTATCCATTAAGTAAGCTGTATTCCTGAAGGCATATCTGCAGCTTTTATCTCCATCTCTGGCTGTCACAGATATGCATTTAAAGACTTTTTTTTTCTTTCTTTCAAACTGAAGTCAGGATTCCAGTTTGCTTACACCTAACTTTGTAATCTGGCTCTAACACCCCCAAATTATATTTCCCCACAATATCAATAAAGTGTGATCAGCTTGTGGCAGCTGCAATATAATTGTGACAGAGAAAATCTGTCTTTGAAGCGTTCGTCCCTTCTGCTTTGCTCATTTTCCGCTTGCAGAAATTTCCTGCACCATTCAAGCACCACGGAAGTTGTAACTGACAAATGGGAAAACTAATCTGGTTATTAACTGAAGCATGGACTTTTCAGCAGCTTCCCAAGCTGAGCTGTAGAAAGAGCTTTCTTACTGGGGAAAATACTGACCTGGGTGTTGTCAAATCTCTTGCTGAGACAGATCAGGTGAGGCTCTGATCACATATTAAACAAAAATAATTATTTTAATCCACAGTAGTTTAAAGGAGAGAGAGGAAAAAATACTTCCTCTCAAAGATTAATAAAGGAATTCATATTAAGGGCTTTAATTGTGGACTTAAGATCATTAAGATGGAAAATTATTACACGAAACATGCATGAAAATTAAAGTTGCCCACGAACATGGGCAGTTCTCTGTTAACTTTTTCAGTCAGGTCAGTTAAGGAACAGTTTACATGTCTGGGATTTCAGGAATGGTGCCAGTTAATAATGAGGAGAAAACAGGCCAAGTTCTGTTCTCAGAGTGAAATTCACAGTTGTAAAATGCCTCTGTATCTCCTAAAATAAAGCTAGGCTGACATGCAGGCTTGGCTTGAACTTTACATAATGACCAGCTTCTCTTTCAGTGGGGCTTGAAAGCAAAATCTGCTGCAGAATAACTGCCAGGATATTTTGCTGTAGGTTTCCTGTATATATATATATATATATATTCATGCACCCTTTCAACTTGCCAGTGGTCCAAACATGCTGTAAAATCCAGAATGAATTACAGGTACGTTAGTTTATAAAGTCAGTACCAAAGGATTAATTTCTGGAGCACAAACAATATCTACTAATCTCTAATACCTTCTAACTTAATTCTTAGTTTCCTCATTCCTCACCCTTCTAATTGACAAAGTTCACTGCTGCAAATACCAGTATCACTCAACAGCAAAGTGCCTTGTGTTCTGTCTATTGTAACAGCCAGCAATGATGTGTTGAATCAGGACCTGACAATATCAGGTTTCATCTCAGTCCCTGTAGGATAAGTATACAGGATACAGGAGAAGTAAGAAAATTCTTTTCAAGGAGAAAAATTAATTGCTTACAGTTAATGAATGTGTACCTAATCAAAGACAGCTGAGCTTGCACTGACACAAGGAAAGGATGTTTCCAGCAAACTGATAAGTCTGCATAGTTCCCATTAGAGGTGCAAGTTATGCACAGGTAGTGGGAGGAAAATGGACTCCAATTAATGTTTGTAGAGGAAAATGCTTCTTCCAGGATACTGTTCCCCAGCTGAGCTGAGAGTGACTTCCCAAGATAAGACCCTGCTGTTACTTGGCTTCTAAATAAGGTGAGAGGAGATTGGGTGATGGGAGGTTCAGATGGCAAAGTGAATTTGCCTTGGTGAATTTGAAGTGCTTACATTGCAGTCTGCAGTTCAGCTGTTTACCTGGTTTCTGGGTATTATTATTTTTTTTTCTGACAATTTAACAAACCTTGTCCTCTGCTGATAAGGAGTCTTCGTGCTCAGCTTAGTCCACCAATTTCCCCTCTCCCGCCCTAAGCTTTTATAATGTCACCTTTATTTTAGTGACTACAATATATTTGTTTGTAAACCCTCACGCTGGGCAGCAGGGCATGTTAATTCATTAAGCCTGACAGAATGTAGAATTACAACACAACAATAAGAATGCTGTCCCTGTACTAATGTATAATTAAAGCATGGTCATCCAGGGAAACTTGAGTTCCTTTCTTCAGGGAAACCTTTTGTAATACAGAGCAGTTAAAACCACCAGTTATTAAAGCAGGTTAATTCTCTCTCCAGCATCTTCTCCTAGATAGGTATCTTGTGAAGGATCTCTGATGTGGGCAAATAGTTTGATCTGCATCTATTCCACCTCAGGCTCTGATTTCACAAGCTGAACTCTATAATTGATTAATGGACTTCTAGCAAAAACAACTTGTGCTACAGGAAATGTAGTGACATAACAAGTTCAACTCGGTCCTGCTCACATGTGGTTATCAGAGGACTCATTGGCATTCTCTGCAGGGACAGAGGTGCTGCATGCTCTCTTCTGAGGGAATCTTTTTGCATGCTCTGCATCAAAATGGATGAAGCTACCCTGTGCCTGCTTAAAGCTTCCTTGGACTTTCACTTAGATAAACTCTTCTTTTTCATGTCCTATCCTGGGTTGCTGTGGCTGGCTAAACTTAAGCAGCTGTCATGTCTTATCTAAATAACAGATTGAGAAGTATATGAAATGATCTGTAATAGATACTGAAGGAAATTATATGAAAGAATTTAAATTTTCCTCCTTTAATTTCCAAAGCAAATCACATCATTCACAAAGAAATCAAAATAAATGCAAAAGGGATAAGCCCCTTCTTTCAGAATGATGGTATGAGTTGGTGGTAAAGGTGTGAACTTTTATTAGCTAAAAACACATTTTGTTACATCCCACTTGCACTGCAGGGTTGTTGAAGGTGTGGGACCAACAGTCAGAAGGGTAAAACCCAACTGATTGGATTTAGCTGATTTCAACAACATAGAGTTTGCAGTCACCTCACCTTCTATCAAGGGTCTGTGCTCATTTATGAAGTTCCCTTCATATGCACATGAAACACAAAGGTTATATACTACTTAAATTCCAGCATCTATGATGTATGTTAATCTTTGTCCCAGTGTGCTGCAAAGAGGTAAAAGTCTGCAGGAGTACTCTGCTGATATGGCAGTTACTAGAAATAGGGGTTTTTTGGTGGTTTGGGGGGTTTTTTGCTAGCAATTCAAAGTCAGTTGTAATGTTATGGCAACAGGATACCATTGTATAAGGAAACTCTTGCTTCCAAACTCACTTGTCACCATTCTGGCCCCTCTACTCAGAGACCTGCTTGCTGACCACAATTACTTTGCCCACACAACCCCATACAAAGCTGTGGAAGCAGAGAGCAGGAGCTGCATAAGGCAGAGATTCGATACTGAATGTCCTCTCTTGTGATATGACTGAAGACCGGGTGACAAATGATCTGAGGGAAAAATAGCCAACACCCCTTCAATTTTTTTTAATACCTTAGTATTCCCTTTCTTTTAATTTACAGTAATGTGTGTAAAGATCTTACTTGGTATGAATACAGTGACTTTGAGTTACAGTGGTGGCAGGGGAGGTTATAACAGTGAAGTTTCAGGGAGTAAAGAGTGAGGAGAAAATAGAAGTAGTTCATGGAGTACCACATATTTTAGCAAAACAAAAACTTTCAAGAATGTCAATGTTCCCCTTTCTTTGCTCTGACTGTTCAAATTTCATCTCTTGCACCAAAATAGACTATTTGTTTATTATAGCAGGAACTAATATTTTTCCTGTAGCCAGTTAAAAGAAATACATCCTCTTTGTGGCTTTGAAAATCCCTGCAGGATTATGAATGAATACTTCAAGAGTGTATTATAAATTCAGACATGTCTATTGGGCTTTCAAGTATCACAGCGGGAGCTTCTTACTGAGGCAACCTGAGGGTAAAGGCTTTCCCACCTTTCCAAAGTGACTCCTCCCACAAAATTTTCTTAGGCTGCAGTTAAAAAAAAAAAAAGAAAAAACACACCACCCTACCTAGTTGAGCTTCTTAGAGCTACTTCATTCTAAGCAGAGCTGAATATAGATATAATTTCATACGCTCACATAGCCAGACATTGCTCTGGAGCCAGCTCAGATTTCCTGCCACACACAATATCTTGCACAGGTTGTGCAGGTTGTTTGAAACCAATGTGTTTTTTGTTTAAAAGTCTAAGCAGGTGAGTTAAGACACTTGTATTCCAGCATGTGCTGTACTAGATGTGCTACGAGCACCTGTCATTATCTCCTCCAAATTCCACTGTTGCTCCTACTTGCCAACTGGCAGTGTCACAGCATTGTGACAGTGATTACAAAGTAGGATTAGACATAGCCCAATTCTCCCATCCCCTGCTGAGAGTGCTGAACCAGCAACTTTGCCATGTTTTGATCAGATGCACTCAGCACTGACATATAAATCAGGGACAGTACTAAAGGGAGAGGGGAGGAATCAGCAACAAAGAGACAAAATCAAGGGCAACTTAGAAGCAAAAAATGAGACTAAAGAGAGTTTAAAAAGCACATAGCTTTGAATCTATATGTACTTCCTTCTAAAGCGGATGAGGGGTATTGCTACTTTCAAAAGAATTCAGACATTTTCATGGTTTTGAATGCACATCACCCCAGAAAAAAAGCTCCAGTGGGCTGAGCCTCAGAATGAACTGCAAGATGAAAATGAGTTTTAGCTGGAAATTGCAGGGCAGTTGCTAAGAAGTCTTGTCAGACAGTCTTTGAAATTTAAGAACCACCTGCAGCAAGTGGTGTAGGTGGTACTTGTAACAGTATGCATGGATGCTGACTTAATGGCTTAGCAGATGTTGTGCAGGGGTGTAACTTCATAAACATTAGCAGAAAGGCTTAAAGACATAAATACATCATCTGTATGGATGTCAACTAAAAAGAACAAGACAGTATCAAGAAAAAAGTCAAAGGCGGTGGTCATTTGCCAACCACTTTTCTTGGTCTGTTGGGTAACAGAAAAGAAAAGCTGGTGTCAGGGTGCTCTGACATTGTAACAATGGAGGAAGACTTGAGATGGAAACTATTGTTACAACACACAGGACACAGAGTGAAGATGAGAAAATGTATCTGATCACCTTTAGTGCCTCACTCTGTGTTCCTGAGACTCCCTTAACTATCGAAGGAAACATTTGTAGTAAGAGGAATGAAGAAAACTTCTAGAACAAGACACTCTTATTCTTGCACTATATTGCAATGCCATTTGCCATACTGTAATAGTAATTAAATCTGAGTAACTGTAGAAAATTTGCCTGTCTAAACCCCCACTTTACAACACAAAATTGCACGGGGGCAGAATGAAAACATGAGTATGACAATTAATACACATATATACACTTCCAGATTCCTGTGCATAGACTCAGCTGTACACAAAAAATTCTCTTAGGTCTCCTGAAGAACTGTTTAAATCTTAAACATTATTTATGCAAGCAGTTTTGCAGGACAGTGCTCTAAGACACAGTCACTCAAATACTTTATAGTGCCATCCCTGACTGAACTTTGAAAAAGCCTCAGAGAAGAACCACGAATATCATTTAACATTGGTGTATGTGATTTAAAATCAGCACAGTGAAATTACAACAAACCCCTCTGATTTCATTCAAGCTTAACTAGCAGGAAAAAGCTTTCTCTCAGTTATTCCATTTCATAGTGAACTGACTTGTTGATCTGAATGCAAGAATTCTGCATTTCTACTGGTGAAACTGAGGACCAGCTTTGTCCTTTGCTCGCCATCTGGCTTATTAAACCTGCTAATTTGTCTTTATAACTATAAACACAGAGATCATACCCCAGGTCAAGATTTTTCTAAAAATCTCTGGTGTAGACTCACCCAGTATGATATGTCCCTTAGTTTTAGTTGGCAAATATAACAGAAACAAGAATGAAAGCAGGAAGATCTTACGCACTTGAAAAAACAAGATTGTTATCTCATTTTTTCAATTGCTATTAGTGGGAAAAGGAGCCAGCAATATGTAGGTCATCATCAGTAGCTGCTTTGGTAGCCTGAGAACAGTTTAAAGGAAGGAAGAAGTTTCTCTTTGTGTTTGGATAAGTTACTCTATATCCATGAAGTAGCTGTGTCTCACCCCCAAACGGAGAAGCATTATCAGCAAATGAATGAACAGGGCATTCTGTGTTATGCCAGCAGCACTGTCTTTGAAAACAAGGGAGACAAGAAAAGTAGATTCAGTGTGGCTTTTATTTTCCTGTCTACCATTGTAATGGAGCTCGTCCATTAACTCATTCTTGCCAGGCTGCATTGACAGTGACAGTTCACAACTCACATCAGCATCTGCCTGCACTGGATGCAATGGGCACAGAGCTCTTCAGTGTCCTCCCAGTGTGTGGAGAGCTCTGATCTGTGGGAAGAGTTAGCATCTACTCTGTTAGAGTATTCACTCCTCAGATGGAGGAAAAATATGGATGTGCTCTTAGACCAACAAGCTCTCCCTTACTCTCTTCACCTGGAAACTCCAGTTCCAACTGATTTACCAGTAAAATCTGGTGAATATAAATATTCTGCTTCAGCTTCTAAGTTATCCGAAGTTCAGTTCCTTACTTGGTGCCACATCACTCACTAAATTAAGATGCACAGAGTTTTCCCAGCAGACAGGAGCTGGATCTGAGTGAGAAAAATAATGAATATTTTTATTTTACAGCCGTATGGACTGATGCAAATGATAACCTCTTCTGCAATGTGGGAATTCAGCAACTCAGATCAGTGACAGAGAAAACTCTATTTCAACTCCTGTGGTGGTACTGTTACTGCAGTGTGACTGGGCCAAGCAATGAACCACCAGGTGCAGCCCCAAGTTACACTGTCATCCCAGTCTGAGAAGGAATGGGTCCTGGGCAGGCATGCCATCTGGCACTGAGTGTTTCAATTTTTTCCTAATTATCTTTCTAGTCTCTTGGACAATTTGCATCATTACCACAGTATATTAAGCTATCTCCTAGAATGTGTTCTAACCCAGAAGAAAAAATGACATTAGCCAACACTCCATCTGACTCAGCTGTGCAAACAAACTTTTACATAGCTCTAAAATTTGCTCTTGGGCTTTTCCCTTAGACCTTTGAGTGCTTAAGCCAAAGTAACAGATCTGTAATTGGTTTCAAATCATGCTTGGATTAAGCTAATACCAACCATTGCATAATGAAATCTATCACACCCTCAGTCAGATTGTTTAGGTGTTCCTTCACATTTGCTCTTATCATTGCACTTTCAGTAATTTTCAAGCATTGAAGACTCTTGTTGCCAAATTTTGTTTTGTCCTTCCATCAGTGTGTAGAACAGCAGGTTTTGATCCACTTGCTTTATTCCCTGGCTCAGGTAGGACACATTCTGCTTTTAATTATGCCCTACTCCAAATTAACACATCCGGAGTGCTGACATCTCCCAGTATTTCTGCAGTGATTGGCTCACAAACCATTTAGCTGGGTTTTTTCACATTGTAATGCTACCATTTTTTTTTTGTGATGTGATTTATAGTATTTCCCTTTACTCTTCACCTGTGCCCTTTTCTGAATGGAGTACATGGAAAAAAAAGTTCAGAAGTGGGACATGTTTTCCCAGTGATAATCTTTCCTGTTTGACTTTCTTTCCTTCCCTTTTCATCCCTCCCCTTATTTCACTAGATTCTTTCACAGTGGCCTAGATTTAACATCCTTTAACAGCTGATTCTTGTGGCTGCAAAGCTCTGATAATATATTGTACTAGTCAGAAAAAGTTATTTAGGGCAGGGACAGCCTTTTTGGTCTATCCTAGCAGACAGATGCCCTGAGCCAGAACTGAAACTCAAAGGCACTGCTACAATAACAGCTGGAGCAGGAGAGGGAAATAATCTGTAGGGATATATTTGTAGCAGTGCAGAGATAGGAGAAGGTAAATGTATCTAAAATGTCAATGAAAGCTATTCTGCTTACTAATTTCTTTCTGATCTATAGTAGCCCTTCTCCCCTTTATTTTTTCAGAGGTCACCTGCTTCTTTATGTGCCCTTCTACACCCTCTATCCTCAACCTTTTTTTGTTTTCTTAAGATTCTTTCTTCTGAATTATTGGGGTATTGTTCACAGCTACTCACCGTGGCAGAAGGTAACAATGGTAATGATCCCTTGAAACAACTCTTAAAATTGTTAGCTAAAAATTCTAGTGTAGCTTGAAGGGGACAAATCACACACATGGCAGTATAAGGCCTCACATGAGTCTGTGTTACCATTCCACTGGTCACAAACCAAATAAAAGGGATTCCTGGTTTCCTTTCCAACAGCCACTCATTTCTGCATGCTTGTCACAGATCACCATCTGTTCCATTTTGCTGATTCAGGGTTTGGATGGTTGTGCTCTATACCAGACTTCGTACAGGTTTTCAAAGCAAAACCAACACAAACTTAACCTTGCTTTTACTTTTTCTTCAGTTACTGTTTTTAAATCAGAAAATGTCACTGTTCCATTTTGTGACACAACCAAAATAAAGGACTGATTCAGAAGAAAATAATAAAGGCATCAAAAATAAGCTGGAATGAGAACTTCTTCAATCTGTTCTAACAGGACAGGGAACCACGGGCTAACAGTATGTGCAGGGGAAAAAAAAAAAAAAAAAAAAAAAAAAAGTCTTGTTTGAAGAACTTGCAAGTAACTCAAAGCTGCTGTTCCCTTCCATTCAATCGAGTGACTGTATCATCAAAGGGCCTTGTGCATCCATAGCATCCAACAAACTAGCTTGAAAGTCTCAGGAATTTAGATAGCATCCTCTTTGGTTCTGAATGGGGCCTGCTGGATGTGATATTCAGCTTTGTTCCCTGGTAAGCTAAAGATCCTTTTCTGTGTAAGTGCGTGTGTGTGAGACAGAGTGGCTGTGTCAGAATGGATGATCTCAGCTTCTTGAGTGGCTTTAATTGTATAGGCTAATCATCCCATACAGGCTGATTTAATTTATTCTGTCTGTGACACAGTAAGCCTCTATGTAGCACAAACAATACAAGAATAAATAAATCCAAATATTAATCATTCCTGGCATCATAACTGTTGAGTGTTGCAGGGGACCTACGTGAAAATGCAGGGAGGGTCAGTAAGGGATGTGCCTCCATTGGTGTCACTTCTCTCTGCTAAATGATTTTGGACAAAGGAACATTTAATCCTTAGAGCTCATATATCTGAGCAGCATCTGATTCATATTTGAAATGGGATGGACTGGACAGGTGCTCAGTACTTTCAGGATATTTTGCAAGGAGAGAATAGTCCTGTCCCAGTTTCAGAGTGTGATCAGAAAATGAAACATTAATCCCCTGGGGGACTCAGACTTCCTGTACCAGAGAGGATAAGCCATTAATTATTTTCCAAGTACTTTACAGTGTCACAGACAGAAAACCTTTTAACCTCTGCTTTCAGAACAGTCCATTCATTTACTCCTTCACCCAGGCTGTGTGAAATACATGTTTGTGCATGACAGCAAGGACTTTTTGGCAGGTATATGACACATACCTTAATATGTAAATTGCTGACTATTAGTAGAATGATTTAGGAAACAGATCAATCAACACTGTTTAAAGTGTTATTTGCCAATAAGGATCAGAAGCTTATTAAACAATCCATACAAACACACCCATTTTGAGCCTCTGCTATTTTTCATCTGGCTCTAACTCTGGACTCCCTTCTGCTCCAGACACTGGAAGAAATTTATTCTCCCTCCTCTCAGGCACTACCCAGATGTGCAGCTTCTCTTCCTGGGCAGCAGGAGGAGGTAGGGCTCGTACACCCATCTTCAGTGGGATCTGACTATGCTTATGGTTTGCTTTCTTGCCTTTGTCTCTCTAGATGAAAGATTAGCTGAGCAGAAATTTTTCTAGCTGAGCACAGACTTCTGACTCAGTGCAGACAGTGAGGGTTAATAATACAATTTCTTCCACAAACAGAAACAAATCTAAACATATTTTACCTGTAATTAGTTGGAACTACCCTGTCTCCAGCAGATTTCTATGAAAAGAGAGCTTTCTCATAAGCAATGGTTTTTTTCTCCAACAATGATGCACAACCAGAGAGTTAATAGGCATTTTTTTCCTGATCTTAATGTACTCATTAAAAAAAAAAAAAAAAGGCAAAAGCAACCAAAGCCAAACCCTTACAGTTTTCTGTCATCTCACTTTCTGCTGTGCCAAATTCATGCTGAAAAGTAAACATGGTGCAAAACTCTGAAGATAATCAAATCAAGTCCTCTTTTTGGCTTCTTGCTCCCCTTCTCACTATCTTTCCTGTTTATTTACTGTATTTTTCTGCTCTTTTTTCTATTTTTCTCCTTATTAATCTAGCCATAAAAACAACAACCAAAAAAGTTAATTCCTATCTGGAGCAGTTGAGGAAGAACTTGTTTCAATAGAGCTTGACTTAGAGCCTTCCACCTCACATCTGTGACCCCACAAAGGCAGGAAATACTTCCTATGAGTTGTTTTCTTGAATTGTTTTATGTCTGTAGTAAATTAGTGGCTCTTCCTTGAGTATGGAGCTCTTCATTCACAGTGCCCAGCCTTCCACCTTAAGAGGTTGTACTGACCATGTTCTGTAAAAGGTTCATACCCTGAAAACCAAAGTTTTGACTACGTAGGTGAAGGTTTTCATTGTACAGTCTCTCCACAAGCTTCAGATGCACCTGACTGTTATTACAGATAAAGGTAAGTAAACAAAATATCCTTCCTCTGTTAAGGAGGTTTAACTGTGTAATCAAAAGTAATTCAGTACCTGTTTAGCCTTGGTACTGGCTAACAGGAGGTGAATTCCATGCCTCAATGGAAGAAAGATCAAAGGCTATTTTGGCATTAATGAATGCTAAGCAAAAACCCCAAATATTTAATCAAGAGGGAACAAAACCTTTAGACACATGCAGCTGTGAGCATTTTTACAAATTTTCATAGTTTATACTTGAATCATATCTAAGGCTTTGTTACCATATAGATGAACAGGATTATAGTCAAGGGTGGGATTTTCAAAGCATTTTTAAAACTGCCAGAGAGCTGAATGGGGTCTGGACTGGGACAATAGGGGAAGAGCTATTACAGGCTGTCACTTCTGAAAAAGCATTTAATATGATGGAGTGTGATTATGACTCAGAAACACAACAAATGCTCTAGAGGGAGTGAAAAAAGGGAAGGACGCACCTGACTGGTTTTGTGAGGCTGCTCACAAATGCTACAATAATAAGTGGCAATCAGCTGATATCCTGAAGCAGAAGATTTGATTACCCAGCTTACCAAACACAATGCCAGTTGTCAGACAATTACCCTAAATAATTATAATAATGTATGATTTTCATTGTGGTTATGCTAAGAAGCCTTGGTAATGGATCAGAATACACTTTGCAATGCCCCAACATGTGAAAAAAAAAGAAGTGGGAGTTCTCTCCCCAGAGAGTCTATGGGAGGTGATGGGCAGGAGAATATGGACTCTGGCCTCTGATACTGGTCAGCACAACTAGAAGCAATCATATTATACCAGATGGACAACCAGTGCTATTGTTGTATAGACTTTACAACAGAACAGATGTTTTTAAAAGGTATTACAGGGATTAAAAAGCAACTACTTGGAGATGTTTATGTTCTTCACCTGTACACAGAGGTAATACAAGAAAAAGCAAAGTTTGTATGAAAAAATACAAGCCCCCCCCCATCCCCCTAAAAAGCTCAAAAATAATAATTAAATTACAAAAGTGACTTTAAAATTAAGTTACAAAAGGAGTAGTCATAGGTATGACACTGCTAGTGTGTGTGTGAAAGATGTTAGGTAATGAAATCTACAAAGAACCTTTTAAGTACTGGAAGTAGTGGAGAAGGGGCATCTTATAAAGACAAGCCCCAAGCAGACTATGCCATAACACAATCCAACCAAGGAATCAGAAAGAGAATATCTGCAGTCATGTGTTGATGAGAAAACTGAGATAAGATGGAATTCATTGGTATGGGCAGGAAGGGGTCATACCTACTAAGATACAATATAAGGAATCTGCATTTCACCCATGGAGGTAGGAAAGAAAAGAAGGATTTTAGTTGTGTTTTGGTAGCAGAAAACTAAGCTATTCCATACAGTTTTAATACCACCCATAGAGAGAAAAAAAAGGCAAAAATAGAGTTGTAAGGACGACAGAAATAAAGGAAGCATCAAAGTATATAAGCAAACAGAAAGAAGTATGGAGATTTTAACTTGGGCAGGAGGCAAGTTTCCTTTGTGAAAACAGCAATGAAAAAACAAAGCAAAAAACCCAAACTAAAAAGTAAAATTGTGGTTTAAAAAAAAAAAAAGCAAGCACCAAAACATAAATCAATGCCCCATTTAAAAAAAAGAAATTAGAAAAAAACCCAAAACAGAATAAAACCAAAAAGCAAGAGAAGAAATTATATCAGCTCCTAATTTCTGTTTTGGTCTCCTTGTCTAGGTAATGTCCGTGTTGTCAGCACTCTGTCCACCACAGGAAAATACTATTTATGCCTGTGTAAAATCATTAATTGCAAAAGAATCTTTCAAGTGTTGATTAAATCAGTGTAATCCAGGGTTATTACTAAAAATACAATCTTGTATATGAGGCTTTAATGGCAGTGATGACATACAAAACATACAAAAAATCCTGCTGAACTCTCACACTGCAAGATGAATGTGGAGCGGTGGCAGCTAAAGAAGCATTTCCCAACTGTGTAACTGTGAAAATCAATGAGCCAGAAAAAAAAAAAAGAGCAGATTAGATGCAATTTGTAAGTGGCTATTTTCAAAGTAAGCCACATGAAAAATTCATTCAAATATTTTGGAATGAAATGTTCAGGTGATAGAAATGGGGAATCTCATACAAAATCAATGAAGCTTTGCAAGAGTTGAATGTGCTTTACCTTTTTAGCTCTTTACCTTTTTTTATTTTTAATATGGTTGGAAACCAATATTACTTAAGTGGACTACAAAATGCTACATTACTTGAGAAATCACCTGGTAGATGAAACTTTAATGTGGATAAAACCATCAAAAAGTGAACTGCTGGAAAATCTTGTTTACCAAATACTTCCAGGAAGCACACAGCTTCTTAGAGAAGAACACAGATGTCAAGTATATTTATTATTCATTATTAAGAACGATGAAAAGAAGAAGCATAGCTCTGTTAGTCCATCAAACTGCAAAAGCAATCTATGTAATTCAGAAAATGAACGGATAAAAATAAGTGGTATTCCCTAGAATGAGGTCAATGTTTATTCTCGGAGATCCAGAAAATGCACTTTGCAGCAGATCATTCTGTGTGGGAAATTGTCTATAAAATTGTAGAAGAGAGAAAACCCTCATGGAAGACAGAACATGTGCCAAGATTTCACCAGTACTTTGGGTATCTGTAGGTTTGCACAGAGTTCAAAATGTTCAAAGGAAAGAAATGTAAACATTCTTCTTGCAATGTGAACAAATGTTCACATCTGATTTTGTAATTGGAGCAATTACCAACTAAATTACCTGCCTGCATATGTAGCTGGGTAATCTACTTACTTCAGTCTGCATTTTTGTGGTATTGACAGCCATCATAATGTGTCCTGTACTTTCACTGAGGTCTAGTAATTAAATCAAAGGGCCTAGAGGTTTCTGGGGCCTTGTAGAGACTGAGTCACCTGTTGGTGCTGTTGTGTCACACAGTAACCTGCGTGGGCCTTAAATGGAATTATTTCTTCTCCCTTGGAAACAAGTCAGCTGCAAAAAGTGGGATTGCCATGCTTAGAAATATCAGAAAAGATGGAGTTTTGAAGGTTTCTACTGTTGGACAAAACTTTATACTGACCCACTCCCACTCTCTGTAAAATTCTAGATTGCATGAGTTCAAAACCAGTAGATTTTATCTGCAAAATACTTGTTTTTAATTCAGAGATAAACAGACCAGTTGTTTAGTTTCATGGAGGCAAAAATATCAGTATTGGTTTTGAACAGTTTTTTCTTTCTCATATAAGACTGCTGCTAGAAAAGAGCATCTGGATCATCAAGTACAGGATCATTCAGGCAGAGACAGCCATGCAATAGCTGCTCATCCAAAGGATCCTCAAAATTGCTTCTCCCTATTTATCTTTCACAGACATTTCCCACCAGCATATAGTGAATGTTGGACCTGAAGTAGAAGACTGAGGGACAGAGTAATAATTACTATTAGAAAGAAGATAGAAAAGATGAAGTATCTTGCCAATGATTTATGCCTCTGCTAAGCACAGGATTTTTTAGATGAGTTTAAAGAGTGTGTGCTGCACAGTATAGGAGGGGAAAAAAACCCCAAAAAACTAAACCAAAACAAAAAACAAAAAACCAAGCCAATCTTAAAAACCCAATGAGCTCTCTGCCAGCCTGAGCTAAGAGAAAATTCCTTCTTTCCTGACCCCAAACCAGCAATCAGCCTAATTCTGGGTGTGTGAGCAAGACTCATCAGGCAGGCATCTGTAAGATGCCAAATCCACCCTGTAGCAGTGGCCAACCTCTAGTGCTTCAGAGAAATATAGAAGAGGGGGTTTAAAAGCATGATACAAAAAGAAATTCTGGGCTTTCCAAAGAACTTAGTTATGATGAATGAAAGAGGGGAAAAAAAAAGTAAAAAGCAGAGTTCACATTGTACACCCTGAGGATGAGAGTGTTTCCACTCCATTCTATTTTCAGAAAAAGAAAGGATGTGAGGTTTTAGGTGAAGCATTGTCAGAAATATGCAATGAGATTTTGGTTTGGATAGGAGGGGAATTTCTTTTGGAAGAGTTAAAAAGAAAACCAAAAAATAGCAAACCAACAAAATTTAATAGTCATGGTTTTAAACTAGTCAGAACAGCCCAAACTGAAAAATACTAATAGCCAAATTATGTGATTTTCAGTGAGTTTGGATTACCCCTGAGGAGAAAAAGGAGTCAAATTATCCATCAAAATGGAAAACATCCCTTCTGTCTCTTTATGTTTGTAAAAATAAACATGGAATGAAGCAGAATTCAAGCAGCATTTCACATCCTTTGGGGATAGCTGTAAATCAAATATTCATGACTTAAAACACCAGGTGAAATATCTACCTCAAGATTCCCTCCTAAGCTATGATCTCTTCTACACACTGACATCATTTCGTTTTACCTCTTTCTTACCTCCAGTTTGGAAAACAATGCCAACTTTTAACTGCATCTAAGAAAAGAAGTTAAAAGGCACATAAATAGTTTCTGAGGGTACTTTCAAAGGTCACTCTCATCTGTCTATGCATCTATGTGTCTGGCTAGAGCTGATGGCTTTAGTTTTCAATGGTTCTGCCATCAGAAAGAACAGAATCTGTCCCATTAACTTGAAAAGGTATGAACATTCTGTATGGTCCACTATTAAAGCTTTGATTTACTCAGGCTGATGCATTTTGACTCAAAACCTGGGTATTCAAAATAAAAATCTGCACTCACTTGGGGTAAATGACACAGCCCACCTAAAACTGGAGCTGCTCCCTTAAAGCCTATAGCTCACCAGAGGAACCTTTCAGCAGCTGAGTTCCTAGTTTAGGTAGGAATCTAGACATGTGTCTTTCCTCTGTGGCACTCTCCTTTTTTAACCTGTTTATTAGTAAGGCACAATTTGCTAGAAAAAGAAAAAGCAGACAAGAGGGATATTACTAAAGAAATGTTGATTCCACAGGAATTGATTTCAATGGCTTCAAATCACATGTTCTTTTCAGCTTGATGATGATGGTTGTGACATAAACCTGTCACATCTATCCTGTCCTCTGTAACAGGATCAGGATGAACATACACTCAGCATAGGAAATAGGAGCTGAAGCCCATGTTTCCTCACTAATAATATTTCTATTTCTTTTGGGTTTGCTCATCTTGCATCATGCACTTGTAGCCTGCCTTCTATCCTGCCTGCATATATGTTATGGGCAGTTGTTAGTAGATAAGAATATTTATTATGGATGCTACTGCTTTAATCAGTCTTTGGTAACTTCACAGTTTTGGTGATTGGGTACATAGCAGTGTGGTGATGAACAGACCAATTATTATTCTGGAGGAAAGGCAACCGAAAGTGGGAGGTTGTTTCATCTGGAGTGGAAAGATAGCACAAAAGTCATGAGTGGGTGAAGGAAACCAAAGCTTGGGTGGAGTGAAAAGAAAGGGGTAGGGTGTGAACTGAGATGATGGTGAAGCTGTAGGCAAGGGTGACACATTCTGTACAGTTATTACAATGCTTTTAATTATCTCTCATGCCTAACATTCCATTAGCACCATGCTGCGATGGGTGGAGACTGATGGGTCATCATCCATCCATCCATCCATCCATCCCCTCCTACTCTTACACAATTCAAACCACAGAGATAACTGGTAAATACCCAGAGATAAGGCCCTTTTACTTATTCATTCCTAGCAAATAAGTTATCCTTCCCTACCAGAGAATAATGGATATACTGGTTTTTGCAGTTCCTAAGATCACTGAGGCCAGTCTTTCTTGTCCATACTATGCTTGTGGAGGGTGTGTGGCCTAATTAATAGGTGGAGCAGTTTAAAGGAAAAATAGAAACACATGCCAGTTTTTCCTTTTCCTCACTGATAAAATTCCTAACTGACAGGAAAGGATGCTTTTCAGTAATTGCATCAGCTCTGGTTCTGACTGGCACAGGCACTCCTAGACCAATTCCAGACTGTGCCAGCATCATAAACAAAGAGAACTTAATTTTAAAAAATAACAGCTCAAATAACATGCAGCATTTTTACAGGCACCACAGCAAAATAGTCTGTGGTCACATCATTTTCAACTGTTTCAGAGATTCCTATTTGGGGGACAAGAGCTAGAACAGAATTTGTGAACATGTCTCATAATTCATTCTTTTCTTTACAAGAACAATTCACTGTGCTGATGGGCTCAGCTGCCTCAAATCTTTTTTTGTAGTTATTTGACATCTAGGAGCAGGAAAGAACAGACTCCACTGCAGCAGATCTCAGCTGTTATGTTCACTGACTGGGAAATGGCTCTGAAATCAAGATGTCCTCCCTTTGTGATAAAGACTTTTTGTTCAACGTCTTTGTTTTTCACCACTTTTTCTGCAAAACATTTCAGAGAATGCTTGATTCCTGCTTGCAATGACAGCTATGATGGGTCTGGTCTGCTCCAAAGTTTTGAGAATAATCCTACATTTTCTCTTTGTCAGAAATATTCTGGAAGCTTTTTTCTGATGGGATGGCATGATACTTTGCCTGTCTTCTCGCTGTTATGAACTTGGTCCTAGAACTGCCATCATACCTACATATAGAAAATCACTTAACAAAACCTGTAAGTCTTAAATTCTTGAAGGAGAGTTCTTAAATAACCTATGAAAAATGCTGGGTATTTTCACAATAATCAAACACCTCCTGCTAAAAGGTGTAACTATACACTAGCAGAATAAATCCTCAATAATCAAGAGTTACATTATAACATCTAAAGCTGAGGTGCAATAACTATTCTAGTGTGCAATCATATTGTCACAAGAACTACCTGCTATCTTTATTGCCCATAATAAGAAGTTATCATTGTCCCTAGAACCTCATCATAGATATTAGTTTATGAAAGTTTATAAAACAAAATTTTAGGCATCAAATAATATGTTGAATTGGAAAAAAACATGAGAATTCAGGAAGTCACCAGGTATTTTTATATCTTCAATATACCAAGCTCCACTCTCTTACAACCTTTTACCATTCAAACCCTCCTTCAAAAACCATATCCCTTCTATTGCTCTGCCTTAGCTTTACTCCTGCTCTTCAGACTGGTAATTCTAGGTTTTGTTCTCACTGAACTGTGAAGATGAAAGCCAGCAAAGAGGCAAGATACCAGTCTTGCTCATATACAAAAAAACTTGTTCCTACTACCCGCAGGAATCCAGGAGGATACGGGAGCCCCGCCAAGATATCAGCTCACCCTCTGAGAGACAAGTTTAGTGGCTTCATAAATTTTCTGGAACTGGGAGCACACTGGCCAGATATCATCAGTCAGCTCTAACTTGTTCCTGAAAGATAGTGACACTCTGTTCCTGCAGTCTACCCAAAGTACCCCTTCCACAGCACCTGTGGGAACCACTGCTTCTCTGGATATAAAACCCGTGGCTCCCAGCTCAGCTGACTGGGGGTAATTTACCCCCCATCCCTGGGTGAGTCAGCGGCTCCCCAGTGCCTGCAGCGATGCAGCTGGGCCGCCCATCCCCAGCCTGTTCCTGGTCGTGCCTCACAACCTGGGAACAACTTGGCTACCTGCTCCCTGTTGCGTTTTAGTTTGCTATCTATAAGAGGATGATATCACTCGACTGTGAAGATTTAGATCAACAAACATTGTGTTTTAAGTTGAGCAGATGTTACATTAAATGAAGGCATAGTAAAAATCTAAAATAGATCTTAAAATGTGTGAAATTCTGAGTATTTGTTTTACTTTCTTCTTCATGGTTCTGGGCCCTACTCAAGGGTGTCACTTCTTATGTTCTGCACTATAGAGAGTGCCACGATATATTTTAAGGGATTACTTTAGTGTCACTTTTACTGTACTAACATTTATTGTTCATCAGAGGTCTGAGAGATACCAGAGTAACACATTAACCATGTGTCACTCATCCCATGGGAAACACAGAAAACAAATAGAAACCAACCATTCTTTTCCTAACATGAACTCTGTTCTCATTAACCAGGGAATTTGTTTTGCTGATTGCTTTTGTTGTTTGCAGAAATTACATCTGCAAACACTCAGAATGAAAAATAAAATAAACTTCTTTGTAAAAAAAAAAAAATTGAAATTGTTTCTTGAAGTTGTGTTTATACATTTAAAGTAAAAATCCAAAATATTAAACCTGCCTTAAAATATGATTTACTTATTTGAAATACCAACAGTCGATATTCTCATGGTAAGATTTTTATGTATTTTCAGATTGTGGTGATACAAAGGTATATTTTGTCATACACATCTACTAAGCTACTCACGGGCTACAGCTATGTGAGCACTGTATGTTTTTGAACAGGAAAAAACAATCCATGAATCACTGTTTGTAGTGACAAAGGGTTATTACAGGAACCATACTATGAATTGTAGCCTTCTACATCAGTCCCAAGCTGATTCTGTACATGTTAATATCAGTTGTAAACGCTGCACGGGGTCAGTGCTTTAAAATTATTACTTTAGGAAAAAAATTTGGTTTGTTTTTGAAAATGCCCTGGCATGTGTAAGGAATAGATTTCATTTACTGAAATTTTGCCTTTTGGTGTGTGTTTGAAGCAAGAGGTTGAGCTCCAGACTAGACGGATCCCTCTCCCACCAGTGACAGAATCAAACTGTGCATTTCAAAGGAACCTCCCTGCAAGTCCAAGGAACTTTTTGTTATGGAAATGAAACTAACTTGTTTGTTTTTGTTGATGGTTTAAAATGCCAAGTTGTAGATATGTCTGTTTTGTTAAACACATCAAACAAGGAATCAGAACGTCAGTCTCCTGCATTCCGATTCTGCTGTAGAGGTGGATAGTTTGCTTAAGGTTGCATTTCAAACAGCAGGGCTTTGATGCTTTAAATACCCAGCTGAACAGTGATCATTAACACAAGAAGGTGGGAACATGCAGTCAAATGGAGATTACTTGCAGGAGAGGGACACTAAAAGGGGCTGCCAAACTGAAACTGATTCTACCTCAGAATTACTTCAAACTAGTCCATGCATACACAAAAACAGAAAGTGTCACTGCCAGTGTTGGTATTGAAAACCTCCACGGCTACTTGAGTGATAAAGAGGGAAAAAATAATTCTAATTCTCTTTAGTCTGTTCAGGAATTCTTTAATGCCAGTGCCTGGGCATTAGGCACTGCAGGAATCACCACAGGATGGGAGATGATGGGACCTGAGCTGTGTTCCTGTCTGGTGTTACAGTGGGCCCGGGCCTGTTCCCTTTCTGCGATGGAAATCTCCAGTCTGTACAGGCTGTGGTGCAGAGATGAGTTACAAACCCATGTCACAACTTTTCAGCCCTTTTAAGCCTTATGATTCCCAAGTTAAAAGGAAACCATTAGTTTGTCTTCTGGGGTCCAGAGACACATGGAAGTTTCAGTAGGCAGATTCTGCATAGTGAAAACAGAAGCCCAAGTTCTCAAAATAACCTCTGAATTATTGCTTTCAGAATTTTTTTTCCTAAGAAACATAATTTTTATAGATAAATTGATTCTCCTTTTTTATCAGAGAGTGTATGACCCACTGAGTAATCACTCTGACTGTCAATCTGATTCTGAGTTCTTTGTGTCATGCCTGCAACCCTGTGGATGATGGCAGCCTGAGAAGGAGAGGATAAACTCATCAGCATTTCATTTCAACATATTTCCAATATGTGCTTACACAAAAGGGGATGGCTTCTGCTTATCAAGGGCTGATATAAACAAAAAGTTGGATGCAGTCCAGTCATTCTTCAGCTGATCTCCTCTTTCAATGTGGCAAACCCCCAATCTCATTGGTGTTTCCTGGACTACTTCATAAAAGCAGAAGTTGGCTCATTATGTACTTTCTCAGAGGTCACTGACCATCAACAGTCAATATGAAGCCAAACTGGAATATTAAGAAAAAGGAGTGAAGGACATAACCTTTTTCAGCCTTTAAAATTTTGCTGTTATTGTATCCTGCAAGTGGAGGGCTTTGAGTAATTTTCAGAACTGATCAAAGAGCTGCATAATACACCTCCTCACAGTCCAAACTATGTGGGCTCTGAGGGTGGAAGTTTCAAAGCAACATGCAGGAGAACCTGTTGCCCCAGTTAATTAATGAAACCAGTAATGGCTGAAGTAATGAATCTGATTAGTTTTCAAACCTCTTGTCACTGCATTGTGATTTGTTTCAAATACACTGCTTTGGCAACTTCACTTTATCAAAAGATATAACACTGCAATATTCTTCCCTTCTAATTTTCTAAAATATTGTGCATAAAATCAGATAATCAGATTCTACTGTAAAGATTGTTACACTTGTACATGATAACCAGCGAACCAGGGAATCAAATCTCTGAATGTCAATATCTGTGGGGAGTGCAGTGGGTCAGAGCTGTACGATGGAAACCAAAGCTCCAGGGAAACAGATTCTATTAATCTAAAATAAAAACAAGCAGTTGAGTTTGTATCTCTCTAGCTTTAGAATTTACATGATGACAACTCCCTTGAGGCAGTTTGTGCCTTCCTTCCTCCTTTCCCATGGTTCTGTTCTCAGTATCTTTAGCCTACTTACTACCACTGCTCAATTTTCTTTCTCCTTTCTTTTTTGAGAACCTCCCAGTTAGTTAAGTTTGAACTCATTCCATATGGCTGAATCCAGACAGTGTTTACTTTATTGTTAAATTTGCTATCAAAGAAAACCTTACAGCATTCAAGATTCAGAACTTTCTTTCACACAGTTCTCCTTGTTAGGTATGCAAAGGAGGTTCGTGAAGAGCTATTACAGAGTGTCTAACATTTGGTTCATTCCTTATGTTCTTATCTGAAACAAAACAAAAAATACTACCCAGGATCACAGTTATTTGTTTGTAAAACTCTCCCCAAACGTTGTGTAGCAGTACAGTTTGCACTGTCCATGGATGGGGCTGTAAGTAGCAGTCAGACACTTCCAAAGTTTTGGATGTATTTCAGCAAAGATTTCAAGCACTTCAGTGCTGCTCCAGACTGGCTAAACTGAGAAGTCAACTGAAACACCGGCTACTCTTGCTAATTAAAATTTCCTGGCTGATTCTTTGGTTATATTTGGCCCAGAATTAACAAAATAAGTCTATTGGTCTGCCTCATGCCACCTGGAATTCAGAGCTGAGCTGTACAAAAATACAGGAGAGCAGAGAGGAGAGAACAAGTTTTAGATAGCCCCCTGAAAAACACTGGCTCGAGCTAACTTTGGAGGAAAAGGTTTTTTCTGCCTCTTCCTAACCATGACACTGGTTGTGGCAGCCAGTCTTGTGCAAAACAACTTTACCACTATCATAAAGAAGGCATAAAACCTGGGATAATTTGGGAGCAACCTTAAATTGTCATAAAACCACAGCAGAATGGTATTACAACGTTATGCTTGGGGTACTCACAGTATATTTCAACTGCCAACATTTCTAAGAGGGAAATAACTAAAAAAATCTAAAATATCTGCAGGCTGAAAACCATCTAAAGTGAGACCTGATCTTCCAAACCCCACGTTAGATTTACTCTACTTCATTCAGCAATCTGTCCTTAGAATCACCCTTGTATCATGCCTACACTGGGAATGCATCAGCTTAGTTAATTTTTTTTATTTGGTTTCACACCGATCAAGTCAAGTTAGCCTAAAATTATACATAGCTTGGTTTTTATTTTATACTAATTATCAATTTTTAACTTACAAAAATGTTACCAAATGTTTTATCTCTCACACAAAATGTTAATTGAATAAACTAAAGGGCTGCATAGAGATTGATGCAAAAGGATGGGAAGTCTAGAGGAATCCTCGTATCTCATTATTAAAATAAGTCTTGTAAAGAACAACAACAAAAAATATGGTCCTTTTATGTATTTTAAGAAAGAAAAAAGATGACAGAATTAAAAAAATCCAATACCTATGTAATTAAAAAGCCTAAAACCTCAACAGAAATCTGCCCTTTCTTTAAAAAACTATAGAAGACAAAATGAAATAAAAATCTTTCGTCCAGAGTCACTAAAATCTTAGAAAGAAGAAAAGTTGTACAACTGGAAGAATATCACAGGTCCAGATTTCAATACCTTCTAATGTTAACAAATTATTCTAGTGATCATATTCCAATTTTAAATTCTGTTTAAAGAACCATGATGGTCAAAATCAGTCTCATAATTGCCATTTCTAATGTAGTTACAAGAGTAGCATTGCTGTAGCTGTGAAGAACCAAGGATATGAGAAAGGCTGAAGGCAGATTTCATATTTCTGCTAGACCAGCTGGGTATAACTGGGGAAAGCTTGCAAGCTTTGAGGCATTTAAACCTCTCCTCAGGCTAAAAGCTTTGAGTGCAAGGTGGGGTTTTTTTCCCGTTTTATCAATTGATCAAATGTTCTTTCTTTCTTTCTTTCCTGTTTATTATTTCACACAGATAGATATTATTCTCATATAAAGGAAATATAAAATAACAGATATACAAGACAGAACCAAACAATTCTGGTCTTGAACAAAGAGGTTTTTTCAAGTTGAAGGCACCTGCTCAGAACTGGCAGTCTCTTCTTGACAGTCGCCTGTGTTCATCAGCACCTTAGGTAGCTCAGAACTTTGAACCTCTGTTTCTTACCACAGTCTTTATCCCAAAAGAAAGATAAAACACAAGTTTTGAAATATCTTTGCGTTTATGCTGAACAAAAAAGCTCAAAGAAGTCATAGCTACTGGCCAGTAGCACAGAAAGCTGTGTGTGGGCAGATTAGAGACTCAAAGGATGGGATCACTTGAGAGGAGGTTGAGAGAAGCAAGTCACATGCAGATGATGAAAGACTGATCAGCAGTGGAAGAGAGGGGAAGGGGAACAGAAGCGCTCATCAGTGAAGAGAGGAGGAAACAAGGGACACATTGTGGGCTCAACTCAAAATGTCACTGCTCACCATTGGCTCCCATGGATAGTATAGGTCTCAGCCCTTTAGAACAGGTAGATAAGGTAGACAATGATGGAAAATGACTTAAGACATTTTGGTGGGGTATTCTGCCAGCAGGAAATGCAGATTTACTCATATTGATCATTCTGCAACAAGCACAAGAGTGGCATTCTCAAAAAGCCTAATTAAACTAAAGAAAAAAAGTTTCCACTCCATTCCAACATTATCAACTTCCAATATTTCTGAATTTTGTTTTGAAAATGTAATTGAAATAATTTCACTGCATGATCTTTTTCTCTGTATAATGAATTTATGTCGATCTATGTTTTTTCAGGACTTTAAAAAATGCTCTAATGAGGAGGTGGTGGGGGGAAAAGTGAATAACAATGACTTTTCATGTACCACATGCTTTCCCTGAGATAAGAAGTTTGATTCAAAGCATACACTGAAGTTAGCTGGACACCCATTGGTTTAACTGCAGCAGATCTATGAGGAAACCTTGAAGAATGGAAGGAAGAAACTAGAGACAATAAATTGAAGGAATTCCTTTCTAAACAATGCCTTACAAATATACACAGTGATCACTAGGTCCTGCCTTTGATGTACAGCTCCCAAAAGCTTCGACTTTGCTACGACAGGAAAAGCAGAATTGGGCTCCCTGACTGGAGAGTCAATGACCACATCTGTTCTGAGACACACCAGAATTAACTAATGAGATACTACTGACTGCAGTGAGTAGTTGCATCTAGATTAGCAAGTCCTTACCAAAGTCCTGCATATACAACATTAAATCAGAGGAGACCCATTTCTGTGGTTTGTCATACAGCTATTTTCTAGAAATATCCATTATATTTCACAAGTAAGGCAAAGCTATATTGAACAGTATTTAATAAGCTAAAATCTAAGCTACCAAACAGGGACCTGCTTGTTTCACAAACCTGAATAACCATGTCAAGATGTGGAAAGCATTAAGGTGAACAGAATCATGGGAAGTACATACATGTTTGGACAAAAAAAGAAAAAAAAAATGAAACCGAGTTAGTATTAGCACCCAGGCTGATTTTAACTTGTAGCTGACTGAAAAGAAAGCTTTGGTAATAGGAATGTTGATACAACCTTAATTGTAACAGTGCAAACACTGCTACTGAAATACAGTTTTGAGTAAGCTCCATCAAGGAGTGTTTTGTAAATGAATAATGACTTTGCTTAAAGCCAATCAACATCAAGTGTGTTAAAAAAGATGAAATAGTGCTGGAAGGCAGTGGGAGGTAGAGGAGCCTCAAAGTGCAAACAGGTGCTGATCTCCCTTCAGGGGGGATTGAGTGGCACAGACCTTACAGGCCTGTCACTTCTGATCAAAGCAAGCTCCAAGACCACATAATCACCATCACCCACCTTTTAAAGGATGCCCTGATTTATCATCTGTCAGTGTTAATAACTTGGCTACTCTGTCTAAAATACTTAGAACATTTCACAAGGATAACATTTCAAATTTTTTTGAAGAAATGTGTAAATGTTTTAAACTAAAATGCACTGAAGTTCCTCCTTTGAGGCCATCTGTTGTTGGAGACCACCTGTCATCAAAAGACCACCTGAGCACATAATATCCCATCATTACAGAAGTATCCCCTTGAAGCCACGGATTTTAAGTGTTAGAATAAGAAGGGTGTATGTTACAGACACTGCTGTTACTGGCCTTCTCATATAGTTTGAAGCCATGGGATGACAGCCATATGTGAATAATGGCTTCATAATAACACACACGAAATGCTACTTTGGGAAAAATCTGATAAGAGCTCTGAACATTCCTTGACTGAGCACCTCACATCCTTTCAGCCGTGGTGCTTGCACTGTGCTGTTCAAAGTGTCCTAATACATAATTTCTAAGACTAAACCTTGTAACTACTGAGCTTAATTTTATTTCTGATTTATATACATCAGAAATTCACTGAGAAACAGGACCAGTATTATTGTAAACAGAATTTTGTGGGTATTTTTATGAATCCCATTTTTCCTGCTAATCTCTGCTTTTCTTCTACCTCACCCTAAAACAGGAATCTCTATCTGAATGTTGAGCCATAATCTGCATTGTCACAACCTCCACAGCTTGAGACAATTTTTACCCTCCTGGGTAATCTGCAGCTCTGGCAGGAGAGAACAGAGCACTTGTACGTAAGCCTGTGGCTAACATCTGATTCTTGATTTACAGTGTATGTTTACATTAACAGCCTTTTTTTTTTATGAGATATTTTTATCTGATAAATGCCATTTGACTGTGATAAAGTATCCTTTTCAGGAGGACATTCTGGACTTGCATTCCTTCCCTCAGCAAGTTTCCTGGGGAGCAACTGAATTATTAGTATAGCCACATACAGATTTTTCTCTTAAAAGTCTTAAAAGGTAAGAAAATACCCAAAAGGTCTTGAAAGTACGTAGGGAAAAATCCTAGAAAACTCAATAAAAATACAACCATGATTTTACTAAAAAATCAAATTATTGTGAGAAGTAGAGAAGTTTAATATAGAATATTTTAATGATATTTTCTCAAAGACTTTTTTAACTAATGTGTAGACTTCTAAGACAAAAAATTGCTGTTATTATTAACCCAACCACTGAAACCTTAGAAAATAAGTATATCACTTTCCCTTAACAGTTGTAAGCTTTCCATTTCTTAAGTATAATTTTCAATACTAAACTGCTAAGACTGATGGTAGTTATGGGACAGTAAGAATTAGAATTTCAGAATTAAGTAATCCTTAATATGTCTTTAAAGACAATCATGATACTCTGATTACTCTGCTGCATTTACTGTTCTTCAGTTCTGATGTGATGAAATTAGCATTGTTACATACTCGCAGTATCTAGTTTGCTTACCAGTAAAGAAAATAAAATTCTAAAAAGTCCCAAATCAAAGCTGAAATTAAACCTAAATACTTAGTTTACAATTTAGCACAAATCTATTTGTAACATTATGCATCTAGCCAAGCCTTCACATTGGGCATTTTCATAGAGAAACTTGCAGTTCTGCTATAGTGACAATGAAGGGCCTAAGGTGACAACTGATTAAACTCAGACCTGCAGCAGGAGTTCAGCAACTGCTGCACATCAATCTTCATTTTTTTTCTCTTGGATTTCTAGCAGCAGATTGTAAAAATACATAATCAACACTGAAAATAAATGTCTACAAAAATAGTGAGAAGTTAATTTCAGTGGCTAATATATTGTAGAGTGAAGTCTGACACCATCCTCTAAACAAAACTCTCAATGGCAAAACAAGCACCAACCTTTACATCAGAGAGGAGATTTGCACGAATCACACGTCATGCAAGTGATAAGTGTGAAAACAGAACACATATTTGAAGAGTTCCTGTACCCTTTGCAATGCACAGGCTGTTTTAAAATTTTGTATTTCTTAGAATCCAGTTTTTAACTACTGATTATGCTGATCTTAACTACAGCATACAGAGATGCCAAGTGTCAGGAGTGCATTTCTTCAGTGCTGTGTCCTACTTTGGCTCCAGCAGGGTGTGCTCTGGCAGGATAAACTTCCAGGGCATCTAAAAGCTGCATATCAAACAGTGGCATGTAAGGGTGAAAGTGAAAAAATATATTACCTCTTCCTCAAAAATATGAATTTTATATTGAAAGCTGCTTTGTATGTGAGATTTAAGATAAAAGGGTGATTAACAATGCCTGAAATGTAATCTTTGTCATTCAAGTTCCTTGTCATTGCTAGAAACATTCAAAAACACTACAAGAAAACAAAAATTAATCTGTAGCACTGCACGGGTAAGGTGAAAGGTGACTGTCAGAGGGAAGACCATTAAGACCTGATAAAGCCTGTTGGAGAAAGTGAGGTTACATTACTATCCCACCAGGTGAGCACACAGCCTGGCAGTTAACTGCATGGAAAATTTCAGGTTCATACAAAATCCTGCTGTGCTGGAAAACTTTCTGAAAATATATTTACAATTTTCACTTTATCAGATAGCTTTCCTAAAGTACTACTCAAATTCTGTATTTATATTTCCCCTCTTCTTTCCCCTGATCTCCCTGAAGTTTTTTTCCAAGTAGTAGTGATACTTTCAGAAATGCTAGAAGGGAAAAAGAACCCCAGAAGAGTAGAGACTGAATTGTATTCAAAGTGTGCTGAAGTGAGCCAGCTATATTTAACATGCTGAACAGACCCTATGCAAATTTTGAAGGGGTGTTAACCAAGGATCATTGTTGTAATCTCCTTGCTTTGTAAACATGGTATTACTTGACATCACTGCAGATTTTTTTACATCACTAAAGCTTCTTCACATTCAGTTTTCTCAGTTGCAGAGGTCAGCAGAAAGATGCAACTTCAAAATCCATTTATTTAATTCCAGCTTGCAATTTCTTTTGAGTAAATTATTGTTCTATCTACAGCTATTATATTGCAAGTGTGCTTTTATCAGATAATTGAGAAAACAAGTTTATTAACCACAAAGCACATCAGAGAAAGTTTAGAACACACAAAATTATCAAACTAAAGAACATATTTTATTTTTAATAAAATATTGGAGCATGAAAAATAATTGTATATTACAAATATATACAGCACAGAACTGTGCGCCCCCAGCACAGTAAAGAGCATCACTCTATACAAAGCTTCCCTTTGCAGAATCTAGTGCTTCTTGATCTATTCATACTGAGAATTTGTTTAACAATAGAAAGAGTCAATAAGCCCTTTGGGTCTCTTTGAATTGATCCCCCCCCTTTTTTTTGCACAAATCAGTCCAAACGTGTATAACATTGGCTTGATTTCCATTAAAAAGCCACAAAATGTAACACTAAAGGGTTTCTGAGGACTAGACCTCTTAGTTCTTTTGTGAAGAGATTTCTTTTGTTGTCTTTATGTACAGCAAAATACTTGTTTCTCTTTTCATGTCATGGTAAGAAAAAAAAATGTATTGCACATTATTCTTATTCACAAAGTTTGCGTCTGGTGCAGGAAGTTTCTCTTTTAGTGAAAGAATATTGGTGAGCATTATAGATTGAACCTATTTTTAGGCACTCCAAACCCACTAGGCTGAGATCAGTTGTAAAGGATTTATCTCTTTTCTTTTTTAAAGTTAGCATGGAAGTTGCATTCACAGATAGCACACCTACTGAGGACAGGCCTCTTTGGGACCTTAGATTCCCTAAAGAGAAAACGCTCACTTGGGCACTTTTAAAATAAAATAATTGCTCCATAAAACTTGACTATACCTTGTTACTCAGAAACCTGTAGGAAATCCAGCTCAGCTACATGAAAAAATTAAATAGGGTGTTGGGGTTTTGGTTTTTTTTTAAATAAAACTGAGGGCTGGATAAAGTACTTAACTACAAATTAGTAACAGAAGAGACTGTTCTAATTCACAATATTCCTTTCACTGGAAACCTTTCTGTAAGTACCTTCAGTTTTTCATCAGGTCCTGAATTCAGCAGGTACATTTTTTGCCTTGAGATATTAAACTGCTCTCTGACAAAAAAAAAAAAAGCACCATTTTTAGAAAAAATCTGACTGCTATGATGGACATTTGTAAGTCTGTAAGGTGAGATACAGTCTTTTCTAAAGCCTGGTCACACACAAGTGGGTGGTTGTAATGTTGATTCATATTTTGCAAGGTGAGTTTTCTGTGGATGTTGAGGTTTTTTGTAGATTCCACTACTTGTAATAACACTTGCAGGTTTTCTCCTACTTCTCTTCTTTAATCTTCGACTACAAACATTTTGCCAGGACTGGAGAGTCTTGGAAGTCCAAATCCACATACCACTAGTAATGCCCACAACTAATAACATAAAAATTTTTACCATAAAAATTTCTACTGCTGGAATAGAATTATTCATCATGCAGTCTAAATTTTTAGTCTGGTTGTTCATCTTGCATTTCTGTTGAGTTGCCACTATTTTCCAATAATCCATATTAAGTCTTTCATAAAAATAGCAAGCTATCACACAAGTTGCAGGCACTGTATACAAGACTGAGAAGACACCAATCCTGACCATAAGTTTCTCCAACTTGTCAGTATTTTCTCCACCTGTTTTCATCACCCTCCTGATATGAAAAAGGGCCACAAACCCAGAAAGAATAAAAGAAGTGCCAATGATTAGATAACAGGCCAAAGGAATGAGCACAAACCCCGTCAAGGCATTCACATCCATGCTTCCAACATAGCACAACCCTGTCAGCTCATCTCCAGCCACCCTTCTCATAACTAGGATCATTATGGTCTTCACAGCTGGAATGGCCCACGCTGCCAAATGAAAGTAGCTACTGTTTGCTTCAATTGCTTCATGCCCCCACTTTTTCCCAGCTGCTAGAAACCAAGTTAAAGTCAAGATTACCCACCATAAGGAACTTGCCATACCAAAGTAATACAGAACCAGGAAGACAATGGTGCAGCCAGTGCTCTCCAGTCCTTCCTGGATGACATAGAGTTGGCCGCTGTCCCTATCACAGGCAATACTTTCAGCACCTGAAAAGAGGCGAATAATGTACCCCACTGAATAGACACAGTAGCACATTGAAAGGAAGATAATGGGCCTCTCAGGGTACTTGAAACGCTGAGGATCTATCAGAAAAGTGAGTACAGTAAAAGCACTGGAGAAGAAGCACAGAATTGACCAGATGGCAATCCAAATGACAGCAAATTGTTTGTCATCCTTGCTCCAGTAAACATCAACCCCTGGAGTGCAGAGTGGCGCACAGGAAGCGCTCTTTTCCACATGGTGGAACTTGCCAGGGTTTTCACAGGAGGTTCTGCTGAGGCTGTCCTTATGCTGCTGCAGATCGTGGCCACTGCTGGGCCGCTGTGGACGGAACATGGGTGGCAACATGCTGGATCCTCTGGGTGGCTCATCCGATCCGTTGTTGGGGGCTTCCATGCACAGATAATTGGGGTCATTCTTGTTGGGCAGTTTGCTGCAGTCTAAGGAGTCTGGCCATTTAAAATTGAACTGCTCCATAATAGGAGAACACTTCAGCCTCGCTTGCTCGCACATGACCCTGCAGGCTGGGATCGGTGCGGAAACCTGCTCTGTGCACATCGGGGCATAGAGGGAGCAGAGGAAAAATTTCAGATGGCTGTGGCAACCGTACTCCACCAAGGGGGCAAACTCGTGCAGCTGAATGGCAGCTTCCCTTTGGTTTTCGTGTCCCATCAGGTTAGGCATCCTCGTCATATTGTACCCTATATCCTTGCACATGGGGATTTCTATCGGCTGGCACCTCCCGTCACCGGGGCGGTCAATGTCTATGGAGCTTATCCCCGTACAGGCGCAGGTCAGCCAGCAGAGCACCAGGAGAGCCCGGACGAAGTTCCTCCTCGCTGGCCCCATTGTGGCGGCAGCGGCGCGGGCAGCCAGGCGTGCGGCCGGAGCGCGGCTGCCTCCCGCAGGCGCCTGGCGCCGGGGCCGTGCGGGGCGGGGGGGCGAGGAGCGGGAGGGATTCACTTCAGCGGCCCCACAGCTCCTGCCCGGGACAGCATCGCCCCCGACCTTCGCGAGGGAGCCGGGCAGCGGGGAACGGCGAGACGGAGGTCAGCATAGCCCGGGCCGCGGCGGCGGGCAGCGCCCGCACCCCTCAGGGCCCCTCGCCCCTCAGCATCGGTCCCGCGGCCGCGCAGGGAAGCGGGCGGGCGGCTTCGCAAGCAGACTGGAAAAGAGAAAGTACCCCCGATCCACAGTTGCGTAAAACTTACGGCGGGGAGCCCGGCAACTTTCTTTTCCTTGGGCTTCCACTTTTGCGATCCGTCTTTCCACCACCCTTCCTCCTCCCCGCTGCTGCTTCCTCGGAGCACAGGCAGAGCGATGCCGGAATAGTTTGGGTCTGGGCAGATCCGAGCGATCACTGCTCCAACTTGCACATGTCCCGGGCGGCTTTTTGGTGCAGCGGGTTTCTCCAGGGATTTTCCTCTTCCTAGACCGGGTCACAGCTCCGTACTTGCTCGCCGAGAGGTGGGGATTGGTTTATCCGAGAGCAGAATAAAGGAGGAGGAGGAAATATCTAAGGCATTGAAGAGAGGGGCCTAAAAAATCCCCCCCCGCCGCTTCTCGCCGCCCTCTGGTCTGGGTTTGCAATAGGTCGGCTCTTCTGCGCTTTGCAGAGCACAGGGCTGGCGTGCGAGCGTTGTCTGTGTGCCTGCTCCGCTCCGCTCCCCTCGCAATAGCAGCAGCTCCTGGGGCTGGAGCAGCTGGGGCTTTCAGGGGGCGGTTGAGTCCAAGGAGTAAAAGACGACCAAAAAAAAAAAAAGAAAAAGAAAAAAAGAAAAAGAAAAAAAATAACAAAAAACTCCCTACAAAAAAAAAATCCAAAAAACCCCAACCCAACAAAAACACGACAACCTGTGCAGGATCCGCCTTGCATACGACATCCACTTTGCATGAGAAAGGTGAAGCTGACACAGTGATTACTTTCCAATCACTCGGAACGCCTTGAAACCTCCTTAAGGACCCCTACAGGTTTTCCTTGATCAGCACAGATTAGAAAAAGCCCCATTTGTTCCTCTCTCCTTCTGTCTTTCCTTCCTTTCCCCTTTCCCTCCCGTTGCCCTCCCTTGAAAGTTTAACAGGATCTTTTCTCTAGAAGGCGTCAGCCTCACCTCCCTCGCTCAGGTAGGAAGCCAGGGAGAGCGAGTGCTTCAGACTTCGTGTCTCCTAATAAGAGAGCTGAAGGTGGTGCCTCTTTGACTGCGCTTATTGGAGGGGGGGCGATGCTTTAGCAGGGAGGAGGATGCATTTTATGGCGAGTGCTATAAACTCTTCGATGCCAGGGTCATAAAATATGGTTGCTTTCAGCCTGGAATATCAGCTGTTTTCAAATATCATGCTTTGTCTCTAATTGCTAAATGAACAGGACAAGCAGGATTGTTGGAAAAGTACCTGTTTATGTTTTTAATCACGGTATGGCATCACTCGAAAAGTAGCACTTGCTTGCTCTTTTTTTTTTTTTTTTCTTTTTTTTTCCTCAAATAGGAAACCGTAAGAGGACCAGACACACAGAGACATAGCTTTGGGAAAGTTACTTCATCCACTATAGAAAAGATACTTTTAGGTTTTGAAGATCTTTCTAAAGTGTTAACTTTTTTACGTTAAGTTTTGAGGTTTATTTTGCTTATTGGCCTACCAGAACTAGAAGAAGAAAGTTAAATCCCAAGCCAATGTAGAATTCACAATTTTACAGACTGAAAAAGAGCACTGTGATCAGAAGTCAAAAGATTAGCTCTACAATTTTTTTTTTCCTTCTTTGAGCTTAGTTTTAGCAAACATATTAATGGAGAAGGAAAATCTCTCTTTCCCTTCATTCATGCTCGCCCACACAAACTGGGCTCCTCTCCATTAGTGCCTGTTCCTTATCGAAATGAACACGGATTTTCCTGGAAACTACCAAATCCCGCAGGGTCAGAGTTAATACCCCACCAGGCTCTAGAAAGGAAACTGTTGGCTTCCTCAATTGTGATAAGGGTGAAAAGGATCCAAGCAAGGACAACAAACCAGGGCTAATGTTTGTCTTTGAAAACCCTGAAGATGTGACTAGTTTCTGCCTAAAAGTAAAAACCATCATAAAAATGTTTTAAAACAGTAGTCCTTTTTGTGGCTTTTCAGTGGATCAAGGAGATTATACTTATAAAGTATTGGTCTTAGGGGCTGACCTTTCCTTGAGCACTTTTAGATTCCTTAGGGAATGCTACAAAAGCAAGCAGTGTTATGTGCAAAAAGAAAAAAAAAACCCAAACCTTTATTTATTTTAGTGTGTCTGTGTGTATGTGTGTGAGAGAGACAGCTTGTGTTGGGGTATTTCCATTCTTCATTAATCTAAGCCTGTTTTCTTAGTATTTCTATGCATCCTGATTCTTCTTCTAGAGAGCTCAGCTGGGGGTAGTAGGGGAGTGTGGAGAAAGCTTTTATAAGGGACAAATAAATTCTACTTTAAAAAAGTAAAATCTAAATAATAATAAAAAGTAGAATTTAAATAATGTGCAAGATGAACATATTCAATATTGTTTTGTTCAACTCAATTGTTTGGGAGCTTTTTGTGATTTTCAGCAAGTATTTTTGAAAAGCATACTCTATCACCTTCCCCCTTAATCTAGAAAAAAAGACATTAAATAAAATATGGCCTGTTTTCTTCTATAGCACTTATAGCAACCTTTTTCTCCTAAGAGGCAAAAAGAAATATAAATGCAAGTGAGAAAAAAAGGGGGACCCCCACCTTTGCAGTTGTGTCTCTCTTAATTGATCATTTATATGCCAGTTTAAATCAGCCTTGTTTTTCTAGCCATTATTTTAGCCAATGCATTCCACTTTAGATCATTTATTCTACTTTCTATATTTTTAAAGAGCTATCTAGGGGTATGTCCCATTCAACGAGCTTGTGTCAGTGAAACCAACAAATAGAACATTATTATAGAAAAATGAGAGCGCTGAGAAATCAGCAACTGGAAGATACCTCTGTAACTAATAAATGAAAAGAGCCTTTTGATGGCTCCAGCTGAAAAGATATTTTATTTTATTTTTTTTTCTCCTGTGTGTGGGATTTGAGATGTGTGATTCTATGGAGCAGCCAGGCACCCCTGCTGCTAGGCCCTGGCTAGGAGTTGGCCCCCCTCTGGCAAATGTTATGGAGAATTGGGAGGAATTTTATGGCTGTCTTTTCCCTCAGCTCTTTTTTCTTTTGTCTTCTTTGAAGAATGACTTTAGACATTTTATTTACATATTTAACCATGGATGAAAGAGGAAAAAGAAAGCATTTGGGCCGTTGTGGGAATAGTGATATGTTTAAATTAATGGAAATCTTATTAGGCTTCTAAAATTTTAAGCAAAAGATTTTTAATGAAACTTTATAATTAAACATGATTTCAAATAATGTGCCAACTCACAGGAAAGATGCATTTCTCCCTCTAGCTCTCTATCTCCCCACCTCCCAAAAATGTACAGAGAAATAATCTGTATCTTAAAGTCCATTTTTTCTTCTGTCCCATAAGCAAAAGATTAAAAGCCTTGAACATTTAATAAGGCATGTCATAACTTAATCCATAACTAAATATTTTGTAGGTAAAGCAAACCACAAACAAGATAAGAAAAAAAGACACCAACCACCCCTTATCCCTGCAATGGCAAAGTTTAATGCTGTGTAATCTATTGCAGTGCTAGTGTAATAAAATACTTTGATATGGGTAATGGTGAAATTCAGAGTTGCATCTATTCTATGTGTTAGAGTCAATGGAAACTACAGTGGTAGACAAGGTTTTCTGAAATGAGATTAAAGAAAACTCGGATAATCCATTTGAGATAAAATGTGCTGACACTTCAGCAGTAAAGATAAATTAAATTATAGGCCTGGGGAATTGAAGAGTTAATTAATACATTAAAGATTTTAAGTAAAATAGTCTAAATTACTTATGATTGACAATGGTATATTACAACAGAACATGAACTGATATCGATGGTCTTATGTTTAAGAAGTCCACAGCTATAACTTTTTTCAGGTTTAATACTTGGAGCCAGTTGTTTAATACACAAAAATTATAGATCAGTTTAATGTGAGTCCCAGTCAGTAATAGTATTCTGATCTCTATTTGCATTAATTCATTCAGACACTAATTTCTTATGGCTGAGATGTTTCATTCTGGTAATGAACTCTAACATAATTCTTTAAAATGTTAGCCACACAGAAGGTAGCAACTGTAAAAGAAGAAGATCACACACAAACAAATCAAGCTGATAACTGATTTAGCAAATTTATAAGCCTGCCTTTTTTACTGAATTTCCAGTAGGCATTCATAAAATTAAATGCTGTGCAAAAAAAAATGTTTACTTTTTAAACCAAATGGGCTCGTTTTTTCCTAGATGCAGAATCTTTGTAGCAGTTTCCTCCCAATATTTAAATAAACATGTCTGCCTAATAGGACAGGCCTACTGAGAAATATTCCCATGCAAGTGCAAATATTCACAAAAGTTTTAATTACCTTAGAAAGCCACCACCACCAACAGTTAAAAGAATTAAAAACAAAAACAAATCATAAATGGATGAGTGGGTTGTATAGTATTGCTCTAATACAATTTAGCTGGCTATTTTAAGGGCACTTCCCTTGAAATGTGGTTTGAAATATTACCAAGGGTTCGACGGGGTGCATTAGTGTGAATTGCAAATCAGAACATTTCTTTAATCCCCTTTTCATGGCCTGGCTTCGGATCAGTGGCATCTAAGGGACTCCCCACTGATTCTGGCTCAGGAGGAACCATTCACTGGGGCAGCTTCCCTCTTCTATTCCCACAGTCCAGAAAACAACACCACAGACAGACACCCTCCAACTAAATTAGATTAAACTCCTTCTCTTCCACAGCACATTAGCCTTTTCACTGCCCAAGATTCATTATTCAGCTACTCCTAATTTAAAGCTACAGTATTTTTCTCCTCTTAGGAACAAAAAACAACAAACAAAACTTAAGCTAAAGCAGAATAGAAAATATTGCCACTCAGAAATAATCCAAACAATTGTAAAAATTCCATATCGATAGGAAAATATCTTTCTCACTAATACTCTAATATTACAAAGATATTATTATTATTTAAGGCACAGGCTCTAAATTTCTATAGTGACTGAAAACAAGGACAGACCTAAAACAAGAAAATACACACAGAATTTTTTTCTTATACACACCATTTGATAAACTTTTTTTTTTTTAATGCACCCTTTGCATATCTTACAGCCAAATCTAGACTCTTAAAGGCATAAATGTTGTGAAAAATGTGCATGATAGGGAAGATTAATTAGTTTCCTCCAAGTTACTTCTTCCTTTATTTCCCATCCACAACTTCTCCCCTCTTTTGAAGATAAATCCAGTTTTTCTAAAACTCTCTCAGGTGTGAGTATGTATCCCTTCACAAATACCAGTGGAGTCAGCTAATGACAGATAGGAATAGTAAGATCTCAGTCGAGCTGTCTCAAGGGTCTTGATGCCCAGTGCAACATCTCAGAACATCAGGTACATGAGCCAGTTCCAAAGAATTCCCAAATCTGTGCACTATTTGTACTAAAACTGGATGATGGAAAAGGAGCAAATTGATAATCTTGGTCTTCTCTGACATAATATTTAACTGCCCTGCTAGAGGAGAATCTTTACTCCTCATGCTGTTTGTAAAGAATCACTAGTGAAGTTCCAGTACAAAAATTTGCAGCATCTATCTTCCAGAGAATGGGTAAAATAATTTTACTTAGGTTCTTTTGAAAGATGCTTTCAGTGCTTTCAGCTCCCACTTGTAGTTTCAGTGCCTCTCTAAATTTGCATCAATATCATGGAAAGATGATGGAGTCGATGAAAGCAATCTGAAGTACATGGCAGTATTTTTGGCATAGGGATGTTATCCTATTTTACCTGAGTTTACAGCAGATGAAAGATGCTCTGTCTGGCTTTCCTCAGTACACCAAGAGCCTTTAGACCTAGGCAATAACCTTGTAGAAATCTTTCTCCATTATCAAACTTCTGTAATACTGTGGTCTTCAAGCTGACCATGCATCTGATCTCCTGTATATCATTAAATTCAGTTTTGTCACTAATATTTTATCTTTTAATTACCTGTGTAATGCCTTAAGCATTCTGGCACCTCTGGTGCAGGCAGGGACTTTCTGGAGTAACATAATGGTAATAAAAAGATTTATTACTGCTGTAGTAGAAGGCAGCAACATCTATTCCCCTAGTACTAAATATCGTTTATATATCTGAGAGTTAACTCTTCTTTGCTCGTGTGAAAACTTAATGAAAAAAGTTTTGAAATGAGCTCTCCTTGTGAAGGCTACAGGATAGATATGCTTTTCAGGCCTCACATCTCTAAATCACAGGGTAATGTGGCTATAGCACTGGGCTGAGGATTGAAATTGATGAAAGTTTAGTCTGATTTCCTTTCCTACTTGTTCACTTCTTGTTTTGGTGGTGGCAGAAGTGTCCTGTGGGCATTGATGTAAAAAGGAGGTAAATATTTCCAGCTGCCTATAACTGCTGAAGTAGTCACATCCCAGCTTCTGTACCCACCCTGTAATATCCAGGACAGATTGGGAACAGGCTGCAAGCAAAGATTTAGAATATACAATTAGAAAGGGAATGAGGTTTATCAGAGAGCTGCCAGGGAAAGCAAATGGGAGCTGGAAATCCCTGGTGCTTTGACATGGGGTGTTGTTTTCATCCTCAACCCCTAGGATCTAAGAGCTTCACACATGCCCCAAAGCTTCATCTGTGTCCACCACTGATATCCTATGTTACCTACATAATCTTTTTTCAGTATGTTAGTTCTTAATTTTTGATACTTTTACATTTTCTATGATGAAGTATTGTTTAAACCTTTGAAAAGGCCAAACTTGTGTAGGGAGAAGTTTATAAATAGTATTGTGTAATCATTTGGTAAGGAATCATGAAGACGATGCACTTATGTAGAAACAAACAAAAACATCTGAAAAATCAGCATATTTTCACTCCTCTAGTCTTCTTGGACTTTGTATAATAATAATGAGAGGGGGAAAAAAAAAAAAAAAAAAAAAAAAAGACAGCTTAAAAGCATTGACCTACAAAAGTTGAAAAATCTCCCTTACTGAAAAATCAGTGACAGCAACACTCTCTCTTATGCTTTTTGCAATACCCCTATTCTATAAGAAGATGACATTGTCTTTCATCAACTGTTCAGCAGTTCAACAAGTCAGTTCCCTCTATCCTATTTCTTCTAAAGTCATTCATTATTTCGGTGTTATTTCTATGGTCTTTTTTACTTCATGCCTATATCTTTGTCCCAAGAAGATGATAACAATTTGAGAATTTTATCAGTAGTCTCTTAACTGTTGCAGAAGGAAAACTAACATAGTGATCAATGTGTATTAGCAATCTATTTAATGCATTTAAGGTGTTTTTCTAGTTTTTTAGGCAGGCTAAAATTCCCAGCCTCCCTACATGAACCCCCATTTCTTTTCACCATCTCTAACTTACACTGTTGTCTTAAGTAATTTTATTTGCATGGTTTAATAGCAGTATTAATTGTAACCTTTAACACTCCTTGACCCAGTTTTATCTGCTCTCCTAAATGTTAAATTAATAGTAGCTATCCTTGGAGGAGGGACAAAAGCATATTGTAAGAGAGCTGGAAAGTGATTTACTACCTAATCCAGGGGCCTTTCTGGCCCAGCTGAAGTCCCTGAGAGCTTCACAACAGCTGAAATGCAGTAGCTTTCTGACATACCCTCCCCTTTGTCCTTGTCTTTGACACCTCACTGTGTGAGCCAGAAAGGCACAGGCCAGCTCCTTTGCCTGCTGCAGAGGATACCAGAATTCTTAAACATTCATTAAGTAAATGGTAAAGATCTCTCAGGCCCTTTTATCCAGCAGAGTTCCCTCATAGCTCTGCATATGATTCTGTATTGCAGTACTCCCCATACATAACCTGACAAAGCTGCATTCCCATGTTAAAGCATGAATTTGAAATAAATGTTGAAGCATTAGACCAAAAAATCAGTCTGGCTCAAATCCACAGACTACCAGCATGGTACAGAATAGGATACACAAAACTGCCCTATCCAGGGAGTTTATACCAGCATGAAATACAGTGAGGAAGTGCTACATTTAGATCACTCTGAAATGTTAAGATTTTTTTTTTTTTCCTGTTTTATTATTATTTGGAAATTATTAAAGCAAGCTAAGAGCAAAGACTTGCTTAGTATGAAGTACTTTTATCTACATAGGGAAGTGCACAGACAAGTGTGGTGTAAGTATAATAATATAGTATAACTGGAAAATGCCTCTGTACACAAGCAGAGTCTAACTTTGTGTTTTCTGTCTTTACATGGAGACTGTTCTTGACATTAGTAAATAGGTAGTGCTCAGGCACTGCAGTGTTGGGATAAACTATTACTGCACAAGAGAGTGATCAGAAAATTCAGATATATAGGAAGATAGAGTTAGAGCTTCTTAGATCAATTGCAAGCTCAGTACAGAGAGTACACAAAATAGTATTCCAGGCTTTCCTCAGTCTCCTGTTGAAGAGCACAGAAACAGTGTTACATGTTGCACACATTAGGCAACTAAGTATACAGAATCAATTCAAAGCAGCTGTTGAGGATCAGAAATTGTAGGGGAGCTATAGGGTGAATGCCTAATTCCTCCATCTAAACATTTTATTTTCTTTTTTTTTTTTCTGGAAAGGGGAATGCAAAGGAGGAAGGAATGAAAAATTGATACTGCTCTGTGCTCCAGATGAAAGAACAAACATAATTTTATTTTCTTTAATGACTGCACTGGATTCTGAAATTAAACCCAGTGGGTAAAAAGATCCTGTGCAGATTTCAAGAGAGATTATGTAGCTTGTCCATGTGCTAAGGCAGGCACATTTTTTAAGCCCTGCCATGTTCTGCAAAACTGCAAAAGGGTTATCCCTGCAAGCATTCTGCTTTTGAAAGCCATCTATCTCTCTCCACATACCCCACGTCAGTGGATATTCCAAAATAGATGCCATCCGAGCTTTAAATGTCATTTTGTGGTTCCTTCCTTTAACTTTAGAATAATTCCTCTGTACTCTGCATTAAATATAGAGCTCAACATACAGACAGCACTTTTTTTTTTTTAACCTCTCTGAGCCAGAAAAAAAAAAAAAAAAAAAAAAAAAAATTAAAAATCCAGCAAGCCAGCAAAACTCCAGCCATATAAATAACTGAATATAATCCCCAGTACAGATTTTAAAGCAACTGAACTGAGAATAGCTAACCTTCACTCTGAACTCACTCCAGCTGCAGGTTAATGCAGTTAATTGCAGAGCACCTGGTCTAAGCCTCAGGTATATGAATCATCCCGACAGCACACCTTTCAATCTTTTATTCTTATGTAATGCCCCGGGGCAGCTGACAGTGCCTGCTTCAGCTTTGTTCCTAGTGGGTGTGCCAATCCCCTGTCAGAATTCCTTTATTATATGCAAAAGAAAGGCTGTACTTTAAAGCCTGTGTATGTATCTCCAAGGCTGTGGTTTGAGGATACGCTGTCTCCAGTAACAGCACCCACCTTCCCTCCAGAGGAGCCTCTGCTGCTGCTGCTCCCAGCCCGGGTGCACATTCCCCCGGTTTCGCTCACACAGCTCTTTGCCATGCTGGGAACTGGATCAGGAAACTGGATCCTCTTCCAAAGCAACCCTCACAATATTTACAGATTTTTAGCACCAAAACAGCACCTAACTTTCAGCTAGCGTTGCTTATGGAAGCAGCACAATCTCAAATGGTGGCCTCTGAGGGTGGGTACATAAATCCATACGTGTCTGTATGAACATGGGGGTATGGATATGCACAGGGGTGCTTTTATTTGTATGCATTTGCAGGACAAATATTTTCAGTGTCTGTGTATGTACACATTGCTTCAGACTCACACAACACATCCTTTTAAAATCAAGGCCACTCCTCTGTAGTTTGATACTTTTTTTTTTTCCTTTAACTCTAAGCGAATTGCATAGCCTTTCCCCATGGAAAGCTGTTCCTGGACAGATTTATTCATAACACCAATAGTAAAAAAGCAAACAACTGTTTACCTAAATACAGCAGTGTATATGCATACAGCTTGTACAATCCTGTGTGTTTTATAAATAAATAAGTGCACAGGTATTGAGCACTGCAATGCCTACGGGGTCTTTTGGTATGGATGAACTACTTGTAGGTACTTGTAAGATATTTCTAGCCTGGGATTGATTACATCCTGCTTATTAAAGTGGTTTGCAGCTTTAAACTGGTAAATATAATTTTAAAAGTGCGGGATGAAGGTTTGGAAATAGTTGGTCACTGCCTTATCTTGCACTGACATAACTAAGAAAGTACAATCTTGTTTATCTTACCATGTTGCCTGAATTATGTTTCTTTACTTAGGTTTGATGTGCATGTGTCATGTGGCATCTTTCAACTATAGGGGATACATTGATAAAGAGCCTGAAACTGGGGGATATCAAGAAAAGCTAGTGGAGGAAAAGTTGTGAAGGGAAGGCAAATGGGCTCCACTGAAGATGTACTTTATACTCAGAATTAATGATAGCTTGTACAAGAACTGTATTATAAGAATGACAGTCTGGAAATTATAAAACTGCCCTCTCTTTGGCAATACTGATTTTGTGTTTCTTTGATGTGTGCTAGCACAGAAGATCAGGTTACTCCTTAAATTACACACAAACAACAATCAGACATTGTCACAACAATCTTGGTGTTGTCATCTTTTCCATTATGTCATTCCACTACACTGGTTGGCAAACTACCACTCAAATAGCAAGGTATACACTCATCAGGATTATGATTTCAAGCTACTTATTTTCAGTCTGCCTGATATTTTTTTTTCTCATCTCTTGCTTCATTAAGTGTCCCCATATATAAAGAGTATGTTGTGATTGTAAAATCCTAAATTTCTGATTTCATACATTTGATGATGCTTTGCCCAAGAATAATGAAGGAGAAAATGGCAGGCAAGTGTTTAGCTATGTACTGTAAGCTTTAAGAGGCAGAAGCCTTCTAGGAAGCTGGGATGCCAGCCTTTCAGGCAAAAAATGCCAAATCATCTTTCAGAAAAATCAGTATCAGAACTCCTGGCTTACGTGGGTCAGGACTTTTAGCTGGAGAGGTGATGCTCAAATGTAGCCTTGGAGCCTACAGTAAAACCACACCTCAAGTGTGAGTGACAAATCCAAAAGAGCAAAACATTCAGGTACCACTGCAACCTACAGATGGGTTCCTGTTATGTAGAAGCAAGAATTTCTATCTGTGATGCTTGGTTTAGGCTAGTTATCTTTGATGTCCTGTAGGGAAATTGGTGACTTTTATCCTAAGTTATATTTAGGATTTAGATAATCTAGTTTCCTTAGTTACACCGTTTATCATCAGTCACAGGGCATTAATCCAAACAATATTTAGGCAATCTAAGATCATTATGGTAAATCTTCCCCCTTGTAATCAGCATCAACTCATTCAGTTGGGTGGGATACTTCACCTAGTGTGATAACACAGATGTGCATCTACTCTGATCTGCCCCATGCTCTTACGTAGTGGGGATTATCTGTAACAAGTGAGAGAAAAAAAGAAGGCTTGCTCTTGCTTCTATACTTTAGTTTTGTTTTATTACTATTTAGCTACTATTACAGTCTTAAAAAAGAAAAAGAAAAAAACAGGGAAAGAAGAAAGTGTCTACTTCATTTAGCTTCTAATCTCTTGCCAAATAAATTAGCTGGAAGCATTTTATACTTACAAAATACAGTCTAAGCTGTAACAGTTCTGACTCATCTGTTGCTGTCCAGGCTCTCTTGAGAATTAACTTACTGTAGCCAAGGAAAATTTGGTCCACATCTACTAATGTGAAGATGCTTCTCTGAGCCTGGGATCATACGGCCTTATGGAATGGCAGCACAGGAGAAACCTACTCAAGCTTAAGGGCTAAGGCAAGTTATCAATCAATGCAAATAACAGTTCCACATAGACCACATTTAATATGAAGAATGAATGGAACCAGCTAAGCCCCCAGGGACAGATGAACCTACTTCTCATTTTCTGTTTATTAAAACCATTCATATCAATTTGTCATGTGGAAGTTCTTAGTTTGTTCAAGTGTAAATGTAATTTTAAAATACTATTAATAATACTTCAAAACACAAGCTGCCAAATTCTTTACACACAGGTGATAAGGGAACCGGAGTGGTAGTTTATGATATCTAGTTCCAACATGAGTGAAAGATTTACTAAACACTGGGTCAACCTCTTTCTACAACTTCTCTGCAGTTAGTCACAGGATGGATGAATTTAGGAAAATACAATTCATTGTCTTTAGAAGGCCAGATCAGAGAAGTTACTTGCTAATTTTGGGGGTTTTTTTCATCAATTTCCTGAGATTTATGTTTCCATTTGCTCTAACTGGCTGCGAACTGAAATCAAGAAACTTGTAAGTGTTCCTGGAAAACTCAAAAACCTTTTGTTGCTCAGGACTGACAAGCGTCTTGCAATCTCTTCCATTACTGAGACCAAAGCTCACTCATTCTGGCTCAATCACTTGCTGTGTTTTGCATACTCACTGAAAATCTCCTTATCTATGCTACCAAAAGGAGGCAAAGCACAGACCTGCTTCACTGGGTAGAACTAAGTCAGGCCATTAACAGTTGCAGCTATTGTGCTTGCTCTTTGCAAGATATTTAATAGGAAAATCTATCCAAAAACAGGGCAAATTGCAAGGCAGTTAGCCTTGTCACCCTGTTTCTCTGCATCCCCCCTTGTGCAAATGTATATGATTTTATGAACTAGAAAGCTCACACTTGACTCAGCATTCTACTTGTCTCCACAGCGAGTTGTGCTTCAGGGCTTGATGTTAGTCTCTTCACTTACTTAAGCCACCTCTAATTCAGATCCTGTAAATGTCAGCTTAAAAAGATGACAAATGTCTTTTTGTGGACTTAGGAGACTGTGGTTGGCAAAGAGCAAGCAGAGATGCAAAAATGAAGTCTTCCTGGTGTGGCCTTGGCTTTGCCTTACACTCTCACATTCACTGCCAATAAGCCAGACACTTAGCCCTAGCATAACATCCATCTTCACATATATAATTAGTATCACACCTACAGGCTCTGTTTCTTTTAAATAATCCTTTGATGAATGCTAGAGATATTAAGCATATTATTAGAAGGAGATGGTGCTTAGAAGAAGAAAAAAATGCTACGCTTTCTGACTGCTTTGTTCTTTTGAATTATAACGTGGTAGAAAAAGAGAGCAAACCCTTTTCTCTTTTCCAATAAGATACACAAAATATTGCTACAGATTTGATGGAACTGTTTGAGTTTGTTACTAGTTATCTAAGGCTAAAGAGAGAGGAAAGGCAATGTCAAACTCGGAAAACATCCCATAAACTCATGGTTCAGGAATACCTCAATACATGATAGCCTATAAACCTCAAGGCTGGAAATTGAAACAGCAGCTTGGTGACCAGACCTCCTGCCTTAAACTAAGAGACTACAGTACCTGGTCAAGTTTTACAGCCCTAACAAGGTCTTTAACAAATTAAAGCCACTGGGACTATTACTTGGTTCTTTCTTTTCAAGCTTCCCAGCTTTCCATTCCTATCCAGTGAGCTACTGCTCAACGGATGGTTTTAATTCAGGTTCTTGAATGGTACAAAGCTTGGTATTCATAAAATAAACCTTTCAAAGCAGCATTTAGGTTTATTAGAGTTAATTGTTGTAGGAGCTCCGTTATAGCAAATAAAGACTTGTCATTTCTTCTCTTTGTTATAATTGACTCAATCTTTTAAAATATATTCATAGCTGAGGGAAGGAAGACTGGGATCCCTGTGACTGCACTTATATTTGCATTATTTATGTAGCAACAAGAACTAGATAAGGCAAAGGAATAAGATCCTTGATCATCATCTCCTTTGATCATCTCCCCCTTCCCCCACCACTTATGCAGAGCATACCATAGGGGTATTTTGGTTCATAACTGGAGTTCTACATAACAGTTCCAGAAACACTACACCAAAATATATTCAGCGTCTGAAGGTACATGGGGTTGCTATGTTCTGAGACTTTGCTGTAGGATTACCTTTTCAGCTGTGACAATAACTGGCATCCCATATAATGGCCTGGAACTTCCACTTACCAGGTAAGGTATCCTGTAGTAAACAGGTAGCCAAAATGCATAGATCAATCTGCACTGGTAGGACAGATCTGGACCAGCAGCAATTCCATTTACTCTCAAAGCTACACCAACTCTCAGCATGTTATCTAGGCACTGGTTTTGCTCTCCTAGCTAGCAGATGTGCCTGTGCAATACTTCCCATAGTGTTGTGGATGTTCAGTAATTTTAGTTCTTTCCTTCCTCTTAGAACCTGCTGGTTTCCATGGACTTCCACTGTTTATATTCCCAGTCAAAGCAGGGCTTCTATCAGAACAAACTTCCAAGGAAGCCCCTTTGAACACAAATGAAAGAGACACATCAAGCATTTTCCTTCAATTTCAGTCCAAGTCTGAGCTTTAAATCACAATCTATAAATTGTCCTTCAATTCTGGTCGGGGTGGCTCTTGGGTTTAGTATAAGGTTGCCAGAAAGTAGCAACTAGGTGCCAAGACTTTGCATACTTAAAGGAAAGGAAAAATGAATTTATACACATAATAAGATGCAAACCGTATCAGTGAGCAGAAAATAAATGCTAGAAAAATCCTTTCCTATTACATCTATGAAGATTTAGGTTTAGTTCTAGATAGTTCACATTTTGAATTCATTGCCAGGTTTGGCATGTGCCCTTCTAGTGCTTACACAGGAGCCTAAGAATCAAACAGAAATCCTGAGGATGTTGCATTTGAAATCAGATCCACATTTGTTAGGGAGCTTTCATGGTCCAGGTGTAAAATCTCCAGTAAACATTAGACATAACTCAAACAGAGAAAACCAGCCCGTAGTTTGACAAGCTGCTAACCACAAGGCCACAAAGTACAAAGAAGCAGTTTCTGACATCAAGACATATGGTATTCTTAACTGACACCCATAAAACTAAAATTAGTCAAAACACATTCTTCACCAAGACTACGAGCTGCATTTACTGCATACTGGATAAAAATCCCCACAAAAGAAAAAAGTTCCAGTTGCTAAAACTAAATTTGGAAATTACATAGACTTGGAAATATCCTCAGTGCAGGTTTAAATCTTATTTAATGCACTTTGGAAGGCTCTTCCCTAACTCCAGTGATTATTCTAAAAAAAATAAAACAAGATTTAACCTCCTCAAAACCAGAAAATAAGACTATTCAGGAGGGAAGAAAAAAAAAAAAAAAAAAAAAAAAGAAAAGAAAAGAAAAAAGAAGAAAAAGAAAAAGAAAAAAAAAAGAAAAGAAAGTATTGCTGCTTATTGAAACTGCAGGACCAACAAATATGTTTACTAGAATATGTAGTAAAAGTCAATAGTAATACTGGACAACTTCCACTTAGCTGAACATTCCTTCCTGATGACTAGAAAAGCACACTTTCCAATATCAAGCTGTTTTCTTATTTTGCATAATATATCCCAACCACAAATGACATTTTGCTATGAGATAAATCTCTTATGTAATGCCTTTTTTACACTGCAGTTGATTTCCTACAGTCTAATGTTTACATGTCATGACTTTAAAATGTAGTAGACTTCCTTTTCTAAGAGAAAATAATATAAATATTATGGAATATTTTACCTCTGACTGTCTTTAATTCCTTCTAAAACCTGTGCTTCTTTGATGACTGTATTAGCAAAGGAATATGTCTGCCAACCCATATGTTTCTATTTCCATTGAAATGAAAAGTGTTTCCTTGTGTTATGAAAAGTGCAATAGAAAATCAAAGCTTAAAAAGGAAAAAAACAAAACAAAACAAAGCAAACCACCCCAAAACCAACCCATAAGCCAGGAGAACCTAAGAAGGAAGATACTGGGGACTCCCAACCAACATTGCTGTACAGTACAGGTGCAGGGATTGACTGATTTACTACCTGATGACCCCTTATGACACAGTAATTGTCATGATCAGTGACTTCTCTGGCTATTCTGAAATAATGTTTCTGTGAGTAACACCTGAAATGGAGCAGACAATGTGCATGCAGAAAGCAGCTTTGTCTTTTACATTCAAGTTCAAATTGCAAGCAGTTAATGAGCAATGTGTTAATGCTTGGCAGTTCCTGATTACATTTAAGAGTTGAGGCTGGTGGTTTATAACAACAGCTTAATGTCTATAGGGAATCTATTTATTTGTTGACCCTTCCCTACAATTTCCAAGCTCTGAAAGAGAAGTGCTGTGTAGCAGACTGCCTTGACAACTCACAGTAAGAATAGTCTTGATAGCTGAGCTTTCATTAGGAGAACCAGAACTGAATAAAATTATCTTTCCATCCATATAACCATGTCAGTGCAGATAAGTCTTCAAAAACCATTAAACACATTTCCAGATCCAAAGTGACTTTTTTTTTTCTTTTCCTGTGTCTTACCAAGTTGTTTAATTTCATTGCTACAGGTGCATTTTCATTTCATGGTCCTACTGTACATTATTACACTAATCCAAGGAAGAGAGGAGAGAGTATGTCTAGAAGTCAACTGTGATAGAACAGTGGTGGTGAGAAACACAGGAATGATGTTATCTACCAATAGCAACATTACTATAGAAAAAAAATCATCATAAATATAGGTTCCTATATTAGGGACTGAGTACCTGTAGATAGTCAAGCTCAGACTGTCACAAAACAGAAAAATCACATCAAACCTATGATATCATCCTCACTTAAATAACATCAGGGTCTTACTGGAGTTACATGAATGTGCTATAACAACATAACTTCTTAAGATACAGCAGCATGCCACAAGTTTGGAGTTTGTTCCTAGCAAATACTGGGCAAGGTCAAAGGCATTCTCAGCTCCCACTGAGTAGAGATGAGAGTGCAAAGGCCCGTGGTCTATATTACTGCAGATCAGACCCTCCTATTAACATCTTAGCACTATTAAGCTCAGTTCAAATGCTATGATAGTAGCACAAGGCACACTTAGAAAAAAGTATTAATTTTCTTACAAACTCCCCTGATACCAAATTTGGTAATGTAAAAGCTGGAGGGGTGAAGCAGTGTGCCAGTAAAAAGTTTGTTTTCTTCTGCCAAGGAAACTGCTGTTTTCAAGGCAGATTCAATTAAAGGCAGTGGATGTTACCTTGAGGAGCTACTTTGTTTACATTTCAAAGGCCTGGCCCTCTTGTTAGACTGATACTGTTTCATGCAGCTCTTTAATGAAAAGCATTTGTTTGGTTCTATACCTCAACAGCAAATTAGATTCTCCCAAGACAGTGTGACTATGTGAGAAAACCTTTGTGACTGCCCAGACTACTGTGGTGTCATTAAGATAACGACCCTCACATCTGCTCTTTCAAATGCTGTTCTCAAGGTAAAAATGTAAAAATTATTCAAATCTATTAAAAAATTAAAGGGTTTATCACCCACGGTGGATTTAGAGAACTTATTTCCCCCCTAAATTGCTGAACTTCATTCGAAATAACACAACAGTAAACATCTTGAAAGTTTTTCTTACCCACTAACTTCAACCAATGTCTCTTTCAGATTCTGACAGTGTCTGATTACAGCAGTGGCAGCTTTTTTCAGGTGCTCTTTGCCTCTGCTTAATATTTCCACTATGGTTGGCTAGAAATGAAAGTAAAAGTCTACTTGCAAGTTACATTCAAAAAAATCTTTGCGATAGGATCCAGAGAAAGGTACAGGAAGTGCACTCTGCTATAATTTGAAATAGTTATAAAATTATCTATAAGGAAGCTAGTAATGAAAATGTTTTAATGAACCACATTTTATTGGCTAGTACATGCTGGAAAATAATTTATGTGGTGAGACTTCTGTGTAGTGAATACTGGTCTGGAGTACATGCCAATCAACAATCTCTTCAGCTAAAATCTAAAAGCTGTGTTGTCTTTTCTGTTATTCCTGGTGTGCTATTGCAGTCAAGTTACAGTGTTCCCTGAATGCAGCATGGGAGATTCAACTCAATGCTACAAATGAATTTAGAAAAAAACCCACCATAATTAAGATCTGTTTATACTCACAATTCAAAATTAATTCAGTATCATTTGTCACAGACAGAAACCAAGCACATGTGAGTCACTTGCCAACTTTATATTCAGTCCCTGGGCCTGCTAAACAAGGTAATTTTCACTTTGCCAATGAAAGCCAGAAGCACTATATCCTCAACCAGAAGAGCTTGAATGACAAGTGACTCGTATTAGGAATTCCTTGTGTTCAATCATCTACCCTTGATGTGAGATAAAGAGAGTTGATGAAAACAGACAGAACCCAGTTTCAGTCTTCTCTTGGGAAGAGTGAAGATCTTTTTAACATAGGGACAAATTCATTCCTGGCAAAAGGCTTTTTACTTCAGTGGAATTATACCAAGGATAAAAACAGGTCATCTTGTTTTGTACTACATGCTTCACATCAATGATGAAATAAACTGGGTCTCCAAGGAGAGGTGATAAAAAGTCAGCACTCATGCTTTGTTGTGATTTCAAACTGTAAAACCTTCTAATGCTTAGTTTTTAAAAGATGAGTTTGATTTATCATTGACTTATGCAGTGCTCAGTGCAATGGCAACTAAAAGCTTTTCATGAAAAATAAAACACTACTCTCTGAAAACATCCAAACCCAGCAAAGCATATGTATCATAACCCTCACAAAGAAATCAGAAATCACCTGCCTTATGGATCTAAGGGAAAAAAAAAAAAAAAAAAAAGAAAAATAGAAAGTAAAAAAAAAAAAAAAAAAACAAAAAAACCAAAAAAACCCAAACAAAAAACCCAAAACCAAAAAAAAACAAAGGCTAATTATTCTGGTTGTCTCCCTTTTTGTATGCTTGATTTGTAATGCTTTAATGAATCCCAATTCTCAAAAAAGTGCTGGGTAACTGTTTGCTGAGAATTGGGCATATCATATCAGGCACCCAAAAAAGGCAGTTTGTGGGAAGATTCAAGGAGAACAAACATAGCTGAATATTTACTTTATGATTCTATCCTGGTCTGAACTACAGTTCTTGTAACCTGAACATCTCTTTTGTACTATTCAGAATACATTTATAGTACTCCACAGTAATGGCTGCAGATGCTGCAGTGGCTCTGTTGCTTTGATCATCCTATTATTTGGATTATTTTACAACAGTGTTAAATGGCTGAGAACCACAAAGAGTTGACTCAATTGTATCCTTAACCATGACCAGCAACTACTTGTTAACAATCTGAAACAATGTAAACAGGAAGCCTGGCACTGGAAATTAAGCTTGAGGATTTCCACTGTTCTTCCAGATAACACTGCATTGATCCTAAGTCCCAAAGAGGGCCACAAACTAAGAAGTCGTCACAAAATGCCAGCTAGAAGTTTTAACTGTTGCTGAACCGAAAGAGTGGACATCTTCATCTGTTCTTAGAGGTTTTCTATGAAAAATGTCACAGCATTTTAATTGAGTTACATCATAGTAAACTTCCACCAATGTGTCTGACAATGTTTGAGACCTGTGATGCATTTTAATGATTAAAATACAATTTCTGCTAAATATCAACAAGAGCATTATGTAAATTAAAGTGAAGTTTAAACCTCAAGAACAGTCCTCTCCAAATTAAGATACTGACTCAATCTGAGCTACTTTTGTATTGGCTGCACATCTTCTACAAGTTTTCATTCCACTGTGGGCATTGGCCAAAAATTTGGTCAATGATCCAGTCACAATTTTTAAAATATGAAGAAAAAGAGATAACTCGGGCTTACATGACATATTCAGAAAACGATGGAAGTTTTACTGAATGGGAAAGTAGTTTAAAATCCATCCAGATCCAAAGCATGTAGATTTGATCATGGTTCCTTTGTTCATCTACAAAACATATTTGCAAGTGCATTTTGGTTTCTTGATCACCCAGACCAAAGAGCATGGACCACAGCTTCCTCCCAGCACTTGCACCTGGCTTCCTAACTTATGGAAACTGTGTCATGGGGCAAGGGGACAACAAGTGACCCTACAACTAACACTACTGCATGCCCCAGAAGCTGAGACACAGACAAAACGCCCCTTTTGTGACAAAATAGTAAAAAAATTAATTCGAATTAATTCGCAGAAAATTAAATTCAGTTAAATAAAATTGTTTCTTTTGTTGCTGTTTTGGTTCACACCAAAATCTTCACTATATGTTTCTGGGAACAAAGCTATCTAAATTAATCTCTGGAAGCTCCTATGACATCATCTCATATCGAGCATTTCTACTTGAATGAGAAATATTTGAGATCCAGAGCAGAAGAGTACAAATTTATAATTACAGATTCCATCCAGTGCATTTTGTGGATTATAGAAGGGGACAAGGACATACATGATTATGACAGCAAGGAAGATATCAGTGCAGAACTGCCTACTAGAAAAAAATGCACCCACGCTATAATTAAAAATTCCTCTTAAAAGGTCTATTCAAATAGACTCAAGATACTGCATTTAATAGTTTGGAAATTTGTCTTTAAATACATATAAGCATAATTGTTTTAGGATATCTTTGCATTTTTCAATGTTTAGCAATTTTTCCGGTCTCTTAGTGCTATGTTTAAATTTCTGCATGCCTCTAATCACCCCAAAATCTGATTCTGCACATGAAAGTCTTTCCTCAAACCTAGCAGCTCTCAAGATGCCCACCTAACTTATTCTTGAGGTTCACCTGCAGCCAAACATCTCACTCATTACTCTGCTGACCTTTTCTGGCTTCCTTGCCTGACCCTTTCCAGACCTCCCTTTGTTTTGTGTCCCCTACAATGTAATTTGCCAGTGCCACAAAATAGAATTGCGTTTATTTTGCTCGGAAGCCTCGAATCAGGTACGTTTAGACCCATTCCGACTACAGCATTTGTAGGTTCTGTGATCACAGCGAGACATCTGTTTAAAGGCTTTCATATGCATACGGACTTAACTGATTCTGAATAGGAGTTTTAGTGACCTAAAGCAACTAATTTTCTCTTGCGCATTCCAGCCGGGTTGGTATAACGTATAGAGCAGAACAAAATATGTCAATAATTATATTTGATTTTACTGGAAAGCTACCTCTATGTAAATAAGAGAACAAATCAAATGAAAAAAACCCCACACAAAGTCTGAACAAATGTTTCAGTACTAGAAAGCGTAAGGTGAGCAAATTGCTGCCCTAAAGACAAGGTGAAAATCCCTAGCCCCCCTTTCCAAAGCAAACAAATAGTAGCGAAATGTAATTTGATGCTCATTTTCACCAAGAGAAAACATTTTGTCAGCCACCTTTTTGTGAGGCTGCCTGAACATTGTTTACTTGTAACCTGATATTAACAAGAGCGCTCGGTAACCATCCTAATGGCTCCCGGGGGAAGGCAATTGATCAGCAAGTGTCTCAGCAAGGCTGAGTTACACTGTACACTACAGGGCTCACCTTGTTCGACGACTCTGAAATAATTCAGTAAATACTGAGTTCGATACATTTCACTGCTCTTTGGCAACCTATTTTACACACAGATCGGATGTGTTATTTTTCAAAAAGAGCTGTTTCAAAACCAGCAAAATGGTCAGTTTTTAAGAATTTGGAGGGTTTCAGTGACTGAAGATATTTCTCCCCAGATACTTCAAATTTTAAAGCACCAAAACCTGAGAACTTTTAGAAAAGCTGGACATAATCAATTACCTGAAAACCACATACAAATCAATAATATGTAGCTAGAAATAGAGTCCAGAATTTTGAAATTTAGTCCTTTGTACCATCCCGTTTAGTAGTGACAAACTGAGACAGATTGTAAATTTGTGTGCTGAAGACTGATTATGATATGAATTTATTTTTGAGTAGGCTTACAAAAAAAATAAAGCATCACTAAACTTGTATCCAAGTGATGGGGGGTTTTATGCTTTGATGGGGAAACTATTTCACTTTGATTTCAGATTTTCTTTATAGCTTTTGAGTGACAGGCAGCCCTTTACATTATTAATAAATGTTTTGAATTTAAAGTCTTTAAACTATAAAGTTTTTTTGGGGGGAGGAGCTGTGAAAAAACTAGAAATAAGGCAACTCGTCATAGCACTTAAAAAGTTTTTTTTCACACTGAACTTTGCTTTGCTATATCAGATTCATGATTTTAATCACAAATTCTATCTAATGTTGAATCAAATGCCAGTGATGATGACTAGAGGAGATCTGACTCTATATATCCCCCATCAAATAAAAAGGGAAGGTGAAAGTCACAAGCATGTGCCAGGAGGGATCATTTTGTTATTTTGGAAGAAAATCAGTCCTGTACAGAGGGCAAGTTCAGAGCTTGTGCACTGAGCAGTGGAGAGGAGTATCAAACTTCAGCCTAAGAAGCTCTTTCTCTGATTCATGGCTGCAACCCAACTGTTTTCCACCAGTCATTGTGGAAGGAGCGGAGGAATTCCAGTCTTCCAAGCTAAAATTAACCTCTGATAAAAAACCCTTAGGAACCTGGTCCAGTGTCCAGCACCAGTGGGAAAGATCTTCCTGAAATTTACAGAAGTAAATTATTGTACAAGGAGTGAGTGATTATGCATCTGGTCCTAGGGAATTCCTCTACATCTGCTGTTATTTTATTGATCTGAATTCCTTTACTCCTTCACTAGACAGGCTTACTGCAAGGAAGAACTTTCCCCCTAGCTCACAACTGGCAATAGATCTACTCCTGCCCCAAACACAGCACAGTCTCCAAGCAGCTATATTAGTTTAGAATTAAGATCCATCTAGTCCCATATCCCATTCAGCTGTGTTACTCTACCCAACCTTAGTCAACACCATGTACAGAGACTTGTAAAAGTTAAGTAGGAAGACTCAAAGGCCAAGTTTTATATAGGCCAAATGGCACTGTACAGGTGAATAGAGGTATACCTGACTTTAACCTCAAAAGCAGCCTCCTCCTCCTCCTCCCTCCCCACCCCCTTTTTCTTTCTTCCATTTTCTTGGCTGTTGCTGTCTAATGCCCTCCAGGTAAGGAAGGAGAAAACGAGGGGATGAGCACTCACTCTTCTGTCTCACAGAAGAAGAGGGTGTGAAGTGGAATCAAAAGCCACTACTAGTGATACTTTTACTCCTGTAGCTGCTAAAAGATTGGGCTGACAACTGATACTGCTGCTGAAATGACCTCCTGATCAGCTTCCTTCACTTTATCAGCTCCTCTATATACACCTAACTTAGCAGCTTCTATGGTTGCAGCAAAAGTAATAGAAAGGTGAAAACAAATGGTGCTTGACCAGTTGGTCTCCTCTTGCCCAAGGGAGAAAATCTGCCACCTGCCACTTTGTGTTCTGCATTTGCCTAAAGCATTCTCCTGCATTCTGACACTGATTCATGGCAACATCATTCTTGATAAAATCACACACAAATATACTCATAAAATGAACGAAGGCGTGTCATGAAGAAGAGATTTTAAATAACTTCATCACATAAAAACAGAGCTTATGCCATCCAAACCAGCAACGGACTTTGGAAGAGGACCCACATTTCCTAAGTACTCCAGTCTCACAGTTGAGACATTACAAATCACCCTTACTCATCACTGAATGTGTGGTCATTCAGTACTATGGTCCACCAGCAGAGTTCATATACACTTTCCCTATTCAGAGGGAACTTCTACTTGAAAATCAACTGCAGGCTGTCATTCTCATTTGTGGTTTCACCCTAAAACTCCTTACCTTCATGTCAGCAGAAATGGGAGTAGCAGAAGTCAAGTTTCTGCATTTCACTCAAGCAGCAGCAACAGCACAATCCATGTTAGAATCCTGGTTCACATTTAGGTACAGGATTGGCTTTTGACATACAGGAAGATTGCTTTTAGGTAACATAAAATCTTAATGTCTGCTAATAAATAGAGTAGAAAGGATTTAATCCTATGTTTTGTTTAACCATAAATTGACAGGAACCAGTGAATTAAATAGACTTCTCTACCTCTCTTCACATGGTAACTCTGTTAATAGATAGAGTATTTCACCTTTCATAACACAAGGGTTTTTTAAAGTACATTTTAACTTAAAAGGGCCTCAGTCTTTATGCAGGGTTTATACAGATTGATCTGCAGTAATCTATCTAGAGTTCTTTGCCTTGATGAGATATTTGAAGTGGTCCTTACTGTATTCTGATGTTTCACCCATTGCATAAAGAGCTACTTCTGAAAAAGCCCATGATGTACTGGGTAAAACATCAAGAGCAATTAGATTTAGCAAAATTATTCAGAAGAGGCCCAAGATCAAATAAACATTGCTTTTCTGCAGCAGAGGGGAACACTCTCTTACTTTTTGCCTAACAAGGTACTGACAGTGGTGTTTCAAGCCGGATGGGGCCAGACTTTGATCTCAGCAGGGGGGCTTGTGTTAACCACAACTGCAAGCTGTCTTAAAACCCACAGGTCAAGAAGGTATTTTTAGTTCTGAAGACACAGAAACATACTTTCTCTCATTTCAACAGCAGGACTATTTATTTTGGGGCAGGAAGGGAGGGGGAACTGCAGACAGATATATTGTTGAGATGAATTGAAATAAAAGGCATTCAATATTTATCCATTAAGAAAAAAAGAACACTTCCTGTGTGACCCATTCTAATGGCTGTATCTCTCCTAAAAAATAACAGGTAAGAATTAAAGAACAATGATTCACAGGGGTCCTAAGCATTACACTAACACTTCAAATTGTGGCATTTTGTACAATTGTTGCAGATATTTTCAATAGTCATTAGAAAAAATTAATGAAATTAATTCAAATTTTAGAATCCTGCCAGGGTAGGAGCAAGCATGTTGTTTAATCCAGCACACAAAGAGAAAGAAAAAGTGTGAATGGAAATATAGCAGTTCTTGGAAGTGTCAGGTTTTTCCTTCAGATAACTATGATTCAGGTTTATTAGGGAAGTTTCTAATAAGCAAGCAAGAGTTGATCCCATGACCCTAAGCAGTGGTCAGGATTTTGTATTCTGCCAATCTTACAGTCAAAATAGACACAGACCATAAAAACCCACGTAACATTTATGTTGGTGTAGCTGTGTGATGCAACGGACAGCAAGTTAGATTTTTTCAGGGTTTTCTGATGTAGCCAATTTATAGGGAATAAACTAAAGGAAAGACAAAGGAAGACAGAGGAATGTATAGAGCCAAAGGAAGAGTGGGAAAATTTCCTGAAGCTCAAGTGACAAAACAATGAAGAAGAGGAGATGGGCTGAGGCTAGCACAACCAAACAGCCACTGCCAGACAAACAAAATCCTTCCATGACCACAGAAGTCTTTCAGAATATTCAAAGGTACCTCCTGCATGGACTGGCTGGACTATATGCTTGTCTTCAGCCAGTACTTTTACCCCAGGGCCAAATAGCAGTGGGAGACAGGGAGGCACCACCTGTTTCCTTGGTTTCTCCCCTACAAAGGTCTGAAAGCAAAGGATTCTGGTGAAAGCTGAACTGGAAATAGCCTGTATGTGGTTATGGCCTCAAGCGTGCAAAACTTGCACACATGAGATTCCCACCGACTTGGATGGGAATTTTGTGCATAACCATTTCAGTGTCTGACCACAAAAGCCATAATTGAAATTAAAACATCAACTGAATTGTTAAATATCCAGAACCTTGGCACCAGGATAATATGGTTTAACTTTAGACTGGATACATGACATTTGCATCTATATATTATCTTACGTGACCCTGGGCACTTTAGTAGATTTTCATGTACTGCACAGAAAGAATAAATTAAAAGTTGCCCTATATGGTGGTAGTAAGGGTATTACAAACACATATTTTAAATCAAAGCAATTTGCCCCCCCCCCCAACACCCACTCACCCATGAAAATTACTTTTAAAAGTATAGTGCAAACCACAACTTTTTCCTTGTATTTACCATAAAAGCTTTTTTTCTCTTAATGTTTGATCTATCTATAAAAGGCAAATGTTTTGTTAGTAAGCCTCAACCTCTGGCAACCAACAAAGTGACTAAATTTCCTACAAATAATTTCAGTTACTCTTTTGTTTACCAGTGTGCTTGTTTCCCATAATGCCCCTGGGAAGATATAATGTCCTTGTGCAGATGTTCAGTGTTATAATTGGGCAGCACTCAGCAGAAATGTCATCAGTGACACAACACTTTAACAATAAAAGAAAATGAAATAGGCATCACAGGGGACTCCCATTTCAAAGCAAACCTTCAAGAATCTGAACAGGAAGCGTATTTTCCATATTACAAGTTCTCATTTAAATTACAAAAGTACACTGACATTTATTTCCTGAACAGATGAGTTTATCACTAGTTAAGTAACAAGTATCAATGGCAACTGAAATTACAGTTCCTTTCATACTGAGCTCCTTTTGATAAGTGCCTTTCCTTTATTTACATTCTCATCGACATTTCTTTTATTCTGACTACAACATCCAGCGTTTTGCATAAATATGTAAATGTTCATTTTCTTAAAAATAAATGCTTCAATAACACATGTTTTTGTAGGACAGCCTGAACAACCCATTTCAGTCTGTACCACTGCCAAATGCTACTTTCCAGTCAGTCCAGCCATAATTGAGTACCTGGTCTCATGGTCTAAGAAACCAAAGGGAAATAGCAGTAGTGGCTGCCCTAGTCCCATGTTTGTTCTTGGCTACAGAAGCTGACATGCTAACAGGAATAGCCCCAGTGCAGCACCAAGGCTCAGGGAAACTGTGCCAAAACATCTTTCTGTGTTTGAATGATTTTGTCCACATATATTGGAAACATGCCAGCAGAACAGACAGGTAGCAGTCGGCTGTAATGAGACCACCCACTCAGAAATCCCTGACTTTCCAGGGATGTCTTTTGCCTGAACCGTCATCACAACTAATAACCAGCCACATGGAGACCCAATGTGAGGAGTACTGCATAGGATGGTAAAAGCAACCCCACAAAGTAGTATTGAAGGAAAAGATCTGAATGTATGGCTAAACTTATGGATCCAAATTCTGTTCTCAGGTACACAACACAGGGTAAATCCTACCACCTTTATACAGGAAAGAATTCAGAGAAATTATGTGGGTAAGAATTCAGAGAAAATAAGAGCAAAATTAATCTGTATTCCATAAGCTTCATCCAGAAGTCAAGTAAAACTGGCTTTTCTACATTCTCTCCCAGAATTTATACAATGGCAATACCTGCCCAACTCTAGCAGATTTCCCAGAAGAGTATTTAAGTAGTTACCACAGGCATTCTACAGGGGAGTTTTGGGGCACACCAAGGTAGATGCTGCAACCAATGATATTCACACCATGCAGAGCAAATTCCTTTGCCATTTCAAACTGACAGGATATACCAATTAAGTGACTCCATACTGAAAAAGAACCAAGCTACCCAATTTTTGTTGGATACCAAGCATAATGGAGCAGTATTTTGTGCTGCCTTACCTCTTATTCCCCACTTAAAGGAGTGCACAATTTCAGAATCTTAGCTGAAGATTCAGAAGGATGATCCTCACTTAAACTTGCCTCAGCTGGAGAAGGTTTTGCATTTGGCTGCAGAACAAACACACAAACAAATGTAGTGCAGTGCAAAAAAGAAAACTTTGAAGTAACTGCCTGATGCAGTACAATGTGCTAAAGAAGTCACAAACGAAGAATTGCAGGAGTCCATACCTAAGGGGGAGGGGGAGGAATATAAATTGGAGCAAGAAATTCACACAGTACAATATTCTTCAAAGCATCATGTACATTTGCAAGCCTTGAAGCTATAATTTGTAGTTTTGTCAAACATTTTGGTAATGCAGTGGAAAAATACCAGCATCCAGTCTATATCACAGCTACCATGATTTGCTCTATTGTCTGAACTCTGGCTATGAAGTCTCTTATTGTAGACAAAGCCTCCAGCATGACAAAAAGGTTTACACAGAATATTCTTAGGTAACACAATACACCTCACAGTTATCACCACCTCAGTGGTACTTCTCTGCTGCTATAACAATTTTTTCCAGCAACAGATAAATTTCCTTAGAATTTCTGTTACTTCTTCTGGCCCTATTTATGCTTTGCTCTTCTAGAAGAAGGCAACTAAGCCAAACACTAATAAAAACTACAAATTTATCAGATGAAGACACATACATAGGAGGAAGAACTCTTGTCATCTCCAGAATTCCAGTCACCAAAATAACATCCTTTATGCTGAACTCCTACAGAGTAACAACAAAACAAAACAAAAATATAAACTAAACTCCTATCTTGTCTTTCCTCAGCAGAGTTTTGACCCTTCCAAAGGAGACATTGCTGAGATTTTATTAAGTCCAGCAGGAACTTGTTTTTGCTATTGATGTTATGTGAAAGTCATACAAATGCTACTAGCCAAGGATGGTAGTTTGAAAAAGTTCTAAGAGAAATGACATTACCCACACACACATGACCTCTAATGACAAGGAAGGAATGTAGTACTGGAGCCACCTTCTCCACCCTCCTCAACTCAAGTAATCTTGAGACTTTGCCACTTTTCTTAAGCTCCTGCTGTTCTGACAGTGTCTTGTCCCACCTTCTCCAATCCTTTCATTCAATTGCATTTTCCTCTGCACTCAAATCAAACACTTGTTCAAGGCTCTGTGTAGGTGGAGGTAAAATTATCTTTTCATTTTTTTGTTTCCCCTCCTCTATCTCTCCCCTGAAGGTTCTCAGCTCAGTCATACCTTCTCTCCTGCTAAATTCTTATGCTGCCTATAATGAGTGCTCTATCATTTCTTGTTCTTTTTTGCCTGAAAAAAAACAATTTACAGACTCTGCAAAGCTATCTCCATATTCAGTGGCCGTATTTTCCCCTCCTCTTAACTACTGGTAAAGTTGTAATAAACTGTGTTTTTAGTGACACAAACAACTGCATGCTCCCAATTACTTAATTTGCGCAGGGAAAAAGTGAAAACTTATAAACAGGAGATGTGGATCAGCTTTGTATGGAGATTCTGACAATGAGCAGAGCCAAGATACATTACCTACACTTAGCAGAAATGACCTCCACACTGAAAATCTTGAAATTTTAAAATAACAAGTGATCAAAAAGGGAAAATGGAACAACAGTTTCAGGAAAGCAGTTGTGGTTTTTTTCCCAGGTAATAACTTTTATGAGACACTGAGCTATTACTCTACATTTAACGAGGGAATTTCTGAAATCAGGGAACACTTTTTGGACATTACATTGCATTGCCTGCTTTGTAAAATGAGTCAGATCTCAGTTAATTCATGGACTGCAGTATCTCAACAGAAACACGGTAGCTGGAAATAAGGTATTCAAGAACCTACCCCATAGGTTCTGACATAAACCATAAGTCTGATTCTCCATTTAGATCCTGTAAAATAAGCCATCAAGGGCAGGGAAAGTGTTGAAAACATCTTCAAAAAGTTCTCTTAAATCCTCTAACATACTACAATGTATGTACATCTGTGCTGGCACTAGCAGATGTTGGAAAGTTTGCTTTTTTATCTTTTTTAAGTGAAAAAGAGACAACCAGGCCTCTAACAGACCCTCTTTGATCTCACCTGGGAGGAAAGTTATAATCTGTCCCTGAGAATCTCTACAGTTCAGGCTTAAAAGACAAAAGAGAGGAGAATGTGAAAAGAACAGGAAGCAGCACATAAAATGAAACAAATGGGCTCTGAAACGCTGCAGCCTGGTTCCTGGGAATGGCAGTGGGTCTAGTGACCTCCTTGGAAGGTTGGTGGGGTTTTCTTACATTTTTTTTTTCCTGTTTTGGGTTGTTTGTTTTTTTTAAAAAAACAACAAAAATCTGTTTTAGAGATGTGGCAAACCACTTGCTTTTGATTTGTGTGGCAGCAAATGGCACATGGGTAGAACAGAGCACTACCCACAGCAAATGAAGTACCACACACAGGATACCAAGAAAAGAAAAGGTGATAACCCCTGAAATTGCCCATCCACAAGCAAGAGTTTAAGGAATATAGTGCCTGGAAAGCTGTATTTCAGAAAATAAAGCCTTATGTGATATAAAAAATTAGCATATCTTCAACTGTGTATTTCGTTTCCTGCAAACACAAGAAAAATGTTACCTAATTTGAATGATTAATAGTCATTAGATTACAGCCAAAGTGTAAGAAGTTAAAAGGTATTGAAAATCTGTAATAGAAAATTAACAGCAGCTGCTACACATCAGAATCTGTCCATTAATACCATTTCGCATGAGCTGCTGCTCTAGCTGTCCCATTACCACCCTGACAAATTGCTGTTCCACAGTATGGATTTTATAGTGCAAACAATTACACTTCATTATTGAAAATCATTATTATTTCTGGGCTTTAAAAAAAAATCCTCACCTTCTTCTAAGCCCACGCATCACTGAGCATGCACTTTCATATAACCCTGAGCATTCAAGTTTTAATTTACTCTCACTCTGGTGGTTAAACAGGGTATATTCACAAACCCCTCTGGGTGCCCACTCTTTCACTGTATACAGATACACCTATTGGGGTTGCTCTGAGAAGCACTCTCTCATTTTGCTCATCAGGTAGAGGACCCTGCACGCCATCACATGCTTAATTATTGCATCCTTGGCTTTGCTGGATTGAGACATCCAGTTTGCACTTGTACCCTTCATAAGTGTCACTTGACCTTCCTGAAAATAATATACAGCCACTTGATATCAACACACAGAATCAAACCTGTGTTTTTGACTTATGTTAAAAATAAATCAAGGGAAGACATCTTTCAGGTTTCAGGTTGATCTGTGTGGAATTTTATCAACAGAATTTTTATTCGAAGACTGAAACATGTAGTGATGGGGATTGTTTTTAGGTGGGACTATTCACCTATGCCTAAAAAACCATTCAGTTTCCAGAAGTTTCGAAGTATTTACTTTTCAGTATTCCTAAGTATCACTTAATTTACGATTTCCACTAATAGGCTGGCACACAATTTTCCACTCAGGCATATCACCCATATCAACTAATGGGTGATGCACTGCCTTTGTATTCAATGCAGTTATCTAGAAGATGGTTCCAACTGTCAGTATTCAATACTACTCAATATCATCTTCATATAAAATGAGATTCTCTCCTCTCTAAATAAAATCTATTGCTACAGGTCCCACAGGTAAGCAGGTAGTTCTCTTGCAGTTCAAATGTATCAGCAGTCACTTCTGTGTCTAGTCATGACACAATATAGAATATGGTAGAATAATTCCACTCCAGCAATTTCTCCTCCACCTCCCATCACACACCCTTTTTAATTACACATTTTCTAAAATAGTCTGAGATCTGGATCAGTAAATGATCTTTCTGGTGCCAGCACAGAAAGCATTCACATGTCAAAACGCCCTGCGTAAACTGGCATGTCTCTCTGTATCACAAATGTGATATTTATGTGCTTGATTTTAACAAATACACATCCAAGCACATTTTTCCATAGCAGAACAAGCTGCTGAATTTTTTACTACACAATATTTTCTATCTTTTCTTGTTTTTTTTTTCTTTTTTTTTTTTTTTTCCACCCTGTTTGGGTGTCTAGTATGGGTTTGCTTTTTTTTTTTTAACTCCTTATTAACAAAGTAAATCCTGTTTCACTTGTTTACCCTCAAGGAATTCTGCTATTATTTTCATAATTTTAATTGTAGCACTAATATATGAACAACATCTTTCTAAAACACTAGCTCTATTACAATAACAGTGGCCCATTGCATATTTGAGACCTGTTTTATTACTGTAATATTACACTCTGCCAGCATATAAATTAAGCCTTGCTTCAGAGGAGTTTGCAATCTAAATAAAAATTACTCTCCATATTTTGAGCAAAGAGTGGTTATGATATTCCAGGTAATAGAAGTATCAGTACAATGCTGCATCCAGAACTCAGTAAGCTCTCAAGAGGCAAGGCTGTGTATTGTACACAGCCTCCAGTGTGGGTGTTTCCAGGAAAGTTCACAAGCTTGGCCACAGTGCAATGCAAATACAAAAAGCCAGCTCAAATATATCAACTACAGCTTCCCAAAGCTTCTGGTTCTAGATACAGAAGAACAGAAACTGTCTTAATATTTGAAAAAGTTTATTAGCCTCACATGAACCAAGATCTGAACTGACAGCAAAATCAGTACATCTGCTTACCATAGTCTGAGCTAACAAGAACTTCTAGGAGAGAATCTGTTCAGAGCTAGTTTGAACAGCCTGGTGCTTGTGATTCCACTTAGCTGCAAAAGCTGGATGTTCAGGTTGCAGATGTAGAACTGAAAATAAAGTTTACAGAGAAGAGGTGCAACAGTTTGCCAAAATCTTCACAGCTTGTTTGTGGAAATTTCTGCCACTTCTTCAATTCACAATCTAGATACTTAAGCTTATTATTAGCCTGCTATTAAAAAAACTAAACTAAAATTATAATTTCAGTCTTAAAAATTTGCCCCTGGCTAAGTTGAAAATAAAGAAGTTATGAACTCGTTAACTAAAGAAAGATGCATTGTATACATCAATATCTATTGTGTTTTTCTAGAGGGAAAAGCTTTGCCATAAAAATATAAATCTCAGTTTCACACAGGGAAACAGAAGGCAAATTAAACTAATAATGCATAAAAGGTTTGCTGTATGTATGGACTGAGAGACATTAAATAAACAGTCTCTTGTTAGCCAAAAATCTTGTTCCAGTTTGTAGGATGTCAACATGCACATGAGTAATACCTCTGAAATTGTCACTCTCTCTATAGACAGGAAGAGAAATCTAATTTGCATTAGGACAGTTAAACTCATCTTGATTTCCACAGATCAAATTTATATTTTTATTTTGATTTACTGGGTATCAAGTATCAATTTAAACTGAATGTCAAAGAACATTAATTTTTAGCCCCCTGAAAAGAAGAAATCCCCCAGAGCAGTTAGCAAAAGAGATCATATTTCCTGTTCCAGGAGATTCTAGTTATAGAACTTTGATGGTAAAATAAAACTCTTTAATCTGCGGCATAATCCTGAAGATAGCATGCTAAAACTTGAAGGACACCAGCATGCAGATGTTGGGAGAGACACAATTTTAACCCCTGGGCTACCTTGCCTGCCAAGAAAATTTAATCTTCTAACAAGTAGATTCATGAACAGTCTGCTGCTAATAGCATGTATGGGATAGCAATGCTTCCTGCTGACAAGAGTTTAAACCTACTGCATCTGGTACATAGAATCATAGAATCATAGAATCCTAGGGGTTAGAAGGGACCTCGAAAGATCATCTAGTCCAACCCCCCCTGCCAGAGCAGGGCCACCTAGAGTACATCGTGCAGGAACGTGTCCAAGCGGGTTTTGAATGTCTCCAGTGAAGGAGACTCCACGACCCCCCTGGGCAGCCTGTTCCAGGGCTCTGTCACCCTTACAGTAAAAAAATTTTTTCGAATATTCAACTTGAACCTCCTGTGCTCCAATTTACACCCATTACCCCTTGTCCTATCACTGGTCATCACTGAGAAAAGCCTAACTCCATCTCCCTGACACTCACTCCTTACATATTTGAAAACATTGATGAGGTCACCCCTCAGTCTCCTTTTCTCCAAACTAAAGAGACCCAGCTCCCTCAGCCTTTCCTCATAAGGGAGATGTTCCACTCCCTTAATCATCTTAGTAGCTCTGCGCTGGACTCTTTCAAGCACTTCCCTGTCCTTCTTGAACTGAGGGGCCCAGAACTGGACACAATACTCCAGGTGCGGCCTCACCAATGCAGAATAGAGGGGGAGGAGAACCTCTCTTGACCCACTAACCACACCCTTTCTAATGCACCCCAGGATGCCATTGGCCTTCTTGGCCACAAGGGCACATTGCTGGCTCATGGTCATCCTCTTGTCTACCAGGACCCCCAGGTCTCTTTCACCTACACTGCTCTCCAGCAGGTCAGCCCCCAACCTATACTGGGACATTGTGTTGTTCTTCCCCAAATGCAAAACTCTACACTTCCCCTTGTTGAACTTCATCATGTTTCTCTCTGCCCAGCTCTCCAGCCTGTCTAAGTCTCTCTGAATGGCAGCACGGCCTTCCGGTGTGTCAGCCACTCCTCCCAGCTTAGTGTCATCAGCAAACTTGCTGAGGGTACACTCTATACCCTCATCCAAGTCGTTGATGAAGATATTGAACAACACCGGTCCCAGTACCAACCCCTGAGGGACTCCACTAGTCACACACCTCCAACCAGATTCTGCCCCATTGACTACAACAATACATATGGTGCAGAAGAGATTATTTTGAATTTAACAAAGTTTTTACAAAGATTTGTCTGGTTTGTGTATGCTTTCTTAAAAGGTTTTATTACAAAAACTCCAAACTATCATATATTCAACAAAAATGTTAAGAAAACCATTTCAGATCTGTGCATCAGACATGTAACTTTACTGTTGGGGGGCAATTACCTTGAAATCAAGGGATGACACCTGCAAATAAGATGAAGCACGTGTTCAAAGTTTTACAGACCTGAAACCCACTAATGAAATACATTTACTTTTACAAAAGTTACAGGGTCTGTATAATCCTTTTTGTACCTTCTCTTTAAAAAAAAAGTGTAAAAACGTGAACATGGACTGGTAAACAAAAAAGCCATGTTACCATGTAATTATGGAGAAATTGGTTTTAGTGTGATCAGAGCAAAAATTTTGATATGCAGTCTCTTACAATATTACAGCCAATGATGAATGAAACATTCACTCTGCAAATCCCACAAGGGATCTGAACTGGGAAAGGATTTGTGCTGTCCACTCTGCTGAAGGTAGAAATAAATGTAGAACTAAATATTTTGTCATTCAAATTTGTTAAGAACCACTTAGCCTGAGACTTTTTGTAAGGTTTACTGAATCTTGCCATTGTGCAACAGATGAAGAGTCACAGGATACCAAGGTGTGTATAGCATTGCAGCCAGGATCAGAAGAATATGGAGATGCTTTGCAGTGCTACTTTCAAGTGTATTTAAATCTGAAGACTTACTACCATATGCTTCATTTCACAACAATGTACAGAAGGTGAAAAATAAAAACATAACAAAAAACCCCAAACAAACCACAAAAAACCCACCAAGAAAGCAATCATATAAACTGCTTGACCAAATGCAATATCATAAGCCATAAATCCATACATAGAGATTTTCATTTGAAAAAATGAAAACACAGCTAGGAAAATTCTTCTTGTCTAAAACTTTGGAAGTTGTCTTTGGGACCAAATTTTGATCTCACCCATTAGAATTGGTAGAGTACTTTAGTCTCCAAAGTTTTTAATGTGAAAGCCTAACTTTCAAGATTTCATCATTTTTCAGAGGAGAGCTTTACACTGCCCATTAGTAATTTTTTTTTAAGATGGCACATTTCATGCTATTCCATCTAGTGTATAAACTGATAGAGAGATAGTCTTTCCATGGATTTAAGAAGGTAAATCTTACTATGATTATATATCACAGCTGCAACAATGAAATCTGTCAGAAAGCTGACTGGAGATTCTCAAATTCCTCTGTAATTAGCACACTGGTAAAATCCAAATGCCAAACCCTAGCAACCTCAAGGAGCGTGCAAAGAAACTAAGTAACACAGTGAAGAAGTGACATCTACATGACCCTGGCTCCTTGGCTTTTTTTTGGGGTTTTTTTTTTTTTTTTCTCCCCAAATATCAGGCAGCTGGAAGACTGCTGCTTGCTGCTCCTGGAGGAGAGGGAAGGAGGGGAAGGGGAGCAAGAATAACTCAAGTTATTGCTTTGAAAATTTAGTATATTTATAACTGGGACTTTAGCCTTGAGTAATTTTCCAGAATCTTTTTTGTTACAGGAACCAAAACAGCATTTTTATCTTGTTTTGATTAGTCATTAGGAAGATATCAATACAAAATGAGGATTGTACTGAACTGAGAGTTACCATGACCTGATATTGCCAGAATTTTATTTCCTGATTTTTTTTTTAAAGGTGCTCTTCTCAAAGTGGATTCAACTTTGCAATCATCTTTGCAAATGCCTCAATATAGAACTATGTCAAATTTTAAGAAAAGAATGTATAAGCTGGGATTTCACACCTGCTATTGAAGTTACAGAAGCAGAAAGAGAAAAGGTGATTTCCCAAGATTTCTTAGATTTCTATTAAGAAATCAGGAATAGAAAGTGATTCAGTGACTGAATCAGGAATAGAAATTCTGGTTCCTGATACCCACTGGAGGTTGTACCTGCTGGACTGCATCATTGCTCTGAATATCCCAGTACTTTGCTCTTCTAGAATTACCTCATTCACCCAGGAATTTAGAGGCCCAGTGTTCTACTCTGCAGAACCCCTGTGAAGCAGGAAAGGCTTGTATACTGTATGCTGGGCATTTTGAAATCATGAAAGAAAAATCCTTTGTTTAAAATTTAGTCCAAACAGCTAGTTGGAATGACTGAAAGTAAATCCAGGTAAGAGTATTCAGAATATAAGTGTGCATTCAGGTGTCCAAAGGTTTAAGAAAAACATTAAGAGAAGATGCTTTCATACATGTTTTAGAGGACAGATTAATAGTTTGCAGGGATGTTAGAAATAAATACAATTCTGTCCTGGCAACATGTTAAAATAGTTTCTCCCTCAAAGTGATTGTATCTCAGCTAAAGCCAAGATGATGTGAAAATATTTCCTAGAATGTTGTCTGCGCTGTTGTGTAGATTTTCCAGGTAAGATGATATCTGAACTTATTAAACTCTGGACAGCAGAAACACACATCAGCTGACAACATGATGTAAATAGTAGGAAAAGGAAGAGGGAAAGAGTTGTCTCAGCATTGCCAAAAATCTGACATTCCTAGGCAACTTTAGCAATGGGGTCTGCCATTCAGAAACAGCTCACACAGAAACCACTGAGTGATTACAGAATTGATTAAAAGCTTTGGGCTTCATTTCCACTTTTTCCTTAATTATCCCCAAATGGTGATAGTAACTGAAGCAGAAGTCCTACATTTCACCATATAGCAGCAATATAAGCTTTCTATACCAATACATAAATAACCTCTTCTCCCAAGGTAGTCTCACCTTTCATTTATTCTACACTGTAACATAAAGAGTTGCCAATGGATGCAGCCAATCAAGCAGCTTTACTATCCGAGCTTACTTTCTGCTTCTATGTTGTTTTCTAGGGATATAAAAGGAGGGACTACTAACACTGATCACTATAGTGTGTCATATTACAGAGAATAATAAACATAACAAGGATTATGTACTTAAAATTTTAAAATCAAAAGCAAAGTAAAGTTGAGGTCAAGAATATAGTTGTCCTGATTCTCTTCATGGATGGGGATTTTTTTTTTGTCTCTTGCCCTTCTACATCAGAGCTGCAATAATTCAGCTCTCTATCTGGCTCTATAAAGCTCCAAGGAATACTCAGTAAATCAAACAGGAGTGAAGTGTGTGCTCTAACCTTTGCTTTCCACATAGAGATTTTGTACAAAGGAACTGCATCTGAAAAGAAATGCAGGTTTTTAAAATTAGATTTTATATTCTGAAGGTAAAAAAAAAAAACCCACAACATAGGATGTGAAGTGCTTTCTATGAAGTCTAGATGTCACTGAGATTTCTCTGAATTAGAGGATTTCTTGAGGAACGTAGATACTTCTGTATGTGTGAAAAGAACCTAAACATGTTCCTATATACAATATCTACACTATTCACAAGGCAGCTTCTGATTCCAATCAAACTAACCCAGGACTAACATAAATGGATTGTATGTAACAAATGGAGAAATCAAAAGGTAGCAACGCTTCTTGGCCTTTCCCTGGTTCTGTGCAGCTTACAGGAGGCATTGTGACACCTTAATGCCATTCAGCAGCTAGAGGTAAGGGATCTTCCTTTCCTGCAGGCTCAGAATACACTGGAGTTCTTTAGTTTCTTCTTCATTTCTCACAGTCTATTGCAGCATATTTTTTTTTTTTTTTTTAGAGAAGTATCTGATTTCTCTTTGTTGATCTTGTATCACATCAAATTCTGAAACTGTACTTTAAAAAACTATGTAGTCCAAGATTTCTAATTAGCACTGGTCCTGAGCCATAACTAAGGACCCTAGAAAGTGCTAATAGTAATCTGAAAGTGGACAGACACCACTGAGCCAGAGCCATGGAGGCTGGGTCTAAGCCATGGGCATTCTGAACCACAGCCTTATCAGTGCTAACTAGATACAGCTCAATGGCTTCAATACAGCTTCAATACAACCATAATTGAGGTTCTGATACATTGTACTAAGTCTGGAATAATTTCCATTCTAATTTCTTGTTTTCAGTTGTTCCTAAGTTTCTAAAAGATTATAATTTAAGTGGAAACCTACTGGTGAGCAGGGTGACTGCTCTCTGAGTTAATAGGATATAGTTTCTAAATATAGGAAACACATTGCTTCTGTTTTACAAAGAGAGAATACTTGTTTGCCCCTGTCTGAAACGTTTATTGCATATTATTAGTACTGAGTGAAGCACAATTGCTGGATTCTTCATTATAAAACCAGCATAGGATCCATTTCTCTGGATTCCCTGCATGCCCTTTTCACTATAAGATTAGTGGCAGGACAGTATAGTGGCACTATAGGATTAGTCTACACTAGAGGTTTTCCTGGTTGAAAGGTAGGGCAGACAAGAGAACTGATAATAGCAACATATAAACAAATATTAAAATAAATAATACTTAAAATAACATATAATGGATATTTCTAAGTATACAGCCACATAACATATTTTTCTTACAGTTAAGTTTTTGTTGACATGATCCCAATTCTGCCCAAATTTTAATCACTACAAATCAGCACTGAACACAAGGTTTGCAGGGAGTGGTATCTTATATTGGATCTGCTGACTGGAAAAATACACATGGGCCCTTGGTCCTTTTCTCAGTTCTAACAAAGCAGCTAGAACAGGTCTAACCTAATTATGTTAATCAGCTAGACAATTTAAAAGAAAAACGTTAGTGAGTGTAGAGCAGAAAAAATGTTAGCAAAGAAAGAGGTGAAAGTTCCTGAAAGCAACTTAAGTTCTGTCTATTAATGTTAAACCACACTAAGTTCCTGGGCTCCTCTGAATACCTTCTGATACCTTTCTGATATTTCAGTTTCAATTTTGTCAAAGCATATCTTTCTTTAATGTTAAAAAATCCCAACATCAACAAGCCACCCCCCCCAAAAAAAAACCAAACCAAACAAAAAAAACACATGTAAAAATAAAAAACCAAAACAACCAACCCCACACAACCCAAACCTCTTTTTTTTTTTCTATTTGCCTTTCTCCCTTTGTTTTTAAACCCATTGGTAATAGTAGGTGAGGAAAAAAAAAGTGCTATTATTTATGAATCCCCCTCTTCCTGCTTCTTTATGACTATTTTTGTGGTGGAACCAACAAAAAAATATATATATTTCCTTATCTTTAAGAAGACCAATGGAAAATAACCCCTGATCTAAAATAATCGCTGTATGACCATTTGGCATGTAGATTTTATGACAACAAAATGAGCTTCATCAAAGAAAGGACAGAAGGAAAAGGAATGTGGGATAAGGGCAGTGAGCATCGTTATAGATCTAATGACATTAACCTCAATAGTTTAGGGCAGAATGGGTGAAACAGTCCTGAGAACTCCATCTGAGCAAGATAAGAATTCACCTTGTTAAAAGGACCATCCTATTAGTTCCTAAAGGGATAAGATGAGCTTCTAATATAAGGAATCTGTATCAACACAAAATATGGTATAAAGGCATGTTTGGCTTGGTTATTAGATACCTAATTTACATCAAATATCTGAAACCAAGTAGCTGACACCTCACAGGAAAGTACAGTATTTGAAGGGTCACTGACAGGAGATCCATCTTGCATTTTTTAATTTATACTCTATGTTTTTACTTAATGGAAGCCTGTTCAACATTTATATCCCTAACTGCAATGGCAGTTGTAAGCCTGAGTGTTGCTAAATGGAATTCTCCAAGATATATTTAGCTCCAATGGACAGGAAGAAATTGAAGAAAGGAAAAATATTAGATCTATCCTCCCTCCAAATGCAGAAAGGGAATAATAGAACTGTTCTACTTGAAAGAGACACTGGGAAGACATCTTCTCTGGGGACATGCTCTTGCTGCTTGACAAGACCAAAAGAATAGAAATGAGCAAACCAGAAGATTAGAAATCCCATGTGTTTATGACATTTTTGACTCAAGACAGGTAAGTAGCATATTTCCCATGATGAAGCTGAGTTGTGTTTAATAGTACAAAGCTCTTTTGTTTCAAGATCTGGACACAACCTGTAACAGAACTGTAATCAGATCTACAATGCAGATAGAAGAGGCTGAAGGATTTCATTTAGGGCTAGACCTATATTCTTGTGGGAAACCCATCTACTCTATACTATAATGAATATGAGACTACTTGAAGCAGCATTCATTACCAAAACCAGACTAGATTAAGGGGATAAACCCGAGGGGAAATGATGTATACTAATATAAACATCTAAACTCCACCAAATCAATTAATGACAAAACAGACTTCATGTCTTACAACAGATTTACATCTCAATATCCCACAGATATCTGTTTACTGTGCCACATGGGTGTGCTTTCAACTTAGTTACAATCTGTTCTATTCTGTTACAGGTCCAATTTATGTTTTCACATCTACAGACTTTATGTGTAACTTTCAGAATCAGTGAGGACAACCACATTGCCATGGGGTACTTACCTGAAATGGAACATCATATTACTGTGGACCTATTGCTTTAGGTTGACTTCAAGGTTCTGATTCTTAAGAAAAAATGATTGAACTACAGTTATGGTCTCTTGGTGCAAAAGATTTGTAATACATAATCACACTCTTTTAGCATGCTCATTTAGATAACCTTCAGCACAGCAAAATCTCGGAGTTCTGGTTCATCATATCATTTGTGGCATCGTTAGCTCAAAGCATTTTTTTGCTTTCCTTCTGTTGTTATATATTGTTCTAGATGCTACTTTTACAAGATTTTATACTTATTAGTCATTTTATTAAGCAGCTTTTGGTTTTCCTCTTTTCAGTGCAATGTTTTGATGAATTACTGCACTTTTATTAACTGTAACAGCTAACTTGACTTACTTTCTTGAAATGCCACATTTTAAACTATTGTATCTTTTAAAAAAAACAAATGGAAAAATGTTGGTCTGCAAAGAGAAGCTACCTTAACATTTTATAAGCTCAGTAACTTGAACTGCTGAGAGGAAAATACATCAAACATCAGTTGCTATCAAAACCTCAGCTTCTCTCTTCAAGACATTAACTAGCTTGAATTTAAAGTATTAGGTAAACTGAGCTAGACATTTGCATGTGTGAATAAAAGGTGAATTAGAAACAAATCTTAAGGTCTATTTTGTTCTGACAATGTACTGAAGATAAGTCCCAGATTTTCATCTGACACTCGCCTCCATCAAGCTGGGAAACAACAGGACACAGAGTAACAAAATTATGTCAGGCGTCTGGAAAGTGTCAAAGGATATTTAAGGCAAATGGAAAAGTGCTATTTGGAGGGCTAGATTTACATAGTATTACAGAACTGGACTTTCTAACTTTTGTCTCTACTGACAATCCCCTTTTCTCTTCTCAGTAAAATGAGAATAAAGGAATTTCGAGGGAACAGGGGAGAACTGAGATTGCTAAGTACTTTAAGTCCCACAGCATGAAAAAACAAACCCTCTTTTCAAAGTGAAGAGAAAAAGAAGAAATGAAAAGATAGATTTACTAGAATAAGGGAATGTGAGCAGATACTGATGTTCTGGAGCAGCTCCGATTTGCAAGGCTTAAAGATCCAAAAAAAGAAAAAATGGTGCAACCATTTTTAATGTAAGGCTTCACAGTATGATTACTCGATATCTCCCTCAAACAAGAATAACAAACTAATGTGACTGTGCTTGAGAGACAAAAAGGAAAACATTGTGAGTGATGGTATTATAGAACATTGTCACCTCAAAATGAACTGTCAGCAGATCCAGCTGACAAGAGCAAGATTAAAATCAAGCCTTACCTAATACATAGCCCTGTCCTCAGGGAACTGTGCTGCTATACAGAGAGTTGATATTGTCTTTCAGTTTGGCAATACTCGGCAAGGATTGAAACAACTGCAATATTTTATAAACAATTTACCACTGAGCTCACACAAGGCTAAATGTTCCAAACAACAATATATACAAAACTCACGCAAGTAATCAGCTAATGGCAAACTGCAAAACTGCACATCTGAAAGTGCTAATATCCTAAGGCACATAGTAGAGTCTGGATTCTGCAGGTCAGTATGCCAAATAGTACCTGCAAATTATACTCATATACTCATAGTGAAACTTCACTATGACACCTGTTCTACACCTTAAAGTAGTTTATGGCAAGTCTTGCACAATATTTCAAAGATCACTCACAGTTCTAAAATCTCCTTCAAATAGCCACAGTCCAAGGGCCTTGCCCCACATACAACACATTTTCAAGGAAATGTTGATTTGAAACCATGATTTACCTTCTCCTCCTTGAAGCAAGAGATACACATTTTCCATGTAACTGACACTTTCTCAAAACATTTTATTTTGATATATCTTTTTGTCCTGCAATGTTTTACCACCCAGCAGCACTCTGGTAATCTACACTTCAATGGTACAATCACCAGAGGTAGAAGTTTAAATAGCACATCTTGAAATGGGAACAATGAAGGGGGGGATGGCTCTACAATAAATAAATAAATAAAGTCATATCACACACTTAAAGCCAAATGCCTGCTGGTACTTAAGTTCAAAAGCACATTTGGAAACTGATCCCCTGAGAAGATATGTTTGTTACGGTGTTTGGCCTCAGGATTTAAAAGGATTTGCTTTTAAGCTGTTACTTTACTGCAAGTATGTGACTGGAGGCCTCAGGTGTGAAAGTCCTTTGATAAAAGGGACTAGTGTGTGCCAGATACACTGAATAAAAAGCATTAAGGCTAATAGGGGCTAGGAGTGGAAAGCAGGGAAGGGATGTGAACAAAGTCCATCAAGTTTAAGGCAAGGAAAACTTGGAATGCAAGAGGGATGAGAAACCACAAAAGCCCTTGAACTTCTTGCTTTGCATACAGGAGTGATTATACTAACAAACTCTTAAGGAACTGAACACCAAAGTTACAAGGAAGGGTCATTTCCTCTTTATCAGGTGAGGCCCAGCTGGAACCTCCACATGAAAACCTCCATAAAATATTACAGCTGAAAGAAAACCCCAGGGGTCATCTAGGCTCTGCTCTACTGCAAGATCAGCTACACTGAGGTCACTCCAGACAGAGCAGTATTAATCTACCTGTACTTAAAGACTTTTAATACTGCAGACACTGCATTTTCACCACAGGAAATCTATTCCACTATTTCAATTTTTCTCCCACAAAGCAGCGTTTCTTAATGCCTGACTTGGATACATTGTGCTGCAATCCACTCCTTGTTACTGCTCATCCAATCTGCAGGGGACAGAAAGAGAGCCTAATCCCTTTTCCATTGCCCATCTTTTATAGATTTGAAGAACCTTTGACCTCTGAACCATGTCAGTCTCATTACATTGGGTTTCTCATACACCACTCTGATTACCTGAGCAAAACTGCTGTTTTCTAATGAGACAATCTCTGCATTATTTACATTTTAGAAGTGAGGTGCGTCATTTTCCTCTTACCTCAAGATAATTGTACTTTATTTCCTCAATCACTCCTGTAAGAGAGAAACTTTCCTCCCATATGAAAAATTACACCAAAAGAAACTAAAGCACAGCATTTTGCACTGAAATTTGCAAAACTTATACTTCTCCACAATTTGCTACGTATTGGAATGGAGTGCTATAATTTTTTTTTTTTTCAGTGTGCATGATGGCAGACAACTCTTTCAGTGCTCAAAACTGGCTACAACTGCCAAACCTGTGAGCTGCACTTATAGTCTGCTAGATACTGGGCAGATTAATGGTGGTTCAGTATCAAACGCTTATTCTGAGTAGAATATGCAATATATTGGTTTGTTTCAGCTTGAAAACCCTGAAGAACTCTGCATACATGAACGAAAACTTGACAAAGACATATGATGAAAAAATGACATTCCTTTTTAAATATAACAAACTTGATGTAATCTGGAGAAAGTACACGCAGTTCTAGAAAAGAACTCCTTGTCATTCTTCTACTGAAATAACAAGAACAACAAGAACACTGAACCACTTCAGTTAATTCAACCACATATTTGGTGTCAGTACCTATGCCATAATTTTCAGAGTAACAAAGAACTCTTTTATGATGACTATAAACTTCTTAGCATCAAAACTATGCTTATCATGTTGTAGAGGTAACCACAACTAAGTTACAGGTGCATGGCTCCCAAGCAACTCAAGCTGCCTTCTGTGTAAGAATGTTCTCAGAGCTGCTGTACCAAATAAGCACTGCGTACACTACTACATGTTACCCAGCACTGAAGATCAAACTCTGAGTAAATACTACAAAACAACTAAGTATGAGGGCACAAGGGAAATAAAGTATTTTCTTTCAAACACACACTTGCATCCTGGGAGACAAGAGACATATATTGACTTTTCAGATGAAGATTACATGAGACAGAAGAGAAGACAAATGCAAAAGAAAGGCAAACTACAACAGGGGGCCCAATGTTAATCTTACACTTCATAAATTTGGGTGAAACATTTAACACAGAGCCAACAAAACTTAACCAAAATACATATTAATTAAGAAACAGTTATAATAGTTTTTATACCTGTGATAACCCTACTGATGCAAGCCCACAGAGCTAGAGCATGCAAGAATTCTGGCCTACATTCCAAAGGTGTAAAATACCTCTGAAGAAACTTGTATTCCTGAAAAGACAATCTTACCTTTTTCGTATAAGCACACATATTTTGTCTAATAAAAGAATTACCTCAATCACCAAGTCATTCTTTTCCTTGATGCCAAAATACTTCAGGAAAGTTTGACATCATAAACAAAGACCCTCTTTAACAGTTTAGTTATTAGGAGAACAATCTCTGTCCTATGTAAAATACTCAGTCTTAGGCAGGAACTTGAACATGAATCTTTTGGATAATATTTTAAATAGTGTGGTGAAGAAAGTCTTTGAATGGTCACAAGTATTTGTAGTAAAAAAACCCAAACCAAAACAAACAAAAAACCACCAATAAAACCAAGCCCTGGAATAACTTTTTGAAACTCCAGTCTATTTCAGCTTTGGTGACCAGATAGTATTCCTGCATGTCCTTGTTCACCTTTTCTCTTTACAAAGAAAAAAGGAGATCTCTCCAATAACAAGTATACAGTCATTATTTCACATTACTTCAGACAGCAACAAGCTATTCTTGACTATATTTGCCACAAGTGGCTGAACCCCGTGAAAGTTTACATGGCACAAAAGCTGATTCTAATCATTGTATCTAGCTCTACCTCGTGGCCTGATTTTGTATTACAACAACCCTAGTCAGAAGGAATATGCTTGTAATAGAATCGAATTTATTGAATTAGCAGTTGCTTTGATCATTTGTTATATAATTTTATTTAGCTACCATTTAGTCCAAAAATATGATCTGTCTCTTCAACCCCAGAAGCACCTACACTACATTTTATCTCCATATTTACTTCAACTGGCTTGGAGTAAACTACACCCTTCCTTGGAATTTGTCTCAGTTTTCAATCCATTGAACACAAAAAAACCCATCACTGAATACCTCCATAGGAGCATTATAAAGATATGCATAGCAAGGGATATGATTTGCATAAAATGGGGTCTTAATACCTTCACTGCACTTTGGTTTCTACCTTTCCTGCTACAGTCTGTTATCTACAAAGAAAATAGTACAAAAATAGGGTTGTTATTTCTACTGCCTCTAAAGTTAATTCTAATGACTAATGCACAGTTAATTGCAAGATTCAGTCCTTTCTATTGACATTTTTTTACCCTTTCAGTCACAAAGAAGTAAAATTAATCATGGTCTGGCATCTAATTGTAATTGTGTAATGCAATTGCAGATATTATTCAGTAGAAAAATTAGATTTAATATTAGAGAAAAATTAAAATTTATCAAGCAGTGAAGTAAAGATAGAGCTCATTTAAAAGCAGAATGTAAACTGTACAGTAAAAATCTTGAATCATGAATTTTTAAGACCATCCTCTTCCAAAAATATAACTTCAAAGTGTTTTGTATTTCCAGACCTAGATTACTCACTAAAAACAATTTCAAATAAAAATGCAGTTTACTAGCAGCTGGAATTCAATTTGGAAAAACTAATGTAATATATGCAGTCATACTGACAAATCATGACTCATTTGGCTTTAAGATAACACAGCAATTACTTCCAAAAGCTGCCAGATGCAGGACTGCTGTAAGATTATGTATCACTGCTCTGAAAAAGTGCAAAACAGAGTGGATGGAGGACTTTAAACATTAAGGAATACAGGTAGTGAACATCCCTTCTGAAAGTCCTAAAAATCTTGGCAAAAATTATGATTATTGATTACTAAACTATGATGAAAACAGAGGCAGACACTTGGGTACCTGATTTTGGCACCATTCAGACCTAAAATGTTATGGTATTCAATCTTAAAAATAATTTTTAAATTTTTTTTTTTTTTTTTAGTCTTAGCTAGCTGAGATTCTGAACATAACAGCATTAAAAGCTAAAGGGGGCATCTTGACATTCTCTGTATTTCATTTTCCCATTGATCTCTTTCTGCTGGAGAAAATTAAACTGACATAACACAAGTGATAAAACACAGATGAAGAAAATAGTTAATCACATCAGACAATTTTGAAATCAGCAGCCTATGCATGCCAGGAAACATGGATTTATGTAGCATCTAGAATGTAACACTGTCTTTTGTTTTTCTCTATATTGGGGCATTTTATAAATTTTTATTCATGAGCTAGAACTGCAAAGTACATATTTTTAATTTGTGTAACATCTTTCTGATTTGTGTAACAGAAATAAAATTAGCTCACTAAAAACAACAAAATGGGAAAAGATAGTTGGGATACTTAGTCAAGGATGTTACAACATACAAGATGAAAATATTATTCCCTTAACCACAAAGAATGATTTATTGGATCATACCCAAAGTACAGTAGCCCAGCAGCCTGTCTCTGGTCATGGCCCCAGAAAAGCATAATAATGAGGAAAAAGAGATGGGGGAAAAAAAAAAAAAAAAGAGAGAGAGACTTCTCAGAATACTTCAGCAAGTTCCAACCAGGCTGCAACAGGAGATTACAAACGAGTAATTGTGCTTAACAGTTCTTGGTAATTGTTTCCTCTGTGAATTTGTCCAGTTTTAATGTATCAGCACTAATGGTTAGCAAAATACACATCATCGGTGTTGCTTCTGGAAATTCAATGGAAATTCTTAATGTACTTCTCTGAATTGGATTTCAAGATTTTGTCTCAATACCTTGAAATACAATGCAACAATTGGTCATGACTGAAAGCTTTTAATGCCTTCTAACACCACTTTATTTCTGCATAGAACAATTTAATAACCACTTAAAGGCTTTTCTGCTACATTCAAGTGAGATAACCACATACATACACATGTCAAACTCACAAGACAATGAAAGTATTTTCTTTTGCAGAGCACTTAGATTACATGATCTTGAGATAAGTTACAAAGAGAAAGCTGCAATTGAGAGTTATTTTAAAACTAGGAAATACAAAGCCTCCACAAGAATGAAGACTGAAAGAAACTTCAGTTTTAAAAGCAAAGCTTATTACCTAGCTGCAGCGCTGAAAAGCGTGGCTCACCCTTTTCAGCACTCGTAAAAAATATGGGTGGCCGAGTTAAATTAAACCCTGTGATGCAGAACCACTAGATGTCAGCATCCACCTCGGTCATCATTGAAACACAGCTTTCCACAGCCAGAGAAAGAGCTCGAGGACGCCATACCCAAAAAATAAGGCTTCACACCGAAGTAGACAAGATGAAACAATAAAAGCAACAAGACCTACCTTAACCTGAAATCCTGACCCAGTTTAGTTCTGTTAAAACTTACTATTGTGTTTAAAAATTGTAGGAATTTGTGTTATCTTTATCGAATACTAGTAGATTAGGTCCCAAATTAAAGGCTTCATTTATTTAAATCTTCAGTGTATTTCTAACTACCAGGTAGTAAAACAGCAAATGAAAATGCATTATGTTGTCCATAATGCCAACATTCACCACAGGCTATTTGAATTTCTGTATTTCTAGACAAAATATATATATATCCGATATGTGTCCAATACGTATCCAATACGTATCCAATATGTTTTGTAGTAACTGTTACTGAGCTAGGGAAAAAGTAAGTGACAAAACTAAGTCACACACCCAATATTTTTCAAAAGATACTGTGTTTGAGGAAAAATAAAAAAAACGCTGATCATTTTAGCTATCTGGATTATATTTTTAAGTTCTATTGGTATATTAGGACAAATTTAGCCATTAAACAGTTCTTGTCAATTACATTAATTTCAATGAATCAAGTTTGTGTCTCATCTCCTTTTCTTAGTTAACTAAGTATGTGAATTTGCCTAACACTTAATCTTTGCTGCAGTAACTCAAATAGACTTTGTTCAAGCTCTGCTGTGAGTTAACACTCTGCCTGTTCAAAGCACTCACTCATTGTCCCCAGGGTCACAAAAGGGGCCTGGGAGGAGCTGCACATCTTGCTCCCAAAGGCCTTGTTTACACTAGATTCCTTTTTTTAAACCATTCTCCACAGTTATAACATAGCTGCAGCTCAACTCATGGCAGTCTTGGATTACACAGGCCACTGGCACTTTAGATAATGTTTTTGAGTTTGGGCAATCTGCCAAGTCCCATTAACTTCTAGAAAACCTAACTCCACGATGTTGCTAACACCACCTAACACTAATCCTAACACTTGTTTCTTCTTGACCCCTTCTCTTGGGTTTGATTTTTAAATTATTATTATTTCTACCAGTAGTTAGCAGTTTAGAACCACATCCTAAGATTCATGATTAAAATGCCTACAATACAGCAAGACAGTTGCAAAGAAGCAATCTCTGACTGCCACTTCTGTTCCTCCAGTAACAGTGACATAAAAGCTGTATGTAGGAAACAATATTGCATGGGATGAGCATTAGATGACAGCACATACTTAACACTAAATTATTTCCAGCCTTAAATCTATCACCTAGTTTTTCTATTTGTTAACCTGAATTAATGCACTTTGCAACTCCTTAGATACACCTGATAGTATACAAAAAGTTAGTATACTAATAGCAGAAATATTCTAGCTAAATGATTTTAGGCTGAAGAAAATAAGTAACTAGTCAGCTACACTTAGATCTGACTCTAGTCACTCTGACTAGTTACTTCAGTTACTTACTGCCACTGAAGCACCATCCCTACTTGCTCCTAGTGAGAAGATCCTTTTTTTTTTTTTCCAAGTTACTTGTTTATTTGCTTCTGCATCCCATAATCTTTTCACTCTTCATTGGTTTGTCCAATTTAAAGAAACCACCACTCATCCTTTTTTCATTAAATGTACCCAGAAAACTTTGTATAACATGAAAATACTGACTAGTTAAAAAAAATAAAATAAAATTAAAAAGTATATTTTTGATGGGAGGAGGCTTAAAGCCAAGGCACTAATTAGCCAACACAGATGCAGGAAGTTAGATTTTGATGATGTGATCAGATGTGAAAGAAGATAATACACAGTCAAAAGAGGGAAAAATGATGTATTATACCCTCAAGAAAGGGATTTGATTTGTCTGCCTTTTAAAGTCAAGTGCTGAAGCCGAATGAGCCGAAACCCAATTTTAATGCATGGAGAGGAACGTCTGTGATGGGGATGGTCCAGATTATGCAACATATGGAATGATCAGACAAAGCCCATTTCAACTTGAGGAAAAAATGCAACCCTCCCCTCCAGATACTAGAGAAAACTCCCACAGAAGGGCAGGGTCAGTGGTAAGTAGTAACCACTGATGTTTCAGATGTAGCTGTAAGGAATACACCTGTGTAACAGCTGGCATCTGAGCCTGTCCCTGTGCTGAAGCAGCTATTTTTCCTTTTAATAGCAAAAGCAGCCTCATTTCCTCTGTGAAGCAGGGAAGAAGAAAGACACAACTCATATAGAACAGAACCATAAAGTCAGTCTTAACACGTGTGATTCAGTCATTTGATGCACAAGATCTTACTGGTAAGGCTTTGCCCACCTTTCTAGAAAGCTCTTGTAAGACTATATAGTGACAGGAACATAAACAGTAGGAGTGGATTAAGGCAGTCTGCTATTACTAGCCTGAAGACCCAGCAGACAACAGTGCTTTCAGTTTCCCCACTTACCCTCTTTAGCTTTGTTGCACAAATTTATGAACTAAACAGCAATGTAATACACAAAGCCCTTCTGTAAGAACTTTAACATTAGCAAATAGGCAATAGAATTCTTCTAGTGTCTTTTGGGACTGAGCTGCAGAAACAGACAAAAGCAAACATGTACTTCAGAGTCTCTCAGAGGAGCAAAGTGAAACAACACTTCTGGGGCCAAGGGCTTTGTCTCCTTTCCTGATGGACCTTGGCACTGCAAATTTCAGTGACAGCAGCCATTTATTAGCATTCATCACTGTGTATAACTGCTAAAGTGCAAAGAAGTCTCATTTTCAACAGTGATTTAGGGTGCTGCTAAATCTTTGTACTTTCCAACTCAGAGTGACAAATGTTACATACAGAGTTCTTCATAAATACAAGTGTTTTAGCTTTAAATATTTGATATCTTTTCAATAAATGATCATTAGAAAACTAGAACCTTTTTAAGGGAACAAATTTATTTACTCAACCACCCAGTTGGTTTGAAAGGAGAAGTTTTTCTTTCATATTCCAACATTGTTCACTATTAGAAAACCATTTTTCACAACACCCTTAAGAGTACTTCCACAACTATTGAATAAGTGATAGGAAATATGATAGAAGCCAGACCTTTTTGTATTTTCCCTTCCCAAAGCCTTTCTTAGGCTAAAAGCCAGAAAAGCAAGATATTCCACACTGGTTTTAGGCTCACAGTTGACACAGGTGTATGGATAGCTAATCCAAACTCTGGTTTTCTGCATGTGGTATTTAAGCAGGTGAAAGAATCATCTCCAAAAGCTGTTAAAAAAATATGTCAAGATCTTACAAATACATAAGATCAGCTCTTACCTTTCAACAGCAGTCTCGACGCATTTTTACTTCATTTCTCTTGTATTTCTAGGAATGCTTCTATGAGAGAAAAGAATTACAGATTAGTATATTTTTTTTCTAAATTGATAAACAAGCAAACAAGAAATAAAGCACATTAAGACAAGTTATTACTTTGTGTTCCTCTGCTAATGGCGACAGTATTCTTAGTTATTCAATGCAGTGGACAGCAACTGGTTTACTCTATAGCACAGAGCAACTCATTGAATGCCCTTCCTACAACCCCATAGAACTGTGACAACTAACTAGTATTTCCAAGGTGCTCCTGGAAACTTCCACAAGTTAATTTCCACTTAAAAAAGAGCAGGTATCACCTGCATCTACAAGAGCAACAAGTGTGCATGGCAAAGTACTGAGAAATTTTCTGAAAAAGCTCTGAAGAAACCTCTGGAAAGGAAACATCACATCCCCACACCAAATCTTTGTATTGCTTATATTTTGACTACTATAATTATTTATCCATTTTGAAATAAGATAGGTGAGACTCAGTAATTTGTGGCAAGTGTCTGGAAGTTCAAAGCTACTTTAGGACATGAAGCACAAGACATTTAATATTTGTGCATTTTTTCCCCCCTCCCCTAGTTCTTTATATGCCAAAAATATTTCCTCAAAGGAGAGCATTATTCTTAGAACACATCCTAAAGGAAAAGAAAGTCATTCTCAGACTGTAAGCTAAACCCCGAAATAGCAAGAGTAAGCTTAAAATGACCAGTTTCATCATTTGCATGGGGGGAGTAAGAGCTGTAAACTTGCCTATAATATCTTATGACTGTCTTACAGGTGCAGAGAACATAAGAAAAGCTGGTTTACTTTTTAAAATAATGTTAGTCCTATTCTAACACTACTAAATGGAAGAACAGATATCTGTGATACATTAAAATGGCAAACTAGTACAAAGAGGTCAGTTTAACAACAGGATATCTATTGGCTGGGATGAGATCTATTACTTTTCTGAACAAGCTTTAAAATGAAGACACACTATAATAATTAGTTTTTAAAACTTCATTGACAAAAACTTAAGCCTAAGAACAAAGGCTTATTTCTTAAAAGCTTTAGGTCAATAAGAAAAAAAAAGAAATCAGCTTTTGTTCTGATTCAACACAACCTATTTTACAGCTGCTCTTTATTAGCTCAAGTGTACTTTTATCAACCTGAATGCAATATGAAAGTATGTGATGAATTTTAAAGAACTAAGCATTACTGACATTTCCATATATTATAGGCTGAGGGAAGAATGCACATTGATGATAGCAGAGTTACTCCTTGAAGAAAGGAATAAGAAACCACTTACAATTTTATTAGATACTTTCTCGGTGTTGTATTTCCCAGCTTTAACTGTGACTTAAAGAATAGATTCCAAGCTTTAGTATTTTCTGCATTCCATTTAAAGCAAATACACATTTTACCAGCCAAATTAAGGAGGCTTGGCTGCTTTTAACCAGTCAGCCACTTCCGAAACCTCTTCTAGTTTTCAATTTCTTAAATAAAAAGCACATTGCAATGCCAAAATGGAAAGAAAACCACAAAAGTTGTCATTTCCCTCCCCTTTTACTTTAAAGCCACTTTGAAATTGAACCAGTTCCAAGAACTATGACTCTACCAGCAGGCCTTACTGCCAGCTTAGAGAAAACAGAGTGTAAACACAACAGGACCACAATTTTTCCTGTTGCATATTACTGGCAGACCACCACAGAGCAATGGGCACGAAGTTGATCACCATCTTCAGGGGCAGCCCCATGGCTCTTGTTCACACCACAGGCAGAACTGTGAGAAGGAAAACACTTCCATTCTCCTGCCCCCTCAGCACAGGTGGAGATGGCTGGTACCTGGTGCAGGCAAGGTGCGAATGAAAGCTCTCTCTGTCCCGAGTTACCTCAGGAACTACACCCTCCATCCCCGCAAAGGGAATTTTTCTTGCCAGCAGCAGAGGAGTCACAGGTGCTTAATCTACGACCCTGCGGAACACCACAGCGGGCTGTAGCCACTTCTGCTGCCCAACAGGAGAGGGAATTCCCCTGGCCTGACTTGCAAACACATCCCTGGACCAGAGCAAGCAGCTGATGGCGGGCAGGAGGAGCAGCAGGGACAGGAGAAGCTGCGGCCGGCTCTCCCCTCACAGAGGCTCCACTGCCACCACAGAAAGAGCGAGCGGGCACCCCGCGTGCCGGAGCCTTCCCGCCCACAGCGCGAGCCCCGCTCCCTCACCCTCAGAGCCGTTCACTGTCCCCTCGGCTTTTGAGGCGCTGGAAGAGGCGCCCAGGGGTCCCAGGCAGCTCCCCCTGCCCTCAGGGAACCGCCTCGGTGGTCTAGGTGGGAGACAGCAGCCGACGGGATCAGGGATAGGCTTGGGGGGGATGCCAGAGGAACTTCTGGTGCGGTCCCTCTTTGTCAGCAGTGTCCGGGGCACCTGGGCTGAGCTGCGGCTCCTCTGAGGGAAACGTGTGGCAGCTGTGCCGGGACACAGGTGGAAGAGATGCTGTGAGGAAAAGATAAGACCTGTAATAGGATGGCAGGATGAAAGCATCCCAACCTCCTAGGAATTGTCTGTAGTGCAGAAGTAGACCCGTCTGCTAGAAGCAGAATGGGTGTTCTTAATAGTGCTGAGAAAATGAGTGTTGCACCACTTCTGCCCGTGTTAAACTGTCCTTGTCTTGGGGTAAGACCTAACAGTGTGGTTTATCTGAGGCATACCCCTCACAGTTGGAACACAGAATCGACCTGAGCATCACATTTATCTTAATTCAGTTTTTTGTAAACTTATTTGGATTTGCTGTTGGAGTTGCCCACTAAAAATGAGACATATCGCAAGCTAATATATATACTTCACTTAAGTAGGATAACCAACCATTACAAAGTACAGGCTAAACCATGAAAAAATTTTAATTATGTTGGGAAAGACATTTTGTCATTCTATCATTATAAAAAGCAATAGACATTGGAACCCTACCCACAGCACCACCAACAGTCAGCCTACGGGTTTGCGTTTCACCACAAACCTTGAATCTACCAGCCCGAAGCGGCCGTTTTCCCCTATCCCTGAATGGGGTCCCAAAAGTCCGAACGGTCGGGACTGGCAAACAAATGCAAAGAGTGACCACTGAAAACTTTGGCTGGCCCTAACCCTCACATGGAACACTACCCACAGCACCACCAACACTCGGCCAGATGATCCTCATGCTCTCACAGTATGTCACAGTACAGTTCAACTGAGTAGCAGGTGCCTGGCAGCATTCCAGGATGATTTTTACCTTGTTGGATTTCAGAAGCTAGAGGTGTTTTAAGGTTGTTCTTTGAGTTTCTTTGGTGGGATCATTTTGGGGGGTTTTTTATGTTTGTTTGTTTGTTTGCTGTATCCTTCAAAAGGGAAGCAGTGCCTGTTCTTCAGGGAGCCTTTCTTTTAACACCGTACCAGCCACGAGGGGCCGAGCAGGGCAGCAGTGCGTTTCCTCACCACCTCAGAACGCTGCTTTCCCCGTTGATTCCCCTCACTCAGGCAGATGGGGAGGACCCCCAGTACTGGGGGGGTGGTTGTGCTGGTGCTCAGGGGCTCTGCTGTCCGTCCGTCCGTCCGTCCGTCCATCCATCCATCCATCCGTCCGTCCATCCGCACGGTGGGGCTGCGCTGCGCTCGCTGCGCTGCGCTCTCTCCCCTCACCGCTCGCTCTCTCCCCTCACCGCTCGCTCTCTCCCCTCACTGCTCTCTCCCCTCACTGCTCTCTCCCCTCACCGCTCTCTCTCTCCCCTCACCGCTCTCTCCCCTCCCTTCCCGCCCTTCCCCTGCGGCGCGTGCCCGCCCTCGCGCCTTCTGGAGCCTTCCGTCGCGCGGCCGACGCTGACGTCACCCCGTGCGCCCCCGCCATGGCGCTGTTCTGCATCCAGAGGTACCGAGAGCTCCGGGCGCTGCCCGGCCCCGGGCTCAGGCCCCAGCGCTCGCACCGCTCCCCGGCATCTGGCACCGGTTCGGGGTGGCTGCGGGAGCTGCGGCCTGAACTCTCCCTGCGGCAGGGGCCTGGGCGGACGGGCCCGGTGGGGGTGGGCGGCTTGGTGCCTGAGGAGGTTTTGTCTCGGTCCTTTCAGGTACGGCGGGGAGGAGCAGCAGGAGGAGGGGGCAGAAGCGGAGGAGCGGGCTCGGGTTCTGCTGGAGAGGCTGCGGCAGCAGGCCAAGGCCCGGCAGCTGAGGAAGCAGCAGGAGGAAGGAGAAGGGGGGCTGTCCGGAGGGGCCGGCTCCGAGCACCAAGCTGGGGAAGGGAAAAGAAAAAGGGAGAGTGAGGAGCAGTCCTGTGAGCAAGGGCAGAAGAAGCCGAAGAAGAAACAACAGTCTCGCAGCCCTTCTGAAGAGAGCTCGGATACTGAGCAGGCAGCAGATGGCAGCAATCCCTCGAAGAAGAAAAACAGAAGAAAATCCCAGGTGCAGGAAGAGAGGACTGAAGAAGGTATGGAGAAACTGAGGCCGTAGCATGCCTGTTCCTCGTGGGCAACAGGTCTCCACAGAGATGTAGATGCAACGTGCCCTTTGAGTAACTTGCCGAATTTGCCTAATGGTATTTTATTTTTTCCTCTGCTTAATATGTTCCCAGAGTAATTCCTTTAATAGGGAAAATCCCCCAGTTGCAAACTGAGGATCAGCTTAGTGTAAGGGAAGTAGGGAAGCATGTCACCTCACTCTTTAGTTTCCTGCATTCCAACAAAGAAATGTTTGGCTTTTGTACTTGGATTTAAGAAAAAGAGGAGCCTGCAAGCAGTTGTTGAAGTTTCACATTGTAAAATGTATCCTGCATGCCTTTCCTCTGGTATGTTCTGACCTGTAGCTTTGTATGCTTGCTATTCAAATTCCAGATTCTGAAGAAGACATCAAAGAAAACAGAAGCAACCTGAATAAGTCTTCAAAAAGGAAGAAGAGGGATGTGGAAACTGAGGGAGCTGAACCACAGCCCACTGAAAGAGATGAAAGCACAAAGGAGGAGCTGACCTTGGCAGCCTCAGAGGAAGAGGCCAAACCTCCACCCTCCAGTTTTATGGTCCTTGGAGACTATGACATAAAGCCAGTGCAGAAGGTAACTGGCATCACTGACTGATGGTCAGGAAGGGCTGTGCATCTCACCAGCTTATTTTCTATGTTGACCCCAGAAACACTTTGTTGTTCTTCCCTCCCCTCAGGTTCAGCCCTTCTTACCACAGTGCCTTGCTCAACCTAAGCTGCTACAAAAACGTATCAAAGACAATCTCATTCCCATTGGAGATGTCCCAGGAATTCATCCCCGGCTGCTGAAAAAGCTGCAAATGAATGGGATTGAGTCCTTTTTCCCAGGTACCCTGAGAGCAGTTTTGTGTCTTTTTAAACTGAGTGATGCAGTTCCTTCAGCCTGTGACTGTGTTGTGGAGGTTAGTGAGGTAAAGCATAGAACAGCCCCAAGTTTAATGCATCAAAGTCATTGTCCCAGTTTGAATCTGTCACTTTCAAAGCTTTATCCAGCCTGAATAAATCAATTCAGGGCATAAATGAATTTATGGGCATAAATGCAGCTCCACAAAGCATGGTGTGTTGAAGTCATAGTGCCCAGCTCCCAAAAGAGGGAGGTCTTGCTTGTGTCCTCTTTCCACAGATGTGGAAACAGGTTCGTTGTGTGGAATTGTTTTTCTGGGTACAGAGGTTTTAGTTCATTTCATTCAGTGTAGTTTGTTCCATTTTTTCTCAGTTCAGGCAGAGGTGATTCCTGCTATCCTGCAGAGTGCATCCCATGGGTATCTGGTGGGGCAGGGAGGACACCAGGGACATCTGTGTCTCAGCACCCACAGGCAGTGTTAAAACCCTCTCCTTTGTCATCCCAATAGTACAGGTGAGTTTACCCCCAGGGAAATATCTGTAGGGAAGATGCTGGGGTTGTCTTTTTTTTCCAGAGTAAACTGGATTTAGCAAAAAGCCAAGGATCAGAGCTGTATCTGTTCACTCTGACTTGGGCGTCACAGCTCCTCTCAGACACAGCATGTGGAGTTGGGAGGGTGCAGGGGAGTAAAATGGAAACAGAAAACTCCATGAGAGTGTGTCAAGCCCATCTCTTCTCAGCAGCTTAGATAAAAGAAACCCCTTCTCTCCCTGCTGGTCTCAGGGTTTCATCTGACCTTTGTTCTGGCAGGTTCTGCTGGATCGAGTGGTTTGTCAAGTACGAGCTCTGGTTGTTCTGCCCACCAAAGAACTGGCACAACAAGTGCCAGTGAGCTCTAAGCCTTCTCTCAAGAGCACAACTGGACCAAGACAAAGGCTGGTGCAGCCAGAGCTGTGCTTGGCCCTTCTGTGAGACCTGCTGAAGGACCTGTTGGGGGGTTGATGTAGTATTCTTTCAGCTGATTTTGTTGTGGCTAACAAAGCCCATCTCTTTGCAGGTGAGTAAAGTGTTCAACATTTACACTGATGGGACAGGTCTGAAGGTTGTTTTGATTACTGGCCAGAAACCTTTTGGAAAGGAACAGGAGATGCTCGTCCAGAAAAGGTAGGTTAAAAGGTCTTTTGGCAAGGTTTATAGAGGTTGTAAACCATTTAATCTCAGTAAGCAGAGCTCAAAATACAGGCTGTGGCATGACACCATTGTGCAATAATGCTTTTGGATAGTGGTTTTAAATGATAGACTCTGGTTATTCTGTCATTGTCAAAGTGCCTGCTGCTGCCCCTTGTGTACAATTATGTTTCTCTAGATTTTTGGGGGTTTCTTGACCAGCTGATTAGAACACATTTACTTTATACCCCCAGGTAGAAATGATTGTTATGAGATTATGCTGCAATTAACCTTTATGTGATAGCAATTAAGAGCAATACCTTCTGTTTAAACTGAGGCAGTACAGTGGCAGCCAGGGGTTAGTGTCCAGCACTGCCTTTGCATGCTCTCCAAAGTAAACTGCATGGCTGAATTTTGTTATTTCTCAGTTAATTCAATAGTAGGAAAATCTGCTTTAGGGTACAGGGAGAAACTCTGTGGGTGGCTTGTTCTTTCAGAGTGACAGGCTACATTGTTGTGGCTACACCAGGGCGGCTCATGGACCACATCAGCCAGACCCTGGGGTTCAGCCTGGCACAGCTTCGCTTCCTGGTGAGTCTGTTCCACAGGTCTCCCATCTTTAGTGCAAGATCCTTTGCAGCTGTAATTCCTGCTTTCTTCTTGCATGGTACATAAAGATGTCTCTGTTGGAATTGTTCACACTCCAGATTGCTCATGCAGTGATCCTGAAATGTTTCATTCCAACTTGTGACACCCAAGCATCCACCACCCACTTCCCCTTCTCAGAGGAAAGCCTTATTTGTCAGGTTGAATTTTCAGACTGTAGTAGCTTCCATCATGAGAGAGTCTGTGCAGAGGCAGCTGCAGTCTTATTTAGGACACAGAATTTTCTCTTATTTGGGACACAGAATTTTATCTCTTATTTGGAGACAGAAATTGAGTTTACGTGCAAATGAACACGTGTGGTTTGAGCATCAGGCTGGCTACTGAGTCACTGAAATAAAAGAAAAATTCAGTTTTTGGGGTAGCAACTTATGCCTTTGTTGTGTAATGATAATATTACAAAAAAAAAAAACATCTAAGCTGCCTAATGCTAGGTTTTATTTAATGTGTTTTTCATCGTTGTGCATTCAGATTGTAGATGAAGCTGACCGTATGATTGATGACATGCACCAGAACTGTCTGAACCAGATTATCAAAGCTGCATTCCAAACAGAAAATGAGTCTGGCTCCAAAATGCTTTTTCAAAGGATGAGACCAGGACCTCTAACAGCAGCCAGGTAAATTACCAGATGCATTCTTTAGAACTGGTAGCACAGACATGAGCACCTAGGGGCCACTGCTCTGCTTCACAACACTCCCAGGTACACTCACAGCTCACTTACTCTGAGAAACATCTGCCAACAGAGGCAGCAAACAGCTGATAGTAGAGGATGTCTTTTAGAGTGAAGTCTAAGGACTGCATCTCCAAATTTTCCTTAACTAGACAAAAGGAACATGAAAAGAATGTGCAGATATTCCAAATCTGTGATGCATTTGCACAGTAACTGTAGTAATGCCCTCTGGCAAGGTGAGTCATGGATTTGAAGGAAAACTCCTGGAATTAGCTTAACTGCAGCTGCTGTTTTCATACAGCATGGTAGAGATATGTCAGAAACTGAGATCAGCCACCAGGGAAGGAAGCTAGTAGGATGCTGACATGGGTAACCAGGGGGCAAGAATGTGTGCAGAGGTAACAGCTGCAGGTTGTGCAGTTGGTTGAGGACGCTGACCAGTTCTGTCCATGAACTCCACCATAAAACAAGAGGAAAAGAACCTACAGGAAAGTCTCAGGGCAGGAAGAAGACATAAAGAATAGTTAATTGCTTCATAACATTATCTGAAGGCACTTGTGGAGGAGCTCCATTACCCCTTCCTCAAAGCTTAGTTTCAGTGTGCTGTTTCTTTCAGCTCCTGCTACCCTCAGATACCCTTACAGAAACTGCTGTTTTCAGCCACACTGACCCAGGACCCAGAGAAACTGCAGCAGCTGGACTTATTCCAGCCTCGCCTCTTCACATCTGTCTATTCTGAGAAAAAAACTCTTGGAGATGGAACAGAGACTAACAAGATACTAATAAGAAATACACACTCCCTGAGGGGCTCTCGGTATGACGTTAATTCTCTTGAATGAATTATACTTGGAGATTTATTTAACTCCAGAGCATTGGGTTATATTTTTACCCTATAAACAAATTTGTCTTCCTAATGATTCCTTGCCCTGCAGAGGTGCTGAATCAAAATGGCTTTGGGAGTATTTATGACCCAGAGACTTCTTCCTTCACACATTAGTTTTCTCATTACTTAGTGTTCCTTTGGCTAAGGCTGGCTTTATTTATTATTTTTCTGTTAAACTTTCTTCATGCAGAATTAAGTTTACCAACAATCTGGAGTGGAGATGTGAAGTAATGTAGTAGCACTCACCAGCTCTCCATACATCTCACATGCATTTCAGGGCATGTAGATGCTTCACCCTTTAGATGGGGAGGCAGCATGTGTTTTATTTGTCATGGAGGAGAGAACATTAAAACAGCACACAGCTTGTCTTTGTCTTGTGCTGTATCCTCCCAGCCTGTGACTTGCTGTAAAGGCAGCAGCACTGTGGGGTCTGGTTTTGCTGTTATTAGTTGCAAAACATCCAAGCCATGGGAGGGTAATGGGTTTCAGAGATATATCCTTGGCAAGAAATGATTTTTCTTTCTGATCATCTTCCTGTTGGCTGCAGCAATGTTAAGTGCCTTGTGACCTCAGTTCCAAGCCTCTGCTGCTCTTGCATTTCATGCTGACAAAGAAATTTACCCGTGTCTTGTGCTTTACCAACTCCAGGGAAGCTTCTCACAGGTAAATATATTAATGACATCACTGTAGTAGATATGTCAGAAGTAAAGTTACAGAGCTAATGAAGTGACTGTTTCCATCCCATTCACCTACAGATTGTTCCTGCTGGTTAAAGCTTTTGGTGGAGTCACTGTTGCTGAATTTTCTTCTCGGTTACCTCCAAGAGAGAGACAGAGAACCAAGAAGGAATTTGAACAAGGAAAAATACAACTGTGAGCATCTTAAATGAGTTTCTTGCATGTCTTCCAACATAGGTTATTTCCAGTGTGAAAAGCTGGGTAGAACCAAGAACACAGCTCAAGGGGGTTCTCTGAAAAAAAGATTGTGCAGGAAACAACGTGCAGAACAGGAGTGAGACTTGGACTTGTGACTTTTGAGTTGTTTACACTGAATGTGACTTGGCATGTTCTAATCTGATTATAATCTGAATTTCTGTGTGTTATAAAAAGCAGTAAATGTAACTGCTTGTTCTTCTCTCAAGTAACAAGTAATAAGGATGAGAAGAAATGGGCTCAAGTTGCACCAGTGGAGGTTTGGATTGGAAATTAGGAAAAACTCCAAAGGATTGTCAAGAACTGGAACAGGCTGCTCAGGGAAGAGGTTGAGTCACCTTCCATAAAGGGATTTAGAAGATGTGCAAACATGGTGCTGAGGGACATGGTTTGGTTGTGGACTTGGCAGTACTGTTAACAGTTGGACTTGTTGGTCTTTAAGCTATTTTACAACCAAAACCACTCTACAGTTCTATATAGTTGTCCAAAATGCATACAGTTCAGAAAAATGCAAGTTTAATGTCCATATTTGGACACTTCCTGGAAGAAAATGGATATTAGTTCTAGAACTAGTGCTTCCTACCAAAGAAACCTCTGCCCAGACTGGCATACAGATCTACTCCTCTTGGTGTTTGATTTGCTTTGTGATTTTTGTGTTTCTATGGGATTGCATCTGAGAAGAAGGTAAATATTTATTTTCTGGGTTGTCTTTTTATCCAAAACCAGTGCTTAAATTCCTCCCTGACTACTGAAATTTTGCACCTTGCTGGGTTCAATGCCTTTATAGAATGACAGCTTACAGGTTTGTAACTTCAGTGTGTGGTGGGAGCTGCCCTGATTAATGGCACGTGCTTGGAGAGCCTGGAAACACCTAGGAATTTGTCAGGCATAGCAGTGGGTGACATGCCTGATGCTTGGAGGCCTGCAGGCAGCTGATGATGGCAGTGACAATAAGGAGTGAGTTATGGTGCTGCTGTTGTGCTCAGAGGCTGGCTGCCCACTTAGAACAGAGATCAGCAAGGTTGTGCTGTGTCCACCTGTGTGTGTAGTGCAAGAGATGTTACCCAAAAAATGACTGTGTGTATTTAAACCCAGGTAAATCAGCACAGATGCCACTGCACAAGGGATTGATATTAGAGGAGTGAATTATGTCATAAACTATGATGCACCCCAGTTCATCAGGACATACATCCACAGGTAAGGCAGCCAGGGGGGGTGTCTGAGCTTGGTTTACTTCAAGTGAGCGTGACACACACTTAAAAGGGTTTTTAGCTTTGAATTTATTTTACTTTAATAGCAAAGGGCTTTTTAATCAACATTAAGCACGTAGCATCACCATAGTAATGCAGTATTGAATCAGAACTAGCACTCTGTTACAGAAAATGTATTTTACAGGGACTAGAGGTGCTGTCCTGGTGTTGGGTTTCTAGATGTTCAGAAAACTGCAGCAGCTCAGCAGCTGTGAACAAGCCCTGGAACTGTTTATTGTTTATAACCTGGAATCACAGAATTACTGAGGCTGGGAAAGACCTCTAAGGTCATCAAGTCCAGCCTATAAATAGTGTCAAAAACAGAACCAAACTTTCTCACATCTGGAGAAACTCAGAATTGGACTCTTGGAGTAACAGTACAGCTAAACTGACTTGACCTACCATCCTTTGCTTTCAGAGTTGGAAGAACAGCTCGTGCAGGAAAACTGAGTGTTGCTTTCAGCTTGGTCCTTAAAATCCAGGTACGTTGTTGGTCTGGGATTCATACTTGGTATGGATACATGCAGGAGCAATAAGGAGAAAAAGGTTCATAATGCTTCCCACCTTTTCCAGTCTGCTGAGCTTTGTGGTTGGAAGCTTCAATTATTTATTTCCAGCAGCACTTCCCAAACTGTGCTCATTTCCTAGCTGGTGGGCAGTGGGGTGTCTCATCTCCTTTGTCTGTTTTGTTACCCAGGAGCGTAGGTTTCTGCGGATGCTGAAGGATGCTGGCATCTAGGACATAAAGAAGCAGCCAGTGAAGGGCAATTCATTAAAGCCTTTGGTGCAGCAATATGAGGAAGCTCTCTGTAAGCTTGAGAAGACAGTCAAGGTAATTGAAATGGGGAAGAAAATTTTAAAAATCAAAGTACAACTTGCACAGTTTATTCCATCTTGTGAATAGCAAAAGTATTAGTGTCCAGGATCCTTTCCTTTAAGTTAGACATTCTCATTTCAATATAAAGGCATAATCCGTGGGTGCATCATTATGAAATACTCAAATAGGGTGGGAAGGGGGTGAAAGAGGTTTTCTGTTAAAAGAAAGGTAGAGAAATGTAGGTATGATGCTTAGGAACATGATTTTGTCACCTTTTGTCATTATACAGTTTTAAAACTCTAATTTACAGCTCTGCTGACTAGAAGTTGGGTATTCCAAAATAGGAAAGCATTTTTCCAGGCTCTCCTTTATACACCAGTGGGAAGGTTGAGAGCTTACAGACAAAAGCAGGGTAGCATTTAACTTGCCAGATGGGGAGTGTAATGAGCTTTCTGTGCTTATGATTAGGGCTGTATGATTCTGCCCTCTAATTGAGGGCTCCTGATATACATCTGTCCTTGAAAAATGATGATTTTGAGCTGTAGAGTTAGGAGTGTTTGAGAACTGTGTAAGAAAGGGTTATTAAATTGTCCCATTGCTCCCTGACGTCCCTTCTGTGTGACTCTTGAGGCAGGGATGTCTTCAGTAAGTTTTCTCAACTTTTGATTTTGAACAGAATGAGTGAGCACAGAAATGAGCCTGAGTGAATGGCAGCCAACAAGGTCGTGTTGCATTGCACCAAAGCTGCTGAACAGGGTAGGTCATGGACTGTTACTCAGCATGAGACATGGTCTCCCTGAATGGAGCTGAATGGCTGGCTACTTGACCTTATCAGATCTGAAGTCAGCTATTGCAGGCCTCATTCTCCTTTCAAGGACACTGTGAACAGAGCTCAGTTACTGGTTGAAAAAAAAAAATATTTTGAGATACAGTTATCTTGAAGAGGACTTTGCATCATATCCTACTGGCGTGTGTAAAACTACCAGCAGTGAAGAGAAAAGCCATTACACAGCTTTTGAGCAGGGATCTGATGGAGCTGCTGGTCTCCCAAAGTGAGGGCTGGGCCCTTCTTGCCTCTGAACTGGGACAATGGTTCTGCCTTACAGCACAAGCAGCTGTATCTGCAAATGCATCCACACCTTTACAGTGCCTATAGCAGAAGCTGCCCTAGGCTGAAGTGACAGCAACTTGTAAATAACTACTATATATAAATATATTTTTTTGTAATGGTGTCTAATAAAGATTCCTGGGCACAGGAAATAGTGTTGAAGGGATTTTTCACTTCTGTAGTCTTGTTCCTTTCTTGTCATTTTCTTGCCTATGCTTTTCCCTTCTAACATTCAGTACCAGTGGTAATAGCTTGTATTATTAGTTGTTAGAGTGATGTTAATGCAGACTAAAATGTCTGATGTCTAATATGAGTGTGCTAAAGTCAGCTTGTATCCCTTCAAGCCATAAATCTGTATTTGACACACTGGTATTTTTAGCTACCCCTGGCAGGTGTAGCTACCACGTATGCAGCCTGCAACTACCCTTGAAGACCTTCAGCAGAAAAGCCCAAGCTCTGGCTTAATACAGCAGCATTAGCAATACATGACTGGAGCAAACAAAGTGCTGGGAATCTTGGAGGGCTGGGTGTCAGGAAGGGTGGTGGCATCTTGTGTAAAGATGGGAGCAACGTGAGGGTGTTTTATAGCAGTGGAGTGGCATGTGTCATCCTCCTGTGTGTGACCCCTTTCCCAAGCAGTTTTTCCCCAGAGCAGCTGGAATGGAGGAGAGTCGTCTGGTTCTGGAGCTGTGAGCTCCCATCAGCAGGATTGGAGGATCTGCTCCTGCTCCCCTGCAGCCCATCACCGCAGCTTCGGGTTTCCTCCTCAGTGAGCAGTCAGGGGTAGTTGCTAAGACAGGTACGAGGTGTCAGCGAACCTGGAAACTGCCCTGGAAAACCAAAAACTCCGCTGTCCTCTCAGACCACCCTTGCCCGGGCCAGGCCCTCACCGGGCGGGGCTGCCGCGATCCGCCCCCGCGGGAGGGCCCGGGGCTGCTCCGCCCCGCCGGGGCGCGGGGGTGCCGGGACCGGAGAGGCTGAACCGCGTGTGAACGGTGGCGGCAGGATGGGGCTGGAGCTGTACCTGGACCTGCTCTCGCAGCCCTGCCGGGCACTCTACATCTTTGCCCGCAGCAACAACATCCCCTTCGAGTTCAAGAAGGTGGAGCTGATGAAGGGTGAGCAGGACTGGGGGCTGCTTGTGGCAGGGGAGGAGAGGGAGGGTCCTCCCCCATCCCGGGAGTTCTCTGGGTGCCCGGATGCCCCCCGGCCGGGACCCTGGGCTGCCTCTGGCTGGACGAGTATCAGGTTGTCCACTTGCCCCCTCGTTTTTCCACTGGTGACTCAACCAGCCCCAGCAGGGCCAGATGCTGCAGCAGGGCAGGGTGTTCCTCAGCAGCACAGGGCTCTGCATGGCAAAGTGAAAATGGGACCAAATTTCTTTTTTTCTTTTAAGTAGCAGTCTGGGTGCCTGCCCTCCCCTGCAATAAATAGAGCTTTGCAAAGGTGAGTGAGAGCTCTTAGATTGGCTCTGCCTCAGCAGAAATTGGAGATCCACAAAAAAGGACTGCATTTCTGAGAAGAGGTGCTCAGGATGTGCTCAGTGTGAGGCTGTTCCCCATTTAGGGAGGAAACAGCAGCAGAGGTGGAAGGTTCACAGATGGGTGAGGACAGCTGAGCCCTGCGGTTCTTGCTCTCTTAATTCAACTTCCTTAAAGAACTTTGAACCCCAGTAAGCAGCAGCAGCAGTTGCTGCAGAGCAGCTTTTCTCTCAGCAGTGGTTAACAGCCCGTTGGGAAGGACTCTCACACCCAGAGCCCACTGAGAACCTCCTGTGTACAAGTAGGGCAGGACAGCCAGCCACCCCTTGGGGGTTTCATCAGGTCAAGCTGTTTGTGGTCATGTTATTCTGAGAAGGTGGAAGAGAGGCTTGCAAAGTTAGCAAAGTGAGACAGTGCAGCCACCAGGGATCTGAAAAACGTTTGTTTTGTTTTAAACGTTTGGTTTGTATTTAACCCACCTGATAATAGGCAGGAGACTGGCAAAGAGGTATTGTATGTTTCCACCAAAGGATGCCCAAAGATTTGTATCTCCTTTGTAACTGAAGCTGGTAAAAGTTATCCATCAACCTTTCCAGAGCTCTGCTTGAATTGAAACTAAGATAATATACTGAGCATAAAAGTGTCTCAGTAAGTAATGCTTAAGAACAATGAAAGATGAGAAAGCTCCTGGCACTGACATTGATAAAGGAGCAAAAGGCTTCAGCCTGTGACTCAAAGAAACCTCATGTGTGTTGTGGTTTCATCTCTGGGTGTTCCCCTGCATGCCTTGGCTGTGCATTGATTGCACTCTGTTTCTGCTGCCCTCTGACTTGTCTCAGTAGGAAAAAATATTGCTATTGTTTGTAGCTGAGGGCAGGCTCATCTGTGCCTTCCTTTTCTTTCCCAGTAAAGAAACTGGTGAGATACTGGTGCAAAGGAGAGTGGCTGGTAAGTAATGAGAGAAATCTGGTTTATGTGAATGCCGGAGGCACATCCTGTACCTGCAGGGTGTGCACCTCCCATGCTGTGGGGTAAAGGTGAGGTAAGGAGATGTCTACTCAGACTTGAGCTGGTGGATTAATTGTGTCCCCCCAGAAAAGGTCTTTGGTCCCTGGTAGGCTGTGTCTCACAGAAATGGGTGGAAAGAGTGAAGACACTCCTGGAAGGACCTGGAACCTGCACTCCTCGTGTAGGACATCCCAGTGTCTTTTTGGAAGAAGGTGGAGGGACAGGCTGTGAGCCAGGTGGCAGGGGAATAGTCACAAATCAGGTTTGCCAAGTACTGGGAAAACAAAATCCATTTCCAGAGCATCCCCTCTTGCACAGACTCATGATTCTCAGATGACTCATGTAGCAGGACATGGCAGGGGGGGTAGATGTTAGAGAAACTCCAATACAGAGGTTCAGAGCTATGACTGAAGCCAGGGGCTGGAAAAGACTGGCATGAGAGGGGCACAGATCAAGGCTCCTGGGACTGGGTTCAAATGCAATGGAGTGCACTGAGACCTCCAGTGAACAAAGCACCTTCTGTCATGTTCATTCATCTTGGAGGGGGACTGGCAGCTTAAAAGCAAAGTCAGATCCCTATTTGTTCTGATAAAGGTTATGCCAAACCCACAGAAAGAGCTGATTGATAGACCTGTAATGAAGTACCCATGACTTTACATGGAATTACAAAAATCTAATTTCATCTGAGGACTGAAAAAAGAGTTGAATATAAATTACGTTATCTTCCAGAAAAAAATAAAATCCCTTTATCACTGCTTTTGTGGTTCATGTTTCTGACACTAAGATCCCTGTCCTCCAAGGTGCTCATGTTCACTGTGGCTTTGTACAGGGCCAGGCACAAACTTAGAGCTGATAGAGCCCTGAGTTGACAAGTGCTGTTGATATGAAAGGACTTCTAACCATCCCAGCCTTCATGGAGAGCTTGTTCTGGTATGCAGGCAATAAGCAGTAAGCTGGTATCAGTGAAGCCTCTGACACTCTTTGATTGCTTATAAAATTAGAAAAGACTGTATTTGTACTATCAAAACCAGGAACTTGAGGCCAGATGATCCCCATGCTCTCCAGGTGCTTGCAAGCAGGTCCTCAGCATCACTGCTAAGAAAAACTTCTCATTTCCCTCCTCAGGGCAGCACAGGACAGAGGAGTTCCGGAAGGTGAACATCCTGATGAAGGTGCCAGCACTCAAGGATGGTTCTTTCACCTTATCAGAGAGGTGAGGCTCAAATGAGCTCAACCCCCCACTGCAGTATTGGTCATCCCATTGCTTGCATTCTGCCAGTGCAGTTTGGTCTCTAGTGGGGCTCCAGCCCAGGTAGTTGTTTGCCTCCTTCCTATCTTCTCTACTTGTGCATAAAACAAACTTATTGTTTCAAGAGAAACTTTCTCGTGGAAGCAACCCAAACAGCTCAGATTGTGGAAAAATCTGAGCTGCTGCTTGGAGTTACCTTGCCCATGGGTAATGTTTCTAAGCCAAAATACATCTCTGTGTGTCCTCCTGTTCTCTGCCTTCAGGTCAATGCAGCAGATCTGATGCAAGGCACCCACTGCTGGGTGCCCAGGCAGTGCAAAGCTCTGAGTTTAGGAGCTCAGTGCTGTGCATCATGCTTGCTCAAAAATGATGGGTTAACTGTCAGGTGATTGCTGTGCACAGGCAGGCATAAGGTCTGCCCTGTGCTCAGCCTTGTTGGCAGTCATGTCCTGCACTTCTGCCGGAGCCAGCTCAGGTTTGCATTGCTGCTGGCCCAGCAGTGGAGAATCTGGGGGGAGCAGAAAGAATAAAATGCTTTAATCTCACATGATGAGTTCACTGGTCTGCCTTGTTCTCCGGGCAGCATTGCAATCCTCCTGTACCTGGCACGGAAATTCAAGACTCCTGATCACTGGTACCCATCTGACCTGGAGAAAAGGGCAAGAGTTGATGAGTACCTGTCATGGCAGCACATCAACATTCGTGGGAAGGGGAGCAAGCTGTTCTTAACTAAGGTAAGACCACTGTATGCCAAAAACTAAGTGCTCAGAGCTATGAGTGTGATGGCTCAGGATGTACCTTCTGTGTGATACAGGATGTATGTAAGCAAATGTACTGGCCAGGTGACACATAGCAAAACTAGATCTGGAATTGACTTGGCTGCTCAGCTGAGCCTAACTAAGTGTCCTGAGTGTCATGCTGCAGCCACAGATCTGTGCATGCAGTGAGATCCAGTGAATTTGCCCTGGAAGAGCAGCTAACACCAGACACAGCCCACTGCCTTCTGCCCAGCTTCATGGAAAGAATGAACATCTGACTGGAAAACAAAACAGTTGTTTGCAGATGATGCAGCTTTCCCTTGAGAGGAGACTCTTCTTGTGATTGAAATTTTAGACTTTCTAAGGAGGAGGCAAGGACAGGCAGGAATTAATGACTGACTGTAATGTTAATCTGCCAGAAGAGATTAGCAGTGCCAGTTGTTTCCATGTGTTGGTAGTGAGGGAGCCTCAGAAGGCTGCAGTGAGAGGGTATGGACTAAGTTTGGAGGGAAACATAAAAAGCAACTTCTTTCTTCTCCCTCCCAGGCGCTGGTGCCTGTCCTCACAGGCCAGCCACTTTCTCCAGAGAAACTGGAAGGTGTTACTGAAGAGCTGAACATTGTCCTGAAGCAGTTTGAGGAGGTGTTTTTGCAGGACAAGCTCTTCATCGCAGGCAGTGAGATCTCCCTGGCAGACCTTGTAGCACTGGTGGAGCTCATGCAGGTGAGCATCAACCCTAATGCTGTTGGATGTGGAAGATGGGTTGTGGGCAGGCCAGGCCAAGTTGTGGCTGCAGCACCACCACCTCTAATGGCACATCTTTGTCCCTGAGTTTAAAAGTGGTGTTAAATCTTGTTCCTTTTTTACCATAATTGAGTTTGTCAGGGAACACCTACTTTGAGACAGATATCCCTATGGAATTATGAGCAAAATTCCTCAGAAAAAAAGATAAATTACAAATTAAACAGAAATTTGGAAGAGATCCCTTAGTGTGCACGGGCCTCTGTGCATTATACAGCTCTTGGGTTAGCCATGGCTGTGTTTGTTCACTGCACATCCCAGGGGACAGCAGCTGCTGAGGATGACAACACTTCCTGCTAGCTAAAAACCAGAGATGAACTCCACCTCATGTGGTGACTGCCTGCTGCCAGGAGCCAAAAGCTTCATATGGGTCCAATCCCTGCCATGTGTGATGTGTGACTCACTCCTGGGTTCTCACTCTCTCCACAGCCTGTGAGTGCTGGCTACGACCTCTTTGAGGAGAGGCCGAAGCTGGCTCAGTGGCGCAGGCGGGTGGAGGAAGCGGTGGGGAAGCAGCTCTTCCAGGAAGCCCATGAAGGCATCTTGAACATCAAGAGTCTGACTGCTGATAAGATCGCACCTGACGTGCTGGAGCATTTCAAGCACATGGTCCTAAAGCAGGCCAGCTAGAAATGGGGTGATACTTGAAGTAAAATGGTTTATTTTCTGCAAGCTTTTTGTAGTATTTCAGCATTTCTTGATTTCTCTACATGTTATACAGAAACACCAGTCTACAAAATGTACTGCAATCACAGCCTTTCTGAAAGTTAGAAGAGAATTAAAATTTATCTTAGACTGCAGTGAGCTGCTTTCCCCTCTTGGCCACTACAGGACAGGTATGTGAGCTGTAGCCCTATAGGCTTGCTCCAGCACTGCTGGATCCATCTGAGGACAGAGGTGATTCGCCCCATGTGGGTGCTGAGGCCAGGCAGCCTGTTTTGAGTTTTCCAAGTCACAGCAATATAAAAGGGGCAAAGGTTTCCTGAGAGTATAGCAGAGCAGATTTGTCTGAAACAAGTTAAAATCAGTGAAAATGGCTTTTACTTTGCGCTATGCTCAGTTGGGAGATTTTTGCTCTTTGCAGAGGGACAGGTCAAGACCCAGCCTTTGGTGGGGACCCTGCCAGCATTTTGAAGCACCTGGCCACCAGTGACTGCTGTGTCACTTGCACCTGGGAGCAGTAGGGCTGTGCAGGTATCTAAGTGAGGCCTCCAGTTCCTGGGCAGAACAGGGTTAGACCCCTGAGTAAAGATCCTCATGCTGTACCCTACAAAGAACAGCTTGTGCATCTGACAGTAACTTTGCTAGGTGAAGCTGCCGCCAACCAAAGGGTTCTCCTCCCCAAACCATCCTGGTGCTCTGTCCTTTCCCTGGAACAATTCAAGCCAGGCCCTCTCCACTCGTGAGTTTTCCCAGGGCTGGGCCAGCACTGGGGGCAAAGAGAGGGGTAGTGGCCAGCCCTAGGATGGGCAGAGTGCACAGTGTATGAGCTCAGTAACACCTCAAATGCAGTGAATGTTCCACAGCTCTTCTGTCACATCAGACTCTCCAGTAAAGTTAGTGGTTACACTTGCCAGTGTAGCTCTGCTTGGATTTGTAAACAGGATCTGGGAGGAAGAGGCCAGAGATTTGTCCTCCACCCCTTCCCAGTCTCTCCCCTCCATGTCCCACTGTACCCCTCCTGCCTTCCTGTCCTCTTGTCCCTGTGTCCTTTCATTTCCAGGCACAAGCTGTGAGGATTGTTGCAGTTTGCAGAACGGATTTTTCCTTCTTGTTAAGCTTGTTAGTGTCTGTTAGTCTGTGCTGGCTGGTTAGAGCACCCACGGAGATGGCAGCAGAGGAGGCTGGGGGTGAGATCTTGGTCATCTTAATGTGAGACAAGTTATTACAGAGCTCAGAAAAGGTGAAAGTAGTCACCCAAATCTGTCTACACATCTCTTCAGCTGGACCTGCTGATCTGGAGGAATGAGCCAGCTGCCTCTTCTGTTTGTTTCCTTGCCTCTTCCTGTGTGTTCAAAAGGGCACCATGAGCCACAGCTTGCAACGCACATCCCTGCAGAGTGAGTTAAAGCAGCCAAGCAGGCTGGTCACTTTTACTTTCCTGTCTTCCAACCTGCAGGAAATCCTAAATGTCAGCAGTGAAAAAGCCTTTTTCAGATTCAGTGCTGACACAGACAGGGATACTTGTCATCTTACCTGATTTTTTACTGGAGTTTGTTGAGGACAGCCTATTGCACTCCAGCCAGCAAAGCTGGTGACAGCAGCTTTCTTCTTGCCCTGTAGGTGCTGCTCTGCTCTACTCCAGCAACTTGCCTGCACAACCACGTCTTTTCCTCTAGAACCAGTTTACCACAGCCACCATCTGGGCTTCTGTGCCCAGGTCCTCCTCTGCTGCCTCCCTGCAGCTGCCCAGCTTTGGCACACACTGCTGTCAGCATGTTTGTATTTTCCCTGACTTCCAGATTCCTTCTCCCTTTTTTGAAAAGAGCAAACCTCTTGCCACCAGCGCAATAAATTCCTCCCACAGCTTCTGTTGAAGTAGAGGCAGAGCAGACAATCTATCAAAAACAAGAGCCTGCTCTATAGTGTGCTAATCTTGGCAGCCCTCAGACCGGGCTTGGTAGCAGAGCTCTCCAGAATCTCGAGAGAGGACTGTGCATGCAAAACCATTGCACAAGCCAAAGCAATATAAAGTATATTTTCTTATTTATGATATTTGCAGCACAAGAGCTCCCTGTAAGAGAGCTGAGCTGGTTTTCTGCTTGCTCAAAACAAGGAGCAAGTTCTTAAACATCGCCCATTGTGTGCGACAAGGTGGGACCATGTCATTTGTCATTGTCTGGTGCTCCTCTGTTGCCACTGTCACACTCATCAGCTACCTCCTCACTGCATCAGCCGTGATGACAGGAGGAGATTTTAAATAGTTTTCCCAGAGTCTTCTTTAATCTACCCCACCTGAGCTGTAGGTTCATTCTCCCAATGAAGCTGCGTGTATTTCAGGGTGCATTTGGGGCCTTTCAATGCACAATGAAAAAAGCACCTCCCCAGAGTAACTCCTTGGATGGCAATCAAGTTGTACAACAGATAAATCTGCCTTGCTCTTGTTTATTCTCACTCTAAATCATGGAGATAATGCAACTCATCCTTCTACTTTGCCTTTTGCTGTCTCTCCACCTCCCCCATTTTGTTCCCATGTCATTTGATCTTGAGAGCCCCAAGAACTGCCTGCCAAATCCCAGCAACTTGTGCCAGCATTTTGTTTGCCTCAGTGCAAGATCTGTTCTGTGTCCACTCTCCTCTCACCTGAGTATGGACACTACTTAAACCTCCAGTGACCATTTATCTTACTGTTCTCATTAATTTTCCTCAACTCCTGTCAGGGGCTATTTGGAAATAGGTGAAAGCCTGTGATTTCTACAATAAAGTAGAGCTGGGATACAAAAAACATGAGGAATGTTTAAGAAAACATATATAAAACTTCATACATTTTCTAAATGATAAAGAAATACACTGCAAAAATTACTGCAATTTTTTTCTGTGTTGTTCCTGTTTCCAAAAGCTGATAAAGTACAGGGAAGAAAAATGGCCTTTGAGGTGATGGAGGCAAATGAAAATGCAGTGCTAAAAGCAGTAGCCTAGAGCTAGGAATAATGCCATATAGCATGACCAGATAAAAATGTCTCTTTGGTTGTGTGGGCTGTGCAGTGCAGTCATCAAATTGGAAAAAAATCTTGAGGAAGGAACATCTCCAGGAGGCACATGGGAAGATCTTTGTAGTCCAGATAGGACTAATGGATCAAATGAACCATAAATAAAGGAGCAAGGTGAGGCCATGCTGCTCATCTTGCTACCCACTGATGAGATCAACCAACTTTTCTCAATGGTATCTGTGAGTAGGGACATGAAACCATTTTGAAGCAGAAAGACTTGCTGTGCAGAGCCACATTCACACCCCTTTTCCCCACTCCCTTGACATTTAAGATTTCTTTGCACTGAAGGAGTTTGACATGAACTCAAGGACCTGCCACAATACTGTACAAGCTTCAACTCCAGCATGTTGGTGCTGCATGCTGGTGCTCCAGAAGGTAAATTGCACTGCTGGGGAACTGAAAGATGTGTGTACACAGCCCCTCTCCCTATTCTGGTCAAGAACCTGAAAAAAATCTTAGTTCTAAATCTGAACAATGACTGAAAATAGGTGCCATGGTGCAATGGAGTCAATACTTCATTTTGAGATGCAGCTTGTTCAGCAGACTCTGGCAGACTCTGAAGACTCTCTTCAGTCTAACAGTATTCCCCATTCCTATGGGGTTCTCAGAGCAGAAGTCTTGGCAGACTTGGCAGGTATAAAATGAAGCACCTGAAAGTGTTCCAGTTTGTAATTTAGGCAGTCAACGAGCTCAGTCCTGGCTCAGCATCCAAACCTTTTCACCAGCTTTTATAATGATCCTTTATACAAGTAAAAGAGCAACTGATCCTCCAGTTCCCTCTCTCTGAGGTTCCTGCAGCTCTTTCCAAGGATTTGTGCATGACATACAAGCTGCCTGGCACAGGACTGATAAAAAGGAGTCAGCTGAGCCAAGGTGGGTTTGACTGGGGGTGACTTTGCTCTGAGTGGCTCAGCTGCTCTATCTTCCAGAGTCCCAGAAGGGCCTGTACGCAGCCCCATGTCACCTTCCCTAAATCACACAGCTGTGAAACACTACAGGCTCCATGCAAGGGCTTGAATTCAGTGTGAGCTTCTTTAGTTCTGCCTTGCTTGTGTGGAAATCTAAAATGGCAGGCAGGGGAGAAAGGAAAGTCACTGCAGAGGTAATACTTGCAGGGAAGCTCTCCATGCTTCACTGCCATTCAGGCATCACCTTGCAGTGCTGGGCAGAGACCATATGACCAAAGAATTATCTCCTGAACTGAAAACCATACTGAGATCTAGGAGTGGAAGATTTATACTGGCTTAGAGATGTTGCTCAAGGGCCCTGTTTGCAGTGTGACATATTCCTGCAGGGACATGCTGTGAGGACAACCATTTACCTTGTGAAATGATGCAAAAGTGGGCTGCTGAGCCCCTGCAGCATCAGCCAAGGCTAGGGGAGTAAAGGACAGTCCCAACCTCTCACTTCATAGAATTACAGAATAATTTGTGTTGAGAGAGACCTTAAAGATCATGCAGTTCCCATCTTCTCTTTTCCATTTGGAGGCTTTCCATTATGCTGGTCTCTTGTAACACGGTGTGGTTTTGGACATGAAATGGGAAGAGATTTTTGTATTTGAAATAATGAGAGAGAAATAGCAAACTGAATTCTAAATGCAATCTTACCTGGAGGCAGTGACTCCCAGCAATCAGGCAGAGGTGGGTTTGCACCCTGGGTTTGCAAGGTGGTTGAATACCTCCATGGCCTTAATTTTGGTGACAAGTTAGGATCACCTCTTCTATTTACAAGCTTTTAACTTTCTGTAAATTTACCCTGGAATCTAAGAGTTTTCCTGAGTTATTTCATCTGATGCTTTCCTGGATTTGATGGGAGTGTCTGATTTGCCACTTACCACCTCAAGCAGCCAGCCCCTGCCTGTCTCTTTTTGAGTCTCTCTTCAGTCTCTCTCCTAGAAATCTGCCTCCAGCCTTTTTGCTGACTGGTTCATCTACACTGCTCCTTGTGCCAGTATTGTGTTTATTAGCAGCAGTGAAGCCCAAGCATTTTCTCCAGCAGAAAAAATAAGCAATTCCCATAAATTTTCATTAGGATTTTCTAGAACTGCAGAAAGCAAAAAAAAACACATTACACAGGGCCCATTTTCACAACAGTGTTGTGCCTTAAACAAGATGATCTTTTAATCTCACTGGTTGGTAACTTCTTGCTGTAAATGGGCACATACACCCCTCACTGGACAGTGAGTGGCTCAGCATCTGAGGAAAATGATTTCTAGATTAGGCTGCTCTGATGTGTGGATTACACTGTCCCTGAGACACAGCCTGCCAGGGGCACTTTCATCAACTTTGGAGTTCAAAGTCCTGATTGCAGAAGCTTGTTTGGTCATGATATATTTCGGTTAAAATAATAAACCTCTCTGCTTGCCTTTTGATTTCTTGTAGTGCTTTTTCCTGATAACTCACTGCTCTGCCAGTCCCAGCCCTCTCTGCACAGGCAGATCTCTGTCACAGTGACCAGAACTGTCTTCCCGTCCACAGAAAGGGCCATCACAAAACTCATCTCAGCCTTCTGGCAGTGAGACACCATTTTTTACTCTCACACTCTCTAACACATCTCCCACGGTAAAAAGCAGAAAGCCCGAAAGCCAGCGGGTGCAATTGGGATTAAACAGAAAAACCAAAGTTCTGCCTGGGGCTGGCATAGGGCGAGGGGCGGTGGGACCATCCTCTTGCTCCAAGCTGTCCCGGGAGGGGGGGAAGGGCACCAGACCCCCCAGTTCCGCCCCGCCGGGGCTGGGCCGTCCGGGGCGCTTGGGGGGCGGAGCGGGTCCGGGCGGAGGAGGAGCGGGGTCAGAACCGCCATGCCGTTCGTGGAGCTGGAAACCAGTCTGCCGGCTGAGCGGCTGCCCCCGGGGCTGGCCCAGGGGCTCTGCGCTGCCACCGCTGACATCTTGGGCAAACCGGCGGAGGTGAGTGCGGGGCGGGGGGCGGCGGGTCCGGGTCCGGGTTTGGGTCCTGACAGTGCCTGTTTCGGCAGCGGGTGAACGTGACGGTGCGGAGCGGGCTGCCCATGGTGGTGTCCGGCTCTGCAGAGCCCTGTGCCCAGCTGCACGTCTCCTCCATCGGCGTGGTGGGCTCGGCGGAGCAGAACCAGCGGCACAGCGCCCGCTTCTTCGACTTCCTGACGGCCCAGCTGGGGCTCGGCCCCGAGCGGTGAGTGCGGGCCCGGCCCGGCTCGGGAACGGGAGAGGCTCTTGTGTCGGGTGGGTGTGCTATGGGAGGCTGTGGGACACAGCAACACAGGTATAAAGTGATGATAGTGATGATGTAGGTTTCCAGGACCTATATGAGATTCGAGTCTAATCTAGATCCGAGGCTTGCTTGCAAACATTGAATGTTCTTGGATGCTGAGCCCCAGACACATGGCTTATGTCCAGGTAAAACTGGTTTGCACTTACTAAACAGTCTGGGAACACTTGTTCTCTGAAGATGGGTAGTTCTGGTTGGTGTCGTTGACATAAGACCCTGGGTGTTGGTAGAGTTTTGCAGTGGGTCACCATGCCGAATGCTGGAACAAGGCTGAAGGGAAGCCTTGTCCCTCCCTGCCCCTCTTCACCATCTCCCCAAGGAGAGTAATAGCATTTCCCTGCCTCTTCGGTGGTCAACAAGATGATCAGCTGCTTGGGCCCTTCTAAAATGGGCACATATTTTGTATGAACAGTGCTCAGATCCCGTCTGCTTTTCAGTTTGTGTGGGTGAAGTCTGGCACCTCTTTGTAAACTTGCCCCTACACAGCTTATATTTTAGTTAACACCATCTGAGCCAGCGAGAGCTTAGTGCAGATTTTCTACCTTGCTGCAAATTGGACAGGAATAATATTTAATCATAAATTAATGTTTCTTGTCCACTTTTTGCTCTTATACCTGAAAAGGATTGTCATCCGCTTTTACCCGCTGGAGCCCTGGCAGATTGGAAAGAACAGGACAGTCATGACATTCCTGTGATTGCTTGAGTGGCCACTTGGAACAAAGCAATGATGAAGACAACGTAGAGATGACCAGCTCCATCTACTTGTTTCTTCTTATAATCAAATCTGGGTAGCTCTGCACCTTCACCTGATAATTCACTTTTGTCTTTGTGTTCCTTGAACACAAAGCTGAAGAGTGAGGCAATCAGATGTACTAATTTTATTAAAATAGTTCAAGGTCTTTGTCTCAAGCCTGTCTTGCAGCACTCACTGCTTGTGCCTGTGAGTGGTGATGGCAATATATGGGCTGAGAAGAAGCTCTCCTGCAGTAGAAAAAACTTGAACTCTAGAGCACATATGGCACTATTGAGGACCAGGGAGGTTCCTGGGTTCATCCAAATTTCCTCATAGTTTGCAAGGCAGGAAAATCCTTCTTTTTGTTTCTCTGTGGCAGCAGAAGTGTCCAGGGCAGGCTCAGAAGACCTAGGAGTCAAATTCTTCTCTTTAGGCTCCTTAAAAGCCCTTTTGGGAAAGGGATGTGATTATAGAATAGGAAATTTATGTATTTATATAATTCTATTTAAGGCTCATACCAGATTCTGTGCTTTGGCATTGCCAGCCCTGTTGGCTGCTCCTAAAAACTTATTTCTCTGCAAGATTTCCATGGCTGAATGTTTGCCGATGACAGTGTGTAAGGGAGAGTCTCTTGTGAAGAATTGCACTGTGCCACAGGAAAATATTTTGAAGGTTCTGCTACTGACAGCTTTAATTCCTGTCATTCATCCAGCTGTTCACTATGTTTCTACTCACCCCACTGTTATGGGGGGTTTTGGGTTGATGCAGCATCTCACTGTGTTCTGTCAGTTGTGTTTTCAGCTCACTGTTCCTGCAGGGAAGTGTTTTGGGTGGTTTAGGACCCATACGCTCCCTCACTTTATAACTGGAATACGCATGGCATTTTACTTCTCCACTTTGTAACAGGGAGTTCAGGAGCTCAAAGGATGTGAGAACATGTCCTCAGGACATGGAAGTCCACGTGAACACAAGGCTGAAGGGTGCTTCTGCACTCCTTTGGCATTCTGATTAGAGTTTTACTTGTTTATGACTTGAGGTCTTAAGATAGTTGAAAATAATTGAATTACCGTTTGAAGTTGGTTTGTTCCATGTGCATCATAAACATCATCTGTGTTTGTAAAATCTGTCAGAAATATAGTACCAAACACAAATTTGTGTGTCAGGCTATGGGGAGGGGGGGCTACACCTTATCTGATTAATAAAAAGTATCAAAGCCTTTTTTTGGTAAGGTTGAGTTTATTGGCTTACAGCATTGGGGACATGGGCAGCTGTGATAACCATCTGCAAGTACTGAGAGCTAAAACCCCCAATGTTTGTTGCTTTTGTTTCCCATCTGGAGAACTTCAGATACACCACCCTTATCTAGGGCTCAGCAATAATGTGGTAAAACCCCTTTTTCCTTGAATGCTAAGGATAGATTGTCCTGCTTCCATGGGATGGAGCCTGCCTGAGTCTGGATTTAATATCCCAGATCTGGTAGATCTTTCTGTGGTTGCACTGACTCTGAAACTTCCCAGGCCTACCCTCTTAAAGTGAATAGTATTTCTGCTGTCAGAAATGGCCTTGCTTGGTTTATTTGGGAACCCTTCTCAGACATATTTGCAAACTCAAAGGTAACAACCTGATTTCCAACCCTGTGTAACCATTGCTTCCAACCTTTGAAGTGAGGACAATCTTTGTGTTTACACAGAGGACCAGCGAGGCCCTGAGCAGCTGAAGGGCACTATGGACTAGTAAATATATATTATTATATGGAGTGTTAGGGAAGCACAATGGCTTTCAGTCACCCTGCAGGCAGAGCTGTGTGGGGCTGCTGTACACAACCCTGTTCCTTGTCACGATGAAAAGAGGGGAGTTCCTTTCTCCCACAAACAGGACCCTAGAGGTTCATGTGTTGGGTATGAAGAGGATTGTTCCTCACAGTGCTTATTCAGTGAAACCCTTGAGCACAGGCTTAGTGTCACCAGAGCGTTGTGACCAGGGGAGGCTTTCAGTGTGATTTTATCCCACTCAGGTCAAGGCCTGAGCGTGTCCCTCTCAGCCTGTGCCTGCTCTGAGCCTTTCCCACACCGCTCCTGCCCTGGGGGGACTGCGCTCCCTTTCTTTGAAAACTCGCTGCAAAATGGCGGCCTCGCGTTTAAATAAAACGATTCCCTCGAGGAGCTGAGGCGGTCACCGTTCGGCTGGGCCGCTGCCTCATCTCCTCCACCTGCCGCCATCCCTACCCCCTCCCTCGCTTCCCAGGGACAGAGAAGCGCGTTCCCATCTCCAGCTGCGAGATGCCCGGGAGAAAAAAACCAACAAAAACAGAGTTTGGGATGATTGGCAAACGCCTGGGAAGGGGCACCAGGAATTTATTTCACGTTTTACACACACGTCACAGAGCGAACCCGCAACCCCGCTCAGCCCCTTCCCGCCTCCCTCAGCCCCCCACGTCCATTGGCTGGCTATGGAACAGCTGCTCGGCCAATGAGCAGCCTGCTTATTGACGTGTTGTGTTCCCTGGGGAGGTTGCCGCGGAGACCGCCGGTGAGGCCGCGTCCCCGGGGAGTCGCCGCTCGCCTGAGGAGCCGCACCGGGAGCCCCGCGGCGGGAGGCCTTGAGGTGAGTGTCCCGTGGAAGGACGTGAGGATCTGCCGGGGCTCTGCCCCCTCGGCCTGCCCGCCGGTGAGTGCAGCGGCCACAGCCCGGCTCGGCGGGGCCCCGCCTGCTCTCCTCCGGGGAGCCACGGCCTGAGGTAAACGTGGGTTCCCGCCCTCCCTCGGCCCTTGTGCCGCCCCCGGGAAGGGGGGGGAGCCCGGCGGGCGGTGTGAGCCGCGTCCCCGGTCCTCTGTGCGGGAAGCTGCCGGTTAAACGGCTTTTGCTGAAATGCGGCGGCGGTGATCGCTGCGGTTAGAGACCAACCCGAAACAAAGCGAAAATCCAGTGATTGCTTTGTTGTGGGTTTTTTTGTTTTTTAATTTTTTCAAACGTGTGTTCTTAGTGTGTGGATCCCAAGTGTAGCAGCAACAACAAGAGCCGGCAAAGCCCAGATCTCCCCTTGCTCCTTAAGTTGAAGTTGAGACTCACACAAGCAGTGGGGACAGGAGCTGCCATTTGAAATGTTTACTGGCGTTTTAAACTACTTTGGAAAAAGGAGAGAAGAGTTTGACGGCAAAAGGCTTTTTTAGAGGGTGTGCTCACCTGCCATAGCCACAGGTTCACAGCTGAGACCCTCTTGCTGCTGAAAGATTTCATACCGGTTTGTAATGCTTTATATTAAAGACTGATTAAGCTTTTTTTCCCCCCACCTAATTGATGGAGCAATGTTCCTCTCAAAGAGTTTGAAGTGACAGACTCAATTCTTGCATGTTATGATGCTGCTGTAACTCAGTCTGCAGTTAGGTTTGCAACCATGTGCAGTGCCTGGTTTAAAAAATAAATGAAACAACCCCCCCTGTCCCTGACACAGCAGTGCAAAAGCTGTGTGGAGGTAATATCCTTGCCGTGTTTTCAAAACCATTACACTGTTTGGTTATGATCTCTTAACCTGGCCACACCAGGGAGAAGAGGAGCTAAATATTTGTTACAAAATTTCTGTATAAATAAGAAGTAGGATTAAAATTGCTGTCCCCCCTTTTCTGCAGTTTCACTGATCTGTCCACAGAAGTAAATTCCTGGCTGTAATGCCTCTCCTGTCGACTTCCTATGCCACCCTGAGCAAGCAAGATGATGTGGATTTGGCAAGACTGGAGCATATTTCTGAATATAGGCATATCTTTAAGTCATTTGGGGTCATGCAGTCTGATTTAACTGGATGTCATAAACATCAGCACCTTCTGTCAAAAGCTGGAGTGTTCAGTATTTCTGAAAGAGTTAATCATTACTCTCTGCATGTATATTTTCTTTATATTCAAAGTAGACAATCTGCCCTGGAAGAGATTTAAAGTTTTATTTATATTTGTTTAGTAACTTAAAGAGCAAAATGCTTCACTGCTCTGCAGCTGTCAGTGGTTTAGTGTCAAGCAAGGAGAGTGGTTCATGGGCAAGCAAAGTATCATTGCTGAATGAATGAAAATTCTGTCAAAGCATAATTACCTGTACATGTAAAACTAATCAAGATGATGTGTGAATTGAATTCAGCTTATAGGTCAAAACTCCCACTGCTTCCTGCTGTGGTTAATTCCAGACTTATTCTATTAATGTGTTCTCCAATATTAAAGACTGCTTTTAGCCTGTCGTGTATGTGTCACCTTTTTTTGAGTGGATGTGATGGTTTTATCACATAACGAAGCATTCCTAAAAAAGCAGCACAGATACCTTTTATGGGTTTTTTGCCTTTCCTAACGTTATTTTTCAAGTATTTAATAGAATACAAAATACAGGCTTAGTTATGAGAAAAAAAGGCTTATAGATTATAAATAGATTTCCCCCTTTAACCTTTTTTATCAGTGGTAAAAAAGACTGAAAATACTAGTATTCTTCCTTCAGAATGTAGAAATATTAATTAGTAATAAGCTCAGTTTCTTTTTGTTTGCCTAGATCCAGTTAATCTAAGTGCTTATGCAATAGCTATAACTTCCATTTGTGTTAGAGGTGGTCTGTAGAAGGGATAGCAGTAATAACATTTTTAATCAGAATGCTTTTCAGTCACAGACAGTATTTTGAGCAATGGCTGATTATCCACCACAGCCTTGTGTAGCAGTCTGACTCAGATACCTTCCATTTTTTTCCCTTTCCACTTCTGTAAATATCCACAAGTGGTGGGCTTTCTAGATGTGAGAGAGCACTTCAGGGTGTGCTATAGGTAACAGGCACAGAAAAGCTTCCTTAATGGTTTTTAACATAACTGAAGATAAGCTAATAAGCTAAAATGATTCATGGTCAGATTATTCAAGAAGCTTTTTTTGTTTTACCTTTTGTTATTAGAGGAATCAATATATTGCTAATAACCTTATAGCTGTAGTTATGCTACTAGTATTTTTACTCTCCTCCTTCTGCCAGGACTAGAGCCTTGACAGCCTAAATTAATGAATTTACTTAACTTTGTATTTTAGCCCCTGTCTCTAGCTAAAATTCATTTAATATTATTCCTAGGTGGTAGGACAGTTTATCTCTTGGCATGGGGTGGTGGTGACATAGGTTACTGATCATTGTATGGTGGTTAATTGGTTATTGATTAAAGTATTTCCAGCATGTCTTTTACTTACGAGTGCTTTCATTCTGGGCAGAATAAATACTCTAATCCTGTTTTATTTCCAGACCTGCTTGTGTTAGGCCCTTCCTCCTAATCCTGAAAAAAAGAAGGTGTGAATATCTCTGAACATGGTAAGGGCTTATTGAGGTGATTTTAAGATGTTTTGGTAGAAACAAAACAGAAAATTTTCTCTTTTGCTGGTGCTAAAAATAAATTGACATAATGAGAACAATTGTTTTGGAGTGATTGTAGTTACTGTTAAATTAGGAAATTTAAAAAAAAACCCTATAATTTTTATGTCCTAGGGAACATTACTTACAAGGCACTGGGAATGTTTTATCATCTGATTTAGGGAGGGGATTATTCTGAGATAATTATATGTGGGTAGAGGTGACTAGATTTTTTGCATCTCTTTTAACTTCATATAGAGAGCTCTCAATGTAGTCCATTTACCATATAAATTAAAAGAATGAGAAAAGTCCAGTTTGTAAGGGAAACCAGGACCTGTGCTGATGTAACATTTCTTGTCACATCTTCACTGTCGTTCCAGATTCGAATCGCAGCACTGAATGCAAGTTCCACAATTGAGGATGACTATGAAGGTACCTTCAAAAGTCATAAGACACAGACAAAGGAAGCCCAAGTAAGTAAATCCACAATTTCCTTAGTGGAGTTTTGTCTCAATGAGAGTTTTGTCCACTCTTGTGGACTCTTGTCCACTCTTGTTCATCTATTATTTTATGTTAAGAAAGTTGTATTACTATCTTACCTCTTGAACCCTCCTTCAGCAAGCTAAAACTTCACTTGGATGAGTTATCTTAGGTCAGTAAGGGTAACCTTGAGCTAAACAGTCTGGATGTGAATCACTATATAGCAGAAAGTATTAAAAGTGTGAAATTAATTATATTCATAATATAGTTAAGTTGTAGTAAATATACGTAATAAAGTTGCTTTACAAATTCTGCTGTGTAATATATGTTGATGAACTTGTATTCCTTACCAGTACAATTCAGGAAAGAATTAAACTGAGAAAGAAGTGAATAGGGGCCTAGACAAAGCAGTTGAGACGTGTAATTTTCCACTGAAGCAGTGTGAACAATACAAGGCCCTAATGAGACTAACTTCTGTCTCGAAGATAATTAAAAGTGTAGGTCCTGTTCTTAAAACAAGACACTGCCAAGGCTAACTAGGCACCAAAGGAATGTGAACATCTGCACAAAAGGAACATAAAGATGTCATAACCAGCAGATAAGGGGAAGGTTATGGCTAGGGTCTGATATTGCCTTGTAATAATATAATGAAGTCAGTGAAATCAAGAAAGGTAAAAAGTACAAGCTTGAGGAAGACTTCTTACTTCATCCAAAGACCCCCTGACGGCCCCTGGATATCTCCCCAAAAGAAGACTCTGCTCAGACTATGCCCATCATTAATACTATAATGTCATGATGTAATTCTATAAATATGTATGCAAACCCACCTTCTTTTGAATATGCATAGAATTGTAATCAATAAAAGGTAATTCCAGAGTTTTAGGGGTTGTGCGTGTGAGCGGAGCCGAGACTTCCCACGCACCCAGTGCTGTTCTGCTTATTGCAATTTTATTAATTAAATTAAACCATTAACAGAATATTGAGTCTTGGTCATTTTTAACATGCTGTATTTTTTTAAACCATAGGAAGCAGAAGCTTTTGCTTTGTATCACAAAGCCTTGGACCTTCAGAAGCATGACCGATTTGAAGAGTCTGCTAAAGCTTATCATGAACTGCTTGAGATTCGTCTTCTACGAGAGGTCAGTGTGACCTTTGAAGAAAAACTCTAAAACCTATTTTTATTGTATTTTATGTTATTTCATTACTTACTGGCTAACTGGAAATGCCAGTGTTATCAATTGGCAAGTTACTTGCTGCTCTTTTTACTTGTCTGATTCCTGATGCCTGCATTGCATTTATTTTATTGTTTCTAGGCTGTTCTTTCTGGTGATGAGAAAGAGGGGCTGAAACATCCAGGCTTGATGTTAAAATATTCCACTTATAAAAACCTAGCACAACTGGCAGCCCAACGAGATGACCTGGAGACAGCCATGGAGTTTTATTTGGAGGTACAGTTCAGCTGAAATAAAGCATAGGAGCCTCGGTGTTTGCAAAAACTTTCTGAAATATAGATGTACCCCTTTCAGCATACACCATTTGCATGTTTATCTGAAATCTGTGTACTTTCTGATGTAATATGTGTTATAACTGGTCTGCCAGTCAGTCCCCAAGGCTGTAGTGTCCTTGTTGAAAACTAGAGCAGTGCCAGTCCCCTTAGGCAAGTGGACATGCCTGTCTGAGGTGTGAATGCTGCTGTTTATTCTGCTTTCTAGGCTGTGATGCTGGACTCCACTGATGTCAACCTGTGGTATAAAATTGGTCGTGTGGCAATAAAACTCATTCGCCTTCCCCTGGCTCGTCATGCTTTTGAGGAAGGCCTCAGGTGCAATCCTGATCACTGGCCTTGTTTAGATAACCTTATCACCATCTTGTACACACTCAGTGACTACACAAGTAAGTACAGCACACCAAAAAAATTCTCAAGATATTTGTAATTTTACATGACAATTAAAAAATATAACAGTGCAGTTGTATAGGAGAAAGTGTACCTTGCACACCCAGTGTGTTTGGGTATGATAGAGATTTCTCTATTTCATGGTAAAATGTGATGGTTTGTATCTAGTCAGGTTACCCTAAAAATAAATACCTGTGGTCTCTTAGATCAGAGCCACTTCAAGCATTTTCCCTGTAGACTCTTCTCCCTCAGAGTACCTCCATGTCTTTGTACTTATCTCCAGCTACATCCATATACCCAGGATCTGGGTATAAAGCTGCAGTCTAATTAATGGCTTAGTGTGATTAATTGTAGTTAAAGCACTTGACACAACTGGCTGGAAGATTTTACATTTGAATAAAATCCTGTAGATCATCTGACTCAAAGGAAGTTTAGGAGAGAAGTTGCAAGATGGCAGAAATGTTGAATCTGATCCCTTAGGTTTGTCCTGCTATAACTCCTAATTCTCTTCATGTAATTGCCCACACAAGTGAAAACCTGGTGGGATCCATTGCTTGTTACACTAATGGAATCTGCAGCTGAGGCATTTGCTGGTGTGAAAACAGTAAATTGCTTGTGATTCTGCTTTATGATTTTAACTTCTTTTTTGCAGGAGTAGAGTCCTGAAAGTAAATAACATGTACTGCAGAAATAGTTTGATCACAATTATATTTTTTTTCTGGATATAATAGGAAGACAGAAGTTATGTTAATGAATATGCATGTAATTATTTGATGTGTTACAAAGCTATTGTAGCTATTACAATTATGTAGCTGTAATATTTAGTTGGAATTCAGTGTTGTATATGAAGCTCAATAATGGGAGCTATTGAATGAACCTAAGTGATGACTGACCATTCAATTTCTATTTCTCTGTCAGCATGTTTGTATTTTATCTGCAAAGCTCTGGAAAAAGACTGTCTGTATAGCAAAGGATTGGTTCTGAAGGAGAAGATCTTTGAGGAGCAGCCTTGCCTCCGGAAAGATTCCTTAAGAATGTTCCTCAAATGGTGAATAGCATCTTATATACTGCACCTGGAGTGTAAATTTTGGGTTTGGGGCAGTTCAGAAAAGCTAGGAAGATATCATGCTTTAAGCTCTAACAGTATCTTGTTGACCTGCTTTCTAAGTAACAAATCTGTGTTAAGTGTTGGTGCTGCTGAAGAAATGATCTTCAGGAAGGACATTTGGAGGGAGGTAGGAAGAGGGAAGAAATTCAATTTGCGTGGTGCTCACATATTTTCATATGTAAATCTCTTGTAATCTTTTTCCTTTGTTTTAGTTTTCTTATTTGCAGCTTATTGCTGCAACTTTAATTTCAGTTTTCCTAATTAAAAAAAAAATTTGATGGTGAATGCTTCTATATGCATTCTACAAAGCTTGTAAAATAATCTTATTTGAGTACTTTTTTTAATACTTTTTTAAATTTTGTTACATAATTGGAAGATACCAAATGAATCTCCACAGGCTTTAAAAAAAAATCCAACCAATAAACAAAAGCTCATCTTATTTTTGTATTATTTCTTAGTGACATGTCTATCCATAATGTAAATGTGAGTGCAGCTGAAACAGGAAGGATCATAGATGAAGCCCTGGAGCTCCGTAAGAAAAGACAAGCTTTGCTAGTGAGGGAAAGAGAACCAGACCTCAAACTGGTCCAGCCAATTCCCTTTTTCACGTATGTATTTACATTTTCTTGTTTTAAAAGGTTTCTCTGAAGCTACTTGGTGGACTTCAAATTTCTTCAGAAGGGGTTTGTTTGTTTTTTTTTCTTAAAGCAAGCAAGCAACCCTCCAGTGTTTTCATATTTTGAGTATATAAGTTGTTTGGGTGTGCTTATGGCTTTAGCATAAGCCCTGTATCTGTCAGCTTTCAACTTTTGAATGAAAATAGGTGATGTAAAAAAAAACCAAAACAAAACTAAACAACAGTAAAAAGTTTTAACTAAGAATTACTTGGCAGCCATTCCAACTGTGTTACTGGATTTTTAATGTAGGACTGGTTTGTATATCAACTTAGAAGTAAGTTTAGCTTTTGAAAAATGTTTTTGATTGGGATAATGAAAACTTGGAAAAAAATTACAGTTTTTTATTTGTGGTAAGAGGTTGGATAGTAATGAATTGCTATGTGTCATCATTGAGGCATAAAGATTTGGGGTTTGGTTTGTTTTTTTATGGTATGTATTTTTCTTGAATATTAATGGACTCTGCATGTAGCTCCTGTGCAGAGAAGTTGCTTCTACTTGTGGATAAGGATGAGACTTTTTTATTCTCACTGTTTGAGTGCAGAACCTGAAAATGGATCCTTTGATACTGCCTTTTGTAGTGTTCAATATGAGTAATTTTATCTGCAACTACTGCATAGACCTCTATTAGAGACATTTTTTGAAATTAGGCACATCCATCACTGACTCATTTCCTTCCTGCTCCAACCATCTCACCAATTTCCTCTGAAAACTTCTGCCTACTGCCATGTTTTGTTCTTGTTTTTCTGTGGGGTGTATTCTAGAATGAAAGCTCCCAAGGATTTCTGTTCCAGGCCTGAAATTGTCAGTGGTCCATATGGCAAGAAATACAGAAAGATACTCTTCAGATTCTGGCTCTTTAAATGTGCATTTCTCTCCCACTGGAAAGCTGCTCTTGGTACCTCTAAGCTATTGGAGAAAAACGGTGTGGCATGCTGGAAAGTTTGCAAACATAATTTAGAAAATCATGTTACAAGAATTAACGAAGTTGTGTTGCCATTTGGTTTCCCCATGCAGGTGGAAGTGTTTAGGAGAAGTTTTACTTGCCATGTATCACCACCTCACCACATGTGACCCTCCTCGACCCAGCCTGGGCAAGAGAATTGATCTCTCAGAATACAGAGACCCAGTTCAGCCTTTGATCCTTTCTCCTACCTCTACTCCTGTCAGTGTTATTCAGCCAACCCCTGTCAGCACTAATCCTGTGGTGACAGTGCCAGATCCAGTGTTACCTTATACTCCAACAACACCCAACTTCCCAACTCACAGTCAGAGTTCATTGGAACCAGGAGCTGCTGTAGGTGAGCAAGGTACTTTTAAGATTCAAGATACCTTTCCTACTTGTCTGGGTAGTAAAAGCACTGGGAAATGCTGGTTTTAAACTGCATGTTGGTGGGTTCAGAACCTGTTCAGCATATGTAGAACATTTGATAGAAAAAAAGTTGAGCTCTATAAAGTTAAGTTCTGTTAACACTTCGTGTTTGAAAAGGAAGGTGCTTAAAATGCCAAGAAAACATTGATTGCTGACTAAGACAGAAGATCAGTGTTCAGGACAGTGGACTTAATTTCCTGGTTTTAGAACCAGAGTAAACTGAACTGTTAGCTCTATTTATTTGAAATCTGTAGCAAATTGTTTGAATAATATATACTGTAGCTCTATATATTCACATATCTTAAACTATCAAGAAGTTGCCAGTATTTTGTTGATATTCTCAGGAATTATCAGGTGTTTCTTGAGTTAAAGGCAAGCATCTCTGATTCCCATTTCAGGAACTTCTTAAAGACAAAAATAATGAATTCTAAGGAGTAATGAAATGTAGAATTTTTCGTAAGCCTGTTTCTTGCCTCAGACCAGCATTTTTATGCAAAATGCCATACCCAGTTTATGCTAAAGTGATTTTTAAAAAAATTAATGTTAATTTTTGTCACTGTTTTCAGAAGGAAATCTGTGGATCTCCAGTGTTGCTGTAGAATGAAATAAAGCATCAGCCACAAATAATTTTTTTTTAAAACAAACAAAAGATTATCCACATTTTGTTTAGCAGTGTAACCTGTCAGTATCTGTTGGGGTTTTTTTAGTTATTTTTTTTTTCAATTCTGTTTCTAGGTGACATATCTGCAGGTGATAAATCTAAGAAGGGTGTGAAGAGAAGGAGAATTACAGAAGATAGTGGTGAAACAGCAAAAAGGAGATCTGCAAGAGTCCGGAACACCAAGTGTAAAAAAGAGGAGAAGGTTGACTTTCAAGAGCTGTTGGTGAAATTCCTTCCTTCCAGGTACTGCACAGCAAAAACTTCCATTACCAGAGTAGCAAGAGATGAGTAGAGGAAGGGTTTTGTTTGACTGATATTCTGTGACCTTTAACCACCATGTTAATTTGTTTATTTATGAATTTTTTTACTTATTTAGAAGCAGATGTGATGCATTGGCTTCTCATAAATTTAATAGAACTGTTTTTAATGAAACTAAGTCAAAGCTACTTGAAAAATAAGAAAGCTTTTACTAATGTGAAACTGAATTAGTGGACAGTGTTGAAGTCAAAATGCATAAGGTAAACAATATAATCTTTGGACAAAATTAGGGAACTGGATGTAAATCTCTGAATTTCTTACAGTGATTTTACTTTCCCCGTTAGAATATTCATGTGCTATGTTTAGGTTTCACTTACTAGCAGAAGAAAGAGTGAGGATTTTGTTGATATTATGGTTTTTGCTACCCTTTTCATACAGATTAAGGAAATTGGATCCAGAGGAGGAGGAAGATGCATTTAATAATTATGAGGTGCAGTCAGAAATCAAAGAGGAGAATTTCCAGCATGTTGGGCCACATAGAATGTCATTTGATTCTACAACATTTATGGAATCTGGTAAGGATTTAATTATAACCCTATTTTTCTGTTGTTTCTTCCCTATTGTAGAGTTTATTTTCTGTATTTTCCTATAATTTCTAGAAAATACAGATGTGTCTGTTATTTTTAAAAGTATAATTTTATATCTCAGATGGTAAAAGCTGGGACTTTTAATTATTTTTTTTTTAAGTCTTGAGGACTGCTAAAATACTGTATGCAAGAGCTCTGTTGTGTGAAGTTTCCCTTTTAAACAGACAGCAACACAGTAACTTCATTCTGTATGCACACAGTACAGGAGAACTACTGACAGATCAGAGCATAAAAGGTTTTAAAACTATTTCCTTCAAGTTATGCTCTGCCTCAACCTTAAATATGTATGGATTGGTGTTTATCTGCTTTCTAGAAAAACAGGATGTTCATGAATTCCTGCTGGATAACCTGAACAATGGTGGGATCTTGGAGCTGATGATGAAATACCTGAAAGTTGTCAGCCAAAAGTTCCTTGTGAAGTGGCCTCCTGGTTTGTGTGAGGTGGTGCTCAGTATCTATAATAACTGGAGGAAGCATAGCAGTAGTCTTCCCAATCCTCTACTGAGGGACTCAAGCAATCAGCATATCAAGGTAAGGAAGCATTTTTCCTTCTACTTCTGTTTGCAGCTTTTGTATTTCTGTGTGTTTTTCAGGTATAAATATATATTTTTTAAAGAAATGTAAATATATTTATAAAGATATTCCCTTGATTCTCATTATGACTGCATAACTGCTTGTTCCTATGTAAAATTTAAAAAGCCAAGACTTTGTAGCTATACAGTTAAAAATCACTGTCCTCATGCATGTTTATTCTTTATTATCCTTTTATTTATTTTAAACTTGAACTGCAAGCTCTCCTGAGTGTAATAAATTGGGGATTTTAAGATTGCAAAGGACTATTCTGGTAATGTGTAAGGGCTTTCATGAGTATCTTTTTTACATCTGGACCTCTAGACCTTATTCCTATGAATTTAATAAAAAAATGGTATATTCTGCACTGCACAATACCACCTGGCAGAGATCCATAGTCACATGATTTTAATATACTTCTGAACTTTATACAGCAAGCATTAGGAAGCTGATAAGGCTGGAGTACTGATTGAGTCTCAGGGAGATAAATACTGAAAAAATTCTAAGATGCATGGGTTTTATGTCTTAAAATTCAATAAGTCTGTATTCTGGAGACATTCTTCTAGCATGAGTTAGCAATTTAATATAGTTTAATTTCAACTAGAATAAAGTTGTAGCCTTGTTTTTGTATCTGATATCAAGCAATGTGGTTCTGGTCACCTTTTTTGAGCTGAGACCTTTTTTCTTAATGCTGCTTCTAATTATTATTTTATTTTGTACCTGTTGATTTGTAAATGGTATATAGCTTTAGGAAGAGGAAGAAGTAGTTATAGATTGGGAATAGAAATCTCAAGAGGAAAAGTTAAACATTTTATTTGAAGTAAATTACAAATTTAGTGGTGGCTTTTAAAATTCTTTTAATGTATTTCTTACTGTATGCTCTTTTCTGATATCTCCATGCCTTTTCTGAAGGATATGATGTTGATGAGCCTTTCTTGCATGGAACTGCAACTAGATCAGTGGCTACTGACAAAAGGGAAGAGTTCTACAGGTGAGAACTGGGTGTTCAGAATGAAAGCACTCAATATATATGAAGAAATGTTTCCAGGAATTCATGGGATCTTGGAGCTATTTTTTCTTAATTATTATCTTTCAGAGCTGTACATTATTGGCCCATCAATTTGTTTGCTGATCAGTAATTCTGAAATATTAGTTTGCAGGACTCTCTTCATGGGATGCTAGCAGTGTTGTAATAAAAAACAATTAATTAATTTGCAGTTTCTCCGCGAAATTGCCCTGCTACCTCTGTGAATGGAAAGTTTGGTCCTGACTTCCCAGGAACCCATTTTTTGGGAGACCTCTTGCAGCTGTCACTTGCATCCTCACAGAGGGATTTATTTGAGGAGGGCTGGATGGAGTTTGTCACTCGGGTGTACTGGCTGAAAGCTCGCTTTCTGGCACTGCAGGTTTGTTTTACCTTTGATTTAATAAGACTTTTTTCAAATGAAAATCAGTGTTGTTCAGAGAAGCTACAGCTGATTCAGGAATCTCAGTTCACTTAAGCATGTAGATAAAATCAGCTCTATACATAGTGATTTCATTTTACTCTTAAATATAATTAACTGTCCCTAAGCGTAGAGGTGGACATGAAGTACACCCTGCCACATGCTAAGCTAATACTCTGCATGCATTAGAAACCCTTGCTGCTGGCAGAACTCTACGGTGCTTGGTTTGTTTGTTTCCTCTGCTGTTTCTCTAGGGAGACATGGAACAGGCACTTGAAAACTATGATATCTGCACTGAAATGCTGCAGAGCTCCACTACAATGCAAGTGAAGGCTGGCAATGAATGCAGCGTTGTAATAAGGTTACCAAACCTACATGTTGATTCTGTTATTTCTTTGGAAGAGGTAAGAATTTACACATGTATTCTCCCCAGCTTCAAAATTCATCTATAATTTAGCTCTTTTTGGGATGGAAGTTTACTGTGTCTGTCCTAGGTTCATAGTTTAATCTCCTTTTCAAAAAGCATCTTTTGGATCTCTTAGTCCTGTACAGCTTAAGGTTGCTTTTTTGCAAGATAAAGACATTAGAGCAGCTGCATGAAGAACAGTAGATTTTCAGACTGAGTTTTATTTTTTGTTCCTAAGTGTCACCTTCAGCAGTCTGTTTTCCACGTAAAAAATTGTGTACAGTTTTGAACAAAAGAATGTCCATCTGCTAGTCTTTCTGTTGCTGTCTTGGGGGATAAACCAGATGATCATGCCATCATTTGGGGGATAGACCAAAGAGATGCCATCTTCACATTGAACTCCATCTGTTGGATGTGTTCTTGAAGTGTTGAAATGTATGGTTTGAGGGGAAAAAGTAAAAAATCATTATAGCACTGATTTCAAACTATGTAGTAATTAAAAATCTGTGTAATGATTGAAGTATTATGTAGCAGGCCACTCTCCATAATCTTTGAGAAGCCATAGAGATCAGGGGATGTCCCAGAAGAATGGAAGAAGGCTAATGTCACCCCCATCTGCAAGAGGGGCTTACAGGAGGGCCCAAGAAATTTTAGGCCCATCAGTCTTCAGTCCCTGGGAAGGTTATGGAATGAATCCTCCTGAGGGATATCACAAGTCAAAAGAAGCAATTGATGGGGAAGAGCCAGCATGAATTCACTAAGGACAAACCTGATTTCTTTCTGTGATGAAGTAACCTGCTTGGTTGATGAGGGACAAGCTATGGACAGTGTCTACCTGGATCTCTCCAAGGCTTTCAATACAGTTCCCCATAGTCTTCTCCTAGAGAAAGTGATGTGTGTGGTCTGTGCAGTGTGTGTGGGGAGCTGGCTGACAGACATCACCAGAGGGGTGATGGTAAATTGCTCTTTCAAACTGGCAACCTGTCAGTGGGCTTCCCCAGGGTTCAATGTTGGGCCCAGTGCTGTTTTATGTCTTCATAAGTGATCTGGATGATGGGATTAAGTGTACCCTGACAACATTTGCAGATAAAACGAGTGGATATTAGACCCCTCAGAAGGAGGAGCTACCTTGCAGGAAGACTTGGATAGGCTGGAAGAGTGGTCTAACAAGAACCTTATGAACCAAGGACAAATGTAAGGCCTTGCACCTGGGAAACCATAATTCAGAAGTTCAACAGAGTCTCTGATCTACCTGGCTGGGGAGCAGCTCTGTGGGAAGGGATCAGGGGGTCCTGGTGGACAGCAAGCTCATTGTGAATGAACAGTGTGCTGCTGCACAAGTCAACAGGATGCTGAGTTGCATCAACAAGGTCTTCATCAGAGGAGATAAAGTTATAATCCCACTCAGGGCTTGTCAGGCCACACCTGTTCAGTTTTGGTATCCACTATACAAAAAAAAAACGTGGACAGGATGGAGAGGGTCCAGAGGAGGACCACAAAGATGATCAAAGGACTGGGAAGGCATATGAGGAAAGGCTGAGAGAACTGAGTTTGTTCAGACTTGGGGAAAGAAGGCTTAGGAGAGACCTCATAACCATGTTTCAGTAGTTGAAGGGCAGCAACAAAGAAGATGGAGACTCCCTTCTTACAAGGAGTCACATGGAAAAGATGAGGGATAATGGGTACAAGTTTCTCATGGGAAGACACCAGTTGGATACAAGGCAATTTTTCACAGTGAGAACAGTCAGCCATTCCCATTTCTCCCCAGGGAAGTGGTGGTTTCCCCTATGTTGGACACCTAGGATTTAGCTGGACTGGGTTCTTTCTGGACCATCTTGTCTAGACCATACTTTTGCCAAGAAAGGTTGGATCAGATGATCCTTGAGGTCCCTTCCAGCTTGGTATTCCATGATAGTAAATGTTTATATTGTTTATATTCCTGGATGTAGGTGTAGAGTTCACATAGCTTTATAGCTGAACTGCTGAGAGAAATGTCAGTAGTGAAGTGCATGTGAATATAAAATGAAAGTTGGATTGTGCCATCTGTGATGTTTGCAGATTGAGAAGAACCTAAAATCTCTGGAGAGATGTCAGTCTTTGGAAGAGATCCAGCGACTGTATGAAGCAGGGGATTATAATGCAGTAGTGCATCTGCTTCGTCCAACATTATCCTTTAATGGTTATGGTAGAGCAAAACATCTGGAATTTGTAACATCCATTCCAGAGAGACCAGCACAGCTGCTTCTCCTGCAGGTTTGTTTTGTTTCTTAAGAATCTTTTCAGTATGGGATTAAGACTTATTCCTGAAAACTAGATGGAAGGGTATTTAGAGTGGGTGTCAATGGTTAATGAGTCTTACTTACAAAGCAGAATGTGGAACCAGATTTGTGAATGAGCTGAACATCATAGTGTTATCTACATGATCAACAACATGCCAGCTTTAGTAACTGAGAATGTGGCTAAAGATGTCTGAGGCCTGGACTAAATGGCCAGAAAAACTGTAAATTCAAATAAACTTGAATCATCTGCAGAGATATCTTATGGAATCATTCATGCTATCTGCATCTGCTGTAGATATTTCTTGCATTTGCTGATGCTGACTGTATGGTAATTAAGCACCATGGTGAAACTTGAAAGTTATCTAGTATGTGAATAATTTTTATGATGTGTATCTGTTCTGCATGAAGGACACACCATGGATAGACCCATCCAGTATAATAGCTATAGATATAGTCAATTTGACACTGTGAAAATAAGCATACAGCTGAACTCTACTATAGGAATTGATGTTCTTTTAGCTGGTTTGAACCAAATCCTACAGCTTCTATGTGATCTTGGGAATCAAACTTGGCAAAACAGAAGGAAGCAGGAGGGCATTGCTGTAATGCTGACATTATAGTTGAAGTAATTACTTCATTATTTATGAAGTAATAAAATGGTGGCACAAGATCATAAAGATCCAAACCCCTTTTCTGTAGGACCTCTGTTCAAATACATATCACTAGATACTATAGCTAGCTCTTTGCTGAATATTTTTTACTGCATCTCTTGTTAAAGCAGTGATGATTTTTTTGAAATTTAGTCCCTACTTGTATTTCTGTCATCCAGGGTTCGTGCATCTCCTGTTGTCCCTTTTTAATGTCATATTTAAAGGTGTTCTGTTGTTGCATTGAAATAACCATATTAACTGTATATAGGGTATTGCTTTGTCCTGCTGTGCATTTATGGTTTCATATAAACCCTTCATCCTAACAATAGATTTTTTTTTTCATATTTCCATTCCTTCCTAGGACTCCCTGCTCAAACTGAAAGACTACAAGCAATGCTTTGAACACTCAGAAGTTGCCTTGAATGAAGCAATTCAGCAGATGATTAATATGACAGCAGCCTCTGCTAAAGAGGAGTGGGTTGCTACAGTAACACAGCTGCTCACAGGAATAGATACTTCATTATCATCAGTCAGCAGCATCCTGAAAGATTCTTCTATAACACCAAGCCTCATTCGGTTAACAAACAACCTGATTCAGGTAACTGTTCACTTGCAGTAGGAGAGAGATACTGTGTGCTACAGACCTTCAGCAAGATGCAGCTGCTGTCTGCATTGCCACCACTGGCAGTAATGGTTGGAGTTACATTCTGGTTGGGGGAAGATGAGCATTACTTTTGTAGTCTTCATTTCAGTACATTAGAGACACTGAGCACATCTGTTCTAGAATCACTGGCAACAGATACCTTTGAACTGCTGCTCAGTGTGAGAAGCTGAGAGTTTAGGTTATCTCTTTGGGATAAAGCACATTGCCAACTTAGGGTTTTTTGCAAAGGATTCACACCTGACAGTTATGTTGTATTACTTTGTCCATATAACGTGTGTTTCTTTATTAGATCATAGACTGCAGCATGGCAGTCCAGGAAGAACCAAAAGAACCATACGTCTCCTCAGTGCTTCCATGGATTATTCTGCACAGGATCATCCAGCAGGAGGAAGATGCTTTTCAATCCCTTTGCTGTCAGCAGCAGCAGAACCAGGGAGATGAAGGTAGGTTAACTTTTCAGTTTTACATATTGTAACTGAGGTCCTAGCTCTGGAATTAAATATTAAAAAATTGTTTGTCTTCTTATCTTGCTGGCTGAAGGGAGCTGAGGGATGTGCAAACATCACTTATCACAGAGGAAACTTTTTTTTGTCAAATGAAGCATTGACTAGTTGAGTTTAACTCAGTTATGTGCTACTTAAATATTTGCCAACTTTTTTCTTCCAGTGAGTCCTGATACCCCTATGTTGCCTTCTTCTCTCATGCTGCTGAACACTGCTCATGAGTATTTGGGAAGAAGATCCTGGTGTTGCAATTCGGATGGTGCTCTTCTCAAGTTCTATGTAAGTGCTAGTCCAGTAGAATAATATCATTTGGAAGGGACCTTTAAAAGCCATCTGGCCAACTTCCATCTCAAAGCAGGGAGCAACTTCAAAGTTATATCAGGTTGCTTGTTGCCTTGTCTTCATGTTAAAAATACTCTTGTAAATCCACTTTCCCTCTTCTCCCAGACAAACCATGAACTATTTCAGTCAGTTTGATCTGAATAGCAAAGGCTTTTTATTCCAAACCCCTCTCCATTGTTATGCTTTCTGAACAGGTCTTCTTGTCAGACAAGACATGGCTTTGGTTAACCAAGTCTGTGCTATTAAAGCATCTTAAATGGGACTTAGTAAGATATATACCTTGTACTGAAAGAGAAAGCACTGGAGAAGCTAAGTGATTCAGAATAATACTTAGAACCAAAGTTGGCCTGTACCAAGCACTGATGATGATTAAAGTCATTCAGTTGAAGTTTTATCACGTGATATTTAGCTTTAGAAGATGTATCTTTTACTCTTTAAAAATAAACAAGGTTATTATTTTAAGCTAGCAAAAAAATTTGGTGTTCATCAACACTCATCTTAGATGACTGGTAGCATGGTGATTTTTTGTTGTATGTTCTTTCCTGTGGAAAAGTCAAGAGTTTATTTTGGTTTTATTTTTGTTACAGAACATATAAAACTACTTGCTGCTTGTGACCTGTGGAAACTGAATACCTGAATACTGACTCTATCTTTTGTGTCTGGTAGCTCAGCCACACCTCTGCCCTGCTGGCAGAAAAGGTTTATTCAGATTTAAATTCAAAACTTTATTTTAGTTATTCAAATAACGTTTTACTCAGTGATAACTCTTGATTTTCAGCTGCTGTCTGAGAATTAACAACTGTTGAAGGTTGAACAATCACACCAAGTCTGCTAGTGAGAAAGAGAAAGAGAGGGAACGTAAGGAATGTCAGGAAAAATAACAAACAAAACACAAATACCATCTTTCCTGCTTATCTCACAAATGTCTTGCTGGAAGGTGAGCTGTCTGTGTGGATGGAGCATGCTTCCTGCTCCAGTGTTCTAGCAGTGACAATGGCTTTTGTCCTCCAACCAATAGGTAAGTTAGGCAGGAATTTGGGCAGCTGGGAAGGATGGGGTGGAGAGCTCAAGGGATTCTGCAGGAGCTGGCTCACCCTGGTAGAGCTGGAGCTCTACAACAAGAACAGTGTTTGAAGAGAGGCTGCTCCAGTGTAGGACTATCAGATTATCCTACTCTCCTCATTTTCCCTGGTATTAGAAGTATAATGCTGATATACCTGGTGTGCCTGTGTGCCTGCTCGGGTGCTGTGCATCCTGCTCCAGAGCCCTGCTTGCCCTCAGATGCAGTGCTCCCAAGTGATGAATCCAAATTCTGTCTCTGTAGAATGTGCCTGTACTCATAGCCTGGGCAGTCTGATAGTGTGGGAACCTGCATAACCTACAGGTAATGGAGAGCTGTGAATGTATTTAAATGTATTTACAGCTAAATCTTTGCAAATGTCATCAGGTACTTGGAACAAGACTTTCAAATTTCAGTCACAGAATTGCCTACTTAAATATAATAAGATAGTATATTATCAAGTGCAAAAAATTAGTTTTCAGAGGCAAGAGGGTGCTGGAAGGGTAAGGAAAGGCAAAGATAAAATTATTTGAAAAGATATTTGAAGAGAAATATTGAAAATTATTTGAAGAGAAAGGAAGCTTCAAGTCTTACAGACTAGTGCTAAATGATCACTTGGGATGAACCATGTGCTCAAGTACAATGTATTGCTTGTGGCTGAAGGTGGTGTGGAAGAGAGATTGTTAACATGTAATAAAGTCTTTAGCAGTAGTCAGAAGTCTGAATTATTAAGAAAATTCTGGGTTACTGCCTGAAATTTAAAAGCTGAATGAGAATCTGAAATTGTTTTAGACACTGTTCAAGTGAAACTTGTGTTACTGGTGTTAGATGTGACTTTGTTTCCAGCAGTAGGAATATCATGTTTTTGTTACATTATCCTGTGATGCTTAAATCTTCCTTTCAACTTGTTTATCCACACTTCTTGTGAATTTCAAACATTGTTCACAAATTCTTATAGGAGAAGTAACAGAAATAAGGTGACCGTGGACCCAAATGTCAAATAGATGCCTTGTGAGAATTGTCTTTACTCTTATTTTTCAGAGTTTTGACTCTTAATAAATAGTACCTTGTTCTTTGCACAGATCTTTTAAGCAGAAGAGAGTTAACATTATGTAGTTAATCCTAGTACTTGCAAACAAGCTTCTTACATGTAGACTAACAAGATTTTGCCTTGTGATGATGTGTGACATTTGTAAAGCCAGTCATGATGAGAAGCTTCTTGTAGCCTGCATAAATGAGTTTACAATCCTAGATGTTGAAAAATGACAATGGTGATAAACAGGCAGCTTAAGTACTGTAAAAGTAGTACAATAAGTACTTATATGAATTACAATTAAGTGAATGTTTTGCATTTTCCATTTTTTACTGCAAAATTTCAGTTGAGGAAACTCCTGAGTTAACCAGTGAGTTGAGACATGTCAGTGGCTGAAGAAGTCGTAGCTTACTGAAAAGAATAAATGAAAGTTTATGCTTTCTATCAGAGGAAAAACACTAAAAGAACTTACTTATCAGTTAATAGAACTCTTCTGGTAGTGCACAAGTTCCTAAAACTTTAGAGGCAAATCACAGTGGAGAGCTTGGTCTTTTTCTGTACCCTTCAGTCTCCCAAGTAATGATTACTAACACCTCAAATGAAAAGGTAGACTCTGATAGTTGAGACACACAGAGCATACTGCTGTTGGATGTGTAAGATATTGTAACTGTGATTTCTACTTACACATTTCATTTTTTTAATTAAAATTTCACAGTGGAACAGGTTGGGATGTTCTTAAGCCTCGCTGATTAAGTGTGAGATTTTTAGTTTTGAAATAAAGTTCCAAAATCCCACTACATGGATTGTTCTTGGTAAATATGTTTTTATTGACTTTGAAATGTCTTCCAGGAATGTGTTCTGTTTTGGTTTTCTTTCTAGGGAAACTTACTGAAATCTGCAAGGAATTACCTTTTGTCTCTTGGTATTTGGTTGCAGTTTTCTTCAATGAATGTTTTAAAGTAATTGCATCTTCCAAAATAGGCTACTGATGGGTACTTTTTCTTGTGATGTTGAAGTTAAAGCTTGCAACTTGCTGCAGTGTTTAGTTATTTGGGATCAATCCAGCCATTATCCTTGGTGTGTAGCCATCTGTATAATACTATTTGTACCATGTGTTTCTTCCTTAGCTCTCTCTTCTTCTTTTGCAAAGTCCTCTCCGTTCTTTTTCCACACACAGGAAAATGATGTTTGTGAGATAGGACAGAAATTTTCCTGTGCCTTTTCCCTGTTCACAGGGCTGACAGACTGTAGTGTTCCTATTCACAGAGGCCACTGGGTGTGTAGTGAAAGCCTTTGCATGAGCTGAAGTCTGAAATACTAAGCTGATATCTAATCTCATTGAGAGAAGACACGAGAATGGAATTAACTGGAATTAACATAGGGGAAAAAATAAAAGCACTTTATTGCAGTTACAGTGCCATTGAAATTACATGTGCAAGACTGGTTTACAGAAATATGGGTAAGATTTCCTTGTAAATGGGGGGAAAAATACATGCAGTTCCTGTAGTAACAACACAGTCTTCAGCCTGCAGCTGACATTTTGTTCATTATTACATTATGACATGATTATTCATTAATATTTGTGGTGTTACAGGTTCAAGTACTACAAAAGGAACTTGCAGCATCCACTTCTGAAGATACTCATCCATACAAAGAAGAGTTGGAAACAGCCTTAGAACAGTGTTTTTATTGTTTATATGGTTTTCCCAGCAAAAAAAGCAAAGCAAGGTACCTAGAAGAACATTCAGTACAGCAGGTAGGATGTGTATTATTAATATCAGTGGAATATCCTGAAGTGATGAAAGTTACACACTTGTTTGTTTCTAATGCACCTGGATATATTTATGGGAAATATTACTTTTATTTCCTTTTAAAATTTATGTATTTTGAATATTGTAGAAAATAAACTCATTAATAAAACATGGAAGCCTTTATGAAGGGTTGGGTATTTGAAACAAAGTGCTAGTATAGTCTCACAGTAGTCTGCCATTTTAAAATATGACATCAATTTTATTGAGCCATGATTTTCCTGTTTTCAACAGAGAAGAAGTTCGAGTTTGAGGAAAATTAGAAAGAGGTCAGCTTGAGAGAAGAGAACTTTAGCAGCCCACCTTGCAGTTTATGAAAGTGAAAAATGTCTCTGTTAAAAATTATGCAAGTAAATTGTATTATAGCTTATTTTGAAATCTTTGATGGTAAATGTCTGGTAGCTGTTTATGAGAAATGTGTGAATTTCAGTTGAGCTGGGGAGAAAAACAAGTTCAGAGTGCCTTGGGAATGGGGAAAGTAGTATTATGGAAAGGAGAGAACAAGCAGATCAGCAGCCCTGTGCTTTGAAACATCACTGATAATATTCAAAAGCAAAACAATAGTCTGGCTTCTTGGAACAGACCTTTTTAAATGCTCAAATACTATTATGCTGTTACTTACTGAGTATTTGTGAATTCTTTTTCTAAGCTTACCTGTCAGAAAGTAAAGATAATGAGAAAATGGGAATAACTAAGACAAACTTAAGTATAAGGAGATTGGGAGGGAGAAGTAATCTGTTACATTTGGGCAATGCTTGTTGAAAAAATCCATATTGAAATAGTTGACAAATTTATTTTCGACAGAAGTCTAATTTTAATTTTTTTAAAATGTTTTCAAGAAAGAAAAAGGAAGTGAAAATGAGGAATAAATTTGGAAAGTACATTTCTGTATAGTTTGAAGGTATTTGAGTCTCAGTCTTGCCTGATTCCCATTTCATTTATTCTTACTTGGGTTTGAAGGTATAGAGTTATTGTCCTCCTTATCTTACCCATGATATCAGTGTCACTCAGGATACTTGCAGCTGATTCTTGCTTATAATCAACTTTTCTGAGCAACTCCTCTAAGCAAGTAGAGTGACTTTATTTTCCAGTGGTACACATTAAGTTATCTTAGTGCAATAAATGAGGGAGCAGTGTGCTGTGTATGTGAGCAATGGAAATCAACAGCACCTTCAGTTGCTCTCTTCTTGGGAGGTTCATTTCCTGCTAGAGTAACATTTATATTGTTACAAACTAGAAAAGCCACAGAAACCAAATGTTAGTAGACTTTTAAATTTTGGCATTTGAGATAATTTTTTTCCCCTCTCATCTACCTCCCTCTTCAGGTCGATCTAACATGGGAAGATGCTTTGTTCATGTTTGAATATTTTAAGCCTAAAACTCTTCCAGAATTTGACAGTTACAAAACCAGTACTGTGTCTGCTGATTTGGCCAACCTTTTGAAGAAGACTGCTACAATTGTTCCTCGAACAGACAAACCTATGCTGAGCTTAGATACTGTGTCTGCCTATATTGAAGGAACATGCAGCAAGGTATAATTAATGGGTCTTTAAAGAAAAATAAATTGAAAGAAAGAAAAATTACTGTTGTTATTTTTATGTTGACTTTGAGGTAATTAGGGGAATGACTTATTCCATTATGCTGTATTTCCTAAGGTAAGTGCATTTAAATTATATAAGAATGACACCACCAAAGCTTTTGGTCTTGGAGTGGCAAGGCACAATATTATTTAACATAGAAGACATAATTTTGTTTAATATGGAGTCAGTTTGACATGTTCATTAGTGTTTATAGGCACTCTCTATATCTGTGGCATGCTTTCACTATCTTCATATTCAATACCTTCATATTCTGTGATGAAAAGGCTGCTTCTAGTACAGTGAAGAAACAAGTGTACTGCTCATTTAATATGAAACTTTATTAAATATGATTTTTTTTTTTATTTTCAGGCACCATCTCTCCCAGAGGGTGCAGACTATTCTCCACCGGTGGTGACTGAGTTATACTATCTTCTGGCAGACTATCATTTCAAGAATAAAGAGCAGTCTAAAGCCATTAAATTTTACATGCATGACATTTGTATTTGTCCAAACAGGTCAGTATTACTAAATACTGCTGCACATTGTTCATTCTTCACACTTCTCTCAGTATTGAAAAGCAGATAACAAAATAATTATATTTTGCTTTCAGGAGTTAAAAAACCCAACAAAATAAAAGCCTGTCTGCAGCCCATTATTAACACAGGTGGGTTGGATAATTAAGGGCTTCTCTAAAACAACCCGAGGAACAACGAACCAAAAACCTAGCATTAAATATTTGGTTGTTTTGAAATTAAAACCAAAAGAAGAAAGTGGGAGAGGGAAAGCTAAATTTAAAATTAAGAATAGCTGGAAAGGACAAGGATCAAATCAGTATTTCTCTTTTGCACCTTTTGTTCTTTGTTTTGGAATGTTCATACCTGACAAGGAATGAAAAATGCCATTGTTTAATAGCACAACTATAGCATAAACAGCATCCTTTACTGGATTAACTGCTCAGGCTGACCTCTTTCTAGAAGTATTGATCTTTCTGCTAGAGAACTACTCAGACAATATGAACACAAGTAAGGTATGTAAGTGATATTAAAGCTAAAACACCTTGTTTCTTGATAATTTACACCTCACTAAAATAGCAGTAAGATTAAGCTCTCTCATCTTGAAGAAAATAAAGCATGTTTTGAGTAAGTGTTGTACAATAAAATTAAATAGTCCTTGAGTTTATTGATTACATGTAGGGTTTGCATATTTTATTTTCCTTGAAGCTGAGAGAACACAGTCAGTGACAAAATCTCTAGTTTGGTCGATTTGAGACAAGAAAACTATTTCTAAATCCAGTCACATAACACAGACTAAAGGGAAGGTGAAGGCACAGAACAATTTTGCATGTGAAATCTACAGAGGAAATAGCTGTAGTTTAATGTTATTGAATCTTCCAGTCTGGGACCTGTGATCAGCACATTGCTAAAACTTCTGTTTGAAGGCTGGTAGAGAAATTACCACTGTCCCCTTTCTTCTGTAGTTTTGTTCCTTAAAACCTAAATTAATACATAATGGAGGGGAATGCATTTTTACTTAAATGTGTGGTGTTTTGTTGCTTATAAGATGCTTTATGTGTTAGCACAGTATTTTTACCCCAGTCATATGAGATGTTACTTCTCCAAATGTCTGCATTATACTTCCCTTTCCATTCACTTCAGGAGTCTGACTATTGGGGTCACTTGACCCAGAAATGGGTTTTCAATTGATATCAGCAAGGAATTGCAAGCAAAAATGTGAGACCATTACTATTCCTTTGGTGTTAGAATCATGGTAAAACTGAGAAATTCCAGTGCCATTGACCTCAGATTTGAATATGAAATTCTGGAATATAGAAACTACTTTTCATTAAAACACAGGACTAGATCTTGAACAGTCCCTTCAGTAACCTATCTTTATTGTTCATCAGAATTTTCCCACATTAATGCATTTTGGTTTTAGTGAGTTTTATGTTGGAAAATGGTGATGATAAAACCCACTTACACAGTACAAGAATACTGTGTCATTATGGCTCTCTGCTGGCCTACAAAAAATAAAGGATGACAATGTTTGGACAGGGACAGCATGATTACTGATAGAAAACATCACTGGGAGTGCTGCCATGATAATGCTGGTTTTGCATGGCAAAGAAACCTTGTTGTTTCATTTGGTTTTCACATATGACAGTTACTGGGGACAGTGCTTTATTAGGAAATGATTTTTAATAAAACCAGAATGATTTATGCTACACAACCTCTGTTCCATTATGAGGGGAGGACAAATTCACAGGAATTTGTCTTGAGAGCATATGATGAAAGGAGGAAATGAATCTTGTGGATGCCATTCAGTACTGTTGAGGGGGAAACTGTTCAAGTGTCATGTTCTTGCTTATGCAGGTTTGATTCATGGGCTGGCATGGCTCTGGCTCGGGCAAGTCGCATTCAAGACAAGTTGAACTCTAATGAATTGAAAAGTGATGGCCCCATCTGGAAACACTCTACTCCTGTCCTGAATTGCTTCAAACGAGCCTTAGAGATTGACAGCTCTAATCTCTCCTTGTGGATAGAATATGGCACCATTTCCTATGCCCTGCATTCTTTTGCATCCCGACAGCTTAAGCAGTGGAAATCAGAACTCCCTCCTGAAGTTGTGCAGCAGGTGGGATCTGAGAACAGTATGAAATTTTAAATATTTCAAATGATCTTTTCTAATGAAGTACCTTTTTAAAATTAAATATTTACATGCTGTCTACCACATACTAGGCTATATGCTTATTAATATAGGAAATTCTAATATTCAGTCATACAAGCTGCTGGTGTCAAGCAGCTTTTTTCTTTCTTTCTATGTAAAATTAGTTTGAGCCTGATTTTTGAATTGTCTTTCAAAGGTGACTCAATTATTGTAAGCTTCTGGAAAGGGGAATTATATTTATCTTGCCTTTCTGTAAATGTCATACAGCGTTTCAAGGAAAAGGTGAAATGTATGCACATTTAAATTGTGAAAAGATCAGGAATTACTCTTATGTTCATACGTTATCTCTTGTATCTAGAGACACCCTTCCCCTTTGCTATGTTTTTTGGGCTAATTACATAAACAAAAGATGAAAATGAGGAGATTGATAGAATTTTCTTAGAAAATGCTATTAGAAATTCACTTGTCTCTTTATGCATGATGATGAAAAAATTACAGTCGTTACTAAGTTTATTACTAGGCCAAAAGAAACAATTATAAATATTTTCTGGCAGTGATAAGAGTTGCTAAGAGAATTTTTTTGAAAGAAAAGTAGAACTGCTCCCAAGCACTTGCTGGAATTCCTGAAAACTTTCAGGATTTGAACTATAGGGAAGGGTTCTGGGAATAGCCTTTGCTTCCTGTAGAAGGTGCTTTTGGCAAGGTGACTGGTCTTGCTCTGAGCTGTGTTGGTGTTGCATTTTTCATAGACACTTGCAGAGCATTTGACCCCCTAAGAAGAAAGACAAAGTAAACATGCACATTAATGGAGAAAAAATGGTTTATTAAAGAGTATGTTTGAAATGACAGCTAGCAGTAAGGTTTTCTTTCTGAGAGGTATTACATCCAAGAGATCCAACACTAACTACTCAGATGTTATTTAATTTTATGCCTTTGATGTATCAAAAGTTTGGTCTTACTACCTTGTGGCCTCTTGACTACAAAGGACTCTCTTCCAGGGTTAATGTTTGACTTATTATCAGATACAAGGTACGATATAGAGAAGCCATATTAAATTGTGGATTAAATCAGAATGTTTATTTAGGACTAGTTGAATTTTTCTTTTTTTCAAGTCAATGTTTAAAATGGCATATGTTAGTAAGAGAAGGTCTATTATAATAGAAGGTAAATTGCAAAAATATATTATCCTTCCAAAGAAATACATCTTCAGGAATGTGTTTCTCATAACTAAAAACTTTATTATTCTCTTTTCCTTACAAAATATTTAGGAAACAAAAAGCTATGTTATAGTTCTTGAAGTATAGATAGTATAGAGTACATAGGATACTGCTGTAACCCAACAATTTACATTTATATACGTCTTTTTCAAAGAGAGAAAATTACATTAATGCATCTTTTGACCTAGTTTTTTGTGCCTTTATTGGCAGCTATCCCTAATTTATTCTGCTGGGTTTAATTTCTTTGGGGGAAGGGGAAAAAAGTATTCTTGCTACACTGAGCTCAAAATTAGATGCATTGCAAGCAAGATAAAATACATTTTGTAACAAATTATAATGGTCTGTGGTGGCTCTAGCAGACTGCAGTTGCAGAACAAAAGAGTAATTTTAAGAGTTAAGATAATTACAGCTCTGAAGCCATGGTAAAATTACTTGCTGTAGACATGTATATTGCTTTTTTATTTTTCAGATTTGAATTCATATGCATATTCTTAAACTTCTGTTACTGCTTTGTGCTGCTTATTTGTGTTGGCAGTTACTGGAACCAACAAAACGCTCTCCATAAATGCATTTTGTTGGGCCAACAGGACCTACCTGATCACTTGGATGTGTTCTGCCTGTTTTAGGTTGAAAACGTTTATGCAGGTTTTTATGCAGAAGTGTGTCTTAGAGTGTTTCATCCCAGCCACAGTGAATTTCCTGGATTCTCAATGCTTGTTTCAATCCCAGATGGAAGAGCGTCGGGACAGCATGTTGGAGACAGCCAAGCTCTGTTTCACCTCAGCTTCTCGCTGCGAGGGAGATGGTGATGAAGAGGAGTGGCTTATTCACTACATGCTGGGGAAGATTGCAGAGAAGCAGAAGCAGCCTCCTGTTGTCTATCTGTTTCACTACAAGCAGGCAGGGCACTACTTGCATGAGGAGGCTGCTCGGTATCCAAAGAAGATTCATTACCATAACCCACCAGAACTTGCCATGGAAGCATTGGAGGTAAAGGAAAGTTCAATATGTAGGTTTGCATACCTTGTTCTGTACAGATAATGGATTACCAGTTGTTGGTTCATACTATTAGGTATATTTACGTGCTGCTCTGCACCTGGGAATATTTACAACACTGTTTTTTTCAGGCTGGTTTTGCTTTACAGGTTGTTTGCTAATGCAGTCTCAGTATTGGGCAGACAGGCAGAATTTCTGCTTCTGGATTTTGCTGGACACAGTTCATTAGTTTTTATCAAAGTCAAATGTGGATAGGTTTCACAGGCATAAGTATGAAAGGATAAGTTGATGCACAAGTTGGAATAGTAGTAATAATGTCATTTATTTTGTTGTGTTGTGTGGTAAAAATAGTGGCTCTAGAACATATCAGGCCTGCTCTCGTTGTATTCCATAGGCTGCAGCTGTAATATTTTTAGTGTTCAGCTCTTGTCATTTACAACCAATTTTCAAAGGCAGGAAATGACCTATTCAGGTAGGTTTAGGTAACAGATGACTGTCTTTACCAAGTCCTGCAGTTTCTACAGAGAAGAGACTATTTGTAATTGGTTGCAGAGCTATGAATTCTCTACTGATAGAATGGATTTTGGTGTTTTCTAGGTATACTTTCGTCTTCATGCTTCTATTCTGAAACTTGTGGGGAAACCAGACTCTGGAGTAGATGCAGAGATACTAGTTAGCTTCATGAAAGAAGCTTCTGAGGGACCATTTGCCAGGGGTGAGGAGAAGAACACCCCAAAAGTTGCAGAAAAGTGAGTGCTAATTTCCAGGAGTATCCTATGGAAGCATGCTTGAAAACTACTGCATAATAAACTATTTAAATGAAGCTGAATGAAATACAAATGAAACAAGTTGGTTAGAATATTTGCAGTGTTCAGGTATCATGAGCAGAAAGATCATATGCTACTCTGAGATCTTAATAGTTGGCAGATGGGAAGGGGACAAAGTAGAACAATTTTGATACATTTTGAAGATACTGTTTTTATTTATTAATAACACAAGTTTTTTTTTTTTTATCAGCTGTTCAAAAATTCAAAAGCAAAGGGCCTTTAGTTTAAAGGATAAGGGACTTAGTCCTCTTAATTTATCTCATTAGCACCTACAAAGTAAAGAGTATTTTACTAGTGATCAGAGCAAAATATAACCTGCACTAAAAATCCATCATTTGGAATTCGTTAGTAAGATTTGATTACTGTATTGGAAATGTTGTAAGAACGTGTGGTCTCCTCTTCTTCTTTGACTACGTCCTCTGTGTGTTAACACTTTCTCCTTACTCTTGCCTCCCCCCAGGGAAAAAGCTTGTATGATTGATGAAGATTCTCATTCTTCAGCTGGAACAGTGCCAGGCCCTGGGACTTCCCTCCCCTCCTCCTCTGGTCCAGGTCTGACATCCCCACCTTACACAGCCACTCCAGTTGACCACGATTACGTCAAATGTAAAAAACCCCGTCAGCAGGCAACGCCGGACGGTACAGTCCCTGTTCTCAATACTGGCAGCACAGGGAGGTGCTTTAATCATGGGGGGTTTGACCAGGAATGATCAAACTGCTCATTTTCAGGAGGGTGATGGGTCTGTGGTAACACGGGCAATATTGAAGCTCATTACTTTTATAAATTCAGTACTTTAAATAGAATCAGTGTTAAATACAGAATTCAAAATTGTCACCTGCCGCCATTAGTCACTTAGTCAAAATGGGAATATCAATTGGAGGAGGAGTATACAGCTGACTGAATTTTCAGTTTTTTTAATTTCTGCAGAGCTAAGTGTCTGTCTGAGCTTATTATGAAAGATGTAGGTCCAGTCTTTAGGAGACTGGACACTGTTTCAATGCCTGTGTGAACTGACCAGGTGAAAATTCGAATTGTAAACAAGACAAATAGTGAGGATGCCAAAACAGTGTTATCCTTCCTTGAGGGAGGCAGGTGGCAACTATTTTGAATATACTGTGTATCAGCACGAAGTGATTTGCATGACAGTCCAGTAGACTTCATCTTTTAATTTTTCTTTATCATTTGCAATGACTCATCTATAGAATGTAAAGTGATATAAGAAGTAATAGGCTTATAAATCAGAAGGTAGGCTGGTATCACACTGTTATTAAAGACTTTGTAACATACTTATGTAGTAGAAATTAAGATACTATTTAAGTAACCTGATAATGTTATTTTGATAGAAATTTTATCCTAATTCTACTCTTCTGGCCATATCTTTATCCATCTGGATCTATACATATCAGCATTCAAGTAGGAGTAAAATGTCTGCAATATACATATTAGAGTTGGTAGAACATGGCAGACCCCACAGAAATGCTGTGCTTGATATGATTTTATTTCCAGAGGGTGGGCTGCTTCCTAGTGTCATTTTCAGAAGAACAATAATTTGTGAATAACTTTGTTGGCACAAATGTTTATATGCAAGGTGAATTTACTCCTTTTACTCAAGAGATAATTCTTGGTGAGACTGGCATAACATCCTTCATCTCTGTCACTAAATTGCATAGAGAGACATTCTTTTTTTTTCCATGCTTTCACTTTAATAAGGAGTAATTCAGTGGACTGTTTTGATAATCATGTATAGTGTGTCAGTGTGAATGGGTTACATAGTGGTCTTACATTAGCCTCTGATGTCTTTTGACACAGCAAACACAGGGGACCAAATATTTCCCTATTTCCTAAATAGTGTTCCCTGTGAGATGCAGCTCTGCCTCAGACTACATCTGCTTAGGTTCTGAAGACTGTTGAAATGTTCCCAGGAGATACATCAGTTGGATAAATATTCCAATATGAGCAGTTAGTGCATTGACTCAAAGCAGGATATTATGGGCTGGGCCACGTTGTTTGCTGATGGGAGCAGAGTTGGCTGCTTAGCAAATCCTGAAGGTGCAAGCTGAGGAGTGTCTGAGGGGACAGGTCCTGAGATTTAAGTGCAGCCTGGCTGGGACTGAGCTTTGCTGCTGTCAAAGCATTTCAGAATGTGAGCTGCTGAAAGCTGTGGAGTTTGGGTGATCTTTAGGAAGGCAGTGTGTAACCAGGACAAGTAGAACTGAACATACTGCATCATTCATCATGTTTTGTAAGCTGCTGGCACAGCTGAGCTCTGGAGACATCATACTGAAGGGCCCCAGGACACTGCAGTATTTACCTTGGGGCTGTTATGGATGGAAGGAGAACTTGTTAACAGGCTGAGCAATGCTCAGAAGTCTTCCTCTCATATATTACATATATTTTTCTCCTCTGCATGCATTTGCATTTTGCTTGTATTAAAATACATACTTTTGAGGTAAAATACTCTTGACATCTTAAACTTGATCACACCACTGAAAAAAACTCATGCCTACATTTCCATCTTGCCATTCCTAAAAATAACAAGAAAATATCCATCATTTGATCACTCGTTAGATTTTTTTTCACCAATCTGACAGCAAACAAAACTGTCTATATTGTTCATAGAATTAATAAATAGGCATAACCTTAGCCTAGATGTTTTTTCTTTCAGAGGCACAGCACTCTTATTTACTCTTTTGGGCAGATCTTGGTGATCACCTATGACATAAATTAAGAGCATTATACAGAATCCTGCCTAAAAGTTGTCTTCATATGTTACCACAAACAAACATGCTGGTGGGGATCCCTGTTGTTGATGACCTGTGAGCCTTGTTTTGAGTGTTGCATTTCAAGAAAATGACCCAAAAGAGAAGGAATTGGGATGGTTTGTCTAGGGATGAGAAGTCTTAAGTGGAAACATGACAGCTGTGTAACCTAACTAGTGTCAAAGGCTTTACAAAGAATTAGAGGCAAAAAAGCTGGTATTTTCATGGCCATGGGAGACAGGACAGGCTAATATTAAACTGCATTTTTGATCTCAGCATTAGACAGTTGTGGTAGAGTAAGATAAGGAAATACTATTTAGCAAAAAAAAAAAAACCAAATAAAAAGTGAAAAACTATAATATATTCCTGGAGATAGGATAGCACTGGAAGTCTTTAGAAAGTGATGATACGACCATCTCACAGAAATTATGGAAATGTAATTTATCCTGATGGAAAAAAAAAAGACTGGGCTAGATGAACTCTTGTGGTTCTTTCTATTTTTTCTATGAATTATGTTGTTTTGGGGATGTTTTTTTTTAACAAGATGCCCAGCAATTTGCCTTTTAGTGCAGCAAATTACTACAAACAGGAGCGAATTACAGAGAATTTACAGCCAGACATCTTTTCTTGAAAATATTTGGACTCCAATGTTCAAACATCACTCTGTAGATAGGTAAAGTTGTGAGAACAGACTTAACTTCAGATATGTTATGTTTAGATGTGTAATTATAGTTCTGTAGCTCTCCATGTTTTGCTGGTGGAAAAAGATAACCATGATAAACAGATGTCAGTGCTAAAGTTGAGAGAAAAGCTTTATATCCAGTGAATGCTGATGATACTACTTCTAAGTCATATATTTAATGCAAATACGAGAAAGGAACCAGTACATACATCTTGTAAAGTTTCTAAACTTCTTTTTCCTTGTGGCAGCTGCTACCAAATATCTCCTTTGAGGAGGAAGAAGTATTGCTCAGTGGCAGCTGTTATTTGCTGGCTGAGCAGCTGCTGTCATGTGTAGAACAGGCAGCTTCCTTTCTCTTGTCCTTCCATTCGGCAACATCTTTCCCTTCCTTCTGTTTCTCTTCACTTCCCTGTCATTAGCCCTGCTTGTTGCTGTTTTATAACCCTCCAAAATGAAAACTTGGATTTGATAATAGAAGCCTGAGGTTTGGCCTTCATTTGTTTTCCAAGAGCAAAGTAGGAAATAAGAAAAAACAGGAACTTGGCAGGGACCAAAGCTGTCATTACCTGGGATGTCATCATATGTACACAGCTAAATGGCCAGTGGTTTATATACCAGAACAGACACACTCAGTGGCCTCCTTTATACAGGCTGGATGTATATAGTATAGAGCAATCTCAGTACAGACTTCAGGCAGTTTAAATGTATCTAAATTTTGTGCTAAGCATGAGAGGTTGTTTAAAAAGCAGTAAAAGCATTACACTTAAAAAAAAATCTAAATCAGAAATCTGTTCCCTCAAAACTGGACTGGGAGATTGTTGTGAGGTCTTTTTTTGCTGTAATATACCTTTGTTATGTTGACATTCAGTTCCATATTATTGTGGTGTTATGCAGATGATGTATGCAGTATATGTTGCTGTTGCAGCATTAAAATGTCTTATCATTTACATCTTCATCCACTTCATGTAGTATGTTATGTGTAGTTAGATGTAAATGTCCTTTTTTCTGTGTTTGTCTTTGCCTGATTGCTTTTGCAACCAATATTGCCCGTGCTGCCTCTAACCTTTATACAAATCTCTGTTCCCCAGGCATTCTCTTCCTGCTTTTACCTGTCACGGCTTGCTTTTAATAATTGGCAAAACCTGCATGATAAACTCACTGGGAAAGGCTCCTTGCTTCATGCTGTGGGAGAAGGCTCACTTCATAGTTTGTTGGTCTGTAATTCTGCAAATGTTATGAAGATGCTTTTTGTAAACGGGGGTTCTCAACACCCTGATGAGACAAAGGTGATCTCTGAGAAACTTGGTGCACCAGGTTGTCACTTATGCCAAACTAAATAAGTTTCTAAGATGAGTGGATATTTCTCTGCATAAAAAGAATGTCTACATTGCATTTTGGAACATAGAACCCTACCCTTCAAAATTCTTGCTCTGTCCAGCAGTTGAAAATGAAATCCTTTGGTCTGCAGTGTGTACTCTTTTCTGGCACCTGATTCTGGATGTTCACAGGGACTGCATACTGGACTACATCATACCCAGTATTGCAGTATGCTTCCTTTTTACCTTTGCCCAATTTCATCTCTCTCTGATTAGTAAAAGTATCACCCTGACATTTAGTGTGAGATTATGTAAAAAAGGCTTGACTAAACAAATGGAATATTGATGAGATAAACTGCTGCTCTGCACTTAAAGACAAAAGAAAAGCAATATAGGACTGCAAGCTACTGAAACACCCTCTGTGTTTAGTGCAGCTGGACAAAACAGAGACTCATCTTTGACTCATATTAAAGGAGAATTCCCTTTCTACATTAAGAGGACTTGCCATCCTCAAGAAATTAATCTGCTCCCCTGCAAATCTCTGCAATTCTTTTGTTTTTAATAATGTGCAAGTGCCTTTTGATACAGAGCTGAATGTTGTCTGCCATTTATGGGTGGGATCTGTTTCAAGAATGAGAATTCTGTGATATATCATGTTTCTGACTCCAGACCAATAAAGATAAATGCTCATACACACAAGAGAAAAGGGCAGGTACAGTGCTAGGCAGGCAGGACAAAGAGAGAGTCTGTACATCCACAGCCTGTGAACAACCCACTTTTGTTGCATGAGACAAGCTTATTTTTTAAAAAATACATAGTTATTCATGAGCTCTGAACTGTGCAGCAGGGTTATTCTTTACTGTAAATTGAGTTAGCATGTGTAAATAGCTCTTTAGAAAAGGTTTCTATGCTTCTCATCCCTGATTTTTGACTTGTAGCTGATTATCACATTTCAGACACCTTCTTGTAATAACTAAGCAGACATTTCCCTGAAGATATTTAAGACAGGAAAAGGTATTATTCAGGAAAAGTGGGATAACTGTTGGCTTTCTGAACACCCATACACAGATGTTTCAGAGGTCTTACCCTCTTCCTTTTCCCACACTTCCAAGAAGTGTGAAAGGATGGAGGTCAGACAGCACTTGCCAAGCTGCAGAAGTAATTCACAGACCAAGGCAGAATACCTCATTGGTATTGGCACCAGGAAGCTGCACTTCAGCTCCTCTGAGAATAAATGATGTCAGCTTGTACCAGGACAGGTGTTACCTGGTCAGCATGCTTAGCAATAAGACCTGTCACTGGCTCAGGTCACTGACACTTGAACACATCACTGGCTCTTCCCTTCCTCAGCCCCAGGAGGGGACACTGAGGTAACCAGGCTCATGGTGTGTGGTCCCCAGGGTTTAGGGTGTATATGGGAGAGAGGGCTGGCACAGAGTGATGCCTAGTGAAGTTCCCAGCTTTCTTTGTGCTCTTCCATTTTAAAATTAAATAGTCAGTTTAGATTCCTCAAAGTCTAAGGCAACTTTTTGCAGTTAATTGGCAGGCATGCAGGAGTTGTGCCTGGATGCTAATGGAGCAGTGGCAGTGACAGGCTAATGGATTTTTCTGGTATGGAGCAATAGTGTGCAGTAGGGATTTTTTAAGTCAACCCAGTAAAACTGTAAGGTGAATCTTAGAATGGTCTTAAGGAAAGAATTAAGTCAATTGAACTACAGATATTTTATAGTCTTAAGATAGATGTGTTTCAGTAATGGCAATTACTTAGCTAAGTGATTGACAGGATCTTGCTGTGATAAAAAAAAGGTCTTGATAGTACAGCTGAACATTCAGGTTCTTTCTTCCCAGTCATGTCTTCCTGATAATATCTACTGTTTTTAAATTAATATCTTGGAACATTATAAAAATTCTTCCTTCTGACCTTTTTACATCATCTGTCCAGAGCTGTTCTTTTTCACATGTTGACAGAGTAGATGACATAATCTGACACAGAAATTCCTGAAAGGTCACAAGTTGAGTGCATTATGAGGAATGAGTTAAAAAAAATAAATTGCTCTCAAGTGCTATTTCCTTAGTCTTTAGTAATAATCATTAAATACTTAACTTTATGTCAAATAGAGATTTCAGCTTGTCAGATTGTTTGAAATCTATTTAAAAATTAGGAGTGATGCAACAAAGTAATGAAACAAAATACAGTAACACCAAAGAGACAATCTGGTATCAGGACATAATTATAATAGGATCCATTATTACAATAGGATCTTTCTTGCAGTTGCATTGTGCATCGTTGGTTATGCACAATTTAGTAGACCTTTTTTCCTATTCTCTGCATTTCCTCTACAGATAATAATTTGGGGACATCAATACCCAGTTGTATTTTTATCTTAGCTTTTGAAATAATAGGAAACCGTACAGAAAGTCCTCAAAAGAATATTTAGTCCTTCATTTATCATTTGCTAATAACCAAGGGATCACTTTAGCTTTTTTGAAAAGCATGTCTTATTGCTATTGCCAGATAGGAGAACTAAGAAACCACCTTAAGTAAACAAGATATTAAATCTGGTAATTTTTTTAACTCTTTAATTACACTGAGATGCATTAAATTCTTGTTAATTACACCAGAAATTGTTAGAAAACACTGAAGTTCTCCTCTAATTTGCCTCTTACAGGAAAACAGGTATCAATAGCAATTGGGAATTTGGAATTAATTCTCCTGTCTCAGACTGCAGTGGTCTGTGGTACATGGGCTCAAGAACACCAATTCCTATCTCAGCTACAATCAGCTCTTATGAGATGAAAGAAAAGCTCTATAACACAATGAATATAAGATACATGATTCTGTGTCTGTCTAGTGTGTGTATAGATACAAGGTATATTTGTGAGCTAGGCTAGAAAAGCATAGAACTTTCATATATGAATAATAGGAAGTTTGGTTTTTGTTTTTTAAAAAGCAGCATTAGGCTGTGACTTGGTGCAGCTGCCATGAGTTCTTCATTACATGCTGCAGCATTTAGGTATTGAGAGAGCTTTTTTATTATATTAAGATACATCTTGGGTATCCTAAAAAAAAGAGAGCTATTTATCTACCTGTCCTTGAAAACTTGCAGGGATTCCGTAGGTTCTCTATACATTTTGAAAGCTGTAACAGTTAAGCAATTTTCTTGCTGCAATTAGAACCTATTGCCTCTTGCTCTCTATTTAGTGAATACGAAGAGCAATTACTGTATTTTAATTTTGGTTAATTGTATGTATTTGGAAATTGTCCTGCATCTTTTTGAAGGTAAATAAGTCCTATTCTGCCAGTGTTTTTCTTACATGCCATCTCATTAATCTCTCATTTTTTCTCCTCTCCTCTGAATTCATTCCACTTATTCAGAATATCTTTTAAAATGTAGGTCCCAAATACAGGCACCATAATTAAGCTTAATTTTCATTAGTGCTCAGTAGAAAGGAAGACTCTGTACTTTTTCTATGCAGTTACTGATTAAACATTCAAGTATGCTACATTCTTCAATTGCTTTTACAAAGTATGACATTTTGGCCATTTCTGGTTGGAGAATCACATTCTTTTGGGGCACATGTGAATATATGTGCTGGGATACACACACAGGTTTTGTGCTACTAATTTTGTTATATTTTAGGGGATTCTAGACTGATTTACTTATTTATTTATGCTCAAATAAATTTCATTTTCTGTGGAAAATGAAGGCCAGCTGGCTGATAGCTTTGACCTCTTATCCTTTGTAAAGATAAGTACTATGCTTTGTATTCCATTCCCTGGAACTCTCCCCAACCTCTGTGACTTCAATTAATGCAAATACCTTGTGGCTTCTGCTAATTTCTGGAATTCTCCAGTGTTTTTCATCAGGCCCACTTAGTAAAAAGAATCTGCTGAATTTAAGAAGTATCTAAAACAAAAGCAAGTTGTAGCCATCTTGTGTTTTTCAGTGATTAAGGAGCTCAATGTTAATATAATTTTATGTAGTTAAAACATTGAAAGAAAAGGAGAATGTAAATGCATGCCTAGACCTACACTCATTTCAGTAGAAATTTCAAATCCAAGTAGCTGGCTAATTGAAAGGAGGAATTTCTACTTCTTCCCTGTAGGGAAAAGCATCCCTGACCTGCATATGCTTGAAACTTAACATGCTAAATCATTGTCTTTGCATGCTGAGAAGTTACTGTAATTTCCTAGCGATCTGATCACTCTCACACCTCTGTCCAGCAGTTCTTCATTTACATTCTAATGCTTCATCTGTCATCACCCATACATCAGGACTGACCTCCAGGCTTATAGCAACACTTGGAAATTTGCATATTCCATTGTTGAGAAATTCTGCATCTGTGTCAAAGTGGTTGACACTTCCTTTAAAAAAAAAAAAAGAAAAAAAGGGAGCTACTGTAAATGTTTTTCCTGATGCCAACTGGAAGGTCAGTAGTATCCATTTGTACCACAGAAGGCTATTAAAGCTTTATAAATGAGTCATATAAAGCTTGACTGACCTCTCTTCAGAATCTTTCTATTTCCATGCTTTATAATTATATTCTTTCTGTATAAAACTTGTCATTATTAACCAACTGTATAACTTCCAATTAGGAAGCAAATGCTTTGTCCCATTATTTTTCAAGATACAGTTTTATTAAGGACCTGTTCAGTGAAAAGAAAGGTTTTCTTTTTTTGTGGTAGTGAAAAGCCTACAGGGTGCATCAGATGTGGTTTAAATTTCTTGGAATACTAATAAGCAGAACCTGATCTGCAAGCTGAAGGTCTGCAGAAGAATTTATCTTGATAAAATTAATTCATAGGAGACCCTTAACTCTCTCCTGAACAAGTGCAATTCGGATGGAGCATAAGAAATTTAATTAAATCATCAGCTCATCTCAGCACAAGGGCTTTAGCTTTTTCAAATTTTCTTTCTTGATCTTATCAAGAAAATTAATGAATAAGAATGCAGTGGAACTTCCTTGGCAGTGGTTGTAGCATGATGCCTCTTGGTTAAGCTATTCCTGTATCTTAAGCAGAAATTGGAAATTAATATTTTGGGCTCCAGACTTAGAGAGAATTGTCTGTGTTGGAATTTTGTGTTGGACACTGAATTATGTTGGCAAAATATTAGAGAAAAATGCCAGTTTCTCATCTCAGTGGGAATATGCATCCATCTTTCTGTTGGAGATACTAAGCTGCATTTTTCAGACATGCAGGGTTTCCTCTAATAACCCTTGATATATCAGGCAGGTTTCAGATGGGTAGAAGGTTTTCACTTACCTGTTTGTTCTGATGAAGTCATAATCCCAGACAACATTACCAGTGCTGTAACAGCCATCAGCAAATGAACAACTCAGCTGTGCTTGTAATGTAGTCAGCAAGCAACACAGAAACTGCACTCTGTCAAGGCATAGTCACATCTCCTATTCTTCTGCCTACTTCTTGAAGTCCAAGTGTTTTCCTGTCTATCTCAGGCCTCGTTCTTTGATGTACTGTTTATTTGCCACATCAAATGACCTTTCAGAATGTTTGGTGAGCAGCATCTAACACTTGCAGGATAGATGGCATCAGTGACCACTCTTGTAAGTCTTTGCCCTCTAATGGTACTGATTTTTCTGTCCTTCGTGAGTAATTTTTACCAATATTGTTGTTTGTGGTTTTCTCTTGTCGATTGAGCTTTGCTTATGTCAGACTCAAAGTTATACTGGGTGCTTTTCAAGGTAAATAGCACAGTAAATCTGATGCAAGTAGCAGCTTGATGATTTGGAAATGGTGCATTCCTTATTTATCTCTTTTGCAGAGAGGAGTCAGGATAGCACTGCAGCAGTGCTCTCTGACTCCAGTTCCACACAGGATATGTTTAATGAGCCTGCCAGTTCCCAAGACAGCCTGAGGAAGACTTACACAGAGAAGAGGATTTCTACTACCTGTGCTGATACACTGATGCCCAGCAAAGAGACCCTGGGATCTGCAGAGGAAAAGAGTATGGCTAATTTAATAGATAATGTCATCTGGTGTATTCTCATTAAAATGTTTCTCCTGGCATGCAGAAGCACTGAAATACCTTACACTGTGACTGAGAATTTTAACTAGGTATTACTGCTGCATCTATGTGTGTCATTTAAAACTGGAACTATGTTTTGCTTATGTGGCCATCAGGCCAATTTATACTGCCTGTTAAACCTTACAAAGCAAAGAGTAATGAGAAGCTCTTTTCTGTGATGGCCCTTTGACTGGTTTGCCTTCTTTTATGTGAGTATCTACTCTTTCTATAATGTTTCAAATCTTCAGATAATTTAAGAATACTTATTTGAAGATAATCTAAAACAAAACATTTTTTGTTTTTCCCAAGTGTAGGTGCCCACTTTGTTCTGGCCCAGGAACAGCTTGACACTCAGTACATAGAAGGGCACATCCAGTGGAACTAGGTCTTTTATTTCAGTAGAGAAATGGAATTGCTCTTTACCAAACATTTCCATATACGATAGTACTAAGTGTTCTATATTCCACTGGAAAAAAAAGTTTCAAAATCCATTAGCTGGAATTTCCCTTTGTCTAATGTTTGTACAGTTGCACAGGGCAGTAGATAGAGAGGCTGCACTTCAGCAGGGAAAGACAACCAACCAACATACAAATTTTGGTACCTTTCTGGGCTGTGGAACTGGAATTTTGTACACTACTGACACACTTACTAGAACATATGTTGTATTTTTCCATTAAGCTATCTGTAGAGTAAAATTGTAATGGAAACATACAATTGTTGAAGCAAATTTCTGAAAAATTTCTGTTCTGGGAAACAAGTCCTTGAAGCCCAGCCCTATTGGAGGAAAACTTAAGGAGTAGCTTCACACTTGAAGGTGAAGTATGCTTTAGTTTATCTCTTGCCTGCTGAAAGAAAAGGTGTAGTGTAAGAGGCCCTTTGTTCTAGCAAAGACAAGAGACAGTGAACTTCCAAAACTGAAAATCAAAGTTAAATTAATCTGCATGTAGCATGCATGTTTTCAGCAACAATGACTAGTTAATGGGAAACATAGAAGCTTGTATGGTCACAGATTTGGCATCCTACAAGAAAAGGTGAACTGTCAGTTCTGAGAGCTGAACTATGGGTTACTGAGTTAATTGCAAAAAAGTTTGGATGGAACTATAGGCCCCACATCATTCAGAAAGCCAGGTTAGCTGCTGCTGATAGTTCTGTCCGAGTCTGAACTATATTCTGGAGCTGTGTTCATCTAGATAGATTTTTAAGAATAATACATTTGACTTGGCAAGATGGATTTAATTTTTTGTTCTTTCTCTCTTTCTTTGCAATAGAATTATACTGAATTTACACTTTCATGTTGTCATGCCCCCTTTGTCCCCCATCTTCCAGTAGCATATAAACCTGCATTGTGTAAGGTGTGCTGAATTCTTACTACTGCTCAGGGAAAAACCAGAAGGGAGAGATTGATGTGTGGCTCTGTTTGTTAGTGAGCTGGAGATTACTTACTCTTTAAACACCAGGCATAGTCATAATTTGTCAGGAAACACCCAGTCATTCTGTCTGTGCTTTCATGAAGGACTGCCATTTGTTGTATTTAATTTTTGTGCCTTTGTAAAGATCATTTGCTATTTTGCAATTTTCCTTGTCACTTTAGTCATCTCTTCATGTTCCAGTTGCAGGAAAGTCAGAGGAGCTGCTGGAAAGCTCAGAATCTTGCCATCCTGCTGAGCCTGCTGGCCAGAAAATTCTGGTGGATCCTCAGTCTGCTTCTGGCAATCCCATCAAAGCTGCAATCCTCCCACTCTCACAGTGGGACTGCAAAAAGAGAGCTGAACCTTGTGGAGATGCATCTGAATTTCCTCATGGTCTCCCAACAGACCTGGAGGAGCAGAGGAAGTTCCTGACAGAGCAGTGCATCACCTCCTTCTGTTTGTGTCTCAGCCGCTTCCCCCAGCACTACAAGAGCCTCTACAGGCTGGCGTACCTGTACACATACAGCAAGACACACAAGGTGAGCAGAGCACTGGTGCTAGAGCTGACTGCCTGTGTTTACTGCCCAGCATTGGCATTCATACTAATTCCAAATTCTCCATGTTAAAATACACCAGATGTTTTTTGTTTGATGCAGTTTGGATTGGAACTGTGCTTTGGGATGTCTTCGGTTCCTGGATTGTCTGATTTGTACATTGAGGCCAGTTTCTTTTTTTTATTATGGAGCTAATTTTTTGTGCATTGGTCAGAGAATTACCTTTTAAATATGTCACATAAATTAAGATGTTCTTGTAAAAATAAGAGAAATTATCTATTTCAGTGAATAAGTGGACTGAAGAGTGACTTGGAAGCAGCAGTCCATCAGTATTGGTGTAAACATATTGTGACACAGACTTTTTGGGTATCATGTGCCCTTGTAGAATAAAAATTTTCCTGCTGTGAGAGCACAGGGGTCATCTTGAGTATGACAAATTATTTGCTGGTTAGAAATCACTGAGTGAATATCAGAGATCCTACTGCTTACAAGATGGTAATTTTGGATTAAACAGGAATAGCAATGTCTTGGTGACTGTAATGGTATCAGTTCCTGTTTGAGCTGAGGGCAAAATAACTTGCTTTCTCCAGCATTACCTTTGCATATTCTTCATAACAAAATTAATCTGAAAAGCCTTCTGCCATGAATTATCCTTGGTTTTGTTTTAATAATGTAATTATTTTACCTTCTGCATACTTCTGTTTGTCTTTCTGCAGTATGTTAGTAAAACGTGCATCAAAAGTAGATTGAATTTATCAGATTTATTTCTAGACTAGTTGTCATAATCAAGATTGAAACTCACAGGTTTTATGTTTGGAAGCCTGGTGTTATGTCACACACTGCACTGCATGGCTTCCTGAGTTCTCTTTCCCACCAGTGCCAAAGCTTGTGTGGATAATAGGGAAGGGAAGGCAGTGGAAAAAATCACACCCTTGCCTCAAACACATCAACAGTACTGCTGTGAATTGAGCTGCACCATGACTTACTGATTCACTGAAAGGTGATGAATATTCCATTTGGCTCCACAGTGATTATCCAGAAAAATATTACCATTTTTTTAAAAGATAGCTTGTTTTGAAAACATTTGTATGCTGTTTGGACGTGACAGTTGTTAATTTATCCATGCAGCTAATCATTAATAGGAGCCGTAGATTCCTGCAATCTGTCATTACTATTGCTGACAAATGATCTTGTATCAACATTTAACAGAAAAAGCTGCCTGTTTTCAATTATTGGTTCAAATAGTATGTCTTTGCCTGAGGAACTACTTGCAAAGTATTTTCTTCTAGTTTCTTTTTCCTGATGAAGCCTCCTCTGTTGCATTTTTATATCTTTTTCCCTATATAAATATTAACTTAGTGATTTGTAGTGTTTTTCTAAATGAAATACACAGTTGTTGTCTAAATGTATTTTCTCTTGGACCTCCAAACAGTTGACCCCTACCTGTTTGGGCCTAGTGGTTACCAGCTTGGCTTCAACTGGCACTTTTGGGGTTTGCTGTCTGATTTTATTAGTTCTCTGCATAACAAACTAATACTTAACACTGCAAAAAGAAAATCTTTCTGCTCACATATATCTGCTACATACTTCCATGAGCTTCTCATTTTCTCTTTGACTGATTCAGGTTCTTTTGTAGAGCAATGTCAAATGTCTGTGTTTTAATGGTGCACTAATATGTCTTTAGTGGGAGTTACACTCCTCAACACACTTAAAAACACATAGTGCATCAATGCACTTTTAGCAGTGACTGCAGTAAGAAGTATGCTTAGATATACTGGTAGTAAGCCTGACTTTTAAAAATTAGATTAATTACATCAGACTGAGTTGCTGTGAGGGCAGAGGGGGTTACTGGTAAATTTTAGAAGGCTGAAATTAATTTTTAAATGCATATTACCATCTTGGAAAATTCAGCATTTAAGTACCAGTGCCAGGAATTTGTATGAAGAATTTAGACTGATGGCCAAAATTCATGGTTGGCTGGGAAAGAGAAGGTTGGCAGGTCTCCATAGTCCAGAGAAAAACAGGTTTTCCATATGCAATCTGTTTTCTTCCATTTTACAGTATTACTGATTTTGCTGTTGTGAGATTAGTTAAATAGTTGTTGGGTGCTTTTCTTAACCTTCTTTTTGAACTCTTTCAGCACTTTGTTTGGCTACATGTTTTGGGTTTTTTTGGTTTTTTGGTGTATTTTTCCTACAAAATCCTACTGACTATTTGGAGGTTCTCTCTTTTTTGTTCTGGTATCAGAGCAAATTTGTTCATAGCTAGTTTTTGTTATTGGAATAAATGTACAAAAAAAGATTAAATTTCTTAAGTTATTTCATTGCCAGTTTGGGCAGTAGGATTAATTTCCAGTTCACCTTGTCTCTGTCTTGAAGTGGAGTCTTCATCCTTTGTGATTTTTACCTCCAAAAGGCATGTTGGCACAGTTTGGAAGACAGGACTTAGCAGTAGTGTAGTGTAACTACAAAGTTTTATGAAAAGTATTTGCCTTATGGTTCTTAAGAGATCAGTATGTAGATCTGATACTCTGCATCTAGCAGATTGTCAAGAAATAAAAATATTTATGTACATGCTTTTTTAATCTAAAAAAATAATTGCTAAAACCTGGACGAATCTGTTCACAGATATTGTTTATGTAACAGAGGGGGGTTTAAGCTTCTGTTTTCTATTATGTCCATTTTCTGACAGAGTCCTAATGAGGAAATTAATGTCAGGTATCACAGAGTCAGTAAGGTGACAGTGTAGTCAAACTAGGCCTAATACATGCATATAAAATTTGCAAGAATATATATATGTAGGGATTGTATATGCTTAGAGACAGACATAATCTCAAAACATAATGCATTTAAGCATTTCCAGTAGTAACATTATGATAATAACAGTTAATTCAGCAGGCTGCCCTTCAAGGTAAATAGTCTTTATTTTTCTTTTATTTGATACAGTAGGACTAAGTTTTTTTGGGATCATGCCTTCTAACAGACTATAAAAGAAGATAAAGGGTAGCATTAAGGTAGGGTAGGATGTTTTGTACACCTTGTAGCAACACTCCATGGAGTTTCCACGTTAGATACAGGTGGCTTCTGACACCATTGAGTTAAGTGGTATCCATCTCAAGTGACTCAATTTTCCACTTTTCTGTAAGACATTTTTGTTTTCCACTTTAACAATGGTGGTAAACTTTTTTGCAAGTTATTGTACCCTGTCAGTCATCTTGTCTTTGAATCTTGGGATGATAAAGATGTGGGAGGCAACAGCTGAACTGGAAAGAGTACTTCATAATTGCCCTGAGTCAGACAGCTAAATCCAGCATTTCAGACTGGTAAGCAGTATGCCAAAATGAATAAATTCTTTTTGCTATGTCCTGGATCCCTTCACCCACTCCTAATAACTTCATCATCTAAAAACTAAGCAGGGCAGACTCTGTGAAATCTAATGAGTTGAGACCTGCTCAGGCATATTTACTGATCATGCTGATTTAAGGAGAAGGGTAGTGGAAAATCTGTGACTACATATTTTATTCCTATTAGTTTTGATTGTGTGAAGTTACCGTGTAATTGCCCCATTTGTCTGAATGATCTTTTTTCCTCCTACCTAGGTTACTGTCATCATCATGTTCAATAAAAGCCTATGAATTATATGTACCAAATACATGCCTATGGATGGGTAGTATAATGTGCACAGCAGATCACCAGAGTATGATGCTGTACTTAATGGCATCTTAACATTTTTATCATAAAACTTAAATTCATAAATACTTCCATAACTAAAATATCTTTAGACTGGAATTTTATAATTAAGCTTTTTGGTGGTATCATTCTTAAGGGTTTTGTTTTCCCTTAATGTGATAATTTTAACTGCAAGATTCAGGTTGCCACACATCAGGAAATTTTTTACTTTGGTTTCACCCTTTGATTTACTTACATTTCTGATTACAGTGATAGGCATAAAACAAAGAATTTGTGCGTCTGGATGTTGGACATTATGATAGGTTTACTTTTGCTGGGTTCAGACTTTATTCAAAACAGGCTGGATTTTGTAGGCTCTTTTCTGTGTTGTATTTTCTTCTGTATGTATGTCAAAGTATTTTTCAGACTTAGGTTAACAGGATTACAGAAATCCGTATTACAAAAGCAGTACCTTAGCAAAAAGTTAGTATACAGTTAAGTTTATGTACATTGCCTTCTTCAATCTTAATTAAATTTGATACTGAGTGATTATAAGTAAATTTACTGGTTCCCATGACTAGCCAGAAAGTTCCTTGCAGTGTTTATGAGTAAGCATCTATTTGTTCCCTACCAAAAGACAGCTGAATTCCCTCAGCTGTCTTACACAGTAATAATGAATGTCCTGTGTAAATACCCATATCAGCTCTCTGAATGAAGGATTTTTGACATCTGTAAATATCTGGTTAGTATTTCCAGTGTTCAGCTCTTGCACATGAATCTGTAATCAGCATTCTGCTAGAGGGGATGCTCCAATTCTGGTAAGACATTGGAGATTTCTGCATGATTACTGTCATCAGGACAAAAGCATTTAGATTGAGCAGGGCTTTTACTATCTCACCAGTCTTGTAAAGAAAATAATCTGTAAAACAGGATAATAACCTTGCTAATAATGTACCTCCCCTCCCAAAAAGAAAAAAGATTTTACAACTGAAATGCACTCCTTGGATGGACACGATTTAATCAAATTTATGATTTGCTGGCATGTATTTCCAGCCCACAGAACACAAATCAGAATTCAACATTCCCATTTGTCTTTGTGAGCCAAACATCTTCCTCTTTCTTTTTTCTGCTCTTTAGTTGTTTCTAAAAAACCAGTCTAATGCAAGTGAAGTGCTACTTTCTAATACTGAAATAAAAAATCAGTAAAGCACATCTTCCATCAGTGAAACCTTACAATTAATAATTGTCCCATCTGTTAGTGATGTTTTGCCTGGGGCCAGCAGCTGTCCCAAGCTGTTACACAAGAGATGTTCCTGCACTGAACTCTTAGCGGGGGAAGCGCTTTTATGAATTTTTGATCGTTGTCTGCCATTTAGTCTCCTACCAATAGTTTCTTGTTAACTCCCTGAGTGCTATTAAGCATATTTGATGACAGGCGTGGAATTTTCCTGAGAGGTTAAATGAAGTTACAGGGACGGTAGTGGCTGGGCAGCAGCGTTAAGGGACCGAACTTCCCCCCCAGCTGCAGGTGAGGTCCCGAGGCCGCCGCCTCAGGCCCGTGAGGGTGTGAGGGGAGCTGAGGGGCGGGAAAATGGCGGGGCCGAGAGACGGGGAGGGACTGCAGGCCAGGGGGCCGTGAGGGGCCGGGTGTGTGTAGGAGGTAAAGGTGACAGATGGAAGCGAGGTCTTTATGAAATGAAGTCAGGTTAAAGAAGAAGAAGAAAAAAAAAAAAAAAGAACTTTATGGGACTGGATTCAGGAGCTGTAGGGTACTGACTGGCCTGCTGGGGCTGATCAGCCTGGGTGCTTTCTCTGAGGGTACAAATCCTGTCAGAGCAGCTATGTGGAAACTGAGAAATGACAATACAGGTTAATCAATAAAAGTAAGTAACCGCTTTGTACTTTTCTTGTGGAGACATTTCCACCCCTTGCCTGCAACTCAACTTGCCCTGTTTCATCCACAGAACCTGCAGTGGGCCCGTGACGTGCTGCTGGGCAGCGGGGTCCCCTGGCAGCAGCTGAAGCACATGCCTGCACAGGGCCTCTTCTGTGAGAGGAACAAGACGAATTTTTTCAATGTAAGTTTATACAACTGATAAATACACCCTTACTTTCTCAGCAATCATCTTAACACCTGTTTCTCAATTGAAAGGTTTGCAAAGGGAGGGATGGGAGTGTGAAATTCAGCAAAGGTGCATTCAGCAAGTCACATGAGTGGCTAAAAGAAAGACAGATACGTGTTATAGAGGTATTTACTGGAACGTGCCTTTCTTCAAGGGAACCATATCATTTTTTCTGACCTTGAAAATATGTGTGTGGGAGTACCAGCATTTGTCAGTTATCCATCATTTACCATATACTTATTGGTCAAGCACCCTATAATAGTTCTGATTCTGATTCATTGTAATTACCCTTTTTTTTTACTGTTTCTCAAACAGACTGGCACTTTTCATGACAAAAAAAGTAGTGCTAGTTGCTCTGGGAAATTTCTGGAGTTGGAAGCACCTTTCTTGTATTCAGCTTTTGTAGTGTGGTTCAATAGAAAGAGTATTTCCATGTTCCAGTGTTATGTACATTGTCCCTCTGTGTATGATATCCTCTGTCTAGACCACAGGCATGTCTGTGCCTCTCAGTGACATCAGACACAGAATATTTCTGAAACGTACTTGAGCATTTATTTATGTGTCAAATTCCCTGCTGTAATTGCAGTTTCACATGTTGCTGTTGTCTTTGGTATCTCTGGCTTTCCTATAGTATGTTCTAGGTTTTTGTGCATTCTGCTGCTTTGTGACAGAATTCTGTAGCAGTTTTTTGGTTTCCAGTGGGTGGCAGAACCTGGAGATGTTATTTTTTCTTTTCTGGACCATGTATCTGTTACAGTTGTCTGATTGCAGTGATGATTTTGTCTCTGTTTTCCCATCCAGTGCTTTAATGTGCAGAATGCTTTAATATTTTAATTGTTGTGAAATGTATTTCCATTTTATATTTGTTTAAAGCTATCTTAATCTTTGCTGTATGTTTCCTTAATTAGCACCTTTGTGCAAGTTTCTGTTAAATATAAGGTAAGTGCTCTTTTGATTATAATCCCTCATCTGGGTTGTACAACCAAGGAATAATGACAGTAGTTCAAAATTTTATCATGGATCAGTTTGGAAAAAGAGCTTCTGTGTCATTCTGTCTTTCTGGTTAGAAGTTTGATTAACAAATGCTGTCAGCCTGATAGGATATAGACCAAAGAGTTGTGAGCTGATTGATGACTACATTGCTTTGTTCTGATTATGGATCATTTCTGATATTAGTATTTTTATACTCTGAAGGTTGAAAAGTGCTGTAATAGGTGCTAGACAGCTGTATAATAATTCTATTTTGTATATCAACAAAAACTTAATTCCCATAATTTAATAATATTAATTTCTTTAATAAGAAATCAAGTAGACTTTGAAATAAATACAAAAGGTATATGCTAGTTTGGTGCAATGTATTGGCAGTTCTTTTAGAGAGATGTGTGAAAATTATGTTCTCAGCTTGAACTTGCAGCTGCCAACAATCTAAGGCAATGTTAGTCTTGGGTCATCCATGTACACTGCTTCCTCCAGGCTTGAGGAATTTAAGTTTGGGACTCAGCTCCAGGGTGTCTCAGCTACAGTGATAGTAGCACATGGAGTGCCTCACACAGTGAAACAACTTGTTAAGGCCTTTGTGAATCAGCAATAACTTCTTGACTTATTCCTGCACACATGTAGGTTGTCTTGTTGTTAACAGGAACAGTGTATATTATGAGTTTAGCACGACAAAATATTTTGGTGGTCTCATTTTCAAAATCCTCTCAAGTAGCACACTGGAACATGTGGCAGTAATCCGGTACAGATGACACACACACAGCACAGTGAGAAAATCCAGAGCTGAGAAAGAAATGGCTGGAAGTGCCCATGAAAAAAAAGCTGTTAGTGTCATTTGACATTCCAGAATTGGACAAACCTAAATCTGTGAGCAACTTGGGGGAAAAAAAAAATCTTTCAACACTGTGTTGACCTCGTCTGGGTTAAACCTCAACTAATTGGTTCTCCTGTGAAGGTGTTAGCTAGGGAGTGGGTAAGCAAATGTACTGTACCATCTGGGTCAGTGCTCAGAATACAGACTTGTGTGTCATCCATTGCATACAGATGGTGTTGCAGCACACTGTCCCAGCTGCTGTCTTCACATACAGAGTTGGGTGATAAAACAAAAATTATAGAACTCTACAAAAGTAAGTAGTTGCATCTGATCTTGGAAATTAAACAGCCAGTCTTAAGATCTTCTAAGCTTATTAATGTTCTCCAGGGTTATTTTCAATAAAAACACTTTGCTTAAAGTGTTTCTGTGCTTCCATGTAATATATTTGCATTTCTTTTGGAGAACTCTTTGGCCTTCATGGTACAAAAGAGTTACATGAATAAGTGGCTTTCTGTAGATGCTTTGCTACTGAAATGCCTTTTTCTTCTGGAGCAAGTAGCACTGGTGTTTTTAGTCGTTTGTACAGAATATTCAGGGTTGTTGAAATTATAGCTGACTCAGTTGCACAAGTACAAACAGTAAGCAAGAGAGAAAGCTAGCAGCTCAAAGACAAGTAGGGACTGTGCCAGCCTGCTCCTCCTAGACATTTTATAAATCATGTATACTCCTAGTAGAATTATTTATGAAATGTTTATGACAGCACTGTACGAAAAGAAATAAACCTGAGTAAGGCTGCCTCCTGTTAAATTTTTCTGTAGAACTGTTGGTCTGTATCTGTGTGTCACAGTCTGTTGTCTGATTTGTTAGGTGTCATTCAGTTGTGACTGAAATCTCTGAATTAATTTTTTACTGTCTTCAGAATGAGCAAAAAAGGCATGTCCACTTGGCTTTGCTTTCTTCTCATTTGACATTCTAGAATAATGCCAAGATGCGCAGAATTCTCCTTTTTCATTACTAAGAAAAAAAAATGCTTACTGCATTATTTATTTCCTTGCAGAAAGGAATGGCCCTGATTTTTAGGGTCAGAGGTTTTTGCACTTTCATGACCGTGCAAGTGCTTGCAAGCATTGTGTGACTGGTTATTGCAGTTAGACTTAACAGGACTTTTAGCTATAGTAGTTTTAGTGGTCCCATAAATGAATACCAAGTCTTTTCTGCCTGGCCAGTTACTCATTTCTACATAACCTGTATGTAGAAGTACACTCTAGCATTTCTCCTGTATCTGTGTGTGTTTGTCGAAACAGACAGAGGCTTTTTTTAAAGGGGGCTCCAGGATGGTTTCTATAGTAACTAAATTCTAAATTAATTCACTGGGGAAAAAAAAAAAATCCCAAAACATTGCTTTATATATAGCAGGGTGGTTTTTTAATATATTCAAATTTCACACCACTGTTAATAAAACAAAGTTAAGCTTTGTGCCCAGATGATGGGTATTCATCAGCCTGTGGGCGGGTGGTGATTGTGAAAGCAGCATTTTGATGGTGGAGCTCAGAGTATCAGTTTTAAACTCCATATGGTTTAATATACAGTATTTGTAGTTTCCTGGCACATCTTCTGTGGTAACAATAATCTGTTGTAATAAAGATCTTAATGCCCATCTTTGGTAACTGTTCCCCACATATGAAAGCTGTGCATGCACACAATATAGTGTAATGCAGACATTCATGTGCATCAAGTCTTGCTGTAAAATCTTATGTTCTATTTTTAATTCCAAAAGAAGCTCAGTATGTTTATTCTCTGCTGTATCCCTGAAGCTCTTCATTCTGTGGTTTGAGTAAGCAGGGTCAAATTAAGGTAGCAGCATCCACTGAGAGCCAGAAGCTGAGAGATAGCAGTGATTTCACTTAAATTTGCCATTGTCCATACTGTGTGTGACTGAGGCTGCTGCTGTGCAGAACTGCAATTTCTGGACATTGTGCAGTTGAAGAATAAAGTCTAAGTTTATTGCTACAAACATGTAGAGGCAGTTACTCTAGCATGGTGATAATCAGTGGGTGCTTTCTCTGCTACCTGTAGCAGGTTCTTTCCCTAGCTGTGTTTTAGGTTGAGAGTTAGGTCTGTCTTACCAAAGGAAAGTCTATTCTGAAAGTGAGAGGAAGGTGGAAGGGCTGACTCTGGTTTGGGAATCCTGTACAGCCAGAACCATGCAGGTGAATTTGAGGTGTAGGAAAGGAGGGTGATATGAAATCCTTGGATTTCATAATCCATGGAGGTAAAGATCGATGGGACTGTCAGGGGGAAAAAAGGCAACATGCCTGAGTTTTCCTGGAAGCTGGATGGTTATATCAGGGAAGTTTCTTTGTATGCCTTGATTGTTTTTATGCCTTTCCTTCAGCATACATTAGTGGTCACTGTCAGCAATATGGCACTGAGTATATGGCATTTTCTTTTCATGTGATACAGCCTTCTTTTGGTTTTCTCACAGCTCTTGAGGTATAACCTGAATTAAAATGAGAATCATTACATAATTTAATCTTTCTGTTAGAGATAACTGTCTATGTATCATCTAAGGGAAGAGGACTAATTCATTAGTGTGATCTTAACCTATTCTATATATTTGTTCTGCCCAGTCTGAGGTTGCTACTAATATTGACCTGAAGAACCTTTAAATACCACACAGGGCCAAAGTCAGTTCTTCAGAACTGGTTGTGGCAACTCGACTGAAGCCTCAGGTTCACTGTTTCTTACCATGTACTTGAAAAGCCTGAGGCAACAGGAGACTGAAATCACTTTTCTAGAACTTTTGCTTTTCTGCTGATTGGTATTAGATCTGGGTTACTCCTGCTCATGGTTGGTGTGTGTCTTTTAGGTTGGCAGCTGTGCTTCCATATCCTAGATATCTGCTATGTGGAGCCATGAATCTTCTGAGAAAAATAGTGCCATTTGAATCAGATTAGGGGAAAATGGAAAGAACTTGAAGAAACTTATGGTGCATTAATGCAAATTGAGATTGTCTCAGTGTGGTGAAAATTTGAGTTTGAGTGTGGGAGCTCTAAGAGAATAATTATGTTATGGCTTGATCACAATTGTATGTAACTTTTTGAAAAAATGTTGGTATGTTTAATGCTTCTAACACTTAATGTGAAAATGCATGTGAGAGGATGCCAACTAATGTTAAAAAAGAAAAACCAACCACAAATGACATCCCAGAAATCACAAGGGTTTAGCTCTTCAATTTTGCTCTTCTTTGTGTTTTGGATGCAATTTTTATTCTACCACTAGGGAACAGAAACCATAAAGGAATCAAGGTGGTCTTAGATTTCATTAAAAAAAAGCCAACAACAACCTTTTTTGATTCCAACATCTAGATAACAATTGAAACAAGTTATTAGACTGAATACAATTTAATAGGTGGCATATAAAAAGACGAGTGAGCTTTCTGCCTTGTGACAGTGCTGTTCAGTAAATGCAGATTCTTATTGCCAGCTCCCTACTGATTGTGAAGTATTCAGAGGTTAGGTAAAAGATGTCTCCCAGCTACCCATTTTCTTCTTGTGCTAGGAAGAGCAAGCTACTTTATGAAATGATTTGACAATTTTGAAAGTAGAGCTGCAGTGGTGGTGTGCTGTTAGGAGGCACTGTGCTGCAGGGTGCTTGTGTGAGCTGAGGCTGGGTCAGCCAATACATTTCCATAAGAAAAGAGAACAGAGACCTTGGGTACTGCATAAGGGGTAAGTTAGAGCTCACACGTAGCCTGCTTGGCTTGCTTCCTCCATAATTTTAACATTTCAACACTTTTCCTGTGTTACTGAATAGTGTTGTTATAAAGCTATTGTTCTTCACTCAGTGCCATGGGCTGGGAACTGCAGCAGTAGTGGATCAAGGGTTGGACTTGATGATCTCTGAGGTCCCTTCCAACCCAGCCAATTCTATGATTCTGTGATTCTATGATTCATCTCTGTGAGGAAACCATATCTGGTGTAGTGAAGAGATACTTGTGTGGAAAGCTGTTGAGGAATAAATAAAATACCCCCCAGGACTCCCTTCTGAGCCAAGTGATTGTATAATCCTATGCCTTAATTTTTAAATGCAGTCAGCTGCATAAATGGTAGTTATTTGTGTTTACAGTATAAGATTTGGAAGATTGAAAAGTGAAACCACATCAGTGTCTTCCCATCCTGTTTCTTTTAATAACTTCTTTTTTGGTTGTTCTTGGTTTTTCTCTATTTCCCTTCTCTGTATCTTCTGTGGAGCAATATCACTTCACAGGCATGGTGCTCCCAGCACCCATCACTGACTCTCCATTGGGCCACAGGTTACAGGAACTTGTACTGAAAGAATCATTGCCTGCAGATTCAGGAAGGCATGTTTTTTTCAGGAAGGCTCATTTTTGCATCAAGTTGAGAAACTTTGTTGGTGTTTTTTTTTTATGAATGCTATATAGTTTTTGATAAGTCGGTTGATTAAAATGCATCGTGAGGCAATAGCCTGGCCCTTCTCTCAAACCATGACTGAATGTTAATTCTATGAAGATGAATGTATGGAAGAGTATTAGTGTTTTCTCTGATTTATTTCAGTTTTCTGATATTAATGTCTGTTTTTGAAACACACATACATTTTCTATGTCAAAAAAGGTAGCTTTTTGAGAATCCACGTGTTTCCCTTCCTCTTTGGGAAAGTGAATTGGAAACTTGTGACACTTGTTGCCCCTACAGTGAGAGTTAAAATTTCATTACTTTTTTCTGACTTTACCTGTGATAATTATTCTTTTGCCTGTAGCAAGCTACTTTCCTGCTTCTTTTTTTTTTTTTTTTTTTTTCACTTGTGAAGTTAATGTAATTCTACTCACACATCTCCTGCCCAGATTTTCTAGTATTTTAATTGGATGAGTGCTTTTAGTAGGCATAGAGGAGTTTGTTCTTTCATTCTTTCTCACTTGCTCTTGTGTATGCTTGCTCTCCTATGCAATCCTAATACCAACTCTGAAAATAAAGATAAGCAAGGAGTTAACAGTGCAAGTGAAACTTTCATAGTGATTGGATTAAGACCAGGAACCCACTAAGCAATGAAGCCTTAGTTTCCTATAAAAAGCTAGATAACTTTTTCAACCTCTGCCCAGCATGTTATTTACAGTTCTTCTCTCCATCCCCTTGGAAAAACAGAAGTCATCAGTGAAAAATGTCTGTTGTTCACAGAGTTTTCTGTCTCAATATATACACACTGTACTTTCTGACTAACTTTGCAGGCTTCCAAGACCCAGCTAGTAAAGATGCCAGTAAATCTGAATCCCTGGAGATACAAGCACGGGGTTTCAAACTAACGTTTGTGCCAGCAGATATTAAACAGCTATTTTTTTCCATTCTGTTTCCCGAGTAAAAGTTTTTTCTTTCGTTGAGTACATGAATTTCTAGACAAAGGTGAGCTAGGGCACAAATAACTGCAATAAATGAAGATATGGCTTTGTAGAAGAGAGATTGTTGTGGAGGTTGTGTAGTGTGTTATAAGACATAAAGCAGTTTTAAAGATGGATTTTAAAAGTTTATCAGTGACTGTTTCACCCACTTTCATCTATTTGAAAGATGTAAGCTTTTAGGAATATTGTGTGTTGAGTGTCCTGCTGCAAACAAGTAATGAATAAGTCCAGAATTTGAATTTTTTCATCTGCCAGCTGTGTGTCTGATAGGAATATGAGAGCCACTTTCAGACACTTAATGGAGTGGGTTTTAAACATAGGTGAAGTTCTTCCCTTTAAAAAAAAATCTAAACGGGATTTTTAAAAAACTAAAAATATTTTAAAATATAGTAGAAGACCAGAGCCTTAAAGATGATGATCCACGAAAGCTCGCTAAAATACCTATTTTTATATTATATGTCTGCTGTCCAGTTATCAGTAGTTTTTGCAGCTTCTTACTATGAGTTATTTATTGTAGTTTTATCATAGAAATAAATGACAAGAACAGTTACATCATTGTAGACTGCTGCATAAACAAAACAAAGCAAACAAGCCCAGAGAAAAGTGAATTTGAAATCTCTGTGAAGTATTGAACAGGCTAACAGTGTGTCTGTGTCTGAACTCAAACCTCATTGTCTTTAAATAACCTCTCCTTTTGTTCTAGAACTGATAGCAGTATTCTGAGAAACATAAATTTAATGGATAAAAGCCAGAATCATGACATAAAGCAGTTTCCAACACTTCTTTCTTAGGTGAAACTATGTGTGATATAACTGAGATGAAGGATATTTTCTCGTCATGAGCTGTTTCTGCCAGTTGTATGTTAAGGCAGTTTCCTCTACTATACATTTTGTAGACATTAATAATTCAGATATTTCCAGGGCTGCTTTTGAGGTACATGTCAGCCAGTATCTTGATTTTTCTCAGTACAGCACTTGTCTGTTCCATATTCCAAGTCTGACAGATTTTTTTTCATTCCTGTACTCTGTCTTTGTAAAAATTCTAATGATACTCCAATGGTTAAAAGAACCAAATGGCAGTAGTGAATAAAAAAAGAGCTACCATCAGATGAACAGCTCATACTTTCTCATACTACCTTTCTGAAACCCTGTGACAATTTCATTGTGATGGTTTCTGTTTACCTGGCATTATGGTGATTTATTGTAACTTTCACCCATACACAAAGAAGAGTGAAATTAACTTCAGTGTATCAAAGCAAAGTATTTAATCAGAAATATCTGGAGTTGTAGTTCCCAGCAGAAAGATCCAAGTATTTTTCCTGGACATACATTGCCTTAGTGTAAAAATGAAAGGAGAAGAATGTGGAATGAGAGCAGTGTGATACAAGGCTGTGTGTACAGCTGGGGAAGTGGAAAGCATTTATAGAGAAATACTTTAGATGTAATGGCTATGGCAGGATATAATTGGCCAGGTTAAAAAAGGTTAAGATGGGGAAGGTAAGGTGACAGATGATGATAGGTAAGAACATACTGTGTTGTTATGCCATAGTGCATGATGAACAGTTTGTTAGCTGATTGTGTGGAGCTATTGAAGCAGGAGTTCTCAGAGTACTCAATCTTTGGCAGAATTCCTCAAGTTAGAGTAAAAATGTTGAATATTGTGTAGTATATTATTGTTCCAGGCAGTCTGGCTTCTGGGGAGGAGGTAGGATTTCCTGGTGTGATACAAACACTTTTGGAGTTTGCATTATACCTACTATATGAAACAGCAAGAGTTGACCACTTGAATAAGGTGACTTTCTCAGTCTCTTGAAAGGAATTAAAATAAAATATGATCAAGTGGGACTGAAAGCAATGAAATGTGTAGTGGTCACTATTCTAGCTTGCTCCTTGGAACATTCAAATGTATTACTGTGATCCAAAAGGTTAAGTTCCTAGTGAGAAATGGCTTACTTCCAGGAGCTTTGTGACTTTTATTCATTTTAGTTGCCTACACTTCCTCTCCATCAGTTTACTTACCTCCTGTTTATAAACTGTTTCACTAATTTGGCTTTTATGAAGTTGTTTGGTTTTTCTATAGGTTAGAGGAAGCAAAAGCAGAAAAAACACATTTAACTTCAGGTACTTCCCTAACACTTAGTCAGAATGAATTATATATCTTGTTGCCTATTTGGTTTGCTGACACAGAATAAAAGTCAAAATTGAAAACTCCTACCAGGTCATTTTCTCTTTAAGTCTTTATCACCTCAGAGGTGCTCCCTGTATGTGTGTATCTTCAAAGTGTATCAGCACTTAAACTATGATTGCCTACTTAAAGACTGGAACTAGTGTGAGTCACCAATATAATGGCACTTTCTTAAGTATTCAGATGTTTGAGATAATTGAATGAGCTTGATCTAACAACTAAACCAATTTCTTTTTATACATACTTAGTTTGCTCTTTCTTCAAGTGTATTGTTAGTTTATTCAGATATCTTCTAGAAGTGTGAAAGCTAATAAGTCTGAAATACTCCTGAGTCTAGTTGCAGCAATTTGCAGTCACAAAGAAAAGACAGGAAATAAGCTTCAAGATGCATTTGTGGTACTTCACTGATGAGGGTCCGTGAAGTAGTGGGTTCCAAGTGGAAGAAGTCTAATATGGCTCTTGATCAGGAAATGTGCTTGGATTCTTGGCGTTGCTGAGTTGCTTTTCAGAATTTCAAGTGAAGAAATTTTCAAAGAACAGTCCTGACTGCACTGGAGGTCATCAGTATTTGGATGAGAAATTTTGGGAAGTCAGTTCCCATGGTGAAATTCAGAAATGTCAACTATCACATTATGGTACAACTGTGATTTCAGCTTGTGCCCTGGCTCACGGGCACTTAGGAAGCAAAAAGATTTGAACTAGGGAAAAAAGGAGGAGTGAGACAGAAAGACAGGACTTGATTGCCTTACACATTTCATGCCCAGACTGTTCTCAGCCTGGGATTTTAAAAAAATCGAGTGCTATAACCCTGCTGACATAGTGTGGGAGAAAAGGAGACAATAATTTTAAGCAGAAGGGTGGGTTTCTCCTTTGCAGATTCATAATCAGTCATTATTGCTCTCTTTCTGAAATCTTTGTTGGAAATTATAGACAGTGTATTCTGGGCACAGCATTACTGTGACAATGTAGGCAGGTAAAGTATTCACATGTAGGCCTATTTTCTGGGTTACTTTGTCACTGTCTCTTCAATATGTTACTTTTCTCCCATCAAATTCTGACAAGCCTCTGCTTGCTTTTGGTGAATAATTGAGCCAGAATAACATTTCCTGCCTCTCTGTGTTCTCAAATCAATAAGGTAAAGCAAAGCAAAGTGTCTTTCTTCCTGAAGACTTCTGTCTGAGAGCTCTCTCCAGTGGCAGACTGTAGCTGACAAAATGAAAGGCCCACCAGGAGATGAGTCTGAATCTGAAGTCTCTTAAGTATGTGGGCAGCAAGGTGAAGACAGGAATATGATATTCCTCAGGCCTGTGTTGCAAATCTTCTTTCAGTTTCTTACTCCTGTTGCTACCTCTTGAAGAATTCCTCTCCTATTTTTCCATTTGCACTTACTCTATATTCTTCCATTTGCCCTTTTAAGAGCAGCAGTTTAAATGTAACGTGTGGACAGATTAGAGATTATCTTCTAGACAAAGACAGCATTTGGTCCATATGAAATTGGCAAAACAGTTTTATCCATAGAAATTCCTGGTTTTAAGAGGAGTAGGTTTGTCAGGTAAATTATATTGACTTGGCTAATATTCTTTTACAATCAACGTTCTGGTTTTGAAGCAAAATAGTAATTACCAAAAGGACTGAGTTAACCTTACACATGGAATACTGAAAATCTTTTTGTTACCTACGGACCATTGTGTGGGTTTAACTTCAGAGCAAGTATGTTGGGTTTGGTTCTAGCAGCCAGTTCTGCTGCTCAGCATTAGAGGTCTCCTAGAGACCTCTCTAATTCTCCTAGAGAGTGGAGTCAGATTTGCCACTTCTTAATGGTCTGGAATAGTGCTTTCTCTCCTTTCCCATCATAACCAGATAGAAGACAAGTATGGGACATAGTTGTTGAGAATTAAGAGCTGTAACGAGGGTAATGGTTTATCTGTCTCAGAGATGGTTTGTTGTGCTGAAAGTGTTCATTATGAGTACTTATTTTTAAAAAGACAAAAGTTAGGTCATCTTGTTGACTTTGGACATGTTTCAAGTTCTCTGTAATCTCTCTGTCAGTCTTTTTCCTATCCTATCCATTTTATCCTATGCATAAAGTCTTATTGTTTCATTTCTGTATCACCGAAGTTTAGCTTAGAAAGCAGTAAATGTTAGCTAGTTTTACAGCCCTCATTTTTCACAGTGTCTCCAAGTAATTAAACAATTATGAAAATACTAGATCATCTCTTACCCCTAACCAGCCAGAAGATTTGAATAGAGTGTTCCAAATACCACGCTGTGTAAAAATGCTTAAAAAGGCTTTTGCCCTGACATAATATTACATCTGAACCAAGAATCAGGGTGTGACTGTGCCAGCCATCTTTTGCAGCAGCTGTTTCACCAGGGAGGCAATGCAGTAGAATTGCCTAAGCCAGAGGTGTAGCTTAGAGCTGTACTTGTTAGTTGTGTGCAAATAACTTGAGGTTATTTCTGATGTGAGCAACGAATGTTCACTCCCTTTTAGTGAACACCATGTTGATAGTTTTATCCACTTTTTGTCACAATAGTGCTGGATTTAGGGTGTCTCTGTAATACCCAGAATGTGGAAGTCCCATGATACATTTCTGGTTCCCACAAGTATAGGGGATGTCACTAAAAATTCACTCTACATGTTTGTTTGGTTTTTTGTTTTTTTTTTTCTTTGAGTAGCTAGGTTTCAGTTTTCATGCTCAGTGGCATCATGAGTTACAAACACTTACTTGTGCAAATAGTGCAAAATACATTCTGTTTGCGATGGTTCAGAATAATGTGTGGTTTAGGATTCTGGAACCCCAACCTGGGAAAAGTCATGGTGATTGAGAAAAATGCTGATTGAGAGACACCATAAGAAACTTTTGGAACAGGACAGAATCAAAGCTAATCTGTGGTGAAAAACATAACCTTTTCAAACTCTTTTACAAAGACACATTTTTTGCTTAATTTAACTTTGTAATAGACCTTTACCAAATAGTGTTTCTGTACAAAAGCAAAAATGAATCAGACATGTTGTAAATACTAATTTGATATTTTTAAAATTTGCTTGACTGTAAAGCAGTTTGAAATCTACAAACTAAATATTATTATAATTCTTATTTACCTATTATAATTTAAAGGTGTCCGTTCTTGCTGCTTTTTATGGTGCCATGACTGTTCATTGCAACAGCTAGAAGGCATTAATTAGAAAATTAAATCCTTACATTGCCACATTTAGAAGAACTTTTATATGACATAATTGCCAGTGCAGTGAACACCCAGTCCTTGGGCTATTAACTGTAAGCATTTTACAATTAATTTAATTCTAGGTAAAACAACTACTTAATTTGCGTAAATGAATATACGTAGGGGAAAACTGCAGTGCAGTAGAGGAGACAGAAGCTCTGCTGTAAACAGTGACTAAATAAGCAGATGAAAAAGAGCAGGTCAAAAAGAAGCCTATTTGCATGAGTACATAGAAAGTAAGTATTCATTTCAGTTCACTTAAATCTATGTTATGCAGTCAAAAGATTAAAGGTTAATGAATTTTTGAAGCAGTAGTGCCAAAGCTGCATTGTTAATCAGTATGGAATGGGTTATATCAAGATGTAAGAGGTGATGAAGACAAGGGTTCTTCTAAAGAGTGGTAATGCCCATAGTGAAACCTTAGGTTTGAAAGAAGAAAGCTGGTTCTTACAGTTTAAGTGGAGACAGACACACAGGATATCATTGATTAATGTAATTTTAAAAAATAAAAAGGGTAGCTAGATTACTCTTCAGGTTGCAAATACGTAGGAAGGGGCAAGGAATATGGGGCTTTCAGTGTGTGAAGCCCAAAACTAGTGTGGTAGCAAAAAAGGAACATGAAATTTTACAGAAATGTAAAAAGTGGCTAAAATGATGAGAAAGAAAGATAGTTTTAGTAATTGAGTTCTGCATAGTGTGTGGGGACTGTCGCAGTTGTAGACCAGGCTATTAAACCTGAGGTGTTTTATTTAAATCAGGGTAGATTTGGAGTACTTCAGAATAATCCTAGTGAACAGGAGAGTAAAAAGGAAACCAAACCCCTGCAATGCTTAGAAGGGCAAGGAGGAAGTCAGAGCTGAAGTGCTTGCAGAAGTGAGAGAAAGAACAAGTAAATATAAAACGTTCACATGATTGTGATGAAGGTAATAGTACTGGTTGGGAAAATAAAGTAAGTTTAGCAGTGCTAAGCTTAGATTGAGACAGTGGTATCAGACAGTTTGTGAGGCAGGATTAGGTGGGCTGAGGCTGGCAGTGGACTGACACGTTTAGGGGAGAGAAGGGTAGACCTTTGTTTTCCCGTTCAGTTAGCTGGAGAAAGGAAAAAGGATGTAATGAAAGAGGAGGCAAAGGACTGGTGACAGAAATGTGCCACCAGCACCCCCTGGTATTGCAGGAGCTGGAGATAAGTTAAAAAACCCTAGGGATGGGGGAGGGGACGATCTGGCACTATAAAATCCAGGAAACGGTGCAAGAGGCTTGTCCTGCCGTTTGGCGAAAGGTGTTTCGGTGGCAGGAAGCTCTCGCTGTGGTGTGTAGCAGGTTGCGGGGGCGAACCCCCGCCTGTGCCGGCTGCGTGCGCCGGAGGCCCCGCGGGCACCGAGCGGCCATGGCGGCGGCTGCGGGCGGGGAAGCGGCCGGGGGCAGGGGGCCGATGTCTCCCTCCTTCGCTCCTAGCATCCCAGCGGGGTCAGCCGGCTCCGCGCTGTGGGGAGAGCAGGGAACCAGCCACGCGTGAGGAAAACCAGGTCACGAATGGGCCTTCGGTGACTGCGAGGTGAGGGGCGATGAAGCGGCACCAGCGGGGTTAAACTGGGTCAGGGAATATTTTGGGAAGGTTTGGCGGACAGGTGGGAGCAAGGAACTGTTTTTTATTAATGCTTGCAAACGACAGGAGCAGCTGTTTACTCCCTTGCCCTAAGTGGGATGGCTCCCAGCCAGGCTCGGCAGTAATTGGGACCAACATCCTATGTCAAACAAGACAGTCCTCCGGCAGGAGAGGGAGCGAGCAGCTCCAGCCCCGCACGCCGCCCCCCCGCGGCAAAGAAAGAGGGGGGAATAATAAATAAATATCTGCAGCGGCAGGAAATCTAAGGTATGCGGTTCCCAGAGCCCGGGCGAACTCTGGTGCAGGAGGAAGTGCGAGCCGAGCCGAGCCGAGCGGGGCCGGTCAGGTGGGGGCGCGGGGGCGGTGCGGAGGGAGCGGGGGCCCGGGCGGGGGCGGGAGCGCTCGGGCTCCGGGGCCGCCGGGGAGCTCCGGCGGAGCCAGCCCACCGCCTCCTCGGGAATGGTGAGTGGGGGGGGGCGGCTCCGCCGCCTCCTCGGGAATATTGAGTGCGGGGGGAGGCCCCGCCGCATTGGGAAGCGGCCGCCCCACGCGAGGCGGGCGGCAGAGGCTGGAGGGAAACTTCCCCCCGCGCCTGGCTCCGAGGGGGGCCGGGACCGGCGGGACGGAGAAAACGCGCTTCTTGCTCAGCTGAGAAAACGTGCCGGGGCCGGTGGCTTCAGCCAGGGCGCTGGGCTGGGGGTGATGCCCCGGGAGGAGGGCGCTGTGGCGAGGGCAGGCGTGGGGCCCTCTCAGTGCTCTGGCGAGGGCAGATGCGGTGTTGCAATAAGTTTGATTTCTCTCTGCCCTCAGAAGCACAAATAGCTGCCGGCTTCCCCCAGTTGCAGGGCGTTTCTCGGTGCGGCGTGCCTGTGCCCCTTCCCGTTTGGCTTGCCCGCGGGTGTTGGAACCTTCCCCGAGCAGCTGGTCCTTCCCGCGGAGAATCCCTTCTGCCGGGCTGGGCGGGCTCCGGGCTCCCGTAGGCTTCACCCACAGCGCCCGGCAGCAGGAGATGTGCTCTGATAACATTAGGCGTCTTGGTTGGGAAATACCTATTTCGTTAGTTCAGTTCGCCTTCGGTTAGAGGCTGTAACAGATCAGCTTTGCTGCGCAGAAGAAAATCCTGAGAGCGATGGGAAACGGAGGAGTCGAGAGAAGTTTGGATGGGGGGACGAAAGGGTGAAGGATTTTTGTATTCTTCTGCCTGCATTGTTTTGGATTTCTCGGTCTCCTTTCCTCCACCCCCACTGTGGGATGAATTATTTAGCACCCTCGTGTTCAATTCAGCCCTAGAGCTTGCAAGGGGAAACTTTAATGTCTAGAAGAAAAAAAGAGACAGTAGGTCTGTAAAAATCATGTCTGGCACAGAGCAGCCCAGCTGTGATCTCTGGTGTGCACTCTGCTGTTCAGCCTACGACAGCCAGGCTCACACTGGAGATTCCCCTTCTTAACGGTGACCTAAGGGGAAAGCCTGTTGTTCAGTATCTATTTTGCATGAGCTACTATGGTGTTGCAGTTGCTGCTTCATTCAGCTAAAGAGACAGAAGATAAGAGGATTCTGATTTAATTAGCAGTTTGTTAAAACCAGTCAGCTGTCTGGTCACATATTTATAATTCTAGAACGTATGGTTTAATTGCAGTAAATTCTGGTGGTGTGCATAAAGCAAGTGCCACACGCTGTTTGCAGCATTGGCCATGGCAGCTTCGTGTTTCTGTTTTTTTAATTTACTGCAGCATGTGTTTATCCGTGCAACAGCATATTTTTGTGTGTGCTGTGCATGAAGCAGATCTAAGAATTAAAACGTATACTAGGGAGGTTTTTATTACCCAAGAAGCTGCAGTCTTTTTTACTGAAGCATATTCAGGTTGACATCTTTGAATGCTCAGATATTGTTCTGGGTGTTTTCAGTGACAGGACTTTTGTGTGGTTTTAGCATCTTTACTGAAGCCTGAGATACTCTAAATGCTGAGGCCTTCCACATTTCTCCCCCTCAATAATTGCTCTGGTTGTTCTCAAACAAATAATTCCTATCTCTCAATATCCCTGAAATCAAACACCAGCAGAGTGTACCCCACCTAGCTAACCAAGTCTCTGCCATGCCTTGTGCTAGATTAAGCTATGTAGTATTGCTGGTAGTTGAATATCAAAGATCCCCTGTGTATACTGTGATTTATGCTACTGTAAATAGGGTAATTGAATTATAGTTTCTCTGCAATGTGTTGTTCCTCTGGTGTATCAGAGATCAGTGAACTGTAGTTGGGGTGCTAGGCAGGCTGCTGTGTAAATGTTTACATGAATTAGACATTTCCACTAACTTACAATTAGATAAAATACTGATTTTGTTTGGTTTTAAAACTTGTGCTGCTGAGGAAGCTGTAGGATTCTCTGAAAGGAGTAGTGCATTAGGTGTTAATACACATCTTCTACATCCACTCCCACCCCCACAAAAAGAAAAAAGTAAAATACTTGAATAACTGAGTTGATGAAATTCTTTTTAGTTGCATGAATTCCTGTATCAAAGGAGAAAGGATGATTCTGAGGTTAGCTGTGGGGTGTAAAACAGCGAGAGATTTTTTTGCCTTTTATAGCAGTCAGGGCTTGTTCAGGGCCTCCACTTGCTGGACAGAGAAGGGAAGTGTTCCATGGACGCTGTGATAGTGGGGGGAGAGGAGGTTAATAAGTTGTTTGTCAGCTCCTAATAACTTATTGAAGATTTTAATTGGTGAGGATGAAATGTGCAAACTCATGCAGTGCATTCATTGTTTGAGAGGAGTACATCTTCTGCAGGCCTTGACTCCTTTTTACCACTGCATGTATCTTTTTCTGATTCATAACTGCTAATATGGGGTATTTGTTTCTTATTATCTGTTTTAAATAAGTTGCTTTGTGCTCTCAACTTCAGCTGACAAATGGTTTGAAATACAGGATTTGTATTTCTGTCATTCCAAAGAAAGTATGAAACCCCAGACAGAATTGTGACCTTCGAGTACATAGCAAGTCATGTATTTGCAAGCACATATGTTTACAGAACTGGCATTAAAGAAAAGGAGTAGGAAACCCTAGTCAGATCTCACAGGATTCTAATTTGATATTAAAAAGGCTTTTCCACTAGCTCCTGCTGTAATTTTACCTCTGTCAGAACAATAGAGGCATTTAAATTTTTCTTTAGTTCATCTCTTTGTTGCTTTTGTCCTTCTCAACATTGGTTAAAGATGCAAGTATCTCTGTGCTTCCAGATTGTGTGCACATTACAGAATTCCACCCACTGATGGAACTTTACATTTTTCTTGCTTTCCAAAAGGCTTTTAGAATTTGATGGCTAATAACAGACAGTTAAGTATCATTTTTTGTATTGTTCTTGGTATGTATGGCATTTTATATTTTCCTCTGGTTGGTAGTACTTGTTTATACTCCTGCTGTTAAAAATATTGTCAGTTCTTTATTACATTCTGATATACAGTTTCTTATATACAAAAATTAACTATATAACCTATTCAGGGAAATTTATTAGCTCTTTTGCAATCAATTTGTTCCTAAATGAGCTGCAAAACCCCTACCTATTTTTACTTTGAAAGCTGTGAGTCTGAAATCATGTCTGAAGCTCAACTCTAATGAAAATTTGATGAAACATGGCCTGTTCCCAACCAGAGGTAGTCGTTAAAACTCTATACTGATGTGTCATCTCCTAATGACAACTTGTCTCTCTTCCTGATCAAGTTGCAGTAGGTACAGTACAAAAAACCTCTTTGGTCTTGTTTGGCATCACCTTGAACCTGCTTACCTTCTCATACTTACCAGGTCAGTTGAGGGAAGCTGTGCACAATGGGTGGCTGAGGTAAAATGTACTCTTCTGAAAAGTCCTTTTGTCCATCAACCCAAAGTGAGATGATGTGGCTGCATGACCACTCACAATGTTCTGTCAGAAATCCATGTGTCTGAATGATGCATTTTAGCAAAAAGCTATTGTAAGGACATTTCTTGGTAATTTTTTATAAAGATGAAATTTTATATCAAGATGAAACTGAGCTGAAGGCTCTTCTCTAGTAGCTTTAAAGATTATCACTTCACAGAATTACCTCAGTTGGAAATGACCTTCAGCATCATAGAGTCCAGCCATTACCCTGACACTGACAAGTCCTGAATTAAGCCATATCCCTAAGTAACATGTCTATACTAATACCTTCTGGGGTGGTGACTCCACCACTGCCCTGGGCATCCCTTTCCAGTGCCCAATAACTCTTTCAGTGAGAAAGTTCTTCCTAACCATCTATCCTAATACTGGATAGAATACATGACTGTATTTTATGAGCAGTCATGTGATACTTCTTTAGAGGGTTTTCTATTCTCAAAAACTTTAATGGAAACTAGTAACAAGTGTTCTCTGGACCTTTTGACTTCTGTCATTTAGGTGTTTTTAATCTCTCTTCTTTGTCATTCTAGTCATTGTTATGCTGTCCTACTCCTGTATTATTTTAAGGCAGGAGTGTTGTCAGAATAACATTAGTAATGCAGAGGGCCAGGGTTGATATTTTTGGGTGTTACCAGAGGTTAGTGAAGACAGTAGTTGTTAGTTCCGTGCTCTATAGCCATTTCTGATTTTCTTAAAATTCGTCTGACTTGTTCTACCAAGGAGAATCTAATACTAGTTTTTTGCATGTGTCTGCTACTAGCTGTTCACTTTGTAACATCTGGGGAAATGGGGACAGTTACTCAAGAGTGTAGGGGTCTAGGTGAAAAATCTCAACAATTCTGGTGCTTGTCCTCTCTGTTTGGCACCCATGGCTTCTCCCAGTCTTGTGTTAGCCCCAGTTATCTTCTTGGTACAGAATCACCTTCTTTAGGTGTATGAATGAGTAGTGATAGAGACCAGAACAGCCTGCAGACTTGCCTGTTGGCATTTTTCTCCTCTAAAATTTGTCATCTTTTATGACTTACCTGTCATCCTTTGCATTCAGCAGAGACAGTCCTTTCTAGTGTGTAGCTCATCACATACTAAGGTAGAGTCTGTAATAGCTCAGGGTGAGCCATATGCCCTCAATGCCTTTTTCTCTCTGTAAAAGCTTTCTAGGTGATATCATAGAATGCATGTGTCGATATTATAGACATGCAGAGTTAGATTAAATGAATCCCACATTGTCAAAAAGTGAGAGTTTGCTAATGCCTGCAGGGGGCTAATGCAGGAGCCTGCCCACTTCCAGGCAGATGGATGGACTGTTCCTAGCTTCTTTCCTTAGCTTTGAGTAGCGTTTGCATGTGATGCCAGGCAGTCTGGTTGTAGCAGATACACAGAAAAGATCTAAGGAAAAGAATCCTCTTAGAAAAATGAAAGGCAAAACCAGAACCCTGTCACTCTAGATGTGCCCTGCCAACTGTTTATTTTGGTGGTAAAAAAAAAATTAAAAAATCTTCTACATCCAACCACTGAGAATGCCAAAAGAAATGCGGAATACTGGTAAAGAGTTTTCCTATTGAGGGGTTTCTTTCATTAGGCTTCTGCATCAAGTTATTTATTAGAATATCTAGAAGAATTCAGTGTTCTTTGGGTTTCTGTGTTTTATGTTCTCCCAGAAGAAGAATTCCAGATTCATTCAGGCAGGGACAGAATATAAACCAAAATGTACCCCCTAAAAAGGTACCCCTTTTTATAAATGTACCCCTTCAATAAAAAAGGGGTACATTTGTAAATAAATTTACATATGTAAATAAAATGTACCTAAAAAGGTATTGAAGCAGCAAAGGCATAATCAGAAGTTCCAACATTGGTGATCAGAATTGTTTCCAAGTGTTTTTGTTTTGAGAAGGTAGGAGTGCTTGACTAAATCTTTGGATTACTTCTCTTCTGCACCTCTGTGGCAAACTGGTTTCTCCTTTTTAAAACCTGTATTGGCTGCAAGACACAGTGAATGAAACCTACTGATGATAATTTAATTCCTTTCCTAGCCAATCCCTTTTTCTCTCTTTCCTAAAATACAGCTGGTAAAAGGGAACAATTTCTGTAGCAAAGACAATAAATGTACATAATTAATTTTCCCAAAAGCGATCTTATGAATAACTGATCTTCTAGCTTGAGAAGTTGTCCAGATGCCCTAAAGGGGACACTTCTAATGTTGGCAACAGTAGAAAAGAAAAGAAAACAAAACAGTGTTCCATAGCTGTATCTTCAAATTCACCTTAGCTTTAGCTCTCTGGATTTGCAGAGCAGAGTAATGCAGAGCTAGGCAAGGGGGAATCTAAGGATTGTTTCTTAATCTGGGAAAGGATACCTCACTGGCACAGTTAATGTTAACCTGGAAAAGTGGTATAGGCAGCGCAGTCATCATCATCCAAGGTATTATGGGTTGTGTTGGCTCCTCCTGTGCTTCCTGGATTTTCAAGTGGGCGATGTCTCCCTGAGGCAGGAAGGGCTCCAGGGGCGAAAACAGCCGTGTTGTTGCTTTCACAGGATTGCACCTTCAAAACAGGCTACAAGAGAGCAGCCTGTGGCTTCTTCTTTTATCTCTTTCTTTCTGTTGCAGCTATGGAGTAAAATAGATTATTTTCTTTTTTTATAATCTAGTTTGCCATTTCCCTTTAAAAAGAAACGATGTGAGTTTTTGTTGACATCATTGCGAAATCACATGGTTCATGGGAACCATCTGAGTAAAAACTCCTCAAGCCTCCTGACCCAGTGAACAAACCCTCTAGATCCTGCCTGGCAAACAGCCAAACCCCATGTTTTGCAAAGGCTATCTGTAGACCTCCGTTTCTGTTTCACTAATTCCACCTGAACTTGTAACTCATCATTTTAAGGCATTTCTGGTTTTATACAATTGCTTATGCAGCAAGGAAATTTACTCGTGTGCGAGTGTGTGTGTCTGAAAATTCTTAATGCGAGAGTCTGAAAATACATTGTATTTTGAAGTGAGAAATAAGGGGTGAAAAGTGTCCATTATGTTTTGTTTTCAGCATATGATAATTGGAGCATGTGGAGCATTTTCATATGTCAATGTTTTTCATGCAGCTCTCTTGCTAAAATAATGCTGCAGAATTCCACATGTATTCCCTAATTTCTAGAAAGCATGTGTGCTGTTAGGTCACTTCTAAGTGTATTTAAAAAAGAAAACAACATAGACAATATTTACTTTGTAGACCAGGAGTTGTAATTCTGCTTGGTTCTGGACTTATTAAAAGGAAGTTGCTGTGGTTTTGCATTCTGTTTCCTTTTCCAGGCCTATAACATGCGATTTATTTATTAGCATACTATTTTTTAATATTTTCTTACTGTAAAATGTAAACAAGACTAAAAGCAGACAAAAGGAGTCTGAAAAACTGGAAACTTACAAGCTGAAACTTACAAATTGAAATAGTTTGTAAATTTTTTCTGAAATTGGCTAAGTTACTCAAAGAAAGCTTGGGCAACTTTTTTTTTTTTTTTTGTCCTCCTTGATGACACAAGCCCCTGCAGCTAATAATTTTAATGTGCTGAATATAGCTGTCTTCATTTCTTACCACTTTTGTACCCACTTGCATTCCTGTTCACAGAGGTGGAATTGTTCCATTACACACTGAATAGCTGTGAGGATGAAATGAGGAATTGAGGAAGTAAAATAATAGAAATATCTGTACAAAGGAAGAAAAGCCAAAAGCAGGTGAGAAAGTGAAAAAAATAAGAGACATGGGAGCATATTAAGATTGGGTGAGAGAAGGTGGTTTAGTAATTTGCTAAATGAAGGGGGGAGCTGTGGTTTTAATGGTTACACTCAGAACTATCAGGAAGTCATGAGTCAAGCAAACACAGGCTTGACTAAAACTAAATTGGGGTGATGCTTACAGTGAGAAGTGGGGATATTCAAGGGTCTGTGCTGAACTTTTTAGCTGAGGAGAATGAGGTTTCCAATCCTGTGTGTTAAAACCATCCAGCTTGAACCATATTTCTTTCAAGCCCCCTGTGCAAGATTTTATATTGACCTAGAAAACTGCAAAGAGAGGACATGAATAAAGCCAGCAGTACTTCAGTATGTATTAAAATGTGTATACCCTGTATTAAAATGTGGACAAAAAATAATAAAAAGAACATTTAGGAAAATGTGAGCTTTCTGGGCATTTTGCAGCTGTACTCATTTCAACTTCTGACTAAAATATTGTGTAGGTTCTTGCATTATTAATCCATGGCTTCCCTGTATCATTCTATCACTTGGTTTGTTAGTTTTGTCATGTTTTGTAAAGATCTTGAAATAATGCTGAAATTAGGTTTGGTTTTGGACAAGGCTCTTCTTAATTGGATATTACAGAGACTGACAAATGGTGGAGTAAATGTTTGGTTTTGCTTTGGTCACTTGAAGGCAGCAGTGAAATTGAGTTTGTTCTATGTCATGCAATTTACACTTCTGGGACCCTCAGGGAAAAAAAGGAAAATGAGGGAATTGAGTCATAAGTGACTGGAGATCTTCAGTTGCAGCAGTAGTTGTTTTATATGTTCTTTTGGTACATGTGAATCAGATCATCTGAAGTATGACTACCATTTTGCTGTTTTGTTAAGAGAAATCTTGGAGCATTGAGAGCATAAGGTTTGATCTCTGCTTTGAAAATGGCTTACTCAGAAGCTCTGCAATGTCAGCAGCAGCCATCCCCAGAGAACTTGGGAGTTTGTTGAGAACTGTCAGCCTTTCCTCCTCAAAGAGGCATTCCTAAACCCCAGGGAATCCCCTCCGGTAAAGTTTTGGAGTAAGCAGCGTGCAGGAATAATAAGCACTTCCTTCCTTTCTATTTTCAGTGACTGAACTAGAAAGTAACCACTATTACTGTAATTTATGCTCACAAAACCCTGTGCAGCACAGGGTCCTGTTCTCCTCCATGAGCCTTGCATTCTTCTGCGAGGGGAGATTGTGCAGCTGAAAAGCTTTGGGTTGAAAAAAAATGTAGAAGTGTCACCAGGAGTATGGTATATTGGCTTCATTATTCAGGTTCATATTTAATGTAAAATTCAGTCTACAGAATTTGTCCTACTCTCATATTTATTCTTTCCAAGTAGCACATATCATGCTTGATTCCCCACCCCCAGCTCTTATGGAGTGGTTGTTTAGCCAGGAAGGCATGGAGAGCAGCTTGATGTTTTGGATATTGAGAGGCATTTTGGAGTTGTTGGAAGTGTCTCACTCCTTCCGCTGGTTTCATGTAAACAGCTTCACTGGCTGTTGCAGAAGGGAGGAGAACCTTTCAGCTGCAGGAACAGGGGCCAGCAAACAGCAGCAAAGTTTTGGATATAAAATTCTTCTGGTGTCCAGAGTTAGAGACATTTTGACAAGTGGCCTGAGTGGTGATGATCAGTAGCAAAACTTCAAAGAACTGCAAATGTTTGTCACTGTTGTGTGTGTGCGTTTTCAAGGGAAATACTTTGTTAACAGATCTGAATTTTCAGAGCTGATGATATGAAAGCTCTACTTTTAGTCAAACTGAATAACATTTTCCAGTCTTCTCCCCAGCTATTTCATTACAAGCTTTGGTTTTATATCTTCCGTTTTCTTTAAAAAGCTGAATGCTAGGCTTTTTTCTGTTTAGTTTTTAAATGCAGTTTGTGATCTGAATTAAGAGATGTTCTTCCTGAGGGTTATCAATACCAAGGAATGAAAAATTAATGCCTGATGGGCTTAATCTTCTCTTCGGGAGAGTTTTGAATGCGAAGGTTTACAATTTGAGTTGGAGATTGAAGAAACAATCTTAAAAAGATTTATCATCACTCATTAAATATATTCTGATAAACTCACTTTAGTGTAAATGTTTTGCATATTGCTTAATAAAATCACAGTGGGTGGAATGCAGATTGTTCTGGCTCCTGATGACAGGTTTGTTTCTGCTTCTGGCTTGAGGCTGAATGTGAAGCAGGTATGTGTGTAACATAGGACAGTAAACAATATTGTTGTTTTGCATTAGTAAAACTGCAAGTCAATATATGAAAAGTTAATGGCTTTCCTTGTAAAATCAGACCTTCTTTTGTAATTGCAAACAACCATTGTTTTTTTTTTAAAAATCCAGAAACTATTGCAGTTGTTGTAAACTTAATTCTAATGTGAGTTTTAATTTAAGCTCTTCAGTGTGCTCTGTGGAAGAAAGATACAAGAGCAGCAGCATTCCCCAAAATACACAGCTTTGTTTCTGTCAGATGGACTTCGTCACTTTCACAGCTTTCTGGCTGCAGTTGGTGTATTCTGTCACTGAAAATGGTTTTATTGCATCACTGAAATTTCCGGGGTAGCATTAAAATGTATACACAGGACGTGTGAGAGAGTGCTGCAAAATTATTTCAACTGATTGCTGGATACGGTACCCGAAAACTCCCTGCCTAATTCAGATGAAGGATGAGATGATCATGAAAAAGACCATGAGCATACACTGGCTGTCTTCCATTCCTACAGTATTCATCTAAGTTGAGCATAAATTGTTTTGTACAGTTAAATTAGCTAAGGAGGTTATGCAATGTGGTGCCATTATGAGGCATTCACTTGTTTTAGGATTTGGCAGGAACCCAGTTTACATTCGTGCAGAGGAGCAGAAAATACCAGCTCCAGAATGTGTGTGCTTCACTGAAGCCTGAAAGGAAAAAGTTGTGTAGTTTGGGGAAAGAAAAATCTTCTCTATTTAAATAAGGTATGTGCTGTTTTACCAGTGTTACTTAGAAAATGTGTCCTGAGCTGCATGAGCAGATAGGATCTTTGTCACCAAGCCACATAAGGTGCTTGTGCAGAAGGGACTTGTGGATGCTGGGGCAGGAGGAAATGATGTTTGTGCCTCAGGGGTCAGCCACAGTACCAAAGGGAAGCTACAAAAAAAGTTTGAAAGAAAGCTTCAGGGAGTAAAGAGGAAAAATGTCTTTCTCTGTGGTCACTAGGGAGTAAGAGTAGAGGGCATGAGGAAAAGCAACAGTAAGAAAATCTGGCAGAGCAGCCTGTGCATTATATCTGGTTGAAGTCATTGTTTCCTGTTTAAAAACTCTATACATCCCATGGAGCAGAACTGCAGATTCTCTGACAATGCACATGGGGAGTGTCTGTTGGAGATGGGCTGGTTACCTTGCGTGCAGCTTGTGTGGTACAGTGCCATTTGTGATTGCAATAATCATTGTCTTTGCTTCCAACTTGCATTAAGTTCTGAAGAATTTTGCTCACACTGAAAGTAAAGCTAAAAATACCAAAGCAAGACCTTTAAACAAAGGTAAAAGAATAAATACCCTGTTCTCCGAACTGGTTTGCAAAACAAAATTCATTTTCAGTCAGAAATTCCCATTAATGAGACTGTTCATTCCTGCATTGTCACAAAATGGTGTACATGACCAGAGGACTTTCATCTTAAAGATCTGCTACAGAAAAAGTTTCAGAACTTACTGAAACTGGAGGGAAGGGTTTGCAGTTTTTGATGGACAGTTTTTGTGGGCATGCAAGTATTTGTATTGCTTTTTTTTTTTTTCAAATATGGTTGACTGGTATGTTGACAGCATCTGTGTTAAAACACCTGAAATACATCTCCTTAGACTTATTAGGCATTGCAGAATCTGAGCTGATTAACCATAATTACATTATGTTTTCTCTCAGTCTCCAGCCTTGCTCCCCAAAGATTCTCTTGTCCTGGAAATTTAATTAGAAGGCTCGGGATGTATGCACAACTATTTGAATCTGCCACTTGAAAATGGATACTTCTGGGGAAATCTGATTCTGATTCAGAATCTGATTCAGATAGATCTGAATCTATCAGGCTGGTTAGTGCCACGGTGAACACTTAAAATATCAGTGCAATAACCAGGCTCCTGAGATGTTTATTTGAAGATGGTTTTATTTGATTTTATTTGAGATGATTATTTGAAGGTAGAAACTTGTTGTGGCTGCACAAGATTATCAGCTTTCAGGCCAGGAAAACTGATTTTAAGTTACTCCTTGTATTTTATGGTAGTTGAGCCTTGGCTTAGAAAGTCTAATGTCTGTTACAGACATGTAAGAAAAATGCACAATATAATTTAGGCTTTGCTTGCTTTTCTCTGGGAATAGTTCAGAAGCATATTTAGAAGGTTTGCAGTGGTTCTGCAAGCTTCCCTCTTGCTAGTGTCAGGAATCAGTTGTCTTTAAGTTCAGATCTCCCTCTCTGAAGAAGCACAGCATTTGTCTGATTCCTCTGACCCTCAGTGAAACTCAGTATGCTGCAGCAGCTGACCCATATTTTAAGATTTCTATCCTTTTCAGTTGTATCCATCTTCAGAGGTTTTCTCTTTTCCTCTCTCTGCAGGGAATCTGGCGCATCCCCGTGGATGAGATCGACCGCCCGGGCAGTTTTGCATCTCATATGAACCGCTCTATTGTCTTACTGCTAAATGTCCTGTCACAACTGAAGGATTACAACACCTTGCTGAAAATCTCATCTATGCTGCAGAGGACCCCTGATCAGGGAAAGTATGACATATTTATTTTAACCCATTTCTTTCTAAAGCTTTGTATATATTCTGTTTGCTGTGTGATTATTTTAAGACATACTCAGTTTAGGAAAAAAATCTTTAGACACCAAGGAATATAGTGGAATGATGGTTATTTTTTTTCTCAGGATTATTTATCCATAATAGAGAATTTCTCTGCATTTCTCTTAAAACTCAGAGCAGACATGCAGATGTCTTATCAGACCTGCAGAGGTTTTATGTCATGTGGAGGGGCTCAGTGGTGGAACAGTGCATGGTGACTTTTTCACCTCCCTGCTGGCCTCTTGTGCAAGAGCTGTGTCCAGGGAGGGAGGTCATGGCCCAGGCATCCTGCCTTCCTGTAATCCTTGATGGGCTGAACAATGGTTATGTGCCTATTGGCAGCTGATGCTATTTAAAAGCTTATGCTATTCAGGGGTTATCTAATTTTAATTGCATTAGCCTTATTCAAGAAAAAAGAAGCCCTTTAATGTGAGTTACATAGATTGTTATCAATGGGATGACCAAAATAAACAACTAAGGGAAATACTGAAGCAACTGAGGTAGCATTCTAGTGTCTTTCCCAGTGGGAAATGTCAAAATTAATCTCTGGCAAATGCTTAAGAAATTAAACTGAATGATTGATGGCAATAAGTCAGAGACACTGAAGGTTTCTTCATGTGTTTTTGAGTGTGAGTATGTATGAATTTGCATAGATCATATTATGTCTGGGAATATGCCACCACATGCTCAGCAAAGTTGAAGCCAAAAATACATTGACTTTTAGCATATCAGAAGTACTGGACCATAGAAGGTTTAAATTCTGTCCTAAGCTAGCCCACAGTTGCACTAAAAATATTATGTTATTTATAAGTCTAGACTGAATTTAGCAAACAAATAATTTGACATGTTGAATCAGCCAGTGCCAGCTATGGTGAACTGCAGTTGTTACAGGAACTTATACATGCAAATACTCTGCGTGTGTCTGATGTATGCTGGTAACATTTTTAAAAATGGGGCATTTCAAGCTGAACTTTAGTTATTAGTGAATAAAGTAGTCAGGTTTCTGTGCCTTCAGTCTGAAAAGCAAACCATACAATTATCAATTTAATGTAGTACTGTAGAGAGAAAATGTGTATTTAAAAATGTTGGCCTTTTAAATTAAATTGTACCCTTCAAAGTTATTTACTTGGTTTTTAGACCTCTACCTAAAACTCAACAATTCTGAAAATGAAATTCAGTTTTCAATATAACTTGAGATTGATGTCTGGAAAGTTTCCTTCAAAGTGAACTAAAGCATTGTGCCAGAATGCACTGAAATGACAATGCTCGAGTAAACTAAGTGAATATAGAATGAACAAGCTCTACACATGATATGTATTTTTTCTTTATAGTACTAGGTAGGAAAAAAATTATTAATGCATCAGTGTTTTAGCTCTCAAAAAGCTAGATTCAAAGGCAATTGATACGGCCAGTGAGAAAGCTGATGTTCTGGATAAACAGTATATATTATATTAAGGACATGAAAAATGACCTGACAGTTGAAGATAGCTTTGGTGACTAGTAATATTGTTCAATAAAATGTCTGAATAAAAAGCTGATATTTGAGGGGCACAGAAGGCCTGGTAGAAGAAAACTGTAATTCTGGTTGTATGTTTTGCTCTGGCTTTGGGCTTTGGTGGTTTGTTCCTTTCTCATTTCTCCCCCCTGTTTGTAGATGGTGCTCTCTTTTGCTTCATGCTTGTCATTTTTGGTGATTGTGGGGAGGAGAGAAGCAGAAGGAAACATAACTGAAGTGTTATATTCTAATGTGAAACTGTAAATGTTTTGTTTGCTTTCTTCTAATTTGTTTTAAGTTGTTCCAGGGTTTCTTGTGCTTTTCAATGTCCTGGTCCTTCTTTATGAAGTCCTGTAATCTTTGGGCAGTTAGCTTAATTTCTGTTTTCTTACTGTGGCACAGGAAGTACTTGCGTGATGCAGATCGCCAGGTTCTGGCCCAACAAGCCTTTGTGCTCACAGTGAAAGTGTTGGAGGACACACTCAATGATCTGACACAGGTAAGGCAGCAGTGAGTTAAGTGGTCATTGGTGCAGTAATTAGATTTTTCTAGGTTCACTTTAGTCATTCTTTAGGTCTCCTGAGGTTTAAGGGCTATTGTCACTTATTTCATACACCTTGTCTTTATATATGCAACAACCCAGCCAGATTCCTGCCACCGTTATTGTTTGTTTTAAAAATCCAGAAACTGATGCAGTTGTTGAGAATGGATTGCAGTAAGTTTGGTTTGATGGTCTCTTAAATTTGAAACTATGGGGGCTTCATGAACTATAAGAGCAGCTACATTTTCAGGTGGGGTCTATTGGAAATTTCCTTTTAAATTGAAGAAGAGTCCTGTTGCAAAACAAACCCAGACAACTAGATACTACATGCCTGGCTGTTTTTAACTGCTAATCCTTGACAACACCACACCTGTTGTTGATCTGCAGCTGCCAAAAGAAGCAGGTTCAGTTTTGATTTCATTGCATTAGAAGAAAATTCTATGCTATAAAAATCTTTTATATTTCATTTAGTTGAATCCCATAGCCTAGAATGAAGTAGTGTGTGTCAGGGAAGAAACATTGCAGCTTAGTTTCTGTCTGTGCTGTGGATTTCTCAGTGTTTTCACTGATGAAAATACTTTAATTGTAAAGCTTGTGGGTTGGATTAATTAATACTTGGGAACAAACAGGAATGACTGTAGAAAAAATGCCGTTTATTCAGCAGATGCAGTAATGTAAAATGTCAGTATTCATGGCAGTCATAGCTGTGCTCAAATGCTTTCTGATTTCAGTAGTAACAGAGAGGAATTACTTTTTTATTAAGGTCTCAGAAGATCAGAGTTCCAAGTCTCCTACCCTTGCTTCAGGAAGGATGACAACAGATGTCTCTAATAAAACTAGTGCTGAAGAAGGGAAAGATGTCCTTCCCAAAAAGCCAGTTTTATCTGATGGAGTAGTGCATAGTACTGAAAATGGAGTAAAGGAAGTGACCCAAGGACAAATTCCCAATGCTATGGATATATTAGAACGAGAGGACAAGAATGACAAGGATATTAAAGAGCTCCCTGGGCCTGGTTCTGTTGAGCCTATGGATCTTGATGGATATTCCAATGACCCTGAAAAAATTGATTCTTCATGTAAACGCAGCGAGCCAGACCGCCTTCAGGCTGGCAAGAACTTAAAGGAGAGAGCTCCAGAGAGCAGAACTCCAGAACTTTCTTTGGAGGAGCTAAGCATCAGCTCAAAACACCAGCAGCAAGCAGCTAAAGGAGTAGCTCAAGCAGTACCTACAGAAGAACCTGTCCAGAGGTCAAGCAGAAAGAGGAAATTACTTGAGGATGTGGAGTCTGGGAAAACACTTCTGCTTGATGCTTATCGAGTATGGCAGCAAGGTCAGAAAGTTATGGCCTATGATCTGGGTAAAATTGAGAAGATCATGTCTGAAACGTACATGCTGATTAAGCAGGTAAAGTATTTTATCAATAATTGTGATTTTTCTCAGAAATTATTAAAAAATAACAATAATTGCCAAACCAAGCAGTACAAAAGTAGCCCTGTATCTGTTCAGAAGTTGGGGAGATAACTGTTTTCCAAAGTCTTGACAAGACCACTGCTAGAGGGGGTAGGAAGAAGAGGTAGGACCCTCCATGTTTTGGAGCTAAATTTCTGAAATCAGTAAAGATTTACAGTACCAGTTACATGGGGTTTGTTCATGCTAAATGTTAGTTTGAATGAAGAGAGAGTTGTGTACCTTTGAACATACACTTCTGACTAACTTAAGGTCATTGTTTTGCCATAGAAGTGCTGTTTCTCCCCTTTACTCTGCTCTACATCCCAATTTAGTCTGAATTTAATTAAAATTATAGATGTGCTAAGTAATTCATTAGTTGTGATTCTGTGTTCAGGTGGATGAAGAAGCAGCACTTGAACAGGCAGTCAAGTTTTGCCAGGTACATATGGGAACATCTGCACAGAAACAGGTAAGCTCTGAAGTCCCTGAGTGCTTGTAACAAACTTTTATTACTTAGCCTGTACAATCAAGCTTGTCACTGAGTGTTTGCAGCAATGAGAAGTATCTGTTTTCCTTTAATTATTCTCATCCAAGATAAGTTGGGTCACTGGAGTGTAGGGAACTCGTTCATTTTGTTAGGGTCATTGGTACTGTTTATGTCAGGCTTGCAGGGCAGTCACAGACCAAAAGCTTCTGGGGAAACCCACAATGTTTGAATTGAAATATTTATGGCACACTACAGTTTAAGTTCCACATCATTCCTCAGCATTTCATAGGTGGTAATTACTTCTGTCTCCTTCCTAAGGGCTAAAAACATCATCAACTCTTCCCCTGCTAACATCACACCCTCCTCCAGAGATACCAAATATCTCTTCTCTCAACCTGCACGGTTGAGAATCTGATTTTAACTCTATTATACTACTTTGTTTTAGCTTGTGGTTTCTGGGTTTATCCAGCAAACAATTACAGAGCTTTAAAAGGATGGTTATTTATGAGTCCTTAATGTGAAATCAAAGCCAAGAAGAAAACTGGACAAACGACATATTTAATTTGGTGGTCATTCATTTTGCCAGAAAACCGTAAGTTGAAAACCCAAAAATATGTTCTGTAATTTTTGCCTCCAGCACAAAATGAAGCAGTTACTCAGCAGATTTGGACTAGAAGATGTATTATATCTTTGAGAAAAATCTATGTTCCTAGTTAATAGTCTATGTTTGAATACTGCTTGAGGCGTTGTGCATTTTTTGTGCTATGAAAATGTAGTCTGTTGTTGATACCTAGCTCTCAAAAAGAAATCAAAATAGCATTTGTCTAAAAATGCTTGAAAATAATCTGCTGGAGTGCAACTTAGAAACCTTCTGATGTTTTTGGGTGTTTCACAAGTGGTGGTCTGCATCATGCTTACATATGTAAACCAGGAAGCATCTCTAGGTTTTCTGTAAAAGAAAAGTAAATAACTGTTTTAATCTGTTGGGTCATGTCTGGTACTGATTTAAAGTATAGCTCTTTCAGAAATGTCTTGTAAAGACTTGTTTTATGAGCATGAAAATTGATTTTGATTTGCTGTAGTTTGTCTCTTCTGTTCGTCAAGTTTTCATCTTTGCTTCATCTCCTGTAACTTAATCTTCATGTCATGAGCCTTACCCAGTAGAAGTGTACAAGAAGTACATGCTGGGACTAGTCTGGATATCTCCACACACTGCATTCCAACTTGCCAGGTACCAGGAAAAAAAGTATTAGAATTGCAGGGAAAGGAAGAATTGCTATCACTTCATTCTTACCTTTTATGGAGGCACTAATTTTCAGTAAAATGGAAGGGCAGTAAAAGACTTTGATAATTTCTCTTCATTCTCCAAATTTGGATGAGGCTTTTCTTCTGCAAAATAAACTCATCTCTGCTTTGCAAAAACACAAGCTATTGACAGGGTACATCTGATGGTATCAAGTTAAATATTGTCTTAAAGCAAAATGTATTTGAATACCTATCTCACCTGCTTTCCAAAATAATGTATTTCTTAAAGCTTCAGATAATTCTTCAGTTGCTGAAGCAAATTTGATACCTATCATCAGAACACAGTCTCTGTTCCTTAGATCTTTTCAGCCTAACCTCTAATGGTGCACATTGCCTGGTCCCCCTTTCAGTGTGTTAATGTATGTGACATGTTTTCAGAACTAAAGCACAACTGTGTTAGAGGTGCTGGTTAATAGAGAAAGGAATGTGTAAGGTGAATCTTCTGTGTTAGACAGGTAAGATGTCTTCCTTTTAGGTTTTTCTGCTTAGCAGAGCTGGATAAAATTGAGGGTGTAGGCCAGCTCTCATAACAAGGTTTAGTGCTCCCTACTCTGCAACTTGTGGCAAAGCAGATATTTCTGTGTCCTTTGTGAAAAGCTTCCAGGTATTTTTTGTTTCCATTTAAGATATGGGCCTTCCAGTGGAGCTTGAACATTGTGTTTTCATACAGTTCTCCTCAATCTATAGGTATTTGCTCACCTCATCTCATTGTGGTGAATAGTGTTTTATTGGTGATTATTGCCTTGTTCAGGACAGCTTCAGTCATACAGCCCTGGTTCTAGATAAGTTTGTCTCCAAACTAAGTTTCTTCCTGAAATGGGAGTTGTTTTTATTTGCCAACTCTTATTTCTCCATGTGCTGTATAGAATGTCTGACTCTTGAATATCCATAAAGCTTTGCAGTTGTTAATACTGAGATAAAAGTTACCTAACTGGGCATCTAGTTAAAATGTGCATTTGTGCAGTGCATTGCCCAGCAGAACAACAGGAGAGGATGTAAGAGCAAAGGGAGTTGTCTTTATTAGATTTCCATAGAAGTAACTTTCTCCAGTTTGTGCCCCTCAGGAAGTCAGTGACGTTTTTCTCTTTAACTATAGAAATGAACAGAAATGTCAAGAGAGGCATTCTGGTAGAAGAGTTTCTTTGTTCATAGATTTTTATTTTTTAATAAAGAAATCTTGGCTCAGAATGCTAAAACTTTTTTACTCTACCTAGGGAAAAAAAATAGGAGTTATCACACTGTGATTTATGACTTCAAAATAAAAAGAATTTGCTAATAAATTTCTTTTAAAAGTAATGTTACAGTTTGCTTTTTGGATTAATTTACTTTTTGAAGAACTACTCAACGAATTCACATGTATTGGCAAAGTTCCTTTCTGGGTTTTCTTGAAGATTCCAAGCACAGGACTTCTAGGCCAGCCCTTCAGCAAAGTCAACAGTTACTCAGGCATGTGGCAAAACATTAGAATGGTGAAAAACCTGTGCACAAGCTAATTGTAAAAGCAGTTACAAAAGGTGAGCTACTGTTTAGCTGCTCTGGAAGGGATGAGATTTCCTGTTAAATCACTTCAGATAGGAAATACCTCTTAACATGATGCACTTTGAAGCTTGTAAGCATTTTCTTTTAGGATGCAAATTATCACATACCGCAGTCTTATTTTTGTCTGTTTCTAGCAGGATCTTGTAAGCCATGAGAAGCTGCCCTACTGCTAGTATTTAGTGTGCAGACACAGGAATAACCACTCTTGTAGGCATCTGTCTGTTTTCAACAGACTGGATCCTGTTTTATTTAAAATTGGCAAGTATTTGCCTTCTGTAAACAAATGACATCATGTGTAGAGCTGCTGCAGCCCAGAGAAGTGCTTTGTTGATGAATAGTTTGAGTAGGTTCACAAGGCCTGTGGTTCCTCAGTCACTTGCCTCAAGAAACTGGCATAAAAGAAAAAAAATTAACACAAAATCCACCTTGATACGTCTTTCTCCTGACTGTAGCACTTTACAGCTCCAGCCAGTATGTGGTTTCTTTATGAAGGTTTTCACTTGCCACTAAAATTAGGACTTCTGGGAATTACGGCTTTTCAGCTTTCTTCCAGATCAGAGTTTTTAACCTAAATATTTAACAACTCAGTTGAAATCTTTTTATGTGCCTCTTCTGGCATAAGCAGGAAACAATAGAGCAATCAGTAAACAGAATTTGACAAAGTGGGTTATTAGGCTTGTGTGATGAGATCTAATCTTTTTAATAGCTTGGCAGTGCTGTGACCCCTTCACTTGGTTTCAGAAATCCTCTGTAGTCCTTGTGACAGATGGAATGTTAACATATATTGAAGCAATGAAACTCTAGTGTCTCATGCAAAATCAGCAAAATACATGGGCAAGTGACTTAGAAAGGTCAACTCCCAGCTTTGAAGAAGGCAACAAAAGGTGGTGGTACAAAACCTTGCCACAAGACGTTCCATTAATGTAGGTATTCTGTCAAGAGACCTTGGGAAGGGTGGCAGCATACCCTCCCAGGGACAGCAGACTGTTTCAGAAAGGGGCCCTTTATAAACATGGTTGCTGTTCATAGTTCAGGTGTTACTTAACATCTTTACAAGATGCTTATCAGAATGCTTGTGCTTACAGTGTGGTACCTTTATCAGGGGTTGTACCTCTGTGTTCTCAGTACAGGCTTGGGGAAGAAGCTACAGCATTAAAACTAGGGTGGTGAGGAACCTTACCAGTTAAAATCTTTCAAGCATCATCTTATCAATTAAACGTCTTCTCAAACTTAATTGGATCCAGCTCTTACTTTCAGGAGTGATTGATGTTCTCCCATAACAAACACAATTTTGCTTTACCAAATCCTGCTAATGGGGGCTTTGAATTTTAGCGTTGAATGGGGAAGCATCTGAAGTCTTGAAACAGTCTTTTTAGAGACTACTTGAGAGACTTGTCAGTTAGAAAAAGCTTCTAATAAATACAATATAAATTAATCCATTTTTATTACCATATGGGGTCTGGGAGGAAGGTTTGAACTTTATAAATTGTGCTGTGTTTGCATTAGTCTAGGTTTAGTGTTACTATAATATGTATGTACTCTTAAACCAAATTGGTAAAGTAAAATCTGAGCTTTAACTCTTTCTTATCTGAAAGTGAAATATGGGGTAGGTAGAAAAAAGACTGCATAGTTTTGTCTGGGCTTTAATATAAAGGAAAATCCTCCGTGGTATGTGGGAACAGAGTAGATTAAACAAAGAAGATTGTAGTGGTTGATATAAAAATCTATTCAGTGTAAGTTGCTGGGAGGCTTATTTCTGTATTCCAAAATAATAATAACAACAATGATTTTTAAAATCATATATTCATTAACTTCAGCAACTTTGGTACAAATTCTATGGAGTGTTGATGGCATATTCTTAAGCACTGATATTAATGCTGTTCATCTCTCTTATCATATCCTCCATGTTAAGAGGACAAAAGCAAATATTGTCTGATCAGTTTGCAGTGTTACAGAAGATTTCCCAGCGAACACTTTCAAAATAAGTACCACTTTGTTACAGCAGTATAACCATCAGCCCTACAGAGAATTTTGTTCTGGTTGTAGGAGTTGCTGAGTCCATCTTATGATTAAATTAAGGTATGCTGAGGATTTAACAAAATACCTTCTCACATATTCACATTTTCTAGTATTTGCTGTTGACCCTTTGCCTGTTGCACTACTTTTAAAAATAAGAACTCATCTCATCTGATGGACTTTTTGCAACTGAGGAAGGAAAGCAAATAGTTCTGGTTGAACTTTGAGTTGCGATGACATTGGGGTTCTGATTCCTCCTCCATTAGTTCTTTTCTGTTTAAGGTCTTTATTGTGAGCAAGATTAGATATGCATGAATCACATGGGCTGGAACTGCTATCCCATAGTGGTCACTCTGTCATTAGTAGTTATCAATATTACACTGGAGATTAGTTCACATTGAGGTCAAGCCAGATTTTGAAGAATGCTTGTTCTTTTCTTTGATTTTCTCAGGCTGAGAATGTTATCAAAAATATTTGCAGAGATCCTGAAAGCAGTCAGCTATTGCTCTGAGTTACAAGATGTATTTTTAGTCTTGTCAACTATGATTTTCATATGAAATTTATGGTCCCTGGAAATGGAATACCAAGGAGGCCTTGTTGAGGGAGAATGAAAGACTAAGAGGCAAAGTACTTTGACCTTGACACAGCATTGCAGTTAAATGTGTGGTCCTAAAGACCAAGGAAGGGACGTTCTAGCAGAAAGCAGTTGTGTGGCTTCTAGATAATCTGAGAATCTCTAATAAGCCTTTCCACTGTCTACCTAAAATTGGTTATGTTAAAGGTCTTCATTTTACACATAATAATGATGTCTGTGGTACTGGTAAGGACATGTCATGGGAAAGTTACTGCAGCACAAGCTAGGATGGAGCTTCATAGTGCACAGACTATCCTATTAATGAATGAGGAGATACTTCAGTCTAAGAACACATTTGTCTTTTTTTTCTTGACTTGCAATTCGAAAAGATATTTTTATTACTGTGGACTTAATATTGAATTCCTTAGTACTAAAATTACAGCTTTCACCAGTGATGAAACTGTCATGAGAGGTGGCCTAAAGAGGACAGGTAAAGCTTCATGATTGTGTGTTAGGATATACTGTTATCACCAATCCTGAGAACTGAATTTATATAAACCAGATAGCTTAAAACAGCATAGGCATCAACAGTGCACAAAGGGCTGGTATTGCCATCTCTAAAGATACAAGAGTGTTCAAAGGCAAAGTTCCAAAATGCCACTAAGTCTCTCTAGTCCTGTGTTGTGACCCTTGAAAACGTGGGACTGGATGTAGAAAGCCCCAGTAATGGGTAGTGTTGTAGTGGCTGAAATTTCTGTGGGCTCCTCACAGTATAGTGTAGTATAAATGTCATGAGAAGGGACTGTTTCAACATTGCTGAGCTATTTAAGACTCACTGCTGCCTTAGCCAAAAAATCCTTGCTCTGGGACCAACTCCATCCCTGAACAGTGAGGGAGAAAAAAGAAAATTTCAACCACCCTTTCCTGCTCCAGCTGCCAAACCTCTAGCTCTCCCTGCACTGTTGGGACTGATCAAATCCTCCCTTTCACCCTTGAGCTTCACTCACCTTTTCCACATAACCTTCACTCACCTCTTCCACATGGTCATTCCATGACCACCTTCTCCCACTGGTTGATGCCAAAATCTGGGTGCTTTCTTCCTTTCCCTTTCTAAACTTGCAGTCAGAACTCTTCAGCAGTTTTCATAGTCAGCTCTAATTAAACCTGATGCTTTATGAAGAACCTGCCACCAGAATCAAAACAAGTAAATTTTATTAGAACCACAAAGGCACATCCAGGTTATGCAAATCAGCTCTGCCTTGCAGGCTCCTGGCAGGCTGCCAGCCCCATCCCTGAGCTTGTGCTGCTTCTGTAATAGAAAAGCAGCATTTGTTAAGGAAAAGCACTGTTTCAGGGCTGCTGTTACTGCTCTTCTTGAGTTCCCAAACAGGTAACTGAGGTCTTCTTTCCTTCTTTCACCAGCATTTCCCTCTTCCCAGTCCTGGTGTTGAGTTGTCCAAAGCTGTGGTCTCATACTGAAGAATTTTTGGGGATCAGAGGTTCTGGGTTTGCCTTAAGGGGTCTGCATCTGGAACCACACACAGGCTGAAAAATGCTCAGATTCACTTAAAGCATCAGTCTGGTGATATTACAATCTCTCTGTTGGACTTTACAGTTAACATGACACTTATTTGGAATAGGAAAAATTTCTGCCTGTGTGCAAAGCTAGAGGGCACTTCAGTGGATGTTTCCCCTTCTGCTGTGGAATGCAGTCAGCACTGCAGTGGTATGGTCTTCCAGGCTTTTTTTCTTCAAGCAGAAAACTTGAGTGTGACTTGTTTGATGCCTAGAGCATCATCTTCTAGAATTCTCACTTTAAAAAAAACCAAACACCAAACCACAGAACAACAAACCACCAAGCTGTTTTTTTCAAGAAACAGCTAAAAGCCTTTTGTAAAGGCACTTTGCTGAGGATGGGAGGAGATAAGTAAAATATTAAATAATTAGAAAATTATCATCTCTGGTTCTACCTCAAGTATTTTCCTCCCCTTTTTGTTCCACCCACATGCTGCTAATTTTCATCTTTTCTTCCTGCACATCAAGACGTCAGAGACTGCTTACAGAGAAAGTTGTTTTTCCTGAGTTGTCTGTGTGCTTTGTTAATGCTGCAAAGATGACAAGGAAGGAGGAGGTGGGGATAAGAAGGGGAAAAAAGGCCGAGCTCTTTCATGGTCTCACTCCTACCAAAGGGTGACCATTTTGTTCCCTGTTGCATTTGCCAGTTGCCATGGCATCCCCCTCTCACTCTATCCTGGAGGTGTATTCTTGATATAATTAACAGCTCTCCTCCTTCTGTCTCCTGCAGAAAGCAATCATTAAGTGAACACGAAGGAAAGAAAAGTCACTTTTTACATTTGTTTATTAATGTTTTTCATCCTAACACTTTGTCTCTCTTGGCCCACTAATGTTTTGTATATGGAAGCGTTACTGTTACATGGCTGTCTTTGCAGAGCAGGACATTAAGCTCCTGCATGTATTTGTGTAAATGGAGGATTTTATTGGGCTAGAGTGCAGTTCAATCACTTATATATATATATATATAAGTATATATATATAATATATGTATATAAAACTGTAGACTTAATAAATAAAAGGTGTTTCAGAATCTAGATCATGAATATTGCTTCTAGTTCTAGCATGACTTGAAGAAGACTTCCAAAGGAGATTTCTTTCAAATGTTGCTGCAGAGACATGGAGAGAAAAAAAAAAAAAAAGAATATGCACAGTTTAATTAAAACACAATATTGAACAGAAGTTGGAGTGTTAATATTGTGGAATGTGGCCAGTGTATTGTTCAGCCAGTTTATGTGACAGCTTCCATGCTTTGTGGTGATGTGCTGGTATTCCTTTAAATAATCACACCTCTTTTTTTTGGTGTTTTCAGAGCACTAGGATGCTAAATTCAGCCATGGAAATAATTTTAAAAATCAACAAGGAAATGTTATGTAGCAGTTGCAGTACCAGCATCTTTCATTAGGAAACCTCTGTTAGGAAGACTGTCACTGTCCCTTTCTTTGAACGTTTGATTGTTACTTTTACCCACAGCCCTAAAGCAGTGAACCATTCCAGAGGTGGTATCAGTAAGGTTCTTGTAGGATTTCTTTGTTTTTCAGAATGTTTGAATAGAACAACGAATAAAGTAAAAATAAATCCTTGGTCAGGTAGTCTGGCTTATGACTTGCAGATCGTTTATGAGGTCTCTGAAAAACCTCTGTACTTCTCCCATTACTTTTCTTGGTGGGAAGCTATCCCAGAGATGCTTTCCTGCATTTTCTTTTCTTTTTCTTTTTTTTTTTTTTTTTTTTTCCCCACATCAGCTTTCACCATGGGAAGGGTTTGTTCATAGTCTTCATGAAGCTGAATGAGCTTATTAAGAACTATGCTGAAATAGTTGGGGTTTTAGCAGATAAGGAGACTGATTTGGACTTCTCTGTAAGTCAGTAGTAGTCATGATTCAAGCAAACATGCATGCTAATCATTCATTTAAGTTTCAACTGCATATAGACTTCATAACAAAGACAATTTTCATCAAGAAGAAATAAGATAGTTGGTATTTATGGAGCTAATGGGCTGTTTTTTTCACCATCTCTGACATGTCATTTGGATATTAACAAACCTTAAATGTTTGTTCCATCCTCTTTGTTAGTGTAGCAGTCAAGACAAAAGGAGTACTGCATGCTCTTCAATGCTTCATTTTTAAAAATCCAGAAGGAAGTCCAATCTTGAATTGAGGATGAACCTGCAATTACAATGAAAAACATGAAGAAAGCAGATAAAAGAGTTTTCATCTTTTTTTAGTTTTATGTACTTGTTCTGTGAGAAGCATCCTCATCAATGTAAGAAAAGGTTCATTTCCTCTTGGTGACTAAAGCCATTTTGTAATTTCAGTGCTGAGCACAGTGAGGGGGGAAGGAGAATTTCAGTGGTTGTGACTTTGTTCCACAACAAAGTAAAAACTGAAAAAAAATCTCCTGATGAGAAACCACATAAATCACTGGTAAAGGATTGTCGCTGCTTCTCAGTTTCCTACTATGTGTTCATGGAAAATAATCTTTATTGTGCTTTACTGCTGCTATAGCAGTAGAAAAAGATGAACATAAAAAGGTTTCTGGCAAATTCAAGACTTCCAGTTATGAGTTTTTTCTGGGTTTCTTTTTCAAATGTGTTGTTACAAAGTACTGGTTTCCTGGGGGCTGTCACCTGCAGAAGGATGAAATGTGGCCCAGGAAATCGTGAGCAGTGTAGTCAGTGACATTGCCCTAATCAGGGTTTTGTCAATACCATCACTTACTAGTCAGAGGTGCTGGAATTCCTGTCTTTACTCTAAAACCTAAATATTTTACAGAAAAAAATGTGTGCCTTGCTGTGGTGTTCCCTTTAGCTTTCTGCCTTTACAAATTTTGGATTTTCTTCAGTTTCTGGGTCCAGCAAAATGTACAAAGCAGGTTTAAATTCTTTTTCTTGGGGCCACGTGAGCAACAGAATAAACAGTAGCCAACAGTGGTGGGTTTTTTCATGCTTTGACTCTTATTTTAAAGATACCTTTCTTCTCCTTTTTCTTCTATCCCCACCCCTTCTTTTGAGAAAAGAAAGTAATTGAGAGCTGTTTCCAAAGTCTGTTTCATTGGATTGGAAATAATCTATCTTGTTTGTAGAAGCCATAGGCATCTCTTTTCCAGGTTCCCTCTGGAAAGCTCTCTTTAAAGCCATGAGTACAGAACTCTTCTTTGGCATAAGGCTGCAATATTTGACTACAGATTAGGATTTTTAGTCATGGTTTTACTGAGATAGAAACATCATGTTAGTTTCAGTTTTATTATTTTGCTCAAATAAAACATTACTGTCTCTGTGAGGCAGATTGATTCTCTGCCAAAAAAAAGAAAATCAAAACCCAAAGCAGTCTTGCCCAAAGCACAGCTTCATCTAGAGAAACCAATTCAAAATAAAAACTGATTTAATTTTCTTGTCCCTAATACTACATCCTCATTTTGAGAGAAATTGGAATCTCATTCCATCTCTGGCTACCATTAAGGGTAGTTTCAGTGTCAGCCTTTCTCTCTGTGTGCTTGATCAGCTGCAATTTATAAGAAAGTCTTCCCCTTCTACAGACCAAATGATCCTCAAGGTCCTTTTAACCTGGTGTTCTATGGTTTAGTGATATGGTAATTTTTGCAAATATAGCTGCTATATTTTATTTTTTGTGTGCACATAGGATCTGGCAGGTTTTAATTGTGTGCTTTGATTAATCAAGTTCAGGAACTTTAAAAATATATACCACTAATTATTTTTTTTTAAATGTACTTGTGTGCTTTCCACCTTTGAATTTTAAATATGTAATTTCTCCAGCAGAAACTTAGTCTGTTCTCTGAGTGACTTTCTGCTGACTTTTTTGGCATAGTAATACATCTTTGGTTTTCTAGGACATTCGGGCCCAATTTGATTTTGTGTTTTACAGCAGAACTCTTTATTTGTATTTCAAACTCTGTCACTATGGTTAAAATGAGTTTTTCTTTATGGTAGAGGAATGAGAGGTAGAGGTATGAGACAGAACTAAACAGTTCAGGATTCTATTCAGCCACATCTCTTACAGTAAGTCTTCATTAAGTGAAGACTGTAAAGAACATGAAATAAATGCATTCTGTGGCCTCACAGACAAGAATACTTCATGTGATTGCTGGTAAAAGTTAAAGAGAAGATACCAGTTTTATGAGTACTTTAATTCCCTTCTTTGAATTTATCACCCTTCTGCATTCCTTCTGTATAATTAACAGCACTGCATTAAATTCTTTGGTCAGGGTGCAAACAAAAGCATCCCTCTTATTGCCACTGCTACTTCTGCAAAAGCACAGATCTTCCAGACCAATGTTCCAAGTTGTGCATCAGTGTTAATCAATTCTGCAGTTACTGGTAAATTATGATTTGGTACTAGGCTGATCACTTATTTTGCAAGCAAATACATTTTTCTGCTTTCTCCATTTCTTCCTGCATTGTTCACTAAGAATAATTTCTTTTAGTAATTTGCAAATTCTCTTAAAGCACTGCAGATCTGTTTGTTCAGGTTAAGGGTTTGTAAATATATTTTCAAATGAAGGAAATGTGTCTGTTCACCAGGGTTTGTAAATCATGTATAATAGTGCAGTTCAGGAAAATATGTTGTAAGGGATTTGTTAAATAAAGCACTGTAAATGTGAATATGATTAAGCATTCAAGTGCTAGTTTGATAAATAGACCATAAAGAAAAGAGAAAAAAAAACAAGTAAAAGAGAAAGATGGCTTTATAATAGTGGTTAGTTTTTATATTTGGAGTTTTCTGTCTACAAAATGTTGTTCTGCCTGCATCTGTCACTGGAGAAGGTGGTATTACTGGCATGGATTTTCTCACTGTCTGCCTGCCTTTTCTGTTTTCTGCAGTCCACAGGAGAAGCACCCACAACCCCAAAGCACACAAAGGACAACAGAGAGAGCTTCTTCCCAGTAGTGCCAGCAACACTGCATCCTGCCCCAGCGAATCCTGACACCATGACTCCTGAAAATCTCCTGAGACTGAATGATCTGCATTCCAAATCCAAACCAGCCTCTTCCTCTTCATCCTCCTCCTCCTCAGCATCTTCAGTACCTCCATCACAGGAGTCACACAGGGACACTGACCATCCCCGGAGTCAAAATGCAGAGACTGCTCCCAGCATAAGTGATCTAGCACGTGGTAAGTCTCAGGGAGACAGAAGGTTTTAGCCCACTCTAATAGGTTTGCCAAGGCCACAGAGTGAGTCAGTGCCAAGAGTTCTGATTCTGGCCCCTTTTCTGGTCACTAGACTACATTGAAAAGGCTACAGAAAGAGAGATTTTTGTCTTGGTCCTGAATTGGACATATCTACTTAATACATGTTTTTCAGAGTGACCACTGTCTGTGTAGCTTAGATCTAAAATCATGGAACAGCAGTCTGAAAATAGGCATGTGATTTAAATAGAGAATTTGAGTCTCTAGTAGCATAAAAACATTTATTTTCTTCAGGGAGGTAAGGATCTGGTTCTTTAAAATACCATAGATCTTTAAAACAGTTGGAAGTGATTGTAATTGAAACAAACTAGTGGACAGGCAACATCTGACTTACAAGTATCTAATTAGCATAATTAGCTCCATAGCTCTTGCTGCCCTGTATATGTGTGTGGAGTTACATAACACTGTGAAAATTCCAAGCTTCTGCATGGTTCATGAAGTTAGTATATAATCACCAGTACTTTTTGCATTTGAGAAAAGAAGCATCTGGTGGGACTGGAGTGTTGGAATATATTATTTATAGCCCTAGTATGGTTAAATGCAAGGTTAGAATACAGAAAAGGAGAAGAAACAGAACAAATGTTATTTATTCTCCAGCACGATTGTGTGATTTGATTAGAACTGTGTTATATACTTGGTTTTATACAGTTTCTGTAGATGAGGAAAGAAGTAAATGAGAATGCTTTCTCTTTACTGCTTTCATGGCAGAATTGCTTGTTAGCAGTAGTCAGAATCACTGAGCAGGGCAGTACTGAACCACTTTTGGGAATGAAGTAAGATTAGACCCAATTTCAGACTTGTCTTGGAAGCTTCTTTGTGGGACGCTGCACATGTTAAGGTGGTAGAGCACCTGCCATAGCCTGTACTTTCTTGCAACCTTAGCAGGAACTCTGTCTGAAAAAGCATCTGCTGATGGGTTTTGCTCACTCCATCTGTTCACAAGCTTGGTCTCTAACAGTACTCACAAAATGCCATAGACAAATTCATAGGAGCCCAGATTACATTCTGTAATATGGTTATTACAGAACCATTTACATACAGGTATTGTGGAAAATGATGGATGAGGATACAGTGGAAATAGTGCCCAGATTTGTAAGATAAAATGTTGCATAATATTAAGTAATAATTAATGGACTCTGATCTAGTCTGAATGGAGCTGGTATTCTGACTTTTCTGAAATTTTGATCTATATACTCCTGGTATTTCATTTCTTTCCCTATGTAGTCAGCCATGGCAACTGAACATCATAATTTTCTGAATTCATCAGCAACAAAGAGCAAATGAGGGAGAAATAAATTTTCCCAATTTGCTAATCTGAGTACAGGACAAAATTGGAGTTGAACATCAATATCAGCAGATGTGTTATAATGAGTTCATTTTCCTTTTTCACAAATCTAGGGTGAGATTGTCTTGGGAGAGGAAGAAAGGAAAGAGGACTGATAAGGAAGGAATAGCTTTATCAATGTGTAAACCACACTTGTTGTTATCCTTATGAAATTGAAGATTGGAGTTGTGTGGTATCATAAGATACATCAGCAGGATTGTTCAACAGGGAGTAATTCAAGTTTGTGCCTGTACAACAAGGGAGGAAAATATGAATCCTATGTGAAGTTGCTGTAGAATTACTAAGGAAACAGATAGGAATGATGATGCAGATAAGAACTGGTTTTCAAACAAACCTCACAAGCATTTCTGACATGCTTTCCTCTCTGCAATTTCCCAAGAGGTGTTGCAGTGATGGGAACATTTATTTCAATCTTTTGACTTCCTAGGCTTTGTTAGGGTTCTAAAATTCCATATTGTTCTTTCATGCTTTCTATACATTGTCTTGGTTGAGGGATATGGAAGGGTTAGATGCCAGAATTACACCTTTGGATCTGTGTCTGAAGATCAAGAGGCTCTCTCTGCAGAGCTCTCATTCTTGTGCTGAATGCACATATTGCAGCTGGTTTTCTGGCTCTCAGACCTGCCTGACAGGTCATTTCTCTAGCTCTGAGACATACCAATTACTGCTGTGCCCTTTCTTTTTCTTTTCTTTTCTTTTAAATCCAGCTACCTCTCCATCCACCTCCTCTAAAAAGAATTATTTATAATTCTATTATAACTGGTTTTATCTGCCTTCCATTTGCTCTGTTTCTGTAAGAACTCCTCCCATTTTTAGAGTAATCTGTTTTCTTCATCTTTGTTGTCTCGTGACCTCCTCCAGTTTCTAGTTGTTTATGTGAAAGTATTATCTGCTGTCATTTTCTGTGACTTCACCCAGAAAAAGGAATGGTTTTCCAAGCAATGTTGCCACTAATTTCTTACATAAATATTGTAGTGAGATTCTGTGAAGTGCATGACTAACTGGTACAGAGTACAGCGTGATGAGGTCCAGCAGAAGAGGGATGATAGTGGTAGTATTAGCATGAGTGCTTCCTACATTTAGGCATAAATGTACATGGAACTGTTAATCTTTGTGGCTCAGCATAAAATTTTTTTCTGGGGAAGCTAAAATAGGACAAGATAAACCCTCTCTAGCCTGTCACGCTGTTCAGTATTACACTGTTCTAAATTGCTAAAATATCTTGGCATTTTCTTCTTCTTCGTTGTCCTCACTCTTACAGGGAACAAAAAGGACAGAATCCACATTTGAGTTTTATACCAAAAGAAGGTTTTTATACTTGGAATTATTTAAAGTTATGTGTTTTGCTAAAGCCAGCTACTTACCAAACTGGAATATAAAATCAGAGTAGAAGATTAACACTCCCCTCTCCCCCTTTATTTTTTGTACCCTTAAGGGCTAAACATTTTGATATAAAACCAAACATCGTCATATAGCTGTTATGATATAAACTGTCCAAACTTAGAAATTCAGAGCTAAGGAAGACAACTCCTTCTGTAGAATCATAGAATCCTTCAGGTTGGAAAAGACCCTCGGGATCTCTGAGTCCAACCATCATCCCTACTCTACAAAGTTCTCCCCGAAACCATATTCCCCAACAGCACATCTAAACAACACTTAAACACATCCAGGGATGGTGACTCAACCACCTCCCTGGATAGCCTATACCAGTGTCTGACCACTCTTTCTTTGAATATTTTTTCCTAATGTCCAGTCTAAACCTACCCTGTTGCAGCTTGAATCCATGCCTTCTTGTTCTATCACTAATGACCCGTGAGAAGAGACCAGCACCAACCTTCTTCAGTATTCTCTACAATATCCTATAGTGTGCAGGGAAATTGCTCTCCCTAAGCCAGGTGAATTTCCTGCTGTAATTTCAGATGTCTTCTACTTAGGCACAGGGCAAGTAGAAGTGTAAATATATTTCAACTTTCAGAAGCATAAGTGAGGACAGTTGTGTGGAAGGGTAAGTAGCACTATTGTAAGAGCAATGAGATTAAATTGTTTGAAGTGTGTGTAAGCAGCAGCAGATTTCCTACAAGTCCAGTGCTCAAAATAAGGAGAGTTTTGAAGTGTTGATAATTCAGTAATAATGTTCAGCCTACAGGCTTTTAACTAGCTGTTAGAGACAGAAGAGTACTTCTAGGTGTAAAGAACATCTTTCCCAGAAGTCTTAGGGAAGGCTTGGTTTATTTTACCAACAGATACATTACCTTAAGTTGATACCAAGTTCTCAGAAGGTTGAGGCAACTTAATGTTGGCTTCTGAGTTTGCTTGTTTTGAATTTGTAAAGGCAAAACATTGATTTAAAGAGCCTGTAATTCAGAGTACTGAAAGCTTTTCTGCTTACACAAAATGCCCAAAGCATTTGGCCCTGTTGGCCATGCCTTATTTTAACTATGGATTTCAGTTCAAACTTTCAGGTACTTTAAATTACTGGAAACAGTAATGTTCAACCCTCTTAGTTGCAGTCAGTATCTTACCATGTTTTCTCTGCTGAATTCAGAATAGTACTTCAGAGAACATTGTTGTTCTCAACAGATAGTTCAAAAAAGCTGAAACATGGAAACTGTTAGGCTTGCCAGGGGCCATGTGAGCCCTCTTCATTTTGCAGGTGCATGGCATGAGGTTTCACTTTTACATGCACATGCACTCTGTTTTGTCTCTCCTGCATTCATCTTACTTCCATTACTTTCTCCTTCATTTCCTGTGCTGCCTTACCCTAGTTTTCAGCAGCTGTCTTCCTCAGTTCCCAAGGCTGATTTCCTCCAGGGATTTAATAACTCATCTTTGAAAACTTGAACCCCCCACACCCTGGGGCAGGAGCTCCTGTCCCCCTGGTAGTGACTGCAGAGTCACTAACAGCAATCAGTCAGGCTGCCTTCTGCTAGCTCTGCATTTGTTCTCTCTGATCTGCTGCTGCTTCAGCCTCCCTGGCATTGATATTTTCACTTCCCCTTGTCTGATCCTTGCTTTTCATGAAGCTTTTTATTTTTCACAATGGGTGCACTCTGAAAACAACTTCACTGCTGAATGTCAGCAGGAGGGTTCCTGTTTATGAATGACTTCTTAATTCCCTTTTGTCTAGTGCTCAGACAGTACCAGTCAGTCATGTCTTTTCGTCTTCCTTTTGGAAGTACACTAATTTGCTTTGCTATCACAACAAATTCATTCCAGAAGAGTTTTTCAGTACACTTAATGTCTGTTTCTAATCTTTACCCTTCAGATTTCTGAAGTTTGATTTATTCAACCCAGTGCTGTGCAGAAAAGCCTTTGAAATTAAAACTTCCACTGTTTTCATGTACCCGTGATGTATCAGTAAGAAAACAGGACAAGTGCAGCAGCTTCCCAGGTACATGGCCAGCTGTTTAGTCCAGGCTGGGCAGTTTTGCGGTCCCAGAGGCTCTCTAGTCCCATGCATGCTTAGACCCCTCTGAAAATCCTGAAGAGTCACTGCCTATGGATATATAACATGAGTGGAACACATCTTCTGGGGACCTTGTGTAGAAAGATATATAAAAGAACAAGGTGATGTTGCTGCATAGTTACAGGATGTTTCAGTTGCACCAGTTTTAGATTACTGCCAGCAGCATAAAATGTACATGTACTCTTGCCCAAATGAAGACTGAAAAGAGTCTGCAGTTGTAAGCTTGCAGCACAGGTATTGCATTACTTACAAAGTTCTTGGAAAATTAAGGGGTGTCAATGTATTCTTTCAAGGCATTTTTTTTTCCTAACAGCTGCTTTTGTTAATTTGCATTGTGCTTAGCTGGCTGTCAGGCCAAAGAAGGATGAAATACTGACAGAGGAGGCAAGTTGTATGGCTTCCAGAGTAATAGATCTCAAATGAGTGACTGTTACTATCCATGGGTGCTACTGTGTGATGCTCTCCAAATGATGGGCCCTTGCTGAGCCAGATATTAAGACAAATAATCAATTAACTGTGGTTTTATAATGCCATTTGAAAGGTCATATGATTGACCGTCAAACTGTTGTCTTTTTGATCTAGGTCCATGCTTCTATATTTTTTTAATTGAAGTTTTGAGTTGTGTTGTTTTGAAAAGAGAGATAAAGTTAGTATTGGACTCCAAGGCTTTTCTTTAACAGTATCTGTGCCAGCTTTTGCCACCTCTAGGAACAGCAGGGAATGTTTTTGGACATGGGAACTCACTTTCTCTGCTGTTAGACAGGCCCCAGTGAGACAGTTACAGGGACCTGGTAGCTTGGCAATTCACATGAGCCAGGTACTATTTCCAGGGAGCACTTTCAGAGCAGCCACCTTTTAGAAGTTTTTCTCACATTAATGTTGTTCTCTGACAGCTGACCTCAACATTAGGAAGCAGTTTGGGATAATCTCATGTAATTGTACAGCAGATTCTCTGTTCAGGACCTTAGCTATAAAAATAGCAGGATGCCATGCTATTAGACTGCATACTTCTGTTCACCAGACTGCTTGAATTTATTTCATTTCAAGGGGCAACAGAACTTGTGTTCTGCAGCTTTTTGCCTCCAGAACTCCTCTGACGCTTGTTTTTTAACACATGGCTTTGTGTGTCAGCTTTGAATGTAATTTCCTGAATTTGGCATTTCAAGTCAAATACTTATTTCTATGGCTATGAATTTGCTAGTGGGTTTTTTTAGAAATAAATTTTGTGGCAGGATATTTGGAATTAATTTAGAGCAAGAGAATGTGTAAGGGAAATGGTACTGAGTAAACCTACCCCTTCCCATGCTGGCTGAGGTGGTCTCACTGCCTGCTGTGGTGCAGCAATGTCATGGCAGATGCAGTTTGAGGGCTGATGCCCCTGTTATTCCTCTAGGTCAGCATCCTTATCAAGCTGTGTTCAGCTGAACCAACCTGTGTTCCAGTGGAGTCTTTCCATTGACTTGGTAGCACAGTGTATGAGGAAAATCTGAGCTCCTTCAAGTTCAAGCTTTCCATGGCATTTGCAACAGCTAGATGGGGAAAAAAGCTGTATTAATTTCCTAGCAGTCCGGAGAGTGAGGCAGATGGAATACAGAAAATTAATTTTTTTTTTTTTACTTTGGAAATGTGGCAAGATATTTACTCCACTCTGTCACGGAGCAAAGGATCAGCCTCATTTCCATCTCTTATGAAAAAAATAGACTGGTAATGTCTGCCTTGTTTGGTAAATAAGTAGCAGTCAGTTCTATGAACAATTGCAATGAGCCATTGAAATACCAAGTAAACCAGTTGTTACTGGAACTAGTGAAACAAGTATGTCCTAGAGTCTGCAGGCACACTGCATTCAATCCTTACTCTCCTGAAGTGATTGGAAGGCAAGGTTGTACAGGTTTGCTAAATCATGGTAATATATTTTCAGGCTTTTTGTCTTGACAACACAGAACTGCTGGGGAAGGTGTTTTGCAGAGGGATGAAGGAAAATAGTGCAAGTGCTTTTTTACTTGAGCCCTTGAAGCTGTTGTCTGTTCATTTCTCTGAAGTATTTGCTTTTGAAATTGTGTTAGTATTCTGTCCTGGAGTTCAAACCTTAGCTCCTTCCATTCTCCTATAATGCAATAATGCTTTGTGCGTGCACTGTAAGTTGCTTGTATCCTTTAATGTATCTGTGCTATAATACTTCCAACTGCTTCCATCAGAAACTGGAGAACATTTTTTCCAGGTGCTACTTATGTTTTCTGGGCTTGTCTTTCAGTTGTCGTGTAATAGGTTTAGTGCATGGCTAAAAGATCTTTTTAAATTCCAGATACAATGTTTTATAACACTATAATGTTAATTTCTCTTCTACCTGGCAGCATGACAAAAGCAAATTATTGTGTGTTACAGTATAGTGCCAGAGAGACCACAGCAGCTGTTTACTCATTACAGTACTACTGCTTTTAAACTTTCTCCACGTCTGCAAATTGCTAAGTGAATATTTTTGACCATGTTATTTTTCATTTTCTGCATATCAGAATAGCAAAGTAAATTGTCTCAGTAGAAGAACACCCACAGGAGTTGTGTAAGCTATATGTTTGGAGTGTGGGAATATATGTATATAGTGCATTCTCTGTATAAAGAGAGACTGAGGGAGAGAATATTAACTGTGATGAAGTCATGAACCCAGGCGCCCGCTATAGGCATCTGCAAACACTGGTTACCCTGGCAACAAGTGGAAAGAGGTTGGAGAGGAAAGCTGGAGTAGGTTGTTGCATTGAATTGTTTTCAGCTTGTTTCTTCCTCACTAAAGCAGGGAAATGTTGAAAGGTATGATGTCCCTCTTTCTGTGTGTGTGCTGTTTTATATGTGTTAGACAGTTGTTGGGTAAGGGAAGGCTAAAAAAAAAAATACTTGTAATTCAGTTTGATTTGAGATGAACTTTTCAACACAAATAATATGTGTTGCAAGTCTGTGCTTTCTCTTTGTGTTTAATTTTTGTGTGTTGTGTTGTGGGAGTACTGAATGGGTCTCCAGAGTACAGTACCTGTCCCATCTTCAGCCTGGAGACAAGTGACTGTTGCATATTATGTCTTCAGAAGCTAGTTTTATTTTAAACTGGCTAATGTTTGAAAATGTGCCAGGACAGTAAAGGTACTGAGCATTATGAGAAGATTTGTTTGCTGATATTAAATCAGAGCTTCTGAACACCTTCTGAATGTGCTGTACTTATATTCTCGTGCTCTTGCACTTGTGCAGAATATTGTGGCTCATGAGTTAGTGGAGTCCTTACCTCCCTGGGGAAAGTTTTTATTAGAAAAACTAGGACATTATGTTCAGGGCTATAACAGCATCTTCCACAAGAAAAATATCAAGATACTCTCTTCAGAAATCTGTTTTAGATAAATAATAGGAGTTCCAGCAGTGTGTTTCTTCTTGATTATCCTTCTCTTCTTGCTCTTTTCCTCTATAATGAAAAAAGATACAATATATATCTGTGCACTAGGATAAGAGTAGAAATAGTAGAAATTATATATATACACCTGAAAGAAATAGCTCACATAATTTTCATTAATTTTTTTTTTCATTAGCTTTATTTTTAACTTTGAAATAATGCTACTCAAGTGACTGATAGGGAAAAAAATTTACAGTCCTAAAAGAATAAAGTATATGACCCAGTCAGAGAATAGAATTCAGTCACTGTGTATTTAACACCTCTGACAGTAAGGGATTTGTTAACAGACAGTGGTTCTTGATTTCTCATGTACTAAGACATGAGAAAGACCCAGCCTAACAGAATATTAACAAATGTTGTTTCCAAAAGGGCAGCAATAAATACACACTTGGTGTACCAGACTCCTGCCTTTTCATTTCCATTCACTTCTCTATGAAAAAGGACTGACACATAATTTTATTCAAACCAAATCTAATTTTACTGCACTATAAAACTTGATCTTCAAAACTAACATAAATATGATACAGAAGATGGAGATGTTTACGAGTATGCTGATTGCTCATAAAAGAACAGACTGATAACAGTCTCATAGCATCTTCCTAGAAATAGGCTGCTTAAAAGAGCTTTTGTCAGCGGGGCATAATTTAGTTAAAATAAAGCACATTAAATCAGCTTAAGCAGTGATATATCTTATAATTAAACAAAGATTATAATCAGCATAACTGTAGAGTTTTGTCATTAAACGGTAATGCAAATCAGAGCTCTTCTGAATGGTGAGCTAATAAGTCCCCAATGTAATTTAGCAGTTGAGTACATACAAAACTGTTTTCAGTTAGTGGTATAGTTGAGACTGTAGGATTTGCAGCTTCTTTGTTTATCGTATTGTATCTGCTAAATTAATAGGTTTGTGTTTTTAGTTAATAAGGGAATAAGAAAGATTCTGGGAGTACTTACCCTCGATTCTTAAGACTGAGTTTAGAGTGTTGAAGTAAGTTAAAAAGGAAGTGGTTTCTTAGCTGCCTTGTAGGGTCATCTTCTGAAATAACCATTTTCATCCTCAGATGTTGATACAGGTTTCTTTCTATCTTTTGATCAAATGTTTTGTGGCCATTTCTATGTGGGAGTCTTCTAGTTTGACTACAGTTTATCCTCAGACACCAGCACTGTAATGGGGGGTGTGTGTCTTGGCTTCAGGCCACTTTGGAGCTGATTCTTCTGCATAGAGACTCTTGTACTGTTCCAGCATGTGGTTAAATCAAATGTGTATCTGGTGTAAAGGGCAGGCAAATACACAAAATGATCCTTCAGCTGTCCTCTGCTGCTCCATCAGGGAAATAATGAATTTTCCTACACAAGATTCTTGTAGTTTAAGTACGTCCTTCTGTGTTGTTTTTAACCTGGTTTGGTCTATTAATGCAATAAATGTATAGGTGCAACTATTCTGTTCCTACTTCCAGTGCTGTATTTTGAGGTATCTGTAGAGAAATGTGCAAGAAGGTGCTGAGAATGAGAACTGCAGCTTCTGCATTAGACCTTTCCATTTTGTGCTTGATAGTGAGTGGAACATCACAGAACAGAAGCTGCCTGTGATTTGTGCTGTAGTGTGTCACCTTTCCTTTTTGGGATCTATTGGAGAAATCTCTACAAGCAAACTTATTTATCCTAAGACTTATATTTGCTATCACTTACAAGTTTAGATGATAGGTTATTTTCTTTACCACTGAAAAGTAGTGGATGAAAAGAACTTAGAGCCTCCTTTGGTAAACTTTTTTTTTTGGTACAAATTATTCAAGAATTCTAGAAAATCAGATTAGTGACAAAAGTTGTGTCTTTCAAACTGTATTAGTCTTTTACCAAGCTTTTAAGCTGAAATATTGTCTTAAGCATTTTTTGCAAAGGGAAATCTCATACAGGAGAATATTTCCATGGTAAATTCCAAGGTCTTATCTACATTGTTGAAGATGGAGAAGTGTTTTCAACACTTGAGGGGGTGGAAGTATTTTTCCAATGAGGAAAAGTTGAAATATATATTCCTTTTTAAGACATCATCCCGTCAAAATCCGAAGTTAATTTAGAGCATGAACATAAAAAATTATAGAGCAAGATTAGAGTGTGAAAATATATTGCATCTGCTGGCTTGTGATAGCTGCCTGTGCACACCTTAGCCTGTGTAAATATAAGATGATTCAAAATAGACTAAGCAGCCCTTTGTTTTTGAAGGATGTCTTCATTTTTATTAGAGTCCAAGAGCTGGTTTGTGTGTCCATAGCCTGGGAAGGCTGAGCTACTGTTTCAGCCTGCCCTTCCCACAAAGAGCATCAGTAGCTCTTAGCAGTTCAGTTAAAATTTCCCCTGTGATCTGTAATATGCAGATCAGTGTGTAAGAAAACTGGTGTAACACAGCATTAATCTAAACCCATTAATATGTACAGCTGGTACATATTAAAGAGATTGTACAGACAGAGATCCTGAGTTTGACACATCCCAAGTTCTGGAATAGCAGAAGGTGGAAATTTTAAGACTAATGTATTTATAGAGGGACAACAGACCCATCACTGATAAGAGGACATTTAGTTTAATTTGATACTGGTTTCATGAAAAGCAGATTTGGCCCTGTAACTGGATGTTCACAGTAATTAATCTTACTTACCAGTAAGCTTCACTTCAAGTGTAGCATGTATGTGCAGTTGCAGATCAGAGAGGAGCCACAGGCCACAGCTGGCTCATCATTAAGAGTGATGGATTTTGCTCTGCATGCAGCAGGTGCTGCAACCTTCAACATCTCCAGAGGAGAGATGTGTGTTTTTCTTACAGATGTGCAGAGATAACAAATACCATAGGCAAGATTTTTTTTATTTCGCCTTTTAAATGACATTTACTTCTTTTTAAGAAGTAAATTGATGGCATCAATTATGAAAAAGTTGGTATTGCCACCTTAGTTTGCCAATAGTTAATTTCACTCAATCATGTTAAGAATTTAAAATTAGAGCAAAGGTTAAAAAAAATTTCTTCCAGTTGGTTAGACAGCAAAAGGGCATAGAGGCTTAGGAGAGGGATCACAATATCTCTTAATCTGTGAATTATTTTTCATTAATAAAGAGGAAGAAGAGCTTGAAGTGCCTTTGGAGGGGCTTGGATTTCAGCAACAGGAGTCCCGACTTTGTCAGCAGATGAAAATGGCTACTGTTGCACCAGCGCCAGAGCCTGTTTGCTGGCAAGTGGAATCAGTGACCAGCACAAATTCAGGACATGTTTGTACTCAAGGTAGGAGCTTTCTGTGCTTCAAAGAATTCTCACAGTGGGTGGTTAGCTGCAGATGAGTCTGTAGGGACTGCTGATTGGGTAGTTGAGATGCATATTCCCCAGTTTCTGTGTGTGCCTTCCAGTCAAGTATTCCAGAGCTTAGAGCCATTCCTGGCAATGCCTCAGCTTCCTAGGAAGTGTCTTGTTGTCCCAAATGGTTATTCTTTTTGGTGCATGACTCACATGCTAAATATCATGACAAGGCCAATTAAATAACTTCCCAGTACCAGACTTACTTACCGTGCTATATAGTTTGTGCATCCTTTGAATAAGAGTTTTTTCTTTAAATTGAAATCTTACATGAGGCACATTGGCAATACTTTGGATTACACTATTGGAATATTTAGCAGAAGGAAACATTTTTCACAAAATCTGACTCACTCAGTACAAGTAAACATAAAACCCAGCATTACAGCAGTTAATGCTTTCTATTCCTCCTCTGCCCCTTTCCCAAGAGAAGTAGGAGTTGGTGTTTTAATTGAAAAAAGGTAAAGCTTGGTATTTCAGTCAGGCACAATCTAGATATTCTTGCCTGGAGTATCTCATTTTTCTTCACAAGTGAAAGGCAGATTATCTTGTGTCTGATTACTGCAATATTTCTGATACTCTGAAATGAGTGGCTGCCCATGGAGATGGTCACTGACCTTGATGGAAAGCTGTGCCTCATCTGTTGCAGCAGCTCTTACATTCTTCTGTGCAGTCGAGAGCATACAATTCAATTTTACATCCCTTAGCAGTTCATTCTATCCCTGGTTGTTTTCAGGATAGCATCAGGAAGCTGGCATTTTATTTTGCTGTGTTTTAAGTGGCCATGTCAGTTCCAGAAATCTGCAAGAGATGGATTTTACTAGTTATAATCTGAAAAAATTTATGTGAACAAATGTTGTCATTATCAGTCTGAGGTGTAGACTCTGGTGTTTTCTTTCATGTAACTTTAAAAAAAAATAGGTTTTGTTCCAGGTGAAGCAGCTTTGTTAGTAAGAAATCAAGAAAACTCTTTTAAAAAATCTGTTTTAATATAAAAGCATTGTCTTCTACTGGTTATTGTTGTGTATGTGTTATTTTGTACTGTAATAATGCCTAAGGAAGAGCCAGATTCCTCTTTATTCCATGAAATGAGCCCTGTGTGAGCAGGTTCAGATTGTAGACCACAAGCTGAGAAGCTTGGGAAGTATGTGGAAATTATGCTAAGCAGTGTTTCAAGCAGTGGTGTGAGCACACCAAGGAAGCTTTTATGGCAGGATTTGAAGAGAGTAATGGGTAAATTTTAGTGGCTATTGTCATATATTTTTCTTAAATTGTTGAGGAGTTGCTATCTCAATAATTAAAAAGCCAGTGCTGTGGTGGAGGAAATTAAGACTCATAAGTAAAGTGAAGTAGCTTTATTTTGTTGCATTACAGAATGGAGATGCAGTTAGAGAATGAAAAGATAAGATGGTTGCACCTGAAACAACATGTGGGAAAATGGTGTTTGGAGCAGCCACCTCATTAGATGTAGGTGGTTCAGTGCTACGCTGCCACTTACCATGCTTGGTCAGACTGAGTTTCTGCTGTCCAGTAAGATTTTTAAATTACTTCTGGTTTCCAGTTGACATTATAGAATCTTGAGGTACTTTCTTCTGTTTCTGAGCCTTAATTAAAGCAAGGCTTGAAGAGAGGCCTTTTGAGCCAGCCATATGTCTAATAATGAACTCTTGCCTCTTCTTTGACATCCTAAGTAGCTTTCTAACATGTTTTTCTTACTGTTTTCTGTTCAGCCTCCAGTTCCAAGCCTGAACTCAGCTCCAGTTCACAGACTTTAGGAACTCTGCAGAACAAGACAGATGGCACCCGAGTTAAAACTCGCATTCTGCCCAACATGCCAAAGCTTTTCATACCTTCATCTGTCACCAAATTTCCACCTGAGATCACTGTCACTCCACCCACTCCCACCCTCCTTTCTCCAAAGGGCAGCATTTCAGAAGAGACCAAGCAAAAATTAAAGGTAATAAAAGAGAAATAGTAACTTTTAGATTATTGTTTTTATCTTAATTCTCCCCTCAATAAAATAACTTGTATGGAAGGAGCAATGGTTCCTGCCCCCAGTTCATAGCCAGAGATAAAATAAGTAGTAGAAGAAGGTGCTAGCTGTTACCAGCAGGAGCCAGTTCTAAGGGACTCTTGAAATATTGACCATGGGTAAAATCATCATTATTCTAGTTCTACTCCTTTTCTGAGGCAATTAGGATTACAAAAATGGGTGAAGGAGCTAGTGCAACCTTTGCCATTTTTAGGTTAGTGGAAGCTTCCAGAGTATTACAGTTGGGGAAGCCTGTTACATTGTTTCACATTAGGATGCCATATCTTTTCTAGAAGTAAGAGACCTGTTGAATGTGAAGGAATAGCAACCAGTTGGCTTTTATCCCTTGTGATCATGGGTTTATCCTGACTATTTAGCAATATATTCTCTCTCTCTCTTTTTGGGATCAGTCTGCTATTTTGTCTGCTCAGTCTGCAGCGAATGTAAAGAAGGAGAGCCTTTGTCAGCCAGCTTTGGAAATCTTAGAGACCTCAAGCCAGGAGTCCTCATTGGAAAGTGATACTGATGAAGATGATGACTACATGGACATATGAATGAATTCTGGCCATCATCAACACCAACCATTTAACCATTCTTCTTGTTGCCAACATCTCTGGTAGTTAAAACATCTTCGGTGGCATTAATCTCCATTTAATCTGCATCACTATGTTCTTCACGTTCATTTATCACCACTACCACTTGTATTGCCTTCAGAATCTTTGCCATTCTCCTCATCATGGTGCTTGACAGAAAGAATGATCCTTTACCTGGCAGTTAATTGATTTGGACCATGCCATCACCTTCAGTAAACACAAAGGATGTTCAGAACTGCAGTTCGTGTTTCTCTGCTGTTGCTGCTGCTTCAAACCAGAGCCTTGGGAGTCACTCCAGTAGCTCTTTTCTACAGCATTTTCTCCCTTTGGGTTGTCTTTTTTGCCTTCTCCCCACTGGTTAAATTTTTCACCCAATGATTCAACAACCTCTTGTCTGTCTAACCGTGCCATGGTTAGTACAACAGCTCTTCTTAAAGTGAAGAATGGGCTGAGCTGGTGGATGTTTTAATTGCATCAAGAAAGTCTGTGGCTTTGTTGTGGGGCAGGAGGGGTGAAGTGGGAGCCTGTCAGCAACTTGGCATTGCTGGGTGCTTTGTTGGAATTTGTCTCACTGACAACAGGCAAAGAACCAGACAGACAGAGGTTGGCCTCCTGTTTGTGCTCATTTCACACCTATATATGAGGTCCAGCAAAAATAATCCACTGGAATGTTGGCTTGGAAAACTGATCCTTCCAGAATTGTCTTACTGTTCTTTCTCTTCTAATGCCTTGGACAAGCATTTGGAATTGGGGGCTAGATGATATTTTTATGGTGGTATTGAAAAAAAATTGCAAGATATCAATACCATTTCAGAAATGTCTGTTTTTTACAGAATGACACGAAAAGGTGTTTTTTTATCTATCTGCAGAAGGACTGCTTACAGTTATTTATATGAGAAAATAATGGTAACAAAGATGCTTTTTTTTTCTACTAAATGTTAACTTTGTAAAATAATTCAAACCATGCAAAAAAAAAAAAACCCACACACTATATATACACACACCCGTGCACCCACACACATATATATATGTGTATGTACATATATATATATGAAAAAAGAAAATGCCTACAGCTTGTAATGTTGGATTTCTTCGTGTTTAGGGGAGTTGGTTTTCTGTAAAATGCAGAGCTTTGTATAAACTTTGGGAGTTTTTTTCTAATAAAGTTGAAATGTACTGTTGTCTGTTTGTCTGAGAGGGCATGGTGTGATGGTTCTAGAAAAAGTACTACTCCTCTCTTCTTTTTATTTCCTCGACAAGAATGTAGTGGAGGAAGAGGGGTGGGGGAAAGCCTCCTCCTTTTCTGAAAACTGCCAGAGCTCTGCAGATGGGTTTGATTTTGTGTGACCCAGAACCCAGGTCAGCCAGTGCTGCCAAGATTGCCTGCAGCAGGTTCACTTTCCCACTGAGGCATGATCTGAATTCTTTTTCACCCATCTGAGTATCTTTGAATGCTGATTAACAACCTAAGGGGTAAGATGACACGTGGTGAAGAGGATCACATAGAATATTTGACTGTACAAATTAGCATCTAATTGCTGTTACAGAGATTGCTCTCCTTCACTGCAAGAATGGTGGCTGGCTGCTGGATAAAAAGCAGCAGCATCAACCTTTGTGTTGCAAGTTTGTTCTCATATTCTAGGCTGTTTGTTTTGAAGAAAATGTAATTTGTAGACAAGTGAGCATGTCCATCCTGGGAATGTTAGCTGTTTGAATAACTTACACACTTACTGCAAGTGATAGGTGAGCTGGATGCAACTTGTGTGGAAACTATCAGATAACTGAATGGTAAAAGCAAATGAGTATTTTCAGTAGTAATGTGTTTTAAGTTATTATAAATACAGTGTATAGTGTATTATGTAGTCATTGGTTGGTAATAGGCTAAGGCAGCTTCAGGTATTCAGGTGTGATCTTTATGTTTTTTAGAAGATAGCACAAGAAAAAAGAAATCGGCTGCTTATGAGAAACAGAACACAGCTCAGTAGTGTGGTTCTAAACAGGACTCTTTCACCCAAATACAATAAGCTATGTAGGCATTTTGGCTAATTAATATTCTTAAACATACAGCTGACTTTAAGATCACATTTAAATTCTTAGGTCTTTGCTTCTAGCATGAGTTTGATCTATGAAGACAGAACATTTGATTTTCTTAATTGAATTTGTATTCCTTGGCATTGGGCATTTTGCTTTTTTGTTTTTCTTTTCTCCAGACCTTACTAAAATGCCTGATCTTGAATGTTTGTTTGGCTTTTAGTCCTGCTTTTTGAGAAGAATTTAATCTTTTGCTGGTTAAGGAAAGCTGGAACAGTAGGTGAAACTGTTCCTGTCAGCTAAAAGAGAAGCTGAATGTTGCTACTCTGCTCTAAACTCAATTTTAATCTTCAAACAGCACAACTGTACAACTTGTTTTACCCTATATTCCAAACTGATTTTTTTTTTTTTAATCTATGATCTTCTATTCCCATTGTGCTCTCGGGTAGCTCGAGGACTTTTTCTCAAGAAATTTCTGAAATTGAACTCCAGGCTGCCTCCTTCAAATCCTGTCCTTCTGCTAATGACCAAATAGCATTGCTCAGTTGTGGCCCATCTTCCATTTTTCTTCTCTGTAAGTACAGCTTTTATGGTTCTTCAGTTCAAGGATTCATATTCTGGAATGGAGATCCCAAGGCTGCTGGATGCATATACATGATAATGTTACTAAAGGTACTTGGAGCAACAACTTCAAATCCTTACAGACAAAAGTATTAATTTAATGTGGCATCTTCTGAAGCCTGGCAATTTAATTTTATAGGATTTTCAAGAAAAAACCAAAACATTATTTTAAAACTTCAGTTAGCTCTGAGTTCACTTGATGCCATTTCTTTAATTCAGTCTAATCCCAGATGTAATATCCTGAAATCTGAGTAGAGACAAGGTCCAATATACCAAGTTGCTTATCAAATGCCAACATTTATCTTCAGGATTTACTGAGTAACTGTTGATTCTGAAATCTCAGTGTTCCCACGTGTCTTTTCTATGTGCCAGAAAAATAAATGGCAGTTGCTGAAGGTTATTGCTTTTGTAATTTTTTAGTTTAGTTTGTTTTTTCCCTGTGAAGCAATAGGACAGGAATGTCTGGTGCCTAAAGTAACCTAAAGGTAAGATCTGTGTCCAAGTTGGGTGTGGTGAGTAGGCCTTTTTTTTTTTTTCCTGCAAGTAATTAATTAAAAAGCAAATCCATTTTGGCTACTGAAAAGCAAAATTGTTCATACTTCCAGGAAAATAGCAAAAATATTTTCCAAAGCAAATGGAAAAAAATTATTTTGAATCAGAGTAATTTGTGGATAATGTATGCACTTTCTGTGCTGTTGTTTGGTGCAGGATATCTTTCACTAATCACCATTATTAAGGTATATGGTACTGGGATTTGCCTGTGCTTAATGCAATTTCATTTCCTGGCACAAGGATTATATGGTTTATATATAGTTAAGGACATTGAGAATTCATCTCTCTGAAGCAAGGACTGATGTTTTATTAAGAGTCAGTTTTGGTTTGGCATTTGTCATTAGTGGCTTCTGCCCACTGCTTCAGAAATGGTGTTCTTTAAAAGCTGTTATTTTTGCATTCTGCAACCATACTATAGAATCAAGGGAGATACCTGGTATCTTCCTTAATTTTATCATGTAGAAGGGTGTGTCAGTTGTCTCTTGGTTGGTTTTTGTTTTTGTTTTTTTTAATTATAATGAGATTTCTGGATGAATAATGAAATCAATGTTTTTTTGCAGCCAAAATAAACACCATATGGTCAGGGAGAAAGGGACCAGGAGAAGATGAGGGAGGCATGGCAGGCAGAGCTGATTAGAAGACAAAATGAACTGAATGGACACTGAGGGACTGGGTGAGAATAGACTGAAGTCTTAGCATCTGAGGGATGATGTGGGGTGGTTTTCACCATCATTAAATTCAGTGCTCTTGGTTTTGGCAGTTGTGTTGATATTTCAATGAAGGTAAAAAGTCTGGTGTGGATGCATGTACAGTATCATAAACTGAGTATAGCTCATTTCTGTTCCTGCAGATGCTTGTCATATTAAAGGGAAAAGGTGGCAGGGTAGATGAGTTGGGATGCTCAGAAAGAGAAACAGGAGATGTAGATCTTGTTGTCTCTTTACTTAGTCATGTATTGCTGGGATGAAAAGGCTTTTTTCTTGCAGGTGAAGATGATGGTAAGAACTTCAGTGAAGATGTTGAGTGCTAATTGCCATCTTTCCTTTTATTCTAGCTGATGACTAGGAATGCACTGACACTAAGCTTTGAAGCATGTGCCAGGAGTTTGAGTAACCTTGGAGTACTGTGTGACAAGCTGTATGAGCCCAAGCTGAGCCATTGTGAGAATCTCCCCTGTGGACTCTCAGCTGCTGCAGGGCACAGTACAACAGGTAGCACTGTGAGGGGTAGCAGACCAGCACCTGAGGTTTGTTGGGTTCTGGAGGATCACTTATCTTCACTTGAACAGCTCTTTCACATCAATACTTAGGGGATTCCAGACAAGCATCTCCAGAGATTTAAAGACACAACTCTCCTTATTCCTGCTGCTGTTTATCAAATGTATGAGGGTGACACCCCATTAGCAAGCACTTGTTAGCTGACTCTAGAACCCCTGCTCCACAGCCTTTAGCTGTCTTAAAGCTGCCCAGCCTCTGTGCAGCTTGATTTGTTTGATTTTCCTCCCATACTACCCACAAGCCATTTATACCAAGCACATGAGCTGTTCGCTGTGTCTTCAGGAGTTCAGTGCTTGCAGACAACCTGATGCAGGCTCAGACTGCAACAGCACAGAAGCTAAGGATGTCAAGGGGGTTTTCTGCATACCAGCTATCCTATGGATGGCTTTATCCCCAGTAAAATCTCATGTATGAATCAGGAAAAGACATATGGACTTCAATCTCAGGGCTGTGAGTCCCTCTCACCTCGTTTATCCCATGGCATTTGGGACCTTCGCTGTCTGCTCTGGTAGCGCTAGAGGGGGCCCTTGGACAGAGAAGAAAAAGGAAAAAAAAAAAAGGGGGAGAAGGGCAAGAAGAGAAAAAAATGAACCCAGCCCCCAGAATGGATGACCAGGACCTACCTTTAAACTTCTGAAAGACTAAGTTACATTGCTGATTTTGATGTCACCTACTTCTAAGGACTTTCTGCTACTTTACAAAATGTCCTTTTTGCAATACATAATCTGATTCAAAGCAGAGGGAATGAGAATCCTCATAATCTTTGTAAGGTTCTGTCCCATGTTTCTGGACATAGGGGAAAGAAAAAAAAACCAACCGAAACCCCCCCCTCAGTTTGCACTTTGTTACCATTAGTATTGCAACTTAGCAGGAAAACAGATCCACTATGTACTTGCTTTTCATGCAAAATCTGTTTGTGCCATAATTACGTTTTTCCTTTTTTAAAAATTTCCCTATAAAAAGCCTTACAGGATGTTTTCCACTTTATTAATGTACAGCATATTATGGGGCAGGCAAAGAGTATCTTTTGACAGTAAAAGGGTTCAAATAGTACTTTCAGTGTAAATCCTGATTGATTCAGTCCTAGTCCATTGCAGTGACACAGGGTTTGCACTGAGTAACTGAGGCCAAGAGTGGGTGATAAACAGGCAGCTCATGAATCTGTGAAGTGTTTTAAGATAGCTTCGTTGAAGTGAAAGTCTAATTAGGGATAACAATGTGTGTGAAAATGCTGGAAGAAATAGCCAAAGCTGAAAGAATTAAATAGCCAAATGCTGAAAGAAATAGCTTTCAAGCTTGGAAAAAAAAAATCTTGTTTAACAGTCTCTGTTGTCTGAAATAGCCAGGAGCTAAGATCAAGCACTGTAGTCAAAAGCACACGGAATGGGATGAGGAGATGGAGCTGAGGCCATGAACTGACTGCAGTCAGAAAAATGAAGTCACTTCTACCAAGCAGGAAAGTAAAATCACACTTCCAGCCTCCATGTAAGATTTATCTGTGCAATCGAGTGTGTATATAGCTTGGTACGAAAGCATTCAATTGTATAATCCCAGTGGGAGGAGCACTTCACAATGTCTTTCTTCTAAGTGCATTGTCTTATTGAAGGAAACTGCCTGTCTAAAACCAAGTCAACATGTATGGTAAAAATAGTTTTTGGTCTCAGACCAGACACCAATATCCCACTTTCAATTTTAATTTCTCAGACTATTTTTTCTCTCCTTTCTTTCAGGAACCCTGCAAACAACAGTGAACTCCAGTATAAATGAAATACAATCAAAGCTCATGTATGGTATAAGCATAGGAGAACCACACTGGAAATGGTATTAATTTAATTTTAGTTAGAGTGATATTCTAATTACAAGTGAAAGGCCACGTAGCAGGCTACAGACATTTTAGACATAGTGCTTTTTGTGTGAATGCTTAGTTGTTACAGTTAGCTTAAGAACCTGTCTGCATATTAAAATTCTTCTCTTTTTACTTCTATGTGGTTTCTGACAGATATGGAGAGCTATTCACAAAAAATAACACACAAATGAGTTTTATTGGCAAATATGCATCATGAACTCTTATCTTAAATAGCACCAAACACACACTGTTCAGTAATAATTAGTAAAGGATGTAATATGAGTAGAAAAGCTTTGCACTTCAAAAGTGTTCTTGATTCCTTCTAAGTCCCACCAGAGATTTCATTTCCTTACATGACAAATTAAAATGCACAAAGAGTGACATTTTCTCTTCTAAATGTGTGAGTGTATATAAAAATGTAACTCCTTCGATGAGAGTGCAATGATCATTTTCTTTTCCTCTGGAGAGATGGCACCAGATCTATTCTCAAAAAGCTTAACTTGATAATTGAGCCAACATCTAAAAGCACCATGCTATATGAATGTCAGAAGCTGTAATTTTAATATGGAAATTTGTCACCTAGGAATGTCTAGACCATATATTAGATTTCCGTTAAGTTAGAGTGGGTTAGGAAAAAACATAAGATGTAGAAATTCACAGTGGAAGTTACTGAGCTCACAAAATCAATTTGCAATGCTGTGCCCTCAAGTAGTCAGTGCCAGTTTCAAACAAATAACAGTGCTGCTATGGCTTTCCCAATAGACAGCACTGCTGAAAATGCTTCCTCTACTTAAGAAGTAAATGGGCTTTCCTGGGAGCAAAACAAAAGGTCTGACGTGTTCTCTCACAGCAAGTAGCAGCCATACAAGATAGTTTTTCAGTTTGGCTTGCTTAAACATAGTAACAGCTTGGGACTGCAGATCATAAAGTATTGCTGCAAAAAGAAGTGTGGGAGGTTTGGGGTTTTTTTTTCTTGATAACCTTGGTCCGTGGGCCCCCTTGCTTTGCTAGCATGAAGAAGCCTTCAAACGCTGCCAGTGCAGTCAGAGCTGGCCTGGTATCTGGGCAGTGCTGTCTGTGTGCTCACATTTTAACTGTGAGAAGACAGAGACATGGATCTTTCTGCAGAAGCCAAACCAGCTAAGTGCAATTACAAGTTTTACCAAGCCTGTAGTTTTATTTGGAGGTTAATATTAATATAGTGGATTTTCCCAGTGTGAATGAAAAAAAAAATAGTAAAGAAAACAGTGGGTGATTTCTAGAAAGCCTGCAGCCTCCAAGTCATTTTAATCCCTCAGTGTCTTCCACTACCTCCCTCTCAGCTACAAATCCCCCCCTCCTGTTCAGTGGGGCTGGCAGGTGCTGAGCACTGCAGCCTTTCCTCTGCAGGAGCAGAGCAGCTCCCCAGGAGTCCCTCTGACATGTGGGTTGGCAGCTGTGAAGAGGCAGACACAAGGCCCTCTAACAACTGCACATAATTCAGATGATTGCTCTGGAGATGTTGCTATCTAGTTTAATGAGTTCAGTTTTAGACAACTGATAATTAAAATGTAAAGGAGACTAAATAGTATGTGCTTACATGCACTCCTGCTACATTTGCCTTTTTAGTAAGCTGAGCTTTTTGACATTTCAGTGAAACTCAGAAATATTTACATTACCACTGCAATACCCAGGTTGTGGGCATGGTTGCATTTCAGTAATGAGATACAAAGACAGCACAGTACAGCAACTGTCCTGTTACCTGGTGCTATGAAGACAAATGGAAAAGTAGCTGTAAAGAATATGAAAACATGGAAATATTACTTTCAAATGGAAAATGTCTGCTGGGGAAGAAGGAGAGAGGGAGAGAAGGAGAAGGAGGAGAATGTTCTTCTAAAATATGTGCCTGATGTAACAGAGTACCTCAGTGTAAGTGACTGCTGTTGATTTCAGTAGCAAAGGGCATCATCATCTGGTACTTCACCATAGGTGTACACTGAATATAATTTCTTCAGTGACCAAGAGTATTTCTACAACTGAAATTCAGATCAAAAGCAGGTGCTTTATAATAAATAGACTTAATTTCCTTAGTATTTGCAAACTCCAGAGCTCACAGTTAACCACTGAAAAATTCAAAAAGCCAAAGAAATGTGGAAGTATCTCTGCTGGTAAAAATTTCAGCCCAAATTACATTTTTTGGAAACTGAGAGATAATAATGAACAGGCTTGGGTATGGTAGGGTGTACAAATAAAAAGACAATGTAATGTGAGGTTTAGATCAGTCAGAGTAAACAGGAACAAAGTATAGTTTCAAAATTGTGCTATGTAAATTTCAGAGCAATAATATGGAAGTAAAATTTTCCCTAATTAATTCTCCCAGAAATTGCAGAGGCATATAGATGGACTTTGGAGTGCAACTGGCAGTATCTACAGGAAGTTTCAGGTAGGGAAATGCTAAAATGAAGTTCTGTTTAGTAACACCTGTCTTTGTGTGGTCCTTGAACAGGGTGCTAGGAATATAATTTTCTTCCACAGCATTTCTCCTCCCCCTGCTGTTCCAGTAAGAAAACCTTGTTGGGTTTTAGAACAGCAGCAGCAGAGCTGGTGATACTTACAGAGTATGATGGACTAAGAGCTTGCTCATTCTTGATGTGTTCTTGCTTTTGGCTTTGCAAATATTTATTTTCTTCACCTGTTTTGTAACAGCACCATTAATTTTTTTTGTTAAGTCATAAGGGTCTAAAGAAATTAGTTGTGAATTAAAAAACTGCTGAGTTTCTCAATTACCCACTTACCTTCTGTTTTCTTTCTCCATAAAATGGAAACTGCTTGTCTGAAAAAGCCCCAAACCCACCACAAATAGCCACTGTAATTGAAGCTAGAAAATTGTTATATATCTTAAATTATTTATAGTTTATCTTCTAATCAGATTCAGTTAAAGCTGTGGCTTTTTTTGTTATTTTGAGGGAGTGACTGGTAATACCTACAAGGAACCACTCTCATAGTTGAGTTAAACAGGAGCAATACAGAAAATCACCTGAGTTTTTGTGAATAATAAAATAGCAGATCTTCCCACAAGCAGAATTCTGGAGAAGACCAGAAGTGTCTGTTCATGTAAATGTAGAACACGCTCATTTTTCTGGAGAGTCTTTACCTCTGTTTGCTGAGAAATGAGGATAATTCAGTGTGACAAAACCAAGTCTTTTTAAATTAAGACTCGTTTGGATTTTTTAGTTTTTCCCATTTCCCAGTTGAAATTTCCTGTGTCTTGGAACCATTAACAATATGTTACTAACCATCCATTATGTCCTGTCTTACTCTCTTAGATGAAAGAGTCATGTAAAAAAAAAGATTCTTCGACCCCTGTGACTGAATTTGAGCGATAATGTCAATGGAATTAACACTTTGCCATTGTTGAATGGTCTCCTGTGGCTATATAAACATCAAGGTAACACATTTCCAAAGCAGAAGATGTTACTGCTGTGATACTGTTGTTTTGAGCATATTTCCTTAACACCAAAATACTGATGTAGATGGAGGGTGATGTTTGGGTATTTTTAAAAAAAAAAAAAAAAAAGATTGCTTTTGCTGCTTCTTTTCTGGTGAATTATGGTTTATTTGAAGAAAAATTATTACATTGTTTGGCTAAACATGGAATGAACATTGCGAGTACATTGAGGTTTATCTAAGATGACAGGTCTTTTAAAAGGACTAATCTCATTTCTGAAGAAGACCTTCTGGAAAAGCTGGGGAAGAACTGCCTTTAGGAAGCCCAGGATTCTTGAACCTAGGGAGATGTTAATAATTGGCCTGATAATAATTGTCTCCTGCACTAGCTTCAGCTATTAGTGTAACTTTCACCTCTGCAAACAGAAACAGACTGAGGCTTAAACACCTCTGGTATGTTGATGAGTAAAATGTTAGTAAGATGCAAGTTTCAGTTTTAGTTTGAGGATGGCAAACAAATCTTGAGGCCAGGCTGGGCTGAAAACTTTTTATCTTTGATAATCTCACTGTAGGCTCATTGTCACTCTCATCTAATGCAAGAGGGAAATAGCTGATGTGGAGGTTGTACAGAAACTGTAATTCCTTACCTTGCACCTCCATTGACAGTGGCTGCCCTACAGAAGCCAGAGGTGGTCTGTCAGGACATGCAGGTAACAGTAACAATCTCCTTTATTATGAGTTTCCTGACCCTGGCTGCAAATGGAAAAAGAACTTGTATTTCTGCAAGTGTATTTTCATTTGTCTTCAAGGAAAATAAAAAAAATAATTCAGGCAGTAAGTGCTAAACCAGAACCTGACAAGTTCCCTTCCTAACTACCCTTTGTTATGTAAGTTTTAATTTTCTGCCACCACCTTTAATTAATGAGTCAATGGGTTTGCTGCATTTCTACTAATTAGAGATCCTAATGCATGTATCTGAAGGTGGGAAGTCAATCTCAAGGTTGACCTCACCAAAATCAGACAACATCCCTCTCCAGAATCTGAGCGACATCCCTACTGCTTCTGCCAGAGGTAGAACAGTTCTAGGAAAAAGGACTTCACCTTGCAAAGCTGCATCTGGCACTTTTAGGAACATTAGGACTGGAACAGAAGAGAGGGAAGTATTGTCCATCCTGGTCATTTGTGCAAGAGCAGCCCTGCATTGGATTCCTCAAAGAAGCATGGGAAATGTTGTTTCTGGATTGCTCTTGGGTAACTAGGGATAGAAAATAAAGTTGTGGTGGAAGGAGAGAGGAGCTGGCCATGGCAAGAGTTTGTCAGGTTATGGGAAAGGACTTGGTGAATCATGAGCACTGTACATGAGTTAAATAAACTGTGGATGTGGTTTGAATAAAGTAAAGTGGTTTTTTCTCTCTTGAGGGCTGTTGGAAGCTCTCTGAAGGCAGAGAAGAGAACAGCTAGTAAGCTTTGTGCTTGAGAATGGCAGAGAATCTGCTCCTTTTATGCATGGATCAATCTTTTGTCAGCCCTAACACGATGACTGACAGCTTTAGTGTATTTCCACTGTCATCCAAATGTACTTCTTGGGAAATGAAACCCAGTGACTCAATAACTTGACACCTTTCCCATCACTCTGGCCTAGGCCTAGGAGTGGGGCAGAAGAGTGCTCAACGAGGCACAGCAACATTAAGATTGCAGTCATGCCCCCTTTGGGAGTCAGTAGCTGGTCATGTAAAGTAAGGTTGGATTTTTGTGTGGTGCTGTAACCCCGGGTTACACTGCAGCAGGACACAGCCCCTTCAGGTGCCAGCAGATCAGACATTCTTTGTCCTGGTCCCATAACTCATTCAGTATTCATTTGAAGGATGAGAGGTATAAGGGATGATCAGGTATTTCAGAGCCTCCTTTGCTGTTTATGCAAAGGCAGGATTGTTCTCTACAATAACACTGATTTCTGTAAAAGTGATTTAAAAATCAAATACAATAAGAGCTTTTCCTGGTATTCTGTGTGCAGGCTGCCCTTGCACAGCTGCTATGTTTTTTCCTGGATTGCTTCTCTCATTTTGATCCCTACTAGTGAATGTGATTATATCCCTTTGCAGCATATTAAATCCTCTGTCATCTGTATCTTTACACCCTGCAGACATGTTCATTTCTTCTTTCTGCACAGAGCCATCATTCAATTATGAATTTACTGACTAACTCTTATAATCTTTCCTGATGTTCAGTTCATCCAGTGTTCCTCCAGTTCCCCAGTAGCTTTGATAATGAGGAGATAAGAATTACATGTAACTTTAGCACTTTCGTTTTACAGCAGACCAGAGAATCCAAAAAGAAGCCCTGCCACTTCCCTGCTCAGCTACCTTTCACATGCCCATCCTGTGCTCATATTTGACTGCATTACACTTACTGCAGAAAACTATGTGAACTATCTCCATATTGTAGCCTCCTTTATATTACTGTGTATTTAATAGATGGATGTGGCTGAACATCACTGTCTTAAGAAGAAAAAATAGTGATATTAAGCAGCTCAGTGGAAAAATCTAGAGGGGGGAGGAACTGCAGAACTGTCCATGAGCAGTTACTTTAAAGTGAAGTAGATTGCTGGCAGCTTCTCCAAACCTACAGCTGGCTGCAGGGATGCAAGCAGGTTTGCTTGTTTTTCCAGGCCTCCTGATTGCTTATGTTATCTTTGGTTCCAGATCATTTTGTAGTTGGTGCAAAAATTCTCAATTCTATGTTGTCCTGGCCAGCATGGATGCCTGGAGCACAATAGCTGCCTGTCCATTCCTAGAAGTGATGTTTATGGCCCTGACAGGCAGTCACAATTCCAAGGTGACCTTTTTAATATAATTTTTTTCACTCTATCAATACTTGACTTTGCATGCATCAAAGGGACATCTCTCAATGCAAAATGTGCATAAGCAGGGAGTAGTCATAGGCAGAAATTTGGACTCTAATTGAGTTAAAATATATGCAATTTAGGTTAGTGTATATATATGTAATTAGTATAATTGATACTTTTTCCTACTATAGACATAAAAAACCTCCAGAATCCTGCAACTGAATTTTGCCACAGCTTTCTCGAGTAGAAGTCTTAAAAAAAACAAACCATTGCAGTAGAATATTGCCCAGAGTGCAAAAGTATTCTCAACATTTCTTCTGAAATTGCTTCAGGTTAGCTCTTGATCACACAGAATTCATGTGTCAGGAACATCATGGAGAGGCAGAAAAATTAAATGCAGAGTTGTCCTTTCCTAACCAGTCTTTAACAAGTATCTGTAAACTGTACCTAAAGACTTGCATGATCATGCTGCCAGTGTTTCCCTCCTAATAATTATTTTAACCCAATTCCCTGGTTTCAGCCCAGCTTGGCAGAAGTGTAGAAGTCACACAGATGAGTGAGGTCCCATGGGTTTCTTTAAAATTGTCTGAGGCAATGGCTGCAACGTGAGTTAAAATAATAGCAGACAACAGAGAATCCAGAGAGGAAAGCTGGTTTTAAAATGCCTCAGTCATGAGAAAAGCATCAAAGCTCAGGATGGGCCACAAGGTAGATGTTGTAGTAGTGCACAAGTGCAAATGATGATTTGGCTGTTTGGGTTTTTTACTTGGTATTAGGAGGAAGCAACTGAGTAGCACCATGCCAGTAAAGCAAGTGAGGAGGAGGAGTGCTGTGAGTCCTGACCTGCATTGCAGGCAGTGTCAACTCTCACCAAAGCTGAGCAGTAGCTCCTTGCAGAAGCTTCAACTGGTAACTTCAGTGTTAGGGGGTGGCAAAAGCAGTGACCTCTTTATTGATAATCATCTGATCTGTGCTCACAATGAATGTTGCTCTTAAAAATCCTGCACATTCCCCAGCACTCTTCTTAATAGAATTTGAATATTTCTGTTGAATTTACATGCTATTGTTGTTTGTATCTACGTTTGATTGGCAGGCATAGATTAAGGTGTAAAGTGCCAGTCATTTAAAAACAGTTTAGCTATAACAAAAGCAAAGATTGTGGTTTTGGGAATGGTACCTATTATGTGTGTCAGTGATCTCCAGGGTAGAGAGAAGAAATCCAAATCATTAATGCCTAAGCCAATATTTTCAGTATAATGCAGTTGTCATCACACACCTCTGTTGCCCCCTGTCACAATGCATCTTATTTGTATAACTGTTCAGAGGGCTCTCAGCCATGTGTTGTCCCTTGATTTCTCAAAGGATTGCGACCAATATATTTAAATCATTCAAGTGCTTGATGTTCTTAACAACTTCGAAGCATTTGTCCACTATAGTGGGGCTAATTTTTAATTTATTTTTCTAAACACATCTATCCAAAATGATTCTAGGCTTTTATATTCACAGCAGGGAGCACTGTGAGGTTTAAATATCCCTTTAATCACCAAGGATGTAATAAAAGCAAGAAGAGTTCTTTGAGCTGCAGAGTGTTACCCAGGGAAAAATCTTCTCTGGAGCTTACAAATGTGAGCTGAAGAGACAAACTGGGCAATAAAATCCACAACTATGGACCAAACCGGCTAAAAGTTGGTCTGTAGCTGCCCATCAGGAGCTGAGGCTTGGAGGGGGGAAAAGGCCATTCAGCACCTCCAGAGCCATAAGAGCCAGGTCATAAACATTTGACAATCTGCTGGGTGGGGGGAGGGAGCTGTGGCTCTGTGATCTGCCTGGAGTTTGTACCCTGGCTCATGACTGCAACAAAGGATGAGTGTGAGGAATTTGCCTATATGAGAAGAATGAAGAAAAAAAAAAATCTAGGCACATTAGAGACTGCAGGAGAAAGTGGGAGTTGTTGCTGAGTTTGTCAGTTCGTGTATGTTTGTGACAGACTCATCCCACTGCTGATGTGAGGGATCCACGAGTTCTGACAGGTGCTTTTATCTATTATCAGTGATGTTGGATTCCTCTCTGAATATTGTTTCTGTGGAGCTCAGTATCATTTGGTTACAAGGTGATGGACAAATAGGGTGAGAAAAAGTACTGCTCTATCCAAGAGCTTTCTGCTTACAATGAATACATATTTCCAGCTCTTTGTTACTGACTTCAGACATATCTACAGATTATGTGTGTCCCATCATAATGCTTTATTACTTTCAAAAATTGTTGTGTGAGATGAATTAATCTGCAGGAATCTATTGTGGCATTCATTTTGATTTTTGTAGGAGATCCCATCACTAGCTCAGCTCAATTATAGGTTCATTAAGGCATCCTGTGGTTTGGTTCCCTTCCTCCTCTGAGATGTGTTCACAGTTGTATATATCCTATGGATATATCAGATTTGATAGATTTTTTTCTTCATTAAGTAATACTGTAAAAGGAAAATAAATATGCAGCAATAATATCTTAGTGATATGAAGCATGATTTAGTGTAAAATGCTTTGAATCAAAATCATCTGTGCCCAGTTTATGGTTCTTTTCCCTCACGCTAATGTTCATTGTCTTCCTCAAAAAGCATTCATTTTAGAGTCAACAGTGATGTTGGATTGACTGAGTTCTACTCAGCTCTGTAGATTTATTTTAAATTCAAAAATCTTTAAATCTTAACAAGTTTCATTTACTGTTTGAAGATAATTCCTTCTATAGGGAATTATACTGTTTATTGATTTCCTGCTTTGATTAGAACCTTACTGTGATGAGCAGCAACAGAAACTTCCTATGAAACTGATAGATTAAATCTGTTTTGGCAAAACAAAGTAACTTGCAAACCGACTTCCATGACTGAAGTCTGGCTTTTTACCTAATTTATCTCATGACTTTACAAATACCTGTGCACCACCAAAAATCTGCAGACACTGAAGTAGCATTGCAGTGTATCTGCAGTCTCCAAAGACCAAAATCTTCAGGCCCAAAAGCTTCTGGGTTTGAGCTGCTGCTTTTTCCTGAAAACATCACATCTTTAGGTGAGCTTGCTGCAGCTTTCTCAGCGGGGTTTCTGTTCCACAAGCTCCTTTTTTCTCGGGATGTTTTTCTGGTCTGAATTCATGGTTAGATAAAGGACCAGCGATTTTTAAGCTCTGCATGACATTTCTCTTTCCATACGAGTGTGTGGGCATGTGTATAAATGTATGGATGTTAAGCTGGGGCTATTTGCTGCCTGTTTTCTAAGGCTGATCCTTGCTGGCTCCTGCTGCAGGGCCCTGGATTCTGGCTGGGTGGTTGTGTCCCCAGGTGCTGGGGTGCAGCCTGCCCTGTGCAGGAGGGGAAGGGCAGCTCTTGGTGACCTTTTCCTGGGCTGTGCTGCAAAGCTCTTCTCGATGCTGCCGGGTCCTTCCTCGGTATTTGTGTTTTGTGGATTTGAGCGGGACAGAGTGCTGAGCTCTGTCTGGGAAACACAATGGGTTGGCAGGAAAACAGTGCACCTAACATCAGCAGTCTGTGAAAACTTGAAAGGCCTCTAGACAGAAATGTTTTGCATTTGACTCTGGACTGCAGCCTTTGAGGCCAAACTCGGCTTTCAGTGTTAAGTGGCTGCTAAGTATTTCCCTTCTTGTCTCAATGCTAACCACTGGGAGAAGGGTGCATATTCCAGCAGGGCTGGAGGGCGGATATGATAAAGGGCAGACAGCAGAGCATCCTCTCTTTCTTCAGTTCAGGAGCAGAGTTTTGAGGCCAGATACCTCAATCCATAAACCTATGAGAGGGAAAAGCCTTGTGTTAACCTTCTCAAGTAAAACTTTTCGTTTACTTGAGCCAGTTTCACCCATTCTCTCCAAAAAAAGATCCCGAAGTTAAGACAGTCTCCTTCGGATCCCCTCCTACTACTCTGGGTCCAGGGACCCCCTTGTGAATTAGCATTGAGCTGTCACCAACAGGCCCTCTCCAACCAACTGTGTTTTGTTTTGTTTTTTGCCAAATGTGACTTCTGCTTTTTGAGAGCACAAGAAAGATTTGGGTGATAAAATTGAGGCTCAGCATGGGGTTTTCAGCCCTACACAGGTTTGCCTTCTGCATGGCCACTTGCATGGGTCCCAGGGTAGGAATGTCTGCATAGAGGCACCAGACAGCTTTTCCCAGGGAAAAGCAATCAAACCCAACTATAAAAGGGAAGAAAAAGGTGCCATTTTGCACCATCAGAAGAAAATGCTGTGTTATGTGAGCTGCTGTAAGAAATTGGGTAGGAACTGTTCCTTGTGCCACCAGATGATAGGAAATTATATGCATTACTTTTTCAGGGGAGCTCAGAACACTTTGCAGGCTTTTACCATTACTGCAGCCACCCACAGAGACTTGCTCATAAAGGTGCCCAAATTCAGGCTGTGCCCTATCTCCTATCTGGCCCTACTGACAGTGCTGTCTGAGGAATTGCATTTCTTTTCTGGATGAGATGCTGGTCACTAACAAGGACAAAGAGTCATATACTTCAAGGCTGGCACAGCCATAGGAGCAATAGTGTCATCAGGCTTTTTCTCTGGAAAAAACACAGCTTCTCCTCATGGCCCTGTGTGCATAATCAGGCCCCATTTGCTCAGCTCCTGTATTTAAGGGCAAGTTTGGGGATTTTGAAGCCATCTGGAGAGTCTGAGGCTGCTTCATGGTTTTAATTAAGTATAAAAATAAGTAGCTAGCAGCACAGGGCTATTTGGTTTTTTCGTTTGGGTCCTGGTAATGACACACTGTGTTTCCACATTTTCAGTACTCATCCCGTGCAGATGGCAGAGGATCCTTCATAAAAAGTTGCCAAGATGCTCTAGGACTGTGGCCTACGTTTGCCAGGTAGGAATCTACTCAACAAGTCCCATTGAGATGGCAGATCCTTCATGCTTCAGGGGGGAATATCTCCTGAATACAGTTTGCACTTCTTAACTTCGTTTTTTCTTGCTTGTTCAAACTCAGACTGGTAACACTGCTTCACTTAAGCCGGTTTTTATTAAAGCTGATACAATAACACTTTCTCAGAGGGAAGCCTGTCGGGGTTGGTTTACTGGCTGGTGCACCCACATGCTGGTATCCATGAGCAATAATCCAAGATTGGTCCTTTCAGAAGATTATTCTGTTGCATTTCAGCACTTTCCCAGGCAGTAATTTTTTGCTTTGCTCTTGAGCTTGCTCTCAGGGCAGAATGCTGCCCTGGACGGTGGTGGTGCATCCAGTGCAGTCATTTGTAGACTTGGATCCAGACAGCTTAAGCCTCCTGCTATCTGACACACCCTATCTGACACTTTATCTGTTCTCCTGCTGCCCCAGACAGCAGCCAGAGATGGCAAGATGACTGTTTAGGAGAGCTCCCAGTTCAGAAGGTAGGAATGGGAGAGGGGGTGTGTGTGTAGACTGGTTCCCTGCAAGGTCCTGTTGAGGGTTAAAGCTTCACTTAAAGAGGGAAAAGTGCCAGAAAACATTTGCCTCACTACAAAATACAGAGGGGAATGTTTCTTTCTAATCACTTCCTCAAAGAGATGCAAAGCAAAAGCTCTTGGTCTCTGCTGTTGTCATGACACATCCCCTCCCTTCTGGAGCCTACTGTTAGAGCTGGGCACAGCTGGATTTGTACCTGCTGCTGGAAAGGAGCTCAGCAGAGCTCCATATGTCTCTGACTTAAACATGTCAGATCCACTATCTTTTCCATCTTTTTCTACATCGAAATCCTCCAGTTTGCCAGTGAATTGTTAGGCACCAGCACATTCACCACTGACTTGTCAGCAAACTGCCTGAGGGCACTCTATGGATAGACAGCAGTTAATGTGCTGAATTCCCCCTTGGCTAGTGATTAATTTCTTGGGGATTGTTCCTGTTAGCCACTCTTATCCAGCAATAATAACAATTAGCTTTTTTTTCCCCCACTTTTAAAACCTTTCCAGTGCAACTACAATGGCTGGGAGAAAGCTAATTGTTAACTGGTCATGGGTAATTAATGACTCCACCTTCCCCATCAATCAGGGAAAAGGCAAAAATATTTGAGTACCGGTAGCAAACGTGTGTTCTCTAGACATGCTGATACACAGTGTGCAAACGAAGTGGCAGCAGGAGACCATCTCATACCCTTTTGTGGCAGAAGCAGCAAGTCATGATACACATCCCACGCTCCTGTCAGGTGAAGTCTGAAATTCCCAGAGCTGCTGCTGCTGTTGTGCAGTTTCTAACTGTGTGGGATGTTGATCCATCTCGCTGCTAGCTGGAATATGACCCAGTTTTTGTTCTATTTTTCCTTTTCAGATTCTGATTATGGTTGTCTTTTCCACTTGCTACAATTAAAATACTAGCATCAGAAAAACAGGACATGGAGAGGTGCAGATTTAATGCTGGCTTTCCTTTTGTTGCAGAGCAGAAAAGCATTTCTGCATCCTGTTTGGTTTGTGTCTGGTAGTGGCTGTGCAAGCAGAGGAGATGAGACCCCAATACCATCTTCAGCTGATCTTTTCCTTTCCTGTTTAGTTTTTCACATATGTAATAAATGATCTCGTTGAGCTGCAAAATGATGATGCTCCACCACATGATAGTCCTCTCCTCAGTGGCATTGAGACTCCCCAGCTCTGGATGTTGCCAAATAAGCTGAAGGAAGTGAACTCCTTGTTTTCTATATTACCCAGTAGTATTAATGGGGCATCAGGCAGGCTGGATGTAGTCCTTCAAAGGTGCCAGGATCCAATTTACCATCTTCTGTTATAAAATCCTCCTAAGAACTTGTTGAATTCTCCATCTTCTTTATTATAAACACTCTTCCTTATCACACCAAGCATCTGCCTTTCTCTGCCTAGAGATGCCTAAAATTCAATATACTACTGAGAAAGAGCCTGTCCTTCCCCTAGTTAAACCCCTGTATCCTTGTATGTCCTTGCATTGCCTGCCCCAAAAAGCAATAAAAGCAGAACTAAAGGGATGTTGTTCAGTTATAGAAACTGACCAAAGAATATGTTTTGCATGTCAGACTGAAAATCAGATGTCCCACTAACCTCACCAACAAAATAAAAAATGTTTTTAGTATAGTGGGAGCACAACTAGACCGTGAATGAGCTGCAGCATTATAGTAATAGTCTTTGAAATGGGCAGAGTTGTAGAATTCACCGTGCAAGGTCCAGCACTGGCTCACAGAGGCTGGTATCCTGCTTTTGACCTCTTTTTGAACATCTTTGACCTTGTAAATGTTAGTATAGCCGTTTCTGTGTGGGAATGCCCACAACTGCCTTCTTCACCGAGGTGCAGGGGCTGGTTTGTGCCCTGAAGCATGAGACTTGATTGCTGTCTCTTAGCACTTGTAAGTGCAAGAGCTAATGGTCACACTTGCAGAATAAACTAATTAAGGGAAAAATGCTCAAGTCCTTCAGTTTCTGCTCAGCCTTCCCTTCAGTAAGAGCAGTGCCTTGAACAAGGCCTGAAACCAATGCCTGATCCATGCTGAGGCTGTTGGGTCGCTTGCACAAGCCCTGGAAGGGAGTGAAGGAGTTTGGTGCCAGTCTGGCTGTGCTGGTGTGGCTGTGCCATTAAAGACTTGCAGCTCTTCCTCATGAAGCTCAGCTGAACAGTTAACTGCCCCTGGCCTGAGCTTCAGCAGACAGCCCTGAGGACCCTGTGCAGAAAAGCAGCACAGCAGGAAAATTAACTGTGCAGTTCATTCTCTGTGAATGCAGAGATTGGGTAGGTGAGTAGCTCTGTCACCAAATGTGTTTGTGTTAGGGGAGAAGACATCTGTTGGTGAATGAATGCATTGCTGCAGCATCCCAGTTGTGAGAGCAAACTTTACCACAGACTGTTAATCACCCACTTGGGAAGGAACAAGCTCGATACAGTCCTGACTCTCATATCAGAAATCAAGATGATTCTGTGCTCTTGAGATGAAAATTATATCCAATCTATGGAATAATCAGGAGGAAATCTTTCCTGCTGGCTGTTCAAGGGATTTTTTTTTATTTTGTAGGTAAGTCTTCAGCTGATGTTTTGGTCTTTATTTGTTTTAAAGCGCGTTAGCAGTAAATCAAGGTGCATTTCCCCTGTAGGGTTTCCTGTATGTCAAAGCCATGTTAATTCTCTTTGATTTTCTTCTCTTAGCCCCAGCCATTGCTGCAGATCCTTCCTCTCTTTGTCCCTTTGGACATCAAAGGATCGCAAGGGGACAGCCCTGGCAAGAAGCTCCTCCCTGCTCATTAGCCTCCATAAAACAGGAACTCACCTTGGCTAGCTCTGCTCCCAGTCCCATCCTCACCACGGTCACTCTTGACACTGGATCTCAGAAGGAAGGGCTTTTGCTTGCTTCAGGAAATCAGACCTGCTTTGGAACTGGACTATTTTGGCTCCCCTTCTAAGAACTCTGGTAGCTCTCACAGCCGTGCAAGCTCCTTGACTCTACAGTACATGGAAAAATGCAAGCTCTACCAGGTAAGTAAAGGACTCCCTCCTTTTCCTTGTTATGCAGAAAGTTCCAAGACCTATGCAAGAGTATACAATCACTTTAGAAAATAGAACAAGTGTTCCTGAAGGGTTACCAGCGTTTATAGCAGAATCAGAATGTGTGTGACTGGAAAGTATTTCCAAATTTTTATTTATTTTTTTTTTTTAGGAAGGGATGGGAAATTGTAGTTTTGAGTGTTCTTTATGAGCCCTGGAAGATCTGTTGTAAGGTAGCAAAGTTACAGTTGTGCCCAAAACTCCCTTGTCCTTAACACCCTGTGCAGTGTGATCTTCACTGAAGGCAAGAGGTGTTTGTGTACTGTCAGGTTGAAGGCCACAGAAGGTCTGGAAATATTTGTTACATTGGTAGTTATAGTTCTGATACAAACTATCTGGTCATTCTTTTAGTTTTTCTCTGCTCTTTTTATAAGTGTAAAGCCAAAGCAAACGCCACACACCTCTTCAAGGTTCATGCCAAAACACAGAATTTTTGTGCTTTCCTTATCTATGTTTTTCTTCATCAATCTGTCTCCTAGCATGCTGCTCACCTCCTGTGTATGGGAATGATCAGGTTGTGCACAGTGACAGATACCCACTGGGAAACAACTGGGGGCTAGTCCAGAGGCACTGTGTTTGTTATATCAACTGAAACCCAAATTTAGTCCTGTGTTTACCCAAATCAGAAGGAAGCAACTGTTTACCTAGTTTAGCCATGCAGTTCCTATGCTCACGTTAAGAGGTGGCTGGGTACTCTCAGCTTCCTTTCTCTACCTCTCCAATGTGTTGCTTCATTCATAAGCAAAATACACATGCAATGAGTCAGATCATTTCCACCTTCACTGCTGATTTGGATTTTTATAAAGCTGTACATCCTGTATTGATCTGATACATAATGATTTCTGCCACTCTGAGAGGATTTTTATTTGAAAACCGAAGGAGCAACAATGATAAAATGTTACAGTATTTTATCATGTTATAGATTCCAAATATTGTGGAAGTCACCTCATTTACCTATTGAGTTGTTTCTGGTGCACGACCCAGTGCAGCAGAAATATTCCATGGGTGCATTTGAGAGGCAAAGACTTTTGAGTTTGTAGAAATACAAATTTTTTTGTTGCCAAAAAGTTTTCTTGTTCTGAGAAATGAGGTTCCCTCCAGAGAGTGGGGGTGTTCCTACTGATGTGTATAACGTCAGAGAACATGGGGATATTTTTGGCTGTTGTCAAGATTAATTTCTCAGCTAGCTCTATATATCATGTGCATTTCTCCTCTTTGGACACTGGAGAGCTACTAGTATTGGACTTCTTCATGCAGAAGATAAAAGCAACAAATGTAATAATAAGTGATTTTAGTGAAGGTAAGCAGCATGCCTTTTGCCTTGTTGGATTTTTCCCAGTATTGCAAACCCTATCCCATACATTTTGGAAAGACTGGGACAAATTTTCTAACATCATAATATTGTCTCATTAATTAACATTTTATTGAGGGACTTTAGGTGGGTGGATTATTCTCCAGCATCTTCTCTCCAAAGATCTTGTCCGTCATGGAACCATTACTGAACTGACTCTCATTTCTCTTTCTCTCCTTTCCATCTCCAAGATAGGAAAAAGATATGTACAGCCTAGTCTAGATACAAAAACTGAAAGGCAAACTCATATTTGTAGAAGGACTTTAAAACCAACCATGGGATAGATTGAAGATCTCTTTATTTTCAGTGCCTTTATCTTAATAGCTGTCTTCCTTTTTAAATTCACCTTGGCATAAAAAAATATATTTCAAAATTTGCCATGCAGTGTTACCACCACAATAGCAATACTTTTAAAGGTGGCTTAGAACTAAAATTCTTGGAGCATGTTTAAATCTCTTTCAAATAATATTTAAAATAAAAACTAAAGTTACACTAAAAAGGAAACAATGGAGATATGGCTTTATCAAGTCCAGTTCAGTGCTTGGACACCCTGCTGCACACCTCCTCCTGCTGTAATTCTGTCCTGCAGGCATCTTTGTGGGGGAGATGTGTACATGAGACTTGCCATCAGCCACACAGCCACAGGAATGAAGTTGAAGTGCCTTGCAAGCCAGGCTTGGGCTCTGCAAAGAAAATCTAGTGTGGATCCTACAAATGGGTCCACTGCAGCAGCAAAATTCTGCTGAGACTCCATGTGACTGTGTAGGCTGTGTGGGTCTATGCTGTTGCTGTGGTCCAGATCCACATGCAGACTCCTGATGTTCTGTCTTTCAAACTCAGACTGTGCTCAGAAAACCTGCAGGGTAAAAGATGTTGACTGCATTTTAAAATCTTTTCTGCAATGTCTACTGTATGCACAGCTCTTTCTCTGTCTCCTGTAGCATCGTTGTGGACTCAGGATGGTGAAAACCAGATTATAGCATCTGCCTCTGATTTTTAATTCAGTATTGAACTTCTTCCACTTCAGTTCCTCTGGATTTCATTGGAAGCCTCCCCTCAATAAGGACTCCTGAGATCTGCGTTGTTATAGTCTCATTTAATGGCATTGGAATTTGCTTACAAAAATGTTAATTGTAAAATTCATTTGAGGAAGGAGTGAGCATCTGTCTAGCTAATCAAGATCTGTTTGCATGTATTTGTGACTGGATGACTCCTGTGGGAAATCAGCCCAATTTTATTGTAACTCCTTTTGATATATGTGCTGCACTGAGCTACCGAATGCATCTCATGGCAGCTTTCATGTCTTTGCAAGAGGATATGGGGGAAGCTTTAGTAAGAAGATGTTAACAAGCTAATCTTAGTCAGCAAACTAGGTGTCACTTCTTAGCCAGTTCATTAATGTTGGATCAAAGCGGAGAAAAGGGCAGAGGATATTTTTTTTAAATGCCTAAAGACCTTTACAAACTGACAAAATTACATTTAAATGTTTTTTACTTCCTTATACTGTGGGAAGAAGCCCTTAGACACACACTGGGTTGTTTTTGTGGACAGATGTCATGTTCTGAAAAAAGCAATTTTCTCTGGAAATAGTTATCTACTTTTTTTATGCTTAATCTTTTGAAGACATTACTCAGAAAAACTCTAACAAGGTGAAAATTCCCTTATTTCTGATATGGTCTGAATTGGATCTGGCCAGGCTGAGAGGCAGAAAAATCTCCTTTTTAAGCCAATAGCCATGTATGTCTGACCTGCTGGCACAGAGCTGGGGCCAGCACTGCCCCTGCCAGTGCCCCCTGAGCCTTATTGATACCTCGTTCAGACCACAGGCAGTGTTTGTAGAGCCTTGCTGGGGATGAAATCAGTCCACCAGTAGTTATACCAAGTCACATTTTGACCAGAAATTGAAAAGTTTTGTTAGGCTTTTTGCCATGCTTTTGGATAGGGCAGCGTGTTACAATATAATCAACAGCTTCTGTAGGAAGTTTTTAATCCAAATAGATTTACAGAGGTTTGTGCCATCAACACCAAAGACAGCTTCTCCAGAAGAGTCTGCCTTTCCTCTTCCCTAGGACCCTAGTTGTTCCTCTGCACCAGAAGGTGCAGGCACACTGCAGCAGCTCCTCTGATGTGCTGTGATGTGTTACTGGAGAGGCATCTTCTACCACCACCACAACTGTTCTCTTTTCAGATTATTCCATGGTCTGGCTCTGTCATCTCCGTTTCTTCCCTCCACTCACACTTGGGTCTCATTGTCTCTTTCTCTTATGGAGAGATTTTTTACTTCTGCTACCACCTATCTGTCATTCTTTTCCATTATCCACTGGTAAACTTTCCAATCCTTTCAGCTTTAATTTTATTCTCTTTAGTGTTCTGTGTAACCCTGATGATACCAGAACAGGAATGGAAGTGGATTGTGGCTACCTGACAGTCTGAGGTTCAGAGTATAGAATGTCAGGTTGATTTTTTTATAATACACAAATCTTTACAAAATAATTTATCAGCTAAACACACACCAGATGCAAAAGCCTGTGTGCAATCTGAGCTGACTAAGTAGCAGCAGAGGTTCCCAGGTGGAATGGCAGCACCCAGCTCCCTGCACTGCCCAGCACTGTGCCTTGCACTGTGTTTTGGGGTTGAGGTGAGTGACTGCCAAATGTACAGACCCCCTCTGTGTCAACAGCCTGTGAAATTCAGCAAATTGTACAGGAGGGAGCACTGGGAGGGTGCCTGAAGTGCCAGTGTGGGTGCTGTCTCCCTGGGCAGGCGAAACTGTTTCAGCTCCTCTCCTGTCTGAAGTTCCTGTTTTCTCCCTCTCCCGGCAGAGGTGAAAGCACCGTGTGAGGCACTTCCTTCCCCCAGCCTGGAGCCCTACCCACAGAGCTCCATTGTGGTCACCCTTGAAGACATGAGTCTCTGGATGAAGTTTCATCAGATAGGAACTGAGATGATCATCACCAAGTCTGGCAGGTGAGGGAGCAGGAGAGCTGCCCACACTGCACCCTTCCGAGCTGTCACCAAAATCTCCCAGTGCTTATTTTTGAATAGTGGCCCTTGTGTAGCCAGTTATGCACATCTGCCTTCCCCTGGCAGAAGAATTGCATTTCCAGGATGTCCTAGAAGTCCAGACTGTGAAGTGCAAAAGGTCTTGGGGCTGATGAGCTGAGAAAGCTTCTGTATTCTTATCTAGCCACTTAATGCTGATGTTCTTCCTGTCCCTGCAAAGTGCCCTGGTCACGGGTCAAGCTGAGCAGTAAATACCTGGGTTTGAGTCTGCATTTGCAGACAAGAACACAGCATAGAACTGCTCGTGCAGACTGCTCTGAAGTTTAAATGAGTCATGTGTTGTGGAGCTCCCAATGAAGGAATATGAAATTGTAAAATTGTAATGGATTGTGTCAAAGCTGCTGTGAGCTGAAATAATACCATTGGGTAGGTAGGTAGCTGTCAAAGGTTTTTTGCAAAGTCAGAAGATGAAAGTGGTGGCAGAGAGAACTGGGAAGCTCTCTTAGATGAGAGCACATTTTCTACCCACGCTAGAAAATGCTCTAACCCACCCTCTAGGTCTGTGATAGAGGCAGAAGGTTAGAAACTACCTGTAAATGCCAGGTATTGTCTTTCAAGTCCATGCTACTGGAATCAGAAGAACAAAAGCAGTGACAATGTTGGGCCTTCAGTGACTGCTGCCCAAACACACAGGAGCAGACAGTACATGAGTGAGATAGAACAATGGTCACTACCTGGCCTGTAGAAATACTGCTACCAGAACTGTGCCCAGTAGTGAGTGGACATGTCACACTGCTTGGTTGTTAGACAAGACCCACTTCATAGAGAAATCCTGACACTGTATATTTCATTTCTCCTTCAGACGAATGTTTCCACAATGCAAAATCAAAGTCTCAGGCTTAATCCCATATGCCAAGTACCTCATGCTGGTAGATTTTGTGCCAATGGACAACTTCAGGTACAAGGTATGTACTCTAAATAATAGAAGTTGTGCTGGCCTTCCATCTTTGTTTGAAATAGATGAATTTTCATGCTTCACTTGCCAGGCTGATAAATAAATTGTCTTTGAACAAAGTGATTGGTGGATTTTATGCCTCTCTGGAGTTATTTGTCAGTTTTGCTTGGGAAGCAGCTGTAAATGTAACTAATTTTCATTGTAAGTGGTACAGTTTTAATCATGATTAATGCCAGACTTCTTTGACAGCCATTGGGAGAAAGGGAGGAAAAATGAGACCTAAATTTGGACTTATCTGGACTTGTTTTGGTAATGTGATCATGGCTCATAAGAGAGAATCTGCTACTTTTATTTCAGGAGTCCACTAAATTGACAGTGGAGCAAAGTTGCTGGGGCTTTCTCGTGGTGAAAGAAGCCTTTTTTTTTTTAAGCTCTAGATTTCTCTTTTTCACAGTGGAATAAAGATCAGTGGGAAGTTGCTGGAAAAGCAGAGCCCCAGCTCCCTTGTCGCACCTATGTCCACCCAGATTCCCCAGCTCCTGGCAGCCACTGGATGAAAGAACCTGTCTCCTTCCAAAAACTGAAGCTCACCAACAATACTCTGGATCAACATGGGCATGTAGGTTGTAGTTGGACATTGGGTTGTGTTCTCTTGGAATTCAGTGCCGAGAGATTTTATGGGAAATAAGCAAGAATTGTGAGAAATTAGATCATGTGGGTGTTAAAACATATCCAAGTGCCCTGTCTTCTTCCTCAGCCCAGCCCCTGTGCCCTCTTACCTGCCTGCTGGGGAAGGCCTTAGTCTGTATGGTCACCCTAGAGGCATGGTGGACATACCAGTCCCAGGCAGGCATTCCTGATTTGAAGTGGGTATCCTGGGAGTCTGTTCAGGAGACTTTGCACAGTGTGTTAGCCATGGTTGCACATGAAAACTTTCTCTTCCCTCTATGCCAGATCATCCTCCACTCCATGCACCGTTACAAGCCTCGCTTCCACATTGTGCAGGCAGATGACCTCTTCAGTGTCCGCTGGAGCATCTTCCAAGTCTTCAGCTTCCCTGAGACTGTCTTCACTTCTGTTACTGCCTACCAGAATGAGCAGGTACAGTGAGATAAATACTGTCTCTAGAAATCTTGTAGAGGAAAGTGTCTGCTTTCAGACGACTCACCCTGGGCAGCTCTGATGGGCAGTGGGAAGAAACAGGCACAGTGTGGTTCCCGTGGAGTACATCAGCTCTGATGAGATGAATCATGCACCTTACTTGCACTGTGTGCTGTCAGTGGTTAATAGAACCCTAAGTGGAGTATGAGCAAAAGTCCAGGTACAGATACTGACCCTGTATATCTCTCTAATCAGATGAATCCCACACAAAATCCTGCTAACCCTGGGAAAATCACTTTTCTCTGCATGTCAGCTCCTAATCAATACAGGAGCTGCTGAGAGAGCTTAGATAGGGTGGGCATGCCTGAAACCCTCACCCAAGCTGTTGTGTTAAATATTGAGGTGAAGATCTGGAAACAATAAAGAACCTGAGCAGTCACCATGATACTGAATGTTTTTCCTTTTACTTTAAGATTACAAAGCTCAAGATTGACAACAATCCGTTTGCTAAAGGTTTCCGCGAACACGGGAAGAACACACGAAGGTAAACTGTTTTTCCATCTCAAATCTATTTATAACTGAAGTTCACTTGTGAATTTTACCCAAGGCCATTGAGCAAAACTTTACCAGCTCTGCAGAGCCTACTGCGTTGTACACTCTGCATTTGCCTGTATCAGGAATGCTGTCCCCCTGTGCAATCTCCTCCCAAGAGACTTGGGGGAGTGGAAGGTGATACAGGATTTCCTACAGAAATGTAGGAGATGTAAAAATGTGAGACCTGCATTCTCCTGCAAGTTGGAGCTAGACTGGAGTGACATGTGAATGGAGTGATATCAGGACTCCGCAGTAGGTCGTTGTGTCTCCTTGAGATCAGCTTGATTCTGACATTTGGAGGCTCCCTCATCAAAAAGCATCTCTTCCTGCAGGAAATGTTGTCTGCAAGAGGGAGGATGGATACCAATACCAGTGAAATCTGTCTGGTCTGGGGGAAACCAGTGGATGATACTTTAAAAAAAAAAATACTTTAATGCAGCCATAGATTGGCAATAGAGAAGGAAAATATGCTTTTTACCAAGCAGAAAATGCTATGAAAATATCTGAGATCTTGTTTTGTGTTATTTTATGACGGAAAAAAAACAAAATCTCATTTCCTGATGAAAAAGGCCAAAACTGACGCTTTTTCTCTTAAACTTTGAAAATGTCATGGGTTTTCTCTCTCCTTCTAATAGGATCATTTGTGACTAAGCTTAGACTCATTTTCCATTTACTAAGAAGCTGTTTTCAAGCAAAAGACCCTGTGTGCATAGTACATGTGTCCAGCATCAGACTGCACTTTCAAACTTGGTGCCAAAATCTCTGGTGCCGAGTTTCTGTGTTAATTGTTGCCTTTTGTACAAACATGAAATTGGGCAACTCCTTTGTTGATGCATCCCTAGTGTCCTGTGGGGCCAGGGTTCTGGCTGGGAGAGCTGGCTGACAGCAGGTGTATTCCCTGAGGGTCTGTCAGGGTGCTTCTCTAGGAGAGTTGTAAGTCACAGAATATCAGAGAGGTTCATCCCATCTTTTTGTCCTCCAGGGCTTGTCCATCATTCTTTGCATATTTATCTGGGCAAAAAGTTTACATCCAAGCTAGCCCCATGTCTTGTTTCTTTCCAGGGAAGGACGAACCAAATGCCAGAAGTCTAGTCCAGCCAAGGGCCAGAAGAGGAAGCTGCCTGAGGGAAAGGAGTCTGCTGCTGAAGAACGTGGTAATATTGAGCACAATAAACCCAGAGAATGGTTTCCAAACAGTGCCCAGGCTACAGGAAGGAAAAGCAGCAGCAACATAAGCCCCTCTGTGGGGAGAACTGCCTGGGTGGAGTCCCTCAGAGTGCCCTGTGTAGCTTTAAGTCTGTGAATGAGACAGCTCACTGCTTTTCATTACTGACTGTTCGTCAGTTCTCAGCCTGGCCCTGCTCTGTGACCATGTGTGGCTGTAGGCTGTGCTTTCAGAACATTGCTTTTTAATAGCAGTATGAGCTTGCAGTATCACCTGCTGCTTTCTTCCTGCTTCTCATCTTGGTGCAGTTGTGCCAGTGCTGCTATTTGTACAGCTGGGTTGTGATGCAGATGTGGGAGCTGATGCCATTAAAAAAAAATCTTTACTCTTTTGGCCTCGCTCCAGTTTGCAGAGCTGTTTGTGGCAGCAGTAGCACAACTAAAGAGAGGACAGGGCAGAATTAAACACCACAGTGTAAGGGCAGAAAAAAGCTGGAAGGGGCTAGTCCCTTAGGACAGTATGACTGCAGAAGATGTGTTAGTGTGTTTCCTTCCACTGCCCTGTGATTAATGCAACCATTGTAGACCGTTGTGAGCTCTGTCTCTCTTTTCCCCCTTCTCATTTTTTTCTGTTCTTTCTTTTCCTGGCTCCGAGTCAGATTTTGAGAAAGGTGAGAATGTAGATGTGAAGGAGGAGAGTAACCCCATCGTGGTGAGCAGTGGATACCCCTTCTGGGTCTCAGAGCAGAACAGCAGCCATGCCTTCCCTGCAGCATCACCAGTGCCAGCTGACCAGAGGGAGGGTCTGGCCAGAGAGCAGCAAGTGCCTACACCATCCTACCAGACATATCGGTGAGTCCCACCTCCTGGTGCTCATATCCAAAGCCACCCTTTGATTGATGGGATTCCTCCTTTTCTGCTGGGTATTTCCTAAGAAAAACAGTCTGTGGGAGTAAGGAAGGTTGTCTTTCTGTTGAACAGCATGCCGGGGTCATAGGTGGTAGATTAGTATGGAGATATCTCAACAACAAAGCCTTTAAGTGTTCAAATCCACCCATTTTGGGCATGCTCATGTTTTAGTAATGTTCTTCAGTTTCCCATCCTGAAATGCTCTCCCAGCAAGCTCTGTGTACCACAGAGTGTACCCATCCTTTGGAGGAAGTGCGTTTGAGAAGTGGCAGAACTCAAGTGGTTTTTCTCTCCTTCTTATCATTGCAAAATCAGACATGAGTTATATTGAGCCCAGACTAGAACTGATCCAGAACTAGGATAGTCTGGGCATAGCTTCTGGCACTGGGTTTTTTTGTGTGAGTGATGGCAAGGCTTAGAATAAAATCCACACTTTGACAGTAAGATGCAGCAGCAGGCAAGGGGCAGAGGACATGCTGAGAGCTTGTCCTGCCTTTCCCCCGGGGTTCTGTGGGTTCTCAGTGGTTTCCCACTGTGGTAGGTCTGACTCACTCTTCTCTCTGCCCTTGGGGCTCAGGTTCCACGAAGCTGGGGACAGCCAGCAGCTTCCCATCCGTGATGCCACAACCTTGAACGATTTCCGGGCAAGGTGCCACCCCTTGGACCTCGCCACGGTGCCTGAGCACGACTCCAAACAGCTCCCAGAGGGTTTCACCAACCTGCCTCCACTCCCCCCACCTCTGCCTCCTCCCCAAGACTACACAGGAGTGGTGAACATGGCTCTAGACTCAGTTGGGAAGCCTGGGGCCCGAGCACCCATGTACAGTCCCTATGGCACCGAGCAAGGCCTCGGGCAGTGGATGGTGCCTTCCCACAGCCAGTACAGGGCCATGAGCTACTCAGCCTTCTCCACAGAGTACAACACGCAGGGGGCTCCAGGACATGCCCACGGGACCATGGCAGAGTGGAGCCAGTACCCTCTGTTCCCATATGCGTGCTGGTGAAGAGGGGAAGACCCTTCCCAATGAAAAGACTGAAAGAAAATTGTAAATGAGATAATATTTGCTCTGGAGTGTTGATCTTGAAGCCTTCTCTACACTAGGCAAAGAGGCATTGCTGCAAGTGATAGTGTGGGACACCTTCACTTCCTTCTCTCCTTGCACTACAGCCCTTGCTGTATTTCACAAGCAGTGGGTAAACTGGTGGCTGTTCCAGACATGTCAGCATGAGCCTGGCTGAATCGATGTCTTCTGTAGTGGTTGGTTTTTTCCCAGCAGGAGTAGGAAACCACAGGAACTGCAAGAACAGTGTTTAAAGAGCTGCCGAACTCTCAGTCCCAGGCTGTGTCTTGCATTTGGCAGTTTTCAAAGTTGTTTCCTCCCAGGACTTGCATGCAAGGAGACAGGGGCTGAGGAGTTTCAGTAAGTCACCTAGGTGGACAAAAAGCTGTAGAGAATTATTACAAAGATGAGGAAAAAACAGTGCCCCTTTGAGCAGATTCTTTACTTAGTGTAGTCAAACTAAAGCTAGAGTCTTGCCTTTCTTCCAGGCACATGAGAGTAAAATATACAGCAGTGCTGGCACATCTGGAGCACAGTGCTGGGTCACACAGGCAGGGAAGAGTTTGTCCTATGCAGGAGGAGCAGGAGCAAAGCTCTGTGTGTGTCTGCATGTCCCCCGTGCCCATTACTCTTCTGCCACCCCCACATGCAAGGTCAGTGAATCACACTTCTTTCTGCCAGTGGTGGAGGGAGGTTGTTCACAGAACGTGGGGGTTGCTCTGGGGGTTTCCAAAGGCTGGTGGTCATCAGAAATAGGGTCACAAACAGAAAGTGCTGGCTGTGTCATTCTGATCTCTTCCTTTAGAGGGAAAGAAAATCTTTCACTGTGAACTTCTTCCACAGCCTGCCACCCCTGGAGAATATAATTGATAGTTGTGGTTACTGCACTGTGCTCTGGGCAAGCCTTTTCAATAGCCAGTTCTCACCAGCCTGGCATTGCTCATCAGGCATAAAATTTAATTAATACCCTGTAAGCCCTGAGCTGCATTGCTGGTGAGCTCCACACATCCCAGGATGCTCTATGAAGTCATCTTGCTGCTGTTGGGAGTCTAATGTTATGCATCCATCTTTAGTTTCACCTCCCTCACCTCCATGGTGCCATCCTGGGGACAAATGGTTCTGTCAGTGAGCAGCCTGCACACTGCCTTGCAAAGGGCATTTCTTTTTATGTTTGTGCTAGAAGGGGTAATCATCCCTGTTTGTCCCAGTGGTGGAATGGCCCTGGCAATGGGGTCTGGTTTGAGGTAGGCTTTTGCTTCTCAGGGAGGACAGAGACATTCCTACATGTGATTTAGGGATTTTTTTTCTAGTTTAAACAAACCACTGTGTAGCCTGTAGCCATCAGTAGGCAGTGAGGTGTGTCATGTAGCGTGTATGCCATATGGTTTTCTCTGTGCAGCAAGATGTCTGTGAGCAGAGCTGGGCAGGTCTGTGACCACCAATGTGCAGGTACCCTGGGAAGGGCCATGCACTGATTTGTTTGGGTGCCAGGTCACCACCATGAGTGTGTGTAGCATAGAGGTGCTGAGCCATGTTTATTATTGTTAAAATGACTTTGAGAAGTACCCCTGCCAATGTGTGAAACTCGACTGCTTCCTTATTTAAATAATATATTGCTAACTGTGTTTGTACTGCAATTATGATACATAACAGAGCAGCCAAGTGCTTCCCCTTGGCTTCGCAGGGTGGGTGTGAGATGTGCAGCATGTAGATAAAGGTCAGGCTCCACCACAGTGTGTGTACACAATGCCCTATCAACTTCTCCTCTGATAGCACCCTGGGCAGCAGCAATTTATACCTGCTGTGCATAACACACCCATGGATGCAAATGACTCACTGAAAAGAAATGTGCTTGGGCATAAAAAATGCAGAGGAGATTGTTTTTAACTCCAGAATATCATGATTTCCTCCTGTCTGAAAGCCAGGTGCATGAGGGCAGGTCAGCTGTAAAAGTCTGTCCTTGGTGGATGAGAAAAATACTCTGTCTCTGACCATTAACTTGATTTTGCTGCCCCTGTGTTGCATGTCCTGGAAATCAGATGAGAAAGCTGGTGAGGGAGTTGAATGCCCTGTGTGCAGGGACCTTGGGGTTTTTCTTTCTTCAAGGTAGTCCTCCTGGGACCTTACCGTGATCCTGACAGCTGCCAGGGCCCAGCTAAGGAGAGAAGAGAAAGTAACACACCCCTCGCAGGCTGCAGGTTAGATCTGCTTCTTTATCTTTAAAGTTAGGTTGTATTTCCCTCTGCAGCAGGGTGCTAATGAGGATGAAAACCATGCTGTGGTGAGTATGAGGAACTGAGGAGACTTGGGCAGCCCAGGGAGCCCCCTGTGCAAATTAGGGGTGTAATGTGTTCTTCAAACCTTCAAAATAGCTTTGTGAGTGCTGCTGCCCCGTGGGCTGAGCTGGTTTGGCTGGTGCCTCTGCACCGGGGTAGAAGACTCAGCCTTGTGCCTAGGACGAGCCATTAATTACTCACCAGCCTTCTATTGCAAAAGGACTCCTTGCCCACCTTCAGTGAATCATCCAGCTTATTAGAAATGTACCTTTACCTCCCTCACTTTCTTGTCTCTGGCTGGAGACTGCAGCTTGGCTGCTTTGTGAAGCCTTTGGAAATGCTGCCTGTAGGTGTGTGCTCTGGACTCGGCTGCTGCCTCCTCCCTTTGCAGTTCCCAGTGTCTTGTTTTCTTCAGCTGTGGCATTTACAAAGTCTGTATGAGCTCAACTGAAATGCTGTTTTTGCACGCATGTGAGATAATGTAATGCCTCCCTGGCAGCTTCAATAAAAGGAAATGAGACGTGGAAGGCAGGCCATTAAGAGCAATAAAATAAACTCTGCAGTGTGGTTTTTGTGCATCTCTCTCAAGCACACCAGTGCCTCCAGTTTTAGTCATGTTACCTGGGGCCAGTTTGTACATGCATGACACATGCTGTTGATCTCAGCATTCATTGTTCTGTGCAGCATATTCAGTGAGCCCCAGGTTATCTGCTTGCATTGCTAGATTTGACTCAGTCTCTTCCACTGATTCTTTGCAGCAAATTGTTTATTTTCTCCGCTTTTTCTGCTTCTTTCCTGCAGAGGAGTTACATAAGGATGAGGGCAAATGGTCTATAAATGGGATCTAGGTAGATTTCCTATGGGAAATAAAGATCCTAATTTATTTTGGTTTCTTCTGGTTTTTGCAGTCTGAAGCCTTGTCTGACACTGCTTCAATGCAGATGAGAATGGCAGAAAAATGCTTTCTTGCCAACACTGCAGTTCTTCCACAGGCAACCACATCCCAGTGAACAGCTGCAGGCTCAGGAGAGGCCCCTGTGATGGTGCTTCCCTGCCTCCACCTCTCCTTAGGTCTCATAATAGATGTGGTGAGCCCTCCAAGGGGTTCAGGGTTTCCTCCTGCCTGGCCCAAGATGTGGCCTTTGTGCTCATGCCCACTTGGTCACCTTCTTCTGGATCTGCAGAAGCCACCAGCTGGTTTCAGTAAGAGCTTTATTTAATTTTCAGGAGCCAAAGGAGAGAGATTTGCACAGCTGGTGAAAACCAAGCTCAGTGTCTGGTGCCATCAGGTCATCCTCCTTGTCCAAGCTGATCCTGGAGGAAGCTCTGGCCACTGTCACATTCTGCAGTCCAGCATTGGCAGCATGTCCTCATGTGCATGGTGTGGGGCACACTCTGTCCCTCTGTTTGGTGGGACCCAGGGTGTCCTTGTCTGCAGAGAGGTGTGGGGACATCATGGAGAACACCATTTCCAGTCCCACGTGGGCTGGGGGTGCTTGAACAGCCTTGTAAGGAGCCCAGCTCAGGTGTCCAGGTGTGTGCTTCTGGACTGACCCAAGTGCCCAGCATGGGGTGTCTGTGTCTGGTCCCTGCTGAGCCTCCCCAGAGACTCCTGCAGAGCTTTTCTTTGGTTAGCCTATGTAATGGGTCACCTTCAGTAAATCCAAACACAACCCCCCTCCCAGGAATAACAACATTCTTCAAGTCAAATGTTTTTTTGTTGTTTGTTTGTTTGGGAGGTTTTTTTTTTGTGGTTTTTATTTATTTATTTATTTATTGCAGAGCTTAAAAGGCACTGAATTCTCAAGCCCCCGGGTTGGTATCCTGCAAGGAGCCTCTTAGCAGGGGGGATGCAGCATTTGGCTGACAGCACCAAACAGCAGCTGCCCGTCACCTCCCCCCCCCACACGTGTTGTCCCCTGCTGTCCCCTGCTGTGCCAGGCTGAACCAGCAGGGCCAAATTCCTCCTGGTTGGGAGCTGCAGGCAGCTGCCAGCCCCCTCTCCCTGCTCATCAGTGGCCAAATGTGCAGGGTGCAGGTGTCTCCACTTACCTGCCTCCCCCCTCGGCCTGAATTTGCTTTGTAAATGGCCAAGGGCAAAGAGGGAGGAAGGGGTGAAATTGCCCAGGGCCAGCTGAGAAGAGAGGACAAAGGGTTTTTCATAAACGTGAAGGGGGGCTGCTCTGTTCTGTACTCTTCCCTCAGCCATGCCTGCCTCAAAGGCCCCCCAGGAGGATGTCTGGGCTCCTGCAGTGCTCAGAGGCACAGTACAGCTGCTGGTTTTTTGGCAGGACTTGGCTGCTGGTTTTCTGGGGCCCTGCGGGGTGCCTGTTTCTATCTGCTTCTGCAGGACACAACTCTCCATCCCTGGCTGTGAGAAGCAAGTGTGCCCCTGGCCTGGCTCCTGGCAGCTCCAGGTAAGATGGTTTCAGTGCTGTGAGTTGCAGAGATGTTGGAATGAAGGTTTAAATGTAGCTTTGAGACATTACAGCAAATCTGAGTGGGAGAAACTCAGGGACAGGTAACACAGCTGTTTGCAGGCTCACAAATCAAAGTGAAGCAAACTGGGAAAGCATCTCCTCTCCACAGCCCATTCCCCTCCCAGCACATGGTGTGCACTGCCCAGAGCAGATACTGAAGCATCCTTGAGACCTGGACCTGAGCAGCAGCATCAGACAAAATTATTTTAAACATGGGTGAAGCAATCCTTCTGTGCAGGGGTGAGAAGAGGCACTGCAGTTGTGATGAAATGTTGCTGCTCATCTTGATTTAGTGTTGTTCCTTTTTTTGTTGTTCCAAGTCACAGGAGTTTGTTTTATGGCATGAAGTACTTTGCTCTTGGGTGCTGGGTTATTTCTGACATTTCCATAACACTACATTTTTTTTCTTTGAATGTGCAGGTGTATGACTGCAGTGTTCCTGCCCAGACAGCACCCTGCTCGGTGAGTGTAAAGGATGGATTTAATTTCCTTCTCCTACAGTTCTTTGGGGACATGCAGAGAGTTTTATTTCTATCTTTCCTACTTTTACTGAAGAGGGAAGATTTTGTGCCTCCATAAAGGAGTGGGAGTGGGTAGCTAGTGATACAGGACAGGCTCACCATCATTCACGCAGCCAGACATAAACACTGCTTGGTTTTTGTATCTGCCTCTCACTGGAAAATAAGACTGAAAACATGAAACACAGCAGCTGCTTGCAGGAGAGGCCTCCTGTGTGCTGGCATTGTCACTCCTCACCTCCCACCTGTGTAGTCACAAAGCAGGGGCACCAGGGAGTTGGTGGATTAAGAGTGGATCTGCGTGGAAATGCTGCTGCGGAGTAGAGTGGGATGAGTCAGCCCTCATTTCTGTCACACCATGGGGTCCATCCCCACACTGACTCTGTTCACACTGAGCGGCCCATCCTCTGCTCACCCACATCCTGGTTCTGGCTCTGACTGTCTGGAAGGGGCTCTGTGGAGAGAGAGCTGCCCAGAGCAGCTCGGGCATCCCCAGCAGCATTCAGGTGAGGGGGAAGTGAAAATTGCAGCAGATCCAGCAAGTGTAAGTCAGACCTCCCACCTCCTTTGAGGCATCCCCACTCATTGTCATCATTCTTCAGGGATAAAAGCAGTGGAAGGGATATGATCAGAACCTCCCTGTTCACCAGAGGGACATGCTGAGCCTTGCACTGACACAGGGTAAATGATACTAATGTGCTCCCTGTGGAGCCCCAGGGGACACAAGGGCATTTGGAAAATCAGGGTTGAGGATGCTAGGCAGGGACCCAGAGGTTTCCAGCTCATCAGGCCGGGCTGGTGTGTTTATCATCCCTGTCTTCATCCTGCCCGTATGTCTGTTAATGGCCCTGTCCTGCCTCCATCCTCAGGGACTAATTGCCTCACACTTGAGCAAATGTGCTTGGTGTTTAAAAGGAGTCTATCGATTTGTGCCTATTCCTGAAAGCCTCACAGGGCCCCGTTTCCTTTGAAGTGTAAAAGCATGTGTCTGCCTCTGCTTCTCCAGCAGCCTCCTCCTCCATTTGCATCTCCGCTCCGGCAGGGGCAGCCCGGGGAATCCAGCCCTGGTCCCATGCAGTGCTCTGCTCTCGGTCTGCTGAGGGGGCTCCCTACCACGGGAAAATGGGACTTGAGGAGAAAAGTGCAAAGCTTGGGGCTGGGTGTGGAGTCGAGCTCAGTTTGCAGCTCCAGGATGGAGCTAGTCCTGAAGGCCAGTTTCCAGTACTCCAGACTCTAGGAATGCTCTCGCTGTGTGTTTATCTGTGGTGGGTTGATTAGGAAAGAGAGGAAATAGCCCCTGGCTCCTTCCCACTGTGGTACTTAGCTCCTCATGCCAGAAAACAGTGATCCATAAGGAAATAAGGCCAGATCCGGGCTGCTTCAGATAATCCACCATCCAGGTGCTGAGATGCACAAGGGTGACCAGAACCTGTGATGATTCTCAGGCATCCATCTGAACAAAAGCTTTTGATTTCAACTAAGTCCCTGCTTTGTGTGTGGACATCTTGGCCTGTGGTTCTCCCCATTCCACCATGTCCCCTGGGCAGTGGGACTTGCCTTGGACAGGCAGGTTGTCCCCACAGGAGCATCTTCAGGCAGGCACAACTCTTATAGCAGTGACTGTACTTCTGGAGCCAGGACTAACAGCTCTGTCACTCCTTGGTTATCCCTAGAGTGGTGGTGAGAGCACAGTAGAGATAAATCCAGGCCAGAATCGCTGGACCTGCCTGTAGCCACTGCTGTACAGCACCTCCCAGATGGTGCCGTGGGTTTCCTATTTCAATGGGGCCTCAGCAGAGCAGCGGTGGCACCTCGCTGTTGGAGGCAGTAAATGGGCTCCCATCTGGTTTTAATGATCAGTAGCACTTTGGTGCTTGTTTACTCCCATGTTTTATGCTTCAGCAATAAAATACTGCTTCAGTTTGTTCAATCCATCCTGGTGCTGGATGGAGATGAGTTCACAGTCTCTGACAAAGAGGTCCCAGTGGTATGCAGGGTGTTGTTTTTTTTTTTTTTTTTTTAGACAGCTGGGCAGAGTCAGATGATGTAGTGGCAATTAGTTTGAAATACAAATGTCAAGGCAGTATAGAAAGTAGTGTAGAAGGTAGGGAGAGCAGCTTAATATGTGCCTAGCAAGGAAATCTTGTCCTTGGATTAAAGGAGATTTTTGGTTATGGAGCTGGAGCTGTGCTCTCTTCTGTCCCCCACAGGGCAGCCCAGAGCTCTGGTGGGAAGTCCAAATTAAGTTAATCCCAATTTAAGAAACAGGTATTGAAGGAAATTTTAGTCCCAGAGTGCTGCCTGTGGTGGTCAGTCAGCTGCAGAGGTGTGTTTTAACCTCCAACCCTGGTGCAATGCTGAAATGGTGGTGGAGATGGCAGAAGTGCTGGTGGTGCCAGGGCTCCCTCTGGGCATACACCAGCTCTGCTGCAGGTTACCAGTGCTGTGGTGCAGCTACAGTGGGACTGGGAGTTGTTTTACAAAGTTCTCTGGAGTCAGTACAGTGTGCTATTAAATTAATCTAAGGAGGAGACTGCAAGGGGCTGCAGGGATTTCTGGTGTGTCTTCCTCTGCCCAGCACACTCGTGTTACCTGCTGGGCTTGTCCAGGAGCAGAGAGCTGAGGAGATCCTTCTCCAAAGGGACAAGCAGTAATGCTTGGCACAGCTCTGGCAGTCAGGATCTGGCAACCTTGAATCATTTTTGTAAATGCTAGTTCAGCTTTTCAGCACGTCTAAACGTGACTCTGTCCCGCGGGGTAGGTGGGGACACTAAAAGCAAAGAGAGATTAAAGACAGTAAACCACGAAGGGGAGAAATGGGCTCTTTGTCTACCTTCTGACTTTTATCGAGACCTGGAAACCTTTTGTTTTCCCATCTCCGTTTGTCTTCTACCCTAATGGCAAAGGATCAGTCTCCTGCACTTTATTTCCCAACAGTGTACTTTGTGGAGGATCTTCAGCTCTCACCTCTAAAGAGCATCGATTTTCAGCAGAGATCCTTTTCCCTTTTCCCCAGCCGTTTGTCAAAGCTGGGAGCTATAGGTGGCAACTAAAGAGAGAGGGATTGCAACAAACTAATTAACCCCCTTCCGAGTCGTTCAGGGTCCATTCCCCTGGTGCCACTGATGTTGCATTTGTGCTAATTTTCCCTGGGAGGTCTAATGTAAGGGGAGCAGTTAAAGGGAACTTCTCTCGGGCTGCTTTTGTGCATCAGGAGGAAGGAAGGTGGGAAGGTGGCCCCTGCTCCGTTTGGTTATCACTGTGCCCAGGGTCGTCCACTCAGCTGGTGCTGGATCCAGGACAGGGCTCCCTGGTGGAGGTTTCAGGCGTTTCAGTACGTTTGGAGCACACGGCTGAGACCTACCAGGTCCCAGCAATGTGCTAAGCAGAACCTGTCCCCCATCTCTGACAGGCACCCTTCAAAATGGGGCTCTGGGTTAGGCCAGATGTGTCACCCCCAGCTTCCCAAACAAACAGGGGGTGTCAATGTGGAGGGAAGGGGCTTTCACAGAGCTGAGCAGGTTTTGCCATCATCATGTCAAGAAGGGATGGTTGCTACTTGCCTCGGGCTTTCAATTGCAAATGAAGCAAAAGGCAAAGAAACCTGGTGGCCTCTGTCCTAGCCCAGGGCTGGGTCTAGCTTGGCTGTTGGCTCACCCTGATGGTGTAAAAACTGTGGGAACTGGGGCAGAGCTCTGTGGTGGTGCCCTGGGAAGAAGAAACCCTGATCCCTATGGATGCTTCTAACAGCCTGGTGCCACAGGAGCCAAGTGGGGCTCTGGGTGACAGGTGAAGGCAGAGAGCCTTGTGCTGCTCCCAGCCCAAAAGGGGTGACCGTGGGGAGAAATAATGCTGCAATTCTTAGGATTTGGGGTTGGGGCAGCCTGTGAGCTGCAGCACGAACTCCTCGAGTTCAGACTATAAAGTGCTTCACAGGGCCCTCCCAATTGCCTGGCCTATTAGTTTTATGGAGGGGGACATTGTAAAGATGCAGTTGATCTCCTTTTACCATGGTAATGAAAATGTAACTGCAGTGGGGAAGGAGCCCGGCAGGGAGGCAGTGGGGGCCCGTGTCTGGGTGCCGGGGGCCACCTCCCTCTGAGGTCCCCGGGCATCTGACTGCTCTCACCGTGGCAGAACGGGGCTGGCTGCCAGCCCTGGGTGTGCTTTGGAGGGGAGCCCTGGCCCCTGGGCAGAGGAGGAGGATGAAGCTGCACAGGCAGGGGCACAGTGCCACCCAGTGACTGCGTGTGACCTGCCGGGGGACAGCTGCGAGCCTGGGTTTGCTGCAAAGGTTCTGAGGCCTGAAAGCCCCCAGCAAGTGTCCCAAGGTGATGGAAAACATGGGGAAATTAAAGAAACCGACTGTGTTCCTGGATTGTGATTAAAGCACGGGGGCGAAGCTCCCGTGCTGTGTCTGCCGCCAGGGTCTGACCCGTGGTGTTCAGGTGGGGTAAGTGGGGCTGAAGCAGCTCAGGCTTCAGGAGTGACCCTAGCAGCCAAACAATGAGGGGGAGGAGAGTACCCGGGGTGAGCTTCTCTCTGTATCCCTGCACTGGGAATCCTGAATCTGTACAGTGGCTGAGGCTGCTGCAGGGGCTGCCCTGGAGCTGCTCAGCCTCTGCCAGGCTGGGGCTGGACTGTGAGGGACCCCTGGTGTCAAGGTATCTTAGGCATTCGATGACAACCTTGTGTGGTGGCTTTCTGACTTGTGCCCCAAGGCTAGTGCAGGACCTTTCCTCCTTTCTGCCCAAACCATGCCTACATTTCTTGCTGGGTCCAGCCCTGTGTCAGGTTCTCATGCTGCAGCAGGCATCAACAGGCAGGTTGGATGGGGGGAAGGGAGGGGAACCAGGTACTGTGGGGTGCAGCTCTTGAGGTGTCTCCTTGTGCTGGAAATGGCTGTCCCAGCAATGCCCTGACATGTTTGCAGCAGAGACTGTCTCCTGGGGGAGGCACAGACTATGGTTCTATTTTGGGTGATGACTACAGAGCCTGCAGAGCATTTGGCAGCAGGGAGGGCTGTTAAATCAGCCTGTCCTTCTCCAGGTACGTCATCTCCTCCTTCCACTCCCCCCCATTTTCCATAGGAGTGTCAATAGACACTGAGCTGCCCCTGGGCTGCAGGACTTCAACGTGCAGCTGAAATCAGGGCACTGCAGCAAGGGAGGCATGAGCCCTGCACTCTGGATGGATGAGAGTCCTACATCTGCCCCGTCACAGACTGCATATGCTTTCTGTCCCCAGGATACTCTCCAATGTGTCTTAATTTTTGTCTCTTTGATTTAAGCTAGCACTGGTAGCACAGACACAGCCCTGGAGGTCTGTGGGCTACCACTGTTGGCACTGCACAAGCCCTTGCTAGAAACTTGCACCTCATCCCACTGGTTGGAGAGTTGTTCCCATCCTACCACCTACAGCTACCTCAACCAGATGGTCACTGGTGACAGTGAGGGTGTCACTCAGCCCCATACAGGCAGGACTTGCTGCTGAATGCTGGGAGTGACCTTAGTGTTACTCCTGAGGTACATCCTGCTACCAGGGATGATTTCAGCCAGAGGTTTTCACTGGTGCCAATATCCTCTCTGTGTTGGTCAAATCTGTGTCGGCCCATTCAGCAGAATTCCAGACCAGAGCCAATTTTAGCCTTTCTGTTTCAGACTCCCCCCAGTGTGTGCCATGTCCAGGCCACGGTGCTATTTTTTGCAGAGAAATTATCTTTGTTAATTTTAGATCTAGTTCTCCAAAATGCTGAGTAGCCACAGCTATTCCAGGTAGTTTGGGGCAGCAGGAGGTATTAATCTTTGAGGGATATGGTTCTTCCTTACATTAAGAAGACCAAGTCTGATGAATTACCTTTCCTTTGTGCCAGGCAGTGCATTAGGCTGGATGCTCAGCAGGAAGCCAGTCCAGTGCTGTGTGTATCCATCATTGCAGCAGATTTGGAGCCAGATCACCAGCTGTGATACCTAGAAAGAGAAAAGCTGCTTCTCTTCAAGGTCAGTGGCTTAATGATGTCACTGGTCAC